>NC_064246.1:56264745-57575578 GCF_003254725.2 Canis lupus dingo | reverse complement strand
TCACTTCTAGGTTTTATAGTCTATGATTGTCTCCATGACCCTACCCAACCCTGGCACAAGTCACTCTGCATGACACTCCAAGTCTGTGTGCATTGAGCCAGGCTGGCAGCCACACTTGACATTTTCTATGAGTCACTTGTAGTGCCAGGCCCTTGTGAAAAGGCAGAGGCTGTGATGTCACAGCTCTTCCAATGACACAGCATCAGGGGACAGCCAGAAATAGACATGTAGAAGCCCTTGCCACTGGCGCTCTCTTGTACTCTGACACAGTCACATTTCTCTTAGCTCAGACACCAGGCTGCTGGAGAATGGGAAAAACCAAAATAGACTGGCTGCCCAGTCACCCTCCTAGAATTTCCCATCTACTCTGACAAAGTTCTGAAACACCCAAGGTGAAACCTGTCAGATAGAATGTTGAGAAACTGGTAGACATTTAGCTGGGCTTTGATACCTCTTCATGGTGGCCCACTCCAATATGAAAACCCCGAGAAAATGTCTTGAGGCAGCCTTGTCCTCAATGCATTCCTGCGATCTGATATTGGGAAGTTGGGGACTATGGTCAGTTTCATCTCTGGCTTCTTGGTGCTGTAACATATTGGTTGTTACAGCTAGATGGGGCGGCCAAACCCTGTAGAACTATGCCAGCCATTTGACGGAATGCAAAGGAGCTGTAGCCCTCTGGCACTTCTGCTTAGAAATAGTTTTTACATAATACTGATAATTATGGCGGCAGCTAATATTTGTTGGGATTTCAGGGGGTCAGTAGACTGTGTCTACCTTCTTCCCTAAATCTGAATTAGCTAAGAAATAGATGTAAGAATCAGAAAAATGGATCTCAAAATGTCATATGTATTATTGATGAAAGTTAGGTTGGGGGATTTAGCTTAGAAATGAGACGACAATGGATATCTTAATACTGCACTCATACTGGTGTGGTTGTACAATCACAGGCCTCCCCTAAATAGAGTAGTAATCTTTGTAAAGTCTCATGCGTGGCTAAGAGCAGACCCCAAAGTATAACTCCAAATGTACTCTGATAAAACTCTTCTCCCTTGGGAAGTGTAAGTGAGAATGGGAAGTGAGGCTAAGAGCATTGGTCTAGCTTAAGTCCCTGCACATGGAATCATGATGAGTGAGAAGCATTTCCCCCATCCATATTGGCTGAGTCCTTAATATTTGCTAGGTACTGTGCCAAGTATCTGCAGAACCTGTATAGTTTAACTGCCTTTCAACCTTATGAGGAAAGTACTTAGGATTATCTTCATCTTACAGATGAAAAAAGATCAGGGGCTTTCCTGAGGTGATACAGCCAGTATGTGGTAAGATGGGATCCAGACTGAAGTTGGTATGAAGCCAGAACCTACCTTATAAACACTGTGCTGCTGCACCTCCTCCCCATTACTGCACATCATGGCTGGGTGCTGTGAAGAGATGGAGGAACACAGGGTTCTTGATCAGGAGATTTGGGTTCTGGCCCAGACTCTGTCATTTCTTAGCCTCCACAGCTGTGGTGTTCTCACCTGCAAAATAGGGATTGTGCTGCCTCTTCTGAGAAGCTCAGCAAGTCCCTGTGAAGGTCAGGTGAGATCATGGGCATTAAAGTATGTTGTGACAGGCCAGCCCAGAGCACAGATGTGTACCAGGGAGCAGTATAGCTGAGTTCCATTCCTGCCTCCCATAAAAACTTTCTCAGGGATGTGGTCTAACCACTTGACTTTCAGTACCTCAGTTTTGTCATCTGTAAAATAAGAACACTAGTCCTTGACTTATTAAGCTCTCAGGTGTTGTGGTGCTTGAAGAAGGTAAAGTGAAGAAAATGCTTTCTTTGTATAATATAGAAATGCAGAAGAATGATGAGGGCTGTTATTTTGTGAGATGTGGTTATGGGCAGTTTTATTTTTGTGATAAAATTGTTTCTTAGATTCTCATCGACTCATTTGTCTAAAGAATTAAAATCTTGATAGTTTAGCTTTGCATCCAGAGATTTATTATTTAAAATAAAATACTAAAACAAAAATCTTCAGCTAGTTCAAATAATTCCACTTGGAAGCATTAGCAAATACCAGCTTTGTACTCAATCTTATGTGCTAAGGAGCAGAAGGTAAAAATGCCAACCACATAGGGTGCTTACAATGTGTCTTATACTATTTTAAATGCTTTGAATATATTAATTTATTTAATGTTCACAGCAAACTGTGAGTAGGCATATTACTATCTCCATTTTAGAGGTAGGGTAGGGGGAACAGAGGCTCAGGGAGGTTAGATGACATTCCCAGGACCTTATAAACAGCAGAACCACAATTTAAACCTAAGCAGTCTAATTCATAATCTATGGTCCTAACCACTAGAACAGGAGTTTAGAAGCCAAGTGCTTGCCTTCACACAGCTTGCAGAACAGCTCACAGACTAGCTGAGAGGCAGGAGTTGCACAGAGAAATTGGAAAGCAAACAAGACATTGCTGTATTAAATTATGTGTCAAATAATACTGTCTGGACTATGAGTTGATAAAAAGGATTCAAAATAGAGCAGGGTAGTGGAAGTGTTATGGAAGAGGTAATGTGCAACTTGGGCCTTTTAGCGCAGTTAGCTCTGAAGAGGTAGGTAAAATGGTAGGGACCATCCATGTGGTACTTGGCCCTGACTAATGGGACTCATTACTCAAGAAAGCATTGGTGAAAAAATACCACTAAACAAAATAAATATGTATCATACAAAGAAGACAGCTCTAGGAATAAACAAAGAACACTATTCTAGATCACTAACTAATCATATGGCAATTTGTGCCTCAGTGTCTTCCTTTGTAAGATAGGACTAGTAATTCCTATTTTGCCTTCCTTACAGAGTCAACTCATATTAGACATCATAAATTATGCATATACAATGGGATAATATTTTAAACAAATCATTCATATTTTTCTCTTTCGTCTTCCCAGTGATAGGAGCTTTGCCCTAGTTACCCAGAGAAGGGCTGCCAGTGGAGGGATACTGACCAAAAGGAGCATCCACACACCAAATCAGGCTGTAGTCTTTAAAGCGGATTGTCTAAATTCCTTTAGCTCCTGTTTAGCCTATCAAGGGCATGCCGTATCTGAGGAAGGCCACTGTGGAGGAGCCCGTCCCTTTCTTACTTCGAAAGTTAGGATAATACAGGAGAGAGAAGGGTGCAGGAGAAGAGAATGAAGATACAGGGTCCTAACTGTTTCATCCTTGTGGTAGCTTTGGCACAGGGGGCTGGAGGCTCATTAGATAGATTGGGACAACACTGAGAGTAGGTTTGCTTTGTCATCAGCCGAGGACACAAGATGGACCTGCTAGTCCCGCATGGGGCAGTTTGCTCCAAAAATACCTGAGAGTGCTTGGATCTTGCTTCGGTGGGTTATGGTGGTTGGGGCAAGCTGGCCCTGTAATAAAGACTGCAGATCAGGGATCCCTGGGTGGCGCAGCGGTTTGGCACCTGCCTTTGGCCCAGGGCGCGATCCTGGAGACCCGGGATCGAATCCCACATCAGGCTCCCGGTGCATGGAGCCTGCTTCTCCCTCGGCCTATGTCTCTGCCTCTCTCTCTCTCTCTCTGTGACTATCATAAAAAAAAAAAAAAAAAAAAAAAATTAAAAAAAAAAAAGACTGCAGATCAGACCCACCCAGGTGGGGAGAGTGGAGTTTAAACCAAACCTAAGAAAAACCTGCTCCTAGCCGTAGGCAAGGTGAGGCCCAGATAGGCAGGGTCCCCCAGTCTGTGTTCTGGTTGAGGCAAGAAAGCCAATGAGAGTGCCATGCCAGCTTTCATTTCTGTTGTGCAGGCCAGAGGGGCAAGCAGAAACCAGGTGGACATAGAGTGTGATTCCCTGGATAAAAATGAACAGGAGGTCATCCCTCTACCCTGCATATCACCATGAATACTTATAAATCACATATCCCTCTCTGTCTCCACACTTGCCTTTTACTTAGAATTTATCTTGATGGAGAAGCAGGGAGGGGTTTTTTGAGAGATTAAAAAAATTTTATTCTAGGGAGACTGACACTACCTGAAGTGACTGTTTAGATAATAAGAAGAGACAGAATTTAAACTAGATTGATCATTTAGTTCATTTTTCTACCAACTGTCAGATGGGAGTTATAGACAATTGAAAGCTCAGTTACAGGCAAAATAAATTCATTTTCTGTCTTTATCTAGGTTGATGTGTGAACAACACTGTGTGATCCAATTACATACAATGTTTTTGTTGTTAAACCTTTCTGACTGAGAGTAGCATGTCTACATATTGTATTTTTAAATATTTAAGTGACGTTAACCTTTGCCTGGAACATGATAATATATGTAAAAGTTCCTGGCACGTATTTAGTGCTAGGTGAATATTAATTATTTTAATGTTGTTAAGGGTCAACGTCAGGAAACATAACAGCTATGTTCTTTGGATCACAGCTCTTGGTTCTGTATTTAGAGCCTGGATGTTGGGCAAGATGGACCCAGTGTGTAACATCAGTGCTTTTCCTCTGGGTGATGATGTAAGGAAGTGTGGTCCAGAGCAGGGGTTCCCAAACTTGGTCCTGCATCAGAATTATCTGGATAGCTTATTTAAAAATATAGATTATTTCTCCTTTGTTTCTCCTTGTGATTATGATTCAAAATTTCTGGGGAGGTGCCAAGGCATCTTTTGAAAACCATTAAAAATCTGTTCAGATGGCATTGTAAATACCAAGAGGCACTATGGCATATCTTTGGTTATTTCTTCCTTCTTTGTTGTTGACTCTTAACACATGTATGGGTAGACTAGAGCAAGTCAGGTTTGATTGATTATTTAGTTTCTGTCTATATAAAGCTCTATGTCTAACCAGCTCAGCTCTGTAAATTCCCCACATTTCAAAACAAAACATATGTAAGAGATGATGAGGGTTTTTGTTTTGTTTTGTTTTGTTTTTTGGCAGGGGTGTGCGGTGGGGAACAGGTCAAAGAAATTGACATCTCCTCTTTACTTGAGCAGAACACAAAGTCTCCATGCCAAGAGCAAAGGTTAGGTGGGAGTGAAAAATCCCTAATGTGAGCAGAGCCATTTTCTTGTTTTTCTCTCCTTTTTATTCCTGTTTTCAAGTCCCAGAGGTATATTGCTCCTATCAACTCTCAAACAGAGGATTTTTACTGCAGCACAAACTGCAAAGCAGGCAAGGTGTGTGCTAGAATTCCTGTAAGAAAATCTTTCTTTGGGGTCCTAGCACTTTTATCCCACCTCTGCCACCACTTTTAGGGTGCTATTGCCTTAATGGGGCCTCTCCAGCACTTTGAGTCATCTTTTTCTGTTGGTCACCTGACCAAATGATGCCCTGGCTGAAACTGGCAAATGGCCATTGTGCTGAACATAATCGTTCCAGTAAAACATGGCTGATTAGCATAGAAATCTCCATAAGCCTTTCTATTCTAATTTTGCTGTTAGAATTCTGGCCTCTCTCGGAGGTCATGCTAACCTAGTTAAGGCTCTTGGAGAAAATACTGTCGTTCCAGCTCATTGCGTTTGCATTAAAATATATTGTCCTTCAGCTGACATGCTAACCAGCAACCCATCATCTGCAACTTTGTGCAGAACCTAAACTGCAGGGCATCATCCATTGTTTAAGTTGGAATCTGGAAACCTCAGTGGAAATATATCATGGGCACCAGGACATTAAGGTCCTTAAAGTTCTGGCTGTGCCTACTTCACTCTGGATAAAGTGAAAAGATTTTGATGAAAAGCAGGTTATTGCAAAGTGAAGGATGCAAACTGCGGAGGTCCCTCTAGTGTCGCACCCCACAGAGACAACATGGTATTGTGAGAGCATGAATGCCAGAGTCAGACTGCCTGGTTGAAATTCCTGCTCCACTGTGTACAAAATTTGGGGATTTGGGCAGGTTACCTAGCTTTTTCATGGCACAGTGTATATTTCTATAAAACAGAAGTGATAATAAAATAGTATATATCTCACTGGGTTGCCATGTGGCTTAGATGACATCATTTATGTACAAATGATATGTCATATATGCTCAATCAGTATTAGCTGTTATTATTATTAGTTAACTATTAATATTATCTATGCTCAATCAGTGTTAACTATTTTTATCAATAACAATAACAAAACTAAGGAATGGTTAATCCCTCATATGTCTCATTGATACAATTCTTAAAAATCTATTTGAGAAAAGATATCTAGGTGCTGAGACTACAATGACAAATGAAAAGGGATGATTTCTACCTCTGCAAATATTACATTCCAGAAACACAGCCTGGAAGTTAATGAGTTACCTATTACTGCAGGTTCAAGAAGAGGGTGGGTAATTGTTTTGCAAGAATGTTATGGATTTGTTTTTATTGGTTGGGAGGTTGTAAATTGCTTAGAACAGTACCTGACACTGCATAATAAGTATATAATAGTTTAATTTATATTGTTATTATTACTATGATTTCCAGCTATACTAACTTGTATTATCTTGCTTAAATCTCATGATGACTTTTTGAGGTATTATGATTATCCCATATTACTGATGAGGAAATTAAGGCAGGGATCCCTGGGTGGCGCAGCGGTTTGGCGCCTGCCTTTGGCCCAGGGCGCGATCCTGGAGACCCGGGATCGAATCCCACATCGGGCTCCCAGTGCATGGAGCCTACTCCTCCCTCTGCCTGTGTCTCTGCCTCTCTCTCTCTCTGTGTGACTATCATAAATAAATAAAAATTAAAAAAAAAAAAGGAAATTAAGGCTTAACTTCCTCAGTGGTATATAGTTTATATGTGGCAGAAGCACCTTTTAAACCAATTACATAGGGTCTTTTGGAATTCTTACTTATTTGACTTGATTTGTCATAGCCTGTGTCTCTCAAAGCAATTGCAGAGCTATGAAAAGTCTGTTGGGTGATTGGTTGGTTTCTTTTGACTTATATACTTGAGATCATTTTCTTCTTTTTAGGGAGGATTGGACCTCTCAGACATTTAGACACAGGCAGTGAGCTTCTGAAGATCCACATTGCAGTGGATGGATGTTTGTATCCCTTTCCCACCCCAATTTCATTTGTTGTACTCTTAACTCTTGATGTGATGGTATTTGGAAGGATAGTGCCTTTGTGAGTTGATTGATTCACAAAGATGGACTCCTTATGAATGGGCTTAGTGTCCTTATAAGAGCGACCAGGAGCATCCCCTTATTTCTTCAGCTACATGAGCTTACAGCAAGGAGACAGTTATCTGTGAACTAGGAGGTAGATTCTCACCAGACCTTGAATATTCTGGTATCTTTATCTCGGACTTTCCAGCTTCCAGAACTATGAAACATAAATGTTTATTGCATAAGAGACCCAGTCTGTGGTATTTTTGTTATAGCAGCCTGAACTGACTGAGGTACATAGCCTGGTCCCTAGGAATTCCCTATGAGTTGAGCTACCCCACTCATTGTTTCTACCTCACTTCCAGTTTCAGGCAAGACAATGTCTAATATTTCCTCACAAAAGCATCTAATTTTAAAATATTCTTGCATAGGAGCACCTGGGCGGCTCAGCTGGTTAAGCATCTGACTCTTGATTTCAGCCCAGGTCATGATCTCAGGGTTGTGGGATTGAGTCCTGCATTCTCTATCTCTCTCTCTCTGCACATTCCCTGCTTGCATACTCTCCATCTTTCTCTCAAAATAAATAAATAAATAAACGAAAGAACAAAAAACATTTAAAAATACTTTTGCAGAAAAGGGAAAATCTATGCTTAAATAAAATTAGGCTAAAAAAAGATCAGAGTTGGAAGAAACTACAAAGATCATTTACACTAACTCCTCCATTTTGTGTTTGAGGCAGAGACCAAGGGAAAGGATGAGAATTACCAATGTTTACTTGACTAACCATTGCTGTGGTGGTTAAGAGTGTAGATTCTGGAGCCAGATGTCTTGGGTTTGAATTCTAGGTCTATTACTTCTTAACTGGAACCTCTTTATGCCTTAGTTACCTAATCTATAAAGTGATGGGAATAATGGTTTTTACTCTTGGGGACGTGCTGAGGATTAAGTTGACAACACTGGGGACGAAGTCCAGATTGCTTAACTCTGACTAGTCCTCTTTTTATTTCTCTAAATTCATTTCCATTAAGATCTTCTTTGTATCTAGCTGAGGTTCATCTGGCTTTAGTTTGACCTTTGCCCGCTTGTTCTGTTTTCAGTCAGGATGTATATGTAGCCACACATTATGATCTTGGGACTTTGAGATCATGTAGATGTGGAATTGAATTCCAACTTTACCACAGAAACTTAGTTAGCTTCCTTATACCTTTGTTTCTTCATTTGTAGACTAGGGTTAAAAAGGCATATATACCAAAGCTTCTGCATAGCAACAAAATAAAATACAAAATCAACAAAATAAAAAGGCAACCTGCAGAATGGGAGAAAAACATTTGCAGACCATATATTGGAAAGGGATCACTATCCAAAATATATAAGGAACTCCTACAACTCAATAGCAAAAACTCAAATAATCCAATTTAAAAATGAGCAAAGGAACTGAATAGACATTTCTTAAAGAAGACATACAAATGACCAACAGGTACATGAAAATGCGTAATCAACATTACTAGTTATCAAGGAAATGCAAATCAAAACTATAATGAGATAATACCTCATACTTGTTAAGATGGCAATTACATATATATTAATAATTATACATATAATTATTATATTAGTATATATATAGTGGAGAAAAGGAAACCCTAGTACACCATTGGTGGGAATGTAAACTGATACAGACATAATTAATAATAAATTTAGAAAACAGCATACAGGCTCCTCAAAAAATTAAAAATAGAAGCACTCTATGATCCAGCAATCCTTCTATTGGATATAATCCCAAAGGAAATGAAATTAGTACATCAATATGATATCTGTGCTCATGTGTTCATCACTGCATTATTTATAATAGCCTAGATACAAAAGCAACCTAAATGTCTATCAACAGATAAGTGGATTTTTAAAAATGTGACATATACAATGGAATATTATTCAGCCTTAAAAAGGATGGAAATCTTGCAATTTGTAACAATATGGATGAAACTTGAGGACATGATGCTAAATGAAGTAAGCCAGTCACTGAAAGACGAATATTACATGTTATCATTTATATACTGAATCTAAAAAAGTCGAACTCAGAAGCAGAGAGGAGAATAGTGGTTGCCACAGGCTGAGAGATGGTATAAATGGGAGGTATTAATCAAAGGGTATAAAGTTCCACTTATAAGAAAGTGAATAAATCTTAAAGATCTCCTGTACAGCATAGTGTCTGCCTTAGTCCCTTCAGGCTGTTTTAACAAAGCACCACAAAGGGACGCCTGGGTGGCTCAGTTGGTTGGGCATCTGCCTTTGGCTCAGGTCATGTTCTCAGGGTCTTGGGGTTGAGCTCCAAGATGGGCTCCCTACTCAGCAGGGAGTTTGCTTCTGCCTCCTGCTTTGCACTCATGCTCTCGCTCTCTGTCTTCCGTACTCAAATAAAGAAATAAAATCTTAAAAAAAAAAAAAAAAGACAACAAAGCATGACAGAGTGGGTAGCTTATAAACAGCAGAAATTTATTGGTCACAATTCTGGAGGAGAAAATTCTGAGATCAGAGTGTCAACATAGTCAGGTTAGGGTCCTTTTCTGCATCACAATTTCTTGTTTTATCCTCATGTGCCAGAAAGGACTAGGGATCTCTGTGGCATCTATTTCCTGAGGGCACTGATCCCTTTTACAAGGGTTCCATCCTTATGACTTAGTAACTTCCCCAAGGTTTTACCTTCTCATACCATCACTTTTGGGGTTTAGGATTTCAAAATATGAATTTTGGGAGGACACAAACATTCAGACCAAAGCAGTTCTTAGAGTTAACAATATTGCATTGTATACATAAAAATTTGCAAATATAGATCATATATTAACATTTTTATCACAAAAAATGTGTTAGAGGGTGGGAAACTTTTAGAGATGATGGATATATTTATGGCATAGATTGTGATGGTTTTACAAGTGTTTAATTATGTATAAATTCATCAAGTTGTATGTTAATCATACTTCAATAATTTTTTTTAACAAAACTCTTATTGGTTGCTGATAGGATTAAATAAGCACATCTTCATAAAAGGACTTAGCAAATCCTGACACTTAAGTACTTAATGCATGCCAGTACATTAACAGTATTTATTACAGATCCTTGTAGGATTTTGCAAGTTATAGGAGTATTTTCCTTTTGTAGGTTATTTGAATAGGCTAAGCCATCAGTGAAAAGAGAGGTTTTGCATCTCACAAATAGGACACTGGAGAGTGTGAAGCCAATGTGACATTCAGATGAATTAGATTTATAATTCCCAAGCAGATGCTTAGGCATTCTCTGGGAGATTCTGGGGGAAACTCATTAAATTATGAATTACTGGGTCCCATCTCATAATTGTTAAATCTGAATGGAATAAGGAAGTATGTCCCAGGAATATATATCTTTCAAAGTTCCCTATGTATGCTTATGGGCTTCTAGATTTGAGAACCATAGGATTAGGCAGCCATCTAAATGGGATGACTTAAGGGGAGCCAAAGATGTTCTTTTATATCATTCATTCCTCCCATGCCTTCCATTAATGCATTCATTCATTTATCTGTCCCCTCCCCCAATCCATCAACCAAACATGTGTTTGTGCTCAATGTTTGCCTCATGACCTGCTGTTCCTATTATTGATGCAATAATGAATGATCAATGTTCTTATAGAGTTGATAGTCTGAGAGAATGGATAAAATAAGTATAAATAATATGTGATGAACTATAGAGTGGGAGGGGAAAATGAAACACCTCTTGCAGGTTGTAGTGGAAAAATCAGGAGAGGTTTCATTGTATCCAAGGGCATCTCCTCTCCTTAGGATGTTTCTCTGATTCAAGCTTCTTTTGCTCTTGATTGTTTGCATTAGCTACCAATCCTATGGGTTTCTAAGCTTTCTGACTTACTCTTCACACATTAGATAAGAGTTATGTGTTTGCTTATATGCTTTCTTAGGAGCTGAGAACTTGAGGAAGGTGATGCCTCCTCGCTAGGTGCCTGCCTATGACTGAGGATCATTAGTAAGTACGCAGTAAACATCGAAGAAGTTGGGTGGTCATACTGGTTATGGGAAGAGGAGAAGCAGTGGAAGATGGCCTGGAGGGGCGGGGCTGGGGCCAGATCATGGAACATGTGGAATTTGAATCAATTTGAACTTTAGCTTTCAGGCAGTGAGCCCAAGACAATTTGGGAAGCCATATCGACTGTCTACAAAAAAGTTAAAAAGGGCAAGAACTAGATCTTAAAGTGAGAGAGAGTACAGAGATAATTTTAACTATAAATTGTGATGGATTACATCAAATTATGAAGTGAAACAATCGTTTCCTTTCCAGTTCCATTTGAATCCACCTGATTACTTCAATGAGACATTCTCAGTTAGGTGCTAGCACTTAAAAATCTAACACTTTCTAATGTGCCTTTTTATTTTTATTTTTATTTTTCTTTTAAATTTTTTTTTAATTTTTATTTTTTATTTTATGATAGTCACAGAGAGAGAGAGAGAGAGAGGCAGAGACATAGGCAGAGGGAGAAGCAGGCTCCATGCACCGGGAGCCCGATGTGGGATTCGATCCCGGGTCTCCAGGATCGCGCCCTGGGCCAAAGGCAGGCGCCAAACCGCTGCGCCACCCAGGGATCCCTAATGTGCCTTTTTAACAAAGAGAAAACATACTTCAAGCTCAGAGCCTTGGCAGATGTATTAATTATCTACTGCCATATTATTTTTTTTTTTAGATTTATTTATTTATTTATTTATTTATTTATTTATTTATTTATTTATGATAGTCACAGAGAGAGAGAGAGAGAGAGAGGCAGAGACACGGGCAGAGGGAGAAGCAGGCTCCATGCACTGGGAGGCCAATGTGGGATTCGATCCCGGGTCTCCAGGATCGCGCCCTGGGCCAAAGGCAGGCGCCAAACCACTGCACCACCCAGGGATCCCTCTACTGCCATATTAATGTATGTAATAAACATTTAGAAAACCTCTGTACCTTTCAGGGGGCACCTGGGTGGCTCAGTGTCTGCCTTTGGCTCAGGTTGTGATCCCGGGGTCCTTGGATCGAGTCCCACATTATGCTCCCCACAAGGAGCCTGCTTCTTGCTCTGCCTATGTCTCTCTCTCTGTGTCCCTCATGAATAAATAAATAAAATCTTTTTTAAAAAAAATACAGAAAAAAAGAAAAGCTCTGTTCCTTTCAGCAATAAATCTTTATTTAGCTCAGGAGCCTGCAAGTCAGCCATTAAGGCTAGTGGTTCCTTTGGTCTTAGACTGGATTTGCTGTCAAGTCTAGTGGTTAGATTCTCAGCTTATCCTTAGCTGGGGTAACTGGAATCTGCTTCATGTATTTCTCACATTCTTCCAGCAGCATAGCCTGGGCACATCATCATTGCAGAGGGGTGATCCCAGTCATACAAGAGCCTTTCATGCCTCTGTATGTATCAAGTACACTAATGCAAGATTGGCCAGGGCAAGTCCTATGTCTGGATGCAGAATCAAGGGATGGAGAAATGGACTCTGACTACTTAGAGGAACTCAATCCTGTGGGCACAAAGCATGGAGACATGAAGGGATAAAAGAATCATTAAAGGTCTCAGTGTATCTAGTATAGCAGGCAAGATTATATAGCTAGAATTTAGTATAGCATCTTTTTCCTTATTTTTAAAACCATATTTTCATGGCAAGTGATATAAGTTTTCAGTTATGAGAGTAATGTAAAATTTTCTTCTAAAACAAATCTATTTGAGACAAATGTAATTGTATGTAAATAAAAAGTGTTTTTTAAAAAGTAGCCCATATGGCACACAGGTATGGCAAAAATCATCCAAGGAAGTAACAAGCTTGGAAAACTGAGCCAGGATGATTGCAATTGGGACTCTGAACAGAAAATGCGTGCAAGAGATGCTGCAGACTCAGCAAAATAAATTTAATAACCACATGGGTTCAGTTGAGTTCAGTTAAATAAACATATGTTTTAAGTGTCAGCAAGCTGCCTGACACAGTGGCAGGAACCAGAGATACAAAGATGAAAAACTCCAAGTTTTTGTTCTAAAGCACTTCATAATTTAGTGGGTGAGAGATGCATGACAGATAACTTGGACACTCTGGACTGTTATATAGTTAGTCAATATGTTCTGGGTGCCCACAGAAAGGGCACTCAGCTTAGGCTGGGAGTGGGCTTTGGAGAAGGGCTCCCAGCAAGCTCCCTGGAGGAACCTCTGGAAGAATGAGTAGAGGTTCCCCAGGTAGAGGGCTGAACGAAAGTGTGAAAAGTGTGAAATCCTCCTTGGAAAAGCTCATTCTTATTGAAGCCTGACAGGAGATGAGATAGAGGAATTGGGGACAACCAGGTTATAGACAGTACAGCAAAGCTAGACAGTTTAGAATTTACTCTGTTATGGAAAGGGTGGCGTGGTGGTTAGTGAAGGTTCTCAAGCAGGGAAAAGACATATGTGTATATATATATGTGTGTGTATTCATGTATTTATATTTATACAATATTCACCACAATATATACACATTTTTTCTTCTTCTCTGTAATAATTCCTGCCAGGTGGTTTTGGACTTTCTGTTTGGAAACCTTCAGGGACAGAGGGCTCATTATTCCACAGGAGAGGCTGTCATAGTAGACCTGATTGTAACCAGATGCAAATTGACTTGAGGGACACACAACTGGAAATGGGAATTGTGCAATAATAGAGATGAGGGACACGAAGGGGCTGGATGAATAGGGAGAGTTCAGATGTAAAAACAGAGAACCTTTTGGTTCACGCTAAGTGCTGAAAAAATGTAAACTGTGGTTGTGCTCACTTTCACACCCAAACTTACTGCATAAACAACTCCCAAATCACAAAGATATCTATTTTTCCTTTTAATTGGACAAAGCAATGCTGACACCCAGTGGCTGGTTCAGATTACCCACAGCTTCCAAAGAGAGGATCCCTAGGGAGGGAGATGGAAGTGAGCTTGCCCAACCTGGCAGTCAGAGCATCCCAGGATCCTTAGCTGAAAGAGCAAGTCTAAATTCAGCTAGAAACAGCCGACCATGTGATGTGCTTGGCACCACACAAAGGATAGTTCCCAGTGAGTTTAATGCAGACAAAAGAGCTAAATTAAACCTGCAGATGAGAACAGCATTGCATCAAAGTCAGCCCCTTGTAAAGCAGAGGCAAAAGCAATTACCCTCAGAGTTCCCCAGAGAGTTCTTTATCCAAAGCACCAATAAGAACATGGAATATTTAAAGGTCAGTTTCGTAGTCAAATCAATACTGTATTTGTAAGACAGTGTCCCAGACTCCCTGCTTTAGATGGAAGTTACTCAGCTCCTATTCTGACCATGGGTCAGACATGTTAGAGCAACAAGGAACTTGACAGATCAGATGAGAAAACAGATCCAGGGAGGACAGACAAGTTTCCCATGGTTTCAGAGCAAACTAATAGCAGAGCTGTCTCGCCAGACTTACTGGCTGGAGCTCCTGCAGCCATCCTGGACCCTGTGACATGCTATATTCTAAGGATGGTGGACTAGAAAGGGGGAAGGAGTCTGGGTCATAGATAAATTCAGGGAGCTGCCCTACCACCCTGGACTGCAGACCAGATTTTTGTGAATTCTCATTCATTTCTGCCTTAATTCATTTGGGCTGCTATAACAAAAACACCATAGACTGAAAGGGTTAAACATTTATTTCTCACAGTGCTTAGGCTGGGAAGCCTAAGATTAAAGTGCCCTGCTGAGGGCCTCCTTCCTGATTGGCAGATGGCTGTCTTCTCAATGTATCCTCACATGGGGGTGGGGAAGCAAGGGAGTTCCGGGGTCTCTTTTATAAGGGCACTAATCCTAGTCATGAGGGCTTCACCCTCATGACCTAATCACCTCCCAAAGACTCTACCTCCTAATACCATCACATTGGAGGTTGGGATTTCAACATATGAATTTTGAGGACATACAAACATAGTCTATAAGGATGCCTCAAACTTCAGTTACCATCTGTATGTTATCGATGGCCATCATCTACTTGATATTACTACTTGAGCATCATAGATAAAATGAATATTCAGAACCAAACTTAGGGTCTTCTCCCCACAAACTTGGTTTTCCTATACTGCCCCCATCTTAATAGATGACACCTCCATCTATTGTACAAACCAGAAAGAAAGGAGCTATCCCTCTTTCCTTTTCCTTATCCCCATAACTAAATAAAGCATCACAAGGCTTGGCTAGAGATTTCTAATATTAACTCACCTCTTAATATCCTTCCCACCATTGTTCTACCCCATTCATACTTTATTTTTCACTTTGGTGCTACTTACCACTTGATGCATAATCTACTTGTTTGCTTACTGTCTCTTTCCTCCCTACCAGAGTGTCAGCTTCCATATCTGCCCTCATTTATGTCCCACTGCCCCCTCCTCAAATACACTCTGTTGTATTATATGCTATCATTTTTATCATAGCCCTTATCAGTTTCTGAAATTATGTTTATTTGTTTACTTATGAGAATCAGAAACTTGTCTGTCTTATATATAGTTGTTGACTATTTTAGCAAGAAAAGAATTTTATCTGTTTGGTTCACTACTGTATCCCAGTACTTAGACCAGTGCCTAGTACAAAGTAAGTGTTTAGTAAATGCTTGTTGAATGAGTGAATATGTGTACATGTACCTGTCTCATGTACCTGTAGTTTTTGGGTAGTGACGGTTTGTAGCAGAGGATGCGTAGTGTTAGCAAGTGCCTGGTTATTGCCTAAAATTCAGCGACTTCTGTCTTGTAATTTTTGTAAATTTTGTAGTTTATAATTATGAAAGCAAATGTTGCCTATCTGATAAGGACTTAAGAAGGCAAAAAAAAAAAAAATAAATAAAAAAAAAAAAAAGAAGGCAATCTGGTCTGATGGAGAAAAAAATTATTTCTTTTAAACCTGATTTTGGAAAAGGGAGGTCTGATATTGTCTGGAGCATATTGTCCTAGGTGTTATAATCTTTTTTTTGTTTTGTTTTTGGTATATCATTGTGGGTTTAATTTAAATTTCCTTAACAGTTAATGATGGTGAGCATCTTTTCATTTGCATATTTTCTTAGGAGAAATGTCCCAGGTGTTATAATCTGATCTGCTACTTTTATTCTGCTACCTTTCTTTCTTTTTTTTTTAATTTTTATTTATTTATGATAGTCACAGAAAGAGAGAGAGAGAGAGGCAGAGACATAGGCAGAGGGAGAAGCAGGCTCCATGCACCAGGAGCCTGACGTGGGACTCGATCCCGGGTCTCCAGGATCGCGCCCTGGGCCAAAGGCAGGCGCCAAACCACTGAGCCACCCAGGGATCCCTCTGCTACCTTTCATTAGGGCCAACATCTGTAACGAAAATGATTGGTTATGGGTTCATACCATAGTTTATCTGGTCCTTGACTGTGTCCACTTATTTACTTACAAGAAATTATCTAACTCTACTCAAGACCCTGTGAGGGACATAGATGGAAGCTCTCTTGCTTCTGCTGCTCATTCTCTGATCCTGGACACCTATGAGATTATCAAGGGACCAAGATACCTTCTATCTTGTAACTCTGAGCCCTCTACCTGGATGCCCTCATTCAGCATGGCTGATTTCTTCATTGATTGGTGAGAACTCAGCCCAGAGAAAGACCCTCCCATTTGCCCCAGTTTAATGTCCCTTTTACCCTTTCCTCAAAGATAATATTTTTATTATACTCTATTAATTTCTTCATAGCTCATATCAGCATCTGAAGATACAATGTATTTGTTTATTAATGAGAGGAATAGATCTATCTATGTTGAATATGATCACCCATTCCTGTAGTTTAAAAGAATATCTGGCACCTGAAAGGTACTTACTACATGTCTACACAGTGCTTACCATGTGACAAATACTCCCTTATATACCGCATAGACATTAGTGCATTTTATTTTCACAACACTATAAGGTCAGTACTCTTATAATTCCATTTCATAGAAGGAATCGAAGCCCAGAGAAGTTAACTAACTTGTACAGGGTGACAGTGCTAGTAAGTTAGAAAGCTGGAATTCTGATTCTGTGACTTTAAAGCCGATCAGAAGTCCAGCTTTCAAATAGAATTTGCTGTCATCTGATTATCTCACCACCATCAGATGCAGAGATACACTCTGTGACCTTTCATCAGAGGTTCTCTAACTTTTCTTGAGCATTCAGGGCACAGTGCTCACTTCCTCTGGAGTGAACCTACTTCATTACTGAATATTAATTTCCCCTTCATATTGAGATATTATCTACCTTCCTATAGATTCTCCCCAAATGTTCATTTTCCACCTGCTCCCTGTGCCTACGGGAAGCCCATCAGCAGTGACAAGGTCTCCCTCCTGACCCTTCTCTCCTCTCTGTGGATAGTGCCAGGTTCTCCATGGGCATGGTTTCTCTTCCTCTCCTTGCAAGGGAGTGCAAAGCTGCTTTCCAAACAATCTATGACTGAACCCATTCTTTGCTCCTGTACCTCTTCTGGGAGGCTGTGGGTCAGCTGTTAGTTAGTGGGGTTTCTAAACCCATCACATCTGATTTCTCTGAATCTCATCCCTCAGCCAGGATGGTAACAACAACAACAAAAACAAAAACCCATCTGGCACAAAGGCAATTCCTCTCTGGGACCATGGGAGCTGTTATCTGCGGCTCCTTGGATGATGCTATTAGCATTACTTACAGCTTCCGTTCCTCCTTCACGGCCTGAAATCACAAGCATGGGAGAGGCAGATAAAGAAACTGGCTTATATACGCCTTTCCTTTCATTGCTGATATGCTTGTACCTTGTGGATTTCTTGCCAAATAATGGAATTGTGAAATGAGGAGAAAAGTTATCACTGGGTTGGGACTATGGAGATCCATTATGATGGACTTTCCAGGGGTTACCAATTCAGGGGATGGAGGTGGACAGTATTTATTGGCAGAATAAAACATTTGCCAAAAACAAACAAACAAACAAACAAACACCCCAGTAACATGGTATAGGTGAGACTGGCTGACCTGTGTATAAACACCAGCTCTATTTATTTGTTGTGTGACTCAGGCTAAGTTACTTTACCTGAATCTTTTTAAAATAGGGAAACAATAACTAGCTGACATAGCTGTTATAAGGCTTAATTACACTTGTGCTTTATATGCTGTAGGTCCTCAAAACATATTAATTCAGATCAGTGGAACTCAGCGGAGGTTTCTTTTATTTGTCAAAAGTCTGTGTTCATGGGATTTAAATCTCTATTTCAGGCATCTGGCTAAATCTGTGTGTTTAATAGGGTGGCACTATAGAATAGTAGAAGAATTTCTAGTAACAGGAATTGAATATACTGAATGCTTTACAGTTTTGTAAAATGCTTCCTCCTATGCTATTACATTTGATTCCCATTGCAGCCCTATGAGGTGAGGATAGTAATTCTACATTTTGTAGATGAGCAAACTAGAACACAGGGAATTTACTGAACTTGCCCAAAATCACAGTCAGTGATTGATTGTTCACTATTGTTAGCTCAGAAGACCTGGATCAGGACCTTGCCTTGAACTCAGGTTTTTAAATTTTTTTTTTAATTTAAATTTTAGGTAGTTAACACACAGTGCATATTGGTTTCTGGGGTAGAATTCAGTGATTCATACTTACATACAACACCCAATGCTCATCATAACAAGTGTCCTCCTTAATACCCATCACCAATCTAGCCCTCCATCAACCCTCAGTTTGTTCTATATCTTTAAGAATCTCTTATGGTTTGTTTCCCTCTCTCCTTTTTTTTTTCTTTCCCCTCTTCCATATGTTCATCTGTTTTCTTTCTTAAATTCCACATATGAGTGAGATCAAATGGCATTTTTCTTTCTCTGACTTATTTCACTTAGCACAATATACTTTAGCTCCTTCTACTTCATTGCAAATGGAAATATTTCCTTCTTTTTGATGTCTGAGTAATATTCCATTGTACTCTCTATCCATTCATTTGTTTTTTTTTTTTTAATTTTTTATTTATTTATGATAGTTACAGAGAGAGAGAGAGAGAGAGGCAGAGACACAGGCAGAGGGAGAAGCAGGCTCCATGCACCGGGAGCCCGATGTGGGATTCGATCCCGGGTCTCCAGGATCACGCCCTGGGCCAAAGGCAGGCGCCAAACCGCTGCGCCACCCAGGGATCCCTCCATTCATTTGTTGATGGACATCTAGGCTCTTTCCATGGTTTGGCTATTGTTGATAATGCTGCTATAAACATCAGGGTGATTATACCCCTTCAAGTCTATATTTTTGTATCATTTGGGTAAATACTTGGTAGTGCAATTGCTGGACTGTAGGGTAATTCTATTTTTAACATTTTGAGGAACCTCCACACTGTTCTCTAGTGGGAATGTACCCACCATTCCCACCAACGGTGCAAGAGAGTTCCCCTTTCTCTGCATTCTCACCAACACTTGTTGTTTCTTGTGTTGTTAATTTTAAACATCCTGACAGGTGTGAGATGGTATTGCATTATTAGAGAAATACAAATCAGGTTTTCTGATTTTAAGCTCTGTTTTGGATTTCCTTCACTGAATATAAAGTCCTTTGCTGGGTTTATAGAAATTAATTTTGTGTTACTCTTCTCTGTATCTTCTGTTTTAGTGCCTAGCACACAAAGGGCACCAGACAGGCATTTATAGAACTTAAAAGTTTCAAGCAATTACAGATAATAAATGAATTTGCAGGAATGGGGATTGATGTGCCCAGTGTATTAAATAAGACAACTTCTAGATGAGCCTCTCTCTGCCCATCCCAAACTTGGCAAGGGTTAAATCTGCTCCCATTTCTTTTCTTTTCTTTTTTTTCCTGCTCCCATTTCTTAGCTTATTTGCGACTTGGACTGGAGCATTTTTGAGACTTCTACTGTGACTACAATTATGGGAAAAAGTAGCTAGCCCAGAGAATCTGTGTTTTTACAAATAACGGAAGAAAAATTCTGTGAGAATCAGACATTGCTTAGATGAGTAGCATATAGTATTGGCAAAGGTGTAGGTTTGGGAACCAGTTCTGACCCAAGCCATATAGATATTTATGGATTGTATATCTTTACACATCTTTCCATGACTTGAAGACAGCCAGCCTACCCCCTACAACTATGGGCTGAGCACCCCCTTAGTTTAGGATCTTAGTTATTTTATTTTTTCTTCTTGATCTTTCTGGCACTTTGCTTCCTTTTCTATTTCTAGTCTCTGCAGCTCCTGACCCCTAGCCTCATCTCCCATTCTTCCCTGGGCCTGGCCCTTGGCACAACTTCTCTGATTCTGACTTTTGTCTTCTCTAATTGACTAAAATGAACTCTGTTTTGTTTTGTTTTGTTTTTCCTGGCTGCCCTGAGCAATACATACTCTCATGAGGATAATTCCCTTCGATTAGCCCCATTACTTCAGGTGGGAATTGACCCTATAGAATCTGTTCACTCATCCCTGTACTCATTCACTCCAGCTTGGTCCATTTGGGCTGCTATAAGAAAGTACTGTAGACTGGGTGGCTTATAAAAAAAAAGAAATTGATTTCTCACAGTTCTGGAGTCTGGAGGTCTAAGATTGGAGTGCCAGCACATTGTACCGCCTTCTCTCTCCAATCTCATATGATGGAAGGGGCAAAGGAGCCATCTCTGGCATCTTTTTTTTTTTTTTTAAGATATTATTTATTTGACAGAGAACACAAACAAGGGGAATGGCAGGCAGAGGGAGAAGCAGAAGCAGACTCCTGCTGCGCAGGGAGCCCGATGTGGTGCACAATCCCTGAGATCATGACCTTAGCCAAAGGCAGATGCTTAACTGACTGAGCCACACATGTAGTAGATCCTAAGGCCTCTTTTAGAAGGGCACAAATCCCATGCCAAGGGCCCCATTCTCCTAATGCCATCATTCTGGGGGTTAGGATTTCAACATCATTTTGGGGGAGGGACCCAAACATTGAGTCTGTGGCACTTTCCTTCAATATACCTATGTACATTGAGTATTACCTACTTGCCTGGCACACCAATGCTGGAATATGGACATGGTCTTTGCCCCATGGAGCCTGGCATGAAGCAGGGGATGTGATGTAGCATGGTGGTTAAGAGCATATGGGTGGATCTGGGTTCTAAACACAGCTCTGCCCCTCGTTAGATACATAACCTGTGTTGCCTTGGTCAATATGCTTAAATTCTCTGATTCTATTTCTCCACTTATAAAATTTTTGTGCTATCATATGTGTTAGTGCAGTGCCTAACACATATTAAACATTCAATTGACATTGGCTGCTGTTTTTATTAGGGAAGGACAGATAAGTAAAAACACAATTCACAATTTGAATGTACTACAGTACATTCAGTACTACAATAGGGAAAGTATAGGAGGCCTTATGCAGGTTTTAGAAGCCTTTCTGGAGGAAGTGATACCCAGCTCACACCTTACAGGTAAGTATGAGTTAGTCATGTTAAGCAAATATGGAACATTCCAGGGGAGAGGAACAGCATGTGCAGAGATCTAGATAAAACTAACAAGTCACTTGGTATGGCTAGAGAAAAATTTTGAGAATGCGTGATGAGAGATGAGTCAGCGTCCTGCTTACTTACTTTTTCTTGACTCTCTTCCTCCTGTCCCTTTCCAAGCCATGGCCTTATCTCTTTACCTTACTTTTCCTTCTTGCACAGCTGTGATTTGCTAGGGGCAAAGGATGCCGGAGAGAAAGTTGTTTCCCCTCGGTGACTTACTTACAGAATTGCTGATGCAGGTACCCCATGGAAAACTTGGAGCCATATTCTATTTAGAGACATTTCAGCCTTACACAGCAGATCCAACTGCTGCCGTTTGCCTCATTACCCATTAAGGGGACATTTGCATGGAAATAAATGTTTCTTCACTTTGTTCCCCAGGCAGATTTGTCCTGCAGAAGGCAAGTAGGGGGAGTGAGGAAGAGGTCACTGAGATGTGCTTCCAACTGGCCCTTGCTAGGAGTATCAGCCTGGGGGCTACTTTACTGTGACACAGAAAACTGAAAATTCCTATCCTCAACCCTGGAAATGGGTGGAGCTGGTAAGAACAGAGCGATGATGGTATTGACTCTGGGAGAGTAGGTGTGAAACTGTGAAATTTGCCTCTCTGGTCTACTATCAGTGGCAAACATGTGCACATCTGTCTACATCCCTCCTTTATGCACCCACAACAGGTATTACTAGCTGATGGCAGTACAGTTTCTGAGCTCACATAGAGCCTCTGAATCCTTCTAAACTTACTGCTTTAGGAATCCATTGCTGAGTGTGTAGAGTTGGAAATAGTGGTGGAACACATTAACTTTCTCATTGCCTCTCTTCTGATATGCGAGAAAGTAAGCCCATCAAAGTGAAGCATTAATGGCAGAGCTTAGCTTACAGTTCTGTGCTCCTGATCTAGACCCCTTAAAGGATTTGCTCTCCCTAAAGGCATCATGAAGCCCAGTTAAAGAGCCTTTTTCCCAAAAATATGCTGTTGTAATGCTATCCCCCTGCTTGGCATCTTCCGATAGTTCCCACTGTTTGTTAAAAAAAAAAAAATCTGAACAACATAGTGAGTCATTCTAAGTTTTCCATCTTCTGAGCCCAACTTTGGTCAAAATGGATTCCAATCCCATTGTTTATATCTTTTCCATTCTATTTGTCTACATTTATCCTCCAAAGCTTGGGTCAAGCCTTTTGACCTCTCTGAAACCAGCCAATTTCAATCCTATTGATCTTCTTCCCCTAAACAACTCTTAGAGTTATGGTTCAAGCCACATCACTTATTGGAGTTTTGGATATTTTAATGGTGGAAAAATGACATCTGGCCAATAATGCTGTACATCTCATTTCCTCTGGCCCTAGATTAGAAGAGAAAGCTATACCTAAGGGCTGACCTTTTAATATACATTGATCCTTTTCTGTATGCAAACAGCCTAGCTGGGGTCCCAGCATCCAGCCAATCTGATTGAAGTTCCATTGGTTTCAGGTGAATTGAGAACGCATCAGTGGGTGTGCAAGGGGCTTAGCGAAGTCCCTTTTTCCCTGGCGGCTTTCATTTAGTATACGCTGTTTCTTCTTTTCCTTTTATGTTCTTTTTCTTTCAGTCTATATGTAAGGCAGTATCTCATTAATGAATTAGTTAATTAAATATTTATTAAGCACCTTCTATTTGTCTGGCACCATTTGGAGTTGGGAATACAAAAATAAGACAAATTCCTTTCTCTCATTGAACTTGTATTCAGATAAGGGAGACAAATAAGACACAAGTAACAAATAAATAATGACTTTCTTGTCTAGCACGTTCTAAGGGAATACGGTGTGTACTCCGTAAATGCTAGTTATCTTGGCTTATTTAATATCTATTTGGATAGATAGGTATACTTGGTGGATGTGTGTGCTCATTTATTCAAATACATTTACTGAATGTTGGAATATACAGCAAGAATCTCTTTAATAGATCCATGCCTGCAGTCAGCCCAGATGGTCCAGAAACATGGACTATGGGATTATGTAGTCTTGGAGTCAGTACCATAATTCTAAAGGCAACTGTGTTTAGAGTACTGTGTTCCATGATGGATACCACATTGGAGTCTAGAGAGTATCTAATGGAGAGTGAGTGATTTGGTATGAGGTCTTAGCATCATGTTACCTGAAAAACCTTTGAAGGAACTGGAAGTATTTTGGAGTATAGTTTAGGACTTTAGCTGAAAGTAGGCAATGGTAATAATTATTGGCTGTAAACACTTGATGAGCTAGTATATGTAAAAATGAATATTTTTCTGTGCATCTCAGAAAATAAAATCAGGACCTGTGAAAATGCCAAGAGGCAGCATTTAGTTCAATTTAAATTGTTCCCAAATAGGCTATACAATCTTTTGTCGAAGGAAACTCCTTGACACTGGAGACGTTCAAGCAGAAGTCACAGTTCATGGTGGGCATGCAAACATTAAGGAAATGTTTGTACCGGGCTATCTCCAATAGTTCTGTTAACTTTATATCTAATAATGATTTGTTATAGGAATCGTTATTTTGTTTTATGGGCTAGAAAGCATTTTTATATAAAGTTTCTGATTTGATCTTCATAAAGAAAAGGTTTGGACTATCCCCATTTTACAGATAAGCAATCAGACCATAAGAGTCCAGTTATCCCTGGACAAGCTCAAACTATGATATATGGCTTATGACCCCACAAACAGTACTCTTACTACAAGGTTTAAACATCCTTGCTGATTCATCTTATAAATCAGAAATGATCAGATCATCAGATATGATCATGGTTGACAGTTACTTTGTACCCTGTGTATTCCTGCCCTTTTTTTTTTTTTTAAGACAATCACTGCTGGACTATTTCTAGTTTTCTGTTCTAATGCCCATATGTTTCTTGCTGCTTTTGACTTTTCCTTTCCACATTCAAAAAGTATATGTATATATACTTTTATATGGATATATATTTCCTCTCTACAAGTTACCAAACACACTAACTGGTTGACCTAATAGGTGGTTCCTAGGGGGCAAAGGTTATGGAATAATTGACATGTTGCCTAGAGAATTTCATCTTTATGTTTCTTTTCATGTTGTTAGTCTGGTATCTTCTTTATCCAGTTTTAGCCCATCCTTCAAGGTTGGGCCTAAATCTTATATTTTTCTGGAAGCCTTTCTTATGGGTTGTTTTTTGGTTTTTTTTTTTTTTTTTTTTGTTTTGTTTTTTGCCTTATTTACCCACCCATAGCATTTATTATGTATTCTGTTCATTTCAATTCTTGTAAATTCTATTTTAAAATTGCTTGACATTTTTAAGTTACCTGTTCCTGCTTGGACTATGAAATCTTTACTTACCTGTTTTCCTCTTCCTCTGCAAACTCTAAACCTCTTACCACAATGTTGGGCACACAGAAATGTTGAATAACTATTTGATGACTTTAATATCACCTCTGTGGGCATCAGTCTTCTCATCAATAGAATATTAAAACATATTTTCCACTTGCCCTAAAAAAGCAGAAGTAGCATGTAGCTTTGGCTCTAGGACCCAATGATGTTGGATTCAAATCTTGGTTCTATCACTTTTAGAAATATAACCATGGGAAAGTTTCTTCACTCTTTTAAGCCTTATCTGTAAAGTGGGGATTGTGATAATATGTATCTTCAGGGGACATTGTGAAGATTAAATCAAGGGATGAGTGAAATTTTGTGCACGGTGCCTGGCACATTGTTAATCCACAAAGAATGTTAGCAGTTATTGTAAATGCTGTTGTTATTCTTCTTACCACAGGAACTGTCAGATAAAATGACCCAAATTTGTTTAAATGATTTGGTGTTCTGACTCTAGGGATATATACTAGTAAATCAAGAGCCCTATTTTAGGTATGTATATATACATTTGTATGCTTGTACTTATTTATTTATACCTAGCCTTGCCCTAAAAAGGATTTAAGGCAGCTTATTAGGATGCAGAGCATATAGCAAGGTAAAGTAAATTTTAAAATAAGAAAAATGATGCTCAAGGAAAACTAGGAAAGAGAAAATAAAAACTTAGAAACGAGAGTAGCATATAAAATACATGCTGTGAAGTATCTTTCCCCTGATGGAGGTGGGCTACAAATCTGGTTTAAGTTTCTGAAGAGCAAAGAGTAAAACAAAATCAGTTATCCAATTTACAGGGCACAGGAGATAAAAACAATCAAGATGCTTATGAAAAGTGTTAGGATTTTTCCTGGTGGCATTGGAGAAGATGCTCTTATGGCTCAGTTGGTGGCTGTGTGGTGTAATGGACAATATCTTTGTGGTAGTTTTAAAATGTGCTCACAAATTTTTTGAGACTCCTTTCTTCCAGAGGGGGTTGCTAATTCTCTTCCTCTTTTCTGTGAGACTTCTAATATAAGGACACAGAAGGCATCTTCTCCTTGCTCTCTCTCTCTGGAATGCTCACTCTTGGAGGAACCAGATACCATGTTTGTGAGAATGCTCGAGCAGCTGTGCATGCAGAGAAGCCCTTGTGCTGTGGCATTAAGGCCTCCTGCAAACAGCCATGTGAGTGAGCCACCTTGGAATCAGATCCCTCAGCTTCTGTGAGGCCTTGTTGTGTCTGCAGCTCTGCCTGATATCTGGACTACAGTCCTAGAAACCCTAACGTAGAGGTGCCCAGCTCAGCTGCTTCCAGATTCCTAACCCTTGACACTGGTGAGATAATACTTGTTTGTTGTTTCAAGCTGCTAAATTTGGGGGATATTTTGTTACATAGCAGTAGATAACTACTGCAACTCTCAACATCTCCTGCAGAGATCCCAGTAAGGAATTTTAGGAGGATACTTCTCATGGTGACCCTCAGTTTATGATGAGTGCAAGTTATGTGAGCATGGTTTGGTGAGACATAAAGTAGATGGAGTGCTGGCAATTCCACGGAGGGGAGGTAGACACACAGGCCATCAACTGTAATTTGAGGAGGAATGGATAAGTTACATGAAGGTACAAGCGATAAGATCTGGGAGTTTAGGAAGATATACTTGCTGAAGATTTTATGGAAGAAGGGGCATTTGAGTTGGTTGTTGTTGGATTGTATATTAGATAGGACTCCTTTGGTTACAAATGCACAAACCTGCTTAGGATAGACCTGCGAGAGAGTGCGGGAAGTAGGACTAGGCAGAGGGAGGTGTTGAACTGCAATTTACTTGCAACAGAGGCCTTAGCCAACATCATAGGGAATTTTGGAGCTGGGATAGCATTTCAGAACTGTCTCGAATTCAGACAGGAGTCTGCACCTGTGTACCTGGCATTGCTCAATCATCAGGTGTGAGCTGCTTCTAGGGAGGGAACATAGCCTTGGGTAAGATAGTTTCATGCAGCTAAGGGCAACTGCTGGGCCATCAGCAGGCAGTGCTCATGGCCACTGGAAGAATGAATGCCACATTTCTAAAGAGGTCTGAGGGTAGCACACCATGGCATCCTGCTTATGCTGACTTAGACAACCATCATCATCATCATTATCATCACAATTAACATCATTTATTAGCTCACAGATCTGAAGAGCCAGTGGATATGGCTAGTTTCAAGTCTGGCTGGTTCAGAATCTCAGAAAAGACTATTAATAAAATGTCTTCTTCTCTGACTCTACTGTTCCTTTCTATTGGCCTCATTCACACTTTCAGGTGGTGGCAGAAAAAGATACTGTAGTTCTAGGCTTACGTCCTACCACTTGAGCATCTCACTGGAAAATTCTGTCTTTCTCAACATTCCTAGCAAAAGTTCTGGGCTGCCACTGGCCTCCTTGAATCACCTGCATGTCTCTTAACCAGTCCCGGTGGCCAGGTGACTATAGTCTCTGACTAGACAAGGCTGGATTATTTCCCTGTCCCAGAGCTGGAGGGTGTGCTCACCCTCACACAAACCACATCAACCCAGTCACATGAAAGAGTCGAGATCTCAAGGGAAAATTGGGGTTTCATTACCAAGGGCTGACAAATAGTAGTCTTCCATAGATAGATGGGTGTGATGTCAATGGGAAGTAGAAGAAATAAGGTCTTTCTAAGACAAGGGACTAGCTTGAGCAATGATGTGGAAGTGCTAAAGTTGGCTAGTTCAGTGACTGCCAAGTGGCATATATTTATACATAAACATATTCAATATGTAAAAATCTTTGTCTCCCCTAGCTTAGATCTAGACCCATACCCCTTTAGTCAAGGGAGGATAAATTAGGCAGATAATATTTCCAGATGCACACAGAGCCCTACCACAAGGGACACTATGCTCCCCTGGGAAACCTATCTGAAAGCCAGTGGGCCCGGAGAAGGAAGAGGGCAGGAAGAAAGAAGGAGAATGAGTTCTGGCAGATTTTGCTTGCAGCTGGAGCAAGGCTGAATGAACCAATGATTTTCCCTGAGGCTGTTCTGTCAGGACCAAAGTGGCTTGGGCTGGCTGTGGCAGCCTGGGCAGTCAGCTCTGAGACACATGATGACAGAGTGTGGACCTGATAGGAATTTGTGTTGCTCTCTGAAGGGTGGTAGCTTTGGTGATTACCACAGCAGTTAGGAGTGAGGAGTTGGTTGGCACAATCAAAAGGCTGTGGTACCTACGAGAGAGTACTGGGCAAAACACAGGGCTACCTGTGCTGGGTGATTCATATCTCATAGCCATGTGGGCCAGTCATCTTGAAAACTATCATTTGTGAAAAGACAGCAGTGCAACCTCAGAACAACTCCTGACTCTGTGTCTGGATATGAGGAGACATAGAAAGTGTGTTTTGATAGGTATCTGAGTAGCATACCTCTCACAGGCAGGGCACAGCGTCCCAGTCCCAGAGGGAGGGCATGGGCATTCAGTGGGGAAGTTCGAGTGCAGTTAAGCCACTGACCTATCAGATAGTTTCTGACAATGCTAGGAGAGATCAAAGATGCGTTCACCATGACGTTGACTATACACACATAGAGCTGGAAGGAGAGATAATCTGGTTATGCCACATCATTTGAAAAATGAGAAGAAAAATTAAGCCTCATTTGGGTTAGATTTTTTTATGATTACAGTAAAAGGTATTAACAAAACTGGGGTTTGCATTCAATCTTATAATTCTGCTTTTCTTGATTTGAAAATCACTTTCCCCACTAAGGTATCAGACAGTACAGACCAACCAAGTTAATTCATACTTCCTGAACTATAGGAAGTGATAGAAGAAAAATTAAAGGGAAAAGAGCTAGAAAAAGTTGTGGGCTCTAAGAGGGGTTTCTGAAACAGGCACACATGGGGCATGTCTAGCTCAGAAGAAGATGCAGCTAACTCACTCAAATAATGAGAGGCAGTGTGATCCAGGGAAAGAAGGCTGGACTCCAATTTCCCAGAGTATTTTTTATGAAACACAAATCCTAAAAATTTCTCTAGTCATTGCAAAATATGTTCATCTCCCCCTGGAAGATTTACAGGGTGAGCCTATTTGCTGTCCTGCAGCAAACAGACCTGCTTAACTATTTAACCAACTGCTTATTAAAACACATTTGAATCTCTTTTCACTTTTTATTTTTATTGCACAATACCTTTTAACATCCCATGGAAAGTACTTTGAAAAATGGTACGACAGTTAAATTGTATGACTTTGGGAATTTCTCTTAGCCTCAGCCTTTCCCTGTAAAATTACATGTTAGGTTAAATGTGTTCTTTCGTTCCCTCTGAGCTCCTTTGACTCTAATTATTGCACATTAGTGGTGTGATTAAAACAAGCAGCGAGGAGGCAGGGTGAGCTTCTCTAAGCTACTGTTATCTTTTGCCTGGATCACTGCACCAGTCTCTACCCTGGTCTGCCACTTTCAATCTTGTCCTTCTCTAAACCACTCCCTCCACTGCAGCCAGAGACACTTCTAAATAAAATGCAAATAAGATCATGTCACATCTCTGCCCCCAAAATTTCAATGTTTCCTTCCAAACTTCAAGGCAGAAAGTCCCTAAGAATGCATTATACCAGAAATCCTTTGCTAAATATCTCACTAGCCATCAACACACAGTGAAATCAACCTTTTTTTAGGTTAGAAACAATACTTAATTGTTAAAAAGAAATGGTGGCATCAGAAGGAAAAGTCTTCTTAGGCTAGATACCGAAAGAAAGAGCAGTCTGCAGACTGCACCACATGACAGCTTCTTAGAAATGCAGGACTCAGGCCCTAACCCAGACCTTCTGAATCAGAATTTGTATTTAACAAGATGATTTGTGTGAACAGCACAGCTTGAGAGGCACTTAGAGAAATCCAAGTCACTGTACAAACCTCAACAAGGCCTCAGGGGTAAGGATAAAAGCACAGGCTTTAGAATCAGGATTGGTGTCAAGTCTAAACTGCATTGTGCCCTTGGGTAAGTTCTGTAGCACCTCCGAGATCTGTAGCACCTCTGTTTCCTCATCTGTAAAATGGGAGATACAAATACTAGTACCTAGCTCACTATTGTGAAGATGAAGTGATACATTAAAGACAGCCTTCATCACTGAGTTGGCATACAAACCTTAGTAAGAGCCAGATTAGTAGACTGGGAAACTCCTTTTACTCATAGAGGGCCTCCAGCATGCAGCATCAGGGTCTCGGGGTGAGGGCATTGTAGGATAGGAAACAGGGGTAAGATTCATGAACTCCTTTTCCAGGGAATTATCTAGCATGCACTGTGGGCTTGGCCCTGGAAGGAGCTGGGCTCACCCAGTACTAGCCCTCATGGAGCACAGAGACTGTGATGGTGTCAGAGACATCATTAGCAGGGACCTACATGCCATTGAAAATAGACCTGACCCTTCTCTGTCCTTGTGTCGCCCCGAAGTTGCTTTAGCAGAGCTCTGGTCTCAGCTGTTCCTTCTCACTGGGGAATTCAAAAAGTCTCCTTTTTCCCCTGATCCTCAACATATTATTTTGTTCATTTGGAAGGGGAAAAACACCCATCAGCTGTTTTCGATGGAAAATATCTTTTTCTTTTTCCTATATAAGACCATATTTTTCAGGGCTTTCTGGGTCACTGAAACCTCAGCGTGTGTCTATTTATCTCAGACTCTTGGGTGACCCCTTCATTTGCTGAGCAATCTCTCCTGTTTACACAGGGCTTGGCAGCCTCTGGGATGATTTTTCTAATAAAGACATCTCTCTCTCCTAGTCTGGCGGAGCTGGAGGCCCTCCTTGGGAAGGCTTGAGGCTTGAATAGAATTGGAGAGTGAGGTAAATGCAGGGATGATGTAATTGTCAGATCTCCCCCACCCAGCTGGTGCCCTCCACATTACCTGCATGTCTGAGAAAGTTCTGTGAGTACTCCAAATGCAACTTTGATACAATTCATGATACTGGTGTGGGGAGGTTTCAAAGAACTTGCTGGAACTTGCTGGCTCATTTTTATAATCGCGATGGGCTTTAAGTATTCATATTTGTATTGGAAAGTTTTGTTGGAATATTCTGGCAAATAGTTTCAGGAGGATAGGGACTTTACCTATCAGTTGAAAATGGTGCTCAGTTGCCATCTGACTCTGGTGGTAGCAAGAAACCAGGAGAACAACAACCATTTGTCTGGGAGAAGGGCCACCCCTGGGCCAGAGAAATAGAATTCTGTCTCAAGTGAAGCCATCTTTCAAATTATTATCTGAAATTTCAAATTTCAAATTATTATCAAATTTGAAAGCCATCTTTCAAATTATTATCTGAGGAAATCATGTGGAAGACTTGTGATCAGTTAACATTAGCTACATGTTCTTGTTCTCATAAAAAGCAAGAGCAGCGAGGATTGGATTCAGAGACTGATCCAAGACATGGTAACCTCTTGGAAATGGAGAATCAGTGATTGTTCACTTTACTGAGATGGAAAACACAAGGTATGTGAGTGTCCTGATAGTGTCTGCCCCAATGTGTTTCTTCTCTTCTTTTCTTCCCTTTTAACTTTTTAAATTTTCTTAAATCTCTGGTTGGTCTTTTGTTTATAAATGCTAGTGATATGAAGTTCTTATCTGTATAATTTTAGCTATGAGATTTGAGAACAAATGCTTAATCTTTTAAGCCTTGGTTTCTCCATCTGTAAAATGATTAATTTGGATCAGATTATTTCTAAAGCTTCTTCCAGCCTAAAAGTCTGATCGCCAACGACGCTACATTATTTGATGATGAGTTGACGCTACATTATTTGATGATGAGTTGCAACAAGTTGGCAACTAACATTAGTTGGCAGCTAAAGCAGAGTGTAAAGTAGAAGATAAGATAGCTGAGATCTTAAAAATGCCTGTTATTTTTTTAAAACAATGTGAGCCATGTTGCACTTTTGTCTAGAGTGTGTGTGTGTGTGTGTGCGCACGCGCGCTCACACACACGGATGCAATGGGAGACATTAGTGAAAAGTCTGCATGGAGTTAGGGATGATTATGCAGCAATGTAGGGCAGGAAGGAAGAATGCCTGGCGAGATGCCATTATTCCTGTGGGCACTGCTGATGCCCAAGGGCAGACATTGCTAATCAACCTTATCACTCATTTTAGTGCTTCAGGGAACCATTCACAAAGCTGTGATGGCATCTATTTGTCTCTCCTAGCAGAAGTATAAAACCCATAACACTGACCCTATCAGCAATATTCTCTATCCTCTGAGATCCTGAGGGTTCCTTTCATTTGAATATTCATTCATCACATATTTTTAAAACTCCTACTATGTGCCAAGCACAGTTCTTGGAAATGGTTATAAGCATCGAAGAAAGCAGACAAGAAGTCCCTGACCTCATGGATCTTTTATTCTAGTGGGAGCAGGGAAGGAAAGATAGACAATAAACAAGTAAATAAGTGAAATATGCCGAGTGTTAGGCATTGGTCAGTGCTATAAAGAGACTTTCAAAGCAGGAGGTGCCTGAGTGGCTCAGTCAGTTAAGCAGCTGCTTTTGGCTTATCATGATCTTGTGGTTCTGGGATCAATCCCTGGCTGGGTTCCTTGCTGGGTGGGGAGTCTGCTTCTCCCTTTCTCTCTGCCTCTCCTCCCAGTTTGTGTTCTCTCTTTCTCTCTCTTCCTCTTTGTCTCTTTCTCAAATAAATAAATAAAATCTTAAAAAAAAATAAAAAGGAAACCAAAGCAGAAAAAGGGTAACTGGAGTGAATATGTGTAGGTTAGAATTAGACTATAGTATTAATAAGGCTCTCACCAAAGTCTTCATGAGGGGACATTTGAGGGAAGATCTAAAGGGGATGAGAAAAGTTGGTAAGCAGGAGAGGTTATCCCAGGCCATGTGTTGTTGAGGTTGTACGGAGAAGCAAAAATGGTCTTAATGTGAAAATATTCAGTGATGGATACTTGTAAAATTAGCCCCACTCAAGCATTCTTCTCTGCTTAGCAATTGTTTCCTGACACATTGTGTCAATATTTTTGTTGGCAAGTTGCTGATAATAGATATAAACATCAAATAATACAAGCAAGAGTAATTCAAAGTAGTTGTAAAGTAAAATTACTAATTATAGTAAAGATGATGATTTTATGAAGCTGTAGAAAGTTATGTTGGAAAAATGCTTTATTATAAGCAAATAGGATCTGAGTTTTTACAGTTTACAACTGAAGAAGATAGAATCATTGAGGATCAAATGTGATTAGCTTTTTCAAAGAACATGTTTAATCAAAAGACTCTGAAAGGACTTTGGGACAATTTTTATTTTTCTTAAACATTTTTGCAAACATGACCCTGTTAATGATCACTTGTGAACATCAAACAAAGAAAAGGAGATTGCACCTTGCTTTGTAATGTTTTTGAAAAAGTATGCCCCAATCCCACCATACTTGATTTAGTTTTTGTTGCTTTTTAGAATTATCATGGAGTTACAACAATATCCTAAATATAAGCTAGAAATAACTTGCTTTAAATATTTTGGCCTTATTTTTAAGTTGAAGTCCCAATAGTACCTCTTCTACTGTTTAGGATGACATTTGAGGATTTGTTTTAAGTGGATTCACTTTAAACTGACTGATTTCCATCATTACCAGTAGAATTCCCCTGGTGAGGCAAGTTAAGTTTGGAAGGATGAAGGAACTCACTCAAGGTCACATGGCTAGAAGGTGGCAGAGACTAGGCAATGCTTTTTCTGTGCTTGCCAAAGAGGATCAAAGTCATATTCAAGTAATCCTCTAGCTGATTTATGGTTTTGAACTCACATGGGAAATTAGGGCTTCCAGACAATTCATTGGAAAACCAGCATAGTGACTCTTTTTTTTTTTTTTAAGAGAATATATAAATTTATTGGCACTTAGAAAAAAGTAAGTGTGGACATGATTCTGATTTAGAAGACATTCCTCATAGCCTATGGCAGTCCTGAAGAAGGAATGGTTGGCTTACAAGGCCTGAGGAGTAGGGTGAAATGTACATTTGCAGAGTTATAGAGATCCTCCTTTCTCCCCTTACTGCTTAAGTACGGGACCTCTAATTTTGAGTAGGAAACAGAGTAAATACTGCACTAAATAATAGGCAAGCAATTTTAGGAGTCATATTTTTCCTTTTACTCCTGGGGGCTCTTAGAGAAGAAATAGATGCTTTCTTGAGTTTCCAGCCTGTTTACTTTGGGAACACCCTGCATTTCCTCATTTGACCACATAGTTTGAGATCCCTGGTGTTTTGAGGAGTGCTAGAGGATTTTTTAATTTGCATTTTGCTTATATCCACATAAGGAGATACTTTAATTGCTATTCACTTCCAAATATAGATTTATAGATGGATAAGATTGAATTCCCACAAATATGTAAACATTTATGGGACGGGCATTAGGGATCATCTCATTTCCTTTTTTCATTGTACACTGAGGTTGTACATAAAGGGAAAGCATCATACCTGGGTCACACAACAGGGCAGTGACAGATCTCACACCAAAATAAATATGTTCTGAATTATGGTCGGGTGCTCTAGTTCACCCCAGTATGAATGCCGTTCCTATAAGCATTTATGCATGACTAGTCAGCATATCTGTATTTAAGATGTCTGCAAGAACTATTTTTTTTCTCTGTTAACCCCAGTAAGCTAAGAACACTCCATGTTCTGCTGTTGCACCCAGAAAATTGGTCACATGGGGTTATAGCTCAGAGTATGTCATATAAAGCAGTATTGAAATACCAGACTAGCTGTGTGATTTGGGTGAGCCTTTAAAATCCTCTCTACCTTGATTTCCTCATTTGCTAAATAAAGGTAAGAATACTGCCTTCACAGGCTCATTTTTTTTTTTTTAAGATTTTATTTATTTATGAGAGAGAGAGAGAGAGAGAGAGAGAGAAAGAGGCAGAGACACAGGCAGAGGGAGAAACAGGCTCCATGCAGGGAGCCTGACATGGGACCAATCCTGGGTCTCCAGGATCATGCCCTGGGCTGAAGGTGGCACTAAACCGCTGAGCCACCCGGGCTGCCCTACAGGCTCGTTTTGACAGTTAACCAGGGTAATTGATATAAAGTAATGAAGTACTTGAGAGTGTTTATAATCAGGTGGGATACAGCTCAAGAAATGCTAGCCATCCTTGTGGTCATCCTCATGAGCTCTGGTGGCAGCAGTATCTTCATCATTAGTTTTGCTATTGTTACTGGCAAGTTGAAATCAAGCCAGTGAATTGTCTGTTGAGCATATCCAGCCCAACCTTGGTCTGATGACTTAATCTTCTTTCCAACATCCCTACCATAGGACCAACCAGTCTTAACTTGAATACCTCCAGCACCAGCAGACTACTTTCTCCCTTGAGTAGGAAGTTCTAGTTCCAGAAAGGATTTTAAAAACAACTAAACTGGGCCTTAAAAGTCTCTAATTTTGAAAATAAATGGCCTGTCCTGGTATCATTATTCACATCTGTAATGATTTATATACCACTTATATAAGGAATTTGTTTCTACTGTTTCTCATAAAGATTATGAATCAATTAGGTCCTTGTTTTTCCCTTGTAAAAACATGAAGGTCCCAGGCCAAAACTTGGAAATTGGCTGACAAGAGAAGGAGGGAACACGCCCCAGCAGTCTTCATTTCCAACCTGACCTTTGTTACCAATTGTCATCTGGGCTGAGGAGCCTCTGCTCTTCTGACAGGCCACCCTTCTCTGAGCCTGTTACTCTTCTCACTTCATCTGGCTGGCTGACTGTGGGTGTTTGTGGATACCTAATATGTGCCTGATACTGTTTTTGACCTTAAGCATACAAAGGCGATTGGGATAGACTACATGGTCTCATAAAATGGATAACCTTATATGGAAGACCCAGCAAACAAGGAAATAGGAAGATGATAATTTCAGTGAGTGGTATGTGCCAATACAAAATTAAAACTGAGCAATAAGGCAGATGCTATGTGGGGGTCAGGGAGACATTTAGATTAAGGAGTCAGTGAATGGGTGGCATTTAAGTGGGAGTCTTCGTAATAGATAGGAGAGAGCCACATGAAGACCTAGGAGTGTTCCAGGCAGAGGAAGCATCAGGAAGGAATAAGTTTGTTGAGTTAATGAGTAGAGTGGCTGGAGGCAGCTTTCTAGGCATGAGGTTGGGCAGGTAAGCAGACCTGAAGGCCATAGAGAGAAGTTTAGATTCTCTTCTAATTGCATTGAGTCACATCAGAGGGCTTTAAAAAGTGGAGTGATGCTATATGATTTACACTTTTCAAGGATTATTGTGGCTAGTAGATGGATAAGAAAGGGTCAAGAAAAAAAAAAAAAGGTCAAGAGGATAAACAGGAGGTCAGTTAGGTTATTGGAATCATCCAGGTTAGAGACAATGGCAACTTGGCCTGGGAACCTAACAATGGTGATGGAAAGAAGAGGACAGGGTCAGGGAAAACTGGAGATAGAACTGGCAGCAATTGCAGGGGGTGAGGCCAAGTAAGAAGTCAAGTAGGTGTTGGGCTTCAGAAGCTGGAGGCCTGGTGGTACCATTTTCTCAGCTGGGGACATTTGGGGATAAACACATTGGGAGATGAAAATCAACATTCTGTTATGAACGTATTCCATTTCAGATGGGTCTTAGACCTATAAGAGGCTAGAGGATGCTATAGCTCAGCATACAAGCCAAGGGTAAAAACACAAACTGAGAGTTATCAGCCTAGGATGGTATTGAAGATCATAGGACTGGAGATAGCAGTGACAGTGGGTTGTAGCAAAAAATCCACTCACAAATGTTAGCTGACAGCAGCCATTGGATTAGCAAGTGTGCCATTCAGATTTTCTTACTTTGTCTTCCTTCAACTGAGAAAACATACCCAGAGGGCCATGAGGGTACAAGACGTTGGCTGGGATCAATTACAGAGATGCTATCTTCTTTCAGTTCAGTGAACTTGCAATCATCAGATGAAAGAGAGATGCACAAGTCACTAATTACAAAACAGAGCAGGTTGAAAGGAGTATGAAGTACAGGGATCAGCAAGCATTGGGTCAGGGAACAGGAAGGAGCAGTTAGTTTGGTGGAGGCATATCAGGAAACACTCCACAGGGAATATGCAATTTGTAGGGGAACCTGAAAGATAAAAGACATTTTAGAAATTAAAAAAAAAAAAGTAATAGCACACTACTGGCAGAGGGAGACTAGTGGAGAATGGTTGGAGTGGGGGTGGGAGGTACAGAAAGGGACACATAGAAGGATCACATAGTAGGATCTCAAGACAGTTTGTGGTATGAATGCACAATGAATTGATACCATGTCTGAGGCTGGCTATTCTCCTCTGCCTGGAGTCAGCCCTTGAAATGAATTTGTTCCCTTGTTCTGAGATGTAGATCTTGCATGGCCCAGAGAAAGTAGAAGGAGCCTTTCACCTTGCACTGAAAATCGAAGGGCAGGGAAGAAACAAACTTCTCCCAGAAGGCCAATAACAATGACACTCAAGATTGTAGATGGCAAGCTTGTTCCAAAGGTACCACTGGTTATCCAGGCCACCTCGCAGTAAATCACACTGCACCAGGCCTCACGGCACATTATGGGCTGGCTTGGCGAGTTCTCTCTGGGGGAACAAGGACAACGGATTCAGGAAGTGAAATGCAGGGCCTCAGAGAAAACCAGAGCCAGACAGGCACCCAGTGGTGCCCATGGCCTCACTCATGAGAGAGGGGAACTGAGGCTCTAAGATAACCATCTCCCACTGAACTCACATAACAAATTAGTGGCAGTGCAAGCACCAGAATGAGGTTCTCCTGATTCATGACCTTGAATGAATTTTCTACTGCTTCCCACTTGCTCCCTGCCTTTGAGGTTGGAAGTGTTTTGCAGCCTCAACTTTGTTAGTCTCTGGCTTCAAGAGAGCAGCTATCATCTGCTTACTATGAGGCCCTCTTCCCCAGCACACCCTCCTCTTGCCTAGCTCTCAGGAGGAGGCAGGTTGAATGTTGGAGAGAAGCTTAATTGTCTTCACTCTGCAAGGAATCATGACATTTTGCAGTAATGAAGATTGTTGGTACAGGGAATGGTGGCCCTTCAGGTGTGGTCATTGTTGAGCTGTCTTTAAAGTCCTCATCTCTGGACAAATCTTCTTCAAGCTGAGTTTGACTGGAAGAGACTGTAGCTATCCTTGGAACTTGATAGATTTATTTTATGCCTCCCCAGAAGCCAAAGCATCCTTTCTCCCCCCTCCAAGCTTCTGTCTGAATTGCTTCCCAACTGACCCGAGGACAGACTGTTGGCTTTGGCTCCTGATCTCTCCCTGGGTCTCTCTTGGAACCTTCCTGCCTCAGTGCTGGGGTGATTCTTTGTCTTGGAAATGGAAAACTAAGATGCTGTGGACCACAGGAAGGCTTGGAGTGGGGGCCTGTGTGGGAGAAATTAAAGAGGTGTGGGTGAGGGCATGTGGCTAGGACCATAGGGAGGAGTGTGGTGGGAAGCTGGCAGAGAGTTAAATTTAAATGCAAGACACTTAGGCTGATGTATGACCGTTGTAAATCCACGAGCAGCTTCTACATGCTTGGCAGACTAGTTTCCTCAGTATAAATGCTTTTTTTTTTTTTTTTTAATGAGTCTAGAATAGCGATCCTGCAGTATATGACAGCAGGCCCTTTGTTTGCAAGGCAAGTAAGGTACTGAGGATGAGAAAGAAGGAAGAGAGTTGGTATTTCTGGGAGGTTGCAGCTCCATGACAGCTGGGATCCAACCCATCCTGCTTACTGCTCTCTCTTCACTAACACATTACATGGCACGTTACGTGCTCAGTAAGAATTTGTTGATAAACAAATCATCTTTTAGAAGAGAATTTGTCCCCAAAATACCTCACTTCTAGGTTTATCAACTCTGAAATTTCTAGCTATCAGAAGCTTCAGCATATGTAGAGAAGAAGGAACTCAATAATCATTTATAGCCACACAGCATTTACCCAGGTGTCTCACATTCATTATCCTTGTACTTCTTATTGGATCAATAGTTTTTTAAGGTCAGCTGCCTTGTCCATTTCCTCCTGTAGCCTTGGAGCCCTCCTAGCACTGGAGACATTCACTGAGAAGCTGCCAGGTGCTGAGGGTATATTGGAGCAAGTGTGGACAACAGATGCACATAAAATAACCTACCAAATAGACTGTGAACAATGCTAGAAGGGACAAGAGCAGCCCTGAGACAGAATGGGAATATAGTTGTAATTTAAATTGAGGTGGGGTTGGAGAAGGTCTCTTTGGTCAATTTCATTTATTTGAAATATATATCCACCTTCTCCTTTGCTCCTGCCCATAGCACCAGGAACTGAGAAGGTACACCTGCATGGTGTTAGGATGTTGAATGGACCCCCCTGACTGCCTACCTGGATTATTGCCCTCTTCCCTTCCCACTACCTCTTCCATTTTTCATTCCTTGGATTCATTTGTTTACTCATTCAATCAACCAATATCTATTTGGTATCTACACCTTCCAATGTACTGCACTGGTACTAGGAATATACCAATGAGCAAAACTAACATCGTTCCCACCTTTTTGAAGCTTCTGGTCTTTAAGGGAGAAGCACATAACTCAATCCCCAAATGTCCTATTATGGACAGTGAAATTTCCTAGGAAGGCTGATTTCATGGTTCAATGAGTGCGTTAAGTAGACACTTGATCCAGTGTAGGGGTTCCAGAAGGGCCTCCCCAAGGAGGTGACATAGACTAAAGTCTAAAGGGGGAATTGGATATACACTATACCACTATTGGGGGAGAATGGGGAGCACTGTAATCACATGCAGGTAGGCCCTAAAATCATGGTGGGGAGATCAGTGATCTTCATGTCAGCCCTGTGAAGTGGGCAGGGCTAACTCTATTATAGGAATATATTTTTATAGATGAGAAAGAACTGTGACTTGAGAAAGGTTAGTAAGTTGCTCAGCTTCCTGGAGGCAGAACAAAATTGGGACTTGGGCCCAGGGGTGCAGACTCAAAGCTCTCTAGCATTTTCCACACCCTCCTTGGCCATAGTCATCCAGCTATAAAATATCTGATGCCCAGCTGGTTAATCACTGTGCAGGCTCCAGGCATATGGAATGCATACTAAATCATGGTTAGAAATGTCACCTTCAGGCTCCATTATCTTCTATCCAAATGAAGAAAAATAAATAGTAGTAGTCTCATAAGCCCCAGAGCTGGGGTCTAGCCCCTGCCTGTTTGGTTTTTAAGTCTCTGTATCTTATCACTATATTAAGTATTATGTCCAAGGTCAAACTGACAGTGACACATTTGAGAGTTGAGGCTCCTTAAAACAACACTTCTTTCACCTGTTCTTGGACCTAGCAAATATTTGGGGAAAAAAAACCAAGGCCTATTTAGTATCCCTGGCTCTATTTCTATAAAATAGGATCAGTATCTTGGGCAAGAGAGAGCTCAAATTGAACAAATTGAACAAAAGTATTGTATTCAGTTCTTCTCTTTTCTTTTTCTTTTTTTTTTAAGATTTATTTATTTATTCATTCATGAGAGACACACACAGAGAGGCAGAGACATAGGCAGAGGGAGAAGCAGGCTCCCTGCAGGGAACCCAGTGTGTGGGACTTGATCCCAGGACCCCAGGATCAAGACCTGAGCCAAAGGCAGAGGCTCAACCACTGAGCCACCCAGGGGTCCCCAGTTGTTCTCTTTCTTACTCTTCCTTTCAGCTTTCTAAAAAACATCATCTTCTTCAGGCTATTATGTCATCGAGGCTAAACATTTTCACAACTATACCTCCTGAACATGTAGAATCTTAGTCCCCACTCAGCAGATTCATTCTATGGGTTTCCACAGGGACACAGTTTCAGACTGGGAAATGCAGCAGGAGTGAGGGCTTCGTGGGCAGGCACAACACTAGCCTGCTCTGTGACTGCAGGCCTGTCACTGAGCCATTCAGAGCATCAGTCCTGTCCTCCATGCGGGTGAATTGGTGGCAGGGAGTGGGGTGGGATCAAGGGAGGAAACCCCTGCGAAGCACCTCACTGAGTCCAGCCTGGGACACGGTTCTCACTAAACTTTGGTTATTAGATCATAATTATCAGCTTTCACAAATAAACAAGTGTGAGGTCCAGAAAGAAAAGGGGACTTGCCTGGGGTCTCACAACCAGTTAGATCCTGAGTTTGGGACAGAGCCCATGTACCAGGTGCCCTATACTCTGTATCTCCATTCAACCACGTATTCTTCAGCCAGAACACAAATCTAAAGTGTCATTGGGAAAATAGTGTTCGTCCCATTGCCTGCTTGTGACCTGAATTCCTGGGATCTGAAATCATTCTCCCTGCCCCCCATCCCAGCCCCTCTCTGCTGCAACCGGGTTTTGTGGCCTGCGGCAGCACGCAAACATATTACCAGGGAGAACATGCTCGTCACGCTTCTGCTCTTCCTCCTCTCCTCTGGGGCAGCCCGTTTTCATGAAAATAGGACGGGGAGGAGGAGGAGGAGGAGTATCAGTATGATCTTTATCATCATTTATCTGGAGCAAACTTGAATTGGTTTCTTTGAGAGGAAAACTTCCTCTGAAGACCAACAAGGAAGCAGTACAGCCACTCAGGCAGCCCAAGGGAAGCCTGAGATAATAAGAATCCCTTACATTCCTGCCGGCTATAGAGCTCTCACAACTTTTCATTTATATCACCTAATTTGATCCTCTCAGCAATCCTGCGAAGCAGGTAGGATAGGGAGTCTTTTTCTTTTTTTTTTTTTTTTTAGCTAGGTAAACTGAGTCACAGGGAAATCATGTAGGTCATATCGCTACAAACCCATTTGTGCATGCTTTCATTCAGCAGATATTTCTTGAGTATCTATTGTGTGCTGAGCCAATCTTAGGCATGGAAAGAGATACCAGACATCAACTCCTGGCTTCAAGAGATATACATTAGTGGAGAAGACCAGAATAGGCACATAAATAGGAAATTGAATTATAGTAGAGTTAGCACAATAATATAAACATGCTAGGAAATTAAATGGGGAAGAGGTACCCGATGTATTCTGAGGGGGAGTGGTATCAGGGAAAGCTTCCTGGAGGAGGTGATGCCTGAGATTTGAAGGCTGAAGAGGTGCAATCCAAATGAAGTGGTTGGGGAGATGGCACAAGCAAAGGCATGGCCTAGAGAAATGGTTTGAGAATAGAAAACCAGGAATGGGAAGTCAAGGAGATCATACAACTTATTTTTGAAAGTACACTGTATGCCTTGCTAATGACCTTGGTTTTATAGTCTGGTCAAAGGGGCAGGGAGTGCGGGGCAGGGCCATAGAAGGTTTTTAGGTAAGGGGATAACAGGCCTAGTTCCACCTGGGCTAAAATTGTGATGTTTGATTTTCTGGTACAACACTCTGGTGCTCCAACTTCATCTCTTTATGATGAGGGCCACTAGGCTAAGCCTCCCTCAGGCTCCTGAAATCCACCAGCCTCTAGTCAGAGAATCAGGGTAGGCCCAGGCAGATGACAAAGTCTCTAAGACTATGCATCCTCCCTCTGATCTTATGCCTTGGTTCTACTTTTTGGACCATTGTCTTCTTGAAACACTAAGCTCACCCTGCTGTCAGCCCTTAGCAGAGCCCTCCTGTGCATCAATCCTTTTCATGCATCTGGATTTAAGTGCCTGTTCCCATCACCAGCCATGTGAGTAGCCCTGAGGCTGTGAGGCTCTGCTTTGACACCTTTCCTTTAGCCCCAGGGGTGCAAGGCCTGGAGCAAGGATGCCTTGCAGCTTACCACCCTGGACTCTACTTTTTGCAGATTCCTTCTTCTCTAACTTTCTGGTTTATGCACAAATCCAGCTCCTCTAAAATCCCTGTGCTCGAAATATGCTGTCTGTTATGAAGAATGTGAGCTGCTGTTGGGTCTTAATGATTCCTAACTGTACAGCCTTATGAAACCTCTACAAGCCTCATTTCCTCATCTATAAATTGGAATGTTATTAATACCTACATCAGATGATTGCTGAGGTTTAAATGAGATAATGCATGTGAAGTGCTCACTAAGTACTTAGCACAATAAATATTTAATAAATCATCATGGGTTTTTATTATTATTATGGTACTGACTTTATAGGGTGTCTGACTCAGGCAGTAAGGAAAATGGAGTAGTAATCAGTCTCTCTTTTTGCAGCAAGTGCAAATAGCATTTCATTCATCTAAAGGGGCTTTTAGGTAGGTAGAAGGGTAGGTATGACAGTGTCAGTAAGAGCAGTGTGGATGTAGATTGTCAGGATAACCTGGGTTCTGATCCACCTCGGCCACTGACTTTTCTGTGACCTGGGGTACACAAAGCTCTTTCTCCCCATCTCATTTCTTTCTCCCATAAATGGAGTCTCCCAGCTCTCCTAGTCAATGACTCCACTACTGGAGTCTACACTGTCTATTTCACATTCTGCAAGGTCTTGAGACATCCAGGGCTGAGATATCTGGGACCTGCAGTGTCCACCTGCCACTGTCTGGGGAAAGGGGCTGATGGGTCCATTGCCTGTCAAATACCAGCTCTTTGTCCCCCAAGCTGGCAACCCCTATGCTGCCACTGGAGGCTGGTTCTGTGGTCCTTTTTTGCAGTCCCCAATACTTTCTTGAGTTCCAGACCGATCTGGGACATTTGCCATAAGTTTTACTGGACTCAACAGTCTTGTTCCTACTTTAGAGGGATTTTATGCCTGGTCATCCAGCAGTTGGCAGGGACAGAAGATGGACCAGGGAGGGAGACAAGAGAAGAGGGGGATGGAAAAGAAGTAGGTACTGAGTAAGTGTATGATGGATGAATGAAGGAGGGGAGAGAGGTTAAGAGAGAGGTCTTGAGGAAGACCAGTACCAACGCTTTTAAATACAAAGGCAATGAATAAATATTTGCCAAGTCAATGTTGAAGAAAGTCAGAAGAGAAAGAAGATAGAAGAATATAAAGAGGAAATAGAGTTGGGGCAGGGGAGAAAAAGAAATTGGAGAGAAAGAAATACGAAGGAAGAAAGGAGTACAAAGAGAATGATGTTAGTAGATATGAAGGAGGTAGGGGAGGGAGGGAGAAGAACAACAAGAATAAAAGACAATTTGGTAGGCAATAGAATGAGAGACATAGATAAACTCTAGGAAGTGTCCTGCCCATGATTTTCTTCCATACTTTCCCCTAAAGCTGTTAGAAGTTCCAACATTGGAATTAGAAAGTGTGTGTGTGTGTGTGTGTGTGTGTGTGTATGTGTGTGTGTGTGTGTGAATGCATAAGCACTGCCCTCTATTAAAATCCAGAATTGATTGAGGTGGGACAAAGCAGGAAGGTGCTGTCAGCCCTTAAAACCCAGCTGAGAGCAAAGTTTGCATGGAGGTGCCCAGGAAAAGATAAGTAAGCAAGCCCAGGTCAACTCTGGCCTGCACTCAGGGGCAGTGGTGGGGAAGATGAGCCCAGCAGAGAACTAGGCGCTGAAACTGGGAGGTGGGGACCTCAGAAGATTCTTGTATGTGAGAGGCCCCCCAATTTCTGCTCATTCCTAAGAGCTACAGTGTGTTGGAACTGGAGCCCCGGAGATCACATAGCTTGGAGGTCTAAGACCAGATGGCATAGCTACCATTGGGGAAAGGCATTTCTGGTTCAAACTCCTCATTTACAGATAGGGCGAAGGGGGCCCAGGGAAGGGTAATGGCTGGCTCGGAACTAGGGTGGAATTGGACTGGAAACCCAGGTATCCTCCTTCTTAGACACTGTGCTTTCTACCTGCCTGTACTATTTCCATAATCCTTCTCTGATAATCCTTCTTAAAGCCCCCAGAAATTGATCTGTTAATTAAGGGTCTGCTTGACGAAGTCTAAACCTCCTACTGTACTGCTTCCTTTCAAGGATGAAAATAATGTATTTGCCTCATGATTACTTGTCATGGTAGCTACCTTGCAACTATTCAGCTATTAGACATGGTGTGATTACTGTGGGTTGTCCCTGATTTATAGAATGAATAAATGTTGAGAAAAATGGCATATAAATCAAATTTGTACAAATCAAATTCCATTTTTCTATTGATTTACTTTATCTCAGAGGTGTTTTATCTTAGTTTTGGAACTCTTTTCAGTTGATAATTGCCCCAAGCCTTTTTCTTTCTTTCTTTCTTTCTTTCTTTCTTTCTTTCTTTCTTTCTTTCTTTCTTTCTTTCTTTCTTTCTTTCTTTCTTCTTTCTTTCTTTCTTTCTTTCTTTCTTTCTTTCTTTCTTTCTTTTCTTTCTTCTTTTCTTTCTTTCTTTCTTTTAAAAGATTCATTCATTTATTTACTAGAGAGAGAGAGAGAGAGAGGGAAACCACAAGTGAGGAAAGGGGAGAGGGAGTCAGAGAATCTCAAGCAGACTCCCTGCTGAGCATGGAGCCCAGTGCTGGGCTCAATCCCATGACCCTGAGATCACAACGTGAGCCCAAACCAAAGAGTTAGATGCTTAACCGATTGTGCCACCCAGGTGCCCCACTTTATTTTTTAATGTAAAGAACACTAGACTGAGGGCCTGTGAAAATGGATATCACGTCCTACTTTGCCACAAACTCACAGTGTGATCTTAAAAACCCCTGAACCTCCCCACACCTCACCTTCCCTAAATGAAATAAAAAACAGCAGGGTTTGAGGGAAAGGATCTCCACAAGCCTTTTCCTCTCTCTCTAATGTCAGAGGCTTCTCTGATTTTGTGTCACTGAATCGAGGTGGCTTTTTCTCCCCTTTAGTCTCTACATGGTTAAGAATACATAAGAGTTGGACCATGACTTAGGAACAATTTCAAATCCAGTCCATGTCAGGATTAGAAACAAAGAAGTAAAGAGACCTGGGGAGGCCAAGGGATGGAATGAGGGGATGCAGTAGACAACTTTGTAACTGTCTGCTCAGCACCCCTTTGCAAAGGATGACTCCTTACCCCAGCCAAAACCAATGTGGAAAGATTAACTATATTCTAGTATGATCTCACCTCTAAGACAATTGATTAAGAGAGCAGGCAGGCACCTGTCCGAGGTTGATCTCTTCAGAGTGTCTCACAGTGAGTTCGGGAAGAACCTAAGGTGTCTGTATGGATAAGACATAAAGCTTGAGAGCTGTGTGGTCATTTTTGTTTTTAGCCATGAATACTGTGGTACTTCAGGGAAAGATCAGGGCAGAACTAAAGCAGATGCACAGGAAGAAAAAGAGAAAAGGAAGAGAATATGACTTCTGATGGCGCTTGAGATGCTGCTCCTTTATTTATGAGGCTCAATGATTTTTCATGCTTGCCCTTAGGAGACACCCCAATAGTCTTAAACATTATTCCCTTGACTCACTTTATTGTTGCCAAGGAGGAGTTGAGCTGGTTCTGTCACTTGCCACCAAAAGGATTCTAATAAATTATAGGGACCGCAACCCAGACTCACTGAATCTGAATCCCTGGTGCTGGGTTACAGACATTGTTGTTTAAAATGAAACTTCCTTAGATGATTTTCACATGCAGGTGGTCTCAAGAACCTTTCTTAAGTACAAAGCGGAGAAAGTAGGTAGCCAACTAGAGTAGAGGGTGTAAGGCGTCTCATTCTGCTTCATCTTTAACGACCCAAGTGCTCTTGAACATGACTTCATGTCTGGCCCTCAGTCTCCTCATCTGTTCAATAAAGTAATTATCTTTATCCTGCACTCCTCCCAGAGCTCTGAGTAAAAGAAACATACAGAATGTGCTCCTCAGGAAGCAGATGCTGAGGTGGAGGTGAGCAGGCAGGGTGTTCACGAGGAAGTGCTCTCTGATCCACCCCTGTGAAAGGAAGGAAAGGAAGCAGGTTGGACAAGGAAGACAGAAGCTCACAGGGGGCTTGTGGCTAAGGAAGACTCTGAAGACTTGTTCTTCCTTGGCCTAACTAAGGCAGCCTTTATTTCCATCAGTCACTGGGGGTAGCAAAGTACATTCTTCAGGTAGTTCTCTAAAAGGACCCATAGCACTGGCCCTCATCTCATGCCTTGGAGGGGGAGCTAAGCAGCCCTTTCAAGGTTAGTCAAACCCAACATGAAATGCCCTTTATTTGATACTCATCCTCCCCCAGAAACCTATCTCTAGTATTTCCTGCTAGTGTGAAGGACCCCATGGTAGATGGTCACCCTGCTAGAAACCTCCAGTCAACCTCTCCCTCAGCCTCAATCATTCTTCACAGCTCTTAGATTTACTTTTAAATATTATTGTTAGGGGCACCTGGATGGCTTGGTCAGTTAAGTGTCTGAGCCTTGGTTTTGGCTCAGGTAATGATCTCAGGGTCTGGAGATGGAGCCTCACATCAGGCTCTGTGTTCAGTATGGAATCTGCTTGAGATTCTCTCTCTCCCTTTCCCTCTGCCCCTCCCTCTACTCACATGCAAACAAGTGTGCCCTCTCTCTCAAATAAATAAATCTTTTAAAAAATAAATATTTTTGTTATACTTTTTAAAAAATATTTGTCTGTGTCTTTGCTACCATTGCCTTAGTTGTTTGCCATCATGTCATCTGAATTATTCCAACAGCTTCCTAACTGGTCTCGCTGATTACTGAATTCTCCTTCTTAAATTCATTCTGCATGCAACTGCCAGATGGATCTTTCTGGAATGCAGAGCAGAGCATGTCACTCCCCTTCTCAGAACTTTCCAGTGGTCCCCTCATTGCCATCAGGATATAGACCGAATGGTGATATGGCCCATGGGATCTATCCTCATCTGATTCTGCTTCTCTCATCTCTCCCTCTCTTTCACCAAGCTACTTATAGCTTCCATCATACAGAGGGTTGCTCTGTGCCTTTTTGCCTTTGCTTATGCTGTTCACTCCTTTGGAATGATGGTACCCTCTCCATCCATCTGCCTAATTCATGGTTATCCTTTTAAGACATCACTCCCTCCAGAAAACAATATTACACTCTGGGCTTCCAGAGCTTTTGTCCCACAAAACTCATCTTTGTGTGTTCTTGCATTTGCTTTTTATTAATAAAAATCATATTATAATTTGATCTAACATTTATTGACAGCTGAGTTGGTATACTGTGCTGGATATCTTATATAGATTATCTCATTTAATTCTCAAAATTACTTTATGAAGTTAATATTCTCATCTCTGTTATATAGATGGGCAAGCTGAGCCTTGATGAAGTAACCTGTTTGAAGTCACGCAGTTAGTGTAGTTGAGATTTGAAATCAAGGCTGTCTGATTACAATATTCTTATCTTTTTTTAAGATTTATTTATTTTAGAGAGGAAGAACATGTGTGCAGAAGCCAGGAAAGGGGCAGAGGGAGAGGGAGAGAGGGACAAGTAGACTCTCCGCTGAGCATGGAGCCTGATGTGGGGCTGGGGGGTCTTGGGACCCAGAGATCATGACCTGAGCCAAAATCAAGAGTTGAGTGCTTGACCGACTGAGCCACCCACATGCCCCAATATTGTTATCTTACTAATCTTTTTAACCTCAGTACTCAGAATGGTATATAGAAATAGAGTATGGTATCTAGCACATAGAAAATGCCTTTTGAACTAAACCTGGCACAGTGACTAGATCATGGTTTGTTTCAATAATTGATTTTTTTCACTGTATAAAGCACATTGAAGTAGATTGAAAGCTGTTATAATAGCAGTAACTAGTGTTTGATATAATTTTAAAGAGTATAAAGGAAAGCAAATGGAAGCTTTTAAATTGTTTAAAATAGAATGCCTGGGCCAGAAACCACAGAGAGGAAAGAAACTAAGATTTGACTTGAAATTTACTACCTTTGTCTTTCATCTCAGCAGAAGTGACACAATGCCTGTTTGTTTGTTCACATAGTAAAGATAGGCTCTTATCATTTCTCTTAATTTTCAGATCACCAACAGATGCAGGGTCTTCCCAAGTTGGCAAGGATCCAAAAATTAAAGAAATAGCAAACACATGTTGAGTGTCTCCTTTCATCCCCTTTTACCTCCCCCATCCCAGCAAGGTATATAGATTTTATCATTTTGATTTTACATTTTAAAAATAGAGGCTTCAGGAAGGTAGAGTGACTGGATCAAGGTCACAGAGTGAATATGTATAAGATTCAAAATTGGGTCTAACTCTAAACTCTTTGCTTGTCCCATGGCATCACCCTGAAGTCCTGCCCACCTTTGTTCCTGAAAAGCCAGACTTGTCCCCAGGGATCTAGATAGCTTCTAATGGGCACTAATGTTCTTAGGCATCTTCAATTGCTGGTACAATGGCTCCCCTGGGGGAAGGAGCTGCCCAGTTGTTCACCAGCTCCAGTGTTTTTCAATTAGGTAATTAGCAGGTAGCTCCCTGGGGAGCTAGGTGAAAATGCTGTGGCAAAACCTTGCGTAGAAAGGGAGCTGCTGTTTTCTTTCTTTCTCTCTTTTTTTATTTCTTTAAGATTTTACTTATTTGAGAGAGAGAGGGAGGGAGAGAGCAGGAGTGCATATGAGCTGGGAGGGGCAGGGGGAGAAGGGGAGGGAGAAAGAATCTGAAGCAGACTTCACAGTGAGTGTGAGGAACCCTACATAAGGCTGGATCCCATGACCAACCCACCGTGAGATCATGACCTAAACCAAATTCAAGAGTCAGACGCTCAACCCATTAAGCCGCTCAACAGACTAAGCCACCCTATGCCCCAGGAGCTGCTGTTTTCTGTAACAGCAATCTTTCAAGAGTCTCATTCAAGTACATTATGCAAGAGGGAGCTACAGAGTTTGCATAAATCCATAGGGATACAAAGTAGGGTGATGGTTAACATTAGATTAATGGAGGGGGAGGGTCCTGGCGAGTGACTGCTTAATGAGTACTATGGGGTCTTCTTTTGGGATGATGGAAATATGCTAGGACAAGGCGGTAGTGATAGTTGTGAGTGCACTAAGTGCTACAGATTTGTACATTTTTAAATGGTTAAAATGGTACATTTTGTGTCATGTGTATGTTACCACAATAAAGAAACATGTCCATAAACATACAGGCCAAATTTGTGGACCATTTGCCAACAGGTGCAGTTCTCCCACCCATCTCTGTGTCTAAGATGATTTCTTACAGCTACTTTGGTGTAAAATACAACAGTGATATCCTGCTGTAAAGGTGCCTGCAGCCTGAGTGTTGGTGTGGCTGGCTTTTACTCTTCACTCCTACTCAGACACTTTTTCTATTCATCGAAGGAGGTAGTATAGCATAGTAGAAAAAGAATGGGCTTGGAGTCAAATGGACCCATCTCTGAATTCCAGCTTGCGATTTACTGACCGTGCTGTTTGAGAGTATTACTTTCTTTATCTCTGAGCCTTGATTTTCTCATCTATAAATCAGGAATGATAACAGGGGTTTCCTCCTAGGAAGTTGGTGAATTACTGCTTACAAAGTCTGGCTGACAGATGATGATTACTAACTGGTAGCTGCTTCTCTTCTTTTCTTCTTTCTCCTTTTTTTCTTCTAATTTCTTCTCCCCATCCTCATTATCATTACACAAAAAATTTACGGCTAGGAGAAAAGAAAGGGCTTGGTAAAACAGAATACTCTGTAAAGCCTAAAGCTGGTAGAAGCAACATTATTAATTCTTCTGATGGACACGCTACTGTGAGATCTTGAAATCCTCTTTCCACTCTTATCTCCTTTATTCCTTACTATTATTCAAGTAATATTTAGCATAGACTTATTATCTCCATGTAGCAGGTGAGGACACTGAGGCACAGGCAAGTTCCCATCAATGGTTCTGAATTTCACCAGAAATGGCAGAGCCAGAATCAAAACAAGAATCAAAACAAGTACTTGTTTACTTCCAGCTTGCTGCTTTATATAGCCAAAGCTACCATCAGTGCTGTTGATAGTATTCACAGAATCTTTCGTAAAAAACAGCTGTTGAGACGATGCCTGGGTGGCCCAGTGGTTGAGCGTCTGCCTTCAGCTCAGGGTGTGATCCTGGGGGGATCAGCCTGGGAGTCTCCCATCAGGCTCCCTGCGAGGAGCCTGCTTCTCCCTCTGTGTCTCTGCCTCTCTCTGTGTTTCTCATGAATAGATGAGTGGGGTCTTTAGAAAACAACAAAAAATAGTTGTTGACTTTTATGTTGCTAGGAGTGTGTCTTCATGGGGCTGCCAAGAGATTCTTTGGGGGGATCACACACAACCCTGAATCCCTTCACCAAGTGGAATAATCTGAGTAGAGATTATTGGCATTGTTATCAGGAGTCCTGAGTACTGGTCCTGGCTTGGTCATTAATCTTGCCTTGTTCTGAAGCCTCCAATAAGAGAGCTTAAAGTAAAGGAAATGTCATCTGCTTGCATTCATTCATTCATTCATTCATTCATTCGTTCATTTATTCATCAATTCTTTAATATATAAGTATTCAGCAAGGTACAAGGAATAAATACAACAGTGAACAAGCCAGATGTGCTTTTTTCCCCTTCCCATGCAGAGCTCATATTCTAGCAGGGGAGAAAAAAAAAAAAACAATACATAAATAAAATAATTACATGTAGTATTAAATTTTAGGAAATAAAAGGGGCCAAGATTGGACATAACAAGGAGAGATCTATCTGTAGGGTGACCAGAGGAAAGAGAGAAGAGCTGCCCTTTAAGCTAAGAGCTGAAGACCTACAAAGAGCTAGCCAAGTGAAAGGAGAGAGGTAGAGGTGGGGGTGGGGGTGGGGGCAGGGCACATTTCTGGTAGAAAACATCATAGGAAGAAGTGCTAGGGCTGGAGAGGATTCAGAGCATTCTAGGAACCTAATAACCCAGCATGGCTAAGCTTAGTCAGTAAGTGGAGAGTGATCTGAGCAGAAGTTGAAGAGCAACAGAACCCAGACCATTCAGAGCCTATAGTCCACTGTAAGGAGTTTGAATTTTAAGTGCAATAGGAACTCTTTGGTATCTTTTCTAAGCAAGGGAACTACGTGGTCTGATCTGCATTTTAAGAATGCCAATCCAGCTGGCCATATGGAGAATGGACCAGAGAGGAAAACCAGGAACCTAGTTAAGGGACTTCAACAATGACTCAAGGAAGAGTCAAGTGGCTCTGAGTCAGAGTGATGCTAAGGAAGATGGCAAGAAGGTTGAAGAAACATTTTGGGGATAAAATCTAAAGGACTTGCTGCTGAGTTGGTTGTAGAGAGGAAAGGGCACAGAGAAATCAAGGATGACCACTATAATTTGGATAAGACCACTGGAAGTTGGGAGAGATGGGTGGGAGTAGAGGAATAACTAGTTCCATTTTTGTGTTGGGTCCCAAAGAAAGAGCAGAGTGACAGTGAGGGACAAACCAATAGAGGGACATGGGTTTGAGGACCTTGTATAAGGTTCTGGAGACACAATTAATTCACTGAGTGGCTGTAAATTCTTTTCTTTCTCTGGGTCTCAAGTTCTCCATCCATAAGTTGAATTAGTTGATATGGTGATATCTTTTGTTTTTCCTAGTTTTGACATTCCATGATTCCAATAACATGTTTACTTGTCATTCATGGGTCTATCTAAAGTCTTATATATATATTTATATTTGGGGCCTCTTCTGCCTCTTATAAGGTGATGAATTCATTCCTGCTGTACCACTTCCTTTAATTTGTCCTGAAAAATTTTTTGAAGCCTTTACATGGGGACCCTTCATTTGACTTTGCCAGAATTGGGTGAATGCTCCACAGAGTTGTAAGTCAGAACTTTGGTTATGGCACCCCACCTCTTTGTTACTTTTGTGCTTCTGGCACCACCTCCATTCTTACTTGCTTAGATATTAGCTTCATGGTTCCCAAATTATGCACATTGGAATCACCTGAGGATCTTTTAAAACCAGTGATGCCTGCTGCCTACCCATAATCATTCTGATATATTTGGCATGTGACCTGGGCATCAAGAGTTCTAAAAGTTCCCCAGATGATTGTAATGTGCAGCAATGTTTAAGAATGATTATGTTACTGATACTTAAGATATTACCTGATAATTAAGGAATGGATAAATGGCAAGCTAACAGGGAAAGAACCAAAGCAATCATTCTTCTCTCAGGAATTTAGAATTTCCCCAAAGCCCTATAGGTTCAAAGGTTAAGAACAGAGATGGTAGGGCTAGGAAGTTGTTGTTGTAGGGAAGGGAGCTAATCCTCTGCCTTGTTTGGTGTGTCAGTTTGGAACTTCCTCAGGAGCTTCCCAGGGGTCATCTGAAACTGGCTGCAAAGGCAGAGGGCAGGAAGAAAGGAAAGAGGTGGGCCACTCCAGATTGGTAGATGACAGATTTTATAAGCAGGTGAATTTACTTACAAGGCTTGTCTTGGGCAGTTACAAGAAAAGCAAATCTCCATACCTGCCCACCAGAATCTTAAAAATTTATATAGAAGCCTCAGCTGAGTTCAGTCATATATACTGTCCAGATAGTCCCAATACCACATCACTATTTCAAGACGATGTCCTCAGGGCAGCTTCTGAGAGTGAGGAAGGCATTTTGGGAAGCATACTGCAAGGACAGGGGAGGGGTTTGACCTTCTGTTGCTGGGGTCCAGCTCACTCCATCAACCAGCTGTCATGATCTCTCCATGACCTCCCTGAAAATGATGACAATTAACTATGTAGAAAAGTCTACTTTTTCTGTTGCTTTTTCTCTCCTTGACTCTTAACAGATCTGAGACTCTGATCTTAATCTATTTTGAATCAGAAGCTTGCTATATTACTTAACACATACTCAGAATATATCCTGTCACTCCTATGGTCACAGCAAACAGTGGAAATCACACAGGATCTATTCCTGCTGGACTCCCAGGCTGTCACTAGTCAGTCATTCGGATAGTCGCTGCACCAGTGGGTTAGAGTTGGCAGGAAGATACCTATTATGTTGACTCTAAACTAAGGAAAACACATGTGTGTGTGCATGCTCATTCTTTGCCGGGGAGTGGAGGGATGGGTGGGGAGAGGAGGGGTGTCAGTTTTCATATTAGAAGGCACTTTCTTCCTGATGGTAATTTTGAGAGAATACCTCTACACTCTGGTTTTAAATTTTCTTATCTGAAATAGGATATTTAGATCCTTTAGTCTACTAGTTGGGAAAGCACAAGAGGCCTGTCACGGCAGTGAAATTTTCTGTGGCTCAAATGAATGAGAGACGAATCACAGATTCAATCGAAAGCTGCACACAGAAAATTCAATATTTGAGGAAAGGGAACCTTGAGGCCATTCATCTTCACCTCATAGGAATGAAACAGAAATAAAAACCACCTTTCAAAAGGAGAGCTATAACTTCCAGCTGTTTGAGGTGGGTTTCAGAGTTTTTTCCTCTTATTCAACCCAGTTTCTTTATGGAACACAAATAAACCTTAAGGAGTAGAAGGATTGGAGAGGATTGAAATCTGATTGCATTTGCTCTCCCTCCCCCGTTTTGGAGCTTAAAAATCATAATTGCTTTCTTCTTTTTATTTATCAAAAGTTATAAACTTTCAAAGCTTGGTAAAATTAATCAGAGATATGAACTGTATTTAGTTAAGGGTGAAATCTTAACACCCCCCCCCGCCCCCACCATGGATCTCTGAGATTCCTTCTTGGTCTTCAGGCTCTCCTTGGAGGGGATGGTGCTACCTAGAAAAATCAAAGCAGACATTTTGATCGAAGCCCTCAAGACTTTGGGCCTTGCTACATCTGAGCCTGGAAAATATCCCTGACCCAATGAATAGGGTCAGACTTCAGAGCCAAATAAATGTGTGTTCAAATCCCAGCTTTGCTTCTTCACTCCGTGGCCTTGAACAGCTAACTTAGACTCTGGTGTTCACCTGTACCAAAGAGTTAATAATCTCTCTCAGAAGCTGGAATGTCAAGGGCCAAATAGAGGGCCTGGCCCAGGATAGATGTTCTACTGGAAAAAACTATACAGCAAATCTGCTCATACCATGACAGTGATGACCTAACTATTTCAGGCTTGTGTGGACAAACTCTAATCCTTTTCCTTTCATATTAACTGGTAGACAAAATCTCACAGCAGTTGTGCCTTCTTGGTGGAAGTTGAATTTGTCCAGTGGATATCGGGCTAAAGAGGGTCTCCCTGTTATTGGCCTCAGGAGGACCACCCTCCTCTCCTTCATATGGCTTTGGTAGGGTTGCCAATCCAGGACCCCCTGCTTCCCTACCAAAGTGGACAGGTGGCCCAAGACAGACCGGTCAGATTGTCCTTTCTCAGAGCTTAAATCTTGAGGGAGACATGTAAGAAAGGCAAGAAGCTGGAGCCAAGTCATCTTAAGGCTGCATGGGAGAAAGATAGTACAGATTCTTTCCATGAATCTTTCTAGAATCTCCTTCCCTGACTTTACTATCCTCCTTTAATTCTGAACACTACCCAGTGCTGATCTATTTAACTTCCTTCTTTTCTATGCAAGAGTTGGAGCAGCGTCAATCACTGGCAAGAATCTAACTGATATATGAAAGAAATGTCCCAACATGGATTGGGGTCTCCACTTTTAACATAATACAATTACTAATTAACTCACCTTGAAGAACAAGTAACTTTCATACATGCTTTAGATCCACTAATATAGACACACAGTTTTTGGGCCAAAAGGGGTCTCAGGGGAAGTTCAATCTATCATAATCATTAATATCCAAGAAAACTGAGACCAACAGATGAAGTATGACTTGGTCATTATTCCATAGTCATTTGATGGCTCAATCAGAATTCAGATCCCCTAACACTGAGCCTAGTGTTAGATTGCCTCTCCCCTTCCACCATCCTTAACTTGTGTTTATGGACATAATGCTTTGAGTTTCGCCTCTGCAAGGCCATAATAGTAGCTTTCATCTTTATAAAAGCTAATAGGCTTTCTCTTGTGTCATAGTCCATACCTGCACCCCTGACCAGGTCTCTGGCATTGTTGGCTATTGGTTGAAAAGAGAGGATGGGATGGGGTTAGCATGAAATAGAGAGGCTGGGTCCCTGCAACCTAGGCCCAATACCCAACAGGCAGAACCCAAGCCCCACCAAAGCACTGGCTTTGCATGAAAGAGTTGCACACTTTGATTTTTTTCTTTAACATGACAATTCTGACCCTAATCAATAACTTTCCTACTTAAGAAAAGTTTTGGAAACTTGTAAAATTACAAAAACTAGGAGTGAAGTCCATTGAAAACTAAAGGAAATAGAGAAAACTGCTTTCTTTTCCTTCTAAAGATTTCAGAAAATCCTGAAACGCAGCAAAACAACAGCAAACACAAGCACAAAGACAAACACTAGTCCTTCTTTGTGAGAAGCAGGAAAGAAGAAGGAAAATAGCTTGGGTGGTCCTTGTTCTTACCAAGTGAGATAAGGGTCTTAGTGTGGCCCTGGTAACCCAGGAAAAAGAAGAAAACCACCGGTTTTCTAAAAGTACACTGAGCACTTCCTGTGGGCCAGGGACTAGATTTCATTATTTAAGCCCAACAGTTTCATTGGAAGGAAGTATTCCTATTCTATAAATGAGGAAACATGTCCAGAAAGGAGAGTCTATTTGTCCAGTGTCACACAGGTAGTAAGTAGGGGAGCCATGATTTAAACTAGGATAATTTGAACCCCAGACCCTTATTCAGTATGCTTTATGGACTCCTACCCACAGAAGGAATGAGTCCCTAACACATGTTTGAAGTCTACAACAAGCTGTGCAGTTCCTTCTTTCTGCATATACAAATTGGGAGAAAGACATGTCTTTGAAATTTAATCGTTTCTTTTTCCTCCTTCCCTGAACCAACCTTTACCAAGTGCTTGAAAAGGGCCACTTAAATCCACAGCCCAAGAAAAATGTATCTTTGTGATTAATATGTGTTAAAATGAGGAGTGACATGGTAATAAAATGGGAAAGGTTTGGGGGCCTTTGGGGAAATCCATCTGACTTCAGGCTGTGGTTCCAGTAATGAGGCTGCTATTTTGCGGTCATGGAGGTAATGTTTTCTGATGCAGGTAGAATGATTAACAAGGTGAATACATCTGCCCAGAGGAAGGAAGGGTAAAGAGGAAGTGCCTGTGGGAGAATGGCTTAGGATGGAAGGCCACATACCTTTCCTTCTTCCTTTTTGGGGAGCTCTGAGAATTTCAAGTAAGCTCAAATGCCAGGAGTGATTTGCTCTCTCACTCCTCTTTTGCTCTCAATCTAATCCATTTAATGGTGTGTGGGGTGGGGTGGGGATGGAGGATTGGGAGGGGGGGCAGGAAAAGCGGCAAGAAGTTTACAAGAAAAGAGGCAAGAAGAAATAGAGAAATGCATTTACTTAATCCATTTTTCCTATTGTCTGGAAGTGTAGCTTAGGTAATTCTTCCTCTACTTACCTGTAGGGAATTCTTGCCTGGCAAGTGCAGTATAGCTGTTAGGGGGATACTGGGTAAACTATACACTATAAACTAGAAACTAGGAACACTATAATACCTCATACCTGCTGATAACAAAGAGGAAGGAGATGGGAGAGATAGCAAGGTGGCATCCTGCTCCCCTTGTCTCCTCCAGCTGTCAGGCTAGATAAAGCTAAGGCCTGGCTACTATGCTGGCAGAAGAGAGAACATCCTGAAATGGAAGTGGCTGCCTAGAGGTCCCTCAGGATGTGGGAAAGCCTGTTTGTGTGTCTCAGAGAATACCAATCCTGGAAAAAGCAGTCCAATCGGTTTCTGGACTCTGACCAACCAAATAATCATGACTCTTCTTTGTATACACGTGGGTATCCAAAGGGGGAGTGGAGATGATGCTGGGTTCATACTATTCATCTTGATTCATCCGTAGGAGGTTGACAGCCATTGTGGAGGCACCCAAAACACCAAAAGGAGGTGAGTTACTGATGCTCTCTGTGTTCATTGTCTTCTGCTTCAATTATGTCTTTCTAGATGAATGCAATGGTCTTCCTCATCACTCTATTCTATATTTGGTATCAAAATGACTTTCCTGAAGCACAGCTCTCAGTGTGGCACTAAATACTCAAAAACATTCCATGGCTCTCACTGTCTAGAGCAGCAGTGGGAAATTTGGCCCAACTTCTGTTTTTGTAAATAAAGTTTTCTTGGAAAAGCACACTCATCCATTTACAAATTATTTATGGCTACTTTTATGCCACAATATTAGAGTCGAGTGGTTGTGGCAGAGAGCTTATGGCCTACAAAACTTAATATATTTACCATCTGGCCCTTTACTTAAGAAGCTTGCCACATCCTAGTCTAGAGAAAGGTGCCAAACATCTATTCCTGGCAGTTGAGGTCCTTGTCAATATGGTCCCAACCAATGCTTGTTTCATTTACTTCCACTCCTCTTGAAGTACCTCATGTTCCTGCCAAAAAGGCATCCCCTACTTCATGCTTTTTTAGTTGTTTTTAAGCTTTTAATTGAATGATTACATACCTATAAATATCAAAATTCTATGTGTGTAGCCTGATGAATTTTTAAAATATCAACATATCCTCATAACTGACACCCGTGTTCTATAACTAGACGCCTATGTTCTGTGACTAGAACATTAATTACCAATAGTCTAGAGGCCCCAGAGGCCCTTTTCATGCTCTCTTTTATCCTGATTTCTAACATTATAAATCACTTTAACTCTTTCGGAGTTTAGTATACATACACAAGTAGTATTCCTTTTGTCTGGTTTCTTTTGCTCAAATTATATTCATGAAATTCAACGATGTCATTGCATAAAGTTATAGTTTGTTTATTCTCATTGCTAAAATCCATTTTGTATATTATACCACAACTTGTTAATTCTTCTGATGATAGGCACCCTGGGTTACTACTTTGGAGCTATTATGAATAATGCTGCTATGAACATCATTTTGCTTGTTTTCTGGTTAACTTATGTATACATTGTTTGAGTTAATACCTAAGTATGCCATTGTGGAATCATAGGGTACAAGCTACCTAATAATTACCCAATGTACTTATACTAATAGATACTCCTATCAGAATGTTTGAGAATTCCAGTTGTACTGAATATTCTTATCAACACTTGGGATTTTTGTCAATGCTGTTTTTTTCTTTCTTTCTTAGCAATTCTGGTAGGTGTAATGATGCAATCTCATTGTTGTCTTAATTTGTATTTCCTTAATGACTAGGAGGTAGAGCACCATTTCATACATTTATTGGCTACTCATGTGTCCTCTTTTGTGATGTGCTTGTTTTAATCTTTTTTCTCTTTTCCTATTAAATCATATGTTTCAGTAGGAAAAAATCATAGTTTTTTTTTTTTTTTGTAGAAGTTCTTTATATATTCTGGGTATGAGTCTTATGTCAGATATGTATCTGTGAATATCATATTTTACTCTTTGTTTTTTGTTTTGTTTTAAAGATTTATTTTATTTATTTGAGACAGAGAGAGAGCACAAGTGGATGGAAGGGCAGAGAGAGAGGGAGAAGCAGACTCCTTGCTGAGCAGGGAGCCTGATGTGGGGCTCAATCCCAGGACCTTGGGATCATGACTTGAGCCAAAGACAGATGCTTAACTGACTGAGCCACCCAGGTGCCCCCATCTCTTACTCTTTGGATGGTGTTTTCATTTAAGCTTTTTGCCCCGATGAACAGAGATTTCTAAGCTTACTATATTGCAATTCATTATTTTTTTTCTCCCTGGTTAGCACTTTATGAGTCCCATTTAAGAACTCTTTATCATCTGTAAAATTATAAAGATGTTTTTGTAAATTTCCTTCTATAAGCTTTATTGTTTCTTTTTTTCTACATATAGATCTTAAATATATCTGAAAATGATTGTGTGTGTGTGTGTGTGTGTGGTATGTACGACTAGGGATAAGGATTTGTTTTTACCTATATAGTTATCCAGTTGAACTACTTTTTTGTTTTTAAAGATTTTATTATTTATTCATGAGAGACAGAGAGAGAGAGAGGCAGAGACACAGGCAGAGGGAGAAGCAGGCTCCATGCAGGGAGCCCAATGTGGGACTCCATCCCAGGACCCCAGGATCATGCCCTGGGCTGAAGGCAGGTGCCCAACCGCTGAGCCACCCAGGGATCCCCCAAACTACTTTTTTTAATTAAGAAAACTCTTTGCATACTAACCTGCAGTGTCACTATTGTGCTCTATTAGTTGACTATTTCTTTTCATAAATGCTGTGCGAGGAAATAACTATGTATATATTAAAAGAGTACAGCATTTATGATAGCATCAGAATCCGTTCAATTTCTAGGAATAAATGTAACAAAAATGCACAACCCTCTGCAGTAAAAACTTTAAGCAAAAGATAAGAGAAAAACAAAATTATAGTATAGGTGTAAATATTTTTCCTATTCTTATGCCTTTTTGTTCCTTGCTTTATTACAATAGCCAGGACTAATACAGAGTTGTATACAAGTGGTCTTAGTGTGCAGCCAGTTTCTCCCCTGCTAAGGGCATGTGTCACTCAGACCGACATGACTTATTTTACTGATTTGCTCTCCAGAAATCATAGAGTGAAAAGAATTGTTTTCCTGCTTGAAAGGGTCTCTTATGGCCAGACAGAACTATTTGTTGTTTTTTCTTCTTGTACTATATTTCGGAACAATTCTTTGACTATAGATGAAAGGCCAAAATCTACTTACTAGATTCTCTGGGTTAAGTGAACATAAAGCTCTTTTATTGGTCTATGAAACAAAGATATGATATAACTAGTATCTACTGAGTATTTATTAGGTGTTGATGGCTTTGTTTGCATTAGTTTATTTGGTGGTACCAACAATCCTGTAAGGTAGTCATCATCATTTCATCTGTATAGGCAAGGAGCCTGGAGATTAGAAATAACAAATTTGACCCAAATCACCCAGTTTGGAAGTAGCAGAGCTGGTTTTGAACCTAGACAGTTTGATTCCAGAGCCCTTCACCACTGTGCAGTACGAATTTGCTCATACCAAGTTGAAATGTGCCTTTTTATAATTCCTTTGTGGTCACACAGAACAAGTGTGCCTTCTTTTTCCCTGTGAATCTCCTTCAGTTGCATGAAGATAGCTTTTATCAGCCTTCTGAGTGTTCTCCAGATTCAACATTCCTAGTTTCTGTCATCCCCTGCATGACAAGTTTTAAAAATCTCCTTTGCTTTTCCAGTTAGCAATTTTCTTCTCAAAACTCCTCTGCAGACGTGGTGCTCAGTGGGGGAATACATTGCTGTGTTTGAATGATTACTATTTCACAGCAGAACTTTACCCTTCTTTATTATGATCCCTATACTGCTTCTAATACATCCTAAGGTTGAAGCAACTTGGTACAGACTTTGGAGTCCGAAGATCCCATTCTAATCTTGGCAAAGCTATTTGCCAGCTGTGTAATGTTGGGCAGGTCGCTAGATCTCCCCAAGCCTAAGTTTCCTTATATAGAAAATATGGGGCCATTGCTGGTACCCTGGTTACCTCCCAGAGAAGGATAAGAGACTCATTTGAGATAATGGATGGGAATGTTGTTTGCAAACTATGAAGAGCTCCATCAATGCCAGTTATTTTTAGCAGACTCATCATGCTGTTGACACATACCAAGTATTTGTACAGAGTGAAGCTGAATTCAGCCATTAAAAAAGTGAGCAAAAGGGAATGTTAGTGGCATTCAGCCAACATAAGGAAATGCTAGTTGGGCTGTTTAGGAGAGGGAAGGGGGAGAGTGTGAAGTTAACCCCAGAAAAGGAGATACAAACCAGAATGAGATTTGGGAGAAGCTGCCACGGTCCTTAAGGTTAATGGGGACCAGGAAATTATAATCATAGCTGGTGACCTGTGATGCTGATTGTGTTTTTCCTCCCAGTGAAATCATGAGGCAGAGCCATTCCCTGCCTCCCTCCCCAACCCCCATCCCACAAGGCTAATTATTATAAAAATTCTCTGTCATTGCTTTGCAACGGTCCACAGCCTAACTAATTTAAAAATGCAAATGAATGCTAAATTACAGTCAGGTTTGGAGCTCGTTTCCTGCCTGTGCAACTAGAGATGGTAGGTGTCATGTCTACAGCTTGAAATCAATCTCAGGCACCCTGGGTGATTTGATAACAGCCACTGGCATCGCTGCTGATGTCACAAGATGCTCAGTTGATGGTAGGTTGCAACAGCACTGTGAGCTATCAATCTTAGGCCTGTCTCTGGCTCTGCAGTGGCATACTGCAGCAGCGTTATTTTCTCCTGAAAACCAAGGGGCCCTCCCTCTGCCATCTGTCAGGTCCATGATGGGCCAAGTGATGAGCCTGATTCTGGTGGTTGGATAGCTTTCCCTTACCACCTAGTTGTGGGCTTGGGGTCTGAAAGCCTGTTTGATGATTATGAGGATGATGATGAGAGATGGAGTCCTGCCTGTCAGCTAATCTTTAGATTAGAGCGTGTCTCACAGTGTAATCCTGGGGCCTGCGGTGTTTTAAATGCAGATTCCTGGGTCCCATCTTAAACCTATATAACTGGAATCTCTACACATGGACTCTGGAAATGTATTCTTTAAGTCTATCTTCCCAGGTGATTCTTATGCACATTAAAGTTTGAGAATTGCTATCTTACATTGTAAGATTATGGTATACTGGGGCTGAAAGTAGCCCTAGAAATCTCCTAGCCCAGTGGTATTCAAACATGGTTGCTATACATTAGAATTATTCAGGGAAATTTTAAAATTACCAGTGCTAGAGGGCTTAGTCCTCACAAATGTTACCACAATCTCTGCAATTGGGGTCAGACTATCAGTGCTTTTTCCTTTTCTTTTCTTCTTTTTTTTTATTTACTTAAAGCTCCTCCAGAATTCCAACATACAACCAAGGTTGAGAATCCCTATGCACAGTCCAGCCCATTGGTTTGACAGCTGGGGACTCTGTGGCTTTCCACATAGGTACTATCTCAGAGGGGAAGTAGGAACCCAAGAGAGTCAGTGGCCCAGACAGGATAGGAACTCAGATTGCTGCTTCTACCATATCAGATTGCTTTGTTGAACCAATGGCAACCCTGTTTCCCCATGTTTTATTTTATCCTATAAAAAGTAAAATAACACCAAAGGGTTTGATTTCCTTATAAACCAGAGATTAAGCCAGAGACTATTCCTGTTCTCACAAGGGGAATCTATGGCTCCAGCCAGATTAATCGCTGGTTCAAGCTGTGGCCTAAAGCTCAGCCCCAGCAATAGGCCCATCCTCATATCCACCCTAAGTAGTGCTGAGTCACGTCTATCAGCTGGAAGAGGTTTGCTGTTTGCTGGGAAAACAGGCTTCTAGTTCTGGCATTAGCCATACACATGTGACTTTTGAGCAAGCAACCAAACATCTTTGGGGGTTCACTTCCTTGCCTTATACAGAGAGTGCACATAACCAAATTGCACATAACTTTGCTGAGAAAGGGACTGTGTTTCAATAATGTAGCCTTGTGCTAGACACAGAGCAGACATCCAGTAAATACTTGATGAATTAAGTAATTAATTCAGAAATGCAGGTAGAAACCTCATATAATCATTTCCCCTAGCTTATCTTCTCCCCAAATAATTTACATATTAAATCTTATTTCAGAAGATTAGGTTGCAGTGAAAATTTCTGTATGGTGCATCTATTTCCAATCCCAGTAAATGGCATAATGATACCTAATACAGGTTTTCCCTACTCTCTGAAGATTTGCTTTATGCCACTTTGCTTTTATAAAAGATCTATATTAGTACCCATTTCACTAACTGTAAGAAATCCAAAGAGGATTGTCACTTTTACAAAACGGCAATTGATTCTTGGCTTTACATCATTTTGGCTTTCAAAAGGTTTCATAGGAACATTCTACATTCAGATAGCAGGGCAAACCTGTATTTGTCTTCCACAACAGAACTTTGGTGAACAAAATAATTTTAACTATCCCTTAAAATTCTATATAATGGAATATCCTTTAGACAGGTTGTAAAGCAATCATGTCTTTATTTTCCAAAAGTCCTTTTGACATTATGTAAGAAGAGTGGGAACAAAATTCAAAGGATGAGGAGTATGTATGCCAAACCAGTGGAAACATCTCCTGAGTTTCATCCATATATGTATTGAAGTTCTAGATTTTTTAACCTAATAATAATGTACTGTCTTTCACTTAGAAAAATCATTCACTATCAGTAGGACCTACACCTTGAATTATTTCATGATTTTTGAACTTTCACTCAACGATACCAACATATTTATGTGTGAGCTTTGAACCATATGAGTTTCCAATTCGTGGCCAGGATAAAAGGTCTGTGACTGTAAATAGAGTGTGGTCTAGACATTCACTGACAAATGTTTATTGACATAAGATAGGTACTGCTCTGGATGTCGGGGATTCATTGTTTTCCTGCAAGAGACACACCCCCTTTGATCCTGGAACATACAGTCTGGTGGGGGATACAGGTATGAATGTCTGAATGGTAGCAGATGGAGGCACAGACTGTGAAATAGAGATGTGGCTCTCTAAAAGTGTTTAGTAAAGAAACCTGACACAGACTGGAGGGTCAGGAAGGCACCTCCTAACAAGTGATGGCTGAATCAATACTTAGGTGAAGAGGTGCAGGGACATGGCTCAGGCAAAAGGCACAGCCTTTGCAAAGACCCTGTGGTTGGAACAAGCTTGAGTTTGAGCTGTGAATCAAGGTCATTTCTTTAACAAATATTTAATGAATATCTACTATGTTCCAGGTAGGTTAATGGTTGGCCAGGTGAATGGAGCAAAGTCAGCTTCCAATAGTGGTTAAACATGTCAGCTGTGAGGAGACAGTGTTGGGATTGCATTAGGACTACAAAATGTGAGAATTTGTTCATGTCATGAGTTCCGTTGCTCAGCCATTAGATCAAGGATAATAATAGACTTTTCAGGGGATGGCCATGAAGATCAAATGAGTTACCATGTAAAAAACACTTGGCATAGTGATGGGTGCATCATAGACATTTAATGAATATTTGCTATATGCAAGCCAGCTAGAAAGGATAAGAAAAAAAATCGATCTTTGTTTCTAAGTCTGGGCTTTAGACCCTGAGAAAAGCTCTGGAGCATCTCAAGGCACAGTTGTGGGGACAAGGAGTGGTTTCCTGCCAGCTGCATCATCCACCCAAGAGACTCAGCTGGCACTTCTCTTGTCCCTTTAGACAGCTTGCTGCTGGCTGGGATGGTGGCAGTGGGCCAGTCACTGAGTTTAAATAGAATTTTCTTTGCAAATTGACATAGCAATGAAATTACCAAACTGCTGTGTTTATCTTTCCAAATAAAAGCCAGATTTTAAGTACATTATACCAATGTAATTGAAAATCAGAAGCAAATGAGGGTGTGTGTGCTGTAACTTCTGTGCTAAAGAAGGTGTGCTTGCAGTACCCTGTGCTCAGAACTGTTCAGATGAGCTGGATTCTTGAGGTGATAATGGCTCACCATTCAGGGAACCTGAAGGCCCCAGGTTATCTCTAGGGTTCCAAATACAGCAACTTGGATTTTAATTAAGACCTGCTATTCCCAAAACAGAGTCCTCTAAATCCTTCTTCAGAGATGCTTCAGGCTATAGGTGGTTTTCCCTAACCCAAACTTTACTGCCAGAGCTCTCTGAGACAAGCTCACCTGCTTGAAACCCACTGCCACCTCCTGTTGTCTGCATGTGGAGAATTGCAATGCCTCCACATGGTGCAGGAGGCTGGCTGAGAAGTACAAAGTATGAAGCTTGATGGGAAATTCCGGGACTGGCTGGCCACCTGGCTTCATTTTTGGGGTCTTTTTTCTTGCCTTAGTGGTTGTTACCTGACAGTGGCCATGAGGGAGTTGGAGGTAGGCCTCCCTAAAACTCCATATTCCCCCATTCAAGTTACCTGAAATTAGAATAGTTTTTTGATGTGAACAGCTGCTAATATATTTCCTCAACTTCAAAAATGTGAAAGAAAGCATCTTTTTAAAAACTTTGCTTTTTAAAAGATATTAGTCATGCACAAACTAGGTAAGATAAATATAGTTTAAGACAAGTGCTGGGCAGATTACCACCCTAAGCCTCTCTTGTGTTGATTCTTCCACACTGACACCTGTTCATCCTTCTTTATTCAACAGCATCCTGTAGCTAACTGTAAGCAAAGGGGGTACAGTTCAATCTGGAGATACAGATCACCTGCACATCCAGGCAGAAAACAGGCTGAAAAATGAGTATCATGACAGAAGGCTGGTAACAGTGTGCTGTCTGAAGAGAGTGCATAATAGAATTTTGCTTGGAGGACTTTGGCAACTGAGTATTATTTGCAGAATATTGATAGTCAGGTGATGTTAAGTCAGCTTTTGTGATAGAATAGTTTCATTTAGCTCACCTTTGGGCTTTCATTGTGGGCTTTTACTTGGGTATTTTTTTAGACTAGTATCCTTGATGGGCAGCAGAATGTGCTGACTTAGGGTGCCTTTGGATTCGAATTCCTGTCATTTCCATGTTGAGTTGAGTGTCCTCCCTGGTGTCCTCATTTCAGTGAGGATCTCAGGGTGACTTAGAGAATCAAGCATGTCTGTTTTTATTGGGGAACACATAGCAGTGAAGTAATAGTCAAGATGAGGCCCAGCTCTCACTGCAAAATGCCTTTGGTGCTGAAAGAAGTCAAATGATATGGGTATTATCATCTGTGATAGGGGTCGGATGGCCTCAGCACAGAAATGCTATAGATAACATTTCCTTTTTTCTTCAGTTAAAAGCAAGGGTAATGAACCTTCATCTTTGGACCAAGCATCTTTGGTCCAAGCATCTTTGGACCAAGGCTGGATGACCTTCTCTCCGTGTGCCTCAGTTTCCTCAACTATAAATGAGGTGCTGGGGATGCCTGGGTGGCTCAGCAGTTGAGTGTCTGCCTTTGGCTTAGGTTGTGATCCTGGAGTCCTGGGATTGAGTCCCATGTTGGGCTCCCTGCATGGATCCTGCCTCTGCCTCTCCCTCTGCCTGTGTCTCTGCATCTCTCTCTCTCTCTGTGTGTGTGTCTCTCTCATGAATAAATAAATGTAATCTTTAAAAAAATAAATGAGGTGTTGGACCAGTTGATTTCTGAGGTTCAAATGTAGTAGAGAGGGGCTTGGAATCCTGGGGCCTGGGCTAGAGTCCCACATTTAGCACTGACTGGATAGGTCCTTTCCCTTCTCTGTGCCTCAGATTCCTATAAGACAGGGAGTCTAGAAAAGATGTCTTTATGATCATTCTCAGTCCTAAAGAGTAGAGGGCCCATCTCTCTAGTAGGAAGGCAATGACTGACTAGTCCTTGAAACACAGCTATGCCATGATGAGATCTAATAGAACAGTCAACTTGTGATGGAGAGGCTGGTTCATCCTATTCCCTAGTAGGCATCTTTTCCTCTATTTCCTTGGACTACTTTGGGCATCCTCAGAAGTTCAGCCCATGTTCACTGCTGAGAACAGCCGAGCAAATGGCAACAAATGAAATGGTACTTTCAACAGATGAAAGTGCTATTTCTGCCTGTACCAGAAGATGTTTTTTTTTGTTTTGTTTTTTTTAATTTATTTATGATAGACAGAGAGAGAGAGAGAGAAGCAGAGACACAGGCAGAGGGAGAAGCAGGCTCCATCCCGGGAGCCTGACGTGGGATTCGATCCCGGGTCTCCAGGATCGCGCCCTGGGCCAAAGGCAGGCGCTAAACCGCTGCGCCACCCAGGGATCCCACCAGAAGATGTTTTGAAGTTACCATATCTTGCAAGAGATGAAGAGGATGTGTGCAGAGGAGATGTGATAAAGGCAACCTAGTTTGATAGCCAATCAAATGAAAAAGTTTTGGGGTGGGGTTGCACACTTATAAAAATGCATTATAAATGGGGAATTGGCTAGATTTACCTGTGTCAGGAGAGGGAGGGGTGGTTACAGCTCCTTGTAGGAGGGAGGAGATGCCTAACTCCAAACAGGTGTCTCTGGAGATGGGCTTCAGTTTTGTGTGGATGGGGGAGTATTAATATAGTAGGGCACATCTAGGAAGAGATAAGAAAGGATGTTGGTTAAAAACACATGTTATGGGGCAGCCCAGTGGCTCAGTGGTTTAACGCTACCTTCAACACTGAGCCTGATCCTGGAGACCTGGGACAGTGTCCCATGTCAGGGTCCCTGCATGGAGCCTGCTTCTCCCTCTGCCTGTGTCTCTGCCTCTCTCTCTCTCTGTCTGAATAAATAAAGTCTTAAACACACACACACACACACACATGTTGTATAAGGAATAATTGAAGATCCCTGGGGGCGGAGATGACAAGCTGAGAGCAGAGGGGGAAAAACCCTTGAGGAGGAGGGGTCATGCAGCTGCTAAGCAGAGAAGGGAGAAGATTTAAGATAAAACAGTAGTCCATTGTGAGTAGGCAAATACTGCCCCAGGATAGGGAAAATCATTTGAATTTTACAATGGTGGAAGGGGTTTTTGAGTTGGGCTAGGAGCTCCTTATCACTGGGGGGTTTAAGGAGAGCCTGATTAGTCAGTCTTCAGAAGTGCTGTGTTAGATGGGAGGTTTAGCAAGGAGATTTGTTTCTAATTCTGTTATTTTATGGTGCTCTTCACTGTGGTTAAACCTTGAAGTTCCAATTGTGGTGCTTGTACTAACTTGCTATGTCACCTTGACCAGGTCATTTAAACTTTCTGGACCTCAGTTATTCCTGTGTAAAATGGAGACAATAGCACCAATCCAACAGCATCCAGTGATGCTGTTACAGAGAAGCCTTGTGAGAGGGGAATAATGCATAGGAAAGTGCTTTGAAGAACAGGACATACTATGTGTAAATGACCCCTGAATGATGCCAGAATTCATCATTCTCCAGGCACTGTCTGGCCTGGCAGTTCGTCATAGTTGTGGAGAGTGGAGACACAAGGGCTCGACATCCTGGGTTGGAATCCTGGCCCTCCCTCTTGCTGGATATGAGATTTATGGCAAGTTATTAAACTTTCTGTGCCTCAGTATTCTGGTCTAAATAATGGGGCTGATAAGAATAATATTGATTTTGGAGGATTGTGAAGATGGAAGACTTAATACATGGGAAGTGATTTCCACAGAGCCTGGCACGGAGTATAACACCTCAAAGGGTTTTGTTCTCCTCACTGTTACTGTTGGCCTCAGGCTATACTTAATGCCTCTTACAGTGGATTGTGACACCAGCTGGCTGAGTTGCTAGGATATGTTCTAGACATGTCTTGGAGGGACATTAACCCATTTTCAATGTCCAAGGCAGCAGAGAATGTCCACATAGGTCCCTCATGGGAGATCTAAACACAGCTACCAAAGTTTGTCAATTTGGCAACCCCAAATGTTTTCTTTTATTTGGAAGCTCATAATATTCCATCATAAATGTTTCATAATTGCCCTCATGAATTATTCACCTGCAACTTAATAACCTTAAATTTTATGGGATTATGGTTTTATGGGAGAAAAACATTACCAACCTGGGACCCAGCTGTGAAGAGAAAGTGCTGACATTACCAATTTATTTTCACTATGCTGTAGAAGATTTTTTTTGTAACTATGAAATATAGAATATTAATAAAAGAGCAAATAAACTAAAGGAGGAGGAAAAAATCCTTACGTTGCTCTTTCTAAAGCATTTAATCTCAAAGCTGTGTTTGCAGTATTTTTTCCTATTGCCAAGAAGCTGATCCACTTCCATTATAGTTGGTATCATTTTCTTTGGTGAAACCAAAGAAAAGTTATTGTTTCCCTTTCTTTCTCTAGCCTTTGGCCTTCATATACTTTTATCCATTACACAATTTATTTTTAAGTGAGTATTCATTAGTAATTTTTAAATTAGTATCACACTCTCCCTATCCTGGACTATTAGAATATTAGTTTTGGGATATCCCTGGAGTTATCTGAATCGAGTATAGTAATAGAGTAGAAAGAGCAATGTATGGGAGATTTAAGCATGAACCTAGCCTACCATTTAATTGATTATATAACATCAGCAATTCGATTTTCTCAGCCTCACTTTCCTTATAGGCAAACTGGGAATAATCATGTCCATTCTACCTACCTCCCAGAAACTTTGAGAAAGTTAATAGGTAAGGCAGCCTTTTATTTTGTATTTTTTGAAGTTTTTATTTTAATCCCAGTTAATTAACATAAGGGATATTAGTTTCAGATGTACAATATAGTAAATTAACACTTCCTTACATCACCCTGTGCTCATCACAACAAGTGCACTCCTTAATCCCCAATAGATGAGGCAGCATTTTAGAAAGCAAAGCACTACAGGAATGTAAGGAACTGGCTCAGCAGCACAGGTGAGGGAAGACCAATGTGTTGATAACACTGTGCCCTGTGGAGGGATGAGCAGGAAGGTCCTATGGGAGAGCTGGTTCATATCAGACAGCTGGCAGAGAAGCCAACTCCTTTATTCAGGTTGGAGGTTTCCCTGGGAGCAGAAAAGAATAAAACAAGATCATGTTCTCCTTTAATGCCAGGTGGGGATACAGCTGTTATTCAAATTCCTTTGTTGCAAATCATGGGGTATGTGTGTGTACTTTTTAGAATCAAAGACCAACAGAGATAATGAAAAGTCCAATGTCCCCATTTTACAGATGAGACCTAGTGGGGAATGGAGATTTTTATCAAAGTTCCACTAGTAGGGTTAAAGGCAAAAGCTGAGACCATATGCCTGGTTCTCTGATTTCTGACATGGACACTTGTCTGTCACAGAAAGTGTCATGGATGTGCTGTAAGTAGGGCCCTCTGCAATAGAGGGTAGGGGGTCACTAATAAAAGTGGGATGGGGCAGGTGTTGGGCAAGATGGGGAATGAAGGAGAACAGCTAAGAAATGTGATTCTGCTGTAGGGAAATGAGCCCGACAAGCAAAACCTAGGAGTCAGTGGGGCATTTTTTTAGACCAACTAGACCTGAGTCATCCAATTAAAACAGGAATAGATGCCCCAGAGACTGCACCTCCTCTTTTCCTCACAGTTTATGCTGACTTCTAATAACATTTTATTAAAATTCTCTGGGTCCTGATTAATTTTCTTGGCTGCTTTCTTTATTATTGCTCTCCTGGCCACAAGATAAGAACAGTGAGTGCTCTAATGAATGGAATGAACAGTTGGGCTCAACTCATTTGGTTGGTATGGCTCTCTGTCCTCTGCCTAATGAAGCTTTGGGGGATTCCTCCCCCTGTATTTTGGGTGGATGGTGGGACATGACACCTGCTAGTGTCTGAGAAGACAAGTATTACTTAGAATTTACCCTCTAGGGCATTATCTGTAAAAAATATTTTGATTTGGTTACTAGAGGGTCTATCTGTCAACTAAGGAAGAGAAGTCCCATTTGCTAAGTACCTGCTGTGTTCAAAGCCTTTTTCTAAGTGTCTCTTCTCTGGGTTTCTAGAGCATCCTGTGTATTCTTCTAACACAGAGTTGCCAAGATATGTTTTCACAAAAGCACTGTGAACAATTTGACGGCAGACACTATATCTTTCCCTTAGATGCATTCTCAGCCACACCATGAGGCTAACTCTCAGCAAGTTCTCAGTAAACATATGTTCAATTGATGAATGACTGCTGGTGATAAACATAGGCTTTCTTCTTTCGGTGCTCACCACCACACTTACTCTTATTCTTAGCTCTGCTTTACACATGACTAAGGCAAGCCTCAAAGGACTTGCCTAAGGTCACATATCTATAATATATATGTCTTCATGGCATGAAAAAGGCCATGATCTTTCTACTGATTAAACATGCTACTGCATGCTATTATGAACAGTATTTTATTACTGGGAACTTGCTAAATTTCAGCCCAGATCCCAATGAAATGTTGCCTTTGAAAGATATACATTATAGACTTATCTTTATGGTAGAGGTATGCTATAGTTTCAAGCTTGCCCTTGATGTATCATTATAAACTGAGAGATGGCTTTAGAAATGGTGAAAGTGGAATGGTGGCATGTAAATTAGAGGTAAAGAAATTGTGGTTGTTAGAAGGGAAGATCATTCAGGATCTTCTCTGTACAATATTACAATTCCCTTTAGCACTGCCAATGTACCCTTAAGTGGATATTCCCAATTGTTTTGATTCTTAGTGGTTATGAGGGTTGCTATTGGATAAAGAGCTATGTTAGTTAAAGAGGGATTAAGGGCAGGCAAGAAGAGGATGTTGATAAATCCTTGAATGTAGAAAGAATCAGGGAAAATAGGGGGGAGATAAAAATGAAGCAGGAAAAGGCAAGGCTCTGGGAGCTAAATCATGGATAGACAAACTGAAATGAAAAGCGAAGAATTGTAAGCTGATGGGCATGGCCAAGGATGGGATTCACAGGTCAAGGTAGTCCCCTAAAAAATATATGTAAAGCTTGCAATGTACATTTCACTGGAAGTAGGGTCGAGGAGTACTAAGACCAGAATTCCAGAATGGGAGGATGGGGCCCAGTGAGTTTTTAGAAGTTACACTTGGAAGATGGTCAGGCTGTAACAGTTAGCATTGAGTGTGTTTTATACATATATGGGGGGAGGGGCTGAGGGAGAGGGAGATTGAGAATCTTAAGCAGGATGTATACCCAGTGTGTGAGCCTGACACAGAGCTTGATCTCATGACCCTGAGATCATGACCTGAGCCAAAATCAGGAGTCAGATGCTTAACTGACTGAGCCAGCCAGGTGTCCTGAGTGTGTTATATTTTTACAATATTGCTTTAATCTCTCTTTAAGGCCTTTTTCAATATTACTTTATTGAATCCTCATGATAGTAGGTACCCTTATCATCTCCATTTTACAGATGAGGAAACTGAAGCACATGGAGATTTTGTAGATCACCCAAAGTCACATCATTAACAAATGAGAGAGCCATAATTGGAACTGAACAATCTAATTCCTGGAACTGTCATTCTAATTACATCCTTATGGTCTCTCTAGAGTAATAAAAGGAGAATGTCCATCAGGGATGATGAAAGACTTAGTATTTTTTGCATGGCTTCCTAGATCACATGACTATATGACTTCATGTGTGTAGTTTCCCTAAATGGCCTCAGGTTGGGTGCTTGAACTTATCTGTGGGAAGGACTCTAGTGGATAAGGGCAGAAGATATTGATAGTCCCAGAGAACCACCATGGGGAAGCAACCCCACAGTGGCAGCAGCAGAAAGGTCCTGGAGATTTGGGTGGCTGGGGGAGACTTGTGTTTATGGAGCAGCTTGAAAGATTCACCCATGAAGGGGCTTTCTGGAGCAGGCTGTGGAAAAATGTGGAAGTCAAGGATCCAGCTTTAGAATTTACCCAAGGATGTCTCTTTCCATTCTTACAGTGATCCAAGTGCCTTCCCTCGGTGTTTCTCTGTTGTGTGAGCACCAGCACAGAGAAATGGTAAGAAGTCACACAGGCCTAGGCTCTGCTCTCAGGTTCTGTCCCTTCTGCCCTACATTCCTAGACAGATTTTTATGTCTTGGAGCCCCTTTTCCCTCTTCTGTGGACCTGGGGCAAGTACCACCTAAGACCATCTACCTCAAAGGGCTGTCGTGAGGACTGCATGAAAGCATGGAGGTAAAGCACCTGGTATGTCATGAGCACTCCATATGTGATTGGTGCTGATTTCCACTTACTTCAAGGGAGATCCATGTTTACCACCTGCAGACAACTCTTGTCCCAAACAGATTCCATTCTCTTACCAGCCTTTCTTAAACTCTTCTCAAACCTGTTTCTTTTAACAGAATGTGAACTTGGCTCTCAATTCTACATGAGCTCCACTCCATCAGGGGATTGGGAAGACATCTGTGGGCTATCTCTAGTTAGTACCCAGTGACGAGGGCTTTAATGTAAGTCTGTGCTGGAGCTGGCTGATATCATCTCATGAAAACTGATTGTTAAGTTTTTAGTTTAGTTTTTTTTTTTTTTTTTTTAGGAATTTCACGAGTTGGTTGGCTTTACTTTGATAGCTTGACATTGGCCAATATACCATTTATACCACAGAAAGTGTCAAATACTATAATCAGAGCTTATTTTGCTCCTTCAGGAGTTGGTTTAAAGACACTTACCAGCGTGCCACTGAATAGCTAACAGTTATAAAGTATATTATCTGTCATCTGCTGTTTGAAGAGCTGTATGTGTACTAACTTAATCCTCACAATAACCTTTGGAGGCTTTTATTGTTATCCCCCTTTCACAGACTAGGGAACCAAGAAAGCGGGTTGCCAGAAGTCCTGTAGCTAGTTGGTGACAGAACTGGGATATCAGGTAAGGCAGGCTGGCTCCAGAGCCTGCATTCATAGTCAGCGATCCTGCCCTTCCCTGGAGGGTTCTTGTGAGGATCCAGTGATTTACATGAAGGGCTTGGCTCAGTGCTTACTACCTAGTAATTGCTTGATAAATATTAGCTGTTATTATTTATGTCAAGGATTAAGTTTTTTGATGTTCAATGAGAGCTGTGGATCCTTTTCCCTTGAAAGATGCATAACGCACACACACACACACACACACACACACGCACACACGGAAGGTATGATATTGAATACAATTTTCACAGACTCTCCAATACTCAGTGATCCTGTCTACCTCCTTGGAAAAGTAGATCCAGAGAAAGGGATCAAATTCCCTTTGGTTTCTCTTTCTAGTGAATCATTACTGGTTGTTTCACTTTGCCTTCTGAGACTGTTTGTATATTCTTCTCAAGCCACTCCCTCCCCTTTGGATGTGCTCTGATTTGTTTTGTGTCTCTGACAGCGTGAGGTCCAGAATTGGGCAGACTCATAGTCTTCCTCCTGTTTCCTGTTGTTTTTTCTAGTCTTATTTTGCCTCTGTTGTCCTGCCTTCAGGGGACTTTACATCTGGTATCTGGGATATAAATCTGAGCTGCAGTTTTAACACCATTAACATCACACACACATACACGCACACACACCATTACACACCCTAAAAAACCACAACAGGAAAAGAACTCTGAATATGTGCACAGGCATGTCAAGTTTTCTTGACTTGCTTTGTCTGGACATTGATGAGCTAGAGACATCTACTTTAGTATCTCCTGCTTTTTAAACTTTACTTGTCTTCCTAAAGTCCCAACTCCCCATGAGCATGTTTATTCTCCAGGCCTTGATTTCAGCTCTTACTTTGACCTGAGAAAGGAATGATAACTAATAAAAATCATTTAGTCTGTCTATATGTGCAAAATTTTGTACATGTCATCTCATTTCACTAAACTCACCCAACAGCCCACAAAATAGGGGATTTAAAGGAATCTGAAGCTCAGAGAGGTTAAGTTAACTTGCCCAAGGCTTCACAGCTAATAGTTGGCTAACCTAAAATTCAGACCCACATCTTGGAACTCCAGGTTTGCATGCCTCCTCTTGTACTCCGATTTCCTTTTCTATATAACAGCATCTAATAGTGGCCTGCCATGCAGTCCCTCCCTGGATATCCACATTTATCAGTGGGCTTTAGAAGTTCATAGTATATATGACCTAAAGGGATTCCAATCAATGAGCATCAGGGAGGGATATTCTTGCAGGTTAAAGTTCTCCCTGGATTTCACAAATGCTACCACGCAGGTTTTTTTTTCCTGACCAGCCTTGGGGTTCACTAAGTAGGAGCAGGCTATGGCCCATCTTCTTTTCCTTTCAACCTCAGGAGGAAATGGGGCTAACACCCTTATAGAAAATAAAGGCATCCCTCCTTGCAAGGGTCTCTGAGCTAGATTTCTGATAATTCAGAAAGCCCTTTAAATAAGAAATACAGTGTTTAGAACCTGACAGGTAGGCATCCTTCCAGCTTTTTGTGGCTTACCAACGGCCTCTAGTGGCCAGTGACTCCAAGTGCCATGAACTGCAAGCCTTGGCTTCTTACCCAGATCCTTTGGCTGTGTGCCCCATAGAGTTTTAAAATACTGCATTAATTCCTGATCAACATGGTTTGCAGTATTGGGACAGAAAAAAAAAAGTAGAGTCTAAAACTCTAGGTAAAGAGAGTATTACAATGGCTGATCTAATTCATAAAACCAGGAGCCAGGCTGTTACTAAAGCTCTTCTCCTTTTAATATTGCAGGCTATAAACCCTAGGAGGTAGATGATACTATTATCTCTGCTCAGCTGCTAGGTAAACTAAAGTTCAGAGAGGTCATATAACTAGGCCACACACTGGTTAGTGTGAGGAACGCCCAGGTTCATGTGGGCACAGGTCTATATGAACATAGGCTCTAACCTTTGCCAGACAGGCTGAAGGCAACATGTGTGCAGTTGATTGTCATGGCAGTGGTCTAGACTTGGGCAGAGTAATGGCAGCTAGCATTTAAAAATTCATTCTGTGCCAGGCATGTGCTAAGTGCTCTTATGTGGAATACCCAATTCACTCATTTCTAGCTACCATGTGAGATAAATATCTCCAATTTACAAATGAGAATGTAGACTCTTAGCAAGGTCAAAACTGCCAGAGGTCATAAAACTTAAAGGAGGAACCAGGAGTTAGGATTCAGTTTGTTCAAATCCAAAGCAATTGCTCTAATTTATCTGAATGTATTGAATGTGTATCCTTATAGCAAGTCTAGGTTGTTGGTCTTTAGCACTCACTCACCTGAAATATTCTTTTCTTCCTCCTTACCTGGCTATGTGCTAATGAAAGTTTTGGCCAATAAGAGTGTAGGGAACTATGGAAGTCTATCGGTCAGTGTCCCTCAGAACAAAGACTGTGTAGTTGGGAGAAAGTCCACTCTTGTGTGTGTGTGTTTTATGCTCTCACTTATCCCCTCCGACTCCTGACAGGTGGTGGGTGGAGTGGGATTCCATCATTTCCTGGGGTCTTGGAGGATTTCAATATGTGGAGATGGTACAGGGCAGTGGTCATGAGACAGGCTTTGGAGTCCGGGACATAGCCACAGTTACTCAGCCATTTAAGACTCAGTTTCCTCATCCAAGAAATAGACACAATAGTGCCTACCTTGTAGGGCTGTTGCAGGAATTAAATAAGACAAACGCATATGATATTCTTAGTGTAGAACCCATCTCAGGGTTAGTCTTGCTACTGTGTTCATGAGGAAGGGAACACACAGTGACTTGGTATGTTTCTCTGGGAGGCTTCTCACCAACAGCACTAACCATTGAGGACCTGACCTCTTGTGAAATTTTAGCAGATGCAATCAGGTTTTTCCCCTTGTAACATGAGCAATTCACTTAGGGCTTGAAGCAAGAACAATGTGTTGATGGAAGACAGCCAAAGCGCTGACGTCCCCCTCCCACAGGGATAAAATGGGGGAGAGGAAGTCCCGAAGCCTGTATAGAGAGCCATGCTAACCAAATTCCTTGCCAGGAGAATATTGAGTTTTGGGAGCCGCAGGGGACATATAGCCACAGAGGAATTAATTTGCTTCAAAAGGAATCGCCGTGACTTAATGGCTTTATTGAATCCACAGTTTTTAGCCCATTGATTCCCGTTTACTTGAACTTGGGGCTGTGCAGGAGCTGTGCCATTACTTTGCCTGTTCCTATCGATTAGCCAGTCTCCCTCCTCCTCTGGCCTAACATTCATCCTTCTTCACGTATGTCACTGCTCCTTTCCTGCCTCCTGCATTCTGTCCTCATTTCCGCCTTCCCAGTGACTAGGTTGGACGTATGCACATGGTCCAGGAAAGTCCTCTGGATTCCTTGTTAATTGGAAATAATGGCATCAGGTAGATCAATGCTGCTGTCTTGCATTAGGGCTTTTTGTGCTAGTTATAATCATGCTTTTGCTTAAGGATTTGTTTTCTTACAATGGAGCTTTGGAAAAAAACAAAAAACAAAACTTTAACTTCTGTGTTCTTTTGGATTGTCTTATTTAGCTGTCCTGGGAGTTTTTAAAAGGTAATTTCAAACTTTAGTGTACACCAGGATCACCTGGGATCTTACACAAAAGGACATTTCTGAGCCCAAATATTTTGACTTAGTAGGTTTTTGCTCTCCTTTTTTTTTTTTTAAATTGAGGTTGACTTCGCATGACATAAAATTAACCATCCTGAAGTGAACAATCCAGAGGTATTTAGTACATTCACAATGTTGTGCAGCCATCTCGTCTGTTGAGTTCCAAGACATTCTCATCACCCTCAAAGGAAACACTTGTGTCCAGTAAGCAGTCACTTCTTGTCCCCTACTCCTCCCCAGCTCTTGGTGATCACTAATCTGCTGTATGTCTTTGTGATCATATAGATGGAATCATCTAGTTTTTTTCTTTTCGCATCTGGACCATTTCACCTGGTATAGTATTTTGAGGTTCATCCATGTTGTAGCATAACTCAGTCCTACATTTCTTTTTGTGCATATATTTTATTGTATGCACATACCCTATTTTGCTTATTCACTTAAACAAGGACATCCTTTTGTTCTGTAGCAGGTGACCTTTGGTCCACACTTTTGGAATCACTGGTGTGGAGGCCGAGAAAATTAAGGCCATTCCACCTTAAATTCAGCGTTAGCACAAGTACAGCCATCCCAGGCCCCTGTGAATAAGAGCTGAACTTTACCTCACTTCAGTTACAGGAAAAAAAAAAAAAAACAGCTTACAACTTAAAGCCCTAGAAAGCCCCATATTAGAATGAGAACGGAGCCAAGCCAGTGGCAGAAAGCCCCATATTAGAATGAGAACAGAGCTCAATGCCCTTGAAAGCCCCATATCAGAATGTAAACAGAACTTAAGAAATTCCTCCACCCCTCCTGGAGGTCCCCTAGACCAGCCCTTAAAACTAAGCTGGAACCCACCTAGGGTCCAAGTCCCTGCTCTGCTGTGTTGGGTATACTTGGACCCAAGCCGAAGCTTGTAAATAAACCCTCGTGTGTTTGCATCGGTGTCGGCTCCTTGGTGGTTTCTCGGATTCGCTATCTTGGGCACAACAACTGGCAGTAGATATTATTGGGTTTGCCCCCAGGCAGTTTGATACCCTGTCAAAGTAGTTTGGAGGCCAGGCCCCGGCTGCCCATTGCCTTTGGAGATGGTCCTAGCAGGGGATGATCAGGGAAATGCCTAGTCAGACAGGACAAAGCATTGTAGCAGGGCATAGACAGAGACCCAGGGAAACAGTATAGTGAAATACATGTAAGAGAGACTTGTATTTATATCCTGATTCTGTTCTCTGAGCAAGTTAAAAATTTTCTGATCCTCCTGTTGTTTATTTGTAGATTAGAAAAAGAACAGTTATCATTCCCACTACATTGTTGTTTGCATTAGATGAAATAATTTATATTAAGTGCCTGGTATAAAGTCTGGCACAGAGTGAGTAAAGTGGGGCCCAAAGTGGTCATGATTTTTATTACTTTTCCAGAAAAGGAATAATGTGCCGCTGGAGTCTGGCATAGCTAACTTAGCTGGTTTGGCTGCTGTTCTAGTACCCTATAGCATCTCCAAGAAAACTCATGAGAAAAAGACCCTGTTGTGAAAAAATAAGAAGACCCAGCATGAGACTCTGAGTCTTAACAATAAAAGAGAGACCTTGTTTTTAAATTGAGACAGTGTCGGAATGGAAGCAGTAGTAGGGTTAAACTGGTCAGAGTTGTCATTGCTGGTCTGATTTCTCTACTAGACTGAGAGTAAGGAAAGGCAAGAGTTATGTTTGTCTTTTTTACTACTCTGTCTCTAGCACATGTGTAGAGTTTGCACTCAATAAATATTTGTTACATGCCTGGCTGGTTGGATGGATGAATGGATGGATGGATAGGTGGATACTGTGTTATCTCTATGAGCTTAGGACTCCTTAAATTCTTCTGAATAAGTCTCATGTACTATTGGAAAAAAATTTCCTGGCCAAGGTACCCTTCTATGAGACTATTTCGAAATCAACTCCAAAATTCTTAAAAATATGCACATCTTTTGGTTCAGCTGTTCCATTTCTTAGTATTTAACTTAAGAAATCCCTGGAGGCTCAGAAAGATGATGGCTTAAGAACATTAATTGTGAGGCCATTTAGAATAGCAAAAACAGTGGAAAATAACTTGCTATCCAACAACAGAGGATTGGTTAACTATATTATGGTTTTTTTATTTAATAGATTTCAAAGCCATAATAATTTAGAAGATTGTTTATAATATGAGAGAATGCTCAAATTATATAGTTAGGGAAAAAAGCAAATCACACAACCATATTTTGATATACTACCACTGATGTGTATATATGTTTGCATGTGCAAGTATAAACTGGAAAAACATGTACTAAAATACTATCTGTTATTCTGAGTGATATAATTGGAGGTAATTTTAGTTTTGAGCTTTTTGAGCTTTTCTGTAGTTTCTATTGTTTTTATATTGAATGTGTAATCAAATACAATAATATTAAATATTGCTAAGGATTATTTCTGATAAGAATTTGAATCTTAGATCTCTTATGTGTGTCTTAACCTGCATAGGATATGGAATGGCTTTAACTGTGGGGATTGGAAAGCTATGAGAAATGGCTGGGGACAGCAAAGCATTAGGCAAGGCTTCTACAACATTCCAGGAGTAGGCCACGTTGCTCTTATTTTGCTGGAAGAGAGTATGTTCTGCATCCCTTTCATGTCATGTTCTCTATTCTCTCCTATATGTTACTATTAGAGGTAAACTGAGGCAAACTCAAATTAGTTTATTAAATTGAGTTTATTTGGGAATAGCAGAGGAGTTGCAATTCAAGAAAGCTATGCTGTAACAAGCTACAGGAAAGTCCATTGAGGGTTTGGGGCAGTCTGTATTTATGGGCAGAGAATGTAAAGAGAGGAAAGTCCAGCCAGAGTCCAAGCAGTAAGTTCTTTGGCTTGAGGAAGGGGAAAGATTCTTGGTAGATGATCATTGGTCAGGAGATGTGTCTCAGTCTTCTGTAAATCAGGCAGTCATGAGAAATGAGTTTCTTAGTTCTTAAATTCTATTCTTCTGAAGGTATATACATGACATTTTCCATTTTATTTTCTCTAGTTCCATTTTACTTTATTTATTTTTTTAAAAGATTTATTTATTTATTTATTCATGATAGACACAGAGATTGAGAGAGAGGCAGAGACACAGGAGGAGGGAGAAGCAGGCTCCATGCTGGGAGCCCGATGCGGGGCCCAATCCCGGGACTCCAGGATCGCGCCCTGGGCCAAAGGCAGGCACCAAACCGCTGAGCCACCCAGGGATCCCTCTAGTTCCATTTTAGATTGACATCCCTTCATATTAGCTTTGAATGCATCCAAGGGTGTAGTTGTTTTTTGGTCTACATGGAGACTGGATCCATGTTGTAAGCTTTGACTACTGAGATAACCAGCCATATATGTTTTCAAGAAGATAATTTGCAACCTTGCATGGGGTGAATTGTTCATTAATTGTTCATGTTTAGTTCTGTCCCATGTTCCAGGAAGTTAAAAGAAGAAAATCTGGACTGAGAAAGTGGAAATGGAGTAAGTATTTCTAAGGAAAGTAAGGGAAATAAGATGACAGTTTTTGACCACTGGCTTTTTAGGTTTTTAGGTAAATATTCAGTTAAATTTAATACCCTCCTGAGCGGGCCTAAGGCTTTGTTCTTGGGTCATCTTCTTTGAGGTTAGGTTCTCCCCAGAGGTTCCTGGATCCCTTACACTAGCATGTGGCCTCTGGGTGCTCCTCCAGAGTTCTTCAATGTGTTGGCATCCTAGATAGGGATGATTTGGATTCATGTTGGACCTCTACAGGATTTGAAAACCAGTAGTGATGTTGGTCTATGGAATGTGCTTTATAGGAAAAGGAAAGGTGCTAAAGGGAATATGTATAGAGGAGCATCTGAAGTCATATAAGATGCAGTTTGACAGATGAATAGGAGATTTGGGGGAATCAAAGAGAACCCATGGTCAGAGGCAAAGGTGCAGTGTTTGAAAGGCCATTGAGGTGGGAAGGAACTCAGTGTGCAACAGGAAAAAACCATGTCAACAAGATGTGCAAAGGTGTTTCAAGGACTAGATAAGAGAGAGGCTTATATTCCATACTTAGGAGTCAGCTATTCTGGCTCACAGCTCATTGGTTGCCATTGAAGGATTTTAAGCAAAGGACAAACATTTAGTAATATACACACCCTATCACTTCTATTAATCTGTGAGTTCCCTGAAGGCAAATATTTGATTTTGAGTCATCTCAGTGGTGGCCTCCTCCCGTGCCTACTACGGCCCCTTATTTATAATAATTGCTATCTTGAATTAGGTGCTCAGTATGAGTCTGACACTGTGCTAAATGCTTTACATGCTGTAGTAGTTAGAGTTCTCCAGAGAAACAGAACCAGTAGGGTCAGTCTATGTATCTATGTATCTATCTACATTGATTTATTATAAGGAATCAGATCATGCAGTTAGGGAGGCTGAGAAGTCCCAGATCTGCAGTCAGCAATTTGGAGACACAGGAGAGCTGATGTGTTGCTCCATTCCTATCCAGAAGTCTGAGGAACAGGTAAGCTGATGATGGACGTATCAGTCTGCAAACTGGCAGTCTTGAGAACCAAGAAGAGCAGATGCTTCAGGCCAAGTCTAAAGGCTAGACAAGACCAATGTCCTAGCTCAAGTAGGTTTTGTTTTAAGGCAAGAGTTCCCTCTTATATGAGGGAGGGTTATTCATCTGTCCTATTCAGGCCTTCAACTGATTAGATAAGGGCTGCCCACGTAAGGGAGAACAGTCCATCTTACCCAACCTCCTAATTGACATGTTAATCTCATCCAAAAACATAGTCACAAACACACCCAGAATATCGTCTAATAAATTCTCTGGGTACCCCCTTCCCTCCCCTCCCTCCACCACCATGGCTCAGTCAAGCTGACACACAGAATTAACCAGCACACATGTATGTCATTCAACTTACACAATGATCTTGCAAGGTTGTTTCTATTTTCATTCCTATTTTATAGAGGAGGAACTAAACCTTAGAAAGTTTGTGTCATGTTCACGAATAACAACTGGTGAGTGGAAAGGCTAGTATTAAAACCCAGGCAACTGACTCTTCGGGCTACATCCTTAACTACCATGCTCGAGCAAATATTTTAAGATTGTTTATAGAACTGTTGCATAGAAATTTAACAAACATATAATCACTGATAATAGGTTAATTATATTGAACATCCATTAATTTCTATCTAATGAGTAAATAAATGTATTCTTAATACCTGTCTTCCAATAGATACATACTTTTAAAACTTTTTTCTGGTTCTGGAGAAAAAGGACAAGATACAGTGAGGAGAATATTGCTCAGCAAACACTGGTGAGTCTGATGGATAATTCAGGTTCCCTTTCACTATGAGTGTCCTAGGTCTACCAGCTGTATTTCAGCAAAGAAAGAAGTCAGTACAGGAAGATGTGGAGACAGCAAGGACCTCTCAGCATTAAGTTAGCTGTGTTGTAAAAAGAGGAGACAAATGTAACCAGCTCACAGTAAGACTTGACCCTTGGAAAGAATAATGTGGTGAAATAATTTCCTGGGGATTGTCTGGAGTATGTTTGAATGAGGTTAGTCAGCTAAACTTATTCCAGAATCTCAGGAGTCCTAGGCTCTGTGGGTTGACTGTCACTAATAAATAGCATGTTCTGGAAATCTATGCAAATCAAATCCTGCTTTTCCTATTGATTTTCATGGATTATGAAGATATCAGTGGGCACTACACACAAACTCTATTACAAAGCTATAATTATCAAAATGGTATGGTATTGACATAAAAACAGACATGAACTCACTGAAATAGGATAGAGAGCCCAGAAATAAACTCACATATAATATGGTCAATTAATTTTGAACAAAGCCACCAAAAATAAACAATGAAGAAAGGAAGGAATGTCTTCAATAAATGGTGCCAGGAAAACTGGGTATATCCATGCAAAAAAATAAAACTGGGCCCTTGTCTTAAACTACACCCCAAAATTAACTCAAAATGTATTAAAGACTTAAACTAAGACCTGAAACCCTTAAATTCCTAGAAGAAAACATAATGGATAAGTTCCTTGACTTTGGTCTTGACAATAATTTTTTTGGATTTGACACCTAAAACAAAGGCAACAAAGGAAAGAATAAGCAAGTTGGGGCTACATCAAACTAAAAAGCTTCTGCTCAGCAAAGAAAACCATAACAAAATGAAAAGTTTTTTCTATGGAATGAGAGAAAATATTTGCAAACCACATATCTGATAAGAGGCTAATATCCAAAATACATAAGAAATCCATACAACTCAATAGCAAAAAAACAAATAATCCAATCAAAAAAGGAAGAGGACCTGAATAGACATTTTTTCCCCAAAGAATATATATAAATGGCCAAAAAGTACTTGAAAAGGTGCTTAAGATACTAACCATCAGTGAAATGTAAGTCAAAACCACAATGAGATATCACTTCACACCTGTTTGTTGTCACATTATTCACAATAGCCAAGACATAAAAATAAACACAACTTAGTGTCCCTCAATGGATGAATGGATAAAGAAAATGTAATACACACACACACGCACAAGCATACAATGGAATAGTATTCAGTCATAAAAAGAAGAAAATCCTGTCACTTGTGACAACATGGATGAAACCAAAGGGCATTATTAATACTAAGTGAAATAAGCTGGATGGAGATAAATCAATACTGCACGGTATTACTTTATGTGGAATTTTTTTAAAAAAGAAAATTGGCTTCATAAAAATAGAGTAGAATGGTGGTTTCCAGGGGCTGGGTGGTTGGGAATATGGGGAGAAGTTAGTAAAAGGGTGCAGACTTGCAGTTATAAGATGCATAACATCTGAGGATCTAGTGTATTACATGGTAACTATGGTTGATAATACTGTATTGTGTAATTGAAATTTGCTAAGGGAATAGAGTTTAAGTGTTCTCATCATAAAAAAAGATAAATATGTGTGGTTATGAGTGTGCTAATTAGCTGAATGGTGTGATCCTTTCATAATGTTTATGTGTATCAGATTATCACATTATATTTGCTATACAATTTTATTTGTCAATCATACCTCAATAAAGCTGGGGGAAAAGAGAAATATCTGTATAATTAAGACTGGCTCAGCTGGGAGTAATGTTGGGGCTTTAGTGGCCCAGGCTGGTAGGGAAGAATGTCCTAAATCCAGATAGTAGTCTAATTTGTCACACCCAAAAGGAAGCTTCAGGTTACAATAAGACCAGTGTTTACCACTTGGGGAAATTCAAGATAGGAAATTTTTTTATTTGCAAAGAACTGAACTCATTGTAGCTGGTTCTTTATAAAGGAGAATTTTGAAAGTTTACAGGGACATTTCAAAAAAATGAAAGACAATTTTGTACTTTGTTTCAGAAAAACATATGCTTTGATGTAAAGGTCCTAAGGATTGAGTTTTCTCTCGTCTGTTTTTTTGTTTTTGTTTTTTTTTTCCCTCTCTAGATGCATTAAAAAATGTTGATTGGTTTCTCTCAGTAATACTACCTTCTAAGACAACCAGTCTGTAAGTGTGTGGCTAAAAATGACCATCCCATCTATGACTCACATGACCTCTCAGTTTAAACTTATATGTATCTGATTATATCTGTTTTTTTCCTTTGTTCAAACTCTCAAGGAAGGGTACTGATTATTTCCTAGCCAGTTAGTGGATCTTTGTTGCCTTTTTGTGTGTGTTGGGTGTGTATTTGGCTATGGCTTACAGTGGATCACATGCTAAAACATACTCACCCCTCATCAGGTGTGGGGAAGAAACTTTTCTGAAAAAGGAATGTGGGCTTACTGGTATGCCAGCACTATATCCCAAAGTAAGTCCCAGCAGGACTTCTTTTTAAGCAGTGATATTGCCCTGAATCACAGAGTTATCAAGTGTCTGTCCCCTGTCATCTCTTTTAAGCAGAACTCAAATCAGTGGCTGGGAGTTTGGCTGACGGGATTCAGTTACCAGAACAAAGGGATTGGCATATGTGTGGTCGAGGCTTCAGCCCACTAAGCTTAGGTTCAGAACAAAATCCCAATCTCAGAACAGGAACAGGTATGCAAATCAGGGACAGAGGGACAGGTACTGTCAAATGGATGAGAAAACATGACATGTCTAATGAAAAGGCATATGTGTTTGAGCACTATGTGATGCATTGGAATGAGTTGAGGAGCTTAATTTCAGTTCACCTGCCCAGATCTAGTGATCTGCTAAGAGAATTCTTTTGACAGTATCAGGTGGTGAATGTAGTGGAGGGTTAGGTTTGGAAACCTGTGAGGTACTGGGCTCTTAGATGCCTGCATGTACCTGATTCTGAGCCAACTTACAACTGCAGCAGGGACCTAGGTCCTCCTACTTCCAGGCTCAGGCTCTTTCCTTTGTATCCTGCTGCTGCCTTTATAGTTGAAAGACATCACAACATTCTTCTGTATCCTAGAAACAGGGTTTGTCTTGCTGTGACTATTAGATTTTATTTTATATGATCAGGGTAGGTAGGACTTAGGTGAATTTCATGAGAGATTGAGTTTTGAATATATGTATTCATAACTGGGCTCTATCAGTCAGAAAAGGTTAGATTTTAATTTTTTTTTCCAGGGACATATGATAACATATAAAAATGCTATATATCTATGCTGGATCTTCTAGGGGTTCTCCCATGAGCTTTTCTAACTCTAGGAACTAGGCTAGTTAGGGAGGCAGAGGGAAAGGACAACATGGCAAAACATATCTTGACCCTTAAGCTTCTACCTCAAAGTGATACGCATCAGTAAGTTCATATTTCATTGGCCAAATCAAGCCCTTACTTCACATAGGCAGGGAAGAGTAATCCTACTATAGCCCTAGAAGAATAGATTCATTCATAAAGTTTAGCATGGAGACGTTTGACTTGTTTACTTCTATATCCTCAGCATTTAGAACAGTGTTTGGTACATGGTAAGTATTTAAAAATATGCATCGAATAAACAAAGGAAAGAATAAATGTATGAAACTAAAATAACAACTCATATCACCCAGGATTTACCTTGGTTCCTGGACACAGTTCTGAAATTTCTTTGCTAAAACCTTTTAGGAAATAGCTACAGAAAAAAAAATCTGTATTTGGGAAAATAGTCTTCAGTATAGATTATTCATGATTGGGAAGCCGTGAGCTGCATGAGTCCTTAGTTGCATTTTATATTGGTATCTGTGTCACGTTTTTTCAAAGGGTGTTTGGCAGGTGAGTTTGAATAGTTGTCTGATTCTCAGGATATTGAAGTGTGGGATGTAGAATTGGGGTTCATTCAGGGATCTCACTACAGAGCTGAGAGTAAAATCTCCATATTGACAATTAACTTTGCAGAAGATGTCATGAGGATCCCCTTTTCTCCAAAATTATGGGTCCTCTTGGGGTTAACATTGGTTCTTACATGAAATAGCCAGAAGACTGCATGTAAGTGGCTATTCTGGGAGGCCTGGCTCTCAAATCTGCAGGCACATTAAGATTAATGGCCACTTCCATTTCCCTGCTTTGTCCTCAGTAAGCATGGGTCCTTAGAGCCACTTTATGCCAAAAGAACAAATGTCTGCAAGTGCCCCTTCCATTTCTGGGAAATCTAAAACCTGCCCATAACTTGGCTAATTTGTAGTTAATCATGGGGAAGATAATGAGTAGGGAAAATTGAGGGAGCAGGGGACAGAGTTGCTAGGAAACAGATTTACTTCTTACATCTAGACAAATAAACTAAAAAAATGGTGTTAATGAGTCCAGTTACTGACAATCTCAGTTCCAAGGAAGCACACATACAGAAATAGTGTTCCCATGAAAAAGCATCAGTTAGAAACAGAGGCCCTGGGGAAAGGAGTAGAACATGGATATTCAGCACAGAATACTACTTCTTAGAGTAGATTCGCTGATTAAATGAAGTACTTGATGGAAAGGGCTTAATACACTATCTGCATAAAGGATGTGGTCAATAAATGTTAGTCAAAATAATTATTGGTATTATAAATATATGTTAGCTATAAGTTAGTATTAGTCCCATCATCCTCTTATGTGTTCTGGTTCTAGCTCTTCACCAATTGCGAACATCTTCCATTATTAGTTAAACAATTTCTGAGTCTTCATCTCCTCATTTCACCTCCTGTGCCTTGATTGCTGGAAGGGTCAATGAGGGAAGATGTCTGTGAGCAATTTATAAACCTCAAGGAATTTTTTGTCTACAAAGGGCATAATTTGTCTGCTTCGTTATTGATAACAGCAATTCCCTGGACCCAAGAGGGATTTTGATATATATCTTTGGGGCTCCTTTCCTGCTATTCTTTCCTTTCTCTGCACTTCAAATCCCAGTCTTTTTAGTAGCTGTGAACTCTGATCTCTGTTTCCCCAATCCAGCAAAACTGCTGCTGTCTGCTTGACTATTTTTCTGCATAGCGATTTGGAAAATGCCCTCACAAAGAAGACTGATGTGTGAATTGGGAGGGTTTTACCTCATGTGCTTTCCTTCTCTTGAGGCTCATAGCCTTGCATTGGTTATTGTTCAATGTCTGAAAACAGTTGTTTTATGTATTTTGTTTAGCTTTTTACAGCAGAGATTAAATCTGATAGTAGCTACTCTACAAAGGCTAAAACCAGAAGTAATTGTAGCTTTCTTAAAACTTTTACTTTATTTTGTTAGGTGAGAAAGCAAAAGTCCTTCAAGTAGACAAATTAATAAAATAATTACAAATTGTTTTTTTTTTTTTTTTTTTTTTTTTTTTAAATATTTTTTTTTAATTTTTATTTATTTATGATAGTCACAGAGAGAGAGAGAGAGAGAGGCAGAGACATAGGCAGAGGGAGAAGCAGGCTCCATGCACCGGCAGCCCGACGTGGGATTCGATCCCGGGTCTCCAGGATCGCGCCCTGGGCCAAAGGCAGGCGCCAAACCACTGCGCCACCCAGGGATCCCAATAATTACAAATTGTGATACATTCTATGAAGAAAAAATAAAGGCACTAAAACAGAGGTAGAAAGTGGGGAGGGATGGCAGGATTTGGGGTATGGCGGTCAGAGGAGGCTGCTGTGAGAAGTCTGAAGTTAAGATACAAAGGATGAGCAGGAAAGAAAAAAAAAAGGAAAAGTAGGACCTTACTTATATAAGCAGAGGTAGGAGGGGAGAACAAAAAAGAATTCTAAATAAAAGTATGGACTCTGAATAAGTGGTGCTTGCCAAAATTTACACCACACAAATAAGAGCCAGAATATTACGTTAAACCTGAGTGCCATGTTTTAAAATAGAGAACTTGTAAGTGTTGTTAAGCCAAGGTCTCTGGAGACCCTGAAAAGAGAGGAATAAAGAAGTCAAGGCTATAGCTAGGGATTGGGTAGGGGGCAACATTTGGGCATATCCTACTACGATTGCTATCTTTAAATACCCACAAAGCTATCATAAAGGGGATAAGCAACATTCTCGTGCATGGTTTGGCAAACTACAGCCCAGGGTCAAATCCAGCCACAAAGCCTGCAAAATTAAAATGATTCTTTTTTTTTTTTTTTTTTTTTTACATTTTTAAATGATTACATTTGAAACAGTTATATTAGTACCTCTGTAATTGCTTTGATTTTGTTATTTGGCCCACAAAACTTACACTCTTTACCAGGGCCCTTTAAGAAAGTTTGCTGACCCTTGCTTTAGAACAATTGCAGGAATTTAATTTCCTGTAGCAAAAGAAATGAGCAGCAGATTTGGATACAAATTCTCTAAGGGAAAAGTATTTCCTGGATGGGGTTCTGGAGGGGTCTTCCTCATAGGCCTTCTCCTTACCCCTCATTTCACACTGGCTAGTTTTCCACCTACTCAGCCCATGCATGAGAGGACATTGTTTGGCTTCCTGAGAAAAATGTGGAGGTGCTAGACCAACCAACTGGCTAAGAATTTGATTCTGTGAAATTGGACGGTTTTCTATTTAGTTGAGACAATAATTTAGTTTGAAAATACCCAGTTACTGATTGTAACTAATACATTGTTTCACCAAAGCAAATTACTTTATCATTCCTCAAACTGGATTTAAAGCATAAACCCCTTGAGTAACAGATTAGTATCTGAAATTAATCTATCATAAATTATTAAGAACCAGGGGGAGACTAGTTCATAGTATAATAAACCAGGCTAATTCTCCAGAAACTAGGCTTTGGGTCCAGGTATTTCAAAAGGAAAATACTGATTTCAGAGCAGTCTTTTCTAGCAAAAACCGAACAGGTGATAGAATATCCTGAAACACGGTGTAGGTATTGTTCCTTTATCAAAGAAGGAGTACAGTCTGATGAGGAGATTAGAAAATAATAGGAAGTATGTAGGACATTCCTAGTACTTAATTATCTTATAACTGGAAGTTTGTACCCTTTGACCCCCTTTGTCCAATTCCCCCCTCCCCTTACCCTATGCCTCTGGTAACCACAAGTCTTACTCTTCTTCTATGAATTTAAAAAATTTTCCATATATAAGTGAAATCCAAGTGTTTATCCTTCTCTGACTTATTTCACTTAGCATAATGCCTTCAAGATCCATTCATATTGTAACCAATATTAGGATTTCCTTTTTTTATGGATGAGAAATACTCCGTGTGTGTGTGTGTGTGTGTGTATGTGTGTACACGTAGACACACATACAACTTCTTCACTCTTTCATCCATCAATGAACCTTTAGCTTGTTTCCATGTATTGGCTATTACAAATAATGTTACTATGAACATGGTGTGCAGATATCTTTTCAAGTTAGTATTTTCACTACTTTTGCTTGTATTCCCAGAAGTGGAATTTCTGATTCATGTGGTAGTTCTATTTTTCATCTTTTTGAGGATCCCCTATACTGTTTTCCATGGTGGCTGTACAAATTTACAATCCCACCAACAGTGTACAGGATTCCCTACTCTCCAAATCCATACCAGCCTTTGTTGTCTCTTATCATTTTTTACAATTATCAGTCTAACAGGGATGAGGTAATATCTCATGGTGGTTTTAATTTGCATCTCCCCAATGACTAGTGATGTTGAGCATCATTTTATGTACCTGTTGGCCTTTTGTATATATTCTTTGGAGAAGAATCTATTCAAGTTCTTTGCTTGTTTTTAAATTGTGTTTTTATTTATATTTTGATTTTGAGTTGTATGAATTCTTTATATGCTTTAGAATTAATCCCTTAATCAGGTATGTGGTTTGCAAATATTTTTTTTCCTATTTCGTAGGTTGTCTTTCCCCCTTTGTTTATGGTTTCCTTTATTGAACAGATGCTTTTTAGTTTGATGGAGTCCCACTTGTTTATTTTTGCTTTTGTCGGCTTATACTTTAGGTGTCATATCCGAAAACTCATTACCAAGACCATGTCAAGAAGCTTTGTTCCTGTGTTTTCTTCCAGGATTTTCAGTTTCAGGTCTTACATTTATATCTTTAATCCATTTGAATTTAATTTTTGTCAGTGGTGTAAAATATGGATCTAGTTTTATTGCTTTACATGTGAATATTCAATTTTCCCAGTACTATTTATTAAAGAGACTTTTTTTTTCTCCACTGAATATTGTTGGCTCTTTTGTCAAATATTAGTTGATCATATATGCTTGGATTTATTTCTGGCTTCTTGATTCTGTTTAATTGGTCTATTTGTTTGTTCTGTACCACTATCACACTGTTTTGTTGATAAAACAAACCAAAAAAATGGCAAGCCATTCTATACTGAGGAGTTTGAATTTAATCTCCGAGAGCAGTGGGGAACTACTGAAAGATATTAACAGTGACATGATTATATTTGAACTTTAGAAAGATTGTTCTGATAGCACAATGGGGAGTTGAGTGGAACAGAGTAAGACCAGAGCTTGGGGGTATGTTAAAATTACTGTTGCAGTTACCCAAGTGATAAGCGACAGTGAAGCATACAGTAGTAGGGGCCATGGGACTAGGGGATGAAATACCAAGGAAGTGAAATTATAGGATTAATTATTGCTTGGACGTATGCAGTAAGTGAGGAAAGAAGGTCAAGAATACCATTTAGATATCTCTTAATGAGATGACTACTCCAGGAAAGATACCCAGAAAATTAAACTCAAAGGAAGGAATGATTAGCAGAATAAAACAGTACTAAGAAATATGACGATTTTGACTAAAAAACTGGGGAGGACTTCATGGAAGAAGTGGTATTTGACATAAGCCTCGAAAGATGGGTAAGTTTTTAAAGGAGAGTCAGCTGTGCTCTTTCTCAGGAGGATGACGGTTCTAGAAAATGTGTGGAAAAGAGTAAGGTATCTAAGAGAGTCATTTCATAGGTAGGTAAGTGTTTGTAGTCCAGTGTTATTGGCACCCATCTTTTTTTTTTTTTAAAGATTTTATTAATTTATTTGACAGAGACAGAGAGAGAGAGAGAGCCAGAGAGCACAGTGAGGGGAATGGCAGAGGGAGAGGGAGAAGCAGACTCCCCACTGAGCAGAGAGCCTGGTGCGATGCAGGGCTTGATTTCAGGCCTCTAGGACCATGGCCTGAGCCAAAGGCAGATGCTCAACCACTGAGCCACCTAGGCGCCCTGCCACCCATCTTCTTATTTGACTCTGACGATGTTCACATGATAAAGGTATGGTAAGTAAAATGATCTCCTTTTCAGAGGTAAGATGCCAACTCATGGATAAAATAGTGCTTCCAAGCTACCCTCTTTGTAAGGAGAAGAACCATGACTTGAACCCACATGGTACTGAGTACAAGGCAACATGAAGCTGGATCCAAATGGAAAGCCAATAAGTTGCTGCTCACCTATCAGAAGGACCTGAACAGAAATAGCTCTCAAGGAAGAAATATTTTAGCAATAGAATCCAGTCATACTTGAGCTGTGTATCCTGGAAGAAGAAACTCTGAAATTGGGAGATCTGAGTGCGAGTTTCAGAGGAAACTTCAAGGACTCTGTGAATCAAACAAAACCACTGAAGGGCTTGAGTGGCCTTCATTCTTTTCTCCTGGGAAGCAGTAGCTTGCATATTGGCCATTTGGAAAGATATGCCATGAATCCAGGTATTATAATTGTTGTTATCATTGGTTATAGTACAATATGACTTTATGTTGTTGCCAAAATTATTCTACCTTTGCTATTGGGAACTTTTCAAGTTGTTTTCTGTGTTCTTTTGGCCTACCTTCATCATCATGGGTATTCATTTATTTTTTTAGTACTTTCTTACTTTTTTGGCACTACAAGATGTTTCAGGCTCATCTTATAGATTTCCTGTCCCTAGAATTAGTCATTTTTACAAGGAAACTTTTTTTCTGTTTTGTTTGTTGTTTTGGTTGGTTTGTTTTTGGGTTTTTGTTTGTTTTTGCTGAATGATATTAGAAACCTGAGTTTCTAATCTGAGCGCTGGTGTGCTTTTTGCAGCCAGGGTGCCATTGCTTCCAGGCACTCTCAGCTGACAAAGCAAGGAAATACATGTGTGCATACCAATTGGTATCTATCTATCTATCTATCTATCTATCTATCTAATCATCTATCATCTATCTATCATATATCTAGCTAACATCTCTATGAATACTTCTATATTTGACCATCTCTATCTATATTAAACTGAATTAAAGGCTCATACTGATGTCTTTAATGCTAAACCACTACCACATGGATTATTTTATTCTCCTCCCCTTGATTATGCATAATTTCTGATTTCAACCATGAAAAACCTGGCTCTCACCATCTGTCACTCAGTTAGTTATTTAATTGTTCAAATCCAGTATATATGCTTAATGGTTTCAGAGTTGACCTGTATCCCCATGGGGGGGGATTATCAAGTAGAGGACAGTGCTTATGTATACAGTTCCTTTTGCCTTTGCTCTTATAGAGTCCATCAATTTCTAGGTAGGTTTATCCTATCCTCATACATTGTACCACAGTTAGATTCTGTGGCCACATTATGCATTCCATCCTGAGATTCCTGATCCTAAACCATGTTTTAAATTTGCATATGTTAGTTTCATTCTGTGTCCTATAAAGTTTTATAGGTTTTGACAAATGCATAATATCACATATCCACCAGTACAGTGTAATACATAATAATTTCACTGACCTAAAAAAAATCCTTCTCCCCAAACTTCAGGAAAGAAACAATTTATGTGTTTACCAACTCTGATTTTGCCTTCCATAATGTAATATATATTGGAGTCTCTTGGACCATCCCCAGGTTTGATGATTCACTAGGAAGACTCATGGGACTTAGCAAATAGTATTCTCAGCTAAGATTTATTACAAAATACAAAATAAAAGCAGCAAAAGGAAAAGGCACATGGGGGCAAAGTCAGGATAAAAGGCACAAACCTCCAAGAGTTCTCTCCCAAAGGAGTCACACAGGGTGTGCTTAATTCCCTCAGCAATGAGTTATGATGATGTGTATAAAATGTTACCCACCAAGGAAACTAACTGATGACTCAGTGCCCAGAGTTTTTATGAGAGGTTTGTTGTATAGGTACACTCTGTATAGCATGTACCAAAATCCTGGATGCGTGGAAGAAAAAATGTCCAACTCACACCATATTGTTTGCACAGGAAGTTTAGACACAGTGATCACTCTTATGAATTCTTGGAATGGTGGGAACCCCCTTTGAAATCCAAGTCCTGAAACACCAGCCAAGCAGCAACCTTGTAAGCCACGTCTTTCTAAGGAGAGCAGTCTCAGGCCTTCTTTATTAACTCTTTTATGTACATCATGTGAATGAGGTTATATAATATATAGTCTTTTTAGACTGACTTCTCTCACTTAACAATATGCATTTAAAATTCCTTCATGTCTTCACATGGATTGATAGCTTATACCTTTTTATCACTGAATAGTGAGTGTTCATTGTTTGGACATACCACAATTTGCTTACTCATTCACCTATTGAAGGATATTTTGGCAGCTTCTAGCTTTTAGAGATTATTAACAAAGCTGCTCAACATTTGTGTGCAAGTTTTTATATGGACCTGAGTTTTCTAACCAGTTGTGTACCTAGGAGCATGATTGCTTGATTGTGTGGTAAGACTATGTTTAATGTTACAAAAAAACTACCACACTGTTTTCTGGAGTAATTGTAGCATTTTGCTTGTTTTTTTTTTTTTTTTTTTTTTTTTTTTTTTTTTTTTTTTTTTTTTTTTTACCAGCAATCAGTGAGAGTTTCCACTGCTTTACATCTTTGCTAGCAATTGATATTGTGTATTTAAAATGTTCTATTTTAGCCATTTTATTTTATTTTAAAATATTTATTTATTTATGATAGACACAGAGAGAGAGAGGAGAGAGAAAGAGAGAGAGAGAGAGAGAGGCAGAGAAACAGGCAGAGGGAGAAGCAGACTCCATGCCGGGAGCCCGATGCGGGACTCGATCCCAGAACTCCAGGATTGCACCCTGGGCCAAAGGCAGGTGCCAAACCGCTGAGCCACCCAGGGATCCCCCTATTTTAGCCATTTTAATGGTGTGTGGTAGTAGCTCCTTGTTTTAATTTCCACTTCCTTAATGAAAGTGATGTTAGACATCTTTTTTTGCCATTCTATACGTTCTTTGGTGAAGTAGGTATAGAACATTCTGCTCGTTTTTAAATTAGGTTTTTTATTTTTTTACTTGTTGAGTTTAAAAATTTTTGCATGTTTTGGATACAAGTCCTTTACAAATATAACGTACTCTCCTAGTTTGTGGCTTTTCTTCCCATTATCTTAACAATGGCTTTCATGGACTGAAAGGTTTTAATTAAAAGAAAAAAAAATTCAACCTAACAATTTTTCTCTCTTCTAGGTCATACTCTTGGTGTTGTGTCTAAAAACTCATCACCAGACTTAAATTCCCTATATTTTATTCTAGATGTTTTATAGTTTTTCTTTTACATTTTTATGATCCATTTTGAGTTAATTCTTGTGTAAGGTATAAAATTGTAAGGTCTGTGTGTAGGTTTGTTGTTGCTGTTGTTGTTGTTGTTGTTTTGCATATAGGTTTCCAGTTGTTCCAGCATCATTTGTTGAAAATAATATTCTTTCTCCATTGAATTGCCTTTGTGCCTTTGTCAAAAATCAGTTGACAATATTTGAGTTTATTTCTAAACACCCTGTTCTGTTCCATTAATATGTGTTTCTATTCTTTCACAAATAGCATGCCTTCTTCATTACTATAGTTTATAATAAAGCTTGAAATAAGGTAGTATGTCTTGAAGACATTCTTCATGTATTGGCTACTCTAGATCTAGATCTGTTACTTGTCCATGTAAACTTTAGAATTTGTTGATATCTAAAAAATAGCTTCCATAAGTATATTTTTTATTACAAGGCTTTGCAGAACCCTAAGTATACTAAAGTGCATTCTGAATATCTAAGAAGGATATATACTTTGCAGCATTTCCCAAACTTATTTGACTTCAGTATTCTTTTTTTTCTAGACTTACATTGCATGACATCAATGGTAATTCCCTTCTTTTGACAAAAGGAAACAGTAAAGATCACAGAGGAGGAAATGTCTTGCTCTAGACTAGATTAATAATTTAATAGGATCAAGTCCTGGACTAGAAACCTATTCTTTTTAATTTTGTGGATATAATTTATTTTGGTCACATCTATACATGACATACATTTCTACCTTCAGATAATTTTGTAGTTATTATAAAAGCTCAGAGAAGCATAATATAGATATTTTTTATTTTGAAAGATTTCAATGCTTCATGCCAGATGAATGGATTTTCATTTAACTTACTCTCAAATAATAGTGAGTAAATGTGACTATGTATTATATATAATAATTTTTTCTTATTCAGATTATTTAAAATTGTACAATTTAATACTAGGGATAATAATAACATAAATCTTATTATCCCATGCTTTTAATGTTTATTGATACCTATCCAATAAACATGGTGGGATTGGGGGCACACTCATTGAAAACCATAAATGATAGTGGATTGAAGATACTAAAGTGGTTATGAAGCCCACCAATCTCCTTTATTTTTTCTTTTTAATAATAAATTTATTTTTTTATTGGTGTTCAATTTGCCAACATACAGAATAACACCCAGTGGTCATCCCACCAAGTGCCCCCCTCAGTGCCCGTCACCCATTCGCCCCCACCCCCCTCCTCCCCTTTCACCACCCCTAGTTTGTTTCCCAGAGTTAGGAGTCTTTATGTTCTGTCTCCCTTTCTGATATTTCCTACCCATTTCTTCTCCCTTCCCTTCTATTCCCTTTCACTATTATTTATATTCCCCAAATGAATGAGAACATACAATGTTTGTCCTTCTCCGATTGACTCATTTCGCTTTTATTGGTTTTGAAATTCATTCCGTTGATACTTCTCACTCTCCTCAGGGTCATGGGTTTATGCTTTCTTCCTCTCTTTACTTAAATAGGGCTCTACTAATGAGTGATTCTGAAAGGCTTTCCCTAAGAGGGCTAAATTATTGGTTCCTCAGTTGAATATTGGTTTTCTTTCTAAGCTCCATCAACTTATTTAAGTACTTCTGAAGAGTCAGTGAAGGGATCCTCAAGGTCCATGGCCTGAGTGGTTTACAGAAATGACACAGTGTTTATCTCTTTAATACCTCAGCTCTTTGCTTGGTTTATATCTTGTTACATTATGTTTTCCGGGAAACTTCAGGGTGGTACCAATGGTTGGATCTGTTGGTGGACTTGTAGCTTTATTTATATAACTGGATTAACAGTACCTAATCATATTCTGAGCAAATGTTCTGTCATAAGTAGAATGGTAGCCTCAAAAAAAAGTTTGTCCAAGTCTAAACACTTGGTACCTGTGAATGTGGAAAAGGGTCTTTACAGATGTAATTAAGTTAAGGAGCTTAAAATGGGATCATCCTGGATTATCCTGGTCGGCCCTAAATTCAATGGCAAGTGTCCTTATAAGAGATAGGAAAGGAGAAGGCACTGGAGGAAGAGGAGAAGTTCATGTGAAGATAAAGGCAGAGGTTCGAGTTATATGGCCACACGCCAACGAATGTCCGGCACCAAAAGAAGCTGGAAGAGACAAGGAAGGATCCTTTCCTGGAGGCTTAGAAGAGAGCCTGGCTCTGCCAGCACCTTGATTTTGGTCCCTGGCTTCTAGAACTGTGAGATAATAAATTTCTGTTTTTTTAACAATCTGTAGCAATTTGCAGCAGGAAATATACCTTCACAGGAAATATACCTTCTCTTCCAAAATTTCCAACTTAAGTTTTGAAACATTCAAGGCATCTTTCTGGTAGTTTAAGGTTTGTCAACCCAGAAGAATCACAAGGTGAGAGTCGAGCTCTGTGAGGGCAACAACATCTGCTCCTTGTCATGTCCACATGCCTGGGTAGCTCTTGATCATCTTGTCATCATAGGTGACAGCACCTTATCATCATAGGTGCAATATTATGATTTTTAGAAAAGATTTTATCTATTTATTCATGAAAGACACACACAGAGAGGCAGAGACACAAGATGAGGGAGGAGAAGCAGGCTCCATGCAGAGAGCCTGATGTGGGACTTGATCCTGGGACTCCGGGATCACTGCCTGAGCCAAAGGCAGACTCTCAACCATTGAGCCACCCAGGCATCCCCAATATTATGATTTCTAAGAAATATGTATTCGGTCAGGCAGATGATCAAAATGCTTGGTCTTTGTCTATGGTTTCTGGCTCACAGATCCTAAAACCCTTGGAATTTCCTGCAATAAGAATGGTGAGGTGCCCACAAGTCACCTAAAAGCCTTCAACTAACCTAAGGTTGGGGGTCTGGCTGATGGGAGAGCCATCCTTGTGATTGAAGGGTTGGAACCTTCAGTCCTTTCACCCCTACCTTTGGGGAGTGGCGAGGGTCTGGAGATTGTTTTCAATTGCCAATGGCCAATGATTTAATCAACCATGCCTATGGTAATGAAGCCTGCATAAAGCCCAGAAAGGACAGGGTACAGAGAGCTTTGGGATTAGTGAATACATGGCAGTGCAGGGGAAAAATGCCTGGGGACAGCATGGACGCTCCCTACCCTTTCCTCACACTTTGCCTATGTGTCTCTTCCATCTAGCTGTTCCTGAGTTAAATCCTTTTGTAATAAATCGGCAATATAGTAGGGAAATGTTTCTCTGAGTCCTGCAAATTGCTTTAGCAAGTTAATTAAACCTGAGAAGGAAGTCTTGGGAATCTCTGATTTATAGCCAGTTAGAAGTACAGGAAACAACCTAGACTTGTGGTTGGCATCAAAAGTGTCTGTAGGAGGCACAGTCTTATGGAACTTAACCTATGAGATCTCGTGCTATTTCCAGGTGGACTGAGTTGAATTATAAGACCTTGAAAATTGCTTGTTAGTGTGGGGAAACACCCCTTCCCAAAAAACAGACATGACTTACCTATGTTTTTAATCCACTTATTCATGTTGCTCAATTCTTAGGTTTGTTTGTTTATTTGTTTATTTTTACTTGATCATTTTGGCAATAGAGAGCAACTCTTGGATGATAAAATATTCATGTCCATAGGTGGTTGAAGACATGTTTTACTTGTGTATGTGAAATATATATATTATTTTACATATTCTCACCATTGAAAATTCTTGCTCCTAGTACTTTGGAAAGAGACTTAAGAGCACTCTGCTGATTTTGACTCTCAAAATCAGAGGCTGAAAACAAACTCTAACATTGTAAGAAAATCTTGTGTGTTTTTTTTTTTAACTATGCTGTTGAAATACAAAAATAACATTAGATTTTACTCATTACTTTCTCTTCATTTTATTGTCATACTATTTCCTGCACTTTTGCAACAGCTGAGTAACTGTTTACCTTTTCCTAGTTTACTTTTAACAGTCTGTTCTACATATAAACAACTGAATCTTTGTAAATCTCAGCTTTGATAAAGTATTGCCACCCCTTAAATGCTTTACCCTGTTTTCAAATGTCTACAAAGGGAAGCCTAAACTGCTTAAACTGGCCCTAGCCAATCTTTTCAGCATTATTCCCACCTGCTTATTAGAGAGATCTTCCTGACCCTTAGACAATGCTTCTCAAAGTTTAATGCACCCGTGAGTCACTTGGGGGCTCTCGCTATACTGCAGATTCTGATTCAATAAGTTTGAGGTGGGGACCTGGGTTCCTGCCTTTGTAACAAGTTTTCAGGTGATGGTGATAAAGGTAGTTCAAGAACCCAGTCTGAGGAGCAAGACCCTGACAATACGCCCTTCTGCTATATGTACCCATCATACTTCATTGTTATATGTTTCGTAGCTGTCTTTCCTTTACTGGTGATTATGTCCCAGAGGACTATAGACCATATCAGACCTGTTAGTTTCACTGTTAAATCCCTTGGCACCTATCAGAATGAATCTGAGATTCTTAATACTCTGCTTTGGAAAGGATCTAATTTCCCCCTTTTCTTTAAACTGCAGGCAGTGAATTGAATCCAGAGAAGGAAAGTGACCTCTCCAGGATAATACTGTGAATTTAGTGGCAAAGCTGGGATGAGTAACTGGTCTCTGAAATAAATACCTACTGTGGCACAAAACTTCAAGTAAAGTTCTTAGGACAAGTAGCACATTATTCAGAACTTGCCCCCCAGGTATTGGATACTTAACATAGAACTCCCATTGCAAGCCCTTTGGCAAATTGCAAATGTCTGAGAGAAGACAAGAAATACCTCTGGGGCATTTCTCAGAGTCCATGGAGGCTCTGCAATTAGACTAACAGCTTATAGAATAAGTAGAGTGTAGCCAATTGAGAAGGATTGACCTAATTCTTCCTTTTTAATTACCTTAATTTTATGCATCAGGTAATTAATTGAATGACTTAGTGATTACAGATATTTTCTTTATCTCCAGCCAGGAATGAAAACAAGTTGCCTCAGAAACATAGGTGGGGGTAGGAAGAGCAATCAAGGTATTGGCTACTTGATGGGAGTCTGCATGGACCTATGCTGTAATAAAAAATCATTGTTGTCTCATATCTATCTGAGCAATGTACTTGTCTGCCTAGTAGGAGGAAAATGCAGGTAATGCCCCAAAATAGCTTGCAGGACTAGACTAGGGTTTCTCAACTTTAGGGCCAGATAAAGATAATTCTTTGTTTCCGGGAGCTATCCTGTCTGTAGGATGTTTAGTAGCATCCTTGACCTCTACCCCGTAGGTTCCAGTAGCCATTCTCCTCTGCACACACACACACACACACACACACACACACACACACCAAGTTTATGGTACAAGGAAAAATGTCTCCAAACATTGCCAATTGTCTCCTGGGGGAGAAAAGGAAACAAATCATCCCTGCTTGAGAACTGGACTAGACCATTGGTCAGGCTAAGTATGTCCACAGGACTGTGGGATATAGCTTCATGAGTTGTACAGTAACAATTCTACAGAGTGCTATTGTCATAGATTTCAATACTATTTCGGGGAAATTTTTTCAGATTTTGATAGTAATCTGCAACCTAAGATTTTGGCCTTTAATAATGAATCTTTATAGAATAAGAGCCTCCCACATTTGCAAAAGTTATCTGCCTATCAGAATATCTGGTGACTTTAATGTCTTAAGAAGATGAGCCGTTAGTCACCTTGATCTCCACAAATGTTCATGTCTTGTGTCCTACCTCATCCTAGTCCTTGCGGTCATCAGTAACTGTATCACCTCATTTCAAGTATCTTTCTCTCTAATCACCAACCTTTGTGCCTCTGCATTATCATCTAGTTCTCCCAACAATATATAGACACCACCAGGTTTCCAGTTTGACATCACTGTTTTGCACTACTGACCATGCCCCTCTTACGCTATTTGTTTCTTTACCCAATTCAGACTTTCTTATTCATCATGGTCATCATTCCCCTGTGAAAACCATCAATAACCTTGCCTTACCAACCCCTACAATGTGTTTGCCTGGCTCAACCCAATGTAGATCGAATCTAATTATTTACCGTCTGTATCTGTATCTAAACAGATAAACATCTGCACCTAAATGGAAAAGACACATACAGTATAGTGACTAATCCATTGCAGTTTAAATTCAAGACCACAAACCTCAAAGGGGCAATCACACCGCCTAACATTCCCACCGTGATGACTGTTTTCTCCTAAGACAACTCTTTTATATTTCACTTCCTCAGATGTCTTACCACACCTGTGCTCTCACTCTTATCTGACAACTTTGCCTGAAAGATAGAAGCGGAGGGAACTCTCACATACATGTTATCAAATTTGGAACATAACTCTCTTTGGACCTCAATTCTCTATCTTCTATCCTTTCATTGCTTCTGTCAAGGGCTAGTCTCCTCCTGTGCTCTCTGTCCCAGCTCCTGTAACTTCCTCAAGCACATCCCTTTGGTAGTCCCCCATTCCTGCATCACAGTTTCTTCCTTTTTCCAAATCATTCCTATTGCATCATTGCATATAAATACATTGGTTTCTCACATTTTACATTACCCATTCATGATCCAAATTATATTTCTTCTACCACCATCTCTCTCTCTTTTTCAATAGTAATTCTTAAAAGTTTCATCTATATTCACTGGATCTGGGTTCTTATCTCCCACTACTTCTTCATATACTCCAATCTGGTTTTAACTGGCTTTTACTTCATGCACTCCAATGCTGGTTTTTATATTACTTTTAAAAACCATCCCTGTCCATAATCATCATGTTGCCAAAACTAATGGAAACTTCTCTGAACTTCTTACTCACCATTTACTGTAGCCAGTCTCTGTTTCATGAAACTCTTCTCTTGGTGTCTAGGATATCACCCTCTCATAATACTTTTCTTCTTCTTTATATATCCTCCTTTATTTTTATTTTTATTTTATTTTTGGTTTCAATTCTACTTTTAATTGTTAGAGTTCTCTACTGATTGGTCTGCCTACACATTCTCCTACAGTGATCTCATCCACCCCATGGCTTTAAATATCAAATGGATGAAGATGACTCCCAAATCTTTATCTGCATCCTGTATTCTTTTCTGTGGTCCAGATTTATATATCCATCTGACTCATTACTATTTATAATTGAATGTATGAAGGCATGTCAAATTAGCATTTTCAAAACAGTTTTTGAATTTTTCCTTCCTCTCTTTCCATGCTCCCCCCAAGACTTTCTCCGGTCACTAAATGGCACCTTCACCCACCCAAGCCCATTCAGAGCCCACTCAGAGAGCACTCTGGCCCCAACCCCAGGAGTCAACCTGGATATGTTCCTTATTTTCATTTCTGACTTATAGTACTTTTTCACGGTGTTTCATTCTATTTCTGAAAAAATATCTTGTCTGGTCAAAGAGAAATAGCACCAAAAACATAGTAAAGGTGGCAAGACACATTTTATTCAAGCTTTATTCAGTAGGTGACAGAGACTCTAGTATAAACTGAACTCAACTCCAATTAAGATGAAGGTAACAGGGGCACCTGGGTGGCTCAGTGGTCGAGTGTCTGCCTTTGGCTCAGGGCGTGATCCCCAGGGTCCTGGGATGGAGTCCCATGTCAGCCTCCCTGCAGGGAGCCTGCTTCTCTCTCTGCCTATGTCTCTGCCTCTCTCTGTGTGTCTCTCATGAATAAATAAATAAAATCCTTAAAAAACAAATAAGACAAAGGTAACATTTTTAAAGGGAAGACAGAGAGGGAACAAGAAGGGACTAGGGGCTGCGGGAAATGGAAAACAACAGAGAGGAATAAGTGGAGAATTACCCAAAATGATTTGGCAGTGTGAATTGGAACAATGCACATTTTGTGGTTTGGCAGCATTGCCTTTTATTTTATTTTTTATTTTTATTTTTTTTTTATTCAGCAAAGACTCAGCACTGGAGCTAGGGTCACCTTTAGAGACATGGCCCTAGTACAGGTAGAAGCCAGGCTTAAAGTGTGGTCAAGACTCTTAGCACACTGTTCAAGTCTTTTGTGCCATATGGCTGCTTACAGTTCACACCCTCTTGATTATTACCACCTTGTCAATCATTTATCATCTGGATTTTTGAAGGAGGCTCTTCAGCGGTCTCCTTGCATACATTCTTGCCCAGTGCCAATTAAATCATGTGTTCATTAGTCATTAAAGACATGCAAGTCAAAACCACAATGACATATCACCGCATACCCATTCCAGTGGCTATGAAAAAAACATACAATAATGAGTGTCAGTGAGGATGGAAAGATTGTAACCCACTGCTGGTGGGAACATAAAATGGTACAGTCACTTTGGAAAAGTTTGGAAGTTTCTTAAAACATTAAACATCGAGTCACCATATGACTGAGCAGTTCTATTCCTAGGTATCTACCCAAGAGAAATGAAAACATATGTCTACACAAAAAAATATATCAAATGTTATTATCTGACCATTGGAGATCAGCAGAGAGACTCTACTTCCTGTTCATTCAGAGACAGAATTACAAAGCAGCCACCATTCCTACCAACAATTGTTAGTTGTTGTTCCAGAGGGAAAACATTACTCTAGTAGATCTTACATCAGTAATTAAGTGACACACATTACCTCTGGTCCATAATTAATCACAAGTCTTCACCTAACATAAGAACAAGGAAGTGCAATCCTGGGAGGTGGAGAACCAGCAATGGTCAGCAAGCATACCAGTGACTCCATTGTCTGTGATCTTGGCTTGGTATGATTTTTCTTCATCTCTGTGCAGAGCTGGCTCCTTCTCATCCTTTTAGCTCTCAAGACTTCTCTGAGAGAACTGCTGTAAGAAGTTCATCCCAAGCAGTATCTCTCTACCTCTTGCACAATCCTTTTGAGCTCTTTATCCCATCCCCCTAATGTGTTATGACACCACTTGTTTTATGGTCTGAAATTGTTTAGTATATTTCTTTACCTATTTTACTATTGACTAACTCTTCCCACTACAACATAAACTTTTGGAGGCATAATTTGTATACTGTTTTATTCATTACTGAATTCCCAGCTTTCAGAACAATGCCTGGCAAGCTCATAAGAGAAAATTAATAAATATTCATTAAATGAATGAGCATGCTTTTTTTTTTAACCTCCCTAGCATTTTCATGCTGTACTATCTTCTTCTTCTTCTTCTTTCAAGCAAAATACTAGGCATTCTCTAATGTTTAGCTAAAGGTCATCTGCTCTGTAAAGCCTTCACCTAATCAGAGGTAATGTTTAACTTAACCACACTCTCAAAAAATTTTACTTATTAGTTTTTTTTTTAAATAGCAGATTCCCTTACTTACAGCTTTCAGCCTTTGCATGACTCCCCATTATTTCCTATTCCATACTTTGAATTAGATTTAAGAACCTTATTAAAGTGAAGTATTAGGTCTACAAGTAGTTTCCATTCCAGGGGCCAGCTCACTTAACAAATATTTATTGAATACCTATGTTCTAGGCAGTGTTCTAGGTGCTGAGGATAGAGTAGTAAGCAACAGAGAGTCCCTGCCCTCATGAGACTTATTTTCCACTGGGACAGATGGCCCAACCAACAAATAAAAACATGACATTATTAAGATGTGATAAGTATTTTGAAAAAAATTAAAGTAGAATAAGAGAAATAGCAAAGAGGGAATGTTGGTCACAGAAAGCTTTTTTGAATGGAGAACTGCATGAAGTGAATATGTAAGCCATCAAAACATCTGCGAGAAGGATACTATAGGCAGAGGGGACAGCAAGCACAAAGGCCATGAGATAGAAGTGAGATAGAAGAAGACTATTATGACATCAGTGAAGTGGGATTGGGACCACATTTCTTGCAGAACTTTCTGTAGACTGAGGTAGTCATTTTGGGTTTTGCTCTAAGGGTGTTGAGATGTATTACTAGATTTTGAGCAGATCAAGACTTTTTAAAGCATCTAATCAACCATCACTCCATCTTCTTTGTAGAGAATAGTCTGTGAGGGAGGAAAGTGGAACCAAGAAAACTGGTTAAGAAGTTTTTGATAGGTCAAATGAAGGAGGATTGCTAAGATTAGAATGATAGTGAAATGTTTGGTAAGTGGCTGGAAGGTGAGTATAGCATCCAGGGAGCCAAGTGAAGAAAGTGTTTCAGTAAGGAGCAGGACCAAATAAATCAATGCTTTGGGGCAGTTAAGCAAAAAAGGTCTTAATAATTGACACACAGAGTCATTGGTGGGCTTCATAAATGTAGTTTCCCTGGAGTAGTGCAGACTAAATCCTGACCAGAGCAATTGCAAGAAAAGATGGAAGCTGAGAAGTGGAGGCAGAAAGTATAGACTGTGATGGAATTTTACTATAAGAGGAGCAGATACATGGAGGGCAAGTATACACTTTGCATAAAAATGATTACTTAATGGATCAAAATTCAAAATGAACACTCAGAAGGAAAGAGAAGGGAATGAATTTATTTGTAATTATTGGTCATTCACTCTAATCTAAGGTAGAAACTTGAGGTCTTCCATTTAAGAAGACCTTCACTCTCTACTGTCTTCTCTCTCTGCTTCTTTAATTTCTCTCTGTTCCCAGGGAACAGAAAGACCTCCCCTATAAATCAGGGAGGAAGGAAAGAGACCCTAAGGACCAGGCAGTCCATGTTGCTAGCAATAAAGGTTCTAGAGGAAAGCATAAAGGGAAAATCTGTAGCTATGTTCTAGGCAAAGCTCTTGTGTCCCTTTTAGAATTGTTCCTTCTTATGCCTATCTTGTCTTGGCCATGATACTCTTTTCTTTTTGGATTTCTGCCCAGTGTTTTTGAATTTCACTTTCCAGAAAGCCAGTTATCCTGGCCAGAACTCTTAATTGAAGATAAAAAACAAAAAAGAAAGGAGGGGGGGAAGGCAGGGAGAAGGATGGAAGAGAGAGAGTAAGAGAGACAAAACAATAAAAAACAAATTTTAAAACCCAGCTCTAATTGATTTAGTTTAAAATGAGTCAATTCTTTTTGTTTTTTCCTCCAATATTTTTCCTTAGTAAAGAAATATGACCTTTAAAAAACAGTATCAGGTTATGGACCTAGGAGAAGATGCCCCTCACCCCCCACCCAAAATTCCTTTGACTGTTTTTAGTCTTTACCAGGGGTCAGCAAAAAATAACTCAGAGGCCACATCTGGCTTACTGTTTTTGTAAATAAAGTTTTATTGGACCACAGCTGTACTAATCTGTTTACACATTGTCAGTGGTTGCTGTAATGCTACAATGACACTGTTAGTTGTGAAAAAGAGTTAAACTATTTTTTTAGTTCAAGAACCTAAAATATTGGGCAGCCCCAGTGGTTTAGCAGTTTAGCGCCGCCTTCAGCCCAGGGCCTGATGCTGAAGACCCAGGAGTCTGAGTCCTGAGTCCCACATTGGGCTCCCTGGATGGAGTCTGCTTCTCCCTCTGCCTGTGTCTCTGCCTCTCTCTCTCTCTCTCTGTATCTCTCATGAATAAATAAATAAAATCTTTAATAAAACCCCTAAAATATTTACTATGTGGCCTTTTTTTTCCCAGAAAAAGATTGCTCACCCCTTGGTCTGTACTAACATTTTCCAAAATGTGCCTTCAGTGACATTACCTCAGTGGGATACAGTGAACACACAGGCAGGGAACTCCAAATTAAAGAAGATTAAGGTAATTTCTTCACTGCAGGACTTTATAGAGCCTTTAATATTTCACTATGAATGTGAATATCTAAAAGGAGGATAAAATGTGCTTTGCAGGTTTGAGAATAAAATCTTAGAGAATTAAGATGGTATAATGGCTTTGATTTCTAAAAATGCCCAAATTCTGGCCCGAAAGACACCTCTTTTTTACATCTCTGGATAAGTTCTTGTATTTCTACAAGGAAATATTGGTGACTTATTTGTAATATCTACAAAGAAAAATAGCTTCTCAAGTGCCCAATACCTCAATGCAGGGCCCTCCTGTAAAGGTCATGTTGAAACATACAATGTATATCTTAAGTTACATAAAGTGCTTCCTATCCTCCACCTGTTTTAAATCTTGGGATATTATTATCTCATGTCAGGCTCATAGATAAAGGGCATTGAAGGGAATTGATCAGGAGCATTATGGCAGGTCTGCAGATCATGACCTAACCTAGCTTATGTGCTTGGAGGAAGTGGAAAGTAGAGTATGATCACAGCCATGCCTACGCAGAAGCAGCAGTTTTTAAATGGAAACATAGGAAAAGGAGTAGAATCTTGTTTGTACGTTTATGCTTTCAAGGCACAGTGTTTGTGTCTGATAATGACAATGGTCCAGTCAATATTCCATCTGAACCATCTGATATGTAACCTTTTGCTACATGCAACTCCTTCTTTGCTGATGGTGGGGACAATTGAAAATGCCCTGGCATGGTGAGACGATGCTGTAGTGTGTCCTTTCTCTATAATTTGCTGATTTTCCCCGACTTTTCTGACTTTCATTTTTTTTTAATTTTATAGAATTCATAGTGAGACCAATCTTCTGGGGGCACCTGGTTGGGTTAGTTGGTTAAGCATCTGCCTTCAGCTCAGGTCATGATTCCAGGGTACTGGCATCAAGTCCCACATTGGGCTCCCTGCTCAGTGGGTAGCCTGCTTGTCTCTCTGCCTCTGTCCCTCCCTCTGCTTGCACTCTTTCTTACTCTCTTAAATAAATAAATAAATAAATAAATAAATAAATAAATAAATAATCTTAATTAAAAAAAAAAAAAAGAAAGAAAGAAAGTTGGCCTCAGCCAGTGGTCCTCAGATTTCAGTAGGTTTAAGAATTCTTGGAGATTTTTAATAATAAATCATATTCCTGTATTCCACCTCCAAAGTTCTAGTTAAGCAGGTTCAGGAACCTTTGTCTTAACAAACTCCCCGGGTAGGAGTTTGTTAAGACAAAGAAGGTAGTCTGCTGGTCGTATATATTTTTTTCCCAAGATTTTATTTAAATTCAAGTTAGTTAACATACAATGTAGTATTAATTTCAGAATAGAATTTAGTGATTCATCACTTATATAACCCCAAGTTGTCATCCCAACAAATCCCTCCTTGATACCTATCACCCATTTAGCCCATCTCCCCACCCACCTCCCTTGGAGCAACCCTCAATTTGCTATGGTTAAAGAGTCTCTTATGGTTTGCCTCCCTCTCTGTTTTATTTTATTTTTCCTCCCATATTTTGAGGAACAACTGTCTTGACACTGGCTGGAGAAGCAAAAGAAATCTTTTTTTTAACTTTACTATTTTTAAGTGATTTTCCTAGAGTTTGCAATATAATTTACAACTAACTCAAGTATACTTTCACCCTTCTTTATCCTTAATAACCTTTCTTACTTTAAAGTTTGTTCTGCCTGAAATTAATACAGTAATTCTTGCTTTCTTTTGATTGGTATTAGCATGGTATATTTTTCTCCATTTACTTTTAATTTACATGTATCTTTACATTTAGCATGGGTTTCTTATAGACACATACAGTTGCATCATGTTTTTTGATCTACTCTGACAATCTCTGTCCTTTAATTGCATTTAGACTATCGACGTTTAATGTGATTATTGATACAGTTGGGTTAATATCTACCATATTCCTATTATTTTCTATTTCTTGTCCTTGTTCTTCCTGTTTTTGTCTTCCATTCTTTTTTTTTCCTTTTGTGACTTTAGTTGAGCATTTTATTTGATCCATTTTGTCTTTTTAAAAATAATATCAATTATATTTCTTTTTTACTTTTTTTTTTAGTGGGTGCAAAAGAACAGTCCTCAAGCTGACATGTAGTCCTGCCCAACTCAGCAGAAGAGGGTTGGAGTAAAACTCCAGACTGGTGGACTAAGTTTGAATTTTACTCCAAAATCAAATCTCTTCTTGGGAAACCTCTGAGACAGGTAGGCAGTCAGTCTAGATTTAGATTTCAAATTTGGGCAAACTGAACAGATATATGATTAATAAGTTGGACCTAGGAAAATTTGAAAGTCTTAAAGACTATAGGGGTTCTCTATATGTTAGGAACAGTTGTGTCATTTTCGTAAAAACAGGAGTTTTTAGGGTCAGACCTTAGAAAGCCCAAAATTCAGTTCTCTGGGTCTTTGAATATACTTTCTGGAAAGTTATATTTATTTATTCATTAGAGACAGAGAGATTGAAAGGCAGAGACACAGGCAGAGGAGAAGCAGGCTCTATGCAGGGAGCCCCACGCAAGACCCGATCCCGAGACTCCAGGATCACACCCTGGGCTGCAGGCAGCACTAAACCATTGAGCCACCAGGGCTGCCCTACTTTCTGGAAAGTTATAGCATCTCCTTTTCTGGAAATTATTAAGAACATTATGAATAGTGCAGACAACATGAGAGCTTGCTTGGTTTGCACACTATTTACAAGAGAAATGAAGATTTACTAGAACAACAAAAATGGAGCTGTCTGCAAAGATAATGTGCTGTCTAGGCAGGCAGCAAACTTATATAACTAAAATGTACAAGTGTAAGATATGTTGTCGAGGGATTTCAAATATCTCATCATTCTAGGGTTTTAAACTGTAAAGTTGTAACTTTTAAAGTCCTCGTTAGCTTTGGGATCCTGAGTCTTATGTATAATCATCGCATGCCATTTTTGTTGTTGTTGGAAAGCATGGAAATTTTATATTTTATTTCTGTAAAAATAATGTATGTGTCCACTTGGGGGTAGTAAAGTATTTTTTCAGTATCTCTAGGGAGTCTTCAGTATTTCCTCTGCAAATCCATTCGACCGTGAAAACAGTACCAACTAGATGTTGTTCTGTATCTTTTATTTTGTGACTGTGTCTTCTACTGTATAAACATACACAATAGGAATTATGAGCAAACACAGATTTTATTTCCTTTTTTTCCTGTAATACCCGAGAGTTAAAAACATACAGATTAAAATGGTTTTATCAGCAACAAATATGCCCAGGGCTGAATGTCATTTGAGTTAATTCTATAATGGTGGTTTCATTATGTTCAATTCAGTTCAATTCATTTCAGTAAGATAGTCCCAAGATGGTTTGAAAATTCCTGAATTATAAAGATATGCTAACACTTGAATTATTCTCCTGCTCTTAAACAATTTCAAGATTTCCATATTTTTACTGTAATAACAGTAATGTAACAATTTACTGTAAAACGTAGTGGATTAAAATAATGCATCTTTATTACCTCCTAGTTTCTGCGGGTCAAGAATCTGGGCACAGCTCAGCTGGATACCCCTGGCTCAGGATTTCTCATGAGGCTGCAATCAGGGTGTCCACAGGCTTGCAGTCCCTTCAAGGCTTGACTGGGATAAGATCTGCTTCAAAACTCACTGGCAGCTGGCTTCTCCAGAGAAAGCTATCTAAAGAGGGAGGAAGAAGAAGAGCATAGGAGAGAAACCAGCAGAGAAACCAGTCTTTTTGTAACCTATTCTTGGAAGTGACATCCAGTCATTTCTGTCATATTCTATTTGTTAGAAGCAAGTCAGTAAAGACAAGCTCACACCCAAGGGAAGGGGGATACATAGAACGAGTATCAAAAGTAGGTATCATTGTAGGGGTCCATTTTATAGGTTGCCTAACACAGATGTAGCTATCACATTTAAAATTATTTCTCTTTTGAAAATTGACTCAACAGCATTCAGTAGTTAATAAGATTTCTATTTTATGATTGGAGTAACCAGAATCTGTCTTGCACCTGGTGTCAGTAGACATGGTTCTCGTCCTTCCCATGTGCTGCCCAGTTGTGGCACCTCAGGCTTTTAAATCCTGATTCATAGTTTCCTTGTCAAAAAAGAGAGTCCATTTGATTATACTTTTTAAGATATCTTCTAGTTTGGATATTCTTTCGTAGCAGATAATCAAATTCTGTTCTAAGGGGGTCCAGCTCTCTTTTCTTTAGACAAGAGTTTCTCAACCTCAGCACTATTGACATTTTGGATCTGAGAATTCTTTGTTGTTGGCAGGGAAACTCTCTTAGACATTTTAGGATGTTCAACATCACCCCTGGCCTCTACTCACTAGATGGCAGGAATAGCTCCGTATTTGTGGCAATAAAAAATGTCTCTGACTTTGAGGACCACAGATCTAAGCAGAGCTATAGTTTATCTAACATACAAAAATTATTTCCTCTTCTGAAACACCTTGGTTTCTCTTCTTAAGGAAAAAATATATAAATTAATAAATCTACAGGTGTTAATAACTTACAAGCATTTGTAATTTAAAAGAAAAGTGCTCTTTTGAGGTAGAAATTTAAGACCTAGAGAATAATATTTCTGGTGACTGTGTAAAAGGGAGGGTGGGGGGAGGGTAGGACACTATTCATGTGAAGCACGAATCATACTTATTCTACAGAGAAAATGAAACTGCTAGAGAAAAATTTCCAGAAGCCACAGAAGTGATTGTGTGGAAGTATTCATGAGTCCTGTGATAGCTAATTTTATGTGTCAACTTGACCGGCCCATGCAGTGCCCAAACGTTTGGTCAGACATTATTTTGGGTATGTCTATGAGCATATTTCTGGGTGAGATTAACATTTGGATCTATTTGGGTGAGCAGACTGATTAATCAGATTGCCCTCTCTAATGTGAGTTGGCCTCATCTAATCAATTGAAGATCTGAATAGACCAAAAAAGGGTGAGTTAAGAGGGAATTTTGCCTACTTGAGTGATTGAGCTGGGCCACTGGGCAGCCCTTGGGCTGGAAATTATGCCATTGCCTTGCCTCTCTTTGTTCTCAGGCCTTCAGACTCAGACTGGAACTGTACTACCAGCCCACTTACCATAGATCCTTAGTCTCAGTTTTCATAATAAAATGAGCAATTCTTTATGTTAAATATCTGTCTTTCTCAACCTATGTATGTGTGCATGTACATGGGTGTGTGTGTGTGTGTGTGTGTGTGTGTGTGTGTGTGTGAATTTTACTGGTTCTATTTCTTTGGAGAATCCTGACTAATACAAGTCCTGGGGAATTTAGAATAAGAGAAAAGATGGTCAGGGGAAGACTTCTGGGGAAAAGACTTGAAAAGAGGATGGAAGGGAGAATTTCAGACAAGTCACAACTTTTCTAAGCATTTTCAACCCCTGGACTGGAAATTATGGAAATATATTTCCATATAATGGAAATATATTGCATTATATGTTCCATTGTAACACTTAAGAAATTTCTATTTGTCACAGCTTCCTCCTACTGCCATCCTCAACTCCCAAGCACCATTGACAAGGAGTCTCTCCTTGACCAAACTTTATTAAAGCTCTTCAAGCCTTCTTTGTGAGAGTGCCTTCCTTGGCCCCCATCTTTGACCTGTTTGAGTTCAGTTTTAGCAGAGCATCCTGCCAAGTCAGTTTAAGAGCATCCTTCTTCCCAATGACATCCAATCAAGTTATTTTCCTCTGCCCCTTATCTAATCAAGCTCTGCTTCCCCTACCCCACTCTTGATACCTAACCAGTTTCCTCTCAGTAATTTTGCATCCCTCCCTCACCCTGGTCACTGGCCATAAATCCCTACTGGGTCCTGTTATATTCGAGTTGAGTTCAATCTATCTCTACTATTGCAGTAGTCTATCCCTTATTACAAGAGTCTTGAGTAAAGTCTTCCTTGCCATTTTTGACTAGTGTCTGGTGCAATTTTTGTTTTATTTTATACTGCAATGCAATGACATCTCCAGTAAATAAAAATCACAGGGGACAGATTAAGACTAGATTCTTAGACATTTCTTCAATTGGAGTCAAACTGCGATTTTATTTTTTTTTCTACTCAGGATGACCATGTACAAGTTACCTAGGTATTTTTAAAAATATTTTATTTGTTTATTTTAGAGATCGTTCACAAGTGGAGGGAAGGGCAGAGGGAGAGAATCTCAAGCAGACTCTGCCCTGAATGTGGAGCACCATGTGGGGCTTGATCTCATCACCCTGAGATCGTGACCTGAACTAAAAATCAAGAGTCGGATGCTTAACTGACTGAGCCACTCAGGTGCCCCAACCTAGGTATGTTTTAAAGCTACACCTTCCTGTCAAGAATTGGTCCATATGAAGGGAATATAAATTAATTTTATACTTAATTATGTCAATATAAACCTAGTGATGAAATCCTCTTTGGTAAAGCCCAAAGACCATATTGTATGTTTAAGAATTATGCTGTTTTTAGATTATATTTCATTTTCTGAGTTATCCAGATTGTCAGTTCTCTCCATTCATTCAAATGTAGTTAGATACAGGAAGCAATATGAGAGTCAAGAGAAATCAGTCCAAATACTGACCCTGCCACTTATTGTTTTATATTGGAAAAAACAACTTTGTGCTTTAGGCTAGTGGTTTAGATTTGTAGCTAAGAGTTGGAGGTCTAAACTTAAAACCACGTTAAACCTCATCTTCAACATATATTAGCTCTGTGACCTTGGGCAAGTTACTTAACTTCCCTGTTTCTGTATTTTTCTTCTTGGAATGAGGATTATAATAGTGCCCATCTCTTGGGAAGTTCTTTGGAAGGTTAAATCAGATGATAAATGTAAAATTTGTAGTATAATAGCTAGAAAAATCTTAATAAATATTGATAGCTGAAAGGTACATTGGGCTAGGTGATCTTGAAGTCTTCTTCATTTTCTAAATTTCTATAAATTTTGTAAGTTACATAGGCATTCAAAATAGGCTGCACATCAGGGCCAGAGTTAAGAATAGATAATAGATAATGAAAGAATGAATATAAATTTCTTTTTAGTTGGCAAATTTGAATACCCCAGGATTCAACAGATTGAGAATAAGGACATATTTGCTATTCATTGTCTGTGTTTTTAGATTTAGATCAATGTCTGCCACTTGATATAGATATATATATATATATAGTATCTACTGGGAAGGGAGAATGGAGAGTATATAGCATATGGAGCAATTAAGAACAGGTTACAGGTCAAACTTCCTGTCTTGGTCCCTAGTTCTTTTACTTATTTACTTGTATAAATAGCAATCCAGTTATCTCTTCAAGATTCCATTATCTCATTTGTCATATGGTGATTGTTACAAGCTTTACTTGATACAAATGTCAAGCACATGGCCCATGATCTGCCACATATAAGTGTTTAATAGATAGATCATATATGATCTAAATTTGATATTGAGGTTCAGGTACAAGATACAGCTAAACATTCGTTTCTCCATATACTGGAGATAATGTAACCATTAGCACCCCTGAGGCTTATCTCCTTGTCTCCCTGTTATTCCTCTCTGAGCTTGGTGTCTATGCTGGAACGATCACATTACTTGGATCCTTAGCCTTCTGTCTTCTAATTCTGAGAGCCAAAAATCAGACCTTTAATTCCCCAGATGAAGACATGCCAAAGGCCTCTTAAAACAATTAATATATATGCTTGTCCCTAGCAGCCTGGGAGCCTTGTGGTTTTGCTGACTTCCCTAACATAATATTGATTAATCTTTGATGTAACAGAGAAACAATCTTTAATACACATTCATGCTTTCATTATTAATGAAATCCTACCAGTTCATGATGGCATCTTGGGCAGCTTTTTTATCTGGTGGAAATGACTGCAAAAAATACCTGACACAGTTCCTGATACAGAACTCAGTTAAATCATTTTACATTTGAATGCTGCCAGAGAGAGTAACATTCTCTAAAAACTGTAAGCAAAGTGAAACGGTATCAAAAAATATATCTCCAGGAAGCAATAAATGCCTCCATTCCCATTTATTATTTTCCCACAAACACTTATCACAGTGCTCCTTAGGTGTCTGGCACTGTCCTAGCATGTTACAAATAGTATATTCACTTATTTAATCCTCATATAACTACTGTGATATAGATAGATACAGCCATTATGTCTCTTACATGGATGGCAAAATTAAATTACAGAGAGATTAGGTAACCTGTCCAAGGTTACACAGTTAATCTTGTTATAGCCCGTACTTGAACCCAAGTATCTGGCTCAAGTGTTCTTTTTTTTTTTTTTTTTTTTAAGATTTTCTTTATTTATTCATGAGAGAGACAGAGAGAGACAGAGAGAGAGAGAGAGGCACAGACACAGGCAGAGGGAGAAGCAGGCTCCATGCAGGGAGCCTGATGTGGGACTCAATCCTGCGTCTCCAGGATCACTCCCTGGGCTGAAGGCAGGCGCCAAACCACTGAGCCACCCGGGCTGCCCAAGAGTCTTTTTCTTGAGTACAGTGTTGGGTTTCCAATCTATATTAATGATTTAGTGGAAAATAAGTAAAGAGGTAATATTTGGGCATAACATTAAACTGAAAGGCTTTTTTAGTGATGCCAATGAGATAGGGTCCCATGTAGAATCTATGTAGTAAAACGGCGGAACTCAGACTTTGGAGTCAAATAGTTCTGGGTTTAAACTCACTGTACCATTCACTAGATGTGTGTCTTTAGCCTCAATACTTCATTACCTTTGGTAGTGTCCTACATCTCACCCTTAGTCAGGCCATGGATGGTGAGTGGAGTATTCTTCCATGCCCCCTGGCATTGGGATTGTCCATGTGACTTGCTTTTAGCATGGAAAGCACATACTGCAGAGGGCAATTGTGTTTCTTGTGAGTGCCCCAGGCTGCATGGAGTGGAGGTGCCCCAGCTCACCTGCAGGTATACGATTAAGATGTAAATACTGTTGTGTGTCTCACTTAGACTTTGTGCATGCTTATCTATTTTCCCAAGTGTAAGAGAGGACAAGTTTTAATTTGTCAGTAGTGGAGCTGGGGGATGTAACTCCCTCTTAGTGAAGGTGAGAGAACTTGGTGAGATAATCATGCACATGAATATTATGAGGTAAAACAGTTTCTACTGTTTTGGTAGAAAAAATTGGTAATAAAGTTAGGATCAATATTAAAATATTTAACATTTACAAAAGGAAGCATGGAATTTTATAAGATATTCCTTCTGTTGGTATAATATTCAAATAAACAAGCTTTACTCAAGCCTGTTTAAGACATAATTTCAAAATACTTACAAATCATTCTTACCTATGCATTAACATAGGCTTCTTAACAAACATTATTTTTTTCTTTGAAAATAATGAATTCCCTTTTAAAAAATATTTTATTTTATTTTATTTTATTTTATTTTATTTTATTTTATTTTATTGACACACACACAGAGAAAGAGAGTACAAGTAGGGGAATCAGTAGAGGGAAAGGGAGAAGCAGGCTCTCCACTGAGCAGGGAGCCTGATGCAGGGCTCAATCCCAGGACCCTGGGATCATGACCCAAGCTGAAGGCAGATGCTTAACCAATTGAGCTGCCCAGGTGTCCCTGCTTCCTTTTCTAAATAGTATTTTGTTTATCAGTTCAGTCTAACCATTCTAGCCTACTACATTCACAGTATATTTTTCACAATATATATATGTCATTGGCAATGGTATTATTTAGGTGCATGCAACAATTTCTAGACCATGTATAGATTAAAATTTCCAAACATTGACATTACCTAGAAAATGTTTCCAAAGTATAACATATACATATGTCTAATGTAGAGTTCAAATGTGATTTAATGATTTAAAGGGGATGAAAAAAGGGAAGGAATAGATTGTTCAGACCTGTTTGACTTGTGTAAGTTAGTACAACCTCAATACTCCTTATAATGTTTATAATGGTACACTTCTACGAATTTAAAAAAAATGAGGCTGGGTGCCTGGATACTTAATCGTATCCAACTCTTGATTTCAGTTCAGATCATAATCTCAGGGTCATGAGATCAACCCCCACATAGGGCTCTGCACTGGGGTGGAGCCTGCTTAAGATTCTTTCTCTCACCCTCTCCCTTCCCCCCTCCCCACCAGCTCACACAGGCTCGCTCACTCATGAGCGTGTGCTTTCTCTCTTAAAAAAAAAAAAAGAGGTCTCCAGCCAAGTAGAGAGAATGTGGAAATTTAAATTTTGCATCTTTTTACAATGAATCCTGTGGGATATTTAAAAACAGATGTATAGGGAAGATAACATGTAGAGCTGTTACTATTTTCTACATTGATATTAATGGAGAGCATCCAAGAATAATTATTCCATTCTAGGTTAATTATAAAATGCTGATGAGGCTTTCATGTCATAATTAGCATTATCTCATACCTCAGGGTCAAAATCTGGTTCAAAGAGGTGGTGGAAAGGGAGGTGGGCAGGGGGTGGGGATGACTGGGTGATGGGCACTGAGGGGGGCACTTGATGGGATGAACACTGGGTGTTATGCTATATGTTGGCAAATTGAACTCCAATTAAAAAATATGTAAAAAATAATTTAAAAAATAAAATTCTTTTTTTATTTTCTGTAAAACAAAAAACAAAAAACAAAATCTGGTTCATTGACTACTATTTTTTCCAACGAGTTAACCACAACTTTAAGTGCTCTGTAATTATAATGGTGTTATTGGGCATCTATTCTACAAATCAATCATGTATATTATAGAAAGATGGCAGATTGCCAGTGTATTGATGGTTAGTGGTGTGCTGATAAGATGGCTCTGGAGGGGGGGTGGTGAGAAGAACCCTGATGTAAAATATTTGCCAACTTCTGGTGGTATAAATATTCCCACTGTGGCCGATTTCAGGTTACCAATCATATAACACCAGGCTCTCAAAATTCCTAAATATGTAAAAATAAACTTTTGGAGGCCAGTCTGAGCCAGCATCAGCACAACACTGAGCCACTAATACTTATAAATGCTAGATTCTTGGGATCCCTGGGTGGCTCAGCGGTTGAGCATCTGCCTTCAGCCCAGGGCATGATCCTGGAGTCCTGGTATCAAGTCCCATATCGGACTCCCTGCATGGAGCCTGCTTCTCCCTCTGCCTTTGTCTCTGTTTCTCCCTGTGTCTCTCATGAGTAAATAAATAAAATCTTTAACAAAAAAACACCAGACTCTTATGTTGGAATAATGATACTTTTAAATTCTCCTGCAATGCCTTCATCCAACTATAACTCATCCATTAAGACAGCATCTTTATGTTAGACTGTTAAGGATACTTTACAATAGTAATTATAATAATTTAAGTCATAGACTACTTTGAGAAGCTAATCAAAACTATAAGCTTTCTTGACAAAAAAGTACACACTAAGAGTTACGAACACAATTTCAGGAGATTCTTGGACTTCCTGACACATGTTCATGAGTCTCAGATTAAGGATCTTGGCTGTCGGGCAGCCCCAGTGGCGCGGCCGTTTAGCGCCGCCTGCAACCTGGGGTGTGATCCTGGAGACCTGGGATGGAGTCCCACGTCAGGTTCCTGTGGGGGGCCTGCTTCTCACTTCTGCCTGTGTCTCTGCCTGTGTCTCTGCCTGTGTCTCTGCCTCTCTCTCTCTCTCTCTCTCTCTCTCTCTGTGTCTCTATGAATAAATAAACAAAATCTTAAAAAAAAAAAGAATCTTGGCTGTCTTTATGGACTAGACAATTAATTTGGCAAACAACATTCTGAATGTCTTCAGTTCACTAAATTCATGAAATACCAGAGACCTCAAAAGTCACTGTTTAATTGCAAGAGTTAAATTACCAATATGTTATTAATCATGTTTACTGGCCTCTTCTGTCATTATTCCAAAATGCAGAGATCACAAGGAATTCACAAGGAGATGATGAAGTCAGCTATTGAGCAGCATTGAGCAATTTAGTTTTTATTTTTCTCTTTGTTCTACTAATTGTATGTGAACCATTACATCAGCTCTTAGACTTGTGACATTTCAATTTTCATTTTGAAATATGTTTCCTATATGTGTATATATGCATGTGTATATGAATATGTATATAGACAAAATATCAACACTTAACTCCTTTTCCCCTTCTTAAATGCTAGGCTTAATTAAATCTATTGCCCTTGACTTGAACAACACCTTTTTTTATATAGTAGTATAGCACTTGTATTTGTATTTTGTAGCACACTTCACACACATACACACACACACATACATACAGAAATAATTTCTTCTACAAAATGTAAACTCTCAAGGCCAGAAAATTCATAACCTGGCATAATGCACATAACCTATGGGTACTAAGTGATTTATCAAAGAAATAATTAATGAGCAAATAATTCTTATATACATTTTTGAGAGAAAAAAGGTAAATAAAGAGAAAACAGATCAAAATTATAATCAAACAGCAAAATTACTAGCTTCAATTTTAGTGTTCTTTTTCTATGCATTCACCTACAATAGCAGCATATTTAGTTGTGGTCACTGGGAGTTGATGTTAAGGCAGGTGACCTTATTAGATCTTAATTTGAGCATGCTTCTAAAAGGTGAGAAGGAAATTAATTTCTCCTCCATTTCTGAGGTTTTATTTTGTTGAGTCCTTTCAACATGATCTTCAAATGACTCAAGGATTCTGCTCACCAACATAAACCATCACTGGAGGACTCTAATTCATTCAAGTTGGCTTATAATTAGCAAAGAGATTTAAAAATACATACATTGAATCACCTTGAATATGATTGTTCGGTTAGGAAATAATGATGTCAGGGACCAATATCCCCATTTATCAATAGGATGGCTCATTCAATTTAGGGAAAATTCAGAGACTAAAAACTGGAACTTGTAGTTTTAGCATCAGTAAGTATCTGGGATTGGGAAGAGCCTTCTTGTACCACAGGCACTGCAGACATGCTATTATAATCACAACTGGCTAAACAGCCAACTGAAAGTCAAATATCCCTATCAGAAACACAACCTTAGTCTTTTGGCTCTTACTGCAGTTCCATTTGGAGCTGTTCTTTGGCTCAGCACATTGGAATGTGAAGTCAACTCACTTACCACATATTTATTGAACATCTACCATTGTGACAGATATATTGCCAGGATTCCAGCAACAGGAAAAATGAATACAAGATACTTCATGCCTTTGACAAATTTACATTCTGACAAAACAAGTATATAAATCTCTGAAATACAAAGCGGAGTGAGAAAAAGCTTAAGAGAGAGACTGACAGGTCAGATACCACATCTATTTGAATAAGTCAAGCAGGGTTTTATGGAGGTACCACACTGAGATCGATTGAAGCATGGGTAGGAGAGCAACAGATGGGGCCTGGAGATGAAGAGGGCATTTTCTAATCAAATATGTACAGCTGAGATAACTGGGGCACATTTTCATTAGAAGAGCAAGTAACCCATTTTGAATAGAATATATATTCCATGTGATGCTGTAGTAGAAGATGAGTCTGGAAAGTTGATTTTTCTTATACGTGTGAAGACTGGTATATAGATAATGAAGGATTAAGTAAGTGAAAGTCATGGGTTTGAGACCAGTAGTTGCTATTTAGCTTAGGTTTTTTCCCAACATAGTTTTTTCCTCCAGATACCTCTGTTTATTAAGACTTTAGGAATGCATGTCTAGACCAAACTATGAGAGCAATTAAGTTCACATGCTTGGAATAGTTTGTCTCTATTGACCTTCCACACATAACCTTCTCCCTCTTCCCATTCTTGTCTAAGTAGAACTTGTATCTGATCCCATTTTTGGTAAGGGATGACTGAGAATGACTTGGGGATCAGAAAGGTGGGAATAATAGTTCTATAAAGCATCCCCATATTATCAGGAGGACTCTTCAAGTAAGGCTTCAAAACTTTAATGAATCACATTATAATGACAAAATATGAGGCAATAGGGTAAATAGTTTTCTGTGGAAGAACATTGACATGGATACCTCAAATTATGTAAAGTAGTATAAGCATCTACATGGCTCCTTTTTATGTCACACAGGGGCCACTGGTTGTGAGAGTTACAGCCTAACTCAGAGTGTGAATGACTCAGGATAAATGATTTCCAAAAGTGAAAATTACTCAAAGTACAGGTGTCATATTTTATAGGTCATGATTATTTTTTCTTTCCATGAACAAGTAAAGGGGCATGAGGCAGTTAACCCAGTTCTGGGTTTCAGATCCAGATTTAGTAGCGATTTGTTTTAAAAAAAACCCACACAAAATAGAAATGGGTATATAAATTCTAAGACTCATTTCACCTCCCTTCTATCCTATAAGGAGGCATAAATTAAGGGTGTCCCTCCCTATGGGATGGTGGCATAGAGGAATGTTAACTCTTTGAGCATTCCTTTTATGGTGCCTCTCCACTACAGAGTGTTGTGGGGAGGGGAGAGCTGCTGATGGACAACTGACAAGGGAACTGGGGACCTGCATCTTCAGTCAGCTCCACAAGGTGACATTCTGTCAGGAAGATGTTCCGCTGGGCAGGTGGCCCCTGTGGGTGGTGCTGGGAGTGCCCCTGTTTGCAAGAAGGAGAGATCACATTCCTGAATGCTGCCCGGAAGCGGCGAGAGAGTAGGTTATAGATAATGGGGTTGACGGCTGAGCTCAGGTAGAAGAAGACACCTGGAACACAGGAGATTAAAAAAAGAGACACACTGAGGAGAAACTGAGTGAGAGGTATGATAGAGAGAAGTATAAATATTTAACAAGGGCCTCGAATCCCTGAGACTGCCTCTTTTGGAAGTAATAATATATACAAGACTCTAATTGAGAATACAAAATGCTCTGAACAGATCTACCACCTGTGTATTTAGGAATCAAACACAGAAAGATTAAAGAGTCTCAGAAAAATTTAGGCTGGCATGGGATCTCTCTGAGATGCTTGGCAATTTCCTTTGATCCCCACTTGTTTAATTAAAGAACATGCTCTCATAGCATTAATGAGAGATGCTTAAGTATCAGAGGAAAGAGAGATTGTTTTTATCTCATTGGAGCTTTGCTTAAATCTATAATTTGAAACTGCAAGTGATGGAGGAATAGCAAATCAGTTAAGGCATAGTCTCTGCTGAGATTTCTTATAATGCTAACTATCTCTTCAATAAAATATTCCCCAGGGCCCTTTTCCTACCTGGCCTTTCCCCTTGATGGCTCTTCCCACCTTCCAACTTCATTAAATAATTGTATTTTGCCATTCGTTTTCTCCACCAAATGCCTTGCACACTGCCATTTCCTTGTTTTATACACACTTCTTTTATTACTATATCCTGTTTTATTTCCCCAAGGCCCAAGATGGGCCTAAGGTTGAGAATCAGAAGACTTAGTTTCTGATCTTGTCCCTTGCTTGTTCTGTGACAGAGGGAACTGGCACTTCAATTCTTTTCTCTGCAACATACCATCCCAACCTACCTCTCTGAATTACTGTGAGGATAAAGTTGAGATGCTATCACAGAGGGACTGAGAATGGCTAAGAATATAAAACAAGTGATAGGTACTGTTAACAACATTCATTGTTGTCCTCATTTACATAGTTCAGGACATACAGAGTGCCATATGCCCTATGCACAGAATTGGGCAGGGAGGAATACAAGAGAAGAATATTGCTATAGACTGTTAATTCATTCAATAAATTCTTATTTTGTGCCAGAAGCTTTGAGGCACATTGGTAGATAGTAGATTTAGACTTCGTTCTCAAGAACATGGAATAGTATTATAGAGGAAAAATCTATGCCTAAATTTAGTAGTTAACAAAAGAACAATACCAAACTGTATCTATTAAGAGCAAAACATATGATACTAACTGTCACCCTATGGAAATTCACATAATAGCATAAACACAAGGACTATAATAATCATGAAGGATTTAATTAGGTGATTGAACACTAGCCAGATCCTGAAGCGGGCAGGAGATAGTTGGAGAGGAAAGGAGAGAATACTACAGGTAGAAGGTATAGCCTGAGCAAATGCGCAAAAGTAGGAATGGTTATTATCATGCAGGATTAATGCAAAAAGTGCAGCACTCTAATTAACCCATTTGACAAGTGTATGGTTTATGAATGGAAAAATATAACCTGAGGATGAAAAGGCAATTTTGGGGTTTTTAAAAAATTTTGTAGCATTTAAGACATTTAGACTTCATCTGGTTGGCAATGTGGGGAAGAGAGAGAAATTTTAACAGGAAAATGTTAATATAAATGCTGTAGTTTAAAAATCTTAAAATGGTTGTCTTGATACATCTCAAGATGTAGAGTCAACTGGTCAAGTCTCATGTGATCTTGTGATATTTTACAATTTGTTTTATCACTTCCACTTTTCTCAGCTTAATCACAAAGTTAAGCTAAGAGCTGTAAATATTTTTGAGGTTAATAATTAATTAATAATTAATTTTACAGGGAAGAAAATACTAATGTCCGGGTGTAAACTGTTTACATGGCCTGCTGAGTACAAAAGAGAGGGTGATTGGAAACAGATAATATACATGGCATTCAATATGCCTATGAACAGTAGTTTTTGCTTTATGCACTCCTGAAGCTTAACACATGCAGGTCGTCCTTCTTTCTCTTCTCTGGTGATGTCTTTGATAATCTCAAGAGCTAAGGTAGCTGGACAAGGTGGTCTGCATCGAAGTCTAACAGTCACACCAGCTGAGAAAGAGGGATGTGGGCAACCATTCTCTATTCCATTTCAGAGTAAAGAACCCTGAACTTGAAGTTGGGTGACTTGGGTTGGAATGCTGTTTTTTACCATTTGCCAGCCAAGTGACTTTGGGCAATTGAGGTTTTTTTTTGTGGAACTGTTCTTTCAGCTGTAAAATGATGATGGCAATATCCTTGTGACAATTATAGAAAGATATGTAGCATTGTGTAGCTTAAAAAGCTATTATTTTATTTACTTCTTACCTTAGCCAATGGTTAGTATAGAACAGGCATTATTGCCATTTTATAATTGGGAAAACTTGACATGAAGGAAGCCACATTCTTCAGATCACTCAGAATAGTAATGATATGAGGGAGATGCAAATCCAGGTCCTCTGACTTAATGACCTTTCCACCAAATTTCATGGTATTCTTCACAAGCATCATTAAAGTAGCCTAAAAGCAGATCTTGATGCCTTATGAATAACTTTTAGTTGGCTTTCATGAAGATCTAACGCTTGCTGGAGATAATATGAGATTTCAGGGATTAAGCCCGGATGTTTAATTAATAAGAACCAATTCAATCATGTGATCATTGGAAGTGAAACAAAGGAATCGCCTCTTAGACCATTTTCCTGCTGTAATCATCATGCTTAGAGTTGAGGTCTTCAGAAAAACATCCACCTAGAATAGTGATTTGGTATATTTCTTTTGGACGCATAACGTATCTAATCAATATGTGAATAAAGTAACAATCAAATGTGTTCTTTATTGTATGGTGGGTCCCCATAATCATCAGTATATCCAATAGAACCTACTACTCTAAGCAAGATGAAGCAGCTGCAATTACCTGAACATTTGCAATGCAACCAAACCAGCCAAGATTTTACCTGATACCACATGGATGAGATTGAATGCAGCAGCCAGAGATTCAGTCCACTCCTCCACAAAGCTAAAGAAGAGCCGATCAATGTGGAATGGGGCCCAACAGAGAGCAAACACTAAGACCAAGACAACTGGAAAACGATGATGAATGAGAGAGCAAAAGACAATCAAAGTAAGGATAGGTACACAATGTCCACTCTAAGTCCATACATTCCTTCTGGTATTCCCCTCCCCACCCCCGCCATCTTTCTTAAGCTATCATTATAATGGACCATATATGTCTTAAGGAGCCTCTACATAGAGTATTTACATGTGAGAATGAATTGTATAGGATTTAGGGTCAGTTTTACCTATGATTATTCATGATTTCTTGTATAAATTTACTTTGGAACACTTAAAACAGTATTGACTATTCAAAGTTCTGAAAACATTCTGTCATGGAAAATATATCACAAGAAGGTTGCTGGAACCATATAAACTGGTTATAGAAATAAAGTGGGTTCAAGCAATTGGTGTTCTTTAAAGTCATAGACTGATAATAAACTATGTAGTATATAGTATAAATGTATTAATTTATCTTATTACTCGAAATGATTAAAAACTTCTGTGCATTCAATCATTCTGTAAGGGGTGGGAGAGACAGAAAGAGAAGAATCATGAGTGTAATATTGCTTTATAAGCATCTTTTGACTGGGAAGGCAATGTGTTATAACTTTCTAGAGTACAGACTTCCTTCCAATATCTTTTTCTTTTTTATTTTGAAATAATTATAGATTCATAGAAACACACTATTGCCCACTTTTTTTAATTTTTAGCTCCCAAGATAGAGATTATGCTACCATAGTTTTTCTTTGGGGCATTTAATCTTCACCAATATAAATATGTATGTTTTTCTTTCTCTTCTGAAGTTGTAAAGTACTTTTATTTCCCAAGACATGATGCTTGAGATTTGCCTCAGAACAATCTTGTAGGGGCTGGGGGACAGATAGGAATATAGATGAAACAAGATTAGCTATGAGTTGATAATGTTTGAAGCTGAGTGATGGGTACATGGGTGTTTATTTTACAATTCTCTGAACTTGTGAGCACATTTGAAGTTTCCATAGTAAATGGTACATATATTTCCTGTTGGCTGTAAACATATTCAGAGTAGGTGGTCTGCCTGTGTAGTGTAGTTTCAAGAATATCTAAAAGCTTCTTCTGAGTTTACTCCTCAAAGGAAAAGTTCCTAGTCTGCTCACTACTGCCTACAGTTCACTTTAGCTAAAAATTTAATTACTGTTGGGGAACCTGGGTGGCTCAGTAGGTTGTGTCCAACTCTTGGTGTCAGCTCAGGTCATGATCTCAGGGTTGTGAGGTTGAGGCCCTCATCGCTCAGCAGGGAGTCTGCTCTGGATTCTCTCTCTCCTTCTGCCCCACTCATAAATAAATATTTTTAAAATGTAGTTAGCATTAAAATTGAACACTCTACCCCCAAAGGCAAATACTTTACTAAGTATTCTATCAGTCTGGCTTTAATGTGAGTGCAGTCTTTTTGTGAGAGCAGATTATGATCTAGGAGAAAGGGGAGAGAGACAGAATGAAGATATGAGACTTCTTAATAGAGAAAGTCAGATACCAACAATCAGGGGCCAAATTGGGGCCAAAAAATTTCCAAGAAGATGGCTATCACTTTAGTGACTTCAAAAATCTTTTGTTCATAAAACATCACATAGTTATGTGAATGATTTATATGCATATTAGTCTGAAGGATTTATTTTTTTCCAAACCTTAGGTTTTTACTTGGGAAGCTTATTATAAATCGCCTTTCTCATCAATATCTCTCATACCCTAGTGTAGGATCATACGTTTTTATAACATTCTTTTGGGAGAGTGTAGAACAGTGCCTGGATTTTTAAAAACAACTTATCTATGCTAAAAGTATACTGTTTTATATAAAATGAAATAGGCAGGATGACTGTTTAGAGTTATTCGAGGCCAGATATTCTTAATCTAGAATTAAAAGATCCCAGAAAGTCCAAGGATGGGTTTTAGGAGGTGTATGATCCCCTATAATGGATTATAAAATGTTTTGTATAAGTGTATTTGTATGTATTCTGAGTGGAGAGTTCACAGCTTTCATATTTAAAAAAATCATAACACAAAATAGGTTAAAATCACCTGCTTATTTTATATTTTATTTTTTAATATTTACTTATTTACTTTAAAGAGAGGCAGGAGATGGATACAGGGAGAGGGAGAGATGGAATCTTAAGCAGATTCCAAGCTGAGCATGGAGCCTGACTTGGGGCTCATGACCTGAGCAGAGACCAAGAGTCAGATGCTAAACGGACTGAGCTACCCAAGTGCCCCTCACCTGCTCCTTTTAGATAAGAAAAGCAATGCTCAAAAAATCAGGGTGAGGTTTACAGAGTATATTACAATGATGCAATTTAGGGTATTGTTTGAGGGTTTAAAAAAAAAAAACTAAAATAGAAACAAAACAGACAAGTCCCAGGAGATTGAGAAAACCAAGGTTTCAATGTTATGTTTCAGGAGAATTTTGATTCTGATCCCAGCAGCACTTTCTCAGTACTAAATGCAACTCTTTTGCTTTCACAAACAAAGAAACCCCAAACAAAGTGGAAGACTTACACAGCATTTTGGTGATTGACTTTCTGGCAGGTCTTTGAATATTTGCAGTCACTTCATCTGCCCCAAGGAGCTGATCTTTCTTCAGCTACAAGAGAAGTGGAAAAAGATGCTAAGGGAGGGAAACATTGTTTCCTTCTGTCAAGATCCAAGAACTGTAACTCTAACATTGATTTTGCAGTCAAAAATCTGAGATTTAAAGATATGTAAGAATCCATTAAATATTTAACAATAAGTTGGAGGTGGAGTTGGATCCAAGTCATCTAACTCAACTGGATTACGGTTATGGCTACGTTGCAGTGCTATCATGTATCATATGCTATTCTGTAGAATGCTAGTTATGTAGTATATTAATAGATGTTCCATGAAAAGTGTGAAATCTAAAGTAAAAAAAAAGTGTTAGGCTTTTTCATCCATCCATTAATTTAATAATTATTAGATGTGTATTAGAATGAAATCCCTCTTCTGTAGGGTGAGTAGGCAGTAGAAAACAAGAACAGATATTGTTTCTTGCTTCATAAAGCTTATAGTCTTTATTGTGGGTCTTCTCAGAGGCTTTAATGTGCTTTGTAGACATTATGAACATCTTCATGGGGGTTTGTATATCACCCTAACCCCCATCCCCACCTTCCATACCCCACATCTCCCACCTCAGCCTCAAGGGAGATAGTGCTGCTTTGACTGAACAATATCCCTCCTGACCCAACCCCTTTCAGTGGAATACCTAGTATATCTTGAGAAGCACAATTTAGGGAAATCTGTGTTACTAATATTACTGAGAAGAGTACATATGTTTTTGAGTTTATATGTTAAAATACACTCATTCTGTTGTAAGATGTGGTTATCCTTGAAGAGGTATATAAAAAATTAAAAAAATTAATACCTGTACATGCAATTTTTCCTACCTATGTACTCTAGAGGACTCTGGTAGTTATTGTAGCTCATTGTCCTCTTCTTCCTCTGAACTCGCATAGCACTGAAGATCTGCATCATTCTCCTAGTCGTAGAATTTTCTTCTCTTTAATTCACATATTTTTATTTGTGAGGATACACAACCAAATAAAGAATGCTTCAAGGACTCATGATAAACTACCATCAAATATCTAGAAGATAGTACAGTATATATTTGTAGTTGATTATCTAGCATTTATTCTTTTCTCCTACCAATGGTATCCTGATTTTCCTTTAGGGATTTTAGTCCTTCTCCATTCTTAGTCATTAATTTGGATGGGAATGATCCCAACTCCAGCTCCAGGTTCAGCCTTTGAATAATGTAGCTACTATCCATCAGTCACAGTAACTGGATAATTAGATCCAACACAATTTCTGATACTTGCTTGTACTTCTAGAAATGGAAGTTTTATTTCCCTTTCATTGGGAGCCCTTCTTGTTTTCTGCATGTGAACTCTGGAATACAACAGCTATTTTTTCTTCCCACCATGAAAAAAAGTGCGTGGAGCCACCAATGGCCTGCAGTGTGGATCTTGAGGTCAAAATCAACAGTACAGACAGAAAAACAAAGAAACAGAAATAACACTAGGTCTTTGAGAACATTGTGTGTTTCATGGGATTAATCTTCATCAAAAGCCAGCTCTAACTCTTGACTTTTCAGTTCTATACTTTCCTTCATATTTTGTCAGATTGACTTGAGATTCCTTCATTAACAATGTAAAAAGTTCTGACACTATTGATCAAGGCCATCAGGTGGAAGGAAAATTCAATGTACTCTATGTACTCTTGGGTAGATTAGGATCAATTTATTGAACTATAAGGAGATATATTCTAATTCAAGATGAAAAAGACATTGGTGTGATTATGTGAAACAGTGCAGCAAACTACTCTAAGAATCAGTGAGCTTCCTCGGCTGGATGGCATTTTTATGGAATACTGTAGAGAAGGTATTTAAAATTAAATAAGACTTGGAAGGGGACTCATTGGAAGTTGCCTCCAAAGTTTAACAAAAGATTATCTTGTCTCTCTAACATGTAAGCTCTTGGAAATCAGGTAGTTCTCAGGACCACACCAGTCCTGAATCATCCACTTGGATGATTAACAAACCTGACCATCTGTCTCTGAATATAGTGGTGCTCTCTACATATACCTGTGTCTTCACAAAGTGGGGGGTTAAAGTACCTGTGAGATTTGACCCTTCAGAGATGATCTAGAACTTGGAAAGAAGGAAGAAAAAATACTGTGCAGTTATTAAGAATAAATGGGAGAAAACTGAAGACTAAGAGGTTATAAACATAATAGTAAAACAAAATAATTCAGGTAGAGCATTCATCTCAGTTCCTGGCATATGATACTCAAGTTATATATTACTACTGTCATTCTGATTATTGTCCTTTTACTCAAAAGACATAATAAAAACTGAATTTTGATTAAACAGGGTTATTTATTTATATCTGTGGGCCCACTCATGTGGATTATTGAGTCCCTTCCAAAAAAATTCTCCTTCTCATGGTACTGCTCATACATAAGCAATACTTGATTAAAGCAAAGAAGCAGGCAGATGCACTGACAAAAAACCTTGATATTTAAGGTAAGAGTAATAAATCAAACTGCCAATCTTACTAACTCATGATCAGTTAAATCTACTAAAGATTCTAATTATTTCATATCATTAAAAAATGTCTCATTATTACAAGATAGTTATTGCAATATTTGATTTAAATCCATAATTAAGAATAATAAAGAACTATTGAGATCTCTTAGTCCATTCTGTGGGTGGGTCTAACAATTTTCATTGGTAATTTCTCTACTTCAAGGAACAATTTCCTTAAATCAAACATAAAGCAAACAGTCCATATAATTCTTTTATAAATAGGCTTCCTGTACAGTGCAGTTTGCAATGAAAAGAAAATTATAAGGGTATTAATTATTGCTTAATTTTTAGCTTCTGTAGGTTTTAGTGATACAACTAGACAACTAGGACAAGAGTGAAAAATTGAATATTTATGTGTCATATACATTGTTTCAACATAAGTTGAAGGAAGTGATATAGTAGAGTAAAATCCAAACAATTTGTCCAAATACTGCTTTATGTTTGAATACTTTTGTTTCCCTTCAGATGTTTAGCAAAGTAGATACTCAACCATTAAGTATTCTATCCACCTCTGAACTTTTATTTTAAAGGTCAAGATAGAAAAAGAGGAGTGAAAAATTGTGATTACTGCATAGGAAGCTCAGGGCCTTCCTACCCTGCTCTCATTAGCTGTATAAGATAAGAGGTAAGGGGGAGGTCAATGGAGGTGACTCAAGTTGATTTATTATGCTGATCAGTTGTTTATATGATTACAATCATTCCAGCAGATGTTCATTTATATGATTTGTGGAGACTAAGCTTCAGAATACCAAAATATAATCCTAGCTTTTGTGTAAATATTTCTACAATCTGAACAAAATCTGTTTAATTATAAAAAAAAAATTAGTGCAACTCCGTTTGGCACGGCTGGATTCTGCTACAATTCATAATCCATCTGCTTCAATTCAAGTGTTAATGCTGCACGCAATCTCAACAAGTACTAGTTGAGAGCTCCAAAAGAACTTCCTCTCAGATAGAAAGAAACTTGCCCTGGTGTTGTCTGTTTTCCATCTCTAACATATTCTAACCTTGGAGAGCAGCTCAGTGGATACTTATGTCCTGGAATGATGAAGCAGCCCTGAATGCTCAGCTTTAAGCATGCATATGGGCTCCCTTCTTTCTTCCTTAGTCCTGGGATTTCATCAGTCTTAGGTTTTTTGCCTTCCGAAGGCAGTGAGTACCAAAGGCAATCATAACTTTAGATTTGCCAAGGGAGTCAATAACTTAATAGTCATCAGAGTTGCTTAATCTCTTTTCAGTCTCTTAGATCAAAAAGCTCTTTGAAATAATGTTTCCAATTCTCTTGCTTTCTAAGGTAGGAAAGCTGAAGTCCAGCAATGAATAAAATAATTTAACTTCATTCATTCATTCATTCATTCATTCAGCTTACAGTCTAGTTGGAGAGAAATAAATTGAGGAACCCACAAATATAGAATTGTAAATTGTCATAAATGCAATGAATGAAAATCACCAGGAATCATGACTAGATACACAAGTACCAGGTGCAGCTAGAGAGTCAGGGAGAGCTTCCCTGAGAAAGTGTGGGTGAAGTAGGATTTAAAGGATAAGTTAGAGTTAGAAAAGCAAAAGGGAATGTGATGGTCAACAGTAGCAACATTTCAGGCAATGATTGAGCAAAAGTTATAATAGCATGTGCAAAGGCCCTGAGGCCAATCTCATAGACTGGGGCCTATTTCTCCTGACTCTTAGTCTACAGATCTTTAAACTCCTCTAGCAATGATTTACTAAGCAGATAGTTCCTTCTTTGGTGTCCTCTGGGTAACAGTTCATCCTTCCTGAGAATAGGAATAAGTTGCACTATACACAGAGCAAATTAGGTAGTTTCTAAACCATTGTCTGAGCTGTCACTTAGCTCCTGATACAAGGTAGCTATAGGTTCATGACAATGAAACAAAGTCATTGGTTGGGGATAGAGGATGTGTGTTTCCTATTCAAAGTTAAATACTTCTTTCAAATTAACCCAAGATGAAAGATTGTTTGGTGTTGGACAAAAGGTATTAGTCAGTTTGGGGAGATTTCTCATAGCCCTCATGATATTTGGAATTATGTAGAAGTCCTTTCCCTCCAGTGATACACACAGGACATCCTAGACTTTGCAAGCTAGTCTGGGGTGACCTGTGTCTCTGGATGTAGAGAGACATCTTAGAGGATCCCCCTCTAAGAGGAGACTGGCACACCTCTCTGTCTGATTAAATTTACTCCTATGTCCAGATATCTGTGGTTTTTGGAATTTGTTCTTACTACTTGGACTGTGCTACTTACCTTAGGCAAAGCAGATATGGAAAAGGACCATTGTGGGACACTCATTTCTGACACTCACCTTTTTCAGAGATGTCCTGAGATGGGAGTACGTTAATTGTCACAGAATATCTGGTGGCAGAGCCATCTTGAAGTATATGATGTGAATGTCATGTTTGCTTTGTTTTCTTTTCATTTATAATTCACTTTGCTCCTGCTCACAGATTTTTTTCTCCTTTAAGTTATCACAGACTGTTAGAGCTATTAGGAGCCCTAGATATGATCTAAATGTGACCTTTTCATTTTATAAATGTGAAAACTAACTCCAAGAGAGAATTATGTGGCTTGCTTAAAAGTGTATTTTATGTGAGCTTCAGACCTGGGAGTCTAAATGGTCCCAAGACTGTTTCTTACACAAGCTGCCTCCTTAAATGGGCATAAAGATGTCACAGTTAGATTTCATCCCTATGAATTGGGATGTAGAATATACCAGGAGAGGAATTATATAGGCTCACTACTACCCTCACCAAAAGTAGTTTCTCTCAGCTAATTTAGATCTTAAAAAAACAAAAAACAAAAAATCCGTTTACCACCATTAGTACAGGAAAGGAACTTCTAATTATTAGATATGTTACAAACTAAGTGATAGTTTTTTAACTAAATCTCAACTATCATTTATTACCCCTTTCTTCTACTTTATCTTATATGCTCTGTTCACTTCCTTGTCTCTCAATTTCCACTTGATCAAGAGAAATCCAAGTTGGTCACACTCAAGCATATTTTGGCATTTCAGCCTGATATTTCAACCAAAGGATCAAAGCAACCATAAGGGGCAGTCCGACTTTAAAACTGTATGTCTGTCTTGGAGTATAAGATAGGCAGAGATAGCTTATGTTATGCTCTGACCAAGTTGATCTAGAGAAAAATTTCAATGCAGGCAGTAGATGGAGGCAAGAGAAAATAGGATGCAGAACAATGCCTCCAGGGGTGGCCACTTTGTGCTATTTAAAATGAGGTTCCACCTCAGACCTACTGAATCAGAATTTCCCCCTGGGGGCGGGGAGGGGCCTGCACATTGATATCATAGTAAGATTTCTAGGTCATTTGTAGGAACTCCTTAAGTTGTGAAGGCCACAGGCATAGAGGAAGAATAATGGAAGGTGACTTACAGGAAATGGTTTGTAGTTGTGGTCAATATTTGCCTAATTTTGAGGCTAGCCCATTAACTTGTTTCCCCTCTAAGCTCATTCTATTTTTCTCTATTCTTCCTTTCAATTCTTAATTTCTCCAATTCTAAGGTTTGAGTCAGTGAGAGAAGAAGGGATGCTGTGCTAAGCGGGGGAGCTTGGATACTCACTTTGAGGCCCATGAGGTAGTAGAGGACACTGATGACAGTCATGGGGAGGATGTAGAAGAGGAAAGAAGTGACCTGAATGATGAAATTGTAGATCCATATGGGTTTGATGACCGCACAGGTGGCAGAGCCTGGGACCAAGGACCCATTGGGGAAGTAGTGGACCTTGATGCCGTGAATGCTGGTGTTGGGCAGAGAGAAGAGAACAGAGAAGCCCCAGACGACGCCAAGGATCCTGAGAGCCCGCCTCCGGGTGCTCTTCAGCTTGGCGCGGAATGGGTGGAGGATAGCCACGTAGCGCTCCACGCTGACCGTGGTGACACTGAGGATGGAGGCAAAGCACACTGTCTCGAAGAGGGCCGTCTTGAAGTAGCAGCCCACGAGCCCAAATAGGAAGGGGTAGTTGCGCCACATCTCATAGACTTCCAGGGGCATCCCAAGGAGCAGGACCAAGAGGTCAGAGACAGCCAAGCTGAAGAGGTAGTAGTTGGTGGGTGTCTTCATAGTTTGGTGCCAAAGAATCACCAGGCACACCAGGAAATTGCCAATAACCCCCACCACAAAAATTAGTGCATACACTGCAGTCACTGGGAAGAAGAACTGGCTGCGGGGAGGCCCATAGAGGAAGGCCAGGTAGTCCTCGGTGCTGTTCATGTATTTCTCAGATGGATCTTCCAGTTCCTGCTGGTGGATCCAGGAATCATTCTTGTGTTTTTCCATCACTGACATTAAAATGCAAGACCTGAACCTCCTCTGATATGATCGTGTGTCCCAGGCTGAGCCAGAAAAGAAAAAGAAAGCAGGCAAGAAAGCACAGACTCAGGGGAAAGAGGGTGGGAGAGAGTGAGTAAGTACTCCAGCAAGCCTGGGCTGCTCAGATCGGATCCTTTTTTGAAGAGCTAGAGGCCCCGCCCCTCCACAGGCTGTGGGCCAATGAGTGCGTGTCACACACTCGGCAAGAGGGCCTCTGGTTGGGAGAGCTGGCTTTGAAAGCCTGGAGCTGGAGAGGAGGGGGGGACATTTCTCTGAATTGAAACAATCTGGGAAAGCAGCTCACATAAATGATGATACTCTAACTTAAATAAGCTGTGGGCACTTTGAGCGGTGCATTTTACAGAATTGTAGGAATCTGGGTGGAAATACAAATTAAAGTTGCAGGGTCTTGGGTAGGAGGGTACAAATTTCCATTGATCCTTGTCGCCTGCGCAGCATGACAAAAATGAGAGATGAGTAGATTTTTCAAGTTATCTTGTTCCATTGGAAATGCAAGGCTCTCTGGGGAGAGCATGATCAATGTGCCTTTCTTGGTTTGATTGCATCCACAATAGAATCCAAAACCTGAAAGAACACTTGCACATTATAAAGCCCTGCCTACTCTCTGTCACTTCAGTGCCTTTGGGCAGTGGCTTGCTGTACCAAAAGGCAGTGGAGGTTAGAATCAGGCATATCCCTAGAAATCCTGTAAGACATTGGGAACGTTACTCAAACTCTGCCAGCCTCATTTCCTTATCTGTATATTGTAAATTCATCCACTCTGTTTTTTTCAACAAATACTTCTTGAGGATTCACTATGTACCAGGCAATGTTTGAGGATTTGTAGAAACAGTGAAAAAGCAAGACAAAAATCTCTGTCACATGGAGCTTTTCTTACAGTAGGGAATTCCAAAAATATACAAGCAAACTAGTAAATTAATGATTTCAGATAATTGTGTTGTGAGGCAAAAGGGTACAAGACGATACAAACATAAGGCTGGAGGTGTTCTTTTATCAGGGGTTGTCAAAGTAAACTTATCTTAGGAGATGTTATTTGGACTGAGAACTGAATAATGAAAAGTCAGTCATAAAAGAACTAAGGGAAGTGCGTTCCCAGCAAAAGTAATAGCAAGTGCAAAAGTCCTGAGGCAGTCACATCTTGATATGTTTCAGAAACATCAAGAAGACAAATGTAGATGGGACTTAATGAGCAGACAGGAGAGTATGAGTGATTAGGTTGAAGTGGCTGATGGGGGCCAGATCATGTAATTTTTTTCTAGGATTTGATATAGAGTTTCAGTCAGATTCAGTCTACAGAGGGACTTCTTTGGAAAGTTGTGAGCAGAATTATGAAGAGTGAAGTTTTAACAGAATATAAGTACGAGGCTGGTGCAGTACTCTAAGAAATAGCAATGGCTTAGATTATGGCTTGGATTATTATGATAGCAGTAGATTTGAGATATCTGAGTTCAGGAATATTTTTGCAAGGGATGATACCTTTATGGTTGTTGAGAAGATTAAATGAGAGTACTTATATTAAAGCATCTTATAGTTAAGAGATGCTTCCTAAATTTTAATTATTTTTCTCTTTTATTTGTTAAATTGAATGATAAAACTGAGACTGAAAAGGTCAAGTGATTTGTCCAAGTATAATCTGTTGGTCAAGATGGGGCAGTTTATGCTGCTGAAATAAAGGATATCTCAGGGGTTTAAAACAGAAAAGATTTATTTCTCACTCACACTATAAATTTATCATTGGCCGGCTGGAAGGTCTGTCCCACATTCTACTCACTTTAGGACCTAGACTGATGGAGTGGTCACTATCTGGGACTTTGCTAATCATTATGATAGAAAGTGAGCTCTGGAAGTTCTCAAGTAGGCGACCATAAATCCTAGCCCAGAAGTAAGTAATACATGTCACCTTTGTTCATAGCTCACAGCTCTTTGGCAGAGATAATCATGTGTATCCACTCAAACACAATAGGGGCAGGGAGTGCTCTCCTACCATGTGTACAGAAAACAGAGAACCAGGGAAATTTTGTGTACAGCCTTAACAATGACATAAATAGAAAGTTATGGCAGAGCCAGAATTGGAACCCTCTCATTCATGATGTCTTTTTATTTTTTTTTAAGGATTTTATTTATTTATTCATGAGAGACACACAGAGAGAGACAGAGACAGAGACACAGGTAGAGGGAGAAGCAGGCTCCATGCAGGGAGCCTGATGTGGGACTCAATCCCTGGACTCCAGGACCATGCCCTGGGCCAAAGGCAGGTGCTAAACCGCTGAGCCACCCAGGGATCCCCTCATGGTGCACTTTGACATTGAAATTACTATTAACAAACTTTAATATTTATTTCTGATAAAGTGTAAGTATTGGAATGTAGTATCTCATTGAAATGCAGGGTCATTAAAATTATAAGGGTGGATAGTAGCAGATGTGACTTGAGGCTGGAAGATACACATAGGACAACCAATTAAAGATTCAAAGGCATCTCTATTGCGACAGGGGAGGTTTAATGAAATAGAACAGTGTCTAGTAAGTGATCCAGTGACAGGCTTGTTACTTTGCAGGGAGATGATGTAGAAGTGATAAAGACATGTAATAAGTTAATAGGTTAAACATAGAAATGTATTTATTTTTATTGGGGTCAAAAAGACTTGTAAGATTTAAAAACTGGGAGATGTGGTTGGGAGTGTTCATGTGAGAAGGACTTCTCAGTTTTTTTTTTTTTTTTTTAAGATTGTATTTATTTGAGAGAGAGCTCGAGATAGCACAGAGGGTTGAGGGGCAGAGGCAGAGGCAGAGGGAGAGGGAGAAACAGATACCCCCTTGAGCCAGGATCCTGAGCAGGTCTTGATTGCAGGGCTCAATCACAGGGCTTGATTGCGGGATCCTGATATCATGACCTGAACCCAAGGCAAATGCTCAATGGACTGAGCCACCCAGGCACCCCAAGAACTTCTCAGTTTTAATGCACTATCAGTACAGGAAAGCAAGTCAAAGTAGCTGCTAAGAAAGTATGTGCACATCTATGCCCCCTATTACCTGGATCTTCACTTTCTAGCTATGTGAAGATGGTGAGATTAATGAGGGGCTCAGTATCCTAAAGGCAACATTTGATGCAGGTTGGGAATGTTTTGCCTGAAGAAGACTCAGAAGAGTGAAGTGGGATATGAGGGTCACCTTCAAACACTTCACAATATGTTTGGATGACACCTAAGGAAACAGCAGAAGCTCATGTGTAGAAAACCCAAGGAAGCCACAACAGGAGGTCAATTCCACTGGAATTTCCTAGTAATCAAACAGAAAACCTCTTAGAATTGTTCACTTGAATGAAAATAAGCTTAAGTTTTTATCTACCAATTCCTGTCCCCCGTTGTTTGAGGGTTGCTCCTGGGGTCAGTAACTTCCCTATATCTCTAGACTGTTCTTGCTCAGGAGTTGAACAACTTCCACATTGTCAGAGAATGTTACAGGATGGAAAAATAGATATGGAGCATGAACTTATGGTGCAACTCTATCAGCAGAGATAAGTCTGAGACTGCATAGGGCTACTCTTTGTAGCGGTGGCTTAAATCAGGTGGGCTAAGAGGATGTGATGTGAGGGTACCCATAGCATCTACTAAAATCTTTAAAATAAAAAATATAATAGCTGATATTTGTTGAGCAATTATTCTTCCCAGGTGCTACTTTAAGCATCTTACATGTATTAGTGTATGTAATCTTTACCATAATCCTGCGAGGTAGGTTTTTTTTTTTTTTTCCATCCTTTCATACAGGTGAGGAAACAAAGCCCAGTGGTAATGCATTTTGGCAGATTTATAAAAGATAAAGAAGAAAAGATCCTTAGGCTAATTTTCACAGACACCTCTCTGGATTCACAAATTCCCAGAAAGTCAGTGAGGATTTCTGTGGCAAGAGATGTTATATATCTAGGAAGAAAATCGTGGTGGCTGTTGATTTCTTTCAAAGCTCTTTGACAGAAATAAAATCAGTTTCCACTTCAGTGTCAATGATTTATGTTGACTGGAAACAGAGAATAACTAAGAGTGCTTAAACCACCAACAGACGGAGACTTTAGTAATTACATCTTTATGAAAGTAGATACTTGAGTAGCATCCAGAATAGACAATTTTTTCTGCATATCAGAATGCGACTCAGTGGAAGTCAGCACCTGACAGATGATATGGCATGTTTTCAAAGGAGATAAAAGCCCCCATTGGCTAAAAGTCCTGCACCAATAAGGTTTAAAATTTTACTCCTCTCTGAGGGCAAAATATCATCATCATCATTCATTATCATCATCATTAGCAGTGGCAGCAGTGCCAACTTCCATAATCTAGTGTTAACTGTGTGCCAGGAGCTGTGTAAGTGCTTGTGGGTTTGTATACTTGTTTCCATATATGGAGGGTGAGGAGAGACTGAATAATGAGGCAGATCACTACAGATTGTTAGGTGGAACGTATGTATAAAGCTTGTCGTGCATGGCCATAAGACAAGTAGATTTCTGCACCTGCCCGTCTGAATCTTAAAAGTTGATAAAGAGGCCTTTACTGGGTTCAGTCACATATACCATCTAGATGGTCTCAGCACTGACTTATTCTCTCAGTTCTGTGTTTTTGGAACAGCTTCCAGTGTGGAGATGGTAGGAAGAACATATATTATAAGGACAGGAGGGTGGTAAGGAGCCTCCAATTGCCTGAGTCCAGTTCATGGGTCAACTGGTGGTCATATCCTCTTTATGACCTCCTTCAACAGCATTTTATTTGAATTCTTTAATACAATCCTTGAAAAAACCCACTGAGGAGGTATTTTTATTTCCTCTTTTACAGATGAGAAAATCCAGGATTTAGAAAGGTTAGATGCCTCACAAACTTACATAGTTAATTATTATTGGTTCCAGGATCCAAACAGAATCTGAGTCCTAGCAGACTTGACTCTTTGCTATCTAAATGTAAAGCCTTTGCCCTGAATCATGACTCAGAAGTACCATGTAACAAATTCTATTTTATTCTCACATGAATTACTGAGCCTTGCATTTCAGGGATATCTACCTTTAAACAGAGTGTTCCTGTGGACACAATATATTGACCTAAAGGTCAGTTCATAGCTGACAGGCATGCACTCAATTCTAGGATTGTGTTTTAAGGGACTTCTTCTTTAAGTTAAAAAATAAAATTTTATGCACCCAAGTTAATAGAACCTGTCAAAATGCTTTTAAATAGAAGCATATCCATATGGTTCTGGTGTAAATTAGTTCACAGAATAAAATAAGTGGCAATTTGCCATATTAGTGCTATTTATATGAAGGGTTACTTGTAGATGACACCATCCAGCATGCCAGCCACTGTAGAAGGTATTTTGAATGAAAGTAATCATAATCAGAGGTTTTTTTGTGGTCCAGTTGGAGAGAGAGACTAACTAATAACATAAAAAAATATAAAATCATAGCAGGGTTAACAAAAGAGGTACTTAATAAATGCAACTACAAGATGTGATCTAGTTCTGAGATCTGAGAGATGAGAAGAAAGTAACATGAAGTTTTAGGGATGGAGGTTGGGAGAAGAGCATTCCAGGCAAAGCAAAGGACATGTGCAAATATCCTGTGGTGGTAAGGCAAGGGGAGTCTAGTACCCATGAGGAAGAGATGTGGGGGGCATATTGTGAGGTGGGGACCATGCAGGGATCTGCAGGCCACACTGAGGGCTTTGTTTATTCCTTTTGCTATTAAAAAAAAAAAAAAGCCAATGAAGCCTATGTTCCAAGCAGAACACGATCCTCAGAAAGATCCTTTTTGGCTATGGTGAAGAAAGGGTTAGAAGTAGGGAAGGTGAGGGGATACAGGCTATTTCATTAATCTAAGTAAGAACGTGATGGTCACTTGGGCTTAGATGGTGGCAGTGGAGATGGTGGAAGGAGATAGAGATAGGAAATAATGTTCAACAGGACTACTAGGTACCCAGGCCCATCACTTCTGACTATATGACCTTGAGAAGATGCTGGACCTCTCTGAATCACTATTTCTACCTCCATAAAAATTGTAACAATAGCAATATTTACTTCAAGGTTCTATGAGTTCACCTATTTACTTGGCATATGGTAAGTGCTCACTAAATGATAGCTATTATTAGATTCTGTTATGATAGAACTATTGTATTCCTAGTGGAGGAAGTCCTCGTAGTAGTTATGGTAGTGCTATCAAATTTAGGATAAGAGAGTTGACTAAGATGAAAATATTTCCAATAACTAGATTCATTTAAGTAGAATTCCTGGGTCAAAAAGATATGATTTAAAAGAATCAACCCTAAATATACCTTTATTTTTTGTAACTCCCCCTTTTTAAACCTGTGTTAGAGACATAAAAAAGTTAAATCATCTTTCACTTTCTAGTTTTCAAAAAAAGATATTTAAATTACAGTTCCTCAGTGGTGACTAAGCATGCACATGCCCCCAAAACCTTGCCAACACTAGATATTATCAAAGTTCCTTTTGGGGTACAGTATTGTTTTCATTGGGTTTAAGCTTGACTATTCTTTTAATGTTTCATAGTCATTTTTAATTTTTTCTTTGAAATCCCTTTTCATACAATTTGCCTAACAGTAAGTAATAAACAGAAAATTAGACTTTTGCAAATACCACAGAAACAGACACTAGAAGATGACATCCCAGTAAATTGTTGGAATTTTGAGAAGAGTCAGATGAAGGCAATCAAGATAGTAAGGAGATTAGAAATCATAAAAGTGATAGCACAAAGCTCCAGAAAAGATTTGGCCTTAGGGAATGAACACTTCGGTAGGGTGCAATGATTAGGGAAGCTTGCATATCTCTAAGAGATTGTCATGTGGAAGATAGATTAAATGTTTTCCATGTTGCTTCTTTGAATCAAGTAAAGATGCTTCAAACCAGTGGTGAATATTGAGGTAAAATAAGGATGAAATTTCTAATAGTTCTTTGAATTCCCTAAATAAAAATAAAATTCTCTGTGAGAGGTGGGGATCCTTTTACAAGGAAGATTTTTAGGAAGACTGGAGACCTTCCCTGCTGGAAAGGATAGTAAGTCAGACAAAGATGAATGAGCTTCTCACTACTCCATGTTCTCCATAGACCAGAAGCATCAGTATCATGTGTGAGCTTATTAGAAATGTAGAATTTGGGGCCCAGCCCAGGCCTCATGAATCAGAGTGTGCATTTTAAGAGAACTCCCAGGAGATTTGTTCATACATTAAAGTGTGAAAATCACTGGACTAGCTGTCCTCTTTAATTCTCTCTTAACCAGTATGATCCTGCGCATCTAAATGTAATTGCAAGTGGAAGGAACTAGGCCTGATAGGAGGACCCCGAGAGAGACGCTGGATGAGTTGGCTAATCTTTTAGAGTTTTTCTGACGACTTCAGCCAGCATTCTTGCACCAAGTTCACAGCAATAGCTGGGGTGATACCAGAAGTAGGCATTGCTTCATGCAGAGTGAATTTTGAGCTGTTGACTCTCTGAGCTGAAAGAACCCCAGGGATTCTGATTGCAGTGACTTGTCCCAGATTAAAATAAAAATTGATAACTTCTTTATACTTTAATTTCTAACCGGATTTGTTCTTTGCCTATCTCTTTCCCTGTCTCTCCTCCTCCCCTTCCCACCTGGGACACACACATGAACATAAACACACATAGGCACATGTATGCATTTCTTGATTTAAACAACTTGCTTTTAAATGAGTCTAGTAGCTGTCCTTGGGGCCAAACACTGTAATCAAAGGGAAGGAGAAATGTAATATCTCAGAAAGAGTCCTTTCCAGGAGTAGGAAAGCAGGCTGTGAAGAACAATATAAACAGCAGTTGGAGTTGAAAAGAGTATAAACTAAGAATGCCAACATTCTTCAGAGTGATACATGCTCTTCATTAGTTCTTCCTCAGACTCTCTAGCTGAGATCTGTCATTGGTTATTTCAATAAAAAGGCTAGTGTCATGATTTAGGTCAGAGAAGAAAATGGGGGAAAAGAGAGTAGCAGTGGATGGAAGACAATATCAGCAGTTGGAAGATGTGTATGTAAGCCCCAGTTCTACCATTTAAGAGGACTATGTTTGGTCTAATGGGTCCTTAGACAAGTTACTTTATATGTCCGTATTTCAATAGCCTTATGCATAAAAAATATGAATTACTTCTAATCACTTTCACAGTATTTTGAGTTCCAATAACACTCTGTAGTTTCTAAGAGATTTTTGAGGCTTCTTGTTTAAGTCATCACTCATCCCAATAAAAACATTAAGATTAATTATAGCAGGTAGGGTGCTATTTTACTTATTTACTGTTCCACTTGTGTGGCTAGCACAGTGCTGCTGCATAAAGAGTACTCAATCAAGTTGTGCTACATAGGTGGGTATATACATGAAGGAAAGAAGGAGGAAGGGAGAGAAATGGAAGGCAGCACATTTGCTCCTTTTGTGACTTTAGAGTCTTGTTTGTGATAATCAGGTTTCCCACAGTCTCTTTCTGGTCACCTGGGCTGATGTTTCTTTCACAAGTTTTGTCTTTTAGTGATGGCACTAAACTGGCTAATGGTGTAGTGAGAAGACCTAAGGTTCTGTGGTCATGGTCAGGTAGGCCTGAGTTTAATTTTGTTTCTTGAAAGTATATGGATTTGGGCAAGTGATCTGCCTGTCTAAGCACCAGTTTTCTCAGTCTAATTATTAATTAGTCCCAATTAATCAGTGGGATTAATATGTTCTAACTCATTAGGATTGTTGTGAGGATTACATGGCAAAATGGGTGTAAACAGTTTAGCACAGTGTTTCATACAGTAAGCATTCAGTAAATGCTATTTTCTTGAACTAAGAATTCAAGGTGGTTGATCTAATAAAAATATTTGATCAATGACCTGTTTGCTGGCACATGATGTACATTCAATAAATGATATAAAGTAGAATGTGTAAATGTGATATGATTTTTGTCTTCAATTGCATTTTCCTTTAAAGTGATTTATAAATCTGGGATTAATTTTTTACATGATCAAATTTTAGTTTTTTAATCATTTGTTTTAAAGTGTTGATTGTAAAGCTTCTGCCTTTTGAAATTTTTGAGATTTTTTCTTTATTCTGATCTATGGTTAATTTTTATAAATATTATATGAAAACTGGAAAAGAAGATATATTTTTGATGTGGTATGCAGTTCTACCCATATCTGTTAATTTCATTTTATGGACTATATCCATTAATTTTCTTTGATGAAGAGCATTAATAATGCTGCAGAAGCAAACAAATAAATAAACACAACTTGCTTAATTATAGCAAACTGGGTAATTCAGAAAATTAAAGGATGAGATGAACAGCCTGTCCTCAAGCAGGACAGGTACTGTTAGCTCTGGAGAGCCAAGCAGGGGATGCTCATGAGCAGCCTCTTTAAGTCACTGTCATCTGATGCTTAATTCCATCTACATTCCCTACTTTTGGATCTCTGTTTAAGAGTCAAATTCCTTGGGGCGCCTGGCTGACTTAGTTGGTTAAGAGTCTGACTCTTGATTTTTGCCCAGGTCATAATCTCTGGGTTGTGAAATCCAGCCCCGCATTGGGCTCCACCCTGGGGGTGGAGCTTGCATAAGATCCCCTTTCTCCCTCTTCCTCTGTCCCTACTCTCTCTCCTCTCTTTCTCTTTCAAAAAAAATTAAATTCCTCAAAGAAAGAATGAGGTTGGCTTAGCTTAGATTTCTTGCCTAATGCTGTGAATTACAGAAGAGATCCATTCCCAACTAGAAGAAAGGAGGAGGAAATCAGAGAGGTGATAACAACAAAGGTACACTCCCTGAATTGTGAAGGTAATATCTTTAAATCCTCATCTCAGTGGTTCTCTTTGTTTTTCCAGAGTAGGCCATAGGTATATTTAAGACTCAGAAAAATGGAAGCATAATTAGCTACATAAAAGAACATGGCTGGGCTTGGGTTCAAGGTACTCTCTTTCCCTTGATTTGTTTGTCTACAGAGAAAAATTATGGCTTTGCTCTTTCTATTATTACCACTACCACTATTTATCAAGTACTTGATTCATTTATTTATTCATTAATTAATATTTAAGCTACCAGACACTATGCTAGGTACACTTCTACCCCCATGCAACTTAGAATGTAGTGGCAGGGTAGTCATTTAATAAAATAAACACTTAAGATGATCAAATAATTACTGGAGTAATTATGATGAAAGAGAAATACAGCATACTTAGAGAGTATGTAAGGAGACTTGCTCTTGTCTGGAAGGGCAAAGAAGTGTCTGAGTTGGTAGTGATAGAGGAGGAAGTATAGGAGTTAACCAAGTGATGAGAGGGATAGAATTTAGGCATTGAGAAAAGTATGAAAAAAGTCCATGCCTAGCAGAAGCATGATTTATCTGAGAAACCAAATGAAGTGTCATGTGGCTGGAGTACAGAGAGCAAATGAGCATTAGGTATGAAAAGAACTTGGAGAGGACAGTACAGCTACCCCTGTGGACCTTATGGGTCATTTTAAGTATTCTGGCATTCAGCTAACAAAGATATGAAGCTATTGAATCATCAACACAGGAGTGATATGACCAGGTTTACATTTTGAAATAATTTTCCAGCTGCTGTATGAACATTTTAAGGGGCTAAGCATCAAAGTAAAGCATATCCAGGAATAATTGTAGGAATCTATAAGATAATGAAAGGGCTTAAACTGCTGTTATGGAGTAGAGATGAAGAGAACTGGACAGATTTGAGATCTATTTAAAGAAGTGAAACGTACTTGATGTTGGATTAGACATGGAAAGTATAGAAGAGGAGAGTGACAACCATGATTCCTCGGTTTTAGCTGGTATAATTGAATAGATTACCCATCCATTGATCATTTGTTGAATGGACAGTCATACATTCAATTGTACCAGTCAAAATCTAGGCCCATTCACATTGCTTTAAGCACCAGTATAGGCCTGAGTTGAAGGGGAAAGATCATGAGTTTAATTTTAGACTGCTGACTTTGATAAGCCTTTGTGATGGCTATGTGTAAAAATCCAGAGGAGGCTGGATACAGGTGTCTAGAACTCATAGGGAGACCTTGACTAGTGATAGAAATGTGTGAGTCTTTGCTTGTAGAAGATAATTAAAGTTGTAGGCATGGCGAGGTTGACTAGGGAAACAGTACAGATAGGGACCTTGAGAAATTCCAATATTTAGTAGAAAGATAGCTGCTCCCTCCCTCACCCCTGCCCCGGCCAAGAGCCTGAGAAAAGAGGAGTAAAACCAAGATAAGGTCAAGAAGATCTGATTCTTTAAGAAGTCAAGACAAAATCACTCATGACTTTATGAAAGGTATATAATTACAATGATGGGGGCATGCAGATTGCACTGATCTGGGGAGTTAGAAAGAAGTGAGGAGATGTAGGATTTATTAATAGGGTCAGATAAATTATTTTGAGAAGTTTGGCTGAAAAGGGGAAGTAGAGACATATTGTGACTGAAAGGTAATTTTGAATTGAGGGAAAATTGTGATTTTTAGTAAAAGAGACTCATTTTTTTTAAAAGATTTTATTTTATTTTTTTTATTCATGAGAGACACAGACACAGAGAGAGAAGCAGAGACGCAGGCAGAGAGAGAAACAGGCTCCATGCAGGGAGCCTGATGTGAGACTCGATCTCAGGTCTCCAGGATCACACCCTGGGCTGAAGGCAGGCACCAAACCTCTGAGCCACCCAGGCGTCCCTAAAAGAGACCCATTTAAGAGTAGAAAGGATCCCTCTGAAAGAGAGGAAGAGGAAAGAATGATGGTACAGAGAGAGAGAAAGGGGAAAGAGAGGATGGTCATGGGGATGAATGAGTACATACCATAAGGTATGGGAACACTGGTGTGTAAGATTCCTGAGAAGGTGGGGATAGAAAGATGAAGCAAGACCATTGGATTTTCCCCAAATGATACCATCTCCACACAATACTGAAGAGTTCTAGCTCTTTGATTCCTTCTTAGTTACTGAAAATGAAGAAAAGACAGCCTTGGACCCTGCAGAAAAATAAAGCTCAACGGTCAGAGGTCTGCAACTATCAAATGAGTTCCCACACTCATGCCAGTTCCCACACACTGGCATATTTAACATTTGGGTGGGAAACAGACATTTGAATGATCAAGATACAACTTATACAGTATGTCACAAGGGCCATGCCTGATGAGAATGTCACAAATTAACAGCAAAAATGCCTGTAACATTTTCCTTCATGTCTTGACGTAAGAACTATGTATAATCCATTTACCTCTCCCAGGGAAGCCCTTCTGATAAGGTGCAGTATGTAAGCATTGTTCCTTCCCCTCTACCCTTCTGAGGCTCTGCCCTTGTTTAGGTCCAGCTCATTATACAGCAGCTGTCTTCATTACCATGTCATTTTTTACTGTTGGGAAAATGTTGCCATGGTGATGCTGGAGTATAGGCCAGAACACAGACCAACATGAACTTATCCCAAGTTAGAGGCAGTGGAGAAATATCCCATCTTCTTTCTTCCTTATATATGTGCTTCTTAAATGAAGGGGTATTAGAATTAGTGGATGAGCCCTTAGTAGTACATGGGATAGATGCAGGTCCTCACATAACTATTTTATTTAATTATAATTATATTGTTTCTCATAAACATATTCATGAAGCTTCCCAGGTTAGCAAAGACATTGCTCAGTTGAAGAACTGACGGTATTGTTTGCTATTTTCTCTACACAGTCATAGGCTGTACAGTATGCACACTTCTACAAACATGCACCACTGGCAGTGGATACCACTGGGAACTACGTGGATGTCCTCTATTGTCTCTAGAAAAGCTTGGGTTTGTGACCTATTGAGGGTTGTTGATTTAGGTGTTTGTATACAAAATTATGGATTATTAGAGCTAAAGAACTTTTAGAAATAATCTACTTTTCCATTTAGAGGTGAAGAAACAGGGTCTAGAAATGGGAGAGCCCCTGTAAGGGATCCAGTAAGCAAGAGGCAGGTTGACTGAGCTGGAATGAGAAGCATCTTTTTTCCTTTCTCTTTGACTGATATATTCTTCCGCTAAATTCTGCTTCCAAAGGCTTTCAGAGAACAAACTTTATCTTCTTCAGCAGAAGGAAATGGATGGAAATGAAAATAAATCCAGAAGACTCCCCACCCCAAATATGAAACTTAATTTTAGTCATTTAAAGCCACTGACCTGAACCTCCTAATAAAGCCTGGGTCACTTTGGAGGGCATTATTAATGACCTGAAGCCTTGAGGAGATAAACAATATTAGTGCTCAGAGCTGACGTTTTAGCACGTCCAGTCTAGCTGTCAGCATGACCTCTTATCTTACCCTATTATCTTTGCTTTCTTGGTTTCCAAGTCCATTAGTATAACGCATCATTTGATATATTTCTGTCTGTCCTTCCTAGAGCTCAAGAACTATTATAATGGGTCTTGGTGACTTCATATCACAGGATGATATCAGAAGATTATTTTGACACTAGGTTAGTTGTAAATTAAGCTAAGCCATGTGGGTTCCCTGGAGACATCAGTGAATCTTGGCAGAAATGTCTATATATTTTCTTAATAGAAAGGGTGGTTTTGGAACTTTGTACTGCTATTTTACTCTCTGTCAAAGGCTGAAGATCTTAAGAGCTTCTTGTTGGGGAAGAGACTTAATAAAGAGTATAGTTAACTGAGATTTAGGCTAGATACCAAGAATCTTAGAAACAGATTCTTACGGATAGAGAAGTTAAAGAGACTATTTTAACCCCTCTCAGCTTCAGTTCCCTTGTATATAAATCAGGCTTAGAATTATATATCTTGTTGGCATTGTTGTGAGGAAGAGGGGAGAAAATGCAAGAGAACTGATAAGAGCTGTCACCTTCTCCAACCTTTTCTGAGCCCCTGTGACACTCTGGGACACTCTGAAGAAAGTTAGAAGGTGCTTCCTTACTCTTGGGGTTAGTCTGGGTCTGCTTGCTTTCTTCAAAGGAATTTTATACCCATCAACTCCCTTGGCAGCCCCACTGATGATATGAGATGAGGATGAGGGAAAAAATTGTCTTGTTCAAATTTACCATGCACAGTGTTGGGATGCCTGAGTTTTTGTCCCTGTTGGGTTTTATGGAGCCCATCTTATCTTCAGGAAGTGATCTTCATAAAATGCAAAAAGGATCATGTCATTTCCCAACTTAAAATCTTCCATTAGCTTCCCTCTTCTCTTCAAATAAATTCTAACATCTTTACTCAGTTCTACAAGGTCCCACACCATTTGGCCAGTCCTCATTTCCACCTCAACCTTTTCCATTCTGACTCTTACCCACTGTATTTCAGGAATAGAAGACTTCATTCATTCCTTGACATATCTTCCTTTCCTGCCTCAGGCTTTGCATATGCAGCTGCTTCAGTCTGTAATGTTCCCTCTCCTGGGGATTTGCAAAACTGCTTCTTTCTCATAGTTCAGATCTCAGCTTAAATGTCACTTGCTCAGAGACTTCCTATACACCTTACCTAAAGCAAGTATACTCTATTGTTTTTTATTACATTCTTTAGTTTGTTACCTGTATAGCAATCTCAATTTGTAATATTTTGATGAATAATTACTTTGTTCTATTGTGATTACTTGATTTTTCTCATATGGTTTGTCTACTCTTCTGGAATGTAAGTTTCATGAAAGTAAGAACCTTCTCTATTTCATTTGTGGCTGTTTTTCCAGGATCTGGCAGACAGTTAGTAACATTTGCTACATGAACAAATATATGAATAGATATGTCACTCTCTGAGTCTCTAGTTTATCATTAGTGAAAATATACTACAGTACCTATTTTATTTATTCTCTAAACTACAAATATGAAAGGATATGTGACTCTTTCCTTTTGTGGTAATCATTTTCTGGTCTCCTCCAGGCATGTTTTTTTCTCCTTTGTTTTTTCTTTTATATTTTTTTCTCCTCTTGCATGAGCTATTATGTAGAATCTAGTAAAACCAAAAGTTATAGTGGTGAGAACACTGGATTGGAAGTCAGGAGATCTGAGTTCTAGACTTAGATATGATTCTGCCCACAGTATGATCTTGGACAGGTTAGATGCCTGTGTTTGGACTTCAATTTCTTCTATGTTTATTATGAGGAGGTTGGAACAGAGGAGCCAAAGAGATCTTTTCCACCTGGACTATTGTCTAACTTAGATTGTTTCCCTTCCATCAGCTAACCTGGGCAGCCTCATAAGGCAATTGCTTTTAAAATAGCAATGGTCGGGATCCCTGGGTGGCGCAGCGGTTTGGCGCCTGCCTTTGGCCCAGGGCATGATCCTGGAGACCTGGGATCGAATCCCACATCAGGCTCCCGGTGCATGGAGCCTGCTTCTCCCTCTGCCTGTGTCTCTGCCTCTCTCTCTCTCTCTGTGACTATCATAAATAAATAAAAAAAATTAGAAGTCTTTAAAAAATAAAATAAAATAAAATAAAATAGCAATGGTCATCTGGATTCATGTTTAGGTATATTGATTAAAAATAGAAGTCCATTAATTAATTTATATTCATGCTATAAAATTTACAATCCCTGAGAAACCAAGTCTCAAAACATCTTGCCAATGGACAAAATATTTTATGCCCTTGATGCATGCTGGCTGCAGTATACTGGGAGCCAAGAGTGCTGGCAAAACAGGAGGGAATAATGTTATATCCTCATGTTGTTCTCCATCTGCCATATTTTGTAGGTCTGCCAGACTTTTTCCAGCATGATTTCTCTAAATTTCCTATTTCATTCCAGATTACGCACATCTTGGCCCTGGCAGGAATGTCCATACTTAGAGCCAGTTTTGGAAATAGTGGGAATGTTTGACATATATTCAGTTTTTAGTATTCATTACCCTGTGTCCAACAGCAAAATGGGAGGATAGTTTTCTGATTAAGAGATTAAGCTGTGGAATCAGAAGCATGGATTTGAATTCGACACGACTTGCAAGAACGACTTAATTACTCTAAGATGAGTCTCCTTGTCTATGAGAGAAGCATAATAATAGTAGCAAACCTGTAAGTTGACACAGTTAAGTGAAATAATAATGTAAAATACTTAGCATATATCCCTGGGTTACGGATAGTGCTCAACATGCATTACTTGCTGTTTTACTTTCTTTTATTACTTGAGTAGAAACTGAGAATTCCACCCTAGGTTGGGAGGCATTGTTTGTTTTCCCTGTGTCCAATATGTCGATCTTTTGTGTCATCATCTGAAAAGTTGATATATGGACTAAAATCTTTATTTTTTTTTAATTTTTATTTATTTATGATAGTCACACAGAGAGAGAGAGAGAGAGAGAGAGAGAGAGAGAGAGAGAGAGGCAGAGACACAGGCAGAGGGAGAAGTAGGCTCCATGCACCGGGAGCCTGATGTGGGATTCGATCCTGGGTCTCCAGGATCGCGCCCTGGGCCAAAGGCAGGCGCCAAACCGCTGCGCCACCCAGGGATCCCCTGGACTAAAATCTTTAAGAGCCTTTCCTGCTCAGAAGTACTAAGGTGAATAGGAATAAGGCAAATTGTTATTATGAAAGTATAAACAATATACTTTTTAGTTTTTCTAAATCATCTAAGAACTCTCAAGCATCAATCACCACATATTATATAAAAATAGCTATGAGTTTCTCAGATAGAACATACAAGCCAGAAAGTGGGTGTGCAGTAAAAAATGTGCAGTAGTTGACATTTTGGGGGTAAATCCAGACCTTCCCAGTCTTCATCTTTCCTGAAATGTTTCTCCTGACATCCTAGCCCTTTTCTTATGCTCTCCTTCCCCATCCCTTTACTTTCCTGAATCTCTGAATTATATGTCTTATCTCTGACTGTAAAATGAAAGCTCTTGTTTCCTCCTATTAAATAATTTCATGCTCTGAGAAACCCAGAGGAAGGATATTTCAACCAAGTCTTGTGATTAGACCATGCTTTCCAGGGCCCTGATATAATGCCAGATGGGTGGTTGCTATTTTTTCATATTTGACAGATCAGAGAATTATGGTACTTCCTCTTGCAGCAATGATATAACTAGTTCTTTAATTTTTACACATTACTGGTTCTGGCTTCAGCCACTGACCAATGATACATCTCATTATAAGTCTGTTTAGAGTTTCTATCTCATACCTAATTAAACTATCTTAGACTTTTTCTGACTCTAACCTTCTCAGTTATGGAAGAGAAATAGAGACCCCAAGAGATGATGTGACTTGCTTTCTGTCTCCACAGCTAATAAATGACAAAGTTTTCTGTCATAATACCTGAAATACCATTGCATGATTATACTCCTTGGATTCTTGCTGCTTTTTGATTATTTATTTTTGTTTTTTTTTTTTTAATAAGAGCCTGTTACTAAGTTTGCATCCCTCTAGAATAAGTATTATATTAAATTGGAAGTAATTAATACTTACCAGATTAATTGAGAAGCAGTTGTTAGTTAGAACAGGACCCAGCAAAATGCCTGGAGCACAAGAGGAACCAGAAAAGGAAGGAAGAAGTGCAGAGTACAAATTGTAGTAGAGAACTAATCTTGGATTTGGCAGGATGGGGTTTGCTAGTGGCTCTGGTTAACAGTGGCTTCTGCATGGTGGTTGGAGAAAAACCTGCCCAAAATGAATTAAAAAGAAAATATGAGAGAGTGAAAGAATATTAATATTTCTAAGAATTTTTTTTTCCTGAAAGTGAGTAGGTAAATGAAATAGCTGGAGAGAGAGATGAGGCCACTGGAGGAATCATTTAAAAATATAGATGAAATTTCAGTGTATTTGTATGCTGTTAGGAATGGTCTAATATCTGGGGGAAATTGATAAGGAGGATAAAGAATGATGGTCATAAGAGCAAAGTCATTTTCTCAGTGAAACAAAAAGTAAATCAAGAGCTGAGAGTGAGGAGAAAGGAGATAATGTTGAAGATTTCAGAGGAGATGAGGATGTGTGAATATTCACCTTGGAGAATGGAAAAGTGAATTAGTTGGGGAATATAGCAAAATTGCTGGGTAGTACTAGAGGCCTTCTTGAGTTTGGTAGCCATAGATTTAAAGAGACACAAATGAGACCATAGTGTGTTTTTCTCCAGCCCCTTTCAGATACTTGAGTGTAGTTGCAAAATAGGTGGAGGACCAAGTTAAACTACAATTGGGGTTTTGTCAAACTGGACTAAAGGAAAGAAGAGGATCCAGGGTGTGTGTGGGGAGGTATATGAAAGAAGTGGATATAGAGGTTGATCATGGCATCCAAGAAAAAAAAAAAAGGAGGAACAGAGGGCATAAGACAGGGAATGGGCAATGAAAAGTGGTGGAGCTGATGTGCTAGAGGTCCTAATGGTACTTAAAGAATTTGTACAGGAAAATTTGGGAGATTATAAAATTAACTTAGTTGCAAAAATAAGAGCAGATGTTTGAAAAAAATATTTCATAAGCAATGCAGTTATTAATAATAGCAAGGTCTAATGTATGGCCATGGTAGTGGGTAGCTGAAATGAGGTGAAATAGAAAATTGAGGTAGTAAAGGCCTGAGAATCACAGGGCTTGGATTGTGACCAGGCATTGGTGTGGAAATGGTCAGGAATGCTAACATAGTTATAGAGTAGAAGAAGAAAAAAGATGGTAATGTAGAAGGGAAGAGGAATATGACAGTGATTTTGAGACTTATTTTTCAGTGATTAAGGAAGCTAAGGAGAATAGCAGGTGACTGCAACAGGCACAATAATGGGTGGTAGAGCTTGATGGCCTGTGCTTCAAAAACAGCAGGATTTTGGAAAGAAGAAGGAGGAAATGGTTGACTATAAGTAATTGCAAGGATAAAGGAGAGCTCTTAGCTTCACCTCCACATTCTTTGCAATGTAGGGTGTGGAAGGTAAAAACAATCTTCACTTGAGAGGCCTACAAAGGAAGCAGGTTTCATAATCAATGCACAATTCATTGTGTGATGGAAGAGCTAAAGTGAAGTTTGAAGATATAGAAGATTTTTCTGGTATAGACTGTAAGTTCTAGAGCACTCATCAGAAGAGCTGAGATAGGTGATGGTGGTTAACAATAGCTATGAAATCATATTAGAGGATGAACAAAGCTCATCTGAGTAATGATAAGTGATCTAGAGTAGTATATCTCAAACTTTGATATATATACAAATCTCCTTGAGATCTTGTGAAAATCTAGATTCAGTAGGTCTTATGGGGAGGTGGGTACAAGGCTGAGGTTCTATTTATTTATTTTAAAGAGAGAGAGAGACAATGAGCGAGTGGGTGGGTGGAGCAATAGGAGAGAGAATCTTCAAGCAGACTTGCCTCTGAGCATGGAGCCCAATGCGAGGCTTAATCCCAGGACTCTGAGATCATGACCTGAGCAGAAATCAAGAGTCAAGTGCTTAACTGACTGAGCCACCCAGGCACCCCAAGGTTCTGCATTTCTAGCATGCTCCAAGGTAATGCTGATACTGCTAATTTAAGGATCACACTTTGAGGGTCAAGGCTTTGTAGGCTTGGACTAGTGTCATAGTTGGGCCTGGAGACAGGATTCCAAATATGCAGTTGATGCAGAACATTTAGAACTCTGGAGCCTTCTTTGTTCTAAGAATATTTAATAGTTGCTACCATTTTTGGAATATCAGTTTTTATACCTCATTCCTTCTCTGAATCTGAAGCATCTGTGTTTAATATATATTTATTCCACTAAGTGTCTTGTCTTTGTTTCAGAGATGTGCATGTATTATTCCAACAGGATCATTTGCTCATTGGAGCCAGAGGTTATGGGGATTGGTGAAACATTATTGGATCATGAGTCATAATATCTAATTTTAATTCCCCTTTCTATGATTAACTAGCTATGGAAAGTAGAGGAAAAATCATTTACCTTTCTGATCATTTTTATGTGTGAAGTGGGGATAATCATGCCTAGCTGCCAATGCTATGAAATTCAAATGAGATACTTGATATAAAAATGTCTTATAAACTATAAAACAATATAATGGTATGATAATGCTTATTATAGGGCTGGCATTTCTGTGGTATATACCAGCATGACATTCTGGCATTCTGATTGATTGGTGACCATGCCATGCTGGTGGTTAAATATTTTTGTAATTTTAATTCAATTAGCCAACATATAGTACATTATTACTTTCAGATGTAGAGTTCAGTTATTCATCAGTTGCCTATAACACCCAGTGTTCATCACATCACATGTCATCCTTAATGCCCATCACCCAGTTACCCCATCCCCCTACCCACCTCCCCTTCAGCAACCCTCCGTTTGTTTTCTATAGTTAAGAGTCTGTCATAGTTTGTCTTTCTCTCTGATTTCTTCCCTTTCACTTTTCCCTCCCTTCCCCTATGATCCTCTATACTATTTTTTATATTTCACATGTAAGTGAAACCATATGATAATTTTCTTTCTCTGATTGACTTATTTCGCTCAGCCTAATACCTTCCAGTTCCATCCATGTAGATGTAAATGGTAAGATTTCATCCTTTTGATGGCTGAATTATATTCCAATATATACCACACCTTGTATATCCATTCATCTGTCATTGGACATCTGGATTCTTTCCAAAGTTCGGCTACTATGGATACTGCTGCTATAAACATTGGGGTGCAGGTGCCTCTTTGGATCACTACATTTGTATCTTTGGGGTAAATACCTAGTAGTGCAATTGCTGGGCCACAGGGTAGCTCTATTTTTAACTTCTTGAGGAACCTCCATACTGTTTTCCAGAGTGGCTGTACAAGCTTGCATTCCCACCAGGAATGTAAGAGGGTTCACTTTTCTCTGCATCTTTGCCAACATTGGTTGTTTCCCGACTGATTAATTTTAGTCATTCTGACTGATGTGAGGTGATATCTCATTGTGGTTTTGCTTTGTATTTCCCTGATAACATGTGATGTGGAGCATTTTTTTTTTCATGGTTCTGTTGGTCATTTGTATGTCTTCTTTGGAGAAATGTCTTTTCCTGTCTTCTGCCCATATCTTGACTGGATTATTTGGTTTTGGGTATTGAATTTGATAAGTTCTTTGTAGATCTTGGATATAAGTATTTTTAATATAAACACTGAACATGATGTTTTATTATTTTTACTTATTCTGTATCTGTATACAATGCTAGCAGAAACATAGACATACAATAGTTGTTGAATTAAAGATTTGATATAACTAGAGGAGTAGAATATCTGAACATCTACCCTGGGGCACAGTGAGTGAAAAGTGAAAGTAGTTTCCAAAATCTAAAGAATTAAATCTTTCTGATGATGATTTTGACACTTTTACTAGGAAACATTAAGCTGTCAATTTTGGTTCCCTTAAATTTTAAAGTGCCCCCACCACAATTTCTTATATCATCTTCCTTTTGCGATTATACCTATTATGGTTGATTAATGGTTGATTCATGCTGGTACACTCAGCCAAGAGAAGAGAGTCATGCATGGCCAAGCTATGAGTAACCTTACCTATTTATTTTGTTCTGGGACAGAACTCTCTGTTCCAAAATGTATTATGGGACTCAGGTCAAAACTTTTTCAAAGCCTTCTTGGTGAGTTACTACATGGGGAAATATTTTTGTGAAGACAGTTTATTCTCTGACAGTAAACATAGTTCTATTTTAAAAAAAATTCTTGGAGCGTTTGCTTTATTAAATGAGGATTGATTTTCCTCTATCTCTTCAGGTAACATAAAAAGAATGGATCTTGCAGTTCAAGTTCTGGCTCTATCTCTTATTAACAATGAGATCTTAACCAAGCTACTTAATCTGTGTAAGCCTTACCTGTAGGGTTTCTTACTGTAGGACAGGGATAATTATGGTATGTTGATCACAGGATTAAGTATTGAGACAATGGTGTGATGCAAACAGCATACTGTTAAGCCAAAGTAAATGTTAGTTGTGGTTGCTGTTGTTACTACTACTGTATAAACATCTGGATAAAGGGCTTGAATCCAGAATCTAGAACTCTAAATTTAATTGTAAAAAACCAAACAACCCAATTAAAATGGGCAAAAAACAACACATATTTTATAAAGTAAGGTATGCTGATGGAAAACAAACATATGAAAAGAAGTTCAACATTATGATTCATTAAGGCAATGCAAATCAAATTAACAATGAGATACCACTTTATACTTTACACATCAGAATTCTGATGGCTAAAATCGTAATATCAACACCAACACTGATGACTATAGCAGGTGTTGGTGAGGATGTGAAGCAACTGGATTTTCCTGTACACTGCTGGTGGCATTGGAAAATTGTAAAACCACTTTGAAAAAGAATTTCACAGTTTCTTAAAAAAGCTTAATATGCCACTACCACATGAGTTTCTTAGAAAGCTAAACATGCCACACTACCATATAACCCAACCATGCTTCTCCTAAGTGTTTACTCAAGAGAAATAAAGCCTATGTCTATAGAGTGCTTCTTATAAAGGTGTTCATATGTGTGTTTATAACTGAAAACAATTCAAATTTCCATCAACAGTTAGACAAATAAAGTAAATATTCATACCATGAAATATTACTCAGCAACAAAAACAGTTTAATTATTGATATACACAATATAGATGCATCTGAACATAATCATGTTGAATGAAAGAACCAGACCAAAACCATACTTGCTGTATATTCCATCTATATAAAAATCAAGAAAATCTGAATTATAGTGACCAAAAGCAAATCAGTGGTTGCCTAGAGACAGGTGGGAAGATAGTGCGGAAAGGGAGGAAAAAAGGAATTCCAGAGCAACATGGGGAAATTTTAAGAGGAATGTATATGTTCATTATCTTGATTGTGTTGCTCATAGTAATGGAAGTAATGGTTTCACAGCATATATCTTTTGTCAACTTTATCAAATTGTACACTTTAAACTGTGGAATTTATTGTAGATCAACTATACCACAAATAAGCTATTAACAACAACAACAAAAGAATATATGGTATCTCCTACCTTCATTGCCTTCCCTCTGCTTCTAAGCCTACAAGGCTTCTAGGATTTTCATAATTTATCCCCATCTTATTGATTAGTCTCATCTATTACTGAAACTTCTCCACTGAGACCATTTTCTTCATCTTCTCCACCATAAGGTCAGATGGTTCCTGCATCCCTGTCTCTCTGGTCATGGTATTCTCCCTATGTAGAAGGCCTTCCCCTATTTTATCCTGATAATATATACCCCTTTCTAGGAACCACCCATAAAACATTTCCTTAATTTGTTCATTTAATATGCATTTATAGGGTACTTGTTGTACAACAGACCTTAGACTAGGAGTTAGTTCCCTCCAGGGACCAAGATGGTCCCAGTTCATGTTCTTATGAGGTTCACAGGCCTCCCAAGACACAAAAAAGTCAGTTGACTTGTATGTACAGTTGTACATACATTTATGCTACTCAGCCTTTGAATACTCTTCATTTTATGGGGGAATTCTCCACTGGGGGTTGTTGGTGAGAAGCAGGACCCATCTCTTCCTCAAGGTGTTGAGATTGCTCCCTACCCCCTAAATATGAGGTGTATGATTTAGGATTGCTAGCTTAGTGCTCCTGATTGCTAGTCAGAAATTTCAAAAGAATAAAGAAGAGACACAAGTACAATTTGGCAAGTTCCCAGTGGCATTTTGACCATGTCAGTGTCCTAAAGAGACCATGCCTGTGTGTGTGTGTGTGTGTCTGGGTGGGGGGGTGAATTTTAGCTCTTGCCCATTTTTAGATCCTTATTCTCTAGGCTTTATGTAGGTAGCTACTATCTAAGTCTTTTTGGGCTGTTATAATAAAATATTTGTTTCTCATAGTTCTGAAGACCAAAATCATGGGATAGTTTCTGGTGAAGGTTCTCTTCCAAGTTGCATACTGCTGGCTAGAGAGCTCTGTGGGGTCTCTTTTATAAGAATACTAATCCCAATTATGAGGCCTCTATCCTTATGACTTAAACATCCACCTCTATCACTTGTTGGTCTACTCAACCTCTTTTAGTTTTAGTTTCCTGGGCAAAATAATAGTATCTACCCCAGATACTATTTTAGTTAGTTATAATAATAACTATATTATTTTTCTATGGGACAATCCAAGCTATATGCTCTTCACAGTGCTTGACATATAAAGATACTCAGTAAACTTTAGCCATTGCCATTATTCTGACTTACTAAGGTGGTTTGAAACAGATGTAAAAGCTACTCTAGCCAAACGTGGTCAATGCATGCTCAGGAAAGTAACACTGACCCAGAACCTTAGAGGATCCTTAGATCACCAAGGAAAAATGTTCTTGCATAGATTACATTATCACATATCAAAAGAGACAGAAGTTCAGAGGACCAAGCAGATGAAACAAATATACACACAGTTTGGAACCCCATAATAAGAGGCAAATCAGGAATTTAGATAGTCAAAACTCACCCAAACCCCAGGTGAGAAAAGCAGGCTGAAAAAGATTCCGCTTTAGGACGTTTAATTATGCTTATTTGTGTCATAATGATGCAGACAGAAAAGCTGGGTCACAACATCAGTCTGAATGCTAAAATGTCAATTTAATTGAGATGTGTTGGCCCCTGCCATATTTAGTCTCCCCTAGGTAGAAGTGAATATCGTTGAGTCCCTGGTGGGTAGTTGGAAAATGACTGCCTCTGTGAAGAAGGGCATGAGAACTGTGATGTGTGACAGATGGAAACACATAGAAGTACAACTTTGTATATTCATCTTTTTTACTCTCTCTTTGTTAGCTCATTCTTTTTTTTTTTTTTTTTTTTTTTGTTAGCTCATTCTTATCTTAAAACTTAGGCTATGATAGAAATTTGGATGCAGAAAAATGTGACTGAAGTATTATTCATTCTCTGAAAACATTCAAACTTGGTTGATCATTTAAAGAAAATGAAATATGTAAAGGGTTTACACTCGGGGACATTACCCATAGTTCAATGGTGATGCTTTTAAAGCCATCATGTAGAACATTCAATGCTTAAGAAATTTAAGGATAATGGAAAATCACTGTTTCTCTTAATGAGCACAGAGCCAGAACAGACCCTGTGTCATCATGCAAATTATCTTCTTGGCACATGGACTGATTGACAGTTATTATCCCTGCACACTTAATGGCACATCGGGCATCTGTGTGCAAAGTCCTTTTAGTGTCAAAAGGGTGAACAAGGGCAGTGAAGTGAAGGAGGTAGAGTGTCCTATACAGCAGTTTTTGACTGCAAGTATAGACTTCCCTTGTTTGCTGGATCCCAGCTAGAGCTTCCTGCGTCAGTCAGATTCTCTCCACCTTCAAATTTCTGCTGGGAGGCTGGAGAGCAGCAGACAACAGAAAAGAGTAGGAAGGAAATTGGCTGCAGCCTGGAGGAGAGTGCTATCAGAGAAAATCATTAATGCTGAGGTTAGAACAAGATCTGGACCTTCGATGTGATCGCAGTTGCTCAAAGTAGACCATGGAATCCTCTGGGGTATCCTCTCTTCCTGCCTTTGGTTCTCCCTCCTCACTCCCTACATTCATCCTTTCCTTCATTCGCTCCTGCACTCCTAGAGTACTAAGCACTTGAGAGATGGCAAGATGAATAAGAATCAGTTCCTGCCACTGAGGAGCACTGCAGGATTTAGCACAGAAACTCCTAATCATTTAATGACTTTGAGCAGGTCTCTTTACTTCTTGGTCTCTAGCTTTATCTTATTAAAAAAAAAATCCAGAACTAGATATGATTTTTTAGGTTTTCCTAGCTCTTAGAGTTTACTAGCTATTAAATATTATCAGTTATTATGGGCTAGGCATTCAGCCAAGAATGTGATTTCATTCTTATGAAAATGAAACAGGCAAGAATGGTTGTTATGTTTCCCATTTTACAGATGAGGAAACCAGAGCTTGATAAGGTTACATAAACTGTAGAAGATAACTCGGAGAGCTAGTTGGTGAGAGACTTAGAATGTGAGTCAGGAGGTCTGACTCTACATAAAGCTGCTGTACTATATCGCCTTTTTTGAAGCCAGTGGGTTTGTTTTACAGCTGGTGTGGCTGGAACTAATGGAAATTGCATAAGTGCCTGGCCTTTGATGTCAGAATTGCCTATGTTCAAATTAAAGCTCTATTACTTTCCAACTGAATGCCGTTAGGCAAATTACTTAAGTCCTCTGTGCCTTGATTTCAGACTATCAATGCATTAATAACAAATTTTGGACTTGAAATCATTGCCATACTAAACTTTGCTTTACAAATCAATAGCTGTCAATTCCCTCATCCCCAGAATATTGCCACTTTCCCTATTTTGGTGCCCATAGTGCCTAAACTGTCACCATTTTTGTATAGGTTCCTTCTAGTAGAGCAGTATTCTTTTAGTACAGTCCTCTTATTAATAACAAAGATATTGACTAAGATCAAGGGATTGTACTCTTTAAGGGAAAATATAAAGCACTTTCTGTTCATCATCACACTTATCCCTCATGACAAGCATATGAGATATGTCCACACAGCACATGTCCGACAATTATTCCCATATTACCAAGGGAAAATGAGGCTTGGAGCAATGCCCAAGATCATGCAATTTATAACTGGTGAGACTGGGATTCAATCCAGATCTCTCTGACTCTAGAATTATGGTCTTAACCATTCAGAATGGCATCTGATGGTGCCAGTCTCTCACCATCAGATATGCCTGGAAGAATTAAAATAGAGTTGTCATTACATAAATATGAATTCATTTGTGTCTTCTGTCATTTTCTCCACAAGAGGAGCAATCAGAACAGGATAAAAAGCACAGCCTTGTGGGAGGTGTGGCCAATTAAAAAAGAGAGAGAAGCCTTGAAAAACCAACTTCCCTGGGCTGAAGAGGGCTGGTTATGGAGATTAATTTGCCTTTTCTGGTTTTGTTTTGAGCTCATGCTGGGATTGCTACTGGGAAACAAGACAATCCTAATTCTAATTAGAATTACAGAAGCTCAGGGTTGGAAAGACTTTGGAGTGTAGCCTTCAACTCCTGCTTGATGAAGGCACGCCCTCTGTAACAACTGGAACTATTGGGCTTTTCCCCTCTTTGTCTGCTGTAACACCTTGTTGAACATGAAGTCACAAAATACATCCTTCAGGTCAGCTCTGTGTTTCAAAGTTTTTTCCGTATCTCAACCTTGACTTCTCCTTGTTTTGTTCTTTTCTCTTGACCAGCAAAGAACAAATGTTTTCATTTTTCCATACTATTATTGTATAACCTTTTGGAAGCAGCCATTACAAATCATAGACTCTGCTTCTCAGTCTTGCTGACATCCATTAACCTGGTTATTCCCACCCGTTCTTTGGGATTTAGATCACACATCACTTTCCTGAAAAGACCTTCCCTCATGCCCAGACAAGGTCAGGTCCCCCTGTTTTTTGTATCCACTGTGCCATGAATTCTCTTTTGTAACACTGCATATGCTTACAATTATATAATATATTGAATGTTCATATTTCCCACAAGATATAAAATCTAGAACTTGTTAGTTTTGTTCATATCTGCATCCCAAACACTGTGCTTGTGCATTCAATTCAAAGCTTTTATGGATTACTTCCTGTGTACCAACCATTGTACTTGTGAACAAGAGATTCAACCCCTCACCTCATGGAACTTGATCTAGTAGAATTTTTCATTTTTAAAAAATATTTTATTTATTCATGAGAGACAGAGAGAGAGAAGCAGAGACATAGGCTGAGGGAGAAGCAGGCTCCCTGAAGGGAGCCTGATGCAGGACTTGATCCCAGGATCTGGAGATCACTACCTGAGCCAAAGGCAGATGCTCAACCACTGAGCTACCCAGTTGCCCCTCAATTTTTATATCTTAGAGCAATTGGCAATAAAAGAATTTTGCTGTGCGATTCCACTGTAAAATATTTTTCTAAGTATAAATTGGTTCAGAGTGGTGGCTCAGATGTGTGCTCACTGTCTTGGTTTAGTTTATGAGCTGCACTTGTCTTCATTTTGCAGATTCAAAAACTGTGCCTAGGCAGTTCAACTGATACTTGCACAGTTGGACATCAGTGACATGATTCATTCATTCATTCATTCATTCATCCATCCATTTGGCCCCTGTTTTCCTTTGCAATTCTGATTCCAAGCATTTCAGTATCTGGGATCATAAAAACTTTGGCCATGGTGTAGGCCTGGCTTAGGTTCTATAGCATTCTGTAACTTACTAGCTGTGTAACCTTGGGTTAGTCAGTTAAACTGCAGTTCTCAGCTTTCTCAGAAATATCAGTTCATACTTTTTTTTTTAAAAAAAAAGGACCAAATGAGAAATAGGGCAACAACGGCAGCATCTAACAATTATGTGATATATTTATTATAAGCCAAGAGCTGTTCTAAGGACTTTACATATAAAAATTAATTTAATCCAACCTATGAGAGAGATGCTGGTTTTATTTCTATTTCACAAACAAGGTAAAAGAGGCACATAGAGGTTAATGAACATGCCAGGGTCACCTAGCTGGTAGGTAGATCCAGGAGAGAAACCTCAGTCTCTAAATCTGCAGCCTACACTCTCAACAACCTGGCTGTAATTGCCTGTGGATAATACATGCAGAGCCCTCAGCATGGCGCTCAATAGAAGGTGTCTCTATTTGGCTAATACAGGTTTGTGACAACTCTGAATTGGTGTGCCCCACTTTTCTTAGGAGATCTCATCAGATAAGAGAAGCACTGTGAACATGAAGCACTGCTTATCAATTTTCTAGCTCAAATGAGCCCTAAACCCAGGCTTATACCAGCTCTAAGTGGTCAGACTGGCAAAGTAAAGAAATAGATACATAAAAGAAGGAGCAAGGCATGGAATCTAATGAGGGGAAATGAGCTTCTGATGTGAAAACTGTCTGCAAGATAATAGAGTTGATTCCTAGGTCTTCCACGCAAGTTCTTTGATTTTAAAAGCAGCAGTATTGTCCATCAGTGTCACTGACTCAACTCTTCAGTGCCTTCTTGGTGCTAACCATACTAAGAGCTCTGAGACTTTTAATTCCCTTGAAAAGAGGACAAACGTACCATACCCATGTTTACAGATTCCCACTCTGCATCTCAGTTGTCTTTTCAGAGTGGAATAAGGAGGATTTTTTGTGCGTTCAAACCTGGTCTGCTGTTTCCTGTCTTGAAGGGAGGATGAACCCTCCTCCTGCTTCTCTGTGTCATCTGTGTAACATTGTCCCTCTCCCTTTCTAGTCGAGTTCCATCCTGCTATGTTTTCCTTTAAGGGCCAGCCAAGTTTCAAGTCATATTTTCACTCATTTCATTCACTCTCATCTATTTCTTTAACAGGTATTACCTACTTTGTATCAGGCACTGGGGGCAGATACATGGCCAAACAAAACAAGCATAGACCCTGCCTTTTAGGTCACATGGAGGAATTTGGATGGTAGGTTCAATGGAAAGACTTTAAAGGATTTTATGTTGGGATGGTGATCAGATTTGCATTTTGAGATCACTCAGAGTATAGTGTACAGGAAGATTGGAAGGGACAAGAGTAAGTGCTAACGGGCAAGAGATGATGAAAATACTATCCTTCAGCTTCATATTTGCTCTTTCTTTCATGAATTCCCTGTCATCTTAATATTTCTTCCTACAATTCATTAAATTCCCTACCTATTGCATCCTGCTTAGTTAAGTGGTAAGCTCCATGCTGAGTGTCCATGACTGATTATTATCCTCTGAGTCTAGCACAGAGCCCTACATATATTCAGTGCTCGCTATAAAGAGTTTGCATCTCAGCATTTCAAAGTTGAAAATGCCCTTAGAGGAAATCTAGGCTGACTGCTTTATTTTGCAAAGTCCAGGCAGGTTAAGCAACTTGCTCAAGATCATGCATTAAATTAGTAATAGAGGTTTGATTTAATATTAGCATTCTGACTCTAGTTTATGAATGATTCAAAAGATTAGTGAATAAAGACTTTTTTCTCTCTTGTTTACAGTTGGAATCCTATAGTGAAATAAAGAGAGGAGCCAGCAGTTTGAGAAGAAAATAATAGAAAGAGAAGGTATAGAGTTAAAAATGAAGTAAATGTCCACATTTGCTCTTCACATGGGATCAGTTTACATTCTGAGGTGAGGATCCAATATTTCTAGACTGGCTGTGAGGATCCAATATTTCTAGACTGGCCAGGTCACACCAAGGAGGTCAGGGACAGAGACTGTGACCCTTTGGGAAAAGTCTGGGAAGGGACCACTGGATATGGTGGTGATAAGGAGAAAACTTCCTTTTCATCCTTCTTTCTCACAAATGGTTTCTTTGGGCAGCCCCGGTGGCGCAGCGGTTTAGCGCCGCCTGCAGCCCAGGGCTTGATCCTGGAGACCCCGAATCAAGTCCTATGTCAGGCTCTGCATGATGCCTGTTTCTCCCTCTGCCTGTGTCTCTACCTCCCTCTCTCTCTCTGTGTGTGTGTCTCTATGAATAAATAAATGAAGTCTTAAAAAAAAACAACAACAAATGGTTTCTTTATCCTTTTGATTTCACCCATACACACAGTTGCCTTCTCTAATCCATTAGTGTTTTCTTTTATACTCAGGTTTTAATTCATGCACAATGGGCTTTTAATGTGAATATCTTTGGATTTGGGATCAAATGTGTGTTTTTCTTAAATCTAGCTCTCACATTATATGTAAGATCTTAGGCAAATATCTAAGTCTCTCTGAGGATTAGTTTCTTTATCTTTAGAATCTCTAAATGATCTAAAATGTGATAATTAGCTGACACAGCCATGGTTAGGCTTATATAAGTCAGAGATTTTCTAAGCTTGGTCTGTAGACCACCTGCATCAGACTTTCCTTCAGGTGTTTGATAGAAATGCAGTTTCCTGGACCCTGCTCTAGATCTTTCTATTCAGAATCTCTGGCAGTGGGATATCCAGGTTGGCATGTTTCCAAGTGATTCTAATGTGCATTTAGGCTCAAAAAACCTCTAAATAATTTGGAAAAGTGATTTATACATCATAAGGCATTGTATAAATACAATTTTAAGAAAATGTATTTTTGCCCCCAAACTGTCCTGGTCTTTGCCTTTTATCTGCTCAAAAATCTCTTTAGAAAACCATGTCTACAAAAGCCCTTGGCAGCATCTAAATAGTCTAAGAACACATGGATGAAGGCAAACGGCCACCTGACTGGAAATTTTGTAGTCTGCTTTAGGCTTGACTCACCAGCCTTTTAAGAAAATTCTGTAACATTGATGTGTGTAATAACCGGATGGGGATTCAGGCAGCAAGATTTAGATGCATGGCTGAACAAAGGAAAAATCTCTGCAGCTGAAAAAAAGCAAAATGAAGTTAAGCCCAGTGTTTCATATAAATGCAAGACGTGTACTATAAGATTTAAGACATCTAGTTTGCTCATACACAGAATATTAAACCTATACTTTTATCATCTCTTAACTAGATTTCTATAATCTCTCAGTTACTGTCTAGTTGAATGACCTCTCTTGTATCTCTTTGTACCTCAAAATGATGGAGCAGAACCCTAGTTAAATTATTTCCTTGTCCCCCCTAAGAGACTGTTGGCTTAGTTGATGTGAGATAAGCCTTATGTGATGGCAGTAAGCAAAATACCAGGACTGAGGCCATCATACCCTGATCCAGCACTGCCATTTTTTTAGGGAAGTATTGACCTCAAGATTTGCCCGAGTTTTATGCTATATGAAAACCTGGGGTACTCCCACACAGGCTATCTGAAAGCTCAAGAGATATCCATATGGGTTTTTATCCATATAGATAGCATTGTCTTGATAGAAGTTCTGACTTTAAGATCTGCTTTGCAGTCTGTCTGTACCTTTTTTTTTTTAAATATAGTTTCACTAAAGAAATTGAATTTTTTTTTTGAACAAGTACAAGAATAGAATGGGAGAAGCTATAAAGTAGCCAGGATTTATGGTCTAGCTCAGAGGTGGTTTTTTTCAACTCATCTAGACAGAAATTACTGCAGTCTTCCCCTTAGAGCTTCTTTGGAATCTATTTTCAATTTATACTGCATACCTGTAAAAATGGGATGCAGAATGATAATGCAGTTTCTGAAGAAGGATCTGGAAACCTAGACTCTGCCACGCTTATAAACAAATTCATACATATTTGTGATAAAGCCTTACTTAGATTGAGAATCCAATTTTCTAATCACTTTACCCAAGGGCTATATTATTAACCCTTTGTTCAGTGTATCCCATGTCAAATGTCTTAATAGACCCCCATGAGCTTTTAAGACACTATTAGGAGGCCTAAAAGTGAAGTATAAAAGCAGAGTAGTTATGAAGAGACCTGACTTTTAGTTCTGATTCTGCCTCTCTGTATATTTCATCATAATGAAGTCATAACCTCTTGGGTCTCAGCTTTCTCATCAATAAAATGGGAGGAGGCTAAATGAGATCAGTGTTTCCAAAGCAGTGTTTCCCAGAACACAACTAAAATACCTAAAACTAATTGTATTCATGAATCATTACAGGATTAATATTTAGAAAATCTGTAATATCCCAAATCTAGAACACATATATTCAAAAGCTTGCTATTTTGTTGCTAATCAAGGGAATAAAGTAGGAAGGATAGGAACTAGGAGACCTGGGTTTGTAGAAAATCACTGTGTAACTTTTAAGTGTCATTTTAACTCATTTATGGTCTCAGTTTTCTCATATGTCATCTACTCCAGGAACATCTTGTGGCTCTCATAAAAGTCAAATGAGGTTTGCACATTTGTGAGCTATCTTAGTGACATTATTTTGATAGCTATGTACAAGGAGATTGCAAATAAGTGTAACTTAAAGTCACTTTAATTTTTATTGTGTAATATTGGGATGGTCAATTGCGGTTGAATCAATGTAAAGAGAGGAAAGTGACAAGATTCACTTAACCATCTTCTTGCCTGAAGCAAGGCCAGATCTGGACTGGAAGGTTGGTTACATCTGTAGGACCAATTCCAGTCAATTGTAGAAGCTGTCCGATCTGAACAGATCTGAGAATCTAACCGTAAGAGCTGGGATCTGTTAGATATGGCTGGCATGCAGCTGGGAGTGGGGAATAGAAGCTTGTGGCTCACATGCAGCCTGACCTGTACATGACATCCATCTATTTGAGATGATGCATGTACATCAATGGGGCTGATACAGAGGTTATGATATTTTGTTTTTTGTGTATATCTCTGGAGCATTTGGAAGATCCTTAGGCCAAAGTTGTGAAAAACATGAGCCTAGCCAAAATTAGTATCTGAGAAACATGTGTACCAAATAGAATTAAACATCTGGCTTGAATTTTCTTCCTTTTCTTATTCTAAGATTTCTTTTCTCCTCTTCCTTAAATTTGAAATTTTTTTCTCAATCTCTCTCTTTCATGATCTAGTTTACATCCCAGCCCTTCCTTGAATCTGTTAGAGATCATAGTTAGCTTTTCTTTATAGGTACCATGGCATCTTGCACACAAATATACATACGGTAGGTCATCAATAAATATTTGGTTCAAGGGATCCCTGGGTAGCGCAGCGGTTTAGCGCCTGCCTTTGGCCCAGGGCGTGATCCTGGAGACCCGGGATCGAATCCCACATCGGGCTCCCGGTGCATGGAGCCTGCTCCTCCCTCTGCCTATGTCTCTGCCTCTCTCTCTCTCTCTCTGTGTGACTATCATAAATAAATTTTTAAAAAATTAAAAAAAATTTGGTTCAAGCAGTAGATGAATCACTAACTACATCATAGGAAATAATATATATAAATATATACACATAAAACATATACTATAGTTCTATAAAATAGATGAATAACCTTACAAAGAGAGATGAATGAGGACTTTGCTGAGAGCCTCATCAGAAAATGTTGATATCTAGAGTTTGCTCATTAGCCAACATACCATTTAGAGACTAGCACGGGAATCTCTTAGCACAAAAGTTTGAATACCCAGAAAATTAGAATTGTGCATCAATTAAAAAACAACAACAAACAAACTAGAGTCAGGAAAGCAAAAAATACTTCGAAGGGAAGTGGGTCAAACCACAGATTTTGTTTTAAAACTCCTTCTCTAATCTTACAAGGAATTGCTACATTAACTCAGACTGGACCTCTGGAGGAATAATCAAACAATTCCACGTGGACCGGATGTACTACTGCTTCCTTCTATTGAGAGAATTCATGTGGGCATCCTGATCTGTCTACTTTGCTTCTTTTGGTTTTCTTTGTGTTTATGTCCAGTTTTTCCTCTCTAGAATAGGAGCATAATAACAAGTACCATGTAGAACTATTGAGAGAATTTAATGAGATGGTGAATGTGGATGTGCTTTGTAAACTAAGAATATAAAATACTGTACAGCTACATTGTATTATTGTAACTTTTCTCATTTGAATGTGGATTACATAGAATATCTCATCCTAGGAAAATATAGACGAAATCAGGGAAAAATATAGTATAATGGATAACCTTATTAAGTACATATCAGGGAAGAAGAAACCTTTAGTTTAGCAGATTTCTTTTTTAATGTACTTGAAGTCGATTGGTTTTTATAGCAAAGTCGAATCTATTGGAATGTACCAGTAAAGAAAAGAAATAGCCCTCTCTTCCTTTTTCCCTTGCCAAAGACCTAGAGATTCATTTAATACTTTTTAAAGCACCTACTATGTGCCAGTAAGTGTTCTGGGTACTAGGTTCCAGTGGCGAATGAGACAGCTAAAACTTCTATACTTTTGTCAGTCATAATGTAGAAGAGAAGGAGACAATAAACACACAAATAGGATGCTACCAAATATTGATAAGTGCTATAAAGAAGCAAACAAAGGGATGTGATGGAGCATGGCTATAGTGGGGGATGGGGTGGTGATGGCCATGAACATCTTCTGCTGTGGGAAATCGTTGACTAATGGCCTCAGCTGTTGCACCCTGAGCTGTTGCACCCTGAGCTGTTGCACCCTGAGCTGTTGCCATGCCCATGCTGAGGTCATCTTTAGCAAGGGCAGCTCCCAGCCAGTGACTCAGCCTGGTGGGGCTACTAAGGCCAGGTCACTGCTGTGGGATTCAGCACTCCTCCAGTGGTGACTCTGGTTTGAGGACTAGGGGCATCAGCCTTGCCAAAACTTTATCAGAGCTGCACCATGATCAGAGATGCTTCTTAGCCAACCCTCTTTCCTTTCACAGGGGTCAGCTCTAATATCACAGTGTGACAGCTCCCCCATCACCTCACAGGCATGCCTCCCCATCCTGTGCACGGCTCATATCTCTTGGGGCTTGCTTCTGGGAGCACAATGGAGCTAACTCAGGGGAGGCATTGGTAATTTCAGTTTGTGTCAAACAACGCTGCTTAAAGGAGGAGAGAGATGAGCTGAGATTTAGAGGAAGAACATTTCAAGAAGACAGAACATCAAGTACAAAAGCTGTAAGGCAGGGAAAATGCTTGGCATATTCAAGAAACAGGGAGAAGGACAATGAGTTGGAATGGGGTGAGAGAGTCAAGGAGCATTAGGAAGGAAGTTCACAGAGGGACACAGGCCTAATCTTATAGGATCTTAGGGGCTATGCTGATGAAGTTGGGTTTTATATTAGTATGATAGGAAGCAACAGGAACATTTTAAGCTGGAAACTGAGATGGTCTGAGAGAGAAGGTACACTTTCTACAGTTGTATATTCTGCAAACATGGAGTCCTTTTGATGTAGAGAACAATGGGTGCTTGCAGTGATGTTTTCTCAGGCAGATCCTACATCTGCTGGTGCCTTAGCCACTACAACCTCTTCTTCTTCTTCCTTCTTTTGTCTGGGAAAGGGATAGAAAACAGTAAGTTTTCACCTTGGTGGCTGGGAGAGTTGAGAACAGTTACCACAATGACTTTACTCAGAGACTATATATATATATATATATTGAGGTTTATTGAATATACGGTGTTATATTAGTTTCAGGTAACAATACAGTGATTCAACAATTCTATATATTACTCAGTCTCATCATAATATGTGTACTCTTAATACCCTTCACTTATTTCACCCATCCCCCTTCCACCTCCCCTCTGGCAACCACCAGTATGTTCTCTGTATTTAAGAGTCTGTTTTTATTTCTTTATTTTTAAAAATATTTATTTATTTGAGAGAGAGAGCAAGCAAGCATGAGCGAGAGTGGCAGGGCAGACAGAGAGAGAATCTCAAACAGCAGACTCCCTGCTGAGCATGGAGCCAACCTGGGCTCAATCTCATGACCCTGAGATCCTGACCTGAGCTGAAACCAAGAGTTGGATGCTTAACTGAATATGCCACCCAGGCACCCCTAAGAGAGTCTGTTTTTAGTTTGTTCATTTGTTTTTTAGTATGGTAGATTCGTTACAATTAATGAGCTAGTAGTAGTGGATTGTTATTAACTAAAGTGCATACTTCATTCACGTTTTCTTAGGTTTTATCTATTGTCTTTTTTTCTGCTCCAGAAGTCCATCTAGGATGTCACATGACATTTAGTCATCATATGTTCTCAGGCTTCTCTTAGCTGTGAAAATTTATCAGACTTTCCACATTTTTTATAACCTTGAGAGTTTTGAAGAGTACTGGTCAGATGTATTATAGGATGCCCATCTACTGGAATTTGTCTTACTTTTCTCATGAGTAGACAATGGCTATGGGGTTTTTAGAGGAAGGACACAGACATAAAATGGCATTTATCACATCATATTCAGGCTACATACCAGCAACATGATTTATGATGGTTGGTGTTGTCTCTTATCACCCGGCTGAGGTGTGTTTGTCAGGTTTCTCCACTAGATAGATACCCGCTTCAAACACATACACCCTCTTTTTTCCTACTGTGTTCGTGGGAAGAAAGTCATTATATGCAGCCCATACTTAAGGTGTGGGGAAATCTGTTCCATCTCCTTGAAGACAGTAGATTAATATAAAGCATTTGAAAATTTTCTGCATGGGAGGTTTGTCTCTTCTCCCCATTTATTTATTTATTCAATCATTTATTTATGTCTGTATAGTCTCATGGATATTTATTTTCTTTTTTGAGTTATAATGCAATACTATTTTATTTTGATACTCAAATAGTTTCAGCTTTGGTGTTATTGACTGTTATGTTCATTTGGCATATCCCAATCATTGTGTATTTGTCTGTTTGTGTCTTCCTTTCTTCTATCATTTTCTTACTTTATGGCAGCACAAGATGCTCCACATCTATCTTGTGTATTTCGTGTTTCAGTCCTAGAATTTATTTCTTCAGTGAGCCTTCCTTCTTTTGATCAGAGAATGGTGTTAGAACACAAGACCTCACATATTTCTTTCATTTATTAAAGGACATATTGGTTGATTATAATTTTTTGAGATTATGAATGAAGCTACTGTAAGCCTTCTCATGCAAGTGCTGTGTGGCACTTACATATTGAAAGCATTTCTACATTAATTTTTTCATTTTCATTTTCAAAACATTTGAGGGTAAATAAAGTCACATCATACCTGTGTTGCAAGGTGGGAAAGACTCAGAAAAGATGAGTTTCTTGCCTCAGTTTATACAATTCATAAAGGGTGAAGCCAAGACTTCAAGCTATGTCTTCCAACCTCAAATCTTGTGTTCCTTTATTTATAATTTATGCATTATCTAACTCTTGATAAATTACTTGAGGAAATAATTGAAAACTCTGTTATACCATCCAAATATTAGTTATTTTATTGCACCACCGTTTCTTGTTTTTCTTGTCTTTGTTGCTACACTCATCCCGACACATAGAGCAAAGGCAATAAAAACATAATCTCCTATAATATAAATGAAAAGAGAAATAAGTTCTTTAGAGATCTTGGAAACTAGCCCTTTATTTGATGCGTCATTTGCAAATATCTTCTCCCATTCTGTAGGTTGTCTTTGAGTTTTGTTGACTGTATCCTTTGCTGTGCAAAAGCTTCTTATCTTGATGAAGTCCCAATAGTTCATTTTTGCTTTTGTTTCTTTTGCCTTCATGGATGTATCTTGCAAGAAGTTACTGTGGCCGAGTTAAAAAAGGGTGTTGCCTGTGTTCTCCTCTAGGATTTTGATGGAATCTTGTCTCCCATTTAGATCTTTCATCCATTTTGAGTTTATCTTTGTGTATGGTGAAAGAGAGTGGTCTAGTTTCATTCTCCTGCATGTGGATGTCCAATTTTCCCAGCACCATTTATTGAAGAGACTGTCTTTCTTCCAGTGGATAGTCTTTCCTGCTTTGTCGAATATTAGTTGACCATAAAGTTCAGGGTCCACTTCTGGATTCTCTATTCTGTTCCATTGATCTATGTGTCTGTTTTTGTGCCAGTACCACACTGTCTTGATGACCACAGCTTTGTAGTACAACCTGAAATCTGGCATTGTGATGCCCCCAGCTATGGTTTTCTTTTTGAAAATTCCCCTGACTATTTTGGGTCTTTTCTGATTCCACACAAATCTTAAAATAATTTGTTCTAACTCTCTGAAGAAAGTCCATGGTATTTTGATAGGGATTGCATTAAATGTGTAAATTGCCCTGGGTAACATTGACATTTTCACAATATTAATTCTTCCAATCCATGAGCATGGAATATTTTTCCATCTCTTTGTGTCTTCCTCAATTTCTTTCAGAAGTGTTTTATAGTTTTTAGGGTATAGATCCTTTACCTCTTTGGTTAGGTTTATTCCTAGGTATCTTATGCTTTTGGGTGCAATTGTAAATGGGATTGACTCCTTAATTTCTCTTTCTTCAGTCTCATTGTTAGTGTATAGAAATGCCACTGATTTCTGGGCATTGATTTTGTATCCTGCCACACTGCCGAATTGCTGTATGAGTTCTAGCAATCTTGGGGTGGAGGCTTTTGGGTTTTCTATGTAGAGTATCATGTCATCGGCGAAGAGGGAGAGTTTGACTTCTTCTTTGCCAATTTGAATACCTTTAATGTCTTTTTGTTGTCTGATTGCTGAGGCTAGGACTTCTAGTACTATGTTGAATAGCAGTGGTGAGAGTGGACATCCCTGTCTTGTTCCTGATCTTAGCAGAAAGGCTCCCAGTGCTTCCCCATTGAGAATTATATTTGCTGTGGGTTTTTCACTAGATGGCTTTTAAGATGTTGAGGAATGTTTGTGAAATGGGCAAAAGACATGAAGAGAAATCTCACAGAGGAAGACATAGACATGGCCAACATGCACATGAGAAAATGCTCTGCATCACTTGCCATCAGGGAAATACAAATCAAAACCACAATGAGATACCACCTCACACCAGTGAGAATGGGGAAAATTAACAAGGCAGGAAACCACAAATGTTGGAGAGGATGCGGAGAAAGGGGAACCCTCTTACACTGTTGGTGGGAATATGAACTGGTGCAGCCACTCTGGAAAACTGTGTGGAGGTTCCTCAAAGAGTTAAAAATAGACCTGCCCTACGACCCAGCAATTGCACTGCTGGGGATTTACCCCAAAGATGCAGATGCAACGAAACACCAGGACACCTGTACCCCGATGTATCTAGCAGCAATGTCCACAATAGCCAAACTGCGGAAGGAGCCTCGGTGTCCATCGAAAGATGAATGGATAAAGAAGATGTGGTTTATGTATACAATGGAATATTACTCAGCCATTAGAAATGACAAATACCCACCATTTGCTTCAACATGGATGGAACTGGAGGGTATTATGCTGAGTGAAATAAGTCAATTGGAGAAGGACAAACATTATATGGTCTCATTCATTTGGGGAATATAAATAATAGTGAAAGGGAATAGAAGGGAAGGGAGAAGAAATGGGTAGGAAATATCAGAAAGGGAGACAGAACATGAAGACTCCTAACTCTGGGAAATGAACTAGGGGTGGTGGAAGGGGAAGAGGGCAGGGGGTGGTGGTGACTGGGTGGTGGGCACTGAGGGGGGCACTTGACAGGATGAGCACTGGGTGTTATTTTGTATGTTGGCAAATGGAACATCAATAAAAAATAAATTTATTATTTAAAAAAAAAGAAAAGAGAAATAAAGAGATCACCCATATTCTTTGCTACTTCTCATTTTATTGCTTAGAGAATGGTGCTAAGGCACTCCTTAGTGTTTTGTAATTTTCCTTTAACACCTTTTGTCATTGTTTTCAATCATTTTGCATGTTGTATAAAACGTATTTAAAATTAATAATCATAATTATATGTAGCAATGGAGTGTTCACCATATACACAGGGCTAAGCAACTCACTTGTTGTATTTATTCTTCACCACCTCATAGATAGCATATACTATTGTCCCCATTTTATAGGTGAAGAAACTGAGGTTCACGGAGAATTCTGTAACTTGCCTGGGAACCTGCAGTTAGTAATTGACAGGAATAGGGCTCCGAAACTGTGGACGTATTCTTTTTTCCTTCTCTTCTTAATGATTGCCAGAGATGCATTACCTTTAAAATAAAAGTTGTTAATTTAGAGATAAAAACTTGATGACAAGGGTTTGGGAGAAATAAAACTGAAGAGTGGGTATAGCTATGTCACTAGACATAGGGAGGCAAGCCAGACAAGTGTGTCCTGTAAACACAGTTACTGAACAAAAGAAGTTGAACCTTGGGAAAGAGAAAATACTATTTCCCCCTGGTGACACCATCTAATAAGAACAGCAGCTGCTCTGGGGCACTGGCCCATTATGTTGAAGTGGTAATCGTGCAATTAGCTCTTTCTTCATTTTCCCATGTTAACCCAGGGGTAAAATGGCACACTGAGCAAATATACTAAATTACATTAAACTTAGTGTTCAATTTGAAAATCTTAGCTGCTGGCTGCAGAGAGATTAGTAGCTCTAGCAAAGTTTTGCTCATACTCTACCCTCACCCTAATGAAAAACCTCAGCCACAGCACTGATGGCTTTTATCAGATGCAGCATAACTTTCTGCAGGCAACTTCAAGTTGGCTCTCTGAGGTTTCCAGAGAGAACTCTTGGCATGAGTTAGCAGAGTGAATCTCATGCAGTCATCAATAAATATATCTTGGAGGGGATCCCTGGGTGGCTCAGTGGTTTAGCGCCTGCCTTCAGCCCAGGGTGTGACCCTGGAGACCCAGGATCGAGTCCCTCATTGGGCTCCCTGCATGGAGCCTGCCTCTCTCACTGCCTGTGTCTCTGCCTCTCACTCTCTCTCTCTCTCTGTGTCTCTCATGAATAAATAAATAAAATCTTTTTTAAAATAAATAAATATATCTTGGAAAGAATATTTGCATAGTGTTGCGGGGGATGACCATCTCTACCAAAAGGATGTTTGCCTCCGGGATCCTGATCTATTCAGCATTACTGGCATTATGAAAATAGTGCTAGTCAGGAAGACATACTAGAGACTCTAGTACTCTGATACCCTATTACTTGAAAAAATTCAGCTGGCTGTTTGTTCAGTAGTGATCAACGAGCCCCAGAATTTTCTAAGTGTTTATAATATGTGGCTTTGCTGATAAAGCTAAATTGGAGAGACTGATGTCTTGGGGCACTAAGGTTATACTTACATATTTGACAATATTTTATTGATGACTTACTATTTGTCAGGCACTGTACTAGGTTCTGGGTTCAAAAAGAGAAATAAACAAGTAATATAATGGGTTTTAAAAAGAATGTCAAATCAATGTATTAAAATATTCTCTTATTATGATCTTCCAGCTACAAGAGACTAAAAATGAAATGGTGTGTGTGTGTGTGTGTGTGTGTGTGTGTGTGTAAGGGGGTGGAGGGGCAATGTATCCCCTTCCCACATGCATAGAAGACTTTGAGTCTGCCCTTCCTCTTGTTGAAGATTTGATAAAAACTTGTTTCTCAGGACTTTAAGTGAAAGTTGCCAGACATAGAGTGGAACTGGCTTATCCCAAAGAAAAAGAGGTTTGGCTTTTCCTAGAATGGATTGATAGGGCAATGGAGCCTTGTGAGTCTAAATCATGCAACTGTGTCTTTTCTCATAGCCTCTGGTGAAGTGATGGGATCCCTGCAGAGGGTATGTATTGGGTGGGGTAGGAGGTATCTAAATGAACACTACACGATGTACCCACATTTAACACTGGTCCATCTTCACATAGAGCAGACAGTCATGGATAGTGAGCAATGTAATGGCAGTTGTACTGGACTAAAGACCCAAGATCTCTCCTGTCTTTTTCTGGGAACATGTAAGTACTCCCTCTTATCACCACCTTAATAAATATATGATGCCAAGGAGGTACTCTAAAAATGTGATGATTTTTAATTTTTTGCCCTCCCCCTGACATTTGAGTGGTGACATTTTAAAAAATTAACTTTATTTCAAAATTATTTTAGATATACTGAAAAGTTGTGAAGAGAGTATGGAGAGTTCCCATAGTCCATCACCAAAGTTTGTATCTCCCGTTTAAATCTTCCTTAGTATTATCATCTTATATTATCTTGGTACATTTGTCAAAACTAAGAAACCAACAGTAGCACACTACTATTAATTAAACTGTAAACTTTATTTAGATTTTATCAATTTTTCCAGTAATGTCCTTCTTCTTTCCAGGAAAGAAGGTGCATACCACCTTTAGTTGTCATGTGTCCTTAGTTTCTTCTGGTGTGTGACAGTTTAACAGTCTTTATTCTTCATGGCCTTGGCAGATTTGAGGAGTACTATTGTAGAATATCCCTCAAATAAAGTTTACTTGATCTTTCTCTCATGATTAGACAGGCATTCTAGGTTTTGGAAAAGAAAACTACAAGAGTGAGGTGCTCTTCTTATCATATCATATCAGATGTGCATAACATCACTGATATTAATTAACCCTGATCAATTGGTTAAGAAGTGTCTGCCAGACTGCAAGGTTACTATTTTCCCCTTCCACCTACATTCACTAAATTCAGCCCATGCTCCAAAGGTGGGATAGATAAAGCCCTGCCTTCTGAAGGAATTATTCTACATATATTTGGAATTATTTTCTAAGGAAGATTTGTCTCTTTCCCGTTTATTTATTCAATCAATCATTTATTTATGCCAGTATGAATTTATATGCTGTGATCTAAATGTTTGTATTTCCCATAATTTTGAAATTGTAACCCCCCAAAATGATGGCATTAGGAAGTGGGGATGGAGATGCTTATGTCATGAGAATGAAACTTTCATGAAAAGGATTAGTGCCTTAAAAAAGAGACTCCAGGGAGATTCCAGTTTTTTTTTTTTTTCTACCAGGCAAAGATACAGCAAGAAGGTGCAGGCTATGAACCAGAAAGAATCTTCACAAGAACATGACTATACTGTCGTCTTGATCCTAGTCTTCAGGCTTTGCAAGTTTGAGAAGTGAGTTTCTGTTGTTTGTAAGCTACCCAGTCTATGGTGTTTTGTTGTAGCATCCCAAACAACCTTAGGCATCATGTATATTTAGTTTATATTTTGTATTATAAACCAATGCCCTGTTATCAATTTTCTTGTATAAAATTGTTCCAGCTTTGGTCATTGGGACTTTCATTGGTTTAGCTCTTGTGTCCTTTTGAGGTGCCCCCCATTGTTTTATGAACACTTCCTAACTTGCTGGTATTACCAAATATGCCACACTTAAATTTCATTTTCCCTGCCACAGTCCTAGAATCAGCTGTTTACCCAAAGAGGCTTGGTTTATTTTATTGGAGAATGGTATTTTGAAACCAGGGTTTGGGTACTGGAATGATGGTTGCTACTGGGGTGACATTGCTTCCAAGACTTCTCAGCTGGCAGAGCCAGGTAATATATGTACATATACTAACCCACATATTCCCACTTATCTGTAGTTGTTTCTGTATCTGTCTGTGTGTAAATGCACATTAAACTAAACATGAATCCATGTTGATCTCCAATCCAGTACCACAAGGTTATTTTAGCCTTCTAGTCTTGTTTACACGTAACTTTCTGGCACCTATCATCTCCTGTCCATTCACTTCCTTGTTCAACCCCAGTATACGTATAAAACAGTTTCAGAATTGTTAATCTGTATCCCCATGATAAACAATTTTAACGCTATAGTATTTATGTATAGTTTCTGTTTTCTTTGCCCTTATGGTTTCTAATCTGAACACAATTTTCCAAAGTTACTTAAGTCATCTCCTTTTCCCCCACTTTCTATACTGCTGTTACACCAGACATTTGTGATATACTTAGATTCATTTTGTCACAGTCTGCATTTCTTCTTGGGATCCCTCATCATTGTGGTTGATTATTTTTATTTTATTGTTTGCATAAATTAACGTTTACTCTTTGTGATTGTAAAGTTTTATGAGTTTTGACAAATGCATGGAGTCATACATTCAGCACTCCAGTACCATAGTAGAATAATTCCCCCAAATTTCCTCTATAGAACATAGGAATTTAATACTGTATGCAACCTAATAGAGAAAAAAAATTATTGGGTCTTCCTGGGACCGATACTGTATGTTGGCTTACTTTATACCTATCCAATTCCCTCCCCCCCATCCTCAACTCCTCTTTGTACTCAACCACTCCTATCTATACCATTCTCTTACTGCTTTGATCTGTTTTCCTTCCATACAGTCTTGACTTTTCTGAAATTTCATATGTATTAGAATTATATAATATGCAGCTTTTGGGATCTGGCTTTTTTTCACTGAGAAAATTCCTTTAAGACTCATCCATACCACTAAATAAATCATTGAACAATTTAATGGCAGCCATAATGGATGGATCTTTTCTCTCTTTTTTTGATATTATATATATCTACATTTAGCCCTACATTTTAATAAATATATGACTCTAAGGAGGGGCTCTAAAATGTGGCTGAGTTTTAAGTTTTCATGACCCTGACAAGTGTGAGTTTTAAGTCATATCTAAAGTAATAATGATAAAAGAATAAATAATATAATAATTTAATATTTTATGTAACTTAATTTTTATGCAACAAGTTTCCAAGGAAGATACTAGATATAGGCTCACTCTATACATATCTAATTATTCCTGATTTCAATTCCTTTTCTTTGTTTTCTTTACAACAATAGAGGTTGGATCTATATCTATATCTATATCTATATCTATCTATATCTATATCTATCTATCCATAATGCATGGATACATGGATTTGTAGCTACTGGTGGCCAGTAATGCAGTTCTTACCTTTTGGTTATTTATATATCTCTCTTCACTTTTCTTTATGCCTAGAATATGGACATGTTATAGGGGACACTGGCTTAAGGTTCAACAGTCATTTTAAGACAATGAAAACAAAAGATGAAGAAATAAGATGGAAGGAAACTGGTTTCCTTATGGCATTGTTGTGCAGTTGTACAAGCCCAGGACAACTGCAACTTATTCCCATTCTTTTCTTGCATAAGATGATTAATCTCTTATATGTACACTTTTATGTTTTCTGTTGCTCACGGTTAAACACAATCCTAACTAATACATACTGCAATAGTGTATATGAGTTACTCTAGGACATCAGAAGAGTGAATCAAGATAACTGCTAATTCAGTAAAATAATTATTTCTAATTAATTAATAATTCTGGGTCCTTATTCATTGAAAAGCACTCTGCTAAGCCCTTCTGTAGATACAAAGATGACTTAAAAGTACCTTCTGCCATAAAGGAACTTATGATATAAGAGAGTTTAATGCAATGTATCTTCAAAAAAAGCTCTGGATTTGCAGTTGAGATTTGAGTTCAAAATATGCCTTTTAATCAGACATGAAACATGCCTTATTTATTCATTTGTTGTTACTGTTTATTAATGAATTATTTATATGTATCATTCACTCTATGCTGAGATCTTCACAAAATACACTTGATCTTCACAATTATAAGAAACAAAACATTATTCCCCATTTTATAGGAAACTGAGGCTCAGAGCAATAAAAGCATTCAAGGTTACACAGTTCATAGCAGAGATTGAGTTCAAATCTGGTGCTGTCCAACTCCAATCTTTCTAAGTCTCCTGGTCCTCATCTATAGAGTGCCTACTGCCTCAGGGAAGTTTTTGTCAAGGCTGAGAAAAAAATAAAGTTAGGGTTTGGAATTACTTTTCTTTAAACTATAATAGCTGTAGGATTATAAGGTGTTATTCCCACACCTGTCACATAGAATATACTGAAAAATGCTTTCAAATGAATAGTGGGAATCAACAGATATGCATGTGCCCAATTAGCTCAATATCAAAGTAGACTGTGATAAACCAAAGCAAAGAAAAAAAGGAGAGATTGATTCCAAAGTTGGGGATCTGGGAGAGTTTATGGAGGTGATGACAGCTGAATCACATTTTCAAAGACAGTTAAAACTTTGAACATGCATGAGGACTATTAAGTGGGCAACAGGTGTTTGCATGCATTTCCTCATCTTCAGCAGCACCAGAATAATCGACAAGCCACATCTTGTTCCTCTTTTCAATGCTCACTGTACACAGCACAGACCTTGGACATTGTGTGTGATGGTGGTATAGATGTATTATTCTGATTAGGGATGGTTTTGTTTGGCAAGATTTCTTATTTTCTTAAGGAAAATTGGCAATTGTTTCCTTTGTAATTTCTTACCTAGAAACTCCTTAAGTACTTCTCCTAGAATCTCAAGAATCAAATTCCAATTCTCCAAACACTATAAAGACTTAAGAGACATTTTGTCAATTGCTGTGTTTACTCCAGAATGAAATGTTATCAACAAAATTGAAAATAAAAGCCAAGTTTAGACTCTTACATCATATTTGCATTGTGTTAGTTCCAGTTGCCAAAGGTATCCAAATCCATGGAGAGAATGGGAAAAATCCATAGAACGAAATAGTTCAATTCATTAATCCAAGTATCTTGCAAAGATTTATTGACTGCCTACTATGTGTTATGCACTGTTATAGGCAGTAGGGACACAGCAGAAAACAGAACAGTCTTGATGGTTAGATATATTATTATCAAATATTTGGATATTTTTCTCTTACCCCTGCTTCTTCACCCATACCTCACAAAAAGGCTATTGCAAATCACATTTAATGTTTCTACACAATTCACTTTTTTTTTTTGAGAGTAAGAACCGTGCTTCTTGACATCTGATTATGACAACATGCTTAGCATAGAGTTTTGCTCTCTGTGTGTGTCTTTGTGTGTGTTTAAGGCAGAAGTGGTAGGGAAGAAATGTGGAAAGGTAAAAAGAAAATGGGCTTTGGAGTCAGACTGAAAAGAATACTGGATCCAGATCCTCAATTAATGACATTCACATTCACTTGACAAAATTTTGCTAGGTGGCTACTATGTACTAGGCACCATGCTAGGTATGGGAGTTACAATGGTGATTTCTACAAGACAGACTGGGCCCCTTTCTCATATCACTCATGCTCCGTTGAGCAGAGACAGAGAATCACAGAAGTATGTTAGTTGAGGTCCTCTGAGTAATAGGCATCAAAGAGCTTTATCAGAAAACATGCCTATAAAGGAAAATGGAGAGGGAGCTAGGAGAGGCTGGGAGAATCATCAGACCACAATGCATTTCTGACCCTGTGGAGAAAAGAAGGAAACAAGAAACATGTGTAGGATTTATTCTCATAAATTTTGGCACAGCTATGGGAGTCTTCAGCCAAGTCAACAATCAGAGGAGTCACATCTTCTAGGAATGGACCTGCCCTAGTATTCCTCTGGGCTCAGTCATGGGCTGGGAGAAGCTGTGGTAGGTATGGCTTCCATGCTGCAGTCATTGAATTACATACGTGTCAGTCAGATCTGAGAGCGAATTTTCGTGGCCACCACAACAAAATGTGTTGAGCATTGTGAGAAGGAAAGTATAGGTTCTATAGGGGATATAAAACATGATGTGGCTGAGTGAAGTAAGTCAGTCGGAGAAGGACAAACATTATATGTTCTCATTCATTTGGGGAATATAAATAATAGTGAAAGGGAAAATAAGGGAAGGGAGAAGAAATGTGTGGGAAATATCAGAAAGGGAGACAGAACGTAAAGACTGCTAACTCTGGGAAACGAACTAGGGGCGGTAGAAGGGGAGGAGGGCGGGGGGTGGGAGTGAATGGGTGACGGGCACTGGGTGTTATTCTGTATGTTAGTAAATTGAACACCAATAAAAAAAAAATGAAAGTAAAAAAAAAAAAAAAAAACAAAAAAAAAACATGATGTGTGTTGGGGGGTGCCCAAAGGTTCAGTTGAGTGTCTGCCTTCAGCTCAGGTCATGGTATCGGTATCAAGCCCTGAGTTGGGCTCCCTGCTCAGCGGGAAGTTTGCTTCTCTTTCTCCTTCTTCCCCTGCCCATGCTCTCTCCCTCTCAAATAAATAAATAAAATCTCAACAACACAAAACAAAACAAAACAAAACAAAACAAAAAACAAAAACTACAGCATGAGGGACTATAGGCTTCCCTGACGAAGGAACACCTTGGGGTAGTACGTCAAACTTATCCAAGAGAGAAGAAGGAACAAAGAAGGGGAAGCATTTTGGGCAAAGAGAATGATATGAGAGGGAGAACATGGAGTCACTGAAAGAAATAAAAGGAATTTGCTTTGACTTGAACACAGGGTGCAAGGGCAGTAGAGGGGAGAGGGAAGGCATGGAGACATTGGGAAAAATAAATCTGGAGAAGTAGTTAGGGGTCAAATCTTAGTATTGTAAGACTAAGCAAGTTAAATTTTATATCGAGGACAATGGAAGTGTTTTAAACATGGATGAAGGTTACAGGAGGGAGAGTGAGATTCGAATAAAATGATCTCGTTTGCATTTTGAAAATATCATTCCAGTGGCTATGTGAAGAATAGACTGGTTGCGAGCACAAAACTGGAAGCCTGAAGACAAAGTAGGAGGTGCTTTGAGTAAGCCAGATGTAACATGTCAGTGGCTTAGGCTCTCATGCAATTATGGTCATTTGAGCCATAATTAGTTATAAAATGCAGATTGCTAATTTAAAGAATGCGGTAGGTAAAGTAGAGAGAAAATAAAAGGAAGATACAGATTTCAGCTTTATATGCTATGTGATGTGAAGGACTACTTACTCTTTGGACTTTGGTTTCTTGATCCAAAAACTAAAGGCAGTAACACCTACTTTATAGGGTTGTTTTGTGGCTAAATGAGATAATGCAAATAAAGTGTCTAACTTGGATAAGTTTGACTTACTGCCCGAAGGTTAGGTTTCACCTTTTCCATTTCTTTCCCACATCTCTTCCAGATTATTACATTGCATATGAATAAACACCATTTTAGCTCAAGGATCTCAATGTAGTAAATTATTTTATTAACCTTTCTGATGGGGATCTCTAAACTCATTGAATGAAAGATTCTGAATAATTATGACTTATTAATAACCAACATCCAGCTAGGCAAACCATTTTCTCTAGAACGTGTGTGTGTATGTATCTCCCTCACTCTGCTTCTAGCTCTCTTTTTGAGTTTTAACCTGAGTAACCTAAGAGAGAGAAAAAATACTGAGAATTTATTCATTCTAGAAGACTCTTACTGGCCCTTGCTACATGGATCTTCTGGAGCTGTCTTTCCACCTCCTCCTTGAGCCTGCTTCTGCAGCCCCTGCGAAGACCTCTTTCCCTAGAAAATGGCCCCTATCTGCTTCCAGTAGCCAGAGTCAGTTTCTTTTGTCTGTCCTAGAATGCTAGGGTGCCCCTCTCCCTTGGGCTTTTGTCTTCAGCCATCTCAAGATAAGGAGGCTTCCGTTTAGGAAAAGAGTCATTTATTTATCATTGCCATGAGGTGTCTTTTATCACAGCTGTAGACCTGTTCAGGATGGCATTCCTGAGGACTTCCATGCTGATCTCAGAATATCTGAAACCCTGGGTCCGGGACCTGAGGTTATTTTTTTTTTTTTTAATTTTTATTTATTTATGATAGTCACAGAGAGAGAGAGAGAGAGAGAGAGGCAGAGACACAGGCAGAGGGAGAAGCAGGCTCCATGCACCGGGAGCCCGACGTGGGATTCGATCCCGGGTCTCCAGGATCGCGCCCTGGGCCAAAGGCAGGCGCCAAACCGCTGCGCCACCCAGGGATCCCCGGGACCTGAGGTTATTAAAGCAAAACCAAGATTATGTCACATTTTATTGTGCATAAGAAGCATCTTAGAAACTTGCTAAAATATAGTTGCCTGAGCCCCAGCCCAATATTCTGAATTAGCATCTCCTGGGTTGGATCTTAAGATTCTACATTTTGAAGAAAGCATCCCAATCTAGATTTTTGCTTCTAAATAATAAAATATTATTCTCAGACCAGCAACCTCAGCATCACCTAGAAGCTGTTAAAAATGCAGACTCTCAGGCCCCACTCCGGATCTCCTGAATCAATCTGAATTTTTAAAAAGGTCCCCATGTGATGTGTTATACATGGAAAGTTTTAGAAGCACTGTTCTAGATCACGGTTCCCACTTGGGGAGCATTTTGTTTTCCAACCTTCTCTACACACTCAGGGCAGTATCTGAAGATATTTTTGGTTGTCATAACTGGGAAGATGCTACCGACACATAAATAGGTTGAGGCCAGAATGCTGCAATGTGTATCCTACAATGTTGCACCCCCAGCAAAGGACTATAAGACGACCCAAAATGTCAGTAGTACTTATATTGAGAAACTCTGGGCCAGATGACTATGATGAAGCTGGTAGATTAGTCTGGGGAGTCAGGTGTCTTCAAAGGCTTAGAAGCAGCAGCTACTAGTTTGGGAGTGAAGGGTCTGAGCAGGCTCGATATCCTCAAATTAGAGTAAAGAGGGTAGGTTTTGGGGTCTGAATGCCTGGTTTGTTTCTCAGCTCTGTCTCTCAAGCAAGTGTAGAAATAAACAAAGATCAACTGAATGAGAACAAGTGAAGGCTTTTGATTCTGAACTTGCTATAGCAAGGGAGTCAGCCACCATCAACTTGTGTTTTCACAGAGACTCAAAGGCAAGTAGAGTAGGAAAGTTTTGTGGTGGAAAAAATGTAAGGCTCTAGCTATTCCTTGATTGGAGCCTATTAACTAATTAGAAGTGGAACATCAATGTGATTGGTTTGAAGAGCATATTTGGCTTTTCTGGTTGGTCCTAAGTTGGAAATAGGGACAAAATTTAGGGAAATTGTAGTTATTAGTCAAATCCTGACCATTTGGAGCAGATCATTACACAAGTTATGGTTTTGCTTCCTGTATTATTGCTGAATATAGCAATCAGACTTCTTTCAAGTCTGACTCATAGCACACTGGCTTCCTGAGCTGTTTATTATAGATAAGGGGGTTGGTTTCCTGGGAAGTTTGCTGCAGGTTGTGGGTCAGAGTTCTGTTTTTATATATGGTCCTGCCATTGTCCGTTTGTATATTCAGTCTCATAACTTTTAAATTTCTTTAGTCCTTAGTATTTCATAATCTACATAGTGGTAATAATAGGGTCCTAGTCAAAATGAAATAAGTTAAACCATGTAGAGCTCTTAGAATCTCGCTAACAAGAAGTAAGGGCTGAGTAGTATTTTTCATGATCATCCTCTACAGCTATTTCCTTGCAGCTACACTGAAGGGTTTGGACATCCCTAAGAATACAAATGAGCAAAAAGTTTAGTGGATGCCAGCCATGGGTTCATACATGATTGAGTATTTTCAATGATTCAGAGAGACATTACTGGGGTATGAGGGTTACTATTAAGAGAAATCAGGGACTTGAGTTTGACCACAAGAGTCCATCCTAGTTTTAATTACTTACTTCTGTGGCACCTAACAGCCAATCTAGGCTTCTTTTATAAAATGGGGATGATATTAGCATATATTGGTGAAGATTAAATACTCATGTTAAGCACCCATACAGTGATTGGCAGAGAGCAACTACTCTGTAAAATTTAACTTTATTATTTTTAGTATCATTGACTCAGCCAGAAACCAAAGCTGCTCTTGCCCTGAGAACAGAACTTTGTCATGTGGTAAAAAGTTCTGTCCTCTGGGGTTAGTTGTATTTTAGAGCTGCTTCTCTGGTTTTGGCAATGCACATACACTAGGTATACCCAGAGAATTTATCATTGAATAGAATCTCTGTGACTGGACTTTAGAAATACACATTTTCACTGTGCCCAGGTGATTCTTATATACTAGGGTTTCAAAGACCAGCCCTACAATTTCTTATTGGTCGTCTCTGGGTGCCCAGTGTTTCTCTGAAGTAAACTCCAGTCCTCCTCACACCTGCTCTAAGTTATCAGGACGTTTACATCAACCTTTTCCTTTTATAATTAGGGAAGCTAGTAGATACCAACCAAGAATCTGAGCTGGAGACGGCTGTTTTCTTCTCTCAGGTTAGGTTAAGTAATAGCCCATTCTGTTTTGGGCTCTCTGATACAGAGGTCTTACAAAGATAGTTTGGTCACCTTTGAGTGGTTGGGTGAAGGAGATACTGAAGGTCTCTGGGAGCAGACTGGAATTTCAGTGAGATGCCTTCCTAACTGAACAAAAGAATTTCAGAAATTTCTTATAGTGATGCATCTCTCAGATTTGGAGAGCTAGCTGTGTCTGTGGTAGAAAGCCCACCGCTACAAATGAGGACAGAGGTGGTTGCAGTCAGGGGCTGGGCCTGCCTTGGACTTGACAGAGGCAGTGAGGTACTTAGGGATATGTCTGAGTCTGATCTCCCCAAACTCCTGTCAGATTTGTTCTGGGGAATAGTTAGCTCTGGTGAATCCAGACCCAAGGGAGCAGGTATCTAAAGCATAGCATTAGCTCATTCCTTTTCTATTGACTTCTGGCCATTGAAGGTCTTTCAGGGTCTGAGTCTTCCATTCCTGTTTGAATATTCAGGAGCCTCGGGGGAGTTACAATCGTCTTGCCTCCTGCAGGCACATGCTGAAGTTTTGATTGATTAGGGACATCTGGTATCAGTTTGGGAAGTTTGGGGAGAACAAGACAAGCTTGGATGATCCAAGAGCTTAACTTTGTGTTTTTGATGGTGCTCTATTTTCCTTGAGGTACACGCTTGAAATCTTGCTAGCTGATTATTGAAAACCCAACTGTTTCTCTAGGTCATTCAGGCAGAGCATGGTAGGTCACCTTAGGTACCACTGCCAGGAGGACTTCCATTAGAACTTGGACTCAAAAAAAAAAAAAAAAAAAAAAAAAGAACTTGGACTCAGTCTAAGGCTTAGAGTCCACAGAGGACTGAGGAGAAGGGAGGGTATAACTGGGAGCATCCTTGCTGTGGGAAGTTCAAATGGCTGTCTTTCAACTGTGAGTAGAAACAGGGAAAACAAAGGAGCGACACTTGTATAGCATGCAACCCCATGACTGTTCCCATTTCTTCTTGATGGAGGTGATTCTTACCTAATTCCCTTATATATTGTAAACCCTTGAGTGTATATGATACTCATTTGTTTTGACCACAATAGAGGGAACACATTGCCTAGGAGCATGGTCTGCAATTGCTGAGTGAAAAAAGTGACTCTCCCCATGTTCAGAGTCAGAGGAGAGGGACTCATCTAGCTTGATTACATGAGAGAAACGTAGTTTTTGCTGTCTCCATGGGAAATTACTTTCATTTTGAATACCTAAGTTGAAGCAAATGATTTACTCTTCTGTGTGGCAGAAGGCCTGGCCATCTCTGTGGTGTAGCTTGAAGTTGGGGACCAAAGCTTCAGAGAATGTTCAAGGGAGGCCCAAGAGAGAAGGGCCTAGCACTAGAGCCTGTAGTTTCTAAAGGACCTAGAGACTGAGGAGGATGAAAAACAGACAAGAGTTAAACAGAGTCTGAGCAGGAAGCACACGGCAAAAGACGGGAATATCTTAAGGATGTAACAATTCCTACACTAACAGAGAAGATGTTTCCAAAAACTATAAGCTGATGGAGGGGGAAAGCCTTTGACCTGAATGCTTGATGAAATATGAATTGGAAATATTCTTATAAATCTATTTGACCCTACGAATATATGAGAGTATGAGAGACAAGATTGCTGTGTTCCAGGAAAGACTGCACTATGGCCAACAAATGGGAATAAGTGGAAATAAATTTTACTTGGGGCTTACTCTCCTATTGTTTCCTTGTGAGGAAAAGTGAAAAGGAAAAGTTATTTCTACACACTTTCTGGTTCTAGGAGAAAGAAGGGGTCTTGCTCTCTTGTAGCTGTGTATGAGAGAGAGAGAGAAAGAGAGAGAGAGAGAGAGTTCCTGAATAAATGAAAAGGTGAATTTGCTGCTGTAAATCTTGCTCTGCAAACTACCACTGGGAGGAGATGTGTATGCATGATGGGCTGTTGAGAAGAAGCTATTGGTGAAACTGGGTGAAGGAGGACAGGCTGGTGGTTACAATGCTGTAGGAGAAATTTTAGTAGCAGCTGTTATGAGATATTATCCAGACTGTCTTTCCAAAAATTTTTTCTGTACAAATCACATCCTTATTAGCAATTATTTCTCTTCAAGAAAAGTTTGCCAGAGTCCTCTTGAGTCCTATCTTTTCAGCTTACAAGTGGCCAGGGGATTGCTTTGCTAGGGGATTGAGTCATAAGGCTTCAATTGCCTCTAGGATGTGGGAATCCATGGCATGCTAGAATGAAGTGGAAGGCAGTTAATGTGTGTGTGTGTGTGTGTGTGTGTGTGTGTGTGTGTGTGTGTGTTTCTTATGCTCTGTTTATAGTACTCTTTGACTTTTAGGCTATGCCCCTGTATCTTTAGGCAAATATATTGCTTTTTTTTTTTTTTTTTTTTTTGTGAGTGTGCTGTGCTAATAGCAAAAAACCAAAGCCTAGATTCCAAAGAATCTAGATGTAAGTTTGGGGGGATAACTGGAGGTATATCTGCCCCCTGAGCCCTGGAAAGATTTAACTGAATTCTCATTAAGTAATAAAGTCAAAGACCCCTGAAGATCTACTGTATATTAATAACTAAATTAAGCTAGGGAACATCGAACTGGTGGGTAGGTCACCCCTTAATCCCGTGGCTTCCTTTTAAAAAAATGTTTTTTTTCCTTCAGGAAAGGAGGAAATAACATAAGACTTAAAGGTCATTTTCAAAGATTAAGATGCAAAATTAGAGAAGTTTTCCTTTTGGAACTAAACTTTTATAAGTGTGCCGGATAGAGCAAATGACCAATTTGGCTTAATGTTTCACAGGTGAGGAGGATAGCAAAGGTCATGATCTTTTCTGTCCTCAGGATGTACCAGGAACAAGCAGTCTGCCTCTCAGAACGGTGCTCAGGAATAAAATTAAAGCTAGAGGTAGTACATTGCATTAAAGGCTTCTGGCTCTGGAGCTAATATTACAGGGGTTCTATTTAGCCTGGGGAATAAATTTAAGGGTTACACAGATTGAATGACGCTGAAAGAGTGGTGTCAACTTTTGACTCTTGTTTTTTAAAATTACCTGCAAGTAGCAATTTCTGTCCTGTTTAATGTATGCACATGGGAATTGGATTAAAATGCCTTAAAATAACACATACAGTCTTTAATCAAAACTCTTAGCCAAATTTACCTAGTTGGGGCTTTTTCTATTTTTTTTTTTCCTGTATCTATGCATGAAGTATAGCATGCAAAGCTTGCACATTCACTGGCTTCTAATGAGAATCCTAAATTGCAGGTACAGGATCTATGAGGAACAACCCAGCCTGGAAGGGCCATGGCTTATAAAATGATCTGTATTATATGATGGCAGAGAGTGAAGTTATTTCTCACTTTGGAATTAAGGTCTTCTAAGCAGGGTGTAAGATTTAAATGTTAATTGTAAGACTGCTTTCAGTTTAGTGAAATGTTTCCATTCCAAGGGTTCCTTGACCTATTTATAACTTAAACTTTATGTCTCTTTAGAGACCTAAAGAGAGAAAGTGGAAGTTGGAACCACTGAGTCTGGGTTCTAGGTTTGCCATTTGGTTATGGCTGTCCATGGGGAAAACATTACTTTTTGTGTAGCTTCTATGAGTATGTCTTTGTTTTCACCATTTGGTAGTCACACAAAGATCCCATGTCTCAAATGAGGAAACTTAAAAAAAAAATTTTTTTTATTGGAGTTCAATTTGCCAACATATATAGCATAACACCCAGTGCTCATCCCGCCAAGTGACCCCCTGTCAAATGAGTAAACTTTCTCACCCTTTCTTTGCTGGCCTACAATCCTCAGTCACCCATTACTTTGATACTCTAACCATATAGAGAGCCATTACCAGCCAACCTATCTGAGGTATTGATTAATATACTTATTTCTGGGGCTCATTCCTCTCCTCTAGGAAACAATTTCATGTAGAGAAAAAGGGTATATGTAGGAGTCATGGGATTTGGGTTTTTAATGAGCTACCTAGGTCATGTGCCAGACCATTGGATCTGAATCAGAGGTAGAACCACAGGTATCAATATAAGACAAGATTTCAAAGTGTAACCAATATTAAGACCTACTGCCTTTGGGAATTTGATAAATAATATTTTCTCAGAAAATGCTTGCTAAATAAATGTCCTCTGTGGTTTTCCAGATATGTCATGAATGTTTAGTATTAGGTTTTGAAACATAAGCTCACATCCTATAAGTCTTGTGTTTAATTTGAATAGTGGGAATGATAGAATTTTCTGTGATGGAAGGATACTGTGTAAATTTTGGAAGGAGGTTGGAGAGAGTGGAAAAAACAGATACTTGAAAGCAGGAGAAGGATGGCTTTGAGGGTAAATGTCCCCACTGGCGATGGCATCACTGCAGCCAAGGATCTCTGTCTTGAGGACACAGGAAGAGCAAAGATACCAGAGCTTCCTGGTGGATTTTCACCTTCTGTTAGGAATTACAGGATTCCTTGATAGAGGGTTTTGACATTGCCCAGAGCCACTTGCTAATGCCAAAAGGCTATTTATCAAAGAGACTTGACATGTTTGCCCTTGGAAGGTTGAGTTACCAATTTGTTTAAAAAAAAAAAAAAAAGTTCTGTCCTGTTACTCAACCATTTAAGGACACAAATTTCCTTGGCAATAAAGTTCACATTTTGCATGGGACTGATTGGAAATAAAGCATGTGATAGCATGCAACCTGAAAATTCTACTTTGCTGAGCCCTTATATCAAAATACACATTTCTTTTCTAGGAAAATACTCCTAACCCCTCTTCTTTGTTTTAGTTACATATCTGATACCTATAAAATGTTTCCCTTGCATATAACTTATAAACTATATGAGAATATGCAAAAAATGAAGTTACAGTCAGTGTTGAGTCCATACATACTGTGCTTAAAATAGAGGGCATTTACGACTAAAAACCAAAAAAAAATATTGAAAATGGTTTTCATTTCTTATCTCTACCCCCATCCTGATGGATTTTGTTAGGAGATCTATATTTCTATGCTTGGGAATCACTGCTTTGGCAAGTTGGTATTAATGAGTTGTACTAGGACAGAAAAAAAACAATACACACAGTCCACAGATTAATGGCTCTACAAGATGTCCACATCTCATTCCCAGAACCAGGAACTGTTACCTTATTTGGCCAAAGATATTGTGTAAATGTGAGTACCCTTGAGATGGGAAAATGATCTGAATTATCTATGTGAGCCCAATCCAATCACATTGGTCTATGGAAGAGTGAACCAGGATAGATAGCAACATGAAAAGGGCTCCACCCAACTGCGCTGGCGCTGAATGCAGATGGACAAAGGGGCCACAGACGAAGATATACAGGCTGCCCCTAGGAACTGAGAAAAGCAAGAAAACATTCTCCCTTAGAACCTTTAGGAAGGAATACAGCCTTAGGAGACCCATGTCAAACTTCTGACCTCCAGAACCATGAAATGATAAACTGGTGTTGTTTTTAAGCCTTTAAACTTGTTGCAATGTGTTGTAGCAGCAGTGGAAACAAATAGACTCACTGTCATTGATGAAGGGTCAGGGGCCTGAGCCCTGGTGTCATGTAGGAAGCTGGACTACAGGTGCTTTTCCCCTCTAGGGGCTATTGTCTCCTCTGATAAATGAAGGTGTTGGTTCAGATGGGTGATTTTTCAAACATTGTTACCTATAGAACTTTTCCTCAAAAGAGCTATTAAACTGTTGATGGAGTTGCTTTGAGTCAGGGACATCTAGAACCTGGTAGGGTGAAAGCAGGGCAAGCTATCAGGAGGGTTCATTTGGGGAAGGACCTCATAAATCCAGGGTCTGAACTCAAAAGCAATGAGCTTCTTGAATAATCTGCATGGGAAAATTCTTAAGGAAAATATCTTTGGGAGTGTGATCAGAGCAAACATTCTGAAAATTGTATTGTCAGAAAACTAAAAATAGTGCATACCTATTTTCACGAGGCATTGATCTTGAGAAAGCACATTTTGCCTTTCCTCAGCAAACCAGGATGAAATCAGAGTAGGTCTAAAACTAAAACATAAAATGGGATTTTGCTAATCAAGTTCTTAAAAGTCCAGTAAAACAGCATTCAGTTGTTTTAGATGATGCCAAAATGGCCATGTTTAGGAGCTAGCTTCTGATTCACATGTGAACGTGCGTGATTAGTAACCTCTATGGGTAAGCCTTAGTATTCTTAGGCTTCTTATGTTTTTGTTGGTTATTTCCTATATATGGAAATGTTACTTTTGAACTCTTGAGCTAGTGTTTAGAGGTAAATGAGGGATAAGAAGCACTTTGATATTCAGAAGCAACAGGAGTCTCCCCAGAAAAGATAGTGTTCTGGACAGCAACACTATAGATGTGCTAGTGACAGATGTAGCAGAGGTTTTGAAAAGTAGTGAAATGATGGTGGCAGCAACCATAAGACATGCATATACATCTATATATAAACATGTACATATACATGTACATGCTTTACAACACAAAGGCATATTGGGTATGAAAAGTAACATTTAAGTCTGTAAGAAAGCATCCAAATTACTGGTAATCTCATCACCCAAAGATTTCACAATGCTTTTGTGAGTCTTTTGGCCTTTATTCTTTGTACCCAAATTCTTCCCATATTCACTCTTGGTCAGTGAAAGACAATCTGATATCATTGTCAAGATTTTTTTTTTTCCGAATTTATTTATTTATTTATTTATTTATTTATTTATTTATTTATTTATTCATGAGAAACACACAGAGAGGCAGAGACCTAGGCAGAGAGAGAAGCAGGCTCCCTGCGGGGAAGCCTGATGTGGGACTTGATCCTAGGATCAGGATCTGGGATGGAGGCAGATTCTCAACCACTGAGCCACCCAGGTGCCCTTTGTCAAGATGATTTTTAAAGTTAGACAGCCCTGGGTAGAGTCTTTTATGTTATAGGAGGTGAAGTACTTAACCTTTCTAAGATTTCTTCAATCGTACAAGGAAGGTGGTACAAATAAAGCATTGTCTTGAGGGTAAAAGACAATACTATGATTTTTCAGTCTTACCAATGCATTAAAATCACCCAAGATCTTTTAAAAATTCTGCATGTGTCTCCTCTCCCTAGAGAGCCTGAGTTAACTATGCAGCCCTGGCTTGTTTTGTGTGTGTACCTGTGTGTGTGTGTGTATTCTAGGTAGTTTTGGTGGAACCAGGATGAAAAAGCTCTGCAAAATGTGTACAAAGCTCTTGATATTTAAAGCTCAAAGGCATTAGCATTATTATTGGATTGTGTTGAATAAAATGGATTAATAAAATGCTGTCTATCACCTGCGGTATTTTTACTACTACACGAGGCACAGCTTTCACTGTCCAATATATATAGCTACCTTATTTATCAGCTTCCAGGGCTTCATTGTGTTCAGAAGTATCCTTATACTCCAATATACTTGATTAGCTGCACATTAGAAATTCATTTTAGGTATTCTATTCTAAGAAATATTGTGAAGCTTATGCTTATAAATCTTTATAGATTTTCAACTATTAGGATAAATTCCTAGAAGAGGAACTGCTGGCTCAGAGAATATGGCTCAAATACATATATTTTTTAAGGCTTTTGAACATTGCCAAATTGCCCTGCTTAATGGAATGATCAATAGCATTTAGGATGCATTAGGGCTACAAATAAGAAAAAAGTTAGTTCAAATTGACTTAAACAATAAAGGAGATCTATTGGTTCAAATAACTGGCAAATCTAGAGATTAAGTGAATTTCAAGGGTAGTTTGATTCAGCATTTCAGTGATACCATCAAGTACCTGTCTATATCACTTAATCACTCCCCTTTGCTCTCAGCCACACCAGTCGTTTCTCCCTATCCCCCACATCCCACCCCCGGGGGGAAAACCGGCTGCCAACAATTTCTGGGACTGCAGCCGCCTTCATCCAGATCCAGTGAGGGAAAGGGTCTCTTTAAGATGCCTTCTCTATAAGAACAAGGAAGCTCCTTCCCTCAATGTTCCAGCAAACTGTGCCTCACTACTTATTGGTCTGATTTGATTGGTCAGAGATGGGAGTATGCTGATTGGGTTATGCCTGAGTCACATGCGCTCCCCTTAAAGAAGTCGGGTGGGTTATGGGGAGAGGTTGGGATACCTTAAAAGAAGGGAAGCATAAGAAGGGAAAAACACCTTGAGAAGATAACCACAATGCCCAAGATGAGCAAAACTGGAAGGAATCAGAGCCTAATGCTGCACACAGAGTTGAAAGAGAGGAAGAGGGATCCCTGGGTGGCACAGCGGTTTAGCGCCTGCCTTTGGCCCAGGGCGCGATCCTGGAGACCCAGGATCGAATCCCACGTCGGGCTCCCTGCATGGAGCCTGCTTCTCCCTCTGCCTATGTCTCTGCCTCTCTCTCTCTCTGTGTGACTATCATAAATAAATAAAATTTAAAAAAAGACATTAAAAAAATAAGTCTTAAAAAAAGAAAGAGAGGAAGAAAGTGTGCTCACAAGAAATGAGACCTTGCATTAGGGTGAGTCTACCAGAATCTACCATTGGCAGATTCTGGCCCTTTCCACAGCTGTAGGGGAGAATAGTAGCACACCCTCTGTTAAGAAGGGAACCCACTCAGGAGGTGGTGTAGTGTGTGTGCTACATTCACACACACATGGTGAGTTTTACAGATTAGTAGGCTAACTATCACAGGGCATTTGGAATATTATGCAGCTAAAGTCAAATTCAATTTCCTATAACACGTGTTGGTTAAAATTTCTTAAATTCCAATCTGAAGTAGTTAACCCATTGTATATATAAGTTTTGTTTCTTAACGACTGCTGGTTAATACGGAGATTGATTTTAGAACTAAGACCATGGCCACGGTTTAATCTACAATGCCTTTCCTTCCTCTGGCAGTTTGTTGATGGTGTTTTATGTATTCCAGAAAGCTTCTTTAACATAACTACAACTTTAGTTTTATAGATAGTATCTAACAGGGAATTTGTTTCTTTCGGGAGGCAGCATTGTTCAGGGAAGAGGTATACTTTCAGGTCAATAAAAGTATAGTAATGAGGGGCAGAATGGTTTGGAAGAGATTGACTCATTAATATAAAGGGGGCTGAAGTCAAGTGAGGATGGAGTCAACATTTTAGGAGACTTTTAAAAATTATTATAGCCCTTAAAACCCTTTCTCCCTTGCAATACTGTAGTACAATGGCTCTCAAACCTGTGCATGCATCAGCATCCTCTGGAAGGTTTGTTAAACACAGATGGCTGGGCACCACCCCCAGAGTTTCTAATTCAGTAGGACTGGTGGGAATGGATAATTTGCATCTCTAACAAGTTCCCAGGTGAGGCTGATGTTGCCTGTCCCGGGATTACCCTTTGAGAAATACTGCCACCGTGCATGGATATTGCAGATAAAATCTGGAGTCAGAGTCCTGGGTTTGGGTCTGTCTTCTTCGAAGCACTTTGAATTCCTTACTTCTAAGCCTCCATTTCCTTAATACTGAAATAGGGAATAATCATATGACCTCATTCTGTTGTTGAGAGGGTTAAATTGGAAGAGGGAATGGACATACTTTTTTTTTTTCTTACTCAGGTGTACTTAGGAAAGCTTTGCTCACATCTATTAATTAGGTCAGGTTCTTCTCTTACATGCTCAAATACAACCAAAGTTTTAAGGGGACTCATCCCAGTTCTTTTGTGCATTCATTAGTAGGGTTATTTTGATTAACATCTGTCTTTCTAAGCAAAGTATGAGAACAGGATAAGTTTTTTTTGTTTAAAGCTAATTACTGTATCCCTACTGCCTCCCAGCAGAGGGTACCTGTTTTACGTATATATATTTTTGGTGCAATTTAACCTGTAAGGAAAACAATTTCTGGAAGACAACAAGCATTTAACTTAAAACTGTAATGTTATATTTTAAATGTGTGTTTTCACTTAATTGTTTCAAGGATATTCATCTGTTCTACCCACAATCTAAACTGCATATTTTTTGAAGTATGGAAATAAAATTTTGTGGGATGTGTGTGTGTGAGAGAGAGAGCTAGAAACTGGTTTGTAAATGGTAAAGTGCCCTAAAAAGTCCACGTGTGGTTGGTTATGATAACTGTCTAGTGACTATTATCATATCTAACACAGATTAAGGGAGGAATACTGTTTATCCAGCTCCTAGGTGGTAACTTTCCTGCTGGAGTTTTGAGTATAGGCATCAGGAAAGGTCATGCATTGATTTACTTGAAAGGCATTACTTGTGTGGCCAGGTTCTAATTGGATTTTATCCTATCATGAAAGAGATTGTACAGTGTTTCCTTAGGTGCTGTCAGTCTAGCAGTAGCAATTCCCCCGATAGCATTCTGCCTGCTTCCATTCTTTCAAACCCAGACCCATAGGGGTCTGGGATGTGGAAGTATTAACATTTAGATTAATTTTTCATGGCAGTTGGGTTATTGGATTTCTTTCTCTTGCCAGCCCTCCTTAAACTGGTGTAACTATCACTCTTCAGTGGACTTCTTAAATAGAAAGCATTGGTGGAATAATGTCTACTAAAAAGGACTATATCAATTCAGAGTCTATCTTCAGCATTTGGTGAAAGAAAAAAAAAAAACAACCCAAAACCAAAAAACAAACCTTGCCATGTTCGGCAATGAAATATACTTGTAAAGGTGTCAGTATTTGTATTCCAGGGACCTTTAAAGATCATTCAGTCCCTCCAGGTCTCTAAGTTGAACGATTTGTTGGCCAAGTCAGAAATGTAATTGTCATGACATATATGAGACAAATTGTCCTCATTTCTGCTGAAAACCTTTCTGTGAAATCAAATATGTATTTAATTGTTCAAATAAAACTCTTGTAAAGAGAAGATTTGAAAAAAGTTGGGAAGTTATGGTTTTGTTACTGAATTATTCCCTAACGTATACTTAAAACTCACTTATGTGTGACAAGTATGAATTTTGTTCCACATATCTCAGTATAAAAAAAAAGCACATCAATTCATTTCTCAGTATAAAATTGAATTCAACTCTAAGGCACAGCTTTCCAGCTGGTGAGTTTTGGGGGTAACTTCATCCTCTCTACTCAAAGATCAGGACATCCAATGTGTCTCTAGGGCATAACTAAAGAGCATCCATGAAGTTCAGTTCACCATAGCCGTGTCAGGGGCTCTCTGTCAAACTTGATGGTGGGCACATGGGGGGAAGGGTGAATGTGTCACTGTGTACTGAGTATGGAGCTGCTGACCATTTATGACTATCCTTAAGCAATGATCGGAGAGTCATAAAAATGGTAACAAAAAACTGGGGTCTTCCCTCAAGCAATATTGTTAGTGTTGCTTCTCAATTTTTAAGTCCCATACTGTTGACAGATAACTTGACCACAGAATGATAACCAGATGCTACAGCACAGTTACAGTTAAAGCACTTTAAGAGTTAAGGTTGTGAGAAGGTGGTCAAGAGTGCCACTTCTTAAAACTCTGTTTTTCCACCAAATCAACAGGGTTGGTCTTACCTGCCAACCTTGAACCTGGTTACCTCCACCTATTCCTCTACCCCAGTCCATCCTCATCATTCACTGGGCATCTAGTGAAAGAAAGACCTGTCACATCAGAATGTGCAGGTCACTATAGAAGTATACAATTCTCCATTTAGAGAATTGTAGCTTTCAGAAGAAAATCCCAAGCCCACTTTCTTCTTCCATTGGAAGAATTCATCTTACATCAGATATTTGGAAACAATTCTTTAGCAAACAGTCACACGACTGCCACCGGTTCCTGATTCCTATTTTGAGATCCATGTTGTTCCAGTGAATCTGACCAAATCCCCTGAAAAAGCCTTACCTACAGAGTGGTGTAGACTGATGTTGCTTGTTACTCCATATAGGCTTTTTCTCTTCCAGCTCTGTCTTAGGCCTTGTGTGTTTGAACCTCAGGAGTGAGGCTGTTTTTCCCTCCAAGGTTGCTACACTCTGCTCTGTATTAGAGAGTCTTGCTCAAGAGCACATTTCCTTCCATCCAATGGTGGTAGTGTAGAATCCTTGACTTGAGTGAGTTCCTGGCCCTCTGTTAGTGGAAGATGGTTTGGGCCTGGAGCTGGGCTTGGTGAGTTCCTTACTCTTCTCTATCAGAGACAGCTTTTGTTGTTTCCATAAGATCTCATTTTTATTTATGAAATTGGAAAAAAGTATAAATGTTTAACAAGAGAGTTTTGTTTGCTTGTTTGGTTGGGAATATGCCAAAACATCCCCTTTTCACTGCTGGACAGGGTACTAAAAAGTCAAACCCCCATGGAAGGGGAATTTGGTAATATACTAGAATATTATATATTAACCCCAATCCTGGCAATTAACACCCCCCCAATATGGTAGAACAAATGTGAACGTATAGGTAAGATTTTTTATTGTACAATATCTACAAAATAAAAAATCATCCACTAATAGAGATCTGATTGAATAAATGGTATATCTATACAATAGTTATACCATACAAAAAATTAAGGGAGAAAAATGTTGACATACAAATAGAGAGTCCTCCCCAAGCTCTATTGTCAAATGGAAAAACAAGAACAGTAGGTAGGTAGGTAAATGTGATAGTTAATCTGATGTGTCGTGTCCCCTTGGCTAGGCTATGGTACCCAGTTGTGGGGTCAAATACTCTAGATACTGCTCTGAAAGCATTTTATAGATGTGGCAACATTTACAATCAGTTGGCTTTTTTTTTTTTTTTTTTAAGATTTTATTTATTCATGAGAGACACAGAAAGGCAGAGACATAGGCAGAGGGAGAAGCAGGCTCCCTGTGGAGAGACTGATGTAAGACTCAATCCCATGACCCCAGGATCATGTCCTGAGCCATCCAGGCATCCCGAGTCAGTTGGCTTTAAGCAAATCCGATTGGATGAGGCTCACCCACATTATAGAGGATAATCAGTTGAAGGCCTTCAAAGTCAGGCTTCCTGGAGAAGGAATTACACCTCTGGATGGTAACATAGAGTTCCGTCCTGAATTTCCTGCCTGCTGGCCTGCCTTACAGATTTCAGATTTAAAACTGCAGCATCAACTCTGACTTAACTTTCTGGGCTACCAATTGTATATATCCTATAGGTTTTGTTTCTCTGGAGAACCTTACTGATATAGTAGAAAAATAGATTGATAGAGTATGCTGCCTTTTGTTTATAAGATGAAATCCCAGAAGGATAAGCTAGAAACTGCCTCCTAAAAATAATAATAAAGATCAGCCACAAGAGGTAATGGAAACAGAGAATGAAAATAAGACCTAGAAATATATGTAATATACTTAATAAATCTGTGTTTTATTGATATATAACTTTTTACTTTCTATTTTGTATTATGTAAGGTATCATCTCTTGATGAAGTTAACTTAAAAACATCCTTGCACAAGTATGACTAATTAGCTAGTTTTATTTTGACTTTTATAAAAATGGGCCCATGCTTGTTTTGCAACTTGCTTTTTTTCCTCTAAAGTATCTTTTCCTGATATTCATATTTATACCTGTTTATTACTTTTTCACCTACTGTATGACATTGCATTGTAATAACCCCCACAATTTTTCAATTCTCCCCTTGATTATACTACCATTAAAATAGTTGAGCAGAATTATTGCACAAGGGCAAGAGTTTACCTAGAACTTCCCTGGGGCCAATCTGACAGGAAGTCTAGAAGAGTTTTGAACCCAATTAAAAACAAAACAAACTAGTGGATCTTGTAATCTATTTCTTTAAAAATGTATTAAAAAGCTAGAGTTATATAGAACTTTAAGACAATTAATTTGTACCAATTTGTAAATTTTGTGTTGTCTTTGTATGTCCTGTATTTTCAAAATATTACATGAAATATGTAGTTAAAATTCTTGCTACCTCACTAATTTTATTGTATTTTTTTAATCAAAGCATATAATGATTGAATAAACCACATTTTCATTTTCTTTTCAGTGACTGAAGGAATCCTGGACAATTTTATCAAATTACTTATAACCAAGTAATTAATGTAGTAGAAGACATAGGAAATATAAATCCTATATTGAGTTGAATTAAAGCCAAAAACAATAAAAAATGTCCCCAGAGTGACTATTTTCCAAACTCAAATGCATGCTATGTATGATATAGTCAAGGAAGGCTTTGTCCTGTTCCTATTCATTCCTTTTTGCTGTTTCCATTCTTTCTTGCTCTCTTCTTGGTGAAAATTACCACTATGAGTGGCCGTGTAGATGTCTCTCTTCTCCTTAAAAACAAAATTCTACCTTCAGTGTAAGAGTCCTATGAGATTTTTTCTTTTCTTCTTGGCATTAACTTACACATTAACTGAGTTAATAATATTTCCATTAGGCATGAGTATAGAACATTATACTAGGGATTATGTGTAAGGAATATTTTCCTTAAGAAAAGTAACTGTGGGGACGCCTGGGTGGCTCAGCAGTTGAGCGTCTGCCTTTGGCTCAGGTTGTGATCCCGGGGTCCAGGATCGAGTCCCTCCATCGGGCTCCTTGCAGTGGAGCCTGCTTCTCTAGGTCTCTGCCATTCTCTCTTTCCCCCTGTGTGTGTGTGTGTGTGCGTGTGTGTGTGTGTGTGTGTCATGAATAAATAAATAAAATCTTTAAAAAAGATAACTGTGACTGCAATTTTTATTTTTTTACATAAAAATATTCTAATGATGTCTAATTGCTTTCCTCAGTTTCTCCACCTATTCTAAAAAGAAAAGAAAATGTAAACCCTTACTTACTTGTGGGTCAGTGATCTTACTTGTGGGTTAGTGAAAACACAAATTTAAAAAAAATAACTAATACTTAAAAAACAAAAGTTGTCAAATAGCCCCCCCAAAAGTTTTCTCCTTACAACTCCCTTTTTTTTTTTTTTTTTAGAATTACATAATTTTAAGAACATTAGTCATTTGATTTCATTACCCACAGGAAACTAAATATAGCAAGTTGTAACGGGTTAGACACATTCCCCCTCACAAGAGAAAGCTGGTAAGTGAGGGTCAAGGAAAGGAGGGGCAGGGAAGACATAAGAACAATAATTTGAGTCTCCTAAATAAGGGGCAAACAGTTGTCTACATAGTGGTCTCTGGGTTTTGAAGAAAACTATTGTACATAGTTGGTTCTCAGTTTAGATTAGGAAACCATCCCTGAACTCTTCACCACCTTCCTTACCCACACCTAAAGATCCCTTATTACAGCGTTTATCACTGTATCATCGCTTCGTGGTTATTTGCAGTTGCTACCACTATGTTACTGGCAAGCCCGTGGCATTCTTTACAGTGTGGTTTTCCCAGTCTCTGATAGTGTTTATTACAATAAATGTATTAAAAGAATAAATGAATGTTCACCATATTGACTGAGTCCATAAGATTTCAATTGAACTAAAGGAATTATAGAACTGAAAGATAACTCATAGAAAAATTGGTCTGTCCATTATTTCCCTTTCATTGCTCTTGTTTCTCTCAGCTAAAAGATTCCTGCTTTCCCTTGATGCAAAAGGAAAGACTTTTTAATCATAAAAATGGGGAAATAGAAAAATGAGAGTCCACAATAATGAAAGACTGGCAGGAGGGGGATGTAGGAGAGGCTTCAATATGGTAAGTCTAGATCTGAAAATAAATGTGCGTGTGGCCTTTCCAGTAACATCTAGATAAGGGAGGCAACATACTGTAGTATTTAAGAACTCTGTTATTTACTAGACTCATGAGAGAATGTGTACGTTCTTTTGATGATCTCCCTAAAGATTTTGTAGGTTCTCATAATGTTTGCTATAATCTAGTCACTGCAGCTTATAATGTTTCTCTGTAGACTGAACTACAGAAAAGCCCTTAGCACCAACTCTTTGTACCATGGTATTAGAAAGTATACACACATAGATAATGAAAGAAGAACATGGCTGTGATAATGAAGTATCTTAGGAAAAGAACAGACTGATTTGTTCCTGAGATGATAATTAAAAATGATGGTGATGATGCCATTAGAAGCAATAGGAATTTGACAGATTAATTTTTTTGGTGATTTTTATGTAATTAAGATATTCAGCATGGTTGATGAGCTGGGGCTGCTGGATCAAACCCTTCATGCATAATCTGATTATACATAGATTGTGTAAAGGTGGCATGCTGATGTAATTTATGGATGAAAAACATTTTGTTAGTATTTCAAAATAATGGGTTGCTAGAAGTGAAATAGCAGAGTAAAAAGGATTTTCAATGCCATTCTGTTTAATCCTGCCAAATTGCCTCTCCATAAATGTCATTCTGCTCTATTATCCTACCAATCATGAAAGAAAAAAAAATTAAGTCTAAAATGTCTAATTTTCACTAAAAACATAGTGGTTTCTTTATGTCCAAATTACAGTTGTTTCTTTTTCACACATTTGTAATCATTTACATAGGGTGAGCATAACTGTGGTATCTAATTGAGTCCTAAGTGCCAGTATTTCCTGCTGAGAACAAGATCTGTACTGGTGAGGGGGGAACATCGGAGAAACACTGCCGTGTGTAACCCAGGAAGTGGAATTAGTTGAGGATAGATGCATTCAGTGGCATGCATCCCATTCTTCCTATTATGTTGCTCCTTCTCAAAATTGAGATTCTGCTTCTTAAATCCATTCCCACTCTTTTGAGGATCTCTTTAAGTGTGCTGGATTCCTGGTTATCCTTAGAAGTGCAGCTCGTTTATTCAGTTGCTTTGCTGGTACTCAAGCATACTAATAAGGCTTTTGTGAAATGTCAGCAGTCACAGACCATCTCTGGACTCATCCTGTGATTAGTGAATTTGCTGGCAGCCTTCATAGTTCCTTTTGGAGAAAAATTAAGTGTTACAGTAACCATAGTAGCATTTGTAGCTATGGACCGAGAATTAAGGTTATTGATTACTGTATTGGATTTAGAAACTTCCATGTGAATTCATACATGTTTCTTAATGTGTTTGTTTTGTATGGAATAAAAGAATTTAAAAAATCCCATACCTACTTCTTTATTCCATAGGAAAAAAAAATGACAAAAATGAAAGTGCTTAAGAGGTTTCCTGCCCCCCCCCCCCGAGCCATTTCAACTAAGAGGTATTGAAAATCTCCTATAAGCCAATCACTAGGGAAATATCAAGATGAAACCCTATCTCTGCCATCAAGGAGCTAGTCTAGTAGGAAAGACAAATGTTTCAACCAATATTATAATATGGTATAGGGATAAAAAATGGGTAGCAGAGGTAGAGCTATAACTACATCCAACTTAGAGGTGGCAGGATGAAAAGACGTCTTTTCAAGCATATTTAAAAATCTTGAGATATGAGGGTGTTTGGCATAGCATGGTTGAGAAAAATTTGGCATAGCATGGTTGAGAAAAAGGCACAGATGGTCTTTGGCAGGTATGTTAGTTTTCTAACGCGGTGTGCCGAGTTACCACACACAGCGTGTACAATGCCTGGCTATCATCACAGGTTTGGCTTATCTGGCTCATTGGCCCAGGCTCTCCCAAGCCTGAATTCCAGGTCATCCAGCTTCGACGCACTCCTCTGAGGCTTGAGTCCTCTTCCGAACTCATAAGGTTGCTGGCAAAATTCAGTTGCATGTGATTCTAAGACTGAGGTTCCCACTTTCTTGGTGATGGTCAGCCAGTAGCTCTTCCTGGCTCCCAGAGGTCCCCCACAGTTCTTTGCCAGGTGGCTTCGCCCCTAGGCAGTTCACACCATCACTGATTCTTCCAGGGAGGAAGAGGACCTCCCTACTAGGATTTCCCAGCCTTCGAAAGGGCTCCTGCCTGATGACGAGGTCCACCTAGGGTGGTCTCCCTCTTGATGAACTCATAATCAACAGTTTGGGCGTTTACTTTGAACTACAAAATCTCCTCAGCTTTACCATGTAATGTAGCCTAATCACAGGAGTGATGTCTCCCTACGTTTGCCATCTTCTGGGGTTGGAAGAAAGTTCCTGCCCATACTCAAGGGAAGAAGGTCATAGAAGGTATAAGTTCCAATGGGTCATCTTAGAATTCTGCGTACTGGGGTGGGTGGACTTGAATAGTAACAGGGTTGAATCCTAAGAGCTCTTGTTCAAAGGAGGCAGGGATCCTATAGATAATGTTGAGTTACTGTTAGATTTCATCCAAGGAGGCATGGAATTTAATAGAGTAAAAGATAATTTATTTGGCTGCGTGAAGAATGGTTTGACGGTGAAGCTGGATGAGAGGCAATTAGGAATTAACTCAGGATGGCCTCCAGAGTACAGTGTCAGCTATGGCCACAGAGACCGGCAGGAGAGAGAATTACTAGAAATATTTAGAAGGGAGAATAGTACAGTAATTAATGAGTGATAAGATGGTGGCCAACACCATAACTGCCCTTAGCTGCTATTTCTCAAGATCAAGACTTTATTCTAAGGAGCCAAATGGAGTATGAAATAAGTCTAGAGAGGAGACTGATATATCTTATGATATAATGTTAATAGATTTTAATTAAAAAATTTATAGTGTATGTTTAATTAGGCTGTATTTATGTAGTATTCCATATTCCCAAAGAAACCTGTTTTTTTCCAAAGAAACCTTTGACACTGGTAAGTAAAATACATATTAAGCCATGACAGCAAATAGATTTTTTATAACATTTAGATCAATACAATTTCAATTTGCATAAGAGTTGCAAGAACAGTACAAGAAATTCCTGTATGCTCATTATCCACATTCACCAGTTCGCATTTTGCACTATTTGCTTCATTAATCTTTCTACATGGTGATAGGGATATACATTTTTTTTTTAACAATTCCAGGGTAATTTGTGGACAGCATGCCTATTTACCCTTAAATATTTTAGTGTCATTTCCTACAGACAAGGCATCAATTTGATAGTATTCTGTGAAGGATATTTTCATCTATGTTCATAAGAGATGCTAACTGGCAGTATTTTTTTTTTTCTTTAATGGCTTTGATTTTTTTTTTAAAGAAAGTATATCAAGTTGAAAAGGAAATTTTATAAACAAATTTGTGTAATGTTGGTATCATTTTGTGCTTAAATGTTTGTTTGTTTTTTTAAGATTTTATTTATTTATTCATGAGAGACACAGAGAGGCAGAGACACAGGGCAGAGGGAGGATAAGTAGGCTCCATGCGGGATCACACCCTGAGGTGAAGGCAGATGCTCAACTGCTGAGTCCCAGGCGTCCCTTGTGCTTAAATGTTTGATAGTATTCACTAGTTCGATAATCTGGGCATAGAATTTTTCTTTGGAGAAAGTTTTTAATAATGTTATTACTAGACTAAAGAGTCTTCATCTATTTAGTTTGTGTGTGTTTTATCAGTTCTGATTTTTCAAGGAATTGGTCTATTGCTTTTTTGTTCTTGGATTTGCATAATTTTTCCTGTTCCTTTATTAGCTTTTTTTAACTTTTTAATTTGAGGTAATATCAGATTTAAATGAAAGTCGCAAAAATAATGCAGATAATAACTGCATAACATTCGCTCAGTTCCCCAAATGTTAAAATTTTAACACATTTGCTTTGTTTTCTCTTTCCCTCATTTTTATACATGCATACTTATAAGATGTAACATAAATATTTATAACATAAGTATAAATATTTTCCTGAGTTCAGTACTGTGCACTAAGTTACAGATATGATAGCCACTTATCCCTAAACAAATCAGTATGTATTTCTTAAAAAACAAGGATCTTCTCTCTTATAACCACAATGCAATTTTCAAAATCAGAAAATGAATGTTGATACAGTACTATTATCTCTATGTAGACCAACTATTTCACTAAATATTTTTTACAGAAAAAGGCATAAAAATTCCCAAACCCAAATTCTGTTACAAATCCTAATCCAAGATTACATATTTCACTAGTTGTCAAATCTCTGAAGACTAAAATCTCCTTTAATCTGGAATAGTGCCTTAACCTTTGTCTTTTGTGACCTTCATGTTTTTGTAGAATGACTCAGTTTCTCTCTTCAAAAAATATTTTTCTTGTTACTAGATTTTGGTTAAAAGTTTTTGTAAGAAATGTCTCAAATGATGTATCCTTTTCAGCAAATCAAATCAATAGGCATGCAGAATCTACTGGAATCCTTCATGGTTCTGCCAACTTTGATCACTTGGCTTTGTGGGTGTCTACAAATTTTCTCCACCAAAAAATTACTACTTTTCCTTTTGTAAAGAAGTGAAATAATATGTTGAGATTCTGAGAATATTTCGCTTTTTATTAAATATCCACCTGTTAGTTTTAGCACCAATCAGTGATTCTAGCCTGGAACTGTTATTACTATGGCAATTACCCAATCGTAGTTTTGGGTCCCATCATCCCCTCTACATTTTAGTTGAAATTGTACTATAATTAGAGTATTTTTGCATCTCCCCCATTGATTTTTCACATTAATTTATGTGTGGATAGTCCTTTCTATGCTAACAAGCACTATAACTTCCTGGTTTTGCTCACATTTTCTCAGATTTGGCTGGGAAAAGTCCCTATCAACTTGTTTCTATGTCTTTGATATATACTAATTTTTCTTTCAGCACTTTTGAACTTTGGTAATTTCCAGATTCCTATACTTTGCCTCTGCAGCCCTAGAGTCAGCCCTTTCTCCAGGGTCCTACAGTTGTGAATGGTATTTACAAACTATAATCTGGACATGACCTGTTCTTTGCTACTGGATGCCATTGCTTGTAAACTTAAGGAGATACATGTGTATGTGTATGTATGTAGATACGTAGGCATAGCCGCATCTATATTGAAAACTGAGTTCATATAGATACTCCCAATTCCACAGGATTCATTCTATGGGGAAGCTGCTTCCATTTTCCTAGTTAACTTCCTTGACATTGAGAACACTGATTCTCATTATCCAAAAAACACTTACTTCCTCAATACTACAGTATACGTAACTTTAGTATTTATTAGTATTTAATGCTAAATTAAGCAAATATAGTATTGTGAAAGCTGAAAAATATATCTGTCCTAGAGTTTAACATTTGTTTACTGTTCTTGTTTTTAGCTTGAGGGTATAGACTGAAATAAAGTATTCAAAAGTTAATTGGGGATAGTTCATTTTTCTTCAGTGTGATTGTTATTCTTTTGAATGACCGGTTCATTTGTTGCTGTTTTTATCCTACTTTGTCCTCCTCCCATCTTTGTTGATTTTATTTATAAGTATATTAAAAATAATATGGTTTTACAAGTCAGGACTATACAAAAAATTATACTTAGAATGAATCATTCCTCCTACCTCTGCCATCCATTTTATCCAGTTCCCATCCCCCATTCCCTTCCATCTTGGACCTACACTGTAGGTAACTAATCTCTTTCATTTCTGGTTTATCTTTTCTATGTTTCTTTTTGTGCAAATGAGATTTATGTAAGTTTTATTTCTCCTTTCTTACACAAAGGAAGTCTACAGTAGTTTCTCTGCACTTTGACTTTTTTTTTTTTTTAAGTAACACTGTATTCTTGTTATCCTAATAGCTATAGGGTTTGTAGTGACATTTTCTCTCATTCCTCAGGTTATAATTGTGCCTTCTCTCTTTTTTCAGTCATTTCGTGAGGAGTTAATCAGTTTTAACTTTTCCAAGAACTTGCTTTGGGCTTTAACTTTTTCTATGTGTTCTTACCTATAGCATTTCCTTTCTTCTACTTGTGTTGGATTTATATTGCCTAGCTTTTTAGAATGGAAACAGATTGTTGATCATAAATTAACTTCCTTTCTATATAAGCATTTGAGGTCACAGGTGTCTCACTAACCACTGCTTTAACTACATTCAACAAATCTTGATATTTTGAAATACTTTTTAGTTTCTCTGTAACTCCTTTCATCCATGGATTATTTCTATGTGTATGTTTAATTTTCAAGTATAGAGGGCTTTTTACTGGTAAATGTATAAAGAAGATGTGGTGTACAGTGGAATTTTTCTCAGCCATCAAAAGAAATCTTGCCATTTTGCAAGTGCATGGATGGAGCTAAGTGTATTATGCTAAGTAAAATAAGTCAGAGAAAGACAAAATATATGATTTCACTCATGTGGAATTTAAGAAAGAAAACAGATAAACATATGGGAAAGGGGGAAATTAAAAAAATAAAATAAAAGAGGGAAGAAAACAAGCCATAAGAGACTCATAATAGAGAGCAAACAGGGTTGAGGGAGGGAGGTGAGTGGGGGATGGGCTAGATGGGGGATGGGTATTAAGAAAGGCACTTGTCATGAGCACTGGGTGTTGTATATAAGTGATGAATCCCTGAATTCTACTCCAGAAACCAAGGTTACACTGTATGTAAACTACTTAAAAATTTAAATAAATAAATAAATAAATAAATAAATAAATAAATAAATAAATAAGATAAATAAATATCTTTTACTGATTTCTAATTTAATTCTGTGGCCAGAGAACACTTTTTGAATTTTTTTTAAATTTTTATTTATTGATTTATTTATGATAGTCACACAGAGAGAGAGAGAGGCAGAGACATAGGCAGAGGGAGAAGCAGGCTCCATGCACCGGGAGCCCGACGTGGGATTCGATTCCGGGTCTCCAGGATCGCGCCCTGGGCCAAAGGCAGGCGCCAAACCACTGCGCCACCCAGGGATCCCGGAGAACACTTTTTAAATACATCCATCTTTTAAAACTTGATGAGAAAATTTTCTTTCATGGCCCAATATATACTTTTTTGAACATTCTTTTTTTTTTTTTTTTTTAACATTCTATGTGCTCTTGAATGTGCAGTTTACAGTTAATGTAGTGCTCTGTAATGTTATCTAGGTCAAAGTGATTAATGCTCAGATTTTCTATGCTCTTCTGACTTTGATTTGATTGCTCTGTAAGTCACACAAAGAGGAACGTTAAAGTTACTAATGAGTATTTAGGATTTGTCTATTTTTCCCTTTAGGTCTTTAAATTTTGCTTGATGTTTTTTGAAGGCCTTTTAATAGGCACATAAATTTATGATGTCTTCCTAGAAAACTACCAGTTTTATTACTATGAAATATTCTTCTTCTCTCTTGTACTCCTTGGCTTGAATCCCATTTTGTTTGCTATTAATATAGTCACTCCAGCTTTATTATGTTTATATGCATAGTAAATCACTTTTCATTCTTTTACTTTTAAATTGTCTATTTTAATTTAAATGGCATCATTTGTAGGCAGCATGTAGTTCTTCTTATATATAATCAGTATTTTTTCACCGTTAACTGGAGTATTCAGTCCATTTTTGTTTAATGTAATTATTGATAAAGTAGATTTAAGTGTATCATTTCTGTTTCCATTAGTTCAGACTAGCTGGCTTATATATTTATTTACAGTTTGCGTATTCTTTCCTGACTATTTTTAGGCTAACAATTTAAGTAGTCCATTTTATTGGCTATTTATTTATTTGTTTGTTTGTTTATTTTTAAAGGTATTATTTATTTATTTTGTTATTTAAAGGTTTATTTATTTATTTATTTTTAAAAGTTTTATTCATGAGACACACACACAGAGAGAGAGAGAGAGAGAGAGAGGCAGAGACACAGACAGAGGGAGAAGCAGGCTCCATGCAAGGAGCCTGATGTGGGACTTGATCCCGGGACTCCAGGATCACGCCCCGGGCTGAAGGCACGCGCTAAACTGCTGAGCCACCCAGGGATCCCCATTATTGGCTTTTTAGCTATGTATGTACTTTAGCTATATGTTTTTGATAGTTGCCCTAGAGACTACAATATGCACAGCCTAATCTATCACAGCCTATTAGAGTTATCTCTTAGATATCTATGTAAAACTTAGAACATCATTGTTCTATTTGCCCGTTCATCCTTGGGGATGTTAACATACATAGCACACCTAGGATATGCTGTATGATGCACATCTATGATACAGCACTATACATTAGTGTTTAAGTGTTAAAATTGTTCATTTAAGTAGTCACGTGTCTTTTAAGTTAAGAGAAGAATACACAGATTTTTAATACCTACAAATATATTTATGATTTATGGTGATCTGCATTAGTTTCTGTAATCCTAAATTTTAATCTATCATTTTTCCTAAATTTTTTTTCTTTCTTTTTTTTTTTTTATTTATTTTTGATAGTCACACACACAGAGAGAGAGAGGCAGAGACACAGGCAGAGGGAGAAGCAGGCTCCATGCACCGGGAGCCCGACGTGGGATTCTATCCTGGGTATCCAGGATCGCGCCCTGGGCCAAAGGCAGGCACTAAACCGCTGCGCCACCCAGGGATCCCCATTTTTCCTAAATTTTAACAACATGATTTACTATTCCTTGAATTGCCGATCTGCTGTAATAAATTCTTATAGTTCCAACTTATCTGAAAATATCTTTATTTTGCCCTCATTTTGAAGGTGATTTTTGCTGGGCATAGGATTCAGGGTAAAATAAGTCTTCTTTTAACAGTTTAAACTTCTTTTCTTTGTCTAGCCTCCTTTGAAGAGACACCAGCTATCATTCTCATTGATGGGAACTGTAATATCTCGTGCATGTCATTTATGTTTTCTCTCTGGCTACTTTGAGGATATCTGCTTATCTTTAGTTTTCAGAAGTTGGATTACAATATGCCTAGGTAAGGTTTTCTTTGTAATTATCCTGATTGCAATTTGATGAGTTTTTTTGATCTGCAAGTTTGTTTTATTTCCCAGTTTAGGGGAGTTTTTGACCACTTCCCCTCCCCCCATATTCTCCTGTCTTATTTTTCTCTTACCTACTCTGGAATGCTCCTCCCCACACCCCTTACCCACCTATACATGGTAAACCAAATTGTGTGTGTATCTTGAAGTAAACTAAAAATTATATTGTCTTCCTAATAAAAGATGAAACTTAGACTTGGGTCATTTGGATTTTCTTTTTTCTTTTCTCCTTCCAAATCAAATGTTTGAGTCTTTTAGTAGCCAGCATTCTCTTAGATTTACAGTTGGGTTGAATACATTCAAGTCTCAGCACAATCTTCTTTGTAGTTTTAGTCTTTTTCCAGAAAATCCTCTTGCCCACTATAACCAGTCTACTTGGGGTCATAATATCACTTTCCAGGCATACAGAGAATCCTTGCCCTGCTTGTATGTGTCATTTTGTTGGTATTTGCCACACTTACAGAAAGTCCAGTGGTTTTTAGGAATGTTCAAAATATTTACAGGTATGTTACTGGATGGATGCCCTTACATATATTTTATACCATTGGATATTGTCCCATGAGCCTCTGAGGTTATATTGTTGTTGTTTCAATTTTGATTCCCTTTAATCTTCAGAGTGAGTAATTTATATTGATAGACTATTTATCTGTAGACAGATTATCTTCTGAACATAATCTACCTTCAATTTCACTGATCCATCCTTTCTGCTCTCTCCAGTTTGCTTTTTAAGACTTTCAAGGAAATTTCATTTCAGATATTTTACTTTTCAGTTACAGAATTTTTATTTTATTCTTGCATTAAACTTATTTTTTTGGCCTACTTTCCCTACCTCTTTATTATGATATATTTTTCTTAACATTTGAAAACCTAGATTTAGTAGATCATTTCAAGCCTTGTCTGCTAGTTCCAACATCTTGAACATTTTAGGTTCAGGAGTATTGACATTTTCCTGTCTCTTTGTGAGCCTACTAGGTGTACTGCATATTCTTAATGAAACATTATAGGGACTCTGATTCTGTTTTCTACAGAATGTTCTTTTTAGTTGTAGTAGGCAGTCTAATTAAGTACCAAACTGTCTTTCTTGCAGTGGGCAGAAGTTGAGATCTCAGAGCTCCTTTTAGTTTTATAGCTATTGTTTTACAATGTAAATCTTGGCACTTCCAAGCACTAATGGGAGCCAAAGATTTGAGTGGTATATTCATACTCAGATTTAGAGGCTTTCCCTCTACCCCTTTCCTAGATTTTCCCCTTCATTTTCTAGCTGCCCTGGTAGATCTGAACTCCATGCTCTGACTTCTCAATTCATTATGGTTGACTTCTTGCAGAGTAGGGAATGCCCACAGTACAAAGTTTAATAAATGTGAATGTTTTCCAAAGTAGTTCCCTTCTTTCAAGGGCCAGCTTCCCTCCAATTCCTTCTTGCTTTTGACTTCTGTCTAGGCCTCCTCTTTAAACAATGTGAGTTTGTTTTGTTTTGTTTGTTTTGGTCCATTGTTTACAAATGTAAACTTCACTGCATTACAGAAAATAGAACGAGAGTAAGTAGGTATTTCTAGGTTGCTAGACCAGTACTATTCAATAGAAATATAAACTATGTGACATAATAAAACATTTGTAGTAGCTACATGAAAGTAACAAATAAGAAAGAGTTGTGTTAATAAAATGTATCATTAGAATAAGTAAAACATTACCATTTCAACAAATAACATAAATTTATTAGTAAAATGTTTTCCCTTATTTTTGTTTACTCTAGCTTTGGAATCTGATGTGTGTATTATACTTTATAGCTCTATTTGGATGCTAAATCTTCAGCAGTTAAAGCAGAATGTAGTATTATGGAAATTATGAAGTTATGCTTAGTGGAAAAGTAGCTCAGATTGCTTCGGTTTCTAAGTTAATTAAAAATAAAGTAATACTAAAAATCCTCAGTTTTACATATGTTAATGGTTAGTGGCCACATGTGGCTAATGGCTATCATACTGAGCAGTATATATAGGTCTAGCTAATAGTAAAGGATTTCTGTATTTTCACGAAGGAAGCAGCCTTGTAAGGAATAAGTATAACTTTATAGGAACTTAAAATAATTCATATACAAGTACCTCTTTTTTGGAAAACTTTTTTAAAAATAGGCTTTTTCTTTCAATATTTACAGAGATATGAAAAGAAAAAGTCCTAAACTTCTTGCAAAAAGAATTTGGTAACAGGAAAGCCAAATTGGTTTGCATGAAGCACACCATTTATTGCAGACTTTGTCAACAAATTACTAAAATTTTTAATGGAACACATTGTTCATTCTTCTATGAATGTATCCTTCTGGGATTCATATTTAATAATATCCTGGCTATAAACACCTGCTACTTTTAAAGTGTTCTTTTTTGTTGGCTAAGTAATTATAACAATGATCTTGATTATTTAAAAAGTAGTCTTTTGGTATTATTGTTATAATTGCCTTGATTCCCAAGGCAGAATTATGTCTAAATTGGCTTATGTAAAATTCCAGCTGTGCAAACTAGCATAAAAATCTCATAAATGGTGATTGACTTGGTAGAAAATATACCTACAAACCAAGTGTTCTTAGTACCCTATTTGGGGGTGAGAGTCTGTTATAATTCTAATGACTTATCATATTGCTTATAGGTTTTACTGCCCTAGCTGCTTGATTCTGCCTATGCTGAATTCCATCAATGTCTAAAATGAAGAATCTATTTAACCTCCTTCAGATCAAAGCTCTAAAATTTCAGTATCATAAGGCAGGAAACGTTGAATGTGACTAAGAACAGGGAGGTCAATTTGCACCATCTGAATTGGGGCCCAGTGGTCATGCATATGCAATTAATATGGTTAAACTACATAAAATCAGGTGTAGAAGAAAAGAATGGTAAGAAAAGTGATGCTATCTCTCTCTCTCTTTTTTTTTCTAAACCTGGTCAAAGAGGTGACCAGGCAATTAGAGAAGAGGGTGAGAAGACTTCATCATTGTGGGCAGCTCAGTTGACCCTTGGGCACATGGAATCATTTTTTTGAAAGTTTCTTTGGGTGTCTGGGTGGCTTAGTTAAGTGTCTGCCTTAGTTCAGATCATGATCTCAGGGTCCTGAGATCAAGCCCCCACATCAGGCTCCCTGCTCAGCGGGGAGTCTGCTTCTTCCTCTCTGTCTGCTGCCCCATGCAATACCCGCCCCCCACCTGTCTCATGCTCTCTCTCTCTCTCTCTCTCTCAAATAAAATCTTTAAAGAAAAGTTTCTTGAATACTTGTTATGTACCATGTTAGGACTATCTTTGGGGAATACCATTGAATATGATACTCTATGGTGCCTACCCTCATATAGGTAAGATGGTAGGCAAAGTGCTAAGAATGTTACAATTATTACCTCATTTGTCATTAAAAATAAAAAAAAAAAAACAATTGGGTGACCCTTTTCAGGAAAAGAAAGCGAGGCCTGAAAAATCACTTCAAGATCAACAAAAATGCATGTGGCAGGGCATGGATTAAACTTCGGTTCCATCACTCTATGTGCTATATTCTTAATCTCTGTTGAGTACTATGGATAGTGGTTTTCTCCAAACTGGTGTCTTTTGGTTCTTTGTGAAAAACGTCTTGCCCTCATTCTAAGATATATAACTTTTGAAATTCAGAAGACCCCCATATCCTTACTCATGACTCTACTGCTCTTGTGAAAATGGATTATTTCTATCTGCTCACAATGGTTCATTATATGAAGCAACAGTGTTATGTATCCTGTATTCCCCTAGTTATTGTAGATCATTTATCCTGGGCTTCAGGAGCTTTGAACTTACAGGAGTGATCCAGGTTTCCAAGAAGCAGATCGTTTTACTTCTTTGAATTAAAATACTAGGTCTTGGGGCAGCCTGCATGGCTCAGTGGTTTACGCCACCTTCAGCCCAGGATTGAGTCCCACATCAGGCTTCCTGCATGGAGCCTGCTTCTCCCTCTGCCTGTGTCTCTGCCTCTCTCTCTCTGTCTCATGAATAAATAAATAAATAAAATAAAAATAAATAAAATACTAGGTCTTTGAACCTGAAATGACACTTAGATTATCTTTCCTGGTCCCCTTGTACTTTAGAGTTTGAAACAAATTCCAAAGAGGGGGCAACTTGTTCAAGATCTAAAGGTTAGTGTCAGTCATTAGACCCAAACACCATTAGCTTGATGCTCAGGTATTGTTCCCTGTGTATTATGGATCACTCTTGCCTTTTAGATTACCTTTCTCTGAAGTTTGGACCAAATAGGAGTCTAAATTGGAATATAGTCTGCAGTGTTCCAGGAGTTCTCATTCTTCCATACCACAAAGATGCTGAAGTTTTCAGAGCATTCCTGTGGGTGTGGGCTGGGAAGTGGGAGTGAGTGAGGGTCACACAACTTAATTATTGCTAAAACATGTGGTACTCACAAAGGGAGGAATGATTTGCTTACTTGGTTTGCTAGCCAGCCTTTTTCATTAAGCATTATGCTTATACATGCTGAAAGGGAAATAAATACCTTATAATCACAGAATCACAGGCTGTTTATTATGACCATCCTTTCTTCTTTCCCCATCTAATGATTAAATCCTACTTTAATATCCCCAGCAAATAGGGTCACCTAGCATCTCCACTGGAAAGTCTTTTATATGCGTTTTCTCTTGTTATTTACAACTCCATTAGGTAAAAATTAAAACTAACCCCATTTTACAAATGATGGCTTGGCTTATAAATATTAAGAAATAGCAATTTGTAATTGTCAGGGCAAGACTTAGGACTTGGCACAGTCAGGATCCTGAATTTTTATTCTACATTCTATCATGTCAAAATTTGCTTGCATACCTCCGGTGACAGGGGACTCATTGGTACCTAGGGCATTCCTGCATATCTTTGGATTATCGTGATTGTGAGAAGGCCTATCCCTTAATGAGGCTAAAATTTGTTCTGTTGGACTTCTGCAAATTAATCCTACTTTACTTCTTTGATACAGCAGGGCACAAGTGCTATTATCTTCTTATAATGATTTTTTTTTTTTTTTTTTAGAGGGGGAGAGGCAGAGCGAGAGGAAGAGACAGGATCTCAAGCAGATTCCCCACTGAGCACAGCCTGATATGGGGCTCTATCTCGGTGTGCTGAGATCATGACCTAAACTGGAATTGAGAGTAGGACGTATAAGCGATTGAGCCACCCAGGTACCCCAGTACCTTTTTCTTTAGTTATGGGATCCCCATGACTTTCAAATGGTACCTCCTGGGACATGATTTCTGGTTTCCTTGCTATCTTGTTCCTCACCTCTGAACTCCTTTTAATTTAAATGAGCCTTAGAGCGGGGCTCCTGATTAACTAAAATCTGGGGCCACATAGAATTTATTAGGTAGGGGGCAAAGAGATTATCCAATACAGTGACTTAGATAATATGGGAGGGTTTTTTTTTTCTTCTATTGCACATAAAAGTTCAGAGGTGATGGTCTGAGGTTAGTAGTATTACTCAAAGATCCTCAACTCAGGCTTCCAGAATTTCTTTTTTTTTTTTTTTTTTCAGAATTTCAATAATCATCATTTCCCAACTGGCAGCATTGAGGACAAGAACCTGCAAAGAAAGCAGCTCCATCTTAAAGGACATGATTGGAAGTGTTGCATTGCTTCTGTGTGTGAGCACTGGCACCTAACTGTAAGGGAGCTGGGAAAGAGCACCTCAATATGGCCAGCCATATTCCTAGTGAAAACTCAAGCAATTCTGTTACTGAAAGAGAAAATGAACACTGGAGGCAATTGCAGATTGCCACCTGAAGTAAGGTGTAAGTGAAAAGGAAGGGGTAGGATGCCTGGGTGGCTTAGTGGTTGAGTGTCTGCCTTTGGCTCAGGGTCTGATTGCGGGACCCAGGGATCAAGTCCTATATTGGGCTCCCTGCAGGGAGCTTGCTCTCCCTTTGCCTCTGTCTCTGCCTCTCTCTGTGTTCTCATGAATAAGTAAATAAAATCTTTAGAAAAAAAAGGGGGGGCGGGAGGGAAGAAAGGAGGAAAAGGAAGGGGTGAGGGAATGTATCTTTTTGACTCAAGCATGAAAATAGGCACCAGGGAGTTTTAGTATTCTGTTCATCTGTCCTCTAGACAGTCACTTACTAACTTTATCTTTAGTTCTTAAAAGAATATGAATTGTATTCTTTCTTTTTTCTATTTCACAAAGCTATTGTGCTGTAGTTATAAAAGTGATTTTACATGCTGCATTAAATGATTTTATAATGGAATTATAGCCAATATAATTATTTTGTAAGTGATAAAATTGGAAGGAATAGCTTATTAGGACCCAAAGAGGTAGAATTATAGAAGACAGGAGGTTTTCAAAGTCAATAAATGGCAGTGAAGTTACTGAGAAAAACATGTTTATATGTTGTCTCTTCACCTGTCCTTGAGGTTTTATGTAACTTTGGGGATTAGGGGGACCAAACAGTTTAGAGTTAACATTTTTGTTTTATATTTTCACCAGAAATTTGTTGTGATTATTTTCCCCATCCTCACTGAGATTTTTTGGAAGATACAAGATGTCTCTGATAATTGTTCAATAGAGATTTAATTGTATGATAATTGGTTGTACTGTGGATGATTCTGACCATTTAGAAATTGCATAATAAATAAACCATAAAATCTGTGGAGCCCTGAGCATTTTTGTTAAGGCTGGATACTGTGACTTCTACTCACAGCCTAGAGCACATGGCTAGAGGGGGAGAAAATGTGACATAAAAAATGCACACCCACTCTCCATCCACCAGGATTTTCTATAGATTAAGAGAAGTGAACGCATTAAAAGTTCCCAGACTGCCCCTGCCTGGCTTGCACTATATTACTTTACTTCTACCAGGCATATCTACTCTTCACCCCATGTTTCTCGATCACCTGACTCTTGTAAGGTGGTCTTAAGGAACTACCCCTTGAGAAGGTTTGGATTCCCTTTCCAAACTTGATCGTTCTAGTTAAGATCTGTTAAAGAAACTGCCAGAATCTATATTTCCTTCTTCCCTTCTAACAGACTTTGTTCTTGGGAGTGCCAATATGCCCAACTTAGAGTCTACATTTTCCCGTGTCTTTTATAGGTTGGGGGTAAGGGGACACTCAATGTAAACAAAAGTCCTTGGATAGTACCTCTCTGGAAACTGGTAAGCAGGACCAAGCATAGTGAGGTATACTCTTAAGCTTATATCCCTCCCTCCTTTCTTCATACTGAAATGTGGATGTGATGGCAGCAGCGTGGCAGCAGCCATGAGCTAAGAAGGAAGGGTGAGAAGGTTAGAAGTAGCCTGGGTCTCTGACTTGCACTTCCCATACCTGTAGCCTGAGACTGCCTATTCCCTGACTTCTTCTATATGAGGATCAAATAAGACCTATACCTTTTTTTTTAATAGTGTCTTAGGATATGTTGTGTAGAAACAGCCTCAGGCAGGGATTCAGGGACAAACATAAAGGAGAGACTGATACATATTAAGGAAAGGGGAAGTAAGAAAGAAATAATGTGGTCTTGGGCGAAGTCTAATCATGGTCTTGTCTATGGGGACCTGGGATCTCTGGAACATAAGTTGCCACAGAGTTGTCTTACTATGAGGCAAAAAGGCTAGCCTCTTCTATCAATATAAGGGAGCCATTGACTGTGGGCTACCACCAGAAGGGGATATGTGCATAATTTTCTGGGTAAGGCTGCTTTTGTCAACTGAGAACAGTTCTCCAGACAAGAGTGACAGTGAGCATTCAACCAATGCCACATAGTCTGGGGTCTGGGTGTGCCAGCCCATTAGAGTAGTCAATGTGGGGCACTGCAATGTCCCACCTCTTGCATTGTTCACATCCACTTCTCACATAAAATTGATTTTATCCACCCAGATTCTCCAGGATTCTGGATTTAAGATTCCTAGGGAAATATTCAAGAGGAAAATTAGCAGAATGAACTCCAGAGCTGCTACAATTGGTCCTGAGGCTGTGACGGATACTTATCCCTCCCCTTCTCTGCCACCTCATTCTAGATGATTTTCATTCTCAGCCAGGACTTACCAGGTATTGGCAGCTTACCTTGGATGCTTCAGACCCTCTTCCCTAAGCAGTCTGAGGCCCCTGGTTGTTTGCTTATCAGGCCGTGGTTTCTCTACTTTCCCATTTAGAGTTAAAGTGGGCATAGGAGTATCAGGAGATGACCCAACAGATAATCTGGATGTCAAACATATGCCTTTTTGTTTTTGTTAAGTGATAGCTGTCCTGCCTCTCATAACTGTCAGGGTTAATTGCCAGAAGGAAAACTCTGTTCTGTGGCTGCTGGTGTATTGACAGTAACCAAGTAACACTTTGGCTTTAAATTTAATGATTTTTTCACTGTGTCTGCTGCCAGAAGTGTCCCCCTCTGGTAACCAGCACACCTAGAATTACAGAGCCTGAAGCTGTGGATATAGAAGTGCATATTCTCCAGCGGGTCACTGGGAATGATGGTGAGAAGTCTTATTCATTCTTTCACTCTTTGGTTTCTTAGAATATTCATTGAATTCCTTTTTTTTTCCATTTCAAAGAAATAGCTGTGATTCATAATAATGTTATAGCTATAAAAGTAATTTTCACCCATTGAACAGAGTCGTGTTTTAATGTTAATTTAGCCAAGGTTATTCCTTAAGTGATCAGTTTGGAAGAAGCCTACATAAAATGTCTTTTGGTTTAATAGAAAGAATCCTGAAAGACAGCCCTCCATTCTCACAGGTGGCATCTCTAAGTGGCACATTAGTTGTGTGAGTTGTGTGTTTAATAAGCCATTTCATCATTCTATTGGGATGGCAGCTTCTGGAAGTATGTGGTAGGATTCGTGGAACCCAGGGCCATAAGCTGCATGGCCCTCCTAATGAATGTGGGGAAGAATTCATTCACTACTTACACATATACAAATCTTTAGTTACCTGTTTTAGTATACATTCAGCACAGAAGCCCCAGTTGCGGTTTCTTCTTGGTTAATATTGCTTTAATTCACTGTTTTTCCATGATTCACCCATTTTTTTTCAGGTGCTGGACTGATTAGTTATATGGATTATGATAGAGACTGTTATTCCTGGGATGCCTGGGTAGCTCAGCAGTTGAATGTCTGCCTTTGGCTCAGGGCCTGATCCTGGATATCCAGGATTGAGTCCCACATCAGGCTCCTTGCATGGGGCCTGCTTCTCCTCCTTCTGCCTGTCTCTGCCTCTCTTTCTGTGTCTCTCATGAATAAATAAATAAACTCATAAAAAAATGTTATTCCTGCATCCTTTAGGTCTTTGAAGGTGGCCCTCATCTCTACCATTCCACCTAGGTGCAATACTGCTTTTTCTATAGCATCTTAGCTAGACATGGGGTGTAGATCTGTGGCTTCTACTTGGTTGTCCTACTATTATAGTTTTCCCCCTATAGGTAAAGGAATCAATGTACAGCTTCTACCACCTAATTATGTTCATTCTAATAATACATTGGGGATCTGGAGAAATGACCACCAGTTGGTCCACAGGGGAAGTCCTGTGAAAGAGACCTGGGCTAGAACTCCATAGGGCTCTAATGGTGCTTTAGTTCTTTGCATATCATCATTAATTAACTCGGACCCTATATCTAACAGCCCTTGAAATAACTGGATAGTCTTTCTTCTCCAGTATAATATTACCCAAAAGAATGGCTGTAGGTCCTTCTGGGAGAGGACTAGTTGAAATCACTGTATCCACTTGCCATGGTGCTTCCTGGTATGTTGCTCCTGGGGACCTGGCCTCTTCTTTAGTCAATGGGTCCTGATAAAGTATGGGTCTGGAAACTAGTCAGGGATCATGACTTTCCATTGGGGTGCCCAATTATATTTTCTCCAGGAATACCATGTTCTCTTATTCATCTCCATAAAACCCTGCAGGTCAGGCCATGTCCCACCCCTGTGCCTGCCAGTTTTAACTTGCTGTTAATTGCTTTCCTTATTTATGCCCACTCTGCTTTTGATGTTTCAGTCAATTATCAGTGAGCAATGAATGATAAATCACTATTAAATATCATTAGAGAATAGTGACCCATACCAACAAATCCTCCCTTACTCAACTTTATATTGTACCCTTCTCCCACCTTGGTCTAGCACTAGATCTACTCCCAAGCATAGTGTCTAGATACCTGCAGGATATGTAGACCAGCTTTATAGCTTCATTATAGCTTCATTGACTTAGAATTCCTCTTCTCTTTTAACACATCCATAACTTTGCCAGTTGGATCACAATAAGATGTGACTTTAGTTCTTGGTCTGGTGCCCAGAACGTGGGTGAGAACAGATTCTGAGGAAGACCAACATTGTATTATAAGGCACCTGCCCCATTTAGAGTTTCTTCAGTCATCCTGCAAGAGGAATACTTGCCATTTCTATGAGACCAGAGAGTATAGGGTTATCTGGGGGTTTAAAGTGTTCCAGCACATCTATGTAGATATCCTTATCCCAAGTGGACATATCTTATCAGGGACCTAAGTTTGGCATAGACTTAAGATAAGAATTCCATTTTTCCCCCTGAAATTTGTAATCAATCCCTGTGACTGATATTCAGTTTCGTGTACTCTTCAGTTACAGAGTATGGGACTCCTTTTCTAACATATAACGTTATTAAGGCAATAGTTTAGATTTTGGCTATTTTAGTTCACAACATTTACACAATGAAATGATTTTTTAAAAAAGATTTTGTTATTTATTTGAGAGAGAGAGGGAGCATGAGAGAGAGAGAGAGCTCACACAAGGAGGGTGAGGGGCAGAGGGAGAAGGAGACTTCCTGCTGAGCAGAGAGCCCAGTGTGGAGCTTGATTCCGGGACCCCGGGATCAGGACCTAAGCTGAAGGCAGGCGCTTAACTGACTGAGCCACCCAGGATCCCCAGTGAAATGATTACTTAAAAACTAGTAAATTTACATAATCCTAAATCCAAAATCCATATCCTAAATCATTTTTAGAACATTATCATCACCCCAATAAGATCCTACATGTCTAATGACTGTTAATGAAAAGAGAAGGTCTCTTTAAAATGTCTGGTCCTATTCTGACCTTTTGTCTAGCACTTTGGAAACTAAATGTCTTAAATGGAACAACTCGAATGTTGTTCCAGAACTAGATTGGGGTAGATGGAGCTGGAAAGGGATCTATGAATAGGGCAAGGACAGGAGTGCCTTTCTGATCAAAACAGGTGGCAAATGGATCATGTGAGAATAATCCAGGTTATTGTTCTCATTGGAGCAACAATCCTAGCAGTGATCTGTAAGCACGGAGTTGCTCAGCTAGTGGTTCCTAAATTGGGAGGGACATCAGAATCACCAAGAAGATGTGTCATGAATACATATTTTTGGGCCCTGCTGCTGGAGATTGTAATTCACCAGGTCAGAGGTACAGATTCACATTCTTAGCAGGATGCCTTGATAATTCTCACAATTCACCAGGTTGGGAGCTATTATTCTGGTAGTGTAAGTTTGCTTTTTCAGTAGTAGTTGTAAATTTTTTCCAGGAAACACATTTGTGGTATTGAGTCAGAAAGTATTGGAGATATATATATATATATATAAATGTTTAATCCATGGATAGAAAATAAAACCCAGCACATTGGTATTTCACATTCTTGTATGTAGAGATGTTTATCTCTTTTCTGAAGTGAAAAAAAAAAAAAAAGAATTGCCTCAAGGAATTAGGCCTGTAACACTTAGGTTTGTTTAGTTAAGGATCATAAACATAAGGGAGGCAAGGCATTGTGAACATGATATGACCCAGAGGTAAAGAAGCTGAAGTTCATAGCATATTGGAAGCATAGAACAGGGAGTCACTGGGATATCCAGAAAGTTGTCACTTCTGTAGAATTTCCACAAATGAATCCAGACCATTTTGTATGATTCTGTCTAGCTTCAGAAAATCACAACTCTGATTAAGTACTGTGATTATTTAGAAGAGAAAGGGATATTTGATCATAAAATAGGTCAAGTATTATCTTCACCCTTTATGGAAATGAGTCAGGGGTTAATATAAGGCAATCTAACTCTTTTCAGCCCACATCAGATTTCTCACTAAATCCTCAAATTTCTACCTTTAAATTATTTCCAGACTTGGACCATTTTCCACCTTTTTCCTCCCTGTAACCTCTTTGGACATTTCCAGCATTTCTTTTGAATTATCACAATAACCTATAATTAGACTTTCTCCAGACCTTACCATGTACTAAACACACATGCACACATTCTATTTGCATTACAAAAGACTAATTGATTCTGTGAAAATACAGTCTCTAGTATAAATCTTCCAGTAGCTATACATCAACCTCATAGTAAAAGTCAATGTCTTTATCATGACCACAAGGGCCCTACATTATCCCATCTAGCTCACTCCTACTATTTCCCTTGATCATTCTGCTTTAGCCACAGTGGTGAGCTCTCTGTTGGTTGAACATATCAGGTACCTTCCTGCCTCAGGATAGTGATACCTGCTATTTCCTCCATCTGGAGTGTTATTCCCCACTCTCTTGGTTCTTCTAGATCTTAGCACAACCATCTCAGTGAAGCCTGTCTTGGCCATCCTATTTAAAACTTTAATCCTGCCTGGGACACATTTTTAATATCTCTCCATGCTCTATTTTATATCCTTAGCACCTAACATTATCTACTTATGATCTATTTATGTACCTTACTGTCTATCTCATCAATCAGGGTAATGAAAGCTCTGTCAAGACAGAACAATGCCTGATTCTAGGTGCTCAGTAATTACTGGCATTAGTGAAAAAAGATCTATTATATAATTATTGGTTAATTCTCTGTTTTAGCCTGGGAATTTTGTTTATTTGTGAATGAGATGAAGTGGGACTTTATTCCTCAGAGCTCAAAAAAGAATAGATTTCTGAGAATTAGAGAACACTGGATATTATAATCAAGTTGACTTGTGTCCTAAACCTCTGACTTTCAGCAATCAGAATGTGAAGCTGCAGTGGATCTTGAGTATCATTTGGTCCAGTCTTATATTTTACAAATAAGGAAAATGAGGCTCAGAGCAAAAAAGGGATTGCCTAAGGTCATCAAACTGAGTGGCATGTGCTGAGGTAAGATTTTTCCTCCTCGATTGCAGTACAGTTATGCCTTTCTTGGTCTTTTGTTCACAAGTGAACATTTTCTGATAACTTTTGAACTGAGATGTTCTTAACAATTGTTATTCTTGAGGAGAAAAATATTTTGATTTTAGCAAAACCGTGCTCAGTCTCATACATAATTTTTTCATACCCAGTAAATAATTCTTTAAATATTCCTGTTTATAACATGCCTATTTTTTCTTTTTACTACATGTAAACATTATGAACTATGTGCAGTTTTGACAAGGTGCCCATGTTCTGAGAACCCTGAAGGGCAAAGTGCTGTCATTGCGTGTATTTGATTATTTAGTAAGTATTAATTGAATACCAGTATGTGCAAGAAATAATCCTAGGTCCTGAGATTCCAGTGATAAATAACACAACTGAGGCCCTTGTAGAGGACATGGAAGATAAAATGATAGCAAAAATAATTGCAGATAATTATATGTGCCTTGAAGAAAACAAAACAGATATGCAATAGAGATGGGATCAGAAAAAAAAATTGTTAGAAGGCAACATCCGAACAGAGGCCTCAAAGAAAAGAACCAATCAGCCACCTGATGATATGGGATGGAGTGGAGTAGACAGACACCAGCAAGAATACAGGTTTTATGCTGGAAATAGGCTTATCATGATCAAGGAAGAAGAGAAAGGACAAGTTGATTGTGGCAATACAAACAAAAGGAAGGTTGGTAGAAGATGAGGTCAGAAAAAGAGTAGGAATTTGATCACCAAACCTGAGTCCCAATGAAGATCTTGGGAAGCCCTAGGGGGAAGTGATTTAAAGCAGGGAGTAACCGCTGTGGTTTAGATTTGGAAAATCCCACAGTGGTTAATGAGTAGAGAATGTGTTTCAGGCCGCCTGGGTGGCTCAGCAGCTGATTGTTTGCCTTTGGCTCAGGGCATGATCCTGGGGTCCCCGAATCCAGGCCTATGTCAGGCTCCCTGCAAGGAGCCTGCTCCTCCTCTCTCTTTCTCTCTCTATCTCTTTCTCTCTTTCTTACTCTCTCTCTCTCTCTCACTCTCTGTGTCTCTCATGAATAAATAAATGTTAAAAAAAAAATGTGTTTCAGAGGATCAAAAGTAGAACCAGTCAGATCTTAGGGGGAAAAAAATCAGTCAAGAGAAGACAGTGGCTTGGAGAAAAGAAGTTACAGTAGAGACAGAGAGATTCCATTATGTGGTGTAGGTACCACACTAACGACTGCTCAAGTGACCAAATCTCATAAAGTGTCTGCCTGTGGACAACCCATTCTGAAAGGACAAAGGGGAAATGGTGGATAGGTTTGGTCAATTTCATCAAAAGGGGATACATTGTTACATATGGTTGGAAGGCACACTTCACAGATTACTGGGTCAAGAAGATGTTATTAAAAGAAGATGCAGAGAGGATTGCTCTGTGGCCAAATAAGTGCAGGGAACAGATCCAGTAGATTTCCATTTGGAGATTCACAGTGCAGATTAATTTATTCTGAGAGCTCTAGAGTTAACTTCATTTTTCCCATACTTCTTCAAAATCTTTAATCAAGAAATTGTTTTCTTTTTTGCCTTCCTCCCAGAACACTCACTAGTAAGCTGAGGGAGATGGTCTTAAGCAAGCTGATGCAGTGGAATAGAGACATTATTCTCTACTGCCATCACTGACTTTATTTTGTGTGCTATTGGACACACCACTTTTCCTACTGGAACATCATTGTCCTCATCAGTAAAATATAAGGTCAGAATAATGGGTCATCAGCTTCACTTTCTTTTATACAGTTGTTTAAAGTTGTTTTTCCTATAAATCCTCAAAGAGTAGTTGCTTGAGATAAAGCTAGTAACTCAGTTTAAATGAGTTTGGCGGTAATGCTTCAACCCACCCTTATCTTCCTGAGCTGATAGTGACATGATTTCTTTGTACTGTGTGAGAATTTTTTATCATCTTCACTTGCAAAGGAGGTATTTAATAACTGGATCAGAACTGTTGCTAGCCCAAGGTCTGAATCTCCTAGGAGAAGAGTTACAATACTGTGAAGGTGGGTCAGACCAAATGGATTTACAGTACAGCTGGTAATACTCACTTAGATGTTACTAGGCAACTGTGCAGGGTGGGATGGAAAAGATATCGATACTCAGACTGTGTCTTGTAAGCCCATTTGCTTCAAATCTCAAGAGATGCATTTCTTAGCAAAAAGTGGAGTACTGAAAAAACATTCTTTTGTTCAAAATTTTTTCTGTACTTTGAAAACAATGAGGACATAAGGCATATTTTTGCATGTTGAAGGTTGCATTAGCTCCTTTACCAAAAGATCCATCCTACCTTCTGTCTTTCCTTCATTCTTTCCTTTCTTTCACATTTTGAGGATGAGTCAGCCTATTTCTCTGGACCTTGAACATCTTTAGCTGTGCTTTTGGGAACCATAAGCAAGCCTGAGGAATAGGCAGGCAGTACAGAGAGAGACTATCAGGGGGCTGGTGGAGGAAATGGGGTTAAAAAGCTATGGAATCATGGAGGAGGTAAGAAAGAAGATAAAAATAAGAAAGATTAATGGAGAAGTACACTCAATTTGGAGTAGGAAAGACAGAGGAAGCATATTCAAATTGATGTTACTTTTTTGGTTCAAAGAGACATAAGGACAGCTAAGCCCTTAGTTATCTAAGGGATTTCCAAAAGTCATTTGTTAACCTAACAAATGGCACTTTTATCTTTCCTATCACAGGAAATTGCAAGATTTTAGAAGCTCTTCACTAAGAACAGAGAATTTTGTCTTTGGCAGCTCAGTATCTGAGCTCTTCCTGAGGTCTCAGTAATCTGTTTTGGGAAAGGAGGTAGATATGGAAAGAGAAGCAGTTGGAGTATACAGAGTGAATCAGGGAGAGGAAAACAACCAGGGATAGAAGAAACTAATTTGTTGGAAATGCAAGAACAGGGGCAAAAGAATACAGTCGTGAAGGAGCTTGATTTGGCAAAAGTTTCAGTGAGATTGAGAGTGAGTTGGGGCAGAAAAGAAGCTTTGGAGCAGATATGGGTATAATGTGTGAAGAAGGGGGAAGAAGGTTTCCATGGATGTAAATTGGAGCTCCTTGTATGATGTTATTGAGGTAGCACCAGTAAAGATGGCAATCACTTGTAATTGCCTCTGATCCCTCTCCACTGCCTATGACACAGATCAAGGACTAGATGACATGCAGCCACAGCTGACAGCAAAGATGGAAAGGAGAGAAAGAGCTGAGAGGGGTGAGTGGAATGATACATACATGGAAGTAAGTGCATAGGGAAGGAATGGAAACGTTTCCTATTTTCACCAAAGACTCAAAATTCTAAGCAAGAAATTTTAGATTAAGTAGCAATGCACTTCCTGGCTGTACAAGTGTACTATGAAAATTTTTTTTGATATTCACATAACCTGGCAAATCTGATTCCTGGCTTTTTAAAGAAAATGTTGACTATAGCATCTTTCTGGCTTACTGAGAGAACACCTCTTCTGTGAGAGAAGAATACATTGAGCAGATTTCCTGGTCTGAGCATTTGTGATTTAATGATTCAGTACCACTGAAATGAATTTTAATATAGTCAACACCAATTCTGAATACTTATCCCAACACACTATTTTCACTGGCTTTGCCGTCTTGAGATTTCCATCGACTGTGTTGCATTCGGTCTTACTTCTGAGGCTGCAGTCAAGAGGCTGGATAGAATGAAATCACCACCCTATTACTATTTATGTAAATGTTCAGCAGGGTTTTGGGGTGTCAGCAATAATCACCCCAGAATTCTGTGGTGATCAATGTACCAGTTACACTGACAGAGTTCAGTATTGTTTTAAGAGAAGCATCAGCATATGGAATTATATCACAAGTGTATACCATAGAACGTGGAGCATGCAAGATCTTGTTTGGCAAAAGAGTTTATTTATTTTTTTTTAGAGCAGTTTTGGATTTGGACAGAGGGAGAAGCAGGCTCCATGCACCGGGAGCCCAACGTGGGATTCGATCCCGGGTCTCCAGGATCGTGCCCTGGGCCAAAGGCAGGCGCTAAACCGCTGCGCCACCCAGGGATCCCAGCAAAAGAGTTTAATAGTCAAATCAGTTTGCACACTTTAAGCACTGCTGGTTTAATATAAAAGCCACTCTGTTAAGAGTGAAAGGACTAGATATCTAGTAGCAGGTGTGCACTTAACATTGTATATTACCTCAACAAGCCCCTGAAACTGTAGGACTATGAATTGGAGGTCACACTCTCTGTCTTCTCTACACAATAGGGTTATAACCTATCATTTAGTTGTGGTCTACGGGGTGAAGTCCTGGCTCTATGGTCAGAGAGCTTATATTAGAATTCTAGCTCTATCTCCTAAAGCTGTGTGACTAGACCATGTTACTAGATTTGCCTGAGCATTAGTTTATCCTTAGGTGTGAATAATTGTATATTTATCTAATGGGGCTGTTAGAGGTAGATGAGGTCACTAATTGTCATCCTAGTACTACTTTAATAGTTATTAGGCCAGTCATATGATTAGCAATATTATGATTAGCTCAAACAATGATTATAATTATGAAACTTTTTTTTTAAAGTAGGAATAGGAGCAGGAACAGCAGTAGTAATTATTGTTGATTGAGCACTTGGGTTTTTTCCAGGCACTGTTCTAAGAACTTACAGGATTTTTATGAGAATTAAGTAACATCAGTTAGGTATCTAATTATACCTATTTTTTTTTAATTATACCTATTTTTACAGAGAAGGATTGCTGTGGTTCAGGAGGTTGAACCTGTTCAGTCTTCTAGTCTGAAAGTGGCAGAGCTATGTACTCCTATGCAATGCCAGAGGATTCTTTTTTTCAAGTAAACTTCATACCCTTGTGGGCTCAAATTCAAACCCCGAGATCAAGAGTTGCATGCTCTACCAACTAAGCCAGGCGGGGCTTCAGTGCTGGAGGATTTTAACCTACTTTCTATCCCAAGTTAAATGTCCCTTTCAACCGCCTGTTGGTGCTGTTAGCATCTCTGTTTTCCAGCTCTGTGAGGGCTTTAAGAGGAAAAACTAGGGATTCTTCAGAGTTCACCAGCAAATCATTATGAGTGGAAATTAAAGAAGTATAGACAGGATAAGCACTAGAGGCACTTAGATTTCCCTACTGATTTTTCTTTCTCAATGAATATTATTAAGTATTTAACTGTAATTGAAAGGGTAGTGCTGTATATTAGATGTAAAAGGAGAATTTTTATATGCTGATTATTGATTTAAAAAAATAAAGTGGATGGCACTGAGTTCTCAGAGGGGTTATTGTACTGTGAATCCACAATAGCTGGAGCAGAGCCCTCTGTGACAAGTAGCGCGTGTTCTGGAAATGTTGAAGGGGGCCTTGCAGGTCTTGGAAGAAAAATGGGCAAGATTGCCATCTAGTGGACTCTGAGCTAACTTCAGCTAAAAAAAAAAAAGCCGTGTTTAGTGAAACCTGTCTAAAATAAATTACATTAATGGATACTTTATTTAAATATGTAATGGAGAAATGTATATTGAGTCAGACCAATACTCAAACTGAATTCTGAGTTGGTCAGTGGAAAACCAAAATGTATGCTAAAGGCTCAGACGCACAGGATTTTAGCACTAAAGAGAATCTAAGATTAGCATCTTCAACCTCTTCCTTTTGCAGCCCAAGGGAGGGCAGTAACTTGCTTAGGATCACGTGAGCATGAGGACTTATGCTCAAGGCTTCATAAATCCATGTTCCAGGCTCAGACTTTTATATAGAGTGCAGAGCAGAGCACTATCCTTTATAACATAAACAAAACGGGAATCCATCCCAAATTGTATAAATCCAGCTAGCCATTATAGATTCACATTTACAAAAGAAGATGGATATTATAAGCAGTAAACTGTTTGAACTCTTTTTGGAAACCTCTCTGCACACTTACGTCACGGTGATGGAAAATAACAGTATTTTAATCAGGGTTCAAGAGCATTTCTCCGTGTCTGTTATTTAGGGATGTGCTAAATACACATAACTGAAGAGTATGTTATAGGACTCTGTTGATGATAAAAGTTTGTTGACTTATATTCTATCCCCATTCAGCTATCAACTTTTGATGTTTGTGTCCATGTTTCTCATAGGAAGAAACCAAAGGGAAGGGAAGGACGAAGAGTTTTACTCCTTGGAAATGTCAGTTGAGCTATTTCAGATGGAGGGGAAAGAATAAACCCCTATTTTGAGTCACAGCTGTGTCCCATCCAGGCTGTGTTGTCTGAAGTTTTTGTTTGTTCATCTCTGGAGTAGAGATGGTGATAATGTGCCTCCTCAGCTCAGGGTCCTTGTGAGATTTAAGAGGGAGGACATGTAACACAGTACTCTGTAGGGTTTCTCCATCTCTTTCTCCTCCCCCTCTGCCTTCCTCCTTCCTTCTCTGTGGGAAGTGGTCGTATTTATATTCAGCCTTCCTAGCCTTTTCTCCTTAGATTCCAAACCAAACCTGCAGACACACTGAAAGAATAGCTCACTGGATATCCAAACATCCTTCTGGACAATTCACCAGTTGTTAATATTTGAATGTTGTATCACGGGTGCCCTTCACAGCTTTTCTGTGTGTATCACCAAAACATCACCTTTTCACTATAACCGCGCTACCATAAACACCACAGAGGAAGCTCGTGATTCTGTAGAGCTAATATTCTTTATGTTCAGCTTGCTTTAATGGTCCTCTTCATGATTTTTATATGATTATTTTTCAACCCAGGATCCAGCCAAGGTTCTATTTGGTGGTTATTTCACTGGAGGTTCTTGTCTTCTAGAACAGTGCTCCTAAAACTAAATGTTTTATTTTTCAGGATGTTAATGTTTTGAAGACCTTAGAAGGCAGATTATAACACTCTGATGCCAACTTTGATCACTTGATTAAGAAGGTAGAGAGATTAAGAAGATTTCTTTTTAGTTAAAAAAATTTTTAAAAAAGGTAACTGCTGGGCATCTCTGTTGTAAAGGTGTATTTTTCTGGTTGAAATAAGTATTTGGGGGATAATAATTAGGGTTTCGTGAACATTCTGTCCCCAAATATATTTTGACCCACAGTTTTTATGTATCCATGAGGGAACTGTAGCTGAATTGTGACTAGTTTGGAAATTGAAAAATGGTAATTTTCCCCCTATTTTCGGCTACAGTGATTACCTGTCAATTTCTTAAAAAAGAAGAACTTTCCCTTTTCTTCCCCTCAGGTGCTATTAGAGACCCCCAATTTTTTTTTTTAATCCATTGCCATCATTTTCCTTAAAGTTCAGGTTGTTGCAAACTTGGTCAATGATAGCTCCTTGGGGTTGGCTCCTCTGTTTGTGTACTAGACTGTTTCCTTTCTGGCACAAGCTGTCAGGAGGCTCCTCTTGTACTTTTTGTAACCCACCCTGGAATTAGGAATTAGCACTTAAAGGAATGGAGAACAATACTTAGAAACCGAGACCAAAGTACTAGATTAAGCAGTATACAAATGTTTTTAAAACCCTGGTTTTAGTGTAAAATAAGATTAGAGAAAAATGTACTTGGCTTTGGGTTTTTTGTCAAATGACCCCTCTGCTTGGTTAAATCCTCCTTCAACTTTTAACTGCTCACATTTTCTGAGGAAACCATAAAGTCCCAGGTCCCTCAGGATTAGGATCATTCTCCCCTAACATATCTGCTTTTGGAGCTCTAAACTTTCCTAACGCGTATCACATGTATAAATATTCAAAGATTATCTTGTCTGAAAGGGATAACTGAACGTTCCCAGATACCCCTTCCCCAACACATGTATAGCCTCCTTCTCCTGCTATGAACATCTGCCCCAATGTAACACATTATCATTGAGGCGTTATTGCCACCCAACATCCACAGTTGACATTAGGGTTCACTCATGATGTTACACATTCTGTGGGCTTTGACAAATGTATGATATTTCTATTGTAGTATACAGAATAGTTTCACTGCCCTAAAAATCCTTTGTGCTCTGCCTAGAAATCCTTCCCTCTTCCTTAAGCCCTGGCAACAACTAACATTTTTTCTATCTCTATAATTTTGTCTTTTTTGGAACATCCTATATTGGCAATCATACAGTATGTTGCCTTTACAGATTGAGTTCTTTCTCTCAATAATATGCATTTGTTTCCTCCATGTTTTTTTCATGGCTTGATTGCTTATTTCTTGTTACTGCTAAATAATATTCTGTTATGTGTTGTTACCACAGTTTATCGCATACCGAAGGACATCTTGGTGGCTTCCAAGTTTTGGTAATTAGTAATAAAGTTGCTATAAACATTGATGTGCAGGTCTTTTGTGTGTGCATACAAATTGTCAGCTCATTCGTGTGAGAACCAAGGAGCAGGATTGCTTGAATTATATGGTATAAGTAGATTTAATTTTATTAAAAATGGTGGAGCATTTTTTATTTGTATTAAATTGCAGACGTATGTCCTCACAATCGCCTCCTCTCTGTCATAGATATGGCACTACAGCTAATAGGTTGGATGCTATTGTTACTTCTACTCCTTTTTATTGTAGTCAAATTTTTCCACCCTTTTCTCCCAGATCAGTGTAGTGATGTGGGTTCCATCTAGTGGACATAGAGAAAATGTCTTTTCATAGAACAAAATCCACCACCAAAAGATTCATGCAAACTAAATCAATCAAAATCCCTTCTGTATTGTGCTACATAAGAAAAACATTCCAATGTTTTGGACCTGGAACAAGTGTTTGGACTACAGCAGAGTCCTAACCTTGGAGAAGTATGTTAGGAAAATAGCAGAATCAGCAGCAAGTCAACACTCTGAATTTCTTAATTTATTCATCAGAATGACTTGGGATCTTCATTAATATACAGAGCTTTTGGAGAGAGAAGAATGCCATAGAGGAGATAATTAAAGGATAAAAAGTGGTCATTGTCTCTAGAACTCCTACTCTTTTTGTAGAAGAAGACCAATTAGAAACATACCAGAGGGCAGCCCCGGTGGCCCAGCAGCGCCGCCTGCAGCCTGGGGTGTGATCCTGGAGACCCTGGATGGAGTCCCACATTGGGCTTCCTGCATGGAGCCTGCTTCTTCCTCTGCCTGTGTCTCTGACTCTCTCTTTCTTTCTCTCTCTCTCTCTGAATAAATAAATAAATCTTTTTTTAAAAAAAGAAACATACCAGATATGATGATACAATATTAAACTGTAAATTGCAGATGGGAGGAGAGGGAAACACAGAGGGTAAATGTCACTGAAAAACTATGAGCAGTCACAAGTCTTGAAATAGGAAGAGGCTATGGAGAGCTTCATGAAAAATGGCTAAAGTCAGGGCATAGAAAAAAAGTTTGAATTACAGAGTTCCATGCAGAATATCTATATCTATTTGTTCTAATTCACTGAGACTTTGAGAGGAGGCAGGGGGTAAGTGAAATAATTGAACTATCTCTAGGAGACTCTAATGAAGAGTAATTGAGATAATAAAAGATAATGCTAACACTTTAAATGATGATTGGAAGAGCTAACAGTTGCTGATGTCGCCTATGTGGAGTCACTGCCCTAATTACTTTTACATATATTATCTCATTTAAACTTTGTAACAATCAGATGAGGTATAGGTATTACAATCTTCTTTGTTTTAATTTGAGGAAATTTAGGCCTCAAAAGTATTTTTTTTTATAACTTTAACTAAATTATAAAGCTAGAAAGTGGAAGAGCCTGGATTTAAGCCCAGAAGGAAGATTTCAGGGCCTCTGATCTCTTGAATTCTGCTAGATGGAGTGAAACAAATGGGATGAAACAGATTGAGGAACCTGAATTATGGACCTATTCTCTTCTTGATGTACCTAGGGCAAATGCAATTCTGTTCCTGGGCACGAGTTTCTTCACCTGTTTAGTGAGAATATCAAAATTAGGTACCTTTAATGTATCCCTTGGTTCTAAAATATGTGATTATATTTAGGATGCTCAATACTTTGTTTTGATAATTAAATAATATTAAAATATCTAAATATCTACTTGAGATTTTATGTTAAAATAAAGGGGCAATGTAATATACTCCAAATTGATCATACTTATTTTCTGTAGTGTTTGGTGTTATTTCTCCACTCATTCATGATTTTGAGTTCTGTGTTTTTTTATTTTTCAAAAATTTTTTATTTATTTATTCATGAGAGACAGAGAGAGAGAGAGAGAGGCAGAGACACGGGCAGAGGGAAAAGCAGGCTCCATGCAGGGAGCCTGATGTGGGACTCGATCCCGGGTCTCCAGGATCAGGCCCTGGGCTGAAGGCTAAACCGCTGAGCCACATGGGCTGCTCTGTGTTTCTTTTTCAGTAAGTCTGGTTAGAGATTTGTCAATTTTACTGATTTCTTTCAAAGAACCAGCTCCTTGTTTCACTGATATATTGTACTTTTTTAGTTTCTATATCATTTATTTCTGCTCTAATCTTTATTATTTCCCTCCTTGTGCTAGTTTAGGTTTTGTTTTCTTTTTCTAGCCACACTTCTTTTCTGATTTAAAATGGCTATTCTGGGAGTGCCTGGGTAGCTCAGTTGGTTAAGTGTTAGACTCTTGATTTTGGCTCAGGATTGTAAGACGGAGTCTCACCTTGGGGCTCTGTGCTGAGCATGGAGCCTGCTTAAGATTCTCCCTCTCCTCCTTCCTCCCCTTCTCTCCGTTTCTTCCTCTCTCTCTCTCAAAATAAATAGCCTATTCTGTAAGGCAGATGTTAAGATCATCCTATGTGGACAATTCTACTACTACTGTCAGCATGAGGGAAATAAAAATCTACTTTGGCTTAAAATACTATTGGAGAGTCAGCTCGGTGAAAAGGGAAGCAATGGAAGTCTAACCATTCCTGACTCACCTCCTCCTCCCCCACTTGTATCTGTTGAGACCTGTTGATAGAACTCACAAAGCTCTGTTGAGTCTGTCTGAAGCTCCACTGAATTTACACAGTTTTTTTTAAGACTTAATTTATTTATTCATGAGAGACAGAGAGAGAGAGAGAGAGAGAGAGACAGAGACACAGGCAAAGGGAGAAGCAGGCTCCATGCAGGGAGCCCGACGTGGGACTCGATCCCAGGTCTCCAGGATCACGCCCTGGGCCGAAGGCGGTGCTAAACCACTGAGCCACCTGGGCTGCCCTACACAAAGTTTCTTTGCATCTTTTCAGAGCACTCATTCCTAACACCTTTATCCTAACTCGGGACATCATATTGTTCCTGAGAACTACTATACTGGCTCCCTTACAAGTCTCCCTGACTCTGTATGGCCTCCTTCCAATTCATTTTTCACACTGTGAGTTGAGTAATCTTCTCATGTAATTCTGCTGACACCCATCCAGTAGCTTCTCTGTGTACTTGGGATATCTTCCCAGAATTCTCATTTCATTCACATGGTTTAGGAGGTATTTCCTGTTTAAGACATTGCTTACCTTCCAACCCCAAGGCCACATTGCTCCCTATCCTGAATTTTTAAAGCTTAGACTTTATTATCATTGAAGAGTCCTTGACTTTCATCCTTACAGTATAAGTTGTCTTGACATTCTGTAGTACTTAATCCTGGCACCTGTTGTACTATGATGCAGTCACCTTTATTGCCTATAGAACTGTAAGAACCATGAAGGAAAGAATCCTATCTGCCTGTTCACACTCCTGTTCCTCATTTGAGTAAGTGCTTATATTAAAAGAACAAATGCCTAACGAATGAATGAATAAATACATGAATGAACCAACAAACTGAAAAATCAGTGTTTGAATACCTAGGAGATTTACCAAAGGCCAGGGTTAAATGAGGACTAAAGATCACATAGCCTAACTCCCATGTAGCCTGCCTACTTTGTGTACCATGTAAAATGGCACTTACCTTCTGCTAGTCATAAGTAAGCTAAACCCCAGTGGTGTGAGAGACCTCAGTCTCTGCTGTTCTACTGAGCTCTCTGACTCAGAGCCCCCACTGTGCGGCTGAACATCACCTAGACATTTGAGCCCCTTCTGTTCCCCCTGGCTCTGGAGTTTCCTTGCTATCTTTCCTTCTGGTCTGTGGTCCCCTGTATGGCAGCCTCTGTTTTCATTTATTGTTCTGGATATTGATAGGTGCCCTTGATCTGAAACAACATGCCCCTTGAGCCTATGACGTTTTTCAATTTTAATGCCTTACTTCCCTAAATGTACCTTATTCTTTCATTCTAGAATTCCTATTATTTGGATGTTGGAATGCATGGACTGTTGGTCTAATTTTAAATATATCTATCTTTGTCTTTTTGCTCTACTTTCTAGTTTCCCTAAACTATTTTCTAACTCTTCTGTGAGACTTAAATTTCTGCTAAACTTTTTTTTTTTCCCCTTAAGTAGGCTCTATGCACAGTATGAATCTCACGACCCTGAGATCAAGAGTTGCATTCTCTACTGACAGCCAGGTGCCCCACTGCTAAACTTTAATATCTAAGAGCTCTGATTGGTTTTTCAGAAATCTACCCCTTTTTGGATCGTATACATGTTTTATTGATGAATATTTGCTGTTATTTCTGAAGATATGGTGGGATATCAGGATATCGGTAGGATGTTATTTAAACTTTTTCTTCTTGGCTTTCTGTCAGCTGCATTTTACATTAGGGGCTTGATATTTTCTAAAAAAAAAAAAAATCTCAGATGTTTGGGATCCTGTTTGTTTTATTTAAGAGTGGGGTACTTGAAATGTAGAAGCACTGAGCATGAGGTTGGTGCTGGTCAACAGCGGACTTTACTGGGGGTAATCTGAGAGGACTCTCAGGTGGGAGGGTTCCCCTAAATGTGAATATCTTTAAGTCTTTCCTCTAATCAGATTCCTCAGAGGAGATTCTTCTAATGCCCTGCCTGAAAAGTGAGGTTTGACTGCTAGTTTTCTGAGAGCCAAGGAAGGGGATGGGGATGCCAGGGCTCAGCATTCAGTAGTAACTTCATAATCTAGGGAAGAAGAAACATCTGAAAAGGAAAAAGAAAAAGAACCCAGTACCCCTCATTCACAACCAAAAGTTAGTCTGCCTACAACAAGATCTAGTTTGGTTCCAGAAAGGGAAATAAAACTCACTTTTCCATAAAGATTAATGTATTGGCTAGAAATTGCTTGCTCCTGGGTTGAAACAAAGTTTTGTGTCTTAAAGATTGATGGATTTTTTTTATTTTTTATTTTATTTTATTTTTACCTACAGGGGACAAGAATAGTCTTGGGGTCTATAAGAATTTTCATTCTGTTTGCGCCCTGGCAGAGTCGCCCCTGCCCCCCCCCTCAAAAAAAAGAATTCTCATTCAGGAAGAGAGAAAGAGGGCAGCCCAGGTGGCTCAGTGGTTTAGTGCTGCCTTCAGCTCAGGGCCTGATCCTGGGGACCTGGGATCGAGTCCTACATCGGGCTCCCTGCATGGAGCCTGCTTCTCCCTCTGCCTGTGTCTCTGCCCCCCCCCCTCTCTGTCTCTCATGAATAAATAAATAAAATCTTAAGAAAAAAAAAAGGAAGAGAGAAAGGTCACCCACTGATCAGGATAAAAGAGAAAATTTCATCTTTTATGATCAATCTTGATGACTCCCACTACCTTCAATATTTAGTTATACATAATTGCAAATCTAAAGTTAATTAGCATATTAAACTTCTCTATTCAAATTACAAGGACCCTAGGATATTTTATCTTTGATCACTCCCTTTCCAATTTACATGTAATTTTTGGGTAGTATTTATAGGTGTCCTTCATTTTATTGTGTTTCATAGATACTTACTGTGTTTTTTAAAAATTGAAGGGTTGTGGCAACCCTGTGTTGAGAACGTCTCTAGGCACCATTTTTTTCAACAGCATTTGCTCACTTAATGTCTCTGGGTCACATGTTGGTAATTCTTGGAATATTTCAAACTTTGTCATTATTATTGTCATGGCAATCTGTGATCAGTGATTACAACTCACTGAACACTCAGATGATGGTTAAAATTTTAACCATCATCTGATGGTTATCTGATGGTATCATACTTATCATAAGTATGATAAGGATCATACGTATTTAACAAAGTATTCTTAAATTATGGTCTGTACATTTTTTAAGACACATTTTACCCTTAATAGACTGCAATATAAGCATAACCTTTATATGCATTGGAAACCAAAAAATTCATCTGACTTGTTTTATTGCAGTATTCTGGAACTGAACCTGCAATATCTCCAAAGTATGCCGTTATCAATTTTCAAAGCCTGTAATTTGGTATTATTTTTACATTTGCCAAATTCTTAACTTTTTTTTAAATCTCAGAACTTATTTCTAGGTCATCTTTCAATTATACACAATCATACAATCCTTTAAAAATTACTTTATTAAGGTTTTGTTGTAGAAAACTCTTAAAAATTATTTATCTGAAAACATGTTTAAGTAGCTTTATTGGGTGTTTCATATTTTGAAATTAACATTTACTCTCTGACTTTGATTTTTGCTGTTAAGAAGCCTGGTTTGTTTGTTACTCATTGTGGGGTATCATTCTCTTCTCTCTGCTGCACTTTAAATCCTTCTCTTGATTTAGTATTTTACAGTTCTACTACAATATGCCCAGGTTTCTTGTTATCTCTCTTAGTTGTTTTAACTTAAACACATTGGTGTTTAATCTTCCTGTTTTTAAGATAATTGACATGCAACATATTTCTGGTGTAGGACTTGATGACTCTGTATGTATTGCAAAATGATCACCACAATAAGTCTACTTAACATCTGCCATCTTACATAGTTATGATTTTTTTCTTACGAAGAGGACTTTTAAGATCTCTCTTAGCAACTTTCAAATATACAATACAGTATTATAGCCACTATGGTGTACATTACATCCCATGACTTATTTATTTTATACTCAAAGTTTGTACCTTTCACTTCCTTCATTCATTTTGCACACACTCCCACCCCCTGCCTCTGGCAACCACTAATCTGTTTGCTGTATCTATGGGCACAGTTTTGTTTTAAATTCTGCATTTAGGAGAGATCATATGGTATATGTCTTTGTCTGATTTATTTCACTTAGCGTAACGCCCTCAAGGTCCATCTTTGTTGCAAATGGCAAGATTTCCTTCTTTTTTATGGTTGAATAATATTTCTATGTGTGCATGCAGGTGTGCATGCTATCACCTTTTGTATGCATGCCACTTTTTCTTTATTCTTCCATTGATAGGCTTGGTTGCTTTCATATCTTCACTATTAAAGATAATGCTGCAATGAATACAATAGTGCATACATCTTTTTTGATCATTTCATCTCCTTTGGATAAATACCCAGAAATGGAATTGCTGGATCATATGGTAGTTGTATTTTTAATTTTGTGATGAATCTCTGTGCTACTTTTCATAGTGGCTGACAAATTTACATTCCCAGCCACAGTGCACAAAGATTCCCTTTTCTCCATATCCTCACCAATACTTGCTATCTTTTGTCTTTTTATAATAGTTACTCCAACAGGTGTGAGGTGATACCTCACTGTGGTTTTGATTTGTATTCCCCCAATAGTGGTATTGAACACCTTTCCATGTGTCTGTTGGCCATCTGTATGTCTTCTTTGGATGGTGCTTAATCTTTCTGCTTGCATTGTGATAGCACTGCTTTTAACTGTGCCTGGTGTTTATGAAACTTCTGTTTATGCTTCAAAAGAACAAAACTTTAATTCTCTGTCATAATAGGAGGAGACAATGAACACTTGCCTGAATTTGTGGAGTAAGAAAGGGGATTTAACTGCTAAAGGAAACAAGTACTGGGGCTTGAGTCCTGAGAAAGAAAATGAGGTCTAGGTCTAAGTGAAGTTCCCTCTGAAAAGTTTACAAAGGCATGGATCCTTGGGTGTAAATACAAAACCCACAGTAGACATGGAAGTATGGAGTCCATTTAAAAAGTATACTGTCGGGGATCCCTGGATGGCTCAGTGGTTTAACGCCTGCCTTTGGCCCAGGGTATGATCCTGGAGTCCGGGGATCAAGTCCCCTGTCGGGGTCCCAGCATGGAGCCTGCTTCTCCCTCTGCCTGTGTCTCTGACTCTCTCTCTCTCTCTCTCTCTCTCATAAATAAATCTTTAAAAAAAAATTATGCTGCCCTAAAGGATAGCCTGGCAGGACAAGGAAGCCCATGATTAAAAAGTTGTGGTATATATTTCTCAGAGTAGAAACTGGAAATGGGGTGGGAGCAGCACCCCTCCCTAAGAGGAGCTGTGGTTGAAGGGCCAGCATAGGAGACCCTGGACAACCCCATGAGGCATCCTCCCCACACTCAACTATATTTTCGTTATCTTCTTTCCTCTTTGTTCTTCTGGCTTGATTCACTTCATTAAATATATCATAAAAATCATTTTAGGAGGGCAGGGCAAGATGGAGGAGGAGTAGGGGCCTCCCCTCACCCGGCCCCACCAACTCACCTAGATAACTTTCAAACCATCCTGAACACCTACGAATTCGACCTGAGATTTAAAGAGCGAACAGCTGGAACACTACAGAGATACGGGCTTTCACTTCTAGCAAGGTAGGAAGGCGGAAAAATAAAAATAAAAAAGAATCAAGTAGGGGAGGGGCCCCACAAGGAGCTGGGCCAAGGCGGTGAGAACCTCTGGGACAGGAGAGCCCTGCCCCGGAGAAGCAGGAACTTTAAAAATCCACACCGGATTCTTCCTGGATGGAAAGGCGCTGGCAGGGAACTGGGGCAGGATCGCAGGAGGGGCGGGGGAGCCTCCAGCCTCCCGGGGGCACTAACGGAGGAGGTGCCCCCGGGGAGAGCGCACCACGCACCGCGGCCGGTCTCGGTAAAGGGCTGGAGCGGGCCCAGCCGGGCCTCGGGGAGAAGCCGGGGGTCAGGCGGGGGCTCCACGGAGGGGGTGCACCCTGTGCCTCCGGGAGCCCTGGCCCAGGAGCGCGATTCCAGCAGCACAGGCCCCGGATGGCAGGGCGCCGGGGGGCACAGCCCAGGATCCTGCCTCCCCCCAGGACAGGTGGAGGCGGGGAGGGCACAGAACAGCGAGGACACCCCTGTCGCAGGGTGCCCCCGAGCTGTGCAGATCAGCGCCTCCCGCCCCGGAGCATCCAGGCCAGTGTGCACTGGGCGCTGCGGTAGTTACTGCGGAAGCTGACTCCAGGGCTGGAGACCTGGCTGCCACCAGTGTTGTTGTCCCTCCTGGTGTCACCCTATGCCTGGGACGGAGCGGGGCTGCCAGGGAACAGGAGCCTCACAGGATAAGCAGCTCCCACAGAGCCGGGCACCCAGCGGGGGGCGGGGCAGCTCCCCCAGGTGCACACACCTGAGAGGCAGCAAAGCAGGCCCCTCCCCCAGAAGACCAGCTGGAAGGACAAGGGAAGAGCAAGTTCTGGACCGAGCAGCACTGCAAAGCTCCAAGGGAAGTAGAGGCGTTTATAGTATATAAAACTAGAGCCTACTCCTTCTATTTTTCCCCCCTTTTCCAGTACAACTCTTTTTATATCAGACTAAAAATTTCCAGTGTTTTTTTCTCTTTTCCCACCTTCACTACAATATTTACCCCCTCTTCATTTTTAAGTTTCTTCCTTTCTGACTTTCCTATTTCTATAATTATATGTCTTAGATATATTTCCCGCTTCTAGATTCTCTTCAACATATTCAATTTAATTTTGGGAGATACATGAGATATGTTTTGTTTTGTTTTGTTTTGTATTGTTTTCTCTGTCTCATTTTGTTCTACAATGGCAGAAGTTAATACCTTCTAAAACATGACCAGCATACACCCAGAACCAAGTGGTATACGTGTTGGTTGATTCTGTGAGATTATATTATTATTATTATTATTATTATTATTATTATATTATATATATATTATATTATTATATTATTCTCTCTTCATTCCATTCTGCCCCCCTCTTTTATCTCGTTTATGTTTTGGTGGTCAATGTTGGGGCTTTCTACAACTATTGCTGGTTTATATAAATTTGGGACTGAGCATCTTCTAACAAACAGAACTTAATACACTCAGAAACAAGAGGATCACCCTCTAGGACCCCTCAGGTAGACTACATCCTCCCTCCACTATAACTTCTTCACCACCATCATCTCCCAGTCTCCACCTTTTTTTCTTCTCCTTTTTCTTCTTTTTTTTTGTCCTTACTTTTGCTTTTTTCTCTTCCTTTTTTCTTTTTTTTTTTTCTTCTTTGGGATTCTTGACCTTTTATTTTTCACTACTTTATTTTAAAATTTGTTTTTCACTTTAGTGATCCTTTTATTTCTTTCTGATCTTCTTTTCCATTTTCTGGTCTCTGACCTTGTCAGAATCATCTAGGATGGAATTTACTTAGGTCGTGGTTGATATTCTTGACTCTCACCCTGCTCATACAGCCACTCTGCACTGACTAGGCCGCCCCAAGCTGTGCAGATCAGAGCACCTGTGCTGGCCCTGGGAGCATCTAGGCCAGTGTGGACTGGGAGACTGGAAAGAAGAATTTACCACAAAAGAATCATAAACAGTACTCTTTGTCACAGAGTTACAGAATATGTATTTCAATTCGATGTCAGAAAGCCAATTCAGAAGCACAATTATAAAGCTACTGGTGGTTCTGGAAAAAAGCATAAAGGATTCAAGAGACTTCATGACTGCAGAATTTAGATATAATCAGACAGAAATTAAAAATCAATTAAATGAGATGCAATCCAAACTGGAGGTCCTAACGACGAGGGTTAATGAGGTGGAAGAAAGAGTGAGTGATATAGAAGACAAGTCAATGGCAAGGAAGGAAGCTAAGGAAAAAGAAAAACAAAATACCATGAGGAAGGTTAAGGGAAATAAATGATAGCCTTAGAAGGAAGAATCTACATATAATTGGGGTTCCAAAAAATGCTGAGAGAGACAGAGGGCTAGAAAGCATATTTGAACAAACCATAGCTGAGAACTTCCCTAATTTGGGGAGGGAAACAGGCATTCAGATCTAGGAGATAAGAGAAGTGCTCCCCGCCCCCCAAATCAATAAAAACCATCCAACACCTCGGCATTTAATAGTGAAACTTGCAAATTCCAAGGATAGAATCCTTAAAGCACTGAGAGACAAGAGAGTCTTAACTTATATGGGGAAGAAATGTTAGATTAACAGCAGACCTCTCCACAGAGATCTGGCAGGCCAGAAAGGGCTGGCAGGGTATATTCAGGGTACTAAAGGCAAAAACCATGCAGCCAAGAATACTATATCCAGCAAGGCTCTCATTCAGAATAGAAGGAGAGATAAAGAGCTTCTAAGATAGGCAGAAACGGAAAGAATATGTGACCACCAAACCAGCTCTGCAAGAAATATTAAGGAGGACTCTGTAAAAGAAAGAGGAAGCCCAAAGACATAATCTACAAAATAGAGACTGAATAGGTATTACAATGACACTAAATTCATATCTTTCAATAATTACTCTGAATGTAAATGGGCTAAATGGGCTAAATGATCCTATCAAAAGACGCAGGGTTTCAGACTGGATAAAAAAGCAAGACCCATCTATTTGCTGTCTACAAGAGACTCATTTTATTTATTTTACTTATTTATTTTTATTCACTGCAGATTTTATTTTATTTTTTTAATTTCTTTTTTATTGGTGTTGAATTTGCCAACATATAGAATAACACCCAGTGCTCATCCCATCAAGTGCCCCCCTCAGTGCCCATAAACCAGTCACCCCCAGCCCCTGCCCACCTCCCCTTCCACCACCCTAGTTCATTTTCCAGACTTAGGAGTCTCTCATGTTCTGTCCCCCTCACTGATATTTCCCACTCATTTTCTCTCTTTCCCCTTTATTCCCTGTCACTATTTTTTATATTCCCCAAATGCATGAAACCGTATAATGTTTGTCCTTCTCCGATTGACTTATTTCACTCAGCATAATACCCTCCAGTTCCATCCACGTGGAAGCAGATGGTGGGTATTTGTCATTTCTAATGGCTGAGGAATATTCCATTGTATACATAAACCACATCTTCTTTATCCATTCATCTTTTGATGGACACCGAGGCTCCTTCCACAGTTTGGCTATTGTGGACATTGCTGCTTAAACATTGGGGTGCAGGTGTCCCGGCATTTCATTGCATCTGTATCTTTGGGGTAAATCCCCAGCAGTGCAATTGCTGGGTCGTAGGGCAGATCTATTTTTAACTCTTTGAGGAACCTCCACACAGTTTTCCAGAGTGGCTGCACCAGTTCACATTCCCGCCAACAGTGCAGGAGGGTTCCCCTTTCTCCACATCCTCTCCAACATTTGTGGTTTCCTGCCTTGTTAATTTTCACCATTCTCACTGGTGTGAGGTGGTATCTCACTGTGGTTTTGATTTGTATTTCCCTGATGGCAAGTGATGCGGAGCATTTTCTCATGTGCTTGTTGGCCATGTCTATGTCTTCCTCTGTGAAATTTCATGTCTTTTGCCCATTTCATGATTGAATTGTTTGTTTCTTTGCTGTTGAGTTGAGTAAGTTCTTTATAGATCTTGGATAATAGCCCTTTATCTGATAGGTCATTTGCAAATATCTTCTCCCATTCTGTAGGTTGTCTTTTAGTTTTGTTGACTGTATCTTTTGCTGTGCAAAAGCTGCTTATCTTGATGGAGTCCCAATAGTTCATTTTTGCTTTTGTTTCTCTTGCCTTCGTGGATGTATCTTGCAAGCAGTTACTGTGGCCAAGTTCAAAAAGGGTGTTGCTTATGTTCTCCTCTAGGATTTTGATGGAATCTTGTCTCACATTTAGATCTTTCATCCATTTTGAGTTTATCTTTGTGTATGGTGCAAGAGAGTGGTCTAGTTTCATTCTTCTGCATGTGGATGTCCAATTTTCCCAGCACCATTTATTGAAGAGACTGTCTTTTTTCCAGTGGATAGTCTTTCCTGCTTTGTCGAATGTTAGTTGACCGTAAAGTTGATGGTCCACCTCTGGATTCTCTATTCTGTTCCATTGATCTATGTGAAGAGACTCATTTTAGACCTAAGGACACCTCCAGCCTGATAAATGAAAGGTTGGAGAACCATTTACCATTCAAATGGTCCTCAAAAGAAAGCTGGGGTGGCAATCCTCATATCAGAAAAATTAAAGTTTATCCCAAAGACCGTAACAAAAGATGAAGAGGGACATTATATCATACTTAAAGGGTCTATCCAACAAGAAGACCTAACAATCATGAATATTTATGCCCCTAATGTGGGAGCTGCCAAGTATATCAATTAATAACCAAAGTAAAGCATGCTTAGATAATAATACACTAATAGTAGGAGACTTCAACATGGCACTTTCTGCAAATGACAGATATTCTAAGCACAACATCACCAAAGAAACAAGGGCTTTAAATGATACACTGGACCAGATGGATTTAACAGATATTTACAGAACTTTACATCCAAACGCAACTGAATACACATTCTTCTCAAGTGCACATGGAACTTTCTCCAGAATGGACCACCTACTGGGTCACAAATCAGGTCTCAACCAGTACCAAAAGATTGGGATTGTTCCCTAAATATTTCCAGGCCACAGTGCTTTGAAACTAGAACTCAATCACAAGAAGAAATCTGGAAGAAACTCAAACACATAGAGGTTAAAGAGCATCCTACTAAAAGACGAATGGGTCAACCAGGAAATTAGAGAAGAATTTAAAAGATTCATGGAAATTAATGAAAATGAAGATACAAAAATTCAAAATCTTTGGGATACAGCAAAAGCAGTCCTGAGAGGGAAATACATTGCAATACAAGCCTACCTCAAAAAATTGGAAAAAACTCAAGTACACAAGCTAACCTAGCACCTAAAGGAACTGGAGAAAGAACAGCAAATAAAACCGACACCAAGCAGAAGAAGAGAGATAATAAAGATTCAAGCAGAACTTAATGAAATAGAGACCAGAAGAACTGTAGAACAGATCAACAAAACCAGGAGTTGGTTCTTTGAAAGAATTAATAAGATAAACAATTAGCCAGCCTTATTAAAAACAAAAGGGAAAAGACTCAAATTAATAAAATCATGAATGAAAAGAGGACAGATCACAACCAATACCAAGGAAATGATTTTGAAAATGTATTATGAACGAGTATATGCCAATAAATTAGGAAATCTAGAAGAAATGGATGCATTTCTGGAAAACCACAAACTACCAAAACTGGAACAAGAAGAACTAGAAAACATGAACAAGCCAATAACCAGGGAGGAAATTGGAGCAGTCATCAAAAACCTCCCAAGACACAAAAATCCAAGTCCAGATGACTTCCCAGGAGAATTCTATCAAATGTTTAAAGAAGAAACAATACATATTCTACTAAAGCTGTTCTGAAAGATAGAAAGGGACGGAATACTTACAAACTCATTTTATGAGGCCAGCATCACCTCAATTCCAAAACCAGACAAAGACCCCACCAAAAAGGAGAATTATGGACCAATATCCTTGATGAACACAGATGGAAAAATTCTACAAGATACTAGCCAATAGGATCCAACAATACATTAAGAAGATTATTCACCATGACCAAGTGGGATTTATCCCCGGGATGCAAGGTTGGTTCACACTCGTAAAACAATCAATGTGATAGATCACATCAACAAGAGAAAAAAACAAGAACCATATGATCCTCTCAATAGATGCAGAGAAAGCATTTGACAAAATACAGCATCCATTCCTGATCAAAACTGTTCAGAGTGTAGGGATAGAGGGAACATTCCTCAGCATCTTAAAAGCCATCTATGAAAATCCCAGAGCAAATATTCTCAATGGGGAAAAACTGAGAGCCTTTCCCCTAAGATCAGGAACACCCTAAGATCAGGATCCCCTAAGACAGGATGTCCACTCTCACCACTGCTATTCAACATAGTACTAGAAGTCCTAGCCTCAGCAATCAGGCAACAAAAAGAAATAAAAGGCATTCAAATTGGCAAAGAAGAAGTCAAACTCTCCCTCTTTGCAGGTGACATGATACTGTACATAGAAAACCCAAAAGACTCCACCCCAAGATTGCTAGAACTCATACAGCAATTCAGCAATGTGGCAGGATACAAAATCAATTCCCAGAAATCAGTGGCATTTCTATACACTAACAATGAGACTGAAGAAAGAGAAATTAAGGAGTCAATCCCATTTACAATTGCATCCAAAAACATAAGATACCTAGGAATAAACCTAACCAAAGAGGTAAAGGATCTTTATTCTAAAATCTGCAGAATGCTTCTCAAAGGAATTGAGGAAGACACAAAGAGATGGAAAAATATTCCATGCTCCTGGATTGGAAGAATTAATATTGTGAAACCATCTATGCTACCCAGGGCAATTTACACGTTCAATGCAATCCCTATCAAAATACAATGGACTTTCTTCAGAGTGTTGGAACAAATAATCTTAAGATTTGTGTGCAATCAGAAAAGAGCCCAAATAGCCAGGGGAGTATTGAAAAAGAAAACCAGAGCCGGGGGCATCACAATGCCAGATTTCAAGTTGTACTACAAAGCTGTGATCATCAAGACAATGTGGTACTGGCACAAAAACAGACACATAGATCAATGGAACAGGATTGAGAACCCAGAAATGGGCCCTCAACTCTATGGTCGACTAATGTTTGACAAAGCAGGAAAGACTATCCACTGGAAAAAGGACAGTCTCTTCAATAAATGGTGCTGGGAAAATTGGACATCCATATGCAGAAGAATGAAACTAGACCACTCTCTTGCACCATACACAAAGATAAACTCAAAATGGATGAAAGATCTAAATGTGAGACAAGATTCCATCAAAATCCTAGAGGAGAACACAGGCAACACCCTTTTTGAACTTGGCCACAGCAACTTCTTACAAGATACATCCATGACAGTAAGGGAAACAAAAGCAAAGGTGAACTATTGGGACTTAATCAGGTAAAAAGCTTCTCCACAGCAAAAGAAACAGTCAACAAAACTAAAAGACAACCTACAGAATGGGAGAAGATATTTGCAAATGACCTATCAGATAAAGGGCTACTATCCAAGATCTATAAAGAACTTATTCAACTCAACAGCAAAGAAACAAACAATCCAATCATGAAATGGGCAAAAGACGTGAACAGAAATTTCATTAAAGAAGACATACACATGGCCAACAAGCACATGAGAAAATGTTCTGCATCCCTTGCCATCAGGGAAATTCAAATCAAACCACAGTGAGATCCCACCTCACACCAGTGAGAATGGGGAAAATTAACAAGACAGGGAACAACAAATGTTGGAGAGGATGTGGAGAAGGGGAAACCTCTTACTCTGTTGGTGGGAATGTGAATGTGAACTGGTACAGTCACTCTGAAAAATGTGTGGAGGTTCCTCAAAGAGTTAAAAATAGATCTGCCCTACGACCCAGCAATTGCACTGCTGGGGATTTACCCCAAAGATACAGATGCAATGAAACGCCGGGACACCTGCACCCCGATGTTTACAGCAGCAATGGCCACAATAGCCAAACTGTGGAAGGAGCCTCAGTGTCCATCGAAAGATGAATGGATAAAGAAGATGTGGTTTATGTATACAATGGAATATTACTCAGCCATTAGAAATGACAAATACCCACTATCTGCTTCGACGTGGATAGAACTGGAGGGTATTATGCTGAGTGAAAGAAGTCAATCAGAGAAGGACAAACATTATATGGTTTCATTCACTTGGGGAATATAAAAAATAGTGAAAGGGATTAAAGGGGAAAGGAGAGAAAATGAGTGAGAAATATCAGTGAGGGGGACAGAACATGAGAGACTCTTGACTCTGGGAAACAAACAAGGGGTAGTGGAAAGGGAGGTGGGCGGGGGGTTGGGGTTATTGGGTGGCAGGCCTTGAAGAGGGCACTTGATGGGATGAGCACTGGGTGTTATATGTTGGCAAATCAAACTCCAATAAAAAAATATACAAAAAAATGAGAATCATTTTAGTGAGGCTTCAGGAAGAAACAAAATGAAAGTATCTTTCTTCTTAGAAGTGCTTAAAATGTTTTTTTCTTAATATTGAAATTGTATTTTATGTACTATTTGGATTTTACTTAATGTAATATTTAATGTGCATTCTGATGCATAATAATAAACCAAACATCTGTGACACTACCTCCAGCCTAAGAAATGGAACAATACTCTCTGCTAATATGTCTGTATTGGCATCCCCTTCCCATTCTATTCAGATAAACTTCCTCCTAAATTTGGGTTTCTTGCTCATTTTTATTTTACCTCTTAGCTTTGAAAAGTAAGTATATTAAGATTTATCTTTTCTCACCTTTGATAGTTTCAATATTTGAAGTCCTCTGAGGTCTATATCAGCTGATTCTTATTTGTGGCTTCCTGATTTCTCCTGTGTTTATTTCTGTTTTTGTTTGTTCTCTTTTAGCTATCTCATTTAGGGTTGAACTTGATCACAAAACACTGCAAGGACCCTAGTTGGGGACCCCATACTGTGCTTGTGTATGATTCTGCTGGATCCCAGAGGTGCTGCCAAGCAGAGATTCCTATATTAGGTTTTCTCTGACAGGACAGGTATTATCTGTTTCAACTCCAGACCCAGGTGAGAGCAGGCTTATATTTAAACTTATCAAGGGCTACTATATGTGGAGACATTTGAAGCCAGGATTTCTGGAAAGCTCTTTGCTGGTGGGTAGACTTTTCCAGCATGTCCATCTTTGAGTTTCCTGGTTTAATGTAGGAGTTCAAGTTCAGCTCCAGTACTTTACAAGGGCTTAGAGTTTCCCAATTTCCTTTTTCCAGTGAACACACAAATTATAAGAAAAGAAAACAGCCTTATTGCTGATATGGAGAAGGTTTGAATCATCTAGGTAGATCAAACCAGCTACACCATTTCTTTAAGCCAAACCCTAAACCAGATCAAGGCCCTAACTCTCTTCAATTTTATGAAGGCTGACAGAGGTAAAGAAGCTGCAGCAGTAGAGTTTGAAGTTAGTAGAGGTTGGTTCATGGGGTCTAGGGAAAGAGGCCATCTCCATAACATCAAGGTGAAGCAGCAAGGGCTGATATTACAGCTGCAGCAAGTTCTCCAGAATATCTAGCTAAAATAATTAATAAAGATGGTTACACTAGGCAACTGATTTTCATTGTAGATGAAGCAGCCTGGTATTGGATAAAGATACTATCTAGGATTTTCATAGTTAAAAGAAATCAATGCCTGGCTTCAGAATTTCAAAGGATGGGCCAACTCTCTTGTTAAAGGCTAATGAAGCTGATGACTTTAAGTTGAAGGCAATACTCATTTACCACTCTGAGAATCCTAGGACCCTTAAAAATTATGTAAATCTACTCTGCCTGTTTACATTTTAAATCCACTGTTGAGGCCTGTTGCTCAAAAAACAAAAAAAAAGATTCCTTTTGTTATATTACTGCTCACTGACAATGTACCTGGTCATTCAAGATCTCTCTGATAAAGATGTACAACAAAATTAATGTTTGTTTTTGTGTCTGTTAGCACAACATCCATCCTGCAGCCATGGATCAGGGAGTCATTTTGACTTTCAAGTCTTATTATTTAAGCAATGCATAACATAAGTCTATAGCTGCCACGGATAGTGATTCCTCTGATGGATCTGGGCAAAGTGAATTGAACATTCTTGATACATGGAAGGAAATAAAAATAACATCAAACAAGAGTTTGAAACTCCTTGGTTGGTTGATTCCAGCCCTCATGGATGACTTTGAGGGGCTCAAGACTTCAGTGTATAAATGTAGTGGAAAAGTGGTAGAAGTCTTAAGAGAACCAGAATTAGAAATGGAGACTGGGTATGTGACTGAATTGTTGCAGTCTCATGATAAAACTTTAATGGAGAGGAATTGCTTCTTATGGTTGAGTCAAAACTCTTTTTTTGATATGGAATCCACTCCTGATGAAGTTGTTGTGAAGATTGTTGAAATGACCACAAAGGATTTGGAATATTGTATAAACTGAGTTGATGAAGTAGTGGTGGGGATTGACTCTAGTTTTGAAAGAAGTTCTCCTGTGGGTAAATGCTATCAAACAGCATCACACACTATGGAGAAATCATTCATAGAAAAGATTTGATTCATGTGGCAAACCTCATTGTTGTCTCATTTTAAGAAATTGGCACAGCCCCTCAAGGCTTTACCAACCACCGCCCTGATCAGCCAGCAGCCATTCACATTGAGGCAAGAACCTCCACCAGCAAAAAGATTGAGGAATCACTGAAAGCCCAGATGATGGTTAGCAATCTATAGCAATGAAGTATTTAATTAATGAATACACAATCTTTTTCAGACATAATGCACACTTAATACTTTATTGCACACTTAATTGCACACTTAATAGACTATAGTGTAAATATAACTTGCATATGTATAGAGAAACCAAAAAGTTCTCTTGATTCACTTTATTGTGTTCCTGACTTCATGGCAGTCATCTGGAACCAAACCTGCAGTATCTTTGAGGTATCCTGTACTTGAACTTTTGATTTCCCTTGTAATATAAACACTGTTAGGAGAGAGACTTTTATTTTTATTTCTCTGTTGTCTCATTACATTTTATGAGTTGTTAGTATTACTATTGATGCTGTTTTTCTTGTTTGGCTTTGCTTTTGCTTTTTATTGTGTGTGTGTGTGTGTGTGTGTGCGCGCTTTAGGGTAATTGCAGAGATTAGAAAATAAAGTCAATATTCTTCCTGCTTTATAGTTTTTTTAAAAGTTTTTCTTTGTGCCATATTAGGCAGTTTTTTCTTAAAGTTATATTGAAAGGAGTGTGTTCTCTCTACAGTATACTTACTTTATTGTTAAGGTCCTCCAAATAACTATAATAATTATTTCTACCCACTGGAAATGTCAGCTTTCATAAGAGATTTAGTTACCCACTGCTTTTTGTAGATTTCTCCTTCCTTGTCCTCAGATGTTACTTCACCTGTCAGTATTCTATCTTTCACTGCTAAAAGGTTTATTGAGAGAAACTTACATTTTTTCTAAATTGTAATCTTTATCCACACTTCAGTGATATAAATAGCATGTTAACCTCTTTAATCTCAAAAGTTTGTTATGTCTTGGTTTAGTTTAACATCAGACTAAATGATATAGTTTATAATGATCACCATATTTTTATCCATATTTCCATCATGTATATGTCTATCTTTAAGAAGTATATTTAGTTCTACAAATTTTGGGATTGTGTAGAAATCAAATGATATTCATTCATTCAACAAATATTCAGCCTGTTCTCTATGCCAGGTACTTGAGAGACTGAATATACAAGTGGACAATGGCCAGAATTCTGACTCACAACCTGCAGCTTTCTGCCCAGAAAATCAGTCCTCTTGTCTACATTCATCACCCAGGAAGCCAGACTTCTCCAAGTCAGACTTGGAGGAAATCAGACTGGTCTTCTGTAACACTAGTCCAAAATGGCCAGGACTTGATTAATAACTGACCATTCCCTAATACTAATCTCCTTTTCCATTTTAGAACCAACTAGAGAAAGCCCAAGATGCTCCCTTGACCGATCACATACATGTCCTACTTATAAAAAGCCCACCTTTAGCTTCTCTTTGACAACAGCGTCCAATTGGGACACACCTGAAATCTGTTTCCACTATAAAGCTTTCCCAATGCTCTGCCTGCCTTTCAGTCTCTGAAAATGAAGCAATGGTGGCTGACTCCCTTGCTATAGCAAGCTCACAATAAACAGCCTTTGATTATTCTCCTTTGATTGGTCTTCATTTATTTCCATTTACTCTTGTACCATAAGTACTAAATCAAAGAAAAAGAGAAAAACGCTGTCTTCAAGGAACTTAGGTTCTAGTGGGGCTGTGGTGGTAAGACACAGTAAAACATGATAAGATTATAGAATATGTGAAGGTTATAGTGCTATACAAAAGAGCAGTGGAAGGGACATGGGGCTAGGGGGAGTTTGCAATTTCAAATAGAATTGTCAGGGAAGATTCTACTGAGAAGGTGACATTGAACAAAGACTGGAAGATACTAAAAGAGTAAGTCCTATAGATGCAATGCCAGTGGAGAGAGCCTTCCAGGTGGAAGGAACCTCAAAGCAAAGGCTCTGAGGCAGAAAGTAGGCATGACAGGAAAGAATAAAAGCAGAACTTGGGGCTGAACAAAGGGAAGGAGAGGAAGAGAGAGGAGATAGGCCAGAGGCCTCTGGGTGAGAAGGAGGCAGGTCATGGAAAGCTTTCCTGGTCATCCAGAGGACCTTGGCCTCTATACCAAGTAAGCTGAGAAAGAGGAGGGCAGACTCTGAGTTAGGTTTTAAAGAGACATCTTGGCTGTTGTGTTGAGATTAAATAGGTTGACCATATGACCCAGCTTGTGCAAGACAGTCTTAGTTTATGCCAATTGTCCTGGTGCCTTTCCCATTCAAAATGCCCTGACTTAGATGATGAAACATAGGATCACCCGTAGAGCAGACTACTGGAGGCAAGGATGAAAGTAAAGACAGAAAGCCATCAATGGAGCCAATAAAAAGTGGATTTCTAAATAGATGCAGTGAATGGTAGAGAAACAGAGGATCAGGGAATTAAATCAAATACAACTCTATTGGTTTTTTGGGAAATGTAGTTTTCATTAACTTAGAGAAACTCAGACCTAGTATTTAGAAGAAGATGGCCGTTTGGTTTTAGAAATTGTGCTTTTGAGTGGTCTGTTAGATAATCCCATGGACTATGGAACAGGCACTTGAATGAGTTTGGAGTTGAAAGGAGAAGAGCGGGGTAAGTCTACAAATATGTATCCTTCATATTTTGGGGACCATGTTCTACAAATACACAGTTCCCTGTCCAAACTATACAGCAAAGCTCTGCCAACTGCTTGCATGTAAACTGAGAAGTCTGGGCTTAATATAGATTACCTTTCTTTAAGTAACCACTTCTTCTGTATTCTATTTTTTTTTCTGCTGTTGTTGTTATGCTTTGTTTTGTTTTTGTTGGTATTGTTTTATTTATTGCCTAGGGGCAAGTGGAGGGGGGGGAAGGCCCCGTTTTGGGCCTGATTTTCCTCAGAGCTTCAGCTCTCTGCTCTCTGGCGCATAGCCACCTTGACCACACTGGCCTGGCCTTGAAGCTGTGCACACAAGAAGCTTGCTCTGCTGGAACTGCTCCTCCAAAAGATGCTGATTTTGGCATTCCTTTGTCTTTGTATCCTATTTCTTCTGAACTGTTCTTATTTTTGTGTTTAAAATCTCTTCATCTTCAGGAGTCTGTTTGACTCCTTTCTTACAGTGCAAGGACAGTACAGAGTGGGACCCATACCACTGTTGGGACAATGTGCTGTTATCGAGAATGATTCCATTCTTCACTGGGGTCTTGGTGGGACCAGTTGGTTATTAGATATACTGTAGTCCATGTCAGTAATCTTTGTTTTGTGTGTATAGCACTTGGTATGCCAGGAGAAGTTCCCCGTGTCCAGCCTCAAGACATGCTACTTGTTCCCTCCCTAAAACAGTGACAGGCATCAATTCAGTGTTGGTAATGTGGTGTCTCAGCTCCTATTCCCATTTCTTATGGTGGGGCTGCCACTTGTGCCAGTTGTCCTGAGAGATCCCCATCACTCAGTGTTGGCTGGAAAGGAGATGCTTTTGATTTTGAAGTAGAACAACTCTGAATAGACCCTTTTTCTCCCAGAAAACCAGAAACTTCAGACCTTCAGAGAAACTCCTGCTTCATTTCTATATATATTTTCATGCAGTGCATATTTGAATAATCTTTTCTTCCTTTTTTAAAAAAAGATTTTATTTATTTATTCATGAGAGACACAGAGGCAGAGACCTAGGCAGAGGGAGAAGCAGACTCCCTGCAGGGAACCTGATGCGGGACTTGATCCCAGGACCCCAGGACCCCAGGACCACGCCCTGAGCTGAAGGCAGATGCTCAACCACTGAGCCACCCAGGCATCCCGAATAATCTTTTTTTCTATTGCAATTATTGTTTTCTCTTCAGGAGAACAATTATTAATATATAGTGGTCCTCCATGGTCTCCTTCTAGGTACTTGCTATACTTTCTCTAACCATTTTCGTCCCAATCAAGTTCTTTTTTTTTTTTAAACTTAAGCATTGTGTGTGTGTGTGTGTGTGTGTGTGTGTGTATGTGTGTGTTTTCCTTAAGCCTACCTTCATGTCGCTGACCTAGTATTGTGCTTTGGGTAACTCCTAGTCCTTTCATAGAGTTCGTGTAATGGTAGTATTCCTTTGCTCCACTAGTTTCTTTGTGTATTACAGATTTCTTTCCTGTTTCAGAGCATTCATGTTTTGTGTAATTTTCTTGACAGGGAAAGGCAGTTGTAAAATACTATTTTTTTCAATATCTCTTGTGTTCCAGGTCTGTCCCATTCTCTCAGAGGTTTTGTGCTGGGTTGTTTCCTTTGCTTACTCATCTTTCAAAATGGACAATTCTATGCAAGTCCAAGACTGTAAATGCAGTTTATTGAATGAACTGGATGGGGTAAGCCTCAAACAGAAAACAACTTTATTCTTTCTTACCGTCTGTCACTCTGTGCAGTATCAAAACCTCTTTTCTATAGCCCTGACAGTACTTGGAGTTTCATAGCTTCTGCTGTCACGTTCAATAATAATAAACAGTCTCATTTTTCCATGCACAAAAATATCTGTTCAGTCTGATATCACAGCCTCAATATTGCTTCCAGTTTTAGACTTTACACTCTCCGCCCCCTCCTCCGCCCCAGTTTGAGCCTGACTTGGTCTTGGGTGCCTCTCTTGGAGAAGTTGGGATATGGCAGGTTAGCCTTGCATATTAATATGCTTTACACACTTCATCTTCCACTTGAGGATTGTTCTATTCCCATATGACTACAGATAGGGCTGTTGGAAAAAGGAACGGAATGTAAAGTTAGGGCAGGCCAGCTTTTAGTCCAGTGTTGATGTCCTCAGGTAAGATGGATGATCCTATGGGGGATCGTGTGTCCCCCACGCCTTCGTGTGTCCCTACTTTCCCTGTGGCACCCTGGGCCACAATGTGCAGTTTGTGACTATCTGGTGGTGCTGGTGTCTTCTCAGCTTCTGCGTTCAGTAGTATGAGGCAACGTATATACAAAAATACTTGACGTGGCATATGTTAGCTATTATTGCTGCTCTTACAAGTATGAATGGTCCTGTTGTTACCACTTTTTAGGAGTCTACTTTTAACCTTTTGATTTGGGTTCATTTTGTGTAAAAGAGGTGGTATTTAAATGGGAGATGATAACTACCAACTTGGCATTTAAAATTTAGGGGAAATTCTATATATTGTAGATGATACTCTTATAGAAAGAAAAGTATAGCTTGAGTTTAGTCCCAGTATTAAAATATACACATAAAAATATGGAAAAACATATGCACAAAAAATAGATCTAAAAACATTTACATAGTAACTGAAGCTCAAAGGGGCAATGGGACTTGTCTATTCTTTAACAGCTAACAACAACTACTGGATTATGAGACTTCAATTTCTATCTCTAAACTTGGGCCTTGGTACCAGTGGTCTCTCCTTCTGAAGGGAAAGTGCTCCATATTTTTATGACTTATTGAGTATGGAAGGGATTTTGCTTATATGATCTCATCTGACTCTTCCTGTGAAGAAGATGTGACATATGCTTTGATGGATAATGCAACTTTCCGCTAAGGAATGAACCTTACCTGTAAGGAGCAGTATTTGTGAACCTTTGCAAAAATGGCCACCAGATGTCACTCTAGACTAGCTTTTGTCAACTGAGACTTCAGTTTCCATTGTTCTCAAATTTGCTTGAGGGGGAAAATGACATCAAATAAAAGGCATGCATCCTAATGTTTCAAGTCAGAAGGAATTTTCTAGGGCTATCTTAAGACATACAACCAACCATGAGACCCCAATGCAGAAGGATGCTATGGATCCTGTTCTCTTGGAATTATAATTTAGTAGGAGAAGGCAGGGCCAGACACGTGAGAAATAAGAATCTGTTACCCTGACCCCTCTGCGTGTAAGTGGTATTGACCCAGACAGGGGAATACAGAGTAAGTGAAGGAAAAACTGATAACTTTGTATGGGAGAGAGTTGCAAGCTTTGAATGATGTCTATTAAGGTTAATATAGGACCTGGGAGAGGCTACATGGTAAGTTATGGAGTGATGGGAGGGAAGGTAGGCTCATAGCAGTGTGAATGAGCCAGGAAGCTTGGCCTGTTTGGACCACTGAGAGAACAGTAAGCCATGCTGGAAGGGATAAGCGGGTGGTGAGTGATATACAAGGCTAGCAGGGTCAGTGTTTAGGAGTATAGGCTCTAGAGCCAGGCTGCATGGGTCCAAATCCTAGCCCTGGTACAAACTAGTTGTTGGCACATGCTTTAGGGCATGCTACTTACCCATGCTGTGCCTCTGTTTTCTTATTTATAAAGTGAGCGCTTAATATAATACCTCACTCATAGGGTCGTGGAAAGATTAAATGACTTATATTTTTCAAGTGTTTAGAAGAGTATCCAGCACTTAATAAGTACTACATTAAATATATGTTGCATGAATAAGGTTCTGCATAAAACTAGGTCCAAGAAGTAAAAATAAGGTTAATGATTGAACACAGGCTGGGATGTGCCCTGTTCAATGAGCACTGTACATTAGTCATTGAAATAGACTCTGCGTAAAACTTAAAGCTATATTAGTGTTGGTAACTTCTATGTATTGACCTGCAACTAGGCGGTAGCAACTAACTGAAGTACTCAAATGCATTACTTTGATTTAATCTTTTCCAAAACATATGAGGCAGGTATTCTTATTATCCTTATTTTATGGGTTAGGGAAACAAGACCAAGAAGGAGTAATTAATTAATGTTCAAAATCATAGAAACAGCAAACGTCAAACCTGGGATTTATACTCAGAGCCTAATTATTTAACCACTATCTGAATTCTAAGAAGCATTGAAGAATATTATAAAATCATATTATTTTAGAGCCAAGATGGACTTTCTTGATACCGTAGTTCAATTCTCCCAATATATGCGTGAAGAAACAGAATCCCTTAGATATTAAAGGATTTAAGATCATTTGGTTGAGGATAGACAGTATAAGAACATGCATTTTCTGTTCCCAGTCCAGTTCTGATAATAAAAAGTTTTGAAAGTACATAGACTAAGCATCAAGCCAGTACATTGTTTTTATTTTTGTTCAAGAGACTGTGTTATACAATGTCTCCTTCCATAGGGCAACAAGTGAGAATACTGTGTTTTCTTTTTGCAAAATGGCTATCTAACAGCAATTTGAAATATTTTTTCTGTTATGGATGTAGATTAAAATGTCCCTAGAGTCAATTAACTGTTCTGGCCTCCCTGAGCACAATATGCTGTTCCTTGTTTAGAGCTCTCCTTTTTGTATGATAATCTGTTTTGTCATGTGTCTCCCCAGTTACAAGGCCTGCTTCTAATGGCAGAACCAAGGGGAGGCTCAAGGATATCATCTTTCCACAATTTCTTTCAACCCTGCCAAATTTTGCCCTTCAACAAATTATTCAATGTAGCAGTGATGTTGCTCTGCACACTCAAAATCAAGGCAGGTCACCAAACTCTCCCCAAGTCCCCATTCATCCTGTCAGACTAATTAGCCCTAATTTCTAATGTATATAAATTCTGTAGCTGCCATTGACAGCCCTTCAAGGCTTGTGACAGGGTCTTCTGGTTCATGTCTGTCCCTACCAAAGTACCTGTTATGGAGCAGACTTCAATTCACTCCATACGAAGCAATCTTTTGCTACATGAAGGAAGAAAAATACTGAGCTAAGGCTGTTTGTCATTGTTCTATTTGTCTGATTTTCACTGGCATTTTTATTTTGCTCCTGAGTTTGTATAAACACTAGTTATATTATGGAGATTTCTGTTCTTTAGGGCTTCATTAAAAAACAAGAGCAAAGGGTAAAGAGGAAACCTGTCTGGTGTGTGAAGCATTTAATCCAAAATGTGGGTTGAGTAGTGGGCACAGTTTCCCAACTGTATTCCTTGGGTCAGTTGTGCTATTTAGTGTGCAATAAGGTATGAGGAGTAATATATAGTTGGGGTACCTGGTGGCTCTGTCTGTTAAGCATCGGCCTTCAGCTCAGGTCATGATCCCAGGGTCCTGGTATTGATCTTGTGTGTCAGGCTCCCCTGCTCAGTGGGGAGTCTGCTTCTCCCTCTCCCACTCCCTGCTGCTTGTGTTGTCACTCTCTCTCTCTCTGTCAAATAAATAAAATCTTTTAAAAAAAGTAATATACAGTCATTTCTTAGTGTCAAGGGGCTCATTAACATAGCAAAGGCACCAATAAATTTGATAGTATAAATCTGAACAAATTAAATATGTTTGAACTATATTTTACAAACTTGCTGAAAGTGTAGAGCACCTACTAGCTGACCTCTTATAGAAATATTGCTTTAAGGAACATTAGGCAATATTAGTTTCACCAAAAGAGCGTAGGTTTGGATATGTGGAAAAACTACTTAGCTGCAGTCATTCCTGCTTGAACTATGACCCAGGGGCTGCAAGTTCCCAAATTACACACTACTAGACTGTACTACATAAGGAAGGAGCTTGTCCCGAATGTCGGTCAGTTACATCACCAAGCATTACTGGGTTCAGCTAAGGAATCCATATGTGTGATCTCATAGTCTGTTATAAGTCTGACACTTGGAGAAGTATCAGCAGTCCTGAATGTTGGGTAATCCTTTGACCTTCTTGATCTTCATTTCACTTACTCTCAAATTATTGACTAGGAAAATAAACTCTGGGTTCTATAATTTTAAACCTGGCAATTTTCCCAAGTCCAGAGTTTTGGAACAAAATGGAGTACTTCTGTTCTCCTCTGACATAACCTATGAAAACCATAAAGATTTGACCTGCATATTCATTTCCAGCTAGCAAAATGGACACATTTAAAATTCTTATTGTGTCCTAAACAAGTGACCAGTAATGCTGACCTATAGTTTTTCCCCTATTACTCTTGTTAAAGGCCCCTAGATATTTGGGATTTTGTCCCAAATCATCAAGTTCAGCAATGCTGCTTAGTATTTAAATTGTGCTTGCAATAATGGTGTATCTGTGTCTTAGATGATGAACAGATTTTGTCATAGACTTTTTTAGTGCAGTTGTGACGTGAGGTACAGGATGAAGACAGCTGGAAGACTGAGGATTTGAAAAGCACTATTATACTCTGAAAGGAGTGGGCACTTTTAAGTCATGCACACTGGAGTTCAAATTCTATCCCCAATATGTACTATCTCTGTGACCTTGGACACTTCTCATTAGCCTTTATGGACATTAATTTTCTTATCTACAAGCCCCAAATAACTATTAGTTTTATAGTTTTAAAAAAGTAAAGACAGATGGGAGTGAGAAAAATATAAAATTAGAACAGAAGAAGGGTTCAAGGAGAGACATGTGGATATAAAAATGACAACTCCCCAAAGTACCGGTTTGATGCAAAGATAGAGCCAATTCACATTGCTCAGATAATTCAATAGAAGATAAACAAAGCTAGAGGTTTGAGGAGTTTGGAACCTGTGTTAATAGGCCCAGGATAGAGTCAACAGTGGTAGTCTGGGCAGGAATAATGAGAATGGCAGCTTTATAGGATCGAAAATGGCAACATGAACATTTTCTATTCTAGTAAGAGATAAAGATAGATCAGAGTGGGGAGTTCAGTAAGAGAACTCTAAGTGTCCTGGAAGGAGGTTGGAATAATTCTCAGCAGGGTGACAAGGCTAAAGGTATCAGGTGAGTCAATTTAAGAGTTCTCACCAAACTTGTCACCCTGCATGGTGAGTTTGAGTTCACTTAATCCTAAGTGAAACTGAAATAGATAGACTTTTAGGGGCTTGCAATTAACAAAGGATCTCTGAATGTTACATAGTGATTTCTCCAGAGTAAAAAGTCCTAATTATATAGTACTTCCCAATAGAGCATTTTTACATGCATTATTTCAGTGGGGCATTTCCACAGCTAATAGGTGTCAGAAAGGCCAAATGATTAGTATAAGGAGGCACAGCTGATACTTGGAAGAAGGAAGATTGATATAAAATTTAATTCATGTAACTTAGCTTTTCCCAGAATGATAAAGTATCTCTTCCTAAAGGTGAAGCTTATCAATTTATATCCATCCTGTTCACTTGTACAAACTGGAAGAAAATTGTGGAAGAAAAGTTTTCCTGAAAAAGTCAGTAAAGGTGTAGCTGTGGATGTGGCTGACACAGCTTTAAGGGTTATTTCTCAAAATAAGCCAATTTGTTGAAATATAGCTGCAAAATAATGGCCAAGTGCCAATACAGTCACATATTTGAGAATATTTACACAAAGTTGTACAAGCTGAAAAATAAAACCGCAGGCCTTTGTTAGTCGTGGACGGTTTAGGTCAGAGAGGATAAGTAGATTGTACTCAAGCGACTACTTTCCCTTTCCATGACTGTGATAGACATCAGTAATGGATCTAATATCCTTTCCCATTGGATCTATAGGAGACTTCACAGTTCTTTTCAATTTGTGTTCCTGGCAGGCACTGCTAAGTGTTCAGAATTGGCTTATTTGCCATTCCTGCTTTAGGCACAGACCTGCCCAACAGTCTGTCTTAGCTTTGCAGTCCAAAGCCATTGTAAAACCCTGCTGTTTTTTCTAGGTAATATCCAAAAGTAGATTTTCACTACCTTTATATGGCTGAGATCTATTAACAACATAGCCTAATCTGTGCAAAATTAGGTAAACATTCCAAAGAACAAGAAATTTGTACAGGAGCTGACAACTGGTACTTTGTTCTACATCTTTGAGGATATGATCATTTCTGTTTGGTGAGGAGACAAAGTGGCCCTCCAGTAGTCATTGGTGGATTTCCTTCTCCAAAAACGTGATTGTTATGCACTTAGCTCCTGCAGTTGTAAAATTTAATTTTATTCCGGGGACCCAGAGAAGTTGATCTGTTCCTTTAGGAAGGAAAACTGTCCAATGCATAGTTCATTGTTGCTAGTTCAGAAACCAGATATTTGATTCATAAAGTGTGAGACAGTGCTTTAAATTAGAGGCTCACTGCTGTACCCTAATGGAGTACCCATGGCACTCAATGTAACAAAGCAACATGAGAGAGTAGAGTTGTTTTACAGCTAGGGAAGTATGACTCACTCAGGGAGTTTTGTTTTCTTTTTTTTTTTTAAGATTTTATTTATTTATTCATGAGAGAGAGAGAGAGAGAGAGAGAGGCAGAGACACAGGCAGACGGAGAAGCAGGCTCCATGCAGGGAGCCTGACATGAGACTCGATCCCGGGTCTCCAGGATCACACCCTGGGCTGAAGGCGGCGCTAAACCCCTGAGCCACCGAGGCTGCCCAGGGAGTTTTCTCAAAGTGTATTTGCTTATATTTTTCATTTCCCTTCTTTCCTCCCATCCCTGAGTTTTCATTTATTCTAGTTTCTGTGGGGGCAGGGGACTATTGAGAGTAAATGTATCTATTAGAAAAGTTCCTCCAAGTGATTCTGAAATCTCATGCCCCTCCCCACCTCAAATGAGAACTTCTGATATAATGAAAAACTCACCTAAATTTTACCTTGAGAGACATTCTTAGATTTGACTCTTGGTCCTACCACTTTTCCTAGTAAACTAGGTTATTACTCAGATCTTGCTTGGTTGTAAATGGCAGAAGCCCAAATCAAACTGGCTTTAGCAAAAGAAAAAGAGTTTTTAGCTGATGTGCTTAAAATATTCAGGGTTGATTCTGGCTGGCTTCAGATATAGATGGATCAGTAATCTAAGCGGTATCATAAGGACCATATATTTCTCCATTTCTTTATCTGTTCTTTCCTCTGTGTTGGTGTTCTTAGATTCTATGTGGTGACCCTCAATCACTTTAGGATTACTTCACTCTGATTATTCAGTAAACCTCCAAAAAAGGAAGAAAATGTCTTTCCCCAGGAGATTCTCAAAAGGCCTTAGCCCCACCCTTTGACTTGATGGTGTCTTGTGACCAGTACTCTACCTCTCTCATGAATAAATAAATAAAATATTTTTAAAAAAGCTACAACTCAAATGTATGTGTCTCAAATGCTGAAATTTTAGGAACTATTACCAGAAGTAAGCATGGGATGATAACACTGAGGAGAATGAGCATTGAAGCAACAGGGTCTGTGCCATAACTTGGGGAGGGAATAATTAGTTTAAAAAGCCCCTATCAAAAAAAAATAAAAAATAAAAAAATAAAAAAAAATAAAAAAATAAAAAGCCTCTATCTGTCTTGACTACCTTTCTACGTGTCTCATGACCCTCTTTGTTTTTTTTTTTTTTTGGTGTCATTTCGTGAATGGCCTCTTCAACCCATATTTAACCAGATCTTCATTCTAACTTATTATCTAAATAATAAAAATGTGCCACTTTTCAGGGGTGCCTGGGTGGCTAAGTTGGTTAAACATCTCCCAGAGTCCTGGGATCAAGCCTTGCATTGGATTCCCTGCTCAGCAGGGAGTCTGCTTCTCCCTCTTCCTCTGCCTTTACCTTGGTTTGTGTGTATGTGCTCTCTCTCTCTCAAATAAATAAAATCTTTTTTTTTTTTTTAAAGTGCCACTTTTTATAACTTGGCTTCTCCTACCCCCTACCAATTGTCCTTACAATGATAGGCTAACATGAGTGAAAATTTAGATTGGGGTGGAGTTTCTGATCACTTTTAAATCCTACAATATTAAGTCCTGTATATTTCACAGAAAGTTTATTTGTTATTTTCATTTCACAAGACTGAAAGACTTTCTCTTCCATCTTGCAAAGATATTGTTAGCTAAGAATATGAAATCCAAAGCATGGGCCCAACGCAAGACACTCTGTCTCATTCACATGAAAATCACTTATTGAGTGCTAATTCTGTGTAAGGCTGAGTGATATATAAAGATGAATTGCTGTCTTATAGAGATAAGACCCAAGAATAAATCATTATAGTACAAGATAGATGGTAATCTCTGTCATAGGAAAGGAATAGATGAATTGCTGTGAGCGGATATAGGGATGACTGTGGTCTAGATGGACTCTGGGGTGCTGTGCTTGGGCATCTTCTGACTTTGAGTAAATGACTTCGCATGTGCTTAGGCTCAAGTCAAAAGCACGTTCACATTTAATTCTGAGAGAAAGGAAAGGCTTTATGAAGGAGAAGAGGTTGAATCTGAGCCTTGCAGAGGTAACTAAGATTCAGAATTAAGTTGACTCCAAGAAATCTTGCTGAGGTCTCCTGTTTTCCTGGAAAAGGAACACTTTAACTCATTTGCAGCCACTAGATCCTTAGCTAGGGGGTGACAGCTAATTGTCAAAATGAAAAAAGTAGACACCCTGGTATGGACGTGGATTGAAAGAGGAAGTGCTAAGCACGGCCACAGCCTGAGGAGCGAAGAAAAGGCAATGGGAGTTGGAGACCACATTCTGTGTCAAATAGTCACTGAGAACAAGGAGAGACCTATAGATTTAAAACAAAGATCTATAGATTAAAACATCTCTTTAAGAAAACAAAATTGGGAAGGCAATATGAAAGGTAATAATATAAGTGAAGTATTTTGGAAATGGATATGCACCGTCTTCTAAAAGTGAAATTTTCATTTTATTTTTAGAGATGAAAATGAGGATGCACAAAGGGACAAGCTGGTATGTTTCCTTACCACAGATAGGCTCTGTTCTGGGTGTTGAGGACACAGTAGTGAATAAGAGAACTCCCCGTTCTCAGGGAGCCTTTGTTCTAGTGTGGGAAGAAGATGAGGGAACAATTACATACATAGTGTATTTTATGGCAACCTATCCAACTCAGGGCTAGAATTTGAATCCTTTTCAAATAACTGACCCTAACTATCCATTCTAGTTCCTAATCTTAATGTAAGATCTTCCTTACTAGTAGTTGTTCAGTAATCCTTTCATTATTTAATCCATTCATTTATACTTTGATTCAATAGATATTTGAGCACCTACCATAGTCCAGGCTTTGTGATGGGCACTAGAATACAACAGGGAACATGATGGACAGTGAGCTCTGCCCTAAAGGAACTTATTTTCTAGAATAATGTTATCTAATAGAACTTTTCTGCAGTGATGGAGGTGATCTATATTTGTGCAGTCCAGTATAATACCCACTAGCTACTGTGAACATTGAAGTGTAGCTAGTGTGACAAACTGAATTTGTAATTTTATGCACAGTTGATCCTTGACCAACACAGGTTTGACTAAACCAATCCACTTACATGTGGATTTTTTTTAAGTACGACACTGTAAATGTATTTTCTCTTCCTTATTATTTTCTTAACAGTTACTTTAGCTTATTTTATTTTAAGAATACAGTATATAACACATACAACATACAAAATAAGTGTTAATCAACTACTTATGTTTTCAGAAAAGCTTCCAGTCAACAGTAAGCTATTAGTAATTACATTTGGGGGTAGTCAAAAATAATCAGATTTTTGACTAGAGGGAGTCAGGACCCTTAGACCCCTCTTGTTCAAGAGTCAACTATAATTTTAATTTAAATATAAAAAGCAGCATGGAGCTAGTATCTGAGATGCACAGCATAGTTCTACTATCTGTCACTCACAGAAGGAGTTAAAGGTTCTCAGGGAACAGAGGGAAGAGCCCAATAACAAGGAAATGGCTTGGCATGTTTGAAGGAGTGAAAAAGAATGGCTGAAGGCTGCTAAGAAGTAGTGTCTACAAGAAAAAGTTGGAAGAGAGGAAGGAGCCACAGGCAGTGTGTGTGCTGATTCCATGAAGAATACCATATTATCTCCTGAGTGCCTGGGTCCATTTTCCAGCACCATGGTCATTTCCTAATGGGTCATTTTCCATACAGCGCATGTGCTGGAGCACCTCACAGCACCTACTGATTACATTCGATCAACTGCCTACTCTGTTATGTGATTCACTATGAAAATGACGTTGCCTACCATGAAACAAAACTTAAATTAGACAAGGCCCATGCTTGCAAGAAGTAAAGCAAATGAAATACTAATTTAAAATGTTGTATTAATAAGAGTAATCAATTTTAAGTGGCTAAAAGTAAGATAACTATTCCCCCCTCCCTTTTAAACATCTCTAGAAGGAAGGTAGCTTATGAAGTCTGAGAACACTTATTTCCTGATAGCTTTTGAAAGAAAATACAGGGGAGGTAAAGAAGAGAATAGAAAATTGACTGAAAATAAGTTAGCTATTTTCAAAGCTGTCATTTCTTGATTTGGAGTTTCTTCTCTAAATTCACATATATTTAGACTATAGAGATTAGTGATCTATGCATGGAGATAGTCAATATGCAGATGAAATGCCTATAGTAGGAGTGATGACAAATAGCTATGTTTTTCAGCTGTCACTTTTGTGAGCTTCATTAATTTTTAAAAATTGTCAAGAACTTGCATTTTATGGGTGACTGGGGCCTCAGTCAGTCAAGTGACTGCCTTTGGCTCAGGTCATGATCTCAGGGTCCTAGGATGGAACCCTGCATTGGGCCCCCTACTCAGCTGAGTTGCTTCTCCCTCTCTATCTCCCTCTGCCCCTTCCTCTGCTCCTGTGCATGTTCTCTCTCTCTCTTCCTCAAATAAATAAAATCTTAAAAAAAAAGAACTTGCATTTTAGAATATAAATTCTTCTGGGAAAATGTTTATATACTTTCTCTGTAGATCTATGGTACACGGTGCAGGTTCTAGAGCCCTGGAAATCACCTTACCTGATGGAGGAAAAATGTAAAATGTCATTATGTGCTTTGTTCTCTAGAAATAGATCTTTCATTAAAAGAGCAATATATACTCCAGATGTGCTGATTACTAATCTCTAATGACTAATACTGACTTGAATGACTATTCACACTTCTCATCTTGCCTAGTCCAACACCAAACATGTACATGTATTCTGCATTGGCAGGTTGTTTTTCATTTCAGAATGTGATACTAAATTGAGCATATAAATAAGAGCATGTATTTTGAGCTAATCATGATACCAGACTATCAGGCTGTAGACTTGCCAAAATTCTTTCACATGCGTCTTGTCATTTCAAACTCTAAACAGCCTCATTAGAAGGAAGGTATAGAACAAAGCATAATCTGCCTCTTACTTACATGTACCCTGAGACCCCCCTCTGTCATGTTCTGGGATATTGAATGAAATATGGACAGAATTTGAAGTCAGAACATTTATGGACTTCTTGAATTCAGAACATTTGCCTTCTTCTTTTCCCTCTTCTTGGTCTTCCTCTTCTGTTCTTTTCCCTGATGGAGGGAAAAAGAGTACAGATTCTCCTCTATATTTTCTTCTGTATTAAATGTCATATGCTGGCAAAACCATGAATTAGGTGTTACAGTACTTTGGATTCAGAGAAAGAAAATCTATATGTCAATTAGGAATCTTTGTATTATAAATAACCAAAATGTAACTCCTAGTGGCCTAAAAATCAAAGGAATGTATTGGCTCCCATAACTTAAAAGTCCAGAGACAGGGCTAGCTTCGGGGCCTAAATAATGAAATAATGACCCATCACTCATCTCCTTATTCTCCTGATTGGCTCCATTGTCAGATAAGCCATCTCTTCACTTAGTTACGCAACTCATATTTTCAAAAGAACGTTGGATATTTTAAAGATTAAGCAGCACACAGCAGAAAGTGCATGAGAGTGGCAGTCAGGAAATCTAGACTCTAGTTTCAATTCTGCCACTGTTCTGTGAACTTCCCCTGTCAGAGTGGTCAGAGAAATGCAAGCTAGCTCCTAGAGCTACATATTTGCAGATAGAAATTAAGAGTGGTTTGTGTGTGTGTGTGGGGGGGGAGGGTGGTTGCTAGGGAGGACAGCTGGGGGAGGGGGACAGCTCCTTGGCCCCTGCATTTCCAGAAAAGAGATTTTCTCTATTTGGACTCACATATTTTGTATACCCACCCCAGATCCGCTTGTTTGGGATTGAGCAATGGAGTACCACCCATGTGTCTAAGCCAACTAAACCACAGAGCGAGTAGAGATGAAGACAACTTGAAATAGAGGACTGTTTGTTATTAGAATTACAGTGAACGTGTTCTGGGTGGTCCTCTATCCAAATATTATGTTCACTGATCCTCTAAAAATCAAACCTCTAATCTTAACTTTTTAGTATCAAGAGCCAATCCCTTTGGCTAATGGTTCATGGAACCAGAATTCATCTCTCTGCTTTGCTCTCATAAGGACTCCCTAGTCACAAGATGCCCAGAGGGGAATTGGGATATTCCAGATGGCTTTGATCCATGCCAGTACTCTTCATTATGTAAACTTTCCTTTTGACAGCTCACGCGGAACATGTCACATCTTGAAAGAGGAGTTTTCATTAACTACTTTGCTGCTGCCAAATGGAATCAATGTATTATGTGGCTCTCTGCCAGAGAGGCAGAGAGAGAGATGTTCCTCTTGTTTGTGGCACTAGCCTGGCTCCCACCATCAAGCTAAAGCCTCCTGTTTTTCAAAGATCAGTGGATTTCCTATCTCATGCGGGGTGAGGCCTCTTGATTCCTTTAGCAAGGGAAGGTTACATAGCCAATGGCAAAACTGAGAATAGAACTTAAATTTTCTACCTGGCAGGATTATGTTCTTTCTACTGTATACTACTTAGCCTCTAAAATCTGAAGTGTTGTTTTTAAAATATGAATTGAGTAAAGGATATGCATTTGTTTTGAAAGGAAACTTGGCTACCATCTTTTCTTCTCTCCCACTTCACTGCATATGGTCAATCAGTACATCTACTTAATTTATGCCTTCAATAAGACAGAAATATAAATGTCAATATAAATGTATGAAACCAAAATTATAATGTGAATTTATTGTCTGAATTTTCCCATAGCATTAAATATGTTTATGAAAAAAATATTTTTACTTTTTTGATCTCCACTATCCAGGCCACCGTCCTCTTTCTCTTAGACTCCTGTGTAATTCTTAAGTGGATTCTTTGTTCACTGCAGACAGAGGAAATTGTCTAAAATAGAAATGTAGTCCTAGCAGTTCCCAACATAAAACTTCTCAGTGACTCCCACTGTCTTGCCTCAACTTTAACTCTTTTTTTTTTAATATTTTCTTTTTTTAAATTTTTATTTATTTATGATAGTCAGAGAGAGACGGAGAGAGGCAGAGACATAGGCAGAGGGAGAAGCAGGCTCCATGCACCGGGAGCCCGACGTGGGATTCGATCCCGGGTCTCCAGGATCGCGCCCTGGGCCAAAGGCAGGCGCTAAACCACTGCGCCACCCAGGGATCCCATCAACTTTAACTCTTTATGAGGTTTGCTCCATGCACATTCTCCCATGACACCACAGTGACCTTGCTTACTTCTTAGAAAAAGCCAATTCTCTTCTTTTTTACCCCAAGGCCTTCACATATGGTGTTGCTCTTCCTTGGAATATTCTTCTTCTTCATATCCTCTCTCTTGATTTGATAATATCTATTCATTCTTTAGGTCTCAGCTTAGAGGCTTCTTATTCTGGCCCTTTTCTCCAGCTTTCCATTGGCATAGCTGCCTCTATTATTTGCTATTGGCGTACATAGCATCCTATACTATTTTAGCCCTCCTTGTGAGTTGCCTGTTGTATCAGCCTTCTTGCATGCACTCCCCAGTCCCTTTACATAACACATCATATATGCACACACCACACAAATACACACTCTGCATTAAAGCATGTTGTGAATTCACTACATTTACTGAAGACTTAGAAGTCAAAGAGAAGGAGCACACTGCAGAATGGGAGATCTATCTCACATCTCCCTTTCATGTTTTTGTTGACTAAAATGAGGAAACTTCTCCATAACAAACCCAACATCTCCCAATGATGATTGTAGTTATCACTTTTTTTTCCTTTTGTAATCAATTTTTCCTTAACTTCCACCTAAAAGAAAGTGATTCTTTTGGGATGTGTGTAGAGCATGTCCAACTGCCCCCTCCCATCCTTACCTATGACAATACTCAGTTTTCTGTTTCTTCATTCAGAGATATGTAATGACAATTATTTATAGAGTCTGGGCCCCAGGAGTAATTCATATCTAAATCAGAATTGAATTATTTTAAAAACCATTCTGGTGGCAAAATTTTAAGGACCCTCTTAAGAGCGACTAGAATGTTGAGGTGAGCAGAATCTCCCCCTTGTAAATGTCCACCCAAGGTCTTAAGGCCTCAGGCTTAGAAAGAAACTTCAATGTCCTGTTTATGATCCTGTGACTGGTGCTTCTCCAAAAGTTCTTTTAAATTCCAATCATTTGTGTGTGTGTGTGCACGTGCGTGTGCGCACATGTACATGCACCAACCTGATGAAAGTCACTGTTCTCTACTGGATCAAGTAAATAACCTCCTAAATACATTTGCTACTTTAACCTTTGTTCTTCTATAGTTGATTCTCAACATAGTAGCTGGAATGATATTTTAAAAAATGAATCCTATCACTCCTCTGTTCATACCTCCAAAAGCTTCCTTAGGAGTGGTGTCAAGGCCTCCAAGATCTGTTGCCTGTGATCATGCATACCTTTCTTACTGCCATTACCCTCTCACCAGGTCCACTCCAGCCACATTGTCCTCTGTGTTCCTCACACTTGCCAGGCCTGCTCCTGGCATGTGTGACTCTGACATTTCAGTGGCTCTGCCTCAGCCAGGCACAGTACCTTATTCTACCCAATTTGCACATCCTTCATTCCTTCCTCTACTTCAGGTCTGTGCTCACATCCTCCTTTCTCAATGACACTGAACTTGATCACCCTGTTTAGATTTACCACTCACTTGTAATGCCTCTCTGATCTCTTATCATAATTCTGGTTGGTTTGTTTTCTCATAGCTCTTAACTAATCTATGGCATAATTGACCTACTTATTAGGCTTGTTATGTCTCTCTTCCAAAGAAAATGTAATCTGCAAGAAGGTAAGGTTGTTTGGCTATGTTTTCCACAGATGTTTATCTATCATCTGGAACAGGTTCTCAAAATATATTTGTTTAAAAAGATTAACTGAATATTGCCAACTTTATACTTGAATCAACTTAAAACATTGTGTTTATAAAGCCTTTTAAGCCAAACTGTAAGCTTCCAGTTAGTCACAGCTAAGGATGCAATAGCTATTCTTCCATTAATCCATGTTTATAATTGACATTCTATTCTTTCAAAAACATTTCAGAACAAGGTCTCAGCTACCTAGTGAATCTTCCTATGATTCTTTGTCATTCTACTACCCATTCCTTCTCGCCTCTATATTCTTGGTTCCTAATGTAACTTTTTTTTTGGTTTCATTAGCCAGTCTCCTGTTCCCATCTAGTCTTATACCACATTCAGCCCACCCTTGTGTTTTTCCTTAGACAAATTTAAGAACAGACATTTCTCTGCTTTTTCACAACCTAACACCAACTTTATGGAATATAGCTCTATCTAGATAGATGGGAAAACTAGTTTTCTGACCATTCTAACTAGATATCAGAGTACATTACTAAGTATGATACACGCATATTTTTTTTCTAAATCCTTTTCACTTTTTCTTACTCATATCCCACCTACCTCCCCTCTGGTAACCATCTGTTTGTTCTGTATGTTAAGAGTCTGTTTTTGTGGTTTGTTTCTTTTTTCCCCCAAGTTGTTCATTTGTTTCTTAAATTTCATGTAAGAGTGAAATCATATGGTATTTGTCTTTCTCTGACTGACATATCTTGCTTAGCATTATACTCTCTAGATCCAACCATGTTGTTGCAAATGGCAAAATTTTGTTCTCGTTTATGGCTGAATAATATTCCATTGTATGAATATACTATCTTCTTTATCCATTCATATATCGATGGACACTTGAACTGCTTGCATAGTTTTATTATACATAATGCTGCAATAAACACAATTAGTGTTTTCATATTCCTTGGGTAAATACCCAGTATAATTGAGTTGTCAGATAGTTCTATTTTTACCTTTTTGAGGAAACTCCATGCTGTTTTCCACAGTGGCTGCACCAGTTGGCATTCCCACCAAATGTGCAAGAGGATTCTTTTATCTCCGTGTTCTCTCCAACATTTGTGGTTTCTTGAGTTTTTAGTTTTAGCCATTCTGACAAGTATGAGGTAATATCTTACTATAATTTTGACTTGAATTTCCCTGATGAATGATGTTGAGCATCTTTTCATGTATGTGTTGACCATTTGTATGTCTTTGGAGAAATGTCTGTTTATGTCTTCTGCCCATCATTTAATTGGACTGTTTGTTTATTTGTTTTGGTGTTGAGTTGTATAAGTTCTTTATGTATTTTGGATATTAACCCTTTATTGGATATATCATTGGCAAATATCTTCTCTCATTCAGTAGGTTGTCTTTCAGCTTTATTAATTCTTTGCTGTGCAGAAAATTTGCATTTAGAAGGAATCCCAATAGTTTATTTTTGCTTTTATTTCCTTTACCTTCAAAGACCTATCTAGAAAGATGTCACTACAGTCAATGGCAGAGAAATTACTGCCTACGCTCTCTTCTAGGATTTTTATGATTTGGGGTTCCACATTTAGGTCTTTAATCCATTTTGAGTTATCTTTGTATATGATGTAAGAAAGTGGTCCAGTTTTATTCTCCATGTAGCTGTTCAGTTTTCCCAATACTATTTGTCTTTTCCCCATTGTATATTCTTGCCTCCTTTGTTGAAGATTAATTGACTATATAATTGTGGGTTTATTTTTGGGCTTTCTATTCTGTTCCATTGATATGTGTGTCTATTTTTGTGTCATTGCCATATAGTTTTGATTACTATAGCTTTGTAATATAACCTGAAGCCTAGAGTTGTGTTGCCTCCTCTTTTGTTTTTCTTTTTCAAGGTTGCTTTGGCTATTCAGGGTCTTCTGTGGTTCCATGAAAATATTAGGATTGTCTGTTCTAGTTTTGTGAAAAATGGTGTTGGTACTTGGTAGGGATTTCGTTAAATATGTAGATTGCTTTGGTTAATAAAGACATTTTAAAAATATTTATTCTTCCAATCCATGAGCATGGAATGTCTCTCCATTTCTTTGTGTTGTCTTGAATTTCCTTCATCAGTGTTACATAGTTTTCAACGTACAGATCTTTCACCTCTTTGGTTAAGCTTATCCCTAGGTATTTTATTATTTTGGGGTGCAATTGCAAATGGGATTTTCTTAATTTCTCTTTCTGCTTCATTATTAGTGTACAGAAATGCAATAGATTTCTTTCATTGATTTTTGTATCCCATGAATTCATTTATCAGTTCGAGTAGTTTTTTGGTGGAATTTTTAGGCTTTTCTACATATAGCATCATGTCATCTGCAAATAATTGAAGTTTTACTTCTTCCTTACCAATTTGGATGCCTTTTATTTCTTTATTTTATCTATTTGCTGTGGCTAGGATTTATAGCACTATATTGAAGAAAAGTGGTAAAAGTGGACATCCTTGTCTTGTTCCTGACTATAGAGGAAAGGATCTCAAGTTTTTCTTTTTAGTATGATGTGAGATGTGGGTTTTTCACATAAGATTTTTAGTATGTCAAGATATGTTCCCTCTAAACATAGTTTGTTGAGAGTTTCTATCATAACTGGATATACTTTGTTTTATGTATTTGAGCGCTTCCGTGTTGGGTACATGAATATTTATAATTGTTATATCATCTTGTTGGATTTTCCCCTTCATTATTTTCCCCTTCACTTTTGTGTTGTTACAGTCTTTGTTTTAAAGTCTATTTTGTTCAATATAAGTATTGTTACCCCAGCTTTCTTTTGATATCCATTTGCATTATAAATGTTTCTCTATTCCCTCACTTTCAATCTGGATGTGTCTTTAGGTCTGAAATGAGTCTCCTGTAGGCAGCATATAGATGGGTCTTGTTTTTTGTTAATCCGTTTTCCCCTTATTTCTTTTGATTGGAGCATTTAGTCCATTTACATTCAAAGTAATATTTGTTCAAAGTAATTATTGATATATATGTATTTATTGCCATTTTGCTGCTAGTTTTGTTGTTTTTGTAATTCTTCTCTGATCTCCTCTTGCTCTCTCATAATTTTCTGGCTTTCTTTACTGATATACTTCACTTCCTTTTTCTCTATTCATTGTATATCTATTACTATTACTGGTTTTTGATTTGTGGTTACCATTGGGTTTGTATATAACATCTTCTGCATATAGTAGCCTATATTAAGTTGATGGTTGTTTAAGTTTGAGCTCATTCTTTATTCCTCTGTCCCCCACATCTTATATATACATATGTATAGTGTCATATTTTACATCCTTGTATTTTGTAAGTTCTTTGATTTTTACAGATATGTTTATTTTTACTGCTTTTGTATTTCCTACTTTTCTTACTTTTACTTATGATCTTTCTTTTTTCACTCAAATAGTCCCTGTTAACATTTCCTGTAGGGCTGGTTTAGTGGTTGAGAAATCTTTTAGCTTTCATTTTTCTGAGAAAGTCTATCTCTCCTCTATCCTAAATGACAACCTTGATGGATAGAGTATTCTTGGCTGCATTTTATTGTTGTAGTTTTCTTCCAACAGTTCGAATGTTCCTGCCACTCTCTTCTGGCCTGCAAAGTTTCTGCTGAAATCTCATCTGGTAGCCTTATGGGGTTTCATTATCTGTAACTGCATTTTTTTCTCTTGATGCTTTTAAGATTCTTTATCACTACTTTTTACCATCTTAGTTACGACGTGTCTTGGTGTAGATCTCCTACACCAAGGTTGAATTGATTTTGTTGGAGGTGGTGGTGGTGGTTCTGTACTTCCTGGATCTGGATATCTGCTTCCTTCCTCAGATTTCAGCTATTACTTCTTCAAATAAATTTTCTGCCCCTTTTACCTCTCTTATTCTTCTAGAATCCTTATAATGTGAATGTTATTACACTTGCTGGTGTTGCTGAATTCCCTAAATCTGTTCTCATTTTGCATAATTTTTTTGTCTTACTTGCTCCTCTGGAGTACTTTCCATTACTCTGTCTTCCAGATCACTGATTTGCTTTTCTACTTCTAGCCTGCTATTTATTCCATCCAGTGTATTTTTACTTTCATTTGTTGTGTTCTTCATTTCTTATTCATTCCTTCTTATCTCTTTGTTAAGAGATATTTATTCTTGTCCTCCACTTTTCTCAAGTCCAGTGAATATCTTTATAATCATTAATTTAAATTATCTATCAAGCATATTACTTATATCCATTTTGCTTAGATCTCCTGCTGTAGTTTTGTCCTGTTCTTTTATTTGTGACATATTCTTTTGTCTCCTTATTTGGTCTAACTCTCTGTGTCTGTTTCTATGTGTTAGGGAATTCAGCTATGTCTCCTGCTCTTGAAACTAGTGACATTATGATGAAGAGGTCCTGGAGTTCCCTGCATTAACGTGGCCCTTTTTCACCAGAACCTTTCACTTCAGGAAGTGTCTCCTATTGTTTTCCATGTATCTGCTGTTGTGTCGTGGTTGTTTTTTCCGTCAGTCCAACTTTATCTTTTATGAAAAGTGTTTGGTCTCTGACAGGAATGGGGCACACAGTTTTAACAAAGTACATTCAGGTCTGCATGCAAAATAAGAGCTGCTACCACTGCCTCTGGGACTGAAGCCCCACAAATCTCCATGGTAGGGAGACTCAGTGTTAGCAGTGTTTGTGCTGGTCTTCTGGGGGAGGGATCTTGCAGTGCTGGGACTGAAGCAAACATGATTGGGAAGGGCTGGTCCACTGAAGCATGGGAAAGGGGACAGGGGACAGTGTAAGCAAGTTAAGTAGTGAGTACTGGCACTGTGCTGGTTCTTGCAGACGATGGTGTGTTTATGTTGATAGGTAGAGGAGGGAGATGGCACCTGCCAGCTCTTTTGTTCCTGGAGGACTTTCCCTGTGAATGTGCCCATCCAGAACACATTGAAATTAGTAAACTATTTTCCATCCTGTGTGCCCCAGGAATTTTTCAAATTGTTGCTTCTACACTGTAGCTCCACAGGCTGTTTGTTCTGCTATCTTTAAGGGCAGGAACTTAGCTTCTTATTGTTCTCAGGGCTCTCCCAGAAATGAGTCTGCTGAGTTTTAAAATTCCAGACTTTAAGCTCCTCTGATTGTAAGGGATCCAGAAATTCCACCCCTCTCACTTTCAAAGCCAAATGTTATATCTTCCCTGTGTAGGCTCTCTGGTATGATAGTCTGTTTCTCTCACTTCTCCATGCCCAGGCCCTGTCCACCCAACCATACCCCCCACCCATGGAAGACTACAGTCCCTTTTAGCTCCCTACCACGCCTCTGCCTTTCCTACCCTCTTCAGTGTGGCCTTTTTTCCACCATTAGTTGTGGAGTTTGTTATTCCAGTGTTCTGATTGTTTTCTGGATTATTTACACTCATGTAAGGGTTATCTAGGTGTATCTGTGGGATGAGGTAAGCTTAGGGTCCTTTTATTCCACCATCTCTAAGTATGATATATTTAATTTATAGGGTGATCTAAATGCATATTTATAGCTTTTTAAATTTCATTATATATAATTTCAAGATATTTTTACTACCCCAAAACTTTTTGGCTTAAATCAACTTTTTTTTTTTTTTTGGTCATGAATAGTAGTTTTACTGGGCCCAGTTGGGGGGAACTGCTTCATGTGAGCTGAGGCCATGCAAATAGCTACCTTCACCTGGGATCTGGAATGTGGCTACAGTGCCCATGGAGACCCCAGGGTCTATTAGGCTTTCATTATTCCACAGTCTGTTCTCAGTTTCTTCATAGCATGGAGGCTGGCTTCTTAGGGTGAAAGTGAAGCTGTTGGGCCTGCTAAGGGTTAGGTCCAGAGCTGGCATAGCATAATCTCTGGAGAATTCTGCTGGTCAAAGCAAGTCACAGGGCTGACCCAGATTCAAGGGAGGAATTGTAGGTAGCCATAGGTGTAGATAACCACTATACCTTTTTCTCAGAACTTAGAAGACATAGAAGTACATAGAAGTACAATTCAGAATGTGGGGCTGAAGGCAGATACTCAAACAGTTGTAGAGATTTTGCCCAGTGTATGTGTTGATGGAAGCCTGCGTGTAGATGGGTGGTAGTAATAGAAAACATGTAAATATATAAAAGGTTCAAGACTTCCCAAAGTATAGCACTTACTGGCATATTTAAAGTGAAAACAAAAAGCCTGTGGATCCTCAAGAAAATTAATGTGTCATGGCATTGCATAGTCATTGATGTACCTGACTCTAAGTTATTAAGAAGGAGGTGTATCAAGTTACGTGTATATTCTATTCAAGCAGATGAGGAAATGTTTAATTTTTTTTTTAAATGTCAGGGTTTTAAAAAAGATTTTCTTTATTTATTCATGAGAGAGAGAGAGAGAGAGAGAGAGAGAGAGAGAGGCAGAGACTCAGGTAGAGGGAGAAGCAGGCTCCATGCAGGGAGCCTGATGTGGGACTCAATCCTAGGACTCTGGGATCACGCTCTGAGCTGAAGGCAGACGCTCAACCATTGAGCCATCCAGGCATCCCGGAAATGTTTAATTTGTTGTAGAAATTTTACAGTGAAAAGGGACTACTTTAAGTTTCAGGACTCAAAAGGACAAATTTTAATTATGTGAAATTTACTTATGGATAATACTCTTATTTTCCATCCACATCAGGAAAAAAAGACTCTTCTCTGTGATTTTTAAAGTTTATTCTTAAAAAAAAAATAAATAAAGTTTATCCTTTAAGCACAGGCCTGTATATATAATAGGTGCTTGGTAAATGACTGCTTATTAAAATCAGACCACGAGCAGAAGCTAGAGGGATGTGGATGTTACTGTTCTATCCAATGACAAATTTCCTATTGAATAAAGTTTCCTTACAACTTCTAAAAATATGAACAATAGACTTTTCCACAGAAGTAATGGTACCTGGGTGGATTAATTATCTTTTTGTTCCCATTAACTTGTGGCAAATATGCAGGGCCCATAGCATAGAGCCAGGGAAGGCATATTAGTCATGATTTTGTTACAGATCATGAGAAAGAAAATTGGGTTAATGAGAGGGCATGGGGATTGAGCACCAAAGCCCATGGTGGAGCACATCAAATAAAGAGGATTAGATAATGAATAATAGGATGAAAAGGAACAAAATGCATATTCTGAAAAATCAACGGGTAACTGAGCAATTTCCAACAAAAGAGACAGAAAGTAAATTCTCACAGGAAGAAAGACAGTCTTCATGTTTTAGAACTCGACTCACCTCTGACTGCTGCTCTGCTCAGCCGTTAAAGGAATACCCAGAACTAAGGTTGAGCTGGCATTAAAACCCCTGACTGTGTCTGTAGAATCTATATTCTCTAAGAATGAGCCTTAGAAGTCTACATATTCTGGCTCTAACCTCATATAAAAATTTCATACTCAATGTCATTGACACTCATTTTTCTAGCCTCTACTTGGACATGTCCAGTGAAAGGAAACTCTTTCTTACATAGTAGGGTTTGGGTTAGTTAAAAATGTAGTTTCTGAAATTAGAAAGGCTTACTTGAATCCTGGATTTATAATTTATCTAATGCTTTCCTTGAGAAAGTGACTTAACAGCTCTAAACCTCAGGCTGAAAATGCTGAGTGTGGGAGGGAGGGATAGCATCACAAGGTGAATATGAGGGTTAAATGAGGTAATGCAAGTAGAGGACTTATCAGAGTACCTGACCCATATTCAGGCCTCTGTAAAAGTTATTAATTTTTCAATTCAATCCTACAAAGGATCAACATTATTTTTCCACTGAAATAGTACACTTGAAAGTATTTTGCATCCTTATCTCTTTAGATGTTTGCAGTAGTTCTGCATAGGAATCATTACTTTTCTTATTCTTCTAATGAGAAGACCAAGACCCAAGCTCTGTGCTAATGTCTCTGTGTGCATTTTCTTTGTCTTGCAAACAGGAAATACAATATTATCTTGGTAGAAAGTCTTGCTAGGCAGAACTGATCTTAGACAAAAAAAGTGCATGATTACCCTTTTTCTTGTCCCACTCCACCCTTAGTGTCAAGTAATTACATGATATTTCTTAGCACTTTCACTTGATAAAGGAAAGACTGATATCAGTCATCTGCATCTTGGGAGATGATCTCTTTCCTGGGGGTTTTATACTTCGACTCTGAAGGACATTAGGACTTTTCTTACCAAAATGAGCTCTAGTCATCAGAGAGCAGTACAAGTAGACTTCAGGATCACTCACAACATGGAGGTAGCTAATATATTCTACCTCCAAAGACTGATGTTCCTTTTTTTTTATGTATCTGGAGGCCAGGGGAAAATTCTGGCCACTCAGTAGCTATAATTTTATTAGGGAAGAAGCCTGGAATATTTATACATGAATAGATTTTCATGGAAAGTGGAAATGTCCTAGGCAAGGACTATTAGCACTGGAAGAGAATCACTTTGTTCTGATCTCATTCTTTCAGAAGGGATGGGACAGGGATTTAATTCGAGGTTCGGAGGTAAAATACACTATGCTCAAAATCACAAAGGCTGAATGTAGAATCTCCAGATCTGCAACTCAACATCACTACTTAAAGCCTCCAACTTCTCTTTGGAATGGATTAAATTCCCTGAGCCTATGAATGACATGCTTGCGTCATCTTTTAAAACAACTTCCTAACACTTAGGTATCATTTCCTCCAAACGTTGTCCTTCATATGCACACAAGTTGAGTGGTTTTGTTTTATAAAGAGCACTGCAAGTTAGTCCCTAACTCTGCCTAGCACCAGGAGGTTGCTTGGGCTGGATACTGGCCACGAATGTATCATTCTCTATGTTTGCATGTTTAGGTCACCCTGCCTTCTGCAAAAAAAGCAGAAGACAGTGGAAATTGTGGCTGCATTTGGAGAATCCTTCATATAATCAAAACAAGGCTGGAGTCAACAACCTGAATTTAATTACTGTCCTGTCAGCTGGGAGGCAATTAATCCTTCCCTCACTCCTTCTGTACCAGCTTCAAACTGTCACCCCCCCCTTCCTTCTCATACTAATTAGAGACATGCTGTAGGGTGAAAGGTGATCAGTGGGAAGCTAGCACAGTGTCACCAAAGTCCCTTTGATAGCACAGTTTACGATTGGAGGATGCTGATCTCCAACATGGAAGCATCTGCTTCTGGGGCAGGGAGGGAGAGCTGGGTGTAGAGCTGACCCCTAGGTCTGATGCGGTCTCTGCTACCCAGCTCCTCCATGATTTAATCAAATCACTTGATATCTTTATGTAAGTCTCCACACCAGGATGTGAAGAACTTCCAACTTTTCTATTACACAAGGTATATGAGAGCATAACATGAAAGTGAATGTGCGCATATAACAGAAAAAGCATCATTGCAGAATATGAGATGGAGATTTGGTGTCATTGTCAGGTTGGATACCACTACAAAATATCACAGACTGGGGGGCTTAAGCAGTAGACATTTATTTCTCACAGTTCCAAAGTCTGGGAAGTCTAAGATCAAAGTGTCAGCTGCTTTCTCCCTATGTCTTCACATGGCCTTTTCTCTGGGTGTGCATTTATCAGGGAAGAGAGATTTCTTTCTCTTCTTAGAAAGCTACCAAGCCTCTTTAATGGATTAGGACCCCCGTCTTATAATCTCATTTAACCTTAATTACTTCCTAAAAGCTTTATTTCCTTTTTTTTTTTCAAGCTTTATTTCCAAAGAAAACCACACTGGGGGTTAAGGCTTCAATGTGTGAATTTGAGGGGAACATAATTCAGTCTGTAGCACCTGAAAAAGAGAGCTTCCTTTCAATAATGCCATGAACTATACTTGAGGACCCAGGACCCAGAAATTTAGAGGATTCAGACTTTTAAAATAATGTATTTAAGTGTGGAGTTAAGTTTTATACAATGTTCTCCCTTGGCAAATTGTCCCCTTCACTTCACAACATTTTCCTGGTGCCAGTGGCAGGCTCAGCCTCAGCCTCAGGACCAGGATCTTGACAGCAGTGAAGAGGGAGAAATTATAATACCCTAGGTCAAGGGCAATAGGCCCAGTGTTACCTCCTTCATCAATTCCTGCAGGGTGGTGCTGAGCTCTCTGTTGTTTGTTCCAGGTGTCAATATTGCTAGATATTTACTTTAATCATTTTAAAAAAAGAGAAAAAGTTGAACAGTTTTGGAATTGAGAGAGATTAATCACCCCCAGGGGAGCTGTAGAGGTAAAGTGACTTTTCCAAGTCACTGGGTACTTAGATCTCAAAATGGGGCTGTAACAAAAACTTTCTAAGTCCCAGTAGGATTTTTAGACTGGTAATTAAGTTCTTCCATAATTCCTTACTCCTATTTAAAGATGATTATGGCCCCAAATCTCATTACATTAACTGGATAACTCATTCCAGATGTAAACTGCTTGTAGAAGCACAAAAATAATAATAATTCAACTTAAATACATCCTTTTTTTCCTCAAGTACTTTCAATCCATCTGGGCTACATTTCTTACCCAAACCAGAATGCTGTTTCTGGTTTTTGTGTTTGTTTTCTGGAAAATCATAGGGGCCAACCATGGATGAGAAGTCCTCTGCTTGTATCATTGTAGTTGAGACTTTAGCCAAATGCCAGATGTAGCAAGATACATGTGAGAGAAAAGATAATGCATAAGAAATAATTAGTACCATTGTACTTTGAGTTACAGATTATGCCATTGAATGCCTCTGTCTTTACTGTTGACTAACCATGTGGCTTTGGAAGAACCCCTTCCCCATTCTAGACTTCAGGCTCCTCTCTTTAAAATGTTGTTCTCAGGATATCTGGGTGGCTCAATAGGCTAAGCATCTGCCTTTGGCTCAGGTCATGATCTCAGGGTCCTGGCACATGCCCTGCATCGGGCTCCCTGCTCAGTGGGAGCCCTTCTTCTCCCTCTGGACCCACCCCTTGTCCTGTGTGCGTTCTCTCCCTCCCTCCCTCCCTCCCTCCCTCCCTCCCTCCCTCCTCTCTCCTCTCTCCTCTCTCCTGCTTTCTCTCAAATAAATAAAATATTTTTTAAAAATAAAATGTTCTCTTTAAAAAATGAGAGTGGTTAAGGGGAGGTCTGTGGGCTGGGCATTCCTTTTCAACATGGTTTGTTTGACCTGCACCATGTTCTGAAAAATTAGAAAAGAATACATAAATTCTAGACTTCTACCTTTGCTTGGAATATCTGCTGATCTGGCAACAGTGGTCCATATTCTTGCATTAAAACATTTGGCCAATTCTGAGTTGTGGCTGTCCTTTCAAGACAGAATCTTTATTGCTCTTTGGTTGATCAAGATCCTTACCACCATGCCAGTTCACTGATGTGTGCACTCTGCCTGGCCCATAAAAGAATGGCTCTTGGACTAGGTGATCCTCAAGCTCCTTTAGCTCTGGTTCTATGGTTTGGTTATTTGTCTCTCCTTCACCACAAAAGTTCCCACCTTAAAGACCAAGGAGTATGACAGAATGAGAAGGAGACTAACTGCGTATCTGTGGCGACCCTGATTCTGCTGTTCATTATAACCTGGAAGTTATTTTTACTTTTGTTTCTTCTATATGGCATCAGTTTTTCAGGAGGCAGTGTTCAAAATGATCTGGACATAGCATGCTCTGAAAGAAGCTTTTAGATTTTGGAGCTAATGTTTGTTGCCTGAGGGCCATTTTAGGCAGATCTACTCAAAGTAGTAGTAGTATAGCACTGATTATTAATTATCATTAATATTAATAATGACAATTATGGTCTATACTATTCTCAAGGCATGATTTTTTTTAACATTTATCAAATCCAATATAAGTCTATCATCTTAAGTATAGCGTCAGTATCAGAAAGGGAGACATCGTTGAGTGCTCTTCAGTAATGACCTGGCATAACATCTGAACATGCTCCCATAATGTGGGAAAGGAGTAGAAAAATGTCATCATTTGGAATGTGCCAAACCTTTCAAAAGAACACAAAAGTACCATGTGAAACAAAAGTCACAGTTCTATTTATTCTGTGAAAGTGTGAAAATCATTTTTTCCTCTAAATAGAAAATAAACAGAAGTACAAGGAACAGTAGCTTATGGAACAATTCTCCATTGCCACCTCTGAATGTCCACCACCCCCAACCCCCCCTCCTCCCTGAACCTACCTGAAATACTCCTTCCAATTACTTGACTGGGCACTTTACATTTTCATCCTTATAATTTCACTACAAAGCTACAACTCAATTCTGTGATCTCTATAAAAATGGGGAGGGTATGGAGATTCAGAAAGATGGATACTGACACTGCAATACCAAGTCCATGCTCTTGATCACAACCCTATTGCACCACCACTGAAAATGAGAGAGTTCGCTTTATGGTCTTTGGAGCCCTTCCAACAGCAGCAGTCTGTTTTAGAATGTCAGAATGGTATAGTGATAAGATGATGCCTTCTGCCTTCTTTTCTACATCTGGAGGGAAGATTCAATATGAACCTGGCACTTCTTTCTTCATTCAGTAAACTTAGGCCATGATCATTATTAATGTATATATCCCCAGCACTCACAAAATATGGCACTATGAGAGCAAAGATTATACCTATTTTCCCCATAGATATCCCCAATGACCAGAAAAAATATTCTTTGCTATTAGTAGACAATCAATAGATATTTGTTGAGTAAATATGATGAACCAATGGAAGATTTAGTAACGTGGATATGAACAGGGATAAAAATGGCTTTATAAACCAGCACCATCAATCACGCCAATGCCTTGTGTTGGACCCCATTTCTTTCTTTTTTAATTTATTTTTTTTTTTTTTTTTTTTTTTTTTTTTTTTTTTTTTCTTTTTTAATTTATATTCAATTTGCCAATCAGTTTCAAATGTAATTTTCAATAATTTATCAGTTGCATGTAATACCCAGTGCTCATCCTATCATGTGCCCTGGGTAATGCCCATCACCCAGTTACCTCATCTCCACACCAACCTCCCCTTCAGCACCCTCAGTTTGTTTCCCAGAGTTAAGAGTGTCTCATGGTTTGTCTTCCTCTCTGATTTTTTCCCCATTCAGTTTCCCCTCCTTCCCTTATGGTCTGTTACACTATTTCTTATATTTTGCATATGAATGAAACCATATGATAATTGTCTTTCTCTGTTTGTCTTATTTCACTCAGCATAATACCCTCCAGTTCCATCCATGTCAATATAAATGGTACGTATTCATCCTTTCTGATGGCTGAGTAATATTCTCATATATAATATTATATAAACACACTATATTATAATATTCATATATATATGTACACACACACACACACACACCACATCTTCTTTATCCATTTATCTGTCAAAGGACATATTGGCTTCTTCCACAATATAATAATATTCATACACACACACGTGTGTGCACACACACATGCACCCCACATCTTCTTTATCCATTCATATGTCAAAGGACATCATGGCATCATGGCTCCTTCCACAATTTGGCTATTGTGGACGTTGCTGCTATGAACATTGAGGTGCAGGTGTCCCTTCATTTCACTACATCTGTATCCATGGGGTAAATACCCAGTAGTGCAATTGCTGGATCATAGGGTAGCTCTATTTTTAACTTCTTGAGAATCCTCCATACTGTTTTCCAGAGTGGCTGTACCAGCTTGCATTCCCAATAACAGTGTGAGAGGATTCCCCTTTCTCTACATCCTCACCGGCATTTGTCGTTGCCTGTCTCGTTAATTTTAGTCATTTAACTTAATGACTAAAATTAAATGTAAAGTGGTATCTCACTGTAGTTTTGATTTCTGTATTTCCCAGATGCCAAGCAATGTGGAACTTTTTTTCCTGTGTTGGTGGCCATGTGTAGGTTTTCTTTGGAAAAATGTCTGTTCATGTCTTCTGCCTGTTTCTTGGCAGGATTGTTTGTTTTTTGGGTGTTGAGTTTGAAAAGTTCTTTATAGATCTTGGATACTAGCCCTTTATCTGATATGTCATTTGCAAATATCTTCTCCCATTCTGTCAGTTGCCTTTTAGTTTTGTTGACTGTGTCCTTTTACGGTGCAGAAGCTTTTTACGTTGACGAAGTCCCATTAGATCGTTTTTGCTTCTGTTTCCCTTGCCTTTAGAGACATGTCTTGAAGGAAGTTGCTTTAGCCGAGGTCAAAAATGGTTGCTGCCTGTGTTCTCTAGGATTTTGATGGATTCTTGTCTCACATTTTCTAAGGCTCCTTGAGCATTGCTCCTGTTTTGTATACAGATCTGTGGCTTCTTGTGACCACCAGGGGGCAGTGCATCTTCACTCAAGCAAGAAGCTGAATTTGTTTTGAACAATTCCGTCTGACAGTTTTTGTGGGTTTTTATTCCTTGGTGATGTCTTCATGGTACTTACAAATGTGAGACAAGATTGCTTTCTAACTCTCTGAACTGCAAAAAAAAAAATTGTGTTGTTGTTGTTTAATATTTAAATAGGATGAGGAGCAGGTTCAGTCCTTTTGTAGAACTGACACAGATCTAACACCATGGGGTAGGAAGGTGGTAAATGACACGTCTTACCAATTTTACAACTTTAGTTTTACTGGGATGTAACCCATCTGTACATAAGAAGCTAACTCAGACTTTTTTCCATGGCCAGCACACAAGTAGCACAGAATTTTGGGAGTTAGAATTTTTTGGAGTTAGAATTTTTTGTTGTTTTTCAAATAGAAAACAGAAGAGTAGAATTTCAGGGTATGAAGGGACGCTGGTTTGTGCTGTCTTGGTCCTATAACAGCTTTTAGCAGCAGTTCTTAAAAAGCTTAGCTTTGGTTTCTGTGCTCCTCCATGACTTATTTCATGGCTTTCGAGGCATAACAGATGGAGAGACTCCTCCCTTGCTGGTAAAGGCTTTGAAATTTACATTGAGTCACCTTGAAATTATTTCCATTTTTTTTTTTTTTTTTAGGAAAACAAAAAGAAGAATTTCAGTAGTGTGACCAAGGTGTTTGGGGAATTTACTTTCACAGGAAGGATTTTAAAGTGATGCTCAGTATTAATCTTGGGATGAGATCATTAGGCCTGGTGCTTATGATAAATTGCTGCCTATGGCTGTGTGAGCCCAAAGACGTCTTCGTGTATTTCTGAATTTTTCTTAATGTCCTATAAATATTTTTACTTTTGTTCCAGTTTTGTTCTGGTGTCCTGAGCCAAAATATATGGGAGTCAGTTAGGGTTGCCATATCATACAATTCCAGGGACACCATTCATATTGTCTTCCACATTAATGCCATTCCTAGAAGCACAGCTCCAACTAAAGGTAACTGGACTCTAGAGATGATCCAAAGATGAGGCTCTGGTCTGATGTTATCTTGCAAGACCTAGCCAAGTACATCGCAAACTGGGGCCCAGAAAATGTTCATTGTAACATGATTTGCATATCACTCTGATATAAGAGATCAATGAGTCACACTTTTGAAAATACTGTGTTTTCTAGAACATTCCTTTCAATAAGGCAGATGAAAGAAAATAGGAGATTTAACAAAGTACTCTAATAATTATGTAGTACTAATTCAGCCTCAGGTATTGAATTAAGCATCTGTGGTCCTGTTAATTTAATTTGATTGAATTTTATCCAGTGTTGCTCTGTTCAACTTTCAGGAAAAAAACCAGAATCCCATTGACTGAAACATAACTCTTCCATAATCCAGTGGTCTCAATGCTCAAAATGCCTGTAATAACAGGTACCAAAACTGTAGCTGGCCATTTGGGGATGCTCTCACTCTCAAGAGAATGTATACGCTTGTGTGGGACTAAACTCCAGCTGACTTTCGGCTTATATAACTGTTTGTTGTCTGACTGTTTGGAATTTTTAAAGGAAGCCAGAAAGATACACTTTTTTATGGGAAATATCTTGGGTTGTAAAAAAATGTTGGCTACCAGTTCAAACTTATAAAATGTACATTGTGGTATAGTCAAAATCCTTCCATGGGCCAGATCCAGATAATAGGTTGCTAGTGTATATTCCTGGTCTAATCTTTGATAGTCATTTTTGGTTTCGAGATGAAAGAGGCCTTTTATTATGGTAGATTAGTGGAAAAGAGGATACAAACTATATTCAGAGGATATGGTTTTAGCCTCAGTTCTTTAGAACATTAGCTATGATATCTTGAGTAGTTTACCTCATCTCTTTGAGTATCAATTTCTTATCTGAAAGGAGAAATGGGATTAATAGTATATTTACAGGATTTCTGCAAAGGTAAGGTGAAATACTATGTGTCAGAATTTTTCAAACTTGAGCAACTCATAACTTTCATAGTTTTTGCTACATCTAAGTAACACCTCTACTATTATTTACTTAATGTTTTTTAATTTACTTTAAAAAAATCTAAAGTAGCCACATTGCTTTCAAAGCAATACTATCTGTAGAAACATGAATTTAAGCCACTCTCCCAATAATATTACAAACTAAATATGAAACAATATTGATACTTTGGCTATATATCAATTTATACTTCCACAATCTTCAGTACTTTCATGAGACCAACACCAACATAAAATTAATAAAATAGCAGTGAATATAATAGTTCAAGCAGTCATTCTACAGTAAATGTTAGCCATTATTTTTAATGAGGTAAAAATAGATTTTATATTTATGAAGTAGCTGTTTAAACTATGAATTCTTGGTTTTATTTATTTTTTCATCTCCAAGATGGGTCTTCCGATCCCCTTCTACCTTTAGTAAGAAGCGATGTATAGGGTCTGTAAGATCCAATAACTTAGGATGTATTTAGTATCATGGCTTTCATTCAATATTGATAATAAACATTTCAATTGTTCAGCATCTCATTTTAGTGTTAAATCAATGAAAAGAAATATCTTGAAATGGATTTTTGCTTACACGGTTGGTGGTCTTTAAGATTCCAAGGCTGAAATTAAACAGTGAAGGGAGATAGTACATATCACTTCCTAAGGCTTACTCTGGAGGTATTTGTTCAACATATGTAATGGCACTGGAGGTCCCACAGAGGACAAAGCAGTATTAGTCCAAATAAAGCTTTAGTCTGGTAGGGGGAAACAGGTAATTGAAAATAATACATGTTTATTCTATCAGATGGTAATAAATGCTACAAAATAAAAAGCAGGTAGGGAAGAAAGAATGATAATAAAGGATTCATTACTCTTTCAGAGGTATTAATCTGGGAGGGACTCTTCCTACGTTGCTATTTTATTAGAACCTAAATAACATGAGTAAGTCATGATGTTACCTAGAGGAAGAGTGGTTCAGCAAAAGAGATGTGAAGGCCTTGAGGAGGGTTCTTGGTATGTCTCTGGAAGAGCAAAGAACTGAGAATAGCTGGAGAAGACTGAGCAAGAAGAGGGATAATGGGGTCAGATCAAATAGGCTTAAAAAAAAAACTGAGTGGGAAGCCTTTGGGGGATCTGAGCAGAAGAGTGACATGATATGATATGATTCTGAACCATCTGTCTAGCTATTGTGTGGAAAGGTTTATACAGGAAGATAAGAGTGGAAAGGGGAGACCTACTCAGACTATTATCAGGATTCAGAGAGAAATTATAGTGGCTTGGATTTAAGTGATAGCATGCAAGTTAAAAAAATATAAAAAGTGATCAAATTCTGGACACATTTTCAAAGTGGAGTTGATGCTATTTTCTAGTTAAATGGATATAGGATAAGACAAAAAAAGAGTCAAGATTTCCAGGAAGGGGAAGAGCATCCAGAGTAATCAAACATTAATTTACTTGAAAATTTTCATCTTTTCTAAGTCTTTTGTACTTTTTCTATATGAAGAAATTCTTCCATCAGACACCCGGATATAATTTACTTCCCTAGGTGTCAGAGACTACTTCAAATGCATGCCTTCTTATGGAGATGTATATGCTGTTGGACACTAACTGGTCACTTTTGTTTCAATGAGAAAATAATCGAGTAAAGAGCTCAAAATAAGCAGGGTATAATGCTTGCTTTGGATTATTGTTCTCTACTTGGTCTTTAGCTTTGATGATGTACAACCTGTGCCTGCAAGAAGGGACCTTTCCCCAAAAGGTTGAATATCAAGTAAAAGAATTCAACTAAAATTGAGTTATTTTTCTCTTTTTTCAGACTTTTTATTCCCATAAGCCTAATCATCCACTATTTTCTGGCACAATTCCTGAACATCAGTTAGGATTCTGTCCTTTCTCTTAATTTAAATACTATGTACTTTCACACTTTAGATATTATTGCAAGCTTACTAATATGTTCGTATTAACCCTAAATTGGTTGTGTTATTCTTTTTCACAGCTGAGAAAACTTTAGTTTAGAGACCTTAACTGAATTAATTGAGCTCACAAATCTCAAAACCGACGATGCCGAGATTTGAAGCTGGTAGTGCCTGATTCCTACTGCCAGCTCTTAAAAGCTTCACTGTTCTGCTTTTGCTATGTCACATTAGCAATGATCATTTTCTTCCCACTTTACCACTTCCATTAAGATGTTATCTTAAAGAAAAAGTAATGTTTGTTGTTTCTGGAGTGGGAGAACTGCGTCCATTATTCAGCCTTCCTTGAATGCCTCAGCATTTCTATGAGTCTTACTTTTTTCTGTAATACTGGTACTCAAATATTGTTACTGGCCTACCTAAAATATCACTTCCTTTGTGAAGGCTCCCATGACTACCCCATTAGAATTTTTCCCTTTTTCCTCCCATAGTACTTTATCATTTCTGTGATGGTACTTACTAGAGTCTGCCTCTGAAAGCAGTAGCACTGTAGTATTGTAGTACAGTAGCATTGTAGTTTGTTATTAGTGTCTTCTTTCCTATTAGATGTGAGCTTCTTGAGGCTGGGATCATCTTTTTTATTTTCTTCAGAGCCTAGCCTTGGTGCTTAATATATTTATTTGAGCATAAGAATATGATCTGTTTCTTATATGTGCTTCCTAGTGCCTAGCATGTCTGAATACAGAGTGGACATTAAGTGTATCTTAAATGAACAAAGGGAAAAAAGAGAGTTGCTATTTTCCACATTTCCTTCTAAAAAAATAGATGGTCAGCTCCTCTGGCCTTTGCAGCCTCATGAATTTCCCTTCATACAGAAGGTTTATTTTTTGTCAAATGAGTTTCTCTAGGATGCACACAAAGCTTGCTGAGGTTCAGCTTTCTCTTTCATGCAGTAAAGGCCAAGTCAGCAGGGAGACTGGCTACCCACCCCCAGCCTACTCCAAACTTCATGCAATTTTTATTTGCCTTCTTCTGGCTAGCCAACTCAGTCTTAAGCTTACATAAAAATTCAACCCTCTGGCATTTGATGAATAAAATAACTCCTTGGCTAGAATACACTTTTGGCAGAAGGAGGACTCAAAAGATATCCAGCTGTCCCTGTACTCAGATTTCCTCGGTGGGATACCATTCCATTTCAGTGCCCATCAGTAATTAGCCCTGTGCCATTTGCTTACCTGGTGGGTCTTTGCAATGGGAGGCAGTGAAGTAGGACAATGAGAATACTAGCCTTGTAATCAGGAGATTTGGTCTCATATTTATGAACTTTGCAACCTCTCAGAATAGTTCTACCTCTGCAAAGTGGGAATAATAACTTCAAAATTAACCCTAGGTTGTTTCTAGAATCAAATAAAAGGGCACAGATATTATTCTACAATCATATTTTTTTTTTACAAAAGAATTCTGAAATGATCTCTCTTTGTAAGATAATTATAAGTGAAAAAATGGAGGAGAGGGGCATAGGTAAGGATATGGAGGATATTATACATACAAAACACTCAGCACAATCCCCATCCAGTGCATGACAAATGCTCAGAGCAGCTGAAGTAGTTGATGTTATTACTGTTTTGGTTACTATTACCTACTCTCTTGACTTTTTTTTTTTTTTTTTGTGGGAACTCTCTTGTCTTTACCCTTACCATAAACATGATCTTATTATAATTAATAATTAACAGTTTCCTTTTTCTTCTCTTCCTCCTATTACTATTATCATCATCATAATCATTATCAGCAGCAGCATCATTTTACAGATGAGTGAATTTACAGCAATACAGGTTACAAGTAACCTGCTTAAAGTAACATAGCTCATAAGTAATGGAGCTGAGTTTGGAACTTAGTCTAACTCCAGAGCCCTTACACTTCTTGGCTATGAAATACTAGCTATTGATGACAAGTAACTCTGACATAAGGAAACATAATGGAGTTGTCTAGCTGAAATCATTCTAGAATTTTATGTTAAAAATATGCTTTTTATCTGTGAGGTAGAGAAGATGTATTTATTATCTTCATAAATAAGGAAACTAAGGCTTAGAGGTCTAAAATGGCTTAATCAAAGAACTGTGCCATTTTGTAGAATCCTAAAATTCAGGAGCACATCTTGTTTAAACCTGTCATTTTAAAGAGGAGATTTTTGCAGGGAGAAGGCACCATTTATTCAGTGTTTATATTGATCTAGTAATAGCATCCAGGCTAAAAATATTCTTTTTTAATTGCGTTCATGAACAAATTGACCAGGTATGGGAATATTAGCTATAGTTATATATCAGATGACATTAACTTATGTACAAAGTTTTAGAATGGCTAGTAGGACTTTGAACCCACCTTAACTTCTTGATTATATACAAATATAATGGTAGGTCAGTTAGTGGAAGAAATCCATGTCATTATTTTCACTCTGGGGAACTATGGAAGGATTTCAAGCAGGTGGAGGAAAAGATTCATGGAAACTAATGAGAATGAAGATACAACCGAACTATAGATTGAATTAAGGGAAAATCTTTGAGGATTTATCACTATTCTTTATGAACACTTTGAATGAGAAGTATACTGCAAATGGAGCACCTACAAAAGGATACTTAAAAAAATATATATATATATATATTCATGGCCTGAAGGAAGATTGATTCCCTTCTTAAACTAGAGACACTAGAGGGGGACAGAGTCTCATTGAGCTATTGGGTCCTACTTTTTTGGGAGTGACTGGGAGTGCTAGCTAGGCTTTTGTGAACTGAGAATGAGATGCTAACTTCGTATCTGTAACTATGGTTTCTAGGATTGTTTTTCTTCCTACTGAAACAAATCAGTCATCAGCAGAATACTTATTTTCACTAAAACCCTAACAACAGTTCTTCCCTCATCTAAAATCTTAAGCCTTGCCAATGGTAGTTTTGAGATCTATGTTTTTTTTTTCTTCTTTCTTTTCTTTGCCTCTGTCAATGACACCCTAATAATAATGACGATGCTCCTTTTAAAAAAAGATAGCAATAATGACAGATAAAAACATTAGACAAAAAAAGATACCAAGTTTGAGATTTTCTTGATTTGGCAGAATTTTTTTTTTTTTGTCATTAATTTATGTGCTTCATCAAAGAACTTGCTATAATAGTTTGGTGATCAGTCAGAGAAAAGTCCAATGCCCATGAAATGTGGATGCAGCATCTGAAAATGTCACTGTATCTCTTAGTGAAGGAGAAAAGCATATACTTGGTATTATGAAAAATGCTAGACAAAGGATGCATAATGACACTTGGGGAAAGGACTTGTACACAGGCCATTGTAGATGAATAAGTGGAGCTGTCCGTGGTACTGGACAAAACCCAAAATCTCTGTAAAGCCATCTGGAATATTTAAGCCTTCACAATGGGGGCAATCAGACTTCCTTTAAGAGAACTGATTGCTAGTCTTGTTAACAGGGAGAAATTAGTGATCAATGTGTTTAATCACAGCCTGACAACAGCTTCTAGTAAATAAGGACTTAAGAAGGAAAAACATTTTAGAAATGAATTGCTGTTCTATGGTGTTTGAAAAGTTTTGTGTCTTGCTTCCTTCTTAATCTCCCAATGCAGGCAGTCCTTTTTTTTTCTTTCTGTCCAACACCTGCCTTTTCTTCATAGTAAAATTCTATGGATAAAGAATAGTAAAATCTATAGACACAAAGATGTTTACTTCATGGAAATGTGTGAGTGGGAATCTATAACAGTGAAGGAGACTGACTAGTGCTTATATTTGGGTAAGAAGAGATAGTCACTTATGCATGGTTATTTTATTTCAATGAATAAAAGTCCATTTTTAGCAGTTTCTTCTTTGGGGCTGATTTAGAGATATTTCAGGCACAGTTCTAAATTATGTTAAAGAGCGATAATATGCAATCCCTGGTGTCAGATTATAAACTAATATAAGGTTTAACAAGTGCCATATTATCTAATACATCTTTAGTACAGGTGGAATAAGTTAATCCCTTTACTAAGAGGTAAAGAAAATGCAATAGGAATATAGACCAAAGAGATTATATATTTTGATAGGAAAAAATAAGACTGAACGTAAAAGATGGCATTTGAGAGGGTCTTTGACAAGTAGGCAATACTTAAATATCAGTAATGAGTTGTGGTGAAGCATCATTTTACCTATGTAGTAATTTTCTATTTTAATTATGAAAGTGAAGATAGGGGCTTAACTTGACAATGACTATGGTAATAAAGTCCTCAAGAATTAAGTCAAGGAATGCAAACTGGTGGCTTCCAAGTTTCACAACTAGTATGGGTGTTTTTATCTGAGAATGTTATTACTTTATATCCTTATATGAATTTTTAAAGGTAATGTAACTAAACAGTGTTTTGCTTAGTTGCAGGACAAGCTGCTTAGTACACATTTTTGTATACCCAGTAAGCATTATGATAACTTTATTAACCTACAGGCATTTGAATTTGTGACCTCTGGCCTAATTAGTAATGAGTTTATTTGATTTATTTCTTCTGGAGGCAGGGCTAAGGTAGGAAGAATGAGGAATTGAATGCTTTGTGGAAAACAGGAAGGGAGCATTAAAAGAAAGCAAATGGTTACAGAAGAAAGATTATGAGGCCCCTTTCTATAGAAGCTCTTAGTTCCTCTTTTATAGGTAGAAAACTGAAGCCTTTGGCTGTAATTATATAGGCATGTAGTCAGCTCATAGTTTTTTATATCCTGATAGAAGCAGAGTTCAAAGACAAGTGCTTTCTAAATTTAAGTGTTTCCTAGAGTTCATCCTGATAAGGTTGGATGATAAAGAAGTCTCAGATTCAGGGACAGAGGTGATATTTTACAGTGATAATGACAGTGATAACTTGAACCAAGAAAATCTTAGAAAAATACATTCTGAATTAGTGAAAGAAGATACCAATTAAGACAATAACAAATTCATTGTGTTCTAATTGTTTAGTTGAGTGAGACACTAGGCAGTATACATGAATTATTTATTTGGATGATATCTCATATTGAAATATATTACACATAAATATATCTTTGTTTATTATTTTGTACCAAGAGAGAAAAGTGTCCTCACTATCCCCTTGTCAACTGTGCTTTGTCCTCTGACTAGCAATGTCTTCATTGTTTATCCTTTTTACAGCAGGGATTTATAATGCTTAAGAGCATTTGGGTATAGGGGAAAATGTTGACATTAGAGATGATTCACTGAATAAATTGACACAAATTTATTGTGACTGTGGGTCAGTGTGCTGACATCAATTCTCTCAAGCAAAATTGCTTTATCAAAATACAAATCAGTGAAGAAAAACTCCCTATCTATTTTTTTCTCTTGAAGAAATCATTCCTGGTCCTTCTCATATAGAGTGCTGAATATTTCTGAAAGTAATTATTCCTCTGGGAAAATCAGCTTTTGATAGTTTCATGAATTGAAAAAAACAAAATGCCAATGAAGAATATCTGATTTTCTGGCTACCAATAAGACATTGTCCCTTCATATGAGATTGTAACGTTGAGAGTGGACTGAGGCATGCAGTTTGAGTTTAATAGCACTTGGGTATATCTGTATAATATAATAATACAATGATATAATATGTAATAATATAATAATATATATTATATAATAATAATAATGTTAGTGGTTCTCAAGCTTTAACATGCATAAAAATAACAAAGAAGGCTTATTAAGTGCACACTGCTGGCCAGCACCCTCAGCTTTTCTGATTCATTAAATCAGGGTTAAGGTGTGAGAATTTGCATTTCTAATGAGTTCCCAGGTTTTGCTAATGTTGCTGACCCAAGGACCACACTTTGAGAAAATGCTTTACATTACACTTTAAAAATCCTTTTGTGTTATTATCAAGTTCATTTGTCAGATAAACTTGGCAAAATAGGAAAAGTTAGCATAATTTTTGTATGTTACGTATGGTATACTGAATTTGCCAAAGACCACACATTAAATCAAGGATGAAGTGAATATTGGAATCCATCTTCTAACACTTACTATTGGCTTTAATGATGTAAAATCTCCTCTAAGATCTATGTGATAAGTCCAAGGAATAGGGCATGAGATGCTTTTTATTAACAGGAAGATAGGATATAAATTAAGTACAAACTCCTTTGTCTGGCATTTAAGGTTTTCATGACCTCTCCCAGTCTAACTTTGCCAAATTCACTCTCCATGTAATCTCCAAATTAACTCAATTTGAGGTTTCAAACACACTGAAACTTCCTCAAACGAGACAGGTGATTTTCTGACTTCAAACAAGGACATCTACATTTTTTTCCCCTCATCTCTTCTTAATAAATTCTGTTTCTCAGTATTTAGTTAATATGCTACCTTCTCCATAGAACTTTCCATGTTCTTTCTAGCTTTTCTCCAGACAGAACTGAATGCTCTTTCTTCATCACATTGCAAATGCTACATGAACGTTCACACAAACATAACATAAATGAACATACACAAACATAAATGAACAAAAGCCCAGCATTGTGAAGGAAAGAATGTGTAGGGTTTTGTTTTTGTTTTTGTTTTTTTTTGGCGGGGGGGAGAGGAAATCAGATAAGTGGGAGAAGCTAGTAGGGAGAAGCTAAGTGGAAGAAGCTAGTAGTAGTAGGTTTTCCTCTTTGATAGGCTTTTGCTTGTCTTTTGTTTTCTATTTTGTGTGACTCAGTTTAATTTTTTTAAATTAATTTACAGTAAAATTACTTTTAGTCTGTATATAGTTCTATAAATATATGTATAGATTCATGTAGCCACTGCCAAAATCAAGATTTAGAAGAATTCTATAACCCCATAAAACTCCCTCATATTATTCCTTGGTATTCATAGCTTTCTCACACTTCTAATCCCTGGCAACCATTGATCTGTTCTCTGTCACTATAGTTTTGTCTTTATGAGAATGATACATAAATGGAATTATGTGGGATGTAAGTTTTTGAGACTGGCCTCTTTTACTCAGAATAATGCCTTTGAAATTCACCCAAATTGTTAATTATATCAACATTTTTTTTTTTTTTATTGAATAGTAGTAGCCCTCTAGTCAATTACTGAAGGGCATTTAGGTTGTTTCCATTCTGTGATTGTGAATAAATTTTCTATAAACATTTGTGTCTAACTTTTTGTATGAATGCCAGTTTTATTTCTTTAAGGTAAATACTCAGAACTTGGATTTCTGGGGCATGTGGCAAGTATATGGTTAACTTAATAAGAAACTGCAAGATTGATTTGCATTTCTGTGATGGCTAACAAATCTTTCATGTGAGTATTTGCCACTATACATATTCTTTGATGAAATATATGTTCAAATCTTTCGTCCATTTTTTAATTAGGTTGTTGTCTTACTGTTGAGAAGAGTCTCTGTATATTCTGTATTCAAGCTTTTGTTAGAAATGTAATTTACTATTATCTCCTAGTCTTTTTATTCTTTCCATAGGGTCTGTCCTATGCAAAGCATCAGTTTTTAATTTTGACAAAGTCCAATTTATTCCCATGTTTTCTCTTATGGTTATGGGCCATGCTTTTAGAATTGTGTTAAGAACTATGCTGAAGAAAGGTTAGTGAATGCTTAGGACTGGGAGATGGGTAGGAATGGGGAGAGACTATGAATAGGTACAAGATTTCTTTCTAGAGTGATAAATAAGTCCTACAATTAGATTATGGTGATATCTCACAACTCTGTGAATATACTAAAAGCTATTGCATTTATATATTTCGGGTGAATTTTATGTTAGGTAAATTATATATCATAGATTTATAACTTATTATATCTTACATATCTCAAAAACATGATTTAGATTAATTGCATTAATTTATAATAATTACATAAAAAATAAGCTATACTTGATTAGATTAATTAAAATTGATATATTAAATTGATTCAAATAACATTTATTTATTTATTTATTTATGAAGATTTTATTTATTTATTCACTGGAGATACACACACACACAGAGGCAGAGACATAGACAGAGGGAGAAGCAGGCTTCTCGCAGGAAGCCTGATGTGGGACCGATCCTTAGGGACGGGATCACACCCTGAGTTGAAGGCAGACACTCAACTACTGAGCCACTCAGGCATCCCACAAATAACATTATTTTAAAAGTTAGGGGATCCCTGGGTGGTTCAGCAGTTTAGTGCAGGCCTTCAGCCCAGGGTGTGGTCCTGGAGTCTCAGGATAGAGTCCCACATCTGGCTCTCTGCATGGACCCTGCTTCTCCTTCTGCCTGTGTCTCTACCTCTCTCTCTCTCTCTCTTTCTCTCTCTCTCTCATGTATAATAATAAAAAAAGAATCTTTAAAAGTTAAAGTAGCTCTTTGCCTAACCCAAAGTTATAAAGATTCTATCTTAGGTTTTCTTCTGAAAAATACATAGATTATAGATCCGAAAGTACAATACAAAATTATCTTGGGTTGATTTCTATATAAAGTGTGAAATTTAAGTTGAGATTTTTTTTTTTGCTTGTTACTGGATGGCTGTCTAGTTGTTGCAGCACCATTTGTTGAAAAGACTATCCTTCCTCCATTGATTTGCCTCTGCACCTTTGTCAAGAATCTTTTAGCCATATCTGTGCTGGTGTAATTTTGGACTCTGTCCTGTTGGTTTATACTTTTGTCAATTACACACTGTCTGGATTACTGTAGCTCTATAGTAAGCTTAAAATTTAGTGGTGTTATTTCTCCAACTTTATTTTTCTGATTCAAATTTCTTTTGGTTATTCTTAATACCTCTCCATGTAAAGGTTAGAATACACTTGTCTGTATCTATAGATAATCCTGGTGGGATTTTGTTTGGAATTGTGTTAAATCTATAGATCAATTTGGGGAGAATTAACATATTTATAAGTTTTTCAATGTATGAACATCCTATATCTCTCCATTTATTTAGGTTTATATATATATATATATATATATATATATATATTCTTTTTTTAAGATTTTATTTATTCATGAAAGACAGAGAGAGACAGAGGGAGAGAGAGAGAGAGAGAGAGGCAGAGACACAGGCAGAGGGAGAAGCAGGCTTCATGCTGGGAGCCTGATGTAGGACTCGATCCCTGGGCTCCAGGATCAGCCCTGAGCTGAAGGCAGGCGCTAAACTGCTGAGCCACCCAGGAATCCCCTATTTAGGTTTTTAAATTTTATTTCATCAACATTTTATTGTGTCCAATGTAAAGGTACTATATATATTTTGTTACATTTATACTTAAGTATTTTATTATTTTGGAACTCTTATACATTAAAACATCTATTTCCAATTGTTTGATGTTAATCTGTAGAAATACAATTGATTATTGTATTTGATTAATTCTAAGTTTCTGTTGATTCTTTGGGACTTTCTACAATCATCTTCCTTTCCTATCTCTAGGACTTTTATTTCTTGTTCTAAGCTTATTTCACTGGCTTGGATCTTTATAATGTTGAATAGGAGTCCTAAGAATCGATATTTATGCCATATTCCCTACTGGGGAGAAAGAGCATTCTATCTTTTACTATTATATGTGATATTAGCTGTATGTGCATGCACACACACACTATTAGATTAAATTCTCTTGTATTTCCACTTCACTTAGAGTGTTATTATGAATGAATATTGATTTTTTTAAATATGCTTTGTCCGTGTCAATTTATACCATCATGTAGCTTTTATCCCTTAGACTGTTAATATGGTGGATTACATTGATTGATTTTCAAATATAGAACCAACAGTGCATTCTTGTAATAAACTCCACTTAATTGTTGTGTGTCATTCTTTTTATATAGTGTTAAATTAGATTTGCTAATATTTGGTAAAGGATTTTTATGTCTATGTTTATGCTGGATATTGGTTTGTAGTTCTCTTGGATTATAGTTACCTGTTTTAAAAATTATTATGTTTATTAATACATTTATTAATAAAAATTAGGCAAAAAATATGAATTACATAGTTTTGAATGATATAGACCCTGAATGTTGTAGAGTTAATGTTGGGAGATGACTAAAGTTGTTGCAGACCTTTATATAATGAGAAGAAAATTGTTCCCTTTAGTTTTCTGGAAATATTCTGTAGAATTGATATTACCTGTTCTTTTAATATTTGATAGAATTCACCAAAGAAACCATTTGGGTCTGGAAATTTCTCTTTCTGAAAACTTTTAATTAGGAATTAAATTCCTTTAATGGTTCTAGATCTATTTGGTTTACTTGTTTCATCTGTTTGGTAGTTTGTGCTTTTTAAAGAATTAGTCAATTTTTTCCACTTGTTAAATTGATACATAGTAATGTAATATTGCCTTATTTTAACACCTGCAAAATCTATACTAGAATCTCCTCTTTCATTCTTGCAATGGCAATTTACTATTAAATATGATATTAGCTGTAGGCATACACACACACACACACACACACACACACACACACAAACATACTCCCTCACCCTTTATTAGGTTGTTTCTTTGTATTCCTACTTTGCTTAGAGTGTTATTATGAATCAATGTTGATTTTTAAAAAATATGCCTTTGTCTCTCTTTTTTCTGTTTTGCCAGAGGTTTTTCAGTTTTAAAGATCTTTCCAAAGAACTAGTAGCTATCAGTGTCATTGATTCTCTCTATTATCTTTACTTTTATATTCCATGGACCTCTCTTACCTTTGTCATTTCCCTCCTGATGCTCTTATTTTTCTAGTTTCTTTTTTCTTTGTTTTCTTTTTTTTGTCTTTGTTTTCTTTTTTAAAGATTTTATTTATTTATTTATTTATGAGAGACACAGAGAGAGAGAGAGCGAGGCAGAGACACAGGCAGAGGGAGAAGCAGGCTCCATGCAGGGAGCCTGACATGGGACTGGATCCCAGGTATCCAGGATCATGCCCGGAGCTAAAGGCAGCGCTAATCACTGATCCCCCTGGGCTACCCTCTAGTTTCCTTTTTTAAAAAGATTTAATTGAGAGAGAGAGAAAGAGTGCACATGCATGTGAATGCGGGGAGGGGCAAAGGGAGAGAATCCTCAAGCAGACTCCCTGCTTAGCCTGGACGGTGGGTAGGTGAGGGTGGGGAGTGGTGTGCTATTCCAGGACCCAAGAGACCATCACCTGAGCTGAAACACAGAATCAGATGCATAACTGACTGAGCCACCCAGGTGCCCCAGTTTTCTAGTTTCTTAAAATGAGAGTTTGGTTTATTGATTTGGGATTATTTTTCTTTTTTAGTGTAAGCATTTAACACTATGTTTAACTCAGCACTGCTTTAGCTAAATTCACAAACTTTGGAATGTTGTATTTTAATTTTTGTTTTGTTCAAGATATTTTATAATTTCCTTGGAGACTTCTTATTTGATCCATAGATTATTAGAAGTATACTGTTTAATTTTCAAGTGTTTGCAGATTTTATTACTATCCTTCTGTAATTCAATTCTCATTTACTTCTGTTATAGTCACAGAAAGTGCTTTGTACAATTTCAATTCTTTACATTAAAAAATTGTTTTTTTAATTGGAGTTCAATTTGCCAACATATAGCATAACACCCAGTGCTCATCCCGCTAAGTGCCCCCTCAGTGCCCATCACCCAGTCACCCCAACCCCCTGCCCACTTCCCCTTCCACTAGCCCTTGTTCATTTCCCAGAGTTAGGTGTCTATCATGTTTTGTCACCCTCACTGATATTTTCACTCATTTTCTCTCCTTTCTCCCTTTATTCCCTTTCACTAATTTTTATATTCCCCAAATGAATGAGACCATATAATGTTTGTCCTTTTCCGATTGACTTATTTCACTCAGCATAATACCTGGTTTGTTCTACAACCTGAGATATGGTCTATCTTAGTGAGCATTCTTATGTATACTTGAAAGGGTATATGTTCTGTTGCTGGATCAAATGTTATAAAAATGTCAATTAGAGTCTATTGGTTGATGATGAATAGCCTAGTTCTTTTGTATCCTAACTGATTTATTGCCTATTTGTTCTCTTTATTATTCAGAGGGGAGTGGGAGTGTTGAAGTCTCCAACTCTAATTGTAAATTTGTTCCATTTCTGTTAGCTTTTGCTTCATTTTTAAGCTCTATTTATTAAGTGTATACATAATTAGGATTATTTCTTTTTAAAAAACATTTTATTTATTTTGCATTTTTATTTTATGTTATTTATTTTACCATTTTTCATTATTTATTTTTTATTTTTTTACATTTGTTTTTATTTAAGTTCAATTTGCCAACATATAGTATACCACCCAGTGTTTATCCCATCAAATGCCCTCTTCAGTGCCTGTCACCCAGTTACTCCAACACCCTGCCTACCTCCCCTTCCACAAAAATATTTTTATTTAAATTCCAGTTAACATACAGTGTAATATTAGTTTCAGATATACAATATAGTGATTCAACAATTCCATACAGCACCCAGTGCTCATCATAACAAGTGCACTCCTTAAACCTCATCACCTATTTTGCCCATCTCCCTACCCACATCTCTTCTGGTAACCATCAATTTGTTCTCTTTAGTTAAGAATCTGTTTCTTGATTTGTTTCTCTCTTCTTTTTTTTTTTTTTTTCCTTTGACTTTTGTTGTTGTTCTGGTTTCTTAAATTCCACACAGGAGTGAAATCATATAGCACTTACCTGTTCTGACTTATTTTACTTAGCATAATCCCCTCCCTAGCTCCATGCATGCTTTTACAAATGGCAAGAGCTTATTCTTTTTCATGACTGAGTAATATTCCATTGTGTATGTATATATACCACATCTTCTTTATCCATTTATCAGTCAGTGGACATTTGGGCTATTTCCATAGCTTGGCTACTATAGATAATACTGCTATAAACATTGAGGGTCAGGTATCCCTTTGAATTGGTAATTTTATATACTTTGGGTAAATTCCTAGTAGTGCAATTTCTGGATCATAGAATAGTTCTATTTTTAACTTTTTGAGGAAATTCCATACTGTTTTTCAGAGTGGCTGTACCAGTTTGCATTCACACCAACAGTGCAAGAGGGTTCCCCATCTCTACATCCTTGCCAACACCTGTCGTTTCTCATGTTTTTTATTTTAGCCATTCTGACAGGTGTGAAGTGACATCTTATTGTAGTTTTGATTGCATTTCCCTGATGATCAGTGATGTTGAGTATCTTTTTATGTACCTGTTGGTCATAGGATTGTTATTTTTTTTTGATGATTTGATCTTGTTATTATTGCATAATTCTTCTCTTTTTCTCTATTTTGTTTTGATGTGTAATTTGTCTTGTATTCTAGTAGCTATTCTAACTTGCTTTTGATTAATGTTTATATGCTATAGATCTTTTTATCCTTTCGGTTTTTAACCTAGCTCTAACATTGCATTTGAAATAAGTTTCTCATAGATAGAATTGATTCTTTTATATACATTCTGATAATCTTTGATTTTCAACTTGTGCTTAGACCATTTAAATTTACTGTATTATTTATATGTTTTAGACTTAGTTCTATCATTTTACTATTTGTTTTCTGTTCTATTTCTGGTTTCTCTGTTCTCTCTTCTCATTTTTTCCCCCCTGGTGTTATTTAAACCCGAGTAAAGATGGTTACTACTTTATCTACTGTGTTTTTTTAACTTTATCTCATCATATATTTTTGTAGTGGTTTCTCTCAGAATTACAATACAAATACTTAACTTTTTTGTAGAATCAATGTCTTACACTTCACAAATAAAATGTTCACACTTTTCCACCCATACAGAGTTCTCTTCCCATCCTCTTTATGTCACAGTTTTCTTACAGATAACATACACATCCCTTGAAAACCGCTAGACAATGTTAAATTTTTAACTTTCAACAGTCAAATACAGATTTAAAAAGTCAATAGAAACATACTATTATATATTTATCATATATAAATTCACTATTTTTGTTGCTCTTTATTTATTCCCAATATTCCACGTTTCCTTTTTGTATAATTTTTCTTCTGCCTGAAGATCTTCCATTAGCAACTGTTTTAAAGCAGTAGTTTTTCCTAATTTTCTTTCATCTGAGAATATCTTTTCTTTCTTTCATGAAGAGAGAGAAAAAAAGAAAATACTTGTTAGAAGGTGCTTAAAGTCATCAAAAATAATATTCAAAATTGATTTCCTAAGGAGAAACTGCTAAAATGCCTACATAGGACACTTTTGTCATTAGAATTGCATTAAATGTTTCAATATCATAATCTGATTTTGAATAGATTATATTGGCAGATAACTAATTAATAGAATTGGCTGAGAAACCTCAGAACTAACTTAATTTATTTGGTAACATATATTTAAAAAATATTAAACTCCTATACTACACAATACTTTGGTAAGGTGATGGGACACAAAAGTGAATAAGAAATAGTTAATTTCCTCCAAGATAGAGACTGATAGACTTTTTTTTTTTTTCTGCAAAGGGCCATATAGTAAATACTTTAGACACTTCAGGCCATATGGTCTCTGTCACAACCACTCAACTCTGCCATTGTAGTACAGAAGAATGTAGACAATATGTATATGAATAGACATGGCTGTCTTCCAATAAAACTTTATTTACTAAAACAGGTGGCAGACTGGATTTAGGCTATAATTTCACTGTTTCTTCTCTAAAACTTATAGTAGAGGGTAAAAAGATACAGGATGGCAAGTTATAATAAAATGTGTCAGAACAGTGATGGAACATGTAGTGGGTACTATGGGAGTATAGAATATGAGTCATTTAACCTAGTTTGTCAATAATGGTGCTAACCAAAGTCTTCCTGGAGAAGGCAATGTGTGAGATAAGTTATAAAAAGGAAAGTGAAGTTAGGTATGAAGAATTATAGAGAAAATAAGGGGGTTAAAGGACATTTAATTAAGGGGAAATAACAGGAACAGGAATATGTAGGCCAATACAGAGAAGTGTACATAATTTTGGATTTTCTCCAGCTTAAAAGAGAAGATCAAGAGTGAGTTTTTCTAAGTAGGTATAGTGCTCAAATGGAAGATAGGAATGTTGGAAAAGTAGGTCAGTAGGTCGTCAGTGAAGAATTTTAGGTAAAGCATCAATGTGTTCAGATTTTCATTTTATATAAATACCTCCGGGCACCAGGTAGGAAAAGGACTAGAAGGAAAAAAAACCCACCATGGGCCCTCACATCACCAGAAGGTTGTCCAGAGGAGAAATGATATCCATAGATAAAGCAGATTAGATTCAAGAAGTATTTAGAAGCCAAAATCAGTAGGATTCCTAATGATTGATGAGATAAATGATTATATTGCATTTGAAGGTGAGAGAAAGAATGAAAGTCAGGGATGACCCTCAGGTTTACAGCCTTGTGGTACCAACAAGTGATACCAAGAATATTCATAGGCAAAAATAATGTGGGGAAGATGGGAATTTAAACAATTTGTATTTTAGTCAGCTATGGGAGATTTCAGATGATGTCATTCAGCTACACTTGAATATATGAAACCAGAGAGTTGAGAAGGGAATGTGAGTATAAGAACAGTTTCTGGAGGGAATATCATAGTATGTTGTTTTTGAAGACTAGAGTAATAAAGGTGAGGATTGGTATAGACATAGGCGAGTTAATGGTTGGGGTAGAGTAGGAAGTTGATGCAAATCAAATTTGGTGGCCTCAGTTGTTTTATGAAATAGGAGACATGGCCAGCTAAGAGAGAGAAGTGAAGGCTGAGTGATGGGCTCTAAGAGAGTGATGGAGACTTGGAAAATCCTGAAAAGGATGGGGAAGTGGGCTGACCAAATAAAGCATAAAGATTATAAATAGATCCAGCTCATGAAACTGTAGAGATGCCAATTTACACAGTGAAATTAATTTCTCCAGCAATATGAGGCCATCTGACCTGACAGATGAGCAGAGAGAGAAGATTGTAGAATTTTTTTTTTTAAAGATTGTAGAATTGATCCAAGATCATGGGCTTTCTAAGCCTGTGTGGAGCCCAAGTGAAGTGGAAAACCTGAGCAGAAAGTAAGAAAAGAATGTGCCACAATCTCTGAGCACTTCATTTCTCCTGTGAATTCTTGGAATTTTCCTGCTTTATTATCTTGTCTGCAATGACATTGGACTGTATTCTGTGACTTAAGACAATCTTCAGATGATTTTTTCCTTTTCCCCCTTTGTGATTCTGAGGCAAAGCACAACTCTGGTATTATCTGATGATAAATTTGTTTTCCAGCCTTGATTGAGTACTAACTGACAAAGACAGTTGTATATATCTAAAGTATACAATGTGATGATTTCACACACACACATACACACACACACACACACACACACACACACTGTAGAATAATTGCCAAGGTCAAGATAATTAGCACATTCATTACTACATATAGTTAACTCTGTGTGTGTGTGTATGTGTGTGTATGGTGAGATGATTAATATCTACTATTACAAATGTTCAAGTGTAAAATACTGTATTTTTAACTATAGTCATGCACTATAGCTATGCATTAGATCTTTAGAACTTAGTCTTATAACTGAAAGTTTTAACCCTTTGACCTACATCTCTGCACTTTTCCCTTTCCTTCAGCCCTGGGAAACCACCATTCTATTCTCTGTTTCTATGAAATCAGTTTTTTTTTTTTTTTTTTAAGATTTCACATGTTATTGATACTATATAATTGTCCTTTTTTTTTTTTTTTTTTAGCTTATGTCACTTAGCATAATGTCTTCCAGTTTCATCCAAGTTGTCGGAAATGACAAGATTTCCTTTTTTTTATGGCTGAATAATATTCCTGTGTGCGTGTATGTGCATGCATGTATGTGTATGTGTATATGTATATATACTTCTACATCACACATATGTTGCATTATATATAACATATATGTGTATACAAAAACACACATGCATAAATATATAAATATTTATTTTAAAATAAAATATGCATGTGTATTAAATATACATATCTCATGTCTTTATTCATTTATTGTGGAAAGACATTTAGATTATTTCCATATCTTGGCTATTGCAAATAATGCTATAATGAACATGGATGGGAAGATATCTCTTCAAAATACTGATTTCACTTCCTTCAGACATATACCTAAGAGTAAGATTTCTGTATCATGAGATAGTTCTATTTATAATTTTTTAAGTAACTGTCATACTGTTTTCCATAATGGCTGTACCAATTTGCAATTCCACCAATGGTGTGTAAGAATTCCATTTTCTTCACATCCTCACCAACATCTTCTCTTTGTAATAATAGTCATTCTAACTGGTATTGAGGTGATAATTCATTATGGTTTTGATTTTCATTTCCCTAATGGTTTGTGATGTCAAGAACCTTTTCATATGCTGGCCATTTAAATATCTTTGGGAAAATGTCTGTTCAGGTCCTTTGCCCATTTTTAAATTGGATTACTTGGGTTTTTGCTTTTGAATTATATGAGCTCTTTCTTTAGTTTAGATATTAACCCTTTATTAGATATATGGTTTGCAAATATTTTCTCTCATTCTGTAGGTTGCCTTTTCAATTTATTATTTCCTTTGCTGTGCAGAGGCTTTTTAGCTTACTGTAGTCCTACTTATTTTGGCTCTTGTTGTCTGTGCTTTTGGTGAATTAATCAAGAAATCATTGCCGAGATGCCTGGGTGGCTTGGTGGTTGGGCACTTGCCTTCGGCTCAGGGCGTGATCCTGGGGTCCCAGGATCCCAGGATAGAGACCCATATCCAGCTCTCCTTTTGCCTGCTTCTCCTTTTGCCTATATCTCCACCTCTCTCTCTGTGTCTCTCATGAATAAAGAAATAAAATCTTAAAAAAAAATCATTGCCAAGATCAATGTCAAGGAACTTTCTTGTTTTCTTACAGGAGTTTTTATGTTTTCAGGTGTTATATTTAAGTCATTCATCTTTTTTGAGTTAATGTTTATGAATAGTGTAGATAAGTATATAGTTGTATTATTTTACATGTGGCTGTCCAGTTGTCCTAACACCATTTATTGAAGAGACTATCCTTTCATCTTTCTGTGTTTTCGGCACCATTGTCAAAAATTAGTTGACTTTATATGTGTGGGTTTATGTCTGGACTCTTTGAACTGGTTTAATAGCCTATGTTCCTGTTTTTGTTCTAGTACCATATTGTTTTGATTACAGCAGCTTTATAATAGTGTTTAAAATCAGGAGGTGTCTACACTGAAATGTGTATCCTCATAAATAGAGATGATACATTTCTGAATATAGACTTCAAGTCAGTTTATTGTCATCTGCCGAAAATTACCATAATATATCAACAAATATATAGTAATTAGGAATGTAAGTGATGTCCTCTCGTGTTTCTGAAACCAAAAATGTACACAGTAATAAGCAAGTGTCCTGGCAAAATAATTAACATGATCTTCCCTCCACATGAACAAAACCAAACATAAAGGAGAAAACCAAACTCCTGATTTAGTTACACTACTATCTTCTAGTTTATTGACTGTTTAATTTTTCATACTATGTCCTAATTCTTAATCCAGAAGACCAGCATCTCTGGAATCAATAGATGGAGTCCTTTCTGTTCATTATACTTCACTTTAGGGTAGATCTCAGTTCTCAAATGTCAATGGGGACTATTTCTACGTAGCTAATACTTTTCATTCTAAGGAAGCCATACTTAATCACAAGTTATCACACTGATAAACCAGATACAAAAGGGAGAATCTCATTTCCCCCCAAATTTTCTTTTTTTGTGCTTAAGAGACAAATTCATTTTGATTTTCAGGAAAATCACATAATTAGCAGTCATTTTCCTGAGGTCATCCTAATGATGTTGTGATTTTAGGATTGTTGGATCTGGGTATAAATCCAAGCTCTTACACTTAACTGCACATAATGTCTAAAATTGAGACGTTTAAGTTCACTTTCCTTTTCCTTTTATGTGGATAAGGTCACATAAAATAAAATAATCAAAGGATTATTGTAAAGACCAAATTAAATTTTGTAGGTGTTGCTAGCTCTCTGCACAAATGAGGAAACTAAGGTTTAAAACACCTAAATATGCTGGACAATTATGTTTTATAATAGCAAGTAACATTTTTTGCACTCAGAAAATGTTAGTGTCATAGGTTTTGCTAATATACTCTCTGCCAAGAGTTGATTTATAGGTACTTTAAAAATTGTTCATCTATCTAAACTGTTGAGTCAGGTCAACAGAAATTGAATGGGGTAAGGTTGGTATATTATTATCTGCCCGATAGGAATTTTTATTTAGATATATTACCTAGTGTCCTCTGATTTGGAAAGTATAAACTCATGCTAATATCTGTGAGTATTCACATACTTAGCAGAGATGACCAGTCCAACAGGAAACCAGGGGAAATCCCAAGACTCTAGTAAGTGCCACTTCTAAATTTGGTTGTTCTGAGATGACTCAAATCCATCTTTCTTCTTCTCCTGGTCAGAGTCTCTGTAGAGACATGGTAGCTATGAGTCTGTGGCCTCATCTGGTATAAAACTGCTTTCTAATGAAAGGCCTAGAGCCAAAGACCTCATTTCATTCCCCCTGAGCCTTCACAGATGGAAGTTAGGATTTCTATTTCACAAAGCAAAAGGGCATGCTATCAGAACTACAGTCTCTGCTTCTCTACTCAATAAAGCAAATTCAAAATCTAATGTCCCCTGCTGCTGACCTTGTTACAGTGGTTGTGTTTTTTCATCATGGTTGTGTCTCCCTTTGGCTGTGTTTAACTCAGTGCAAGGCCAGACACTTGCATGCATGGGAATGATGCTGAAGCCCAGTTCTGTTGAATGCCTTAAGAGAAAAGGAATCTGCAGAGGGTGCTGGGGGTGATGTATGGCTGTGAGAGTAAGGACTTAGAGACTACTATTGACCATTCTGGATTACTTCTATGTATTATACAGGAATGGCCACTAGAAATCTGCAGATCTACTTTCTTTCTTTATAGACAAGGAATATGAGGCCCAGCAGGTAACTTGGTTAATTTTATATGGTAACTGGTAGAGGTAGAACCAAAACCTAGATCTCACTTGAGACCTGTGGTATAGCCTCAGTTATATTTTTTACTTACTCATATTATCACTCATTTGGTTATGAATCATTGTTGTTTTTCAGATCAAAGTTTCCCCAATTATGATCTCCAAGGAGTCTGCATCAAGATCTCCTTGTGTGCCTGTTGGCAGACTCCTAAGTATTGTTCCAGGACTATCCTTTCCTTGTTTCTGAAATTGGAAAAGCTTGTCTTTTCAACATTCACTTGATATGATTTTTGTGGAATATAATGCTTTTTTCTTTTTGTCTTGAAAAAAATTTAGACTTATAGAAAAGCTGCTTATAGAAAAGTATGATAGAACATAGAGTTCTTCATCCACCTTGCCTTGATGTTAACATCCTATTTATTTATTTATTTATTTTTAGATTATTTATTTATTTATTCATGAGAAACAGAGGAAGGGAGAGAGTGTCAGAGACACAGGCAGAGGAAGAAGCAGGCTCCAGGCAGCGAGCCTGATGTGGGACACAATTCCTAGTCTCCAGGATCACACACTGGGCAGAAGGCAGTGCTAAACCGCTGAGCCACCGGGGCTGCCCAACATCCTATTTAACTATATACCACAGCTATCAAAATCAAGAAATGAACATTTGAACAATACCATTAGCTAACCATAGATTTTATTCATATTGCATCAGGTTTTTCTTTTTACTACATTTTATTATTGTTATTCTAGGATACATTTTAGAATATTATATTACTTTTAGTTATTATGTGTGCCAAATTATTTTCCTCCAGATTATAATCCTATATTTCATATTTGAAATCTTTGAAATATTTTATATTTCATATTCCTATATTTGCATAGTGGCTGAATCCTGGCTCTGAAGGTATCTGAAGGGTTAGTTCAAGTACTGGTATGACTATACTTAAATGTAGGCCACAATTAGGTATTATTTAATAATGCTGCAGACTCAGTCAGCCAGAAACCAAATTGGAGACATAAAAGATTCAGTCTTGATCCTCATATTACTGATGGAGACACTGCATTTCAGAAAAGAAACACAATTAAGCTAGGGAAAAGATTGGAACTGAGTCCATATTACTTGGCTCAAAGTTTTCTGGCAACTTCTTCAACTAAATGTCTTTGGTTATGTTTCTCTCCTTTATTCTTAGAGTGAGAATTATGGACATTTATTTAATGTGTCCACAATCTCATATGAGTCTCTCATCTATGAAAGGGAAATGAAAAGTCTCGTTTCCCCCAGCTTTGGGATCAGAAAATATGTTCAGAGAAGGAAACCAGTGTGCCCAACTAAGGTCCTATCACGAAAGTACAGCTGAACCCAATCCACACCTCCACAAGCCAACTCCTGAATCAGTGCTATTCTCCAGTACACCACACGCCTCCATCCTTGAATTTATGTACTCTGTGCTGAAATGAGTATTTTGTGTATTCAAATAGAACATTTGGAGGAGTGAATATTTATACACAGATTCAAATAGGGCACCCAAATGGGGAGACGTTGTGAACCTGGCATATTTAGTTATTATAAATGGGAGACATAGTTGTGGGAAGGAAATGGACATGAATTAGTGTGAAATTCTGCACTCAGCAGAAAGGACTAGAGAATTCTAAGGTTTTTTTTTTTTTTTTTTTTTTAATTTAGGCTCTTCAGTCCTTGTCTGTCCTGAGTATGAATTGAATAATTCCTATGAATTTTGTTACTGCTCACAGCTTGACATCATTCTGGAAAAAAAAATGTTCATGGGAGAATGAATATAATTTAAGACCCTGTCATAAACATAGCTACCAGCTAAGTTGTATACAGGAAAGATCATTTGCCAGGGAGGAAAACTTTTTCTTTCTTCCTTTCTAGGAGGTTGGTCTTATTGGCTGGTCTAATAATTAAATTGGCATAAGATAGATTAACAGGAGAAAATAAAATTTAATTTTATATGTGTGGGAATCTCAGAGATAGGAGGTTCAAAAAGAGGCAATTGAGGTTTATATGCCATCCTGAGCTAAGGAGAAGGGGTTAGGAGTCTGGGGCTCCAAAGGGAAGTAAGACAACAGGAAGATGGGAAGAACAAATATTTGGTAAATAAATGTTTGTAATGCCATGCAGAGACAGTGGAATAAACAGGCTGCACTTGGGCTCATCAGTCTACCATACCCACCCCATATGCTTTGTATTTGTCTCTGGTAATAGCTCCCTTTCTGAACCAGCGCCCCTATCTAAATTCTTTTAGGCACTACAGGAAGAGATAAAAAGCTCTTCCTGCATTTTTTGGGGCCTTGATTATCTTCAGTTTAAAATGACCCACATGCCAAAATGGCTCATTCTAGGACAGCCTGCCCCAAACTCTATCAGTTCTATTCTTGTTTTAATCACTAAAACAATTTTTTTGTCCATAAGCAAGTATTTTTTCTTGATACTTTGCCTCAGTCACCCCAAATGCAAAAAGAGGAGTTAGAATAAGTGATTTCTTGGGCAAAGTCAAAGCTAGGATCAACAATGGTAGATGGCCATGGAAGGAGCTGGTGAGTTGAGCCCTGTCTGTTCTATTGTTTGATGGGAGATGTATTGACATGAAAAGGTTACCACACTTTTCCTGATTGTCTATGATTCTCAAGCTCTTGCTTTATCACTGTTTCCTCTGATATCTTTTCATTAGAGTCTTAGCAAAAGCCATTTCCATCATTATTTTTATTGATTTATATGAAGGCATAACTGGTATAGAAAGTAACTCCCTGTTCCCCTTCCAGCTCTGTCTCTGCTCTAGGGTTCTCTTCTGAATCCCTGTGCTTCCTAGGTTTCCAGGATTGGCTATCTCTCTCAATAAACAAAGTGAAGAAGTTCTGTGAGGCTCAAGATGACAAAAATTTGACAGAGTGGGCAGCCTTTGGGTAGAGCTGTATGAAATATTCATCTATCACATCTAGAGACCTAAGTTTGAAGGCTATTTTGGCAAGTTACAGAATAAGGGAAATGTGGCTTTCATGTCCAGCATCTAACTTTGTATTTCTATGCCTCTGCCCCTGAATAGCAAACACAGGCTTAGGAGGTGGTTCTGCCAATAGGATTTACCTTCTAATATGGGAAGTTAAGAGGCCCATCAACTTAGAAGAATATATTCTTAAAGGTAAAATTTCTAAAGGGTATCTGGGATTGTGAAAGATATTGTTAATTGACCTGAACATATCCTAAATCCAACTATATAGGCCTTTATTTTTCACTATATACTTAAGGTAGCCCTAGGAGTTATCTTGGAAATTTTAATTACACTTGAAATACATGACAAATACAAATGGGCCATTATTCTCCTGTATTCCTCCATCTTTTCAAACCAGTATATGGTGACAGATAGTGGTAGCACCAGAATCTCCCTAGAGTCTTAGGCTAAAACCCTTGTCTTGATATTGACATACTGTTTTGACTTAAATACTTATTTGGAGTAGCTGGAGTAGAAAGTTGCCTTGCCAAGGATGGAGACAACCGTATATATCACTTCTTTTGACCTTTCTTTAAAGCAATGAGAATATTAAGTTCAAAGATGGGGAATAAATTTTTGAAGGTCACAAAAGAATCAGTAAAAGGGCTTAAAAACCAAATCTTAGGTTCTCATGAAAGCATATTGTTTTCTATAAAGCTATTAATTAATCTCAGCTTCAATAGGAGAGAATCTCCACAACCTTAGGTAAGTACCCCTTTACCAAGGCCAGCTCAATACTGAGTGCATTGCAGCCACATTGATTTTACAGAACACATTCTGCAATTCTCTAAGGTGTATGTATGTATGCATGTATATATGTGCATGTGTGTGTGTATGTGTGTGTGTGAATTGTTTTGTTTTGAAGTCTTAGTATTTTAGAGATAGTGTTTTAAATAGAGGGGGTTTCTATTCAGATTTAAAATATTTTGAGTCAGAAGAAAAAATGTAAAAAAATTCTATTCTAAAATTATAGAATGTCAAGGTGTTAGGTAAAAGGAAAGTTTAGTAGAACTAGTGGATCATTAAAGACTAACGAGGCAGTCAGGCATCATCTTAGGAAAGAGGCTCTCAAATCAGCATGTGAGTCAAAAATAGAGTTTAACTATAACTATCCTTGAAAATACCTTCGGCAGATAGCATAATACCTCAGAACTCCAACAGGATTTCTGCCAGTTTCTTCTCCAATGACAGAGAAGATACCATTTGCCTGTTTTTCCTCTAATGACAGAACAGATATCTCTTTTTTTGGATAGAGACAATATATTTTCAGAGTTGTATTATATGGGAAAAAAGTACCTATCTTTAAACACAAATCACATTCAGTCTTGTAAGATGCTCACTTGGTGAAGTGCACATGAGGAGGAGACCTGCTGAGGGAAATCACTTATATTTTCCATCTCACACTAACTCTTGGCCACTATTTTCTTTTCTTTTTTTTTTAATTTTTATTTGTTTATCATAGTCATAGAGAGAGAGAGAGAGAGAGGCAGAGACATAGGCAGAGGGAGAAGCAGGCTCCATGCACCGGGAGCCCGATGTGGGATTCGATCCCAGGTCTCCAGGATCGCGCCCTGGGCCAAAGGCAGGCGCCAAACCGCTGCGCCACCCAGGGATCCCTTGGCCACTATTTTCATATAGGGAATGATGTGTGAAATCATGTTCTCCTGATCTCTCTCTTCTCCTTCTTGCCTTTTCAGTGCTCTTGCCTACTTTATCAGAGACAGTCTAACTGAATTTGCCTCAATGTATGTAACATAGAAGAACTTAAAATCTGGGGTTTTGACTTAAGGTTTAAAATCCAATCTGACATTTCTCAACACCCCAACTTCGTTTCCCCTTCTCCCTTTTTCTACACATATTTAGTTTATACCTATATATATCAGAGTCTATAGAAAGCACTGAAGTAAACCATATAGAGTCCTATCCTTATGGAGTTTTAGACTTAGTGGGGAAGAAAGTAAAAATGACAAATAATTTCTGACATATTTATTCTACAAGAGCATATAGAATTACACAGTACTATGATATCCTGTAATAAGACAACCTAATCCATCAGGCTCAGTTTTGGAGGAGCAGAACTCCTGCTACTTAATACTTGTGAGATTTTAGGCACATCACTTAAATATCTCAACTTCTGTTTTCTCAACAATTGCATTAAATTAGTAGGTTATTGTAAGAATTCAACTGAATAGGATATGTAGGAGCACCTGGTAACCTATTATTGGAATATAAATTGTTCGTGCTGTTGTTGACCACTTATCTTTCTGTATTTCTGCTGTTCTGCAACAGAACTACCCAAGAGGTAGAAGATATGGATGGATTTGCCTTTTTATCCTTGGGAAATTAGATTGGTTGAGAGAAATATTAAAGAGATAGTATTATAGGACTCAATGCATAACAGGTGTACATGTATCATATTTTATCATACAGATCAGATACCCAATAAATATACAATTCATACATGAATTTGAAGAAGGGAGAAATTCATCAAGGTAAGTGGGAATATAGGGCAGTCTTCAAATAGCTAACTGGATTTCATGAGTTTATCTAGAGAGGAGAAGGGGTACTTTGGAGTGTTATAGGAGGGGACATGGGATGTCGTGGGTACAGGTGTAAGGGTGCTATTACATTGGAATAACCTATCATGGGTATGGTATGGAAGACATCAAAATCAGCTGAGCAAACCACTATGAGGCCAGAGTGGCTGGGTTTCTACTTCATTGGTATTTCTCCTCACAACTCTAAATAAAATGTCCAGCTTCCAATTACCATTAAAAATGTTTCATTAACATAATGTCCCTGTTAGTAAATACATATGAGAATGTTTTCTCTACTGATTGCCAACCATTAGTTCTGAAGCCACAAGAAGGAAATCTGTCACTTATTGGGATAGTCTTGCCTTTGAAGATAGGTTCCATGTGTCCTTCCCTTCTCATGTCTCAAGTTTGTTCTCTTGTGAATTACCATACTATTCCATATTCTGCAATTTGAAAAGCAGGTGGAAACAGTGTTTGAGATTTTTTTATAAGTTCTATAAACCATGTAATTGTTCTTAAGGTAATAAGTCTTCCTTTCTGACCATCAAATTTCTTCACCAGTCAAGGCAGAATTTTGGTAGTCCCTAAAGTGGACCTTTATAGTCGTCATATAATCTGTGAAGGTATTCAAAAATTCATTACCTATTATTTCTCATGGTATATGTTTTCTGGAACACAAAAATGAACATGTAATTAATTATATGTTACCTTAGATTGTATTCTACAGGATTGGTTGGTTATGTCTATGTTTAAAGATATTTCAGGGCTAAATCTTATATGATCTTTTTATCTCCCACCTAAAATATCTAACAGAGAGCTAGGTATATAGTTTTTTATTTTGCATTGATTGAAATTTTGATGATCAATTTATTCATGTTTCTTAGTTGATTGGATATCTGACAAATAGTAAGCTATAAGTAAATGTCAGCTGAAAAAATGATTGAGGTTGGTCAGAAGACATGAAGGGGCTCAGCATCTCATGATCTCAGATACCTTAACTTTGGGCTACAGGAAAACAGTCATTATCTTTGGCAATGCACACTGTCCCTGCTCTGAAATGAAACAGTCTAGATTTGAATCCCAACCCCACCATTTAGTGCCTATGATGTTGGGTGTCTCAAAATGTGGACAATAATGGAGTTGTGAGAAATAAATGAAACAATGCATATAAAATAATTTGGAGAGTCTTAGAATATTATTAGCACTCATTAAATGTTAATTCTCATTATCTTCAAAAATCTCATATATGGAATTACTTTATTTTTAATGCCTAATTTGGCAGGGGGATTTTCCTACCCATTATTTTTATAAGGAATCATCAATTCATAAAGGTCCAACTCAGGCATTTCCCCTGAAGATCATTACAGTGGAGGACAAGACCTCTGTGGTCTTAATTATTACCTGACTAGCCCATTTCAGCTAAATTAAAGCACTGCATGAAAATCACTGAAGGTTCTCAATACCATGCCTGACATTAACCACTGACAGGAAATGGCCTGGAATTCCGTGCCTTTGGGCAGCTGTTTCCTCTTTACCAATTAAAGATTTAATGATTCCCTGCTTATTGCAGAGTGAATCAAGAACTAGCTCTCTCTTCTTGAGTTCCAAGATCTAATCAATTATTTACTGAACCAGAAAGTCAACCACCCATCCCTTGGGTCCTGAGTCTGAACTGGTTCCTTTCCTTCAAATGTACTTTATCAATGAGGAAGTCTCAAGACTTTCCACATAAAAATCTTTAGAATAATCAGCTTGAAGAAAAGTTGTCTTTTTTATTTTAAGAACCAGAGGTATCTGATTGAAATGGGTTTGAGGTTAGCAACTGGACATGAAAAGAAAATAGTCTCTATACTCAGGGGGTCCCTTTGATAGCAGCTGTATTTACTGGGGGAGTTGGTGGTTATTTGTTCACCAAGGTTATTACAAGCATCTAGTCACTCAGAAATTCTATCCAAATATAGTGCTTTTTTTTTTTTCACACCATGGGAACTCTACTTCAAAATTTATCCTGAATCCTACCACTTGTCTCCACCTGTATAGTCACCTCATTCAGGCCACCATTTTCTCATGCCTTAATATACTGTACCCATCTCTTACCCAATTGCCCCCAGTCTATTCTCTACACAGTAACCAGAATGATCCATCATGGGAAAAAAAACTAAAAATGATTTTAAAAAGTGATGGTAATGCCTATCCCTAATACAGTATTTACTATGTACTGGATCCTATTTTTTAAGAAATTACCTTATTGTGTGTGATATAATTCACATATCTCAAAATTCAGTCTTTTAAAGTGTACAAGTTATTGGGTTTTAGTATATCCACAGAGTGCAATCATCACTGCTAATTTTACAGTATATTTATCATCCTATGGGGAAAATCTCATATTCATTAGTAGTTCTCTCTCCTACTGCATAGTATTTGGCAGCCACACATCTTTGTGTCTTTGCAGATTTGCCTCGATTTTGCTAGATATAGAATTCTTGATTGATATTCTTTTTCTTTGAGCATTTTGAATATGTCACAACTCTGCATTCTGGCCTCCAAGATTTCTGATGCAAAGTATGCTTTTAATCTTATTGAGACTGCTTTTGTATGTGAAGAATAATTTTTCTCTTGCAGCTTTTCAGACTTTGTCTTTGATTTTTAATGGTTTGAATGTGATGTGTCTTGATGTAGAACTATTTAAGTTATCCTTCTTGGAGTTAATTCATATTCCTGGATGTTTAGCTTAACATTTTTCATCAAATTTGAGAAGTTTTTGGTCATTATTTCTGAAAATATTCTTTATTTCCCCTTCACAATAGGTTTATATCAAGGAGAAATGAAAATATACATCCACACAAAAGCTTTTACATAAATGTTCCTAGCAGCATTATTCGTAATAGTCAAAAAGTAAAACAACACAAATGCCCACCAACTAATGAAAGAATAAATAGAATGTGATATATCTATAAAGTGAAATGTGAAATATTACTCTGGTTAATAAGGAATGAAGTACAAGTATAAATTATAACATGGCTGAACCTTGAAAATTTATTCTCAGTTGAGAGAAGCCAGACAGAAAGTCCCAATATTATATTTATATATCTGTATCTATACTAATCTATATATCTATATGAAATGAAGTTCAGTGTATTCTTTAGCATCTAACAGCAATTATCTTCTAAAGTAGCTCATCATAAGAGAAGGAGAATAAAGAATAAACTTCCATTGTGATGAATCACTCACTTGTCACTTACCATGTGATTGATGCTGATAGAGGTATTAGTCACACATTACAGAAACATGTGAAATGCATAGGTAGCAAGCCCATCAGTGAAATGTATGGAGAGGGACTAACCCATAATAAAGAGCATATGAAAAGAACCAGTGGAATAAGGCCTTGAAAATTAAGTATAGTTCAAATCCTGACTCTCTTCCTTACAAAATTATCGACCTTGGTTAGAAAGTTAACCAATCCATGACTTTGTTTTTTCATTTTTAAGATGTGTATAATTATGCAATGCTGGAAAATGACCAGGATAATTGAGTGAGATAGCTCATGTACTATTCTTGGCACATAGCACATACTCAATGCACATTCATGGAGGAATTTCAGTGCTAGGAGAGATGACATCAGAGTAGGAACTCTCAGAAATGACTTGCTGAAGGAACCTGAAAGTCGAGCTAATTATTATTGTAAAAGATAGTACATGTCAAATGTCAGATGAGTAGCACAGATGATAAGTATTACTGTAAAGACAGTGTAGTTGACATAATTTAGCATCAGACTAGGGTTTGAATGCTCTGGGTCCACCACTTAATAGCTGTGAGATTTCAACCATATTTTTTTTTCTAATCTGGGAAAAAGGAAATTAAGCTCCCTCTCTCTTATTGTTATTGAAATTACACCAGTAAGAACATCTGAAAAGCATCTAGCAAAATGCCCTATACACAATAAATTCATTACAGGGATTTATTGGAGAAAAAATAAATTTCAGATTCAAATAGCCAGAAAGGGTTTTTTAGATGATAGAACTGTTGTAACCCCTGAACAAGAGTTGAACAGTTAGATTTTCATAAAAATAGGGCATTCGAGATCTCTGATAGCTTGTTAAAACTCCCACACTACCTTTTCCTCCCCTCAGCACAAGAATTGCTCTGTCACTGGTTATTGTCTGATTCTGGATTGATTCTCACTGGAGGAAGAGTGAAAGAGAGTGTCGAGACAGAAGTCATTCAGTGATGGTTTCAATCAGAAGTTTTCCAAGTGGAATGCCTTCATGCTGACTGGCAACACAAGGGTTTGGGGTGTTGCGGGGGAGTTAGAACTTCTATTTATTTAAATATATTGATTTAAATAATTAAAATTTTTGTGTATATTTATAATATACATAATATGGAGTCTGTTTGGATTCTTACCGAGACTATACAATCAAAAATATCTTACTAAAGAGAGTGCATAACCAAACTTTGGGAACACTAGTCTAGATATCAGCCTGGTAATTCTCCTGGTAATTCATGTTCCTGCCATCATCCCAGTGATGGTAATGGAAGAAGTACATCAATACAAGAAGAAGAGGAAGCAAACTGCCTCTCCTTGTTTTACAGAGAGGTAAGCAAGATTCTGAAAAGCAGAAAGACTTGATCAAGTAAAGGGGGAAATGAAACTAGGAGACAGTCTCCTGTGGAAGTCTTGTTTTCCTTCAGGGGAGGGCAGGAGTGGATATAGAGGGTAAGAGTATGTATCTTGGTGTGGCCATAGGACGTGAAGGGGTCATAACTAGTTTTTTGTTAGTATTTTTTCCTACTAAATAATCCTGGCAGAACTTGAGTATACAAAAGCCCTTTAAACCCTGGTCTGAGAAGCTAGTGCTAAGAAAATTCATCCTCTTCTCTTGCCAGGGTTCTGTGTCATGAGTCTTGATGTCCTCAGTTGATTCTGTTTCAAAAATGTAATTTCATTGAGTGACAAATGATCAGCACACTCAGTTCATGTGGCCCTGGGTGCATGAAGGGAGTAGGGTTTTTTCTGTGGAATCACCTTGGGAATCACTGAAGCATCTGTGAAATCATTCTTGTCAAGCAATGTTTCTTTTTCTTCTCCTGCAAGAAAAGGGGGTGGGGTGGGGGGGGAAGGCTGGAGGTCTGGCTGGGGAATCTATCCCCAGTGAGAATTCTTTGCATTTTAAATAAACAGAATCCCAGGAGTCATTCAGTCTATTAACTCTCATAGAAACACTTATATGGCTTGGATCAGTCATTCAGTGAAGACATAGTCTTGATTTTATGCCTAAAAGATATACAGATAGTAACACCATTGGGCAGCAGAGATGTCCTTGTTTATTGATGTTAAGGAAAGGGATTTTAAAAAATGAGAAAATGGAATAATGTGTTTTGCAGATTCAATTATTTGGAGGAAGTATTTCCCCAAAGCAAATGTTGTATTCATTTAAAATGTAAATAAACTTCTATCACCATTCACTCTGAGTCCTCTCAGCCTCCATTATGTATAATTAAATGGGTTTTTATCCTGAGAAGCTGTTCAGCTCACAGCAGACTATTTTCCCATACCCTGACAGTTGTCCTGCTTCAGAATCCTCTTGGGCTTCCTGTCAAAAAGGAGGCCTATTCTGCATGGTGTATCCAGGGCCAGCTCAGTAGGATGGGAACATGCACACCTGCAAGAGTCACATCAGCATCCTGTCAGTTAATGAGAACCTTCCAGTGCCCCTCTCTGAGAGAACCCAGTATGCAGCGGGTGAAAAGGTGAGCAAAGAGAATGCTTTAATGAGGGACAGATAGTTACAAAGCAGTGGCTTCTGGGGCCACGGCTTCAGAGAAACTGGTAAATGATTCAAATGAAAAGCAATGGGCTAGACACAAATCTGGAAATTGGGTACCAGTCTAGGGTCAGCACTAGCCATCTGTGGAAATTTGTACAAATCATTCTATCCTTTGCTCCTTGGTTTTCCTGTCTGTAACATAGGTGGTTTGGATTAGCTAACTTCCAAGGCTTCTCTCAGCTTCAGTACTATTCTGGACAGGAAAAGGTTATGCACTCCACTTTTCATTTGGCTATATGTCTATGGTGTTGTCCAAGGCCTTCTATTCTAGGTATCCATATACCTTGTATTTACATAAAGATTTCTGTCTCTGAAATACTTAATGCATCTGAGCACCCTTATTTATAATCTGTGGCCTATAAAACAGATATGCTTTAGGTAGACAGAATAGTTATTACCTGAGATCAGGATGCCCATGAACTTTACATGGGGCTTCAAGGCAAGGGATTAAGCAAGAAGTACTGCCAGGGGAAGAGGGGATGATTATCAAGATGGATAGGAAATATCTGAAGGGGAGACAGAACATAAAGACTCCTAACTCTGGGAAACGAACTAGGGGTGGTGGAAGGGGAGGAGGGCGGGGGGTGGGGGGGGTGAATGGGTGATGGGCACTGAGGGGGGCACTTGATGGGATGAGCACTGGGTGTTATTCTGTATGTTGGCAAATTGAACACCAATAAAAATAAATTTATTATTAAAAAAAAAGATTTTGACTTTCACACTTGGCGGGATGAGCACTGGGTGTTATGCAATATGTTGGCAAATTGAACTCCAATAAAAAAATTAAAAAAAAAGATTTTGATTTTCGGAGTGTCCTTCAAGCACCCTGAAATATGCAAAGTAGTGGTGGTGCTTGTTCTGCCTTAAAGCAGAGGGCACGGCTAAGTTATTATTTTAGGGGGTCTGCAATACCAAATTACATGTTGTAGGGTGCATGTATTACTAGTTGCTCTGGAGAATTTAACTCCCTGGATGCCTGTTGATTTCACTGAGCCATTCCCACAGTTGTCTTTCCAGCCAACTTTTTGGCATAATACAATGATAGAATCTAAATCCTGGTTTGAATCTTGCCTATGTCACCTGCCAGCTCTTTAACCTTGCACCACTCTGTGCCTCAGTTTCTATACCTCTAGAATATGAATCATCATAATAGTCAATGTACAGGGTTTCATAAGGAGGAATCAAAACCAAACATGAAATTACTTATTTCAGGACTTAATGCATAGTAAGAACATAATAAAAAATAGCTATTATTCTCATATATTTCAGAGGCAACCTTAGGTGCCACCTTCTCAATTAAGGCACTTTTTACTACTTTGACCCATAGAGATCTATTCAGTCTCAAATGATAGCAGTTAATATTTTTACAGCTTAATTTAGCTCTTGCCTACTCACTGTCTTGGAATAGTTTTAATGGCAAAACTTTCCAATCATATAATATGTTCTCTAGTGACAGAGGAGGGGCCTGAGACAAGTTAAGTATTTTAGTCAAAATGAAGTAGCTAATAAATGGCTCAGTTCGTGTTTTCTGGCTCTAAGGCCACTCTTTCCCCCACTGTGTGTCAGAACACTCCTCCACTGCTTGAAATGAGGTCTCGTTGAATTTTCTCATTGGTGACACTAAGAATCTTTCCTAGGAGTTGGTAATCCAGGCTTGAGGGATGTCACTGCCAGACTTCTTGACTAGCTTCTTGTGGAAATAGGGACCTGGCACTTCCCCTCTCTGAGCCTCCATTTCCCCAGCTTTAAAATAAGATAGTAGTGGTGGTAATTAATAAGAGCTTAGGTGGTGAGACTGGAAATGGCCCCATCCTGGTGCTGTTACCAACTGTTCATCACTGAGAAAGTTATTTACCCTCTCTAAAGCTGAACTATGAGGGCCAAATGCAATAGTGCATGTAAAGTGCTTGGCACAATGCAGACTGGGGTTGTTGTGGTCTTTGTTGCTGCTGGTGGCGTTATCCTTAAAAACAATATCATCATCATCCCTATTAGCTTTTGTAGCACAGTGGGAAAGAGCATAGGCTCTACTTAGATTTTAAAACCAACTCCATTTCTTACTGCCTATGTAATCTTGGGCAGGTGACTTTGTCCTTCAGATTCTTAATTTATTCACTTGTCAAATGGTGACTTTGTCCTTCAGATTCTTAATTTATTCACTTGTCAAATGGGGATAATGATAAATGCCTACTTTAAAAGGTTGGTGTGAGGATTAGATGAGATATCATTAAGTATCTTGTACATTGTTCAGCATGTAAGTATTCAAATATTAGCTAACATAAGTAGTAATGATAATATATGTTCAGCTGTAACTTCTGTGAATCCCTAGTTATGAGTTGAAGCTTGGGAAAGAAATCAAACTTATGCTGTGGAACTTGGTAAAGACATCTGTGGGTAGGCGTGGAGTAAATAGCCTCATATGTAGCCTTCCAGACATCTGTCTACAGCCAGTGCAGTGGCCTTTGAAAGAAAACAAATGGAATGTGGCAAGCTTTTGGACTCCTTTTCTAGGACCTGTATCTTGGCACTAAATTGTGAATTTCTGCAGACCAGCTGGCTAAATGAAGGTCAGCTGAATTTCTCTCCACCCCAATCCTCATGTTAGCAAATGGAGGAAAAACACACAAGAGGGTATTCTGAAGGAGGTGTAATGAAGCCTATGACCCTGTAGCAGTAATGAAATGCAACATTGATGAAGATATTCGGGAGGGAATTAGGGAGACAGGGAAGTAATGGTCAGTAGGAAAGTGTTCTTTGCATGAGTACTGTCTTTTCATTAAAGGGGACCTCTGATTAAATGTGAGCCTCATCACACAATCCTAAACTCAGAAGGATGTGGGGGCAACTCCATTGGGTCAAAGGATATGCTCTCTTTATAAACTATGTCATGGACTTAAGAATCAGGCCTACTTGGGTTCAAATCTCAGTTCTGCCACTATTTAGCTGTCTGATTTGAGACAAATTATTTCTCTTCTCCATTTTTTCTCATCTACAAATGGGAGATACTTTTGGTTGTTTCTACCTTATCGTTGGTGAGAGATTTTTAAAAGATGTTGGTAAAACACTTAGTTCAATGTATGATACTTAGTAATCACTCAAATATTAACTAAATTAAGGTAAGATCATCCTCTTTTTATAACCCTCTCTTTGTAATCACAAGGCTAAAGGTTCCCCTGTATCTTTCCTGAATCTTAGTTTCCACTTATATACAATAAGAATCCTATACACAAATCATCAGTTTCTTCCAAAGATGTCTGTACAAGGAATCTGCTTCAAGCAATAACCCAAAAGACAAGGATGAAAGAAACCGGTTGTTCTTTAGGATCTTAGTTTCAAAAGTTAGGGACATGATGAAAATATCATACTCTTCTTTGGTGATATATTAGTTTTTCTAAATTTGTACTTTAGTCCTGCATAGCTCTTTGGAAGTAATAAATTTACCAGACTTAGAAAAAGGACATTGAAATAGGTCATGTGACGTGAGGTAGATGTTCATGTCCCCACTGGTAAAACAGGAGTCCTTAATTAGATGCATTCTAAGTTCCCCGTGAGGTTTGAAGTTTTCAGTGTAGGATTCTAAACTTTATTTCCTATCATTTGTTCTGAATAGAGCTGTATTGGTCAGTGCAGTCTTCCACAACAAAATACCATTGGCGAGGTGGCTTAAACAACTGAGATTTGTTTCTCACAGTTCTGCAGACAGGGAAGTCCAAGATGAAGGTGCTGACTGTGTCTTTCTCCAGGCAGAGAGAGAGCCAGAGCAAGTTCCTTGGTGTCTCTTCTTATAAAGACACTAATCCCATCATCAGGGGCCCACTCTAATGATCTCCTTTAAACTGAGTTACCTCCTAAAAGCTCCATTGACACCTGAGGATTTGGGCTTCAAAATATGAATTTAAGGATGAGCACAGTTTGGCTCATAGAACAGTAAATGGGGGAAGATTGCTTTTGAAGTATTCCTAGATTTATTCATGTAATACAAAGTTACTGAGTACTTACCAAATGCCAGATACTGTTTGAGTCACTGGGAATATAATACTGAATAAAACAGGCAAACTCCCATTTTCTCATGGTAGAATTGATGTTCTGTTTTGCTGTATAAGTTATATGTTCATCTTTTCTATAAACATTATGATATAATTCACGGGGAATTGAATGGTGACTTCCTAAGGAGCATGGTAGTAAACTAAACATTTCTTTCTACTTTATTAAATCAGAGAATTTTAATTCCTAGGGGTGCTGGGTTGTTCTTTCTTTGAAGAGGCCAATATCTTTAATTTATGTTTGAGTTTCATGGACATTCACAAACATCGTATTAATGTTTAATACAAGCACTAGATTTATAGGCAGAAAATTTGAGTCAGAAAAATTTTTAAAGATTTTATTTTTATTTATTCATGAGGGACACACAGAGAGAGGCAGAGACATAGGAAGAGGGAGAAGCAGGCTCCCCACAGATAGCCCAATGTGGGACTGGATCCCCGGACTCTGGGATCATGCCTGAGCTGAAGGCAGATGCTCCACCACTGAGCCACCCAGGCGTCCTGGGTCAGAAAATTTTTTTTTCAGAAAATGTGGCTGTGTTGTTTACTAGTAGATGATCTTGGTCAAGTCACTTTAATTTCTGTAGTTTTAGGTTTGTGTGGTTCAATTTAATTTTAAAAGCTGTGGGTTTAGATAACTGATCTTTATTATAAGGGTTTGCTGTAGTAAATTCAGAAATGAAGTTGTTTACTATGCTTTTTTATACAAATAAAATACATTATTGGATATGAAAACATTTTAAAAATGGTTTTATCTATCAGATTACTAAGGAAAGTGAAAATGTTGCAGGTGGACCCTCCTTTTACCATTGTGGTTACCTTATAGTACAAAACAAATTACCCCCCAAATCAGTGTTGCAATACAATTATTTGCTATATTCACAAATTCTTTGGGTCAGGAATTCAGATATGGTACATCAAACATGGCTTGTCTGTGTTGCCTTGCTGTCTGGAGACTCCAAGGGAAGACTTGAAGGTGAGGAGCTGTGATCATTTGTAGATTTGTTCTCTTTGGTGGTTGATGCTAGCTGTTGGCTGGGTATCTGAGTTCCCTTCCATGTGGACCTCTTTGTGTGGGCTGTTTTGGGCTTCAAGGGATGGTGGCCAGCTTCTTCAGGGTGAATGTTCTACATAGAGCATGTGGAAACTGCCCTTTTATAAATCTAGTCTCAGAAATTATAGAATCACTGTCAGCATACTTTGTTGGCTAGAGCAGTCACAAGAAGGTCAAGGTTCAAAGGGAGGAGAAGTATACTCTATAATTTGACAGGGAAAAGCAAGGTTATAGAAGAACACATGGGATCTGAAATACCTCTGTGACTATTTTTGAAAAATATAGTCAGCCCCAGTCAACCCTTTGACCACATTAATTCATATCCTTCTCACATATGTGCAAAATATGTGTACTCTTTCACCAAATCTTATACCATTCAGTTTTATCTCATCATCTGAAGCAAGTACAAGGGTAGGCGAGGTTCCTTAGATGCAACCTCTCAGTACAGCTTCTTCTTCTTTTTTTTTTTTTTTGAGGATTTTATTTATTTATTCATGAGAGACATGCACACAGAGAGGCAGAGACATAGGCAGAGGGAGAAGCAGGCTCCATGCAGGGACTGCAGAATCACACCCTGGGCGGAAGGCAGATGCTCAACTGCTGAGCCACCCAGGCATCCCTCTCAGTACAGTTTCTTAAGAACAGTTTCTCATGATTCAAAGAAATGTGATCTATAGACAGTTTTATTCCCCACAACACCCAGCATACCATGGTGGAACTGGCATAGGATAACCACTATAGACACTTTGATTAAAAAATGAGAAGATAGAAGTTATAAATCAGTCACTAGTCCATAGAATTTCTTTAATCTAGAGAGGCATATTATGCTGGTTCTTTGATTGGTTCTCTGGATCACTGTCTGAGAATGATTCTCTATGGCTCATGGATTTGCCCTGTCAGTGAGTCATCCTTTCAGTTCCATGAGAAATGTCTAGCAGTATTTCTCTCACAACAATTATCTCACAAGTGTTACAGATTTCCTACTGATCTTACAGGGGTTAACTCCATCAAACAAAAGCCATGGCCACAAATATAATTGAGATAACCCCTTATCTACCTCAGATTTCTTGTTAGGCAAAAGGCAAAAATGACCTGAAGATTATTAGAAACCCCACAGTTAAAAAGAGAGGATCTCTGTAGCATAACTGTAAGATCTTTAAATGGACTTTTTAAAAATGGAAATAAAATCAGTATATAAAACTACATATGTTTAAGGTTTATACTATTTGATATGTATATTAATTGCAAAGTGATCACCTCCAAAACCTCTTGTTAACATTCATCACCATACATTTGACCCCTCTTTCTAGTTTCACTCCCTAACTCTCCTTCCCTTATGGTAACCACCAATCTGTTCTTTGTGTCTATGAGTTTGCTGTGTTGCTTTGTTGAGTTTTTTTCGATCCTACATAGGAGTGAAGTCTTGCTATTTTTGTCTTTCTTCTTATGGCTTATTTTACTTAACACTTTCAAGGTCCATCCATGTTGTCATAAGTGGCAGGATTTCACTTTTTTTTTTTTTATGCCTGAGTATTATGTTGTATGATATATGCCACATCACCTTTATCCCTTCATCTATTGATAGATGTTGTTTCCATATCTTGGCTGTTGTAAATAATGTTGCTGTAAATAACAGGGTGTATACATCTTTTCAAATTAGAATTTTTGTATTCTTTAGAAAAGTACCCAGAAGTAGAATAGCTGGATCATGTTGTAGTTCTATTCTTAACTTTTTCAGGAATCTTCATACCGTGTTCCCATAGTAGCTGTACCAATTTACATTCCAGCCAGCAGTGTACAGGGTTCTGTTTTACCTGTATCCTCTCCAATGCTTGTTATTTCTTGTCTTTTTGAATAGCCAATCTAACTTGTGTGAAGTGATAGCTCATTGTGGTTTTGATTTGTGATTTCCCTGATAATTTGTGATGTTGAATACCTTATTGGCCTATTGGCTATATGTCCTTTTTTTTCTTTTTTTTTTAAAGTCCTTTCAGATCCTCTGCCCATTTTTTAATCAGGTGGTTCATTTTTGTTGCTAAGTGTATGAGGTTTTATGTATTTTAGATATTAACTCTTTGCTGGATATGCAATTTGCAAATATCTACTTACATTCAGTAGGTTACCTTTTATTTGGGCAATGGTTTTCTCTGATGTACAGAAGCTTTACAGTTTTATGTAGTTCCATTTGTTTTTGTTTTGTTTCCTTGTCTTGGAGTCAGATCCACAGAAACACAGTTAAACTAATGCCAAGAGCTTACCACTTATATTTTCTTCCAGGAATTTTGTGGTTTCAGGCTACATATTCAAGTCTTTAATCCATTTTTAGTTAGTTTTTGTGTATGGGATAAGCTAGTGGTCTAGTTTCAGTTTTTTGCAGGTGGCTGTCCAGTTTTTGCAATACTATAAATGGAAGAAACTGTCTTTCCTCCATTGTATGTTCCTAGCTCCTTTGTCATAAATTAGGTATATATGTGTACATTTATTTCTAGGCTGTCACTTCTGTTCCACTGATCTTTGTGTCCATTTTTATGCCAGTACTATACTCTTTTGATTACTATAGCTTTGGTATATAGCTTGAGGTCATGGACCATGATACTTTCAGCCTTATTCTTTTTTTTTCTTAAGATTGTTTACCTATTTGGGATCTTTTGTGGTTCCATAAGAATTTTTGAAACATTTATTCTAGTTTTGTGAAAAATGCCATTGAAATTTCAATAAGGATTGCATTGAATCTGTAGATTACTTTGGGTCAACAAATTGTTCCTTCCAATTGATAAGTATGGAACATCTTCCCATTTATTTGAGTCATCATCAATTTCCTTCATCCATGTCTTAATGTCCATATAGACATCTTTAACCTCCTTGGTTAAATTCATTCCTAAGTATTTTATTATTGTTTTTGATGCAGGTGTAAAGAGATTGTTACAATTTCCATTTCTGTTAGTCTTTAGTATATAGAAATGATTTCTATAGATTTGTTTTATATCCTGCAACTTTACAGAAATTGTTTATTAGTTGTAACTGTTTTTTAGTGGCGTCTTTAGGGTTTTCTACATAAAGTATCATGCCATCTGCAAATAGTGATCTTATTATTTTCTGATACAGATACCTTTTATTTATTTTTCCTGCCTGTTTGGTGTGGCTAGGACTTTAAATATCATGTTAAATAAAAGTAGCAAGAGTGAGCATTCTTGTCTTTTCCTGAATTTAGGGAAAAAAAGCTTTCAGCTTTTCACCATTGAATATGTCAGCTGTGGGTTTGTCATATATAGCCTTTATTATGTTGATGTACTTTTCTCCTGTTCCACTTTGAGAGTTTTTTTTTTTTATCATAAATGGATGTTAAATTTTGGCAAATAATTTTTGCATCTATTGAGATAATCATATTATTTTTATCTTTCATTTTGTTAGTGTGGTGCATCACATTGATTTTTCAGATCACTGGTATCATTGGAATAAATCCCCTTGATCGTGATATATGATGCTTTTAATGTATAGTTGAGTTTGGTTTGCTAGTATTTTATTGAGTATTTTTGCATCTATGTTCCTCAGGGTTATTGATATGTAGTTATCCTTTCTTGCAGTATTGTCTGGTTTTGATATCAGGGTAATTCTTATCCTATAAAATGAGTTTTGGAAGAATTCCCTTTTCTTCAATTTTTTGGAAGAGTGAGGATAGGTATTAAATCATCTTTGAATATTTGATAGATTTCACCAGTGAAACAGTCTGGTCCTAGACTTTTGTTTGGAGGTTTTGATTATTGATTCTTTCTCCTTGCTAGTAACCAGTCAGCCTATTCAGATTTTCTATTTCTCTGTGATTCAGTTGTGGAAGATTGTATGTTTCTAGGAATTTGTCCATTTCTATTAATCTAATTTATTGGCATATATTGTTTGTGGTAGTCTTTTATGATCTTTTGTATTTATGTGATATTGTGATTTTTCTTTCATTTCTGATTTTGAGTCTTCTATCCTTTTTTCTTGGTTAGTCTGTTAAGTATTTGTAAATTTTGTTTACATTTTCAAGGAGCCAGCTTTGAGTTTCATTGATCTTTTAAAATTTTTTAAAGTTTTTATTTCATTTATTTCCTCTCTGATCTTTATTATTTCCTTCCTTCAATTAACTTTAAGCTCCATTTGTTCTTCTTCTCTGAGTTCTTTTAGGTGTAAAGTATTAGATTGTTTTGTTGTTTCTTGAGGTGGGCCTATATTGCTATGAACTTTCCTTTTAGAACTACTTTTGCTTAATTGCTTAGATTTTGTGTAGAATATAACTGTTTTCATTAATTTCTGTGTGGTTTTTTGTTTCTTACTTGGTTTCTTTGGTGACCCATTTGTTGTCTAGTAGCATATTGTGTGATCTCCACATTTTTGTTTTTTTCTGTTTTCTTTTTGTAACTGAATTCTAGTTTCATACTAGAATGTGAGGTCAGAAAACATGTTTATTGTTTCAGTCTTCCTAAATTCATTGAAACTAGTTTTGTGGCCTAACATGACCTCTATCTTGGAGAATGTTCCATGTTACACATGTGAAGAAACTAAGTTTGTCTGCTTTGATGTGATGTTTAAGGTTGGTGTTTCCTTATTGATGTTTTGTCTGGTTGATCTATTGACATATGAGAAGTATTAAAGTCCCCCATTATTGTATTGCTGTTAGTGCCTCCCTTTAGATGAATTAGTAGTTGCTTTATATATTTTCATGCTCCTATGTTGGGTACATACATATTTATAAATGTTAATATTTTTTTGCTGATTGACACCATTATCATTATGTAATTAACTTTGTCTTCTATTACACTCTTCATTTTAATGTCTATTTTGTCGGATATTACTACATCAGCTTTCTTTTTCATTTCTGCTTATATGAAATATCATTTACCCTTTATTTTCAATCTGTGTTTTTTACATTTGAAGTGAGTCTCTTATAGGCAGCATATAGATGGATCTTGGTTTTTTTAATCCACTCAGCCACTCTGTTTTTGCTTGGAGAGTTTAGTGTATTTACATTTAAAGTAGTTATTATTATTATTATTATTATTATTATTATTATTATTTTAGCAGGATACAATTCATTTACAATTTTTAAAAATTATTTAAATTAAATTTAGTTAACATACACGTAATTATTGATAAGTATGTCTCTATTGCCATTTTGTCAGTAGTTTTTGGCTGTTTCCATTGTTCCTCTCTATTACTTTCTTCTCTTTCTTTTCTTGTGGTTTGGTGGATTTCTTTAGTGTTAGGTTTTCCCATTTTCTTTTGTTTATTTACTACGTGCTTTTGCTTTGTTGTTACCAGGAGGTTTACCTATAGCACCTTATGTATATAACAGTCTGATTTAAGCTGATAACAACTTAAATTTGGACATATCCAAAGCCTTACATTTGTTTTTTACCCATCAATGTTTTATATTTTTGATGTCACATTTTACATCTCTTTATTTTTATACCTTTTAACTAATTAGTATAATTTTAGTTAATTTTACTACTTAATGTGGTTTATTTATAACTGGTTGATCTACTATCTTAATTGCATAACTACTACTTCCTGAGAGGTTTTTACTTTCATATATTTATTATTATTTAGTCCATTTCTTTTGGCTCAAAGTAGTCTCTTTAACATTTCTTGTAAGGATAATTTAATGTTGATGAACTCCTTCAGCTTTTGCATACCTGATTTCTCCTTCAATTCTGAATGATAACTTTGCCAAGTGGGGAATTCTTGATTGGAAGGTTTTTTGGGTCATTTTTCCCCCTTTTAGTACTTTGAATATGTCATGCCACTCTTTTCTGATCTGCAGTTTATGCTGAGAAATCTGCTTATAGCCCTGTGGAGTTTCCCTTGTAAGTAAGAAGTTGTTTTTCATTTGCTTCTTTTAAGATGCTCTCTTCATCTATAACTTTTGACATTTTAATCATAATTTGTTTTGGTGTGGATTTCTTTGGGTTCATTTTATTTAGGACTTTCCCAGACCTGAATGTCTGTTTCTTTCCCCAAATTATGGAAAATTTTAGCCATTATTTCTTCAATTAAGTTTCCTGGTCCTTTTTCCCTATTCCTTTGGTGGATGGAAATGTTATTTGCTTTATGTGGACCACAAGTTCCCTTAAGGAATCTTCACTTTATCTTATTTATGTATTTATGTATTTATTTATTTATTTTAAGATTTTATTTATTTATTCACGAGAGACACAAAGAGAGAGAGAGGCAGAGACACAGGCAGAGAGCCTGATGTGGGACTTAATCCCAGGTCTCCAGGATCGCGCCCTGGACTGAAGGTGGCGCTGAACTGCTGAGCCACCTGGGCTGCAGGATCTTATATTTTTCTTTCGTTGCTCTATCTGGGTGAATTCCACTGCTTTGTCTGCAGTTTGCTAATCTGTTCTTCTGCTTTATCTAGTCTGCTGTTAAACCGCTCTAGTGTAGTTTTCAGTGTAGTTTTTGTATTCTTCAGCTGGTGTAATTGCCATTTGAAACTTTATTTTCTACATCTTTGTTTAAGATCTCACTGTGTTCATTGATTCTCTTCCCCTCTTCCCAAATTAGCATTTTTATAACCATTAATTTGAACTGTCGATAAGATAGATTGCTTATCTCCATTTCATTAATGGATTTCTGAGGTTTTGTTTTCTTCTTTGTTTTGGAACATATTCCTCTGTATCCTCATTTTTCCTGACTCTTTTTGTATCTATGTATTATTTTTTAAAAGATTTTATTTATTTATTCATGAGAGAGAGAGAGAGAGAGAGGCAGAGACATAGGTGGAGTAAGAAGCAGGCTCCATGCAAGGAGCACAACCTGGGACTCGATATTGGGTCTCCAGGATCATGCCCTGGGCCGAAGGCAGGCACTAAACCACTGAGCCACCCAGGCGTCCCTGTATCTATGTATTAAATGAAGCAACTGTCTCTCTCAATATTGAAGAAATTGTCACTGGAAGGTGGAGAGTCTGTCCAGTGTCCTCCATGTGGTAATCTGCCAAACTCTGTCACTTCTAATGTTTCAGTTTTATGGGGCCCAGAAATGCAAGCTCCCTGGATGGGCATTCACTGATGACACTGTGTGGATGTGCACACTGTGTCATCTGGCAGAGTAAGGGAAATGGTAGAGAAGTGCCAGCCCAGGGCACACTTTGGGACTGGGTCTGGAAGGACAGGGTCTATGGTAGACAAGCACTGGAGTGAGGTGAACCACCATGCTGGGTCTTATGGGCTGTGGTGGATGAGTACTGGGCTGAATTATAAGGCAGAGCTATAGAGGAATATGGGATAGGGTGACACTAGCAAGGAAAATTGAGAGTACCTGCCAGCACTGGGCTAACAATGAAGGAGGAGAAAAAAAAAACACAACACAAAAACAAACAAAAAACCAATACCTCCCCAAAATAGCACCTGTCAGCTCCTCTGTTCCTAGGGAGAGCTCCAAAAGATACCTGGCCCTCTGGTATACCCTGTAAGACTAGTCAATGAATCATCTTCACACACCACCCAGGCATTTCTCAAGCTACTGACCCCACTGTAGGGATTTGTGGTGAGTGAGTCTGTGTACAAGCCCTTTAAGAGAGGACGGTTGGTTTTCTATAGCCCTCCTGCTGCCCCAAATGTTAGTCCCACTGGATTTTAATGCCAGTCATTTGGGGTGTCCTTCCAGTGTTGGTCCCATGGGCTATGGTGTCCATTATGGACCTCAAACCTCTCCTCAATGTGGAGCTGCACATTTGTGATATCCCTTCCTCTTATGAGTCATGGTATAGGTGGCAGGGGTTCAGGAAAGACCACTTGTCTGCTCCTTTTACCCATCTTGATGTAGCCTTTCTTCACTTTTTTTCCTTCCTTCCTTCCTTCCTTCCTTCCTTCCTTCCTTCCTTCCTTCCTTCCTTCATTCTTTTGGAACTACTTTGTTAGTTCTCAGGTCTTAGAGAAAATTTTTTTACATATATTTGTAACTGATGGGAGGAGGCAAGCTCAAATTCTTCTACACCACCATCTTCCTTAAATGAACGTTCATCTGTTGAGATACCACCTTAATTTTTTTTTTTTGAGATCTTAAAGGGTTTTAAAGTCACACACTTGACTTTATCTTTAGATCACATTTTCCTGACAATACCCCAGATATGATTTCTGCAACAAAGCCATTTATTAATTTTAGCCTCTTTTACCATCTGGAGAAGCTGGGAATGAGAAACACTGTTATTTTCAAACCCAGAAAGTCCTGGCTCCTTTATATTCACTAGTCTTTCCTTTAGCATTTCTTTATTTTCTTACATTTACTCTAGGCTGCTATAACAGCCTGTAGTACCAGGCGGCACCTTCAGCAATCTGCCCGGAAATCTCCATGGCTCAATTATCCAAACCATTGAATACATTTCTGTTTCCATGTTACCATAGGAGATAGTGTTTCCAAACTTCCTACCACTGCATAACAAGTGTCTTCTTTCTTCCAGCTTGCAGTAACACTTTTTTTCCCTTTAATCTCCTACTTAGAATCTTCTCAAGGGATGTCAAGGTTCTGCTGATAGACTTAGTAAGATGCTTTAAGTGTTCACTAATATTCTGCTCTGTGTTTTTGCTAGTCTTTGCCCACCACCAAGTCCCAAAGTCACCTCCCTGGTTTTAGGTCTTTTTGTAATGGCAGTGACCTAGTTTCTAGGTATGAAAATCTATTCCAGTTATTTAATGCTACATACTAAATTACTATGAAATTTAGAATAAAATAAATCTATTTATTTTGTTCATGGATTCTTCAAGTTAGGAATTTAGATAGGTGTAGCAGGATGGTTTGTCTTCTCTCCATGATGATTGGGTCTCATCTAGAAGATTCATTCTGAGGACTGGACTCGTGAAGACTTGTTGATTCACAGGTATGGTGGTTAATAAAGGCTGTGGATTGAGGAGGCCTCAGTTACTTTGAACATAGTCCTTTCCATGGGATCTTTTTGTGTGGGTAATGTGGGTCTCTTAACAGCACGGAATTTGGTTTCTCAGAGCAAGCATCCCAAAAAGAGGGATCCAGATGGAAGCTGTATTCTTTATAAGACGTAGCTCCAGAAATCACATAGCATCACTTCACTTTATTGGATGGGAAATTCACAAACCTTCTCAAGTTTAAGGGGAAGGAATATAGGCTACAATTCTTGACTGGAATATTGTATGGTTCTGGAGAGAAATGTGGAACTGAAAATATTACTGTGACCTTTTTTAGAAATTACAATCTTCCATGCTATGTTTTATTAACCTTATTTAAACATTACTGGCTTTTTAAAAAAGATTTTATTTACTTATTCATGAGAGACAGAGAGAGAGAGAGAGAGGCAGAGACACAGGCAAAGGGAGAAGCAGGCTCCCTGTAGGGAGCCCGATGTGGGACTCAATCCTTGGACCCTGGGATCATGACCTGAGCAAAATGCAAATGCTCAACTGCTGAGCCATCCAGGTGTCCCTAAACATTACTGGTTTTAAGAAAAACTTATATGTGCATGTGGCAAAATGAATGTAAGACAAAAAATACAATGTGAAAAATTAAAAGGCCCATCTCCTTTTTCCTAATCAGAGATGCACTTCTGTTTAATTCTTATAGAGTAAATTTAATCATTATTAAGTTTGTGTAATTTTTCAAAAATATTCTATGCATATACCAACATATACATATAAATAGTCTTGTATTCTATTAAGTCTACATATATTTGAGTTACACAATCCTTTCTTAGTTGTCCATACCGGCAAGGTTGGAAATAAAATACTCAAACTTTATGGGGTTTTTCTCTTGAAAAGTTTTTATGAATCTTGAAAGGTTTTATGACTCTTTTTCTTTAAAACATCCATTAAAAGAATTGTTTTCTTAAGCTTCACATACTGAAGATGACAGGAAGTAGATCAGAGGCTTACCTCATTCTAGGATCTCGAGTGGCCATTTATGAGGAAAATGGCTATTTTTCATCCTTGATGGCCAAAAGTGGATTTAATTTTGTTTTCTCATACTTTATGTTCTTAAGGCCTTAGTAGGGCAGGAAACAGACTAATATGAGGATTTTTGCTTGTTAGGTATAATCATCTCAGAACATTTCAAGATTTAATGAGAATGAAGAAGACATGTGTTTTGGGTTTCTGATGTATGGCATGTAATGGAAAGGAACCTGGGCTACGATTTTAGAGATTTTGTCTCTGGTCTTGATCTCACTACTGCAAAGCTTTGTGACCTTGAGTAAGTATCCTTTTCTTGTCCTCCTGTTGATTTCTTCATTTGTAATATGAAGAGATTGTAATTGAACTTTACTACTCAAACTATAGTCCATGAAACAGCAATATCCATATCACCTGGGAGCTTTCTATAACTGTGGACCTCTTTCCAAACCTACTGCATCAGATTCTGCATTTTAACAAAATCCTCAGGTGGTTCACATTAAACTTTGGAAAGCATTGGACTAAAGAACCTCTAAGGTCCCTTTCTATGCTAACTTTTTAGGACTAAAGAAACTTAAGAGAGGAAAATATGAAACAAAAACAAAACAGCTTTAGTGATACTGATATTTTATTCTTTCTGAGAAAAAAGAGATATGACCCAAATATGTGACATATCCTGACTGATACAATCAAAAGATCCTTTTTTTTTTTTTTTTTTTTTTTTTTTTGTTAGTTGAAAATTATGGAGGCAAAAATGCCAAGGGATCCAAGATTGCTTGTTGTATTTAGTGATCTTGTAGCTTGTTATAGTGTCCAGCTATATCCTTTTCTGCTTCCCTGGCTTTTCTCATTGCCACCTTCTCAAGGTTACTTTCAAGAATTCTATTAGAAACAAGCTAGGAAAAGTAAAGTGACCTACTAAAGGTCATGCTGCAAGGCATTCCTGAAAATGCCAGTAATAATGGATGACAGCAGTACTACAGAAAAAAACCCTAAAATAAATAATGGATTTAGTTAAATGAAGCCTAGAATAGCAAGCAGTGTTCCAGGTAATTTATTACATGGTTGAATAAATAAGGGAAAGAGAGTAACTTTTTTATATTGTTGCAACATTTCTCCCTCATCGTAGCCAAGTATTTGGACTTAATAAGCTCCTAATAGTAGTGAATTTATTCTTTTTTATCTTTCCAACAAATAACTGTTGCACTCCTGTTAGGTATCAGGTATTGTATTGTAAAAAAGAACAGGGACCTCATTCTTTTTCTTAAAGCTTATTTCTTAATAGCTTTACTGACATATAAGTCACATAATATACAATTCACACATTCATGCAACTGATAAATTACTGATCTCTACATCTGAAACTAATAATGTACCATTTATTGGCTAATTCAATTTAAATAAAAAAAATCACATTTAAAGTGTACAATTCAATGGTTTTTAGTATATTTGCCAATATTTGCAACTACCACCAAAGTCAGTTTTATAACATTTGTAATGCCTCAAAAAGAAATCCCATACCAGTTAGATATTGTCCCCTGTCTCCTTTCCCTTCTAACCCTAAGCAGTCACTCATCTACTTTCTATTTAATAGATTTTTCTACTCTAGACATTTCATATGGATAGAATCATATTATAAGACTTGTGTGTTTGGCCGCTTTTACTTAACATAAATATTTTCAAGGTTCAGCTATATATGTTCATTATAACACATGTTATAATGTGTATCAGTAGTTTGTTCCTTTTTATGGCCCCAAATATTCAATTTTTGGGATATATCACATTTTACTTAATCCATTCTTCAGTTGATGGACATTTGGGTTGTTGCCACCTTTTGGCTGCTATGAATAATATTGCTATAAACATGTGCATACAAGTTTTGGTGTAGACATAGGTTTTCATTTATCTTGGGTACATAACTAGTTGTAGCATTGCTAAATCATATAGTAACTATGTTTAATCATTTAAAGAACTATCAGACTGTCTTCCTAAGTGGGGGCATGAAACTTAACTCTTGGTGAATGTAAAGAAATAGAGTCAAGTTAGAGGAGGCAGTGTGTGGGATGTTTGACACTATGTAATCTGTTTCTCATCACTCTATCCATTCCATTCTTCCCACCTCCATCTGGATAGGCTCCTTAGAATGTCTCTTTCAAAATGTTATTTCCATGCTCAAGAATCTACCATGAAAACCCACTGACTGGTAGTATTAAACCCTCAAAGCAATGGTAGTCAAGGTCCCCGTATTATGACATAAGCAAAGCACAGTGGTTCAAACATAGAGCTTAACATTAGGTTAGGTTTTAATTCAACTTTGGAACTTTATTAGCTTTATGTCCTTATATAATTAATCTATCCTGCCTCAGTTGTCTTATCTTTTAATTAATAGATGGTTGTCAAGATTTTCACAGAGGATGTTTAGTATGGTTTCTGGCACATTACAATTACTCAGTGGGTAGTTATTGATACAGTATCAATATGAAATAATAAGTTATATTTCTATATACCAGCTGAAAACACTTGGAAAATGAAATTTAAATATAACATTTACAATAGCATAAAAGATACTCATAAAATTTAGAGATAAATTTAACAAAAAGATATAGGAGACCTCTTTACTAAAAACTGTAAAATATTCCTTAGAGATTTAAAGCAGGCCTAAACTGAGATAGATATAAAGTGTTAATGAACTGGAAGATTAAATACTGTTTTGATTAAACACAATGTCAAGCAAACTTTCAACTTTTTTGTGGAAGCAATTTTTTAAAAAGTTATATGAAAATGCTCACTTGTTTCTTCAATTACACATAGGAATGAAATCATTTGGTATTTGTTTTTGACTGACTGATTTCACTTAGCATACTCTCTAGCTCCATCTACATCATTGTAAATGGCAAGATTTCAATTTGTTTTTGTAGCTGAGTAATATTAACAAATGAACATAGGGGAGAAAAAAGAGGAAAACCAAAAAACAGACTCTTGACTGTAGAGAACAAATCGATGGTTACCAGAGGGGAGGTGGGGGGGGGGGAATGGGTAAAATAGCTGATGCGAATTAAGGAGTGCACTAGTGAGGAGCACCAGGTGTTGTAAGGAAGTGTTGAATCACTATATTGTATACCTAAAATTAATATTACACTGTATGCTAATTGAAATTGAAATTAAAATGTGAAAAAATGTACATGAAAATGCAGAATTTACAACAGTTGAAGCCATCTTGAAAAAGAAAAGTCAATTGAGTTATAATTCTTTTTTTTCCTTTTTTTAAATTGAAGTTCAATTTGCCAACATATAGAATAACATCCAGTATTCATCCTATCAAGTGCCCCCCTTAGTGCCCGTCACCCAGTCACCCCCCCCCCCCGCCCACCTCCCTGTCCACCACCCCTTGTTCGTTTCCCAGAGTTAGGAGTCTTTCATGTTCTGTCTCCCTCTCTGATATTTCCCATTCATTTTCTCTCCTTTCCCCTTTATTCCCTTTCACTATTTTTTATATTCCTCAGATGAATGAGACCATATAATGTTTGTCCTCTGATTGACTTACTTCACTCAGCATAATACCCTCCAATTCCATCCACATCGAAGCAAATGGTGGGTATTTGTTGTTTCTAATGGCTGAGTCATATTCCATTGTATACATAGACCACATTTTCTTTATCCATTCATCTTTCGATGGACACCGAGGCTCCTTCCATAGTTTGGCTATTGTGGACATTGCTGCTATAAACATCGGGGTGCAGGTGTTCTGGCGTTTCACTGCATCTGTATCTTTGGGGTAAATCCCCAGCAGTCTTAATATCAAGACTTCATATAAGCCATAATAATCAAGATGGTATTGTGTTAGTATATAAGGATATAAAGTTGATCAATGGGACAGAGTTCAGAAATAGATCCATAGATATATAGTCAATTTCAATAAAAGCTCAAAGGCAATTCAAAAGATAAGTCTTTCTAACAAATGGTGCTAGAATAGATGTATAAACACATGGGAAAAATGAATCTCAACTGCAACTAATTAACATAGATAAATTACAGATCTAATCATAAAAACCAAAACTAAAGATTTTGGGGGCACATGGCTGGCTCAGTCAGCAGAGCGTGCAACTCGATGTTGGGCTTGTGGGGTCCAGCTCCACACTGGGTATAGTGATTATTTAAAATCTTTTTTTTTTTTTTTTTAACTAAAGCTTTTAAAAACTAACATAGAAGAGTATACTACTGATTTTGGGGTAGGCAAAATTTCTTAGGAAAGGAAAACATTAAGCCACAAAAAAAGTGACCAAACCAATCAACCGAACAAAACTAAACTTCTCTCTGTTGAAAGAAAATAAAAAGTTTAGTAACAATATGGGAGAAAATATTTGCAATATATATTTGACAGAACTTGATCCAGAAAAAAGAACAAACTAACAATAAAAGATTAAACAGATTTTTTGTTTGTTAGTTTCACTAGGCAAAGTTTTGGACACTTTCTCACAAGAAAGAATATGTGAGTAGTAAATGTGAACTTGCAAAGTATTTAACATTATTAGTTATTAGAGAAATGTAAATTGAAACAATGTAATTCTTCATTGTGGTGACAATAAATACTGAGGATATGGAGTAATTGGCACCCTCATGTTGTTCCAATTGAAGTATGTATGTAAAGCATCCACTTTAGAAAATAGTTTGGTAATTTCTCATAAAGTTAAACATCCAACTATGTCTACTGATCCAGAAATTCCACCTCTAAAGTATTTACCCAAGAGAAATAAAAATATATTTCTACAAAAAAATGCTTGAACCAGAATGTTTATAGCAACTTTACTAATACATGGTCAAAAAGCTTTACTAATAATAGCAAAATGACTGGTATCAGTGGGTGAACAAATTGTGGTAAAATCATATAATGGAATATTATTCAAGCAGATTTAAATCTGTCCTTGGAAATGTATTAGCTTTGTGTACTTGGCAATTTTAACTTGTCTTTCTGTGCATCAATGTCTTCAATGGATTGTTACAGCATTTAAAGAGAGAAATGTATGTTAAATATTTAGTTATTTGGGGCATGTTATAGGCACTAAAGAAGATGCATCATATCATTAATGTAGCTAAATCCCTAACTGGTCAAATATTTGCTAGAATCAAATGATAATCTTAGCAACTTTTGCACATTACCCTTGTATTACTTCCACTATGTATTTGCTTCTGGGCATCTTCTGGCTTGGAACCTAAGAAGTTAATTATTGGTAATTAAGGCAGCACTTGCTGCCTACCAAGTGCTAATTAATATGGTCTTAACAAATGCCTTTATTTTTTTCAGCTTTAGTTTTCTCATCTTGTTTCTCATGTTTAGCAGTACATTAGAATCACCTGGTGAGATTTTAAAATCACACTGACAGTGGTTCTCACTTACAGAGATGCTTATCTAATTGACCTAGTATGGGGCCCAAGCATTAATATTTTTTTGAAAGTTGTCCAAGGATTTGAATATGGTCTCAGAATTGAAAACCACTCGATCTGGTGGTTTCCAGCTCAAATGGGAACCTTCAACTATTATTGTTGATGCTTAGTTAGGGCACAGAATTTCCAACCAGATGCCAACACAATGCTTTTTATTGCTTCATAACCAGTCTTTTTACATATTTACTTCCTCTGCCTGGGACTTTAAAATAGTAAACTTATTATTATTATGGTCTTATTTGTAGTCTTTGGTTCTAAATATATTTAGCACCTATTATAAGGAAAGGGTTTTTATTTATCTTTTATAGCCATTATTAATTTATTGTCCTCTTCAATGAATGGAAGCCAGATCGCACTCATCTGGAAAGACAGACAGAACTGTGATACTGAATTTTGAATACAATCTCTCATCCTACATTGTTCAATTGCAGCAAGTTGGCTAGAAAATTGCCCCACACAGCTATTGTGTCTCCTGCTGTATCAGCAAAACAAGAAAATCTGATATAACACCTTCTGAAAATGTAGAGATTTATTTTTTAAAAACTGGAAATTGCAGAACAGATGAAAAAATACTTTCATTCTTTTCTTTCCATGTATAATAAGGTATTCAACTGGAGCAGGATGATGAGGTCACTAACTGCATTACAAATAGCTTGATCAGGTTGGCTGATTCTTGCAAGGATAATGGCAGTAGAATTCATAAAAAGAGAAAAGAATGGGATATTGGGATTGCTCCTGAAGCCCCTTTCAGTTCAAAAGAGCTGGGCTAATGTTACCCACCAGTGATAAATGATTTGCTTTTGTCCAATTTTCCTGAATGACTGCCGGTATAATCTATAGCTCGGAAGCTCAGAAGTCTGTATAGATGGGACATTTTTTGCTCTTATGTGGGGAAAATAAAAGCATACATCCTATGATGGTGGAAGTAAATGATATCTTACCCCAGATATCTTGGTCCATTCAGTAATGTGACAGGCTTCTTCTCTACTTAATTTTGATAAAAATTCTGAGGCTTTTTATAGAAAAACCCTCACTTTTCTTCTTGTGTTTAGCAAATAAAGCATACCAAATCTTTCACACCAGTGTCTAGTAAAGATGAAACAATATCTTAGAATGTATGTGATTCTGAGTTGGTTTTAAAAGTCTGTTCCAGCCCTTGATGTTAAGCATTTGTAGAGATTTATAAATGTGCTTCTTGTTGAATAGCTCTGATAGTGGCAATCACTACTTCATAGGTATCATTTTTCATTTTTAGACAAGTTTTGGAACTTACACTTATTAGTCTTACTTGGTTCTCTAAAACAGCATAAGAAAAGTCCAAACACTCTTCAATATGACAGACCTTTTAAGTATTCGTTAAAATGTAACTGTTTTCAAAGTCTTTCTGTTAGAGTAAATACCCTCTGTTTCTTCAGGCATCACAAGCCATGATTTTGTGGCCCTTCACCATCCTGGTAACCCTATATGAATGAACTCTAGTTTCTCAAAAGACCTTATGAAATATTTTTTATGGAATTTAGGATTCTCTTCAATGTGTCACCTAGAAACCAAAAGTGGAGTGAGATTTTCAACTACTTGTTTCTGGACACTATTATTTATTGCCCCCTTAAATCTTTCTTGAAAGAGGTTGAGGAAAAAATAAATGGCTGTTGTTCTATTTAACACAGCCTTGGATTGCATTAACTTTTTTTTTTTTTTTTTTTTTGGCAGCCTCATTTTTCCTGTTCAGTGAACTCAATCTCCGTGGCTGGTTAATTCTGTCATTCGAGAGTGTGAGTCAAACAAAGCCAGTCCAAGTGCCAGCCTGTCCCACAGTCACAGTCCACAGCCCTCTTGCCTGCAGTCACCAGTGCGTAGACTCTCTTGGTTGTAAGAGAGATCGAGACATGCTTTCACCCGTCCTCAAATGGAAAACTTGAGGCCATAGAAAAACAATAAACTGGTTTTAGAAGTTTGGTTTTAGAAGTTTGGGTAATTGTTCTGGAAGTTCTCAGAATGGCTGAATAAACTTGGCTAAGTTTTCTAACAGAGCTTCCAAAGTTGTTGTAAAGATTAAATTGAGAGTGTTCTTACCCATATCAGTATTTAATATTAAGCATCATATACTTTAGGAAGGTGAGCATGTTAATATGTTTTTGGACTGGTAGTAACTGCCAAGCCTTTTGAGTGTTAAGTGTTAGAATTTCAACTACCCTTTACTTTTCTTCTCCATTGAGCTTTTCTAAGCACAAAAAGTCAATTTCTTTAACTGTCATATGACTTGTGTTTGTGCATTTAAATCCCCACATGGGAATTGTATAAGCACATGGATGAAGCTTTTTCCTTTTTGGTGATTAAATTTGATTATTTTTAGTAATAGATGTGGAGATGGGTGGAGTTTAAGAAACAAAGGTGGTAGTTGCGAAATCATATTCTAAGCTAGAAAATAATGATCTAAGATCTCAGGATGTTAGACTTTTCTAGCCATCTGGCATCGTGTTAAGAGGTCCTCATGGTGCTTAGCCCATAATAATGTTGCTAAGCTTGTGATACTGGCCTTGATTCCTCCTCCTCCTTCTTCTTCTTTCTTCTTCTTCTTCTTCTTCTTTTCTTCTTCTTCTTCTTCTTCTTCTTCTTCTTCTTCTTCTTCTCTCTTCTCTCTTCTTCTTCTTCTTCTTCTTCTTCTTATTTTTTTTCTTTTTAAGATTTTATCCATTCACTTGACACAGAGAAAGGGAGTACAAACAGGGGAAGCAGCAGGCAGAGGGAGAGGGAGAAGCAGGCTCCCCTCTGAGCAAAGAGCCCAACACGGGGCTCAGTCCCAGGACTCTGGGATCATGACCAAAGCCACTCAGGCACCTTGATTCCTTCACTTTTCACCTGATCTTTTGGGTAGTGTCACATATATGGTTAGTGGTTGCTCATCCTCTGGAACCTGGATCAGTGTTGCAAATACTCACTATGTATACTCTACTCACCTTTCCACCCATAGCACATTTTATCCATTAACTATAGCACACCTTCTTTACAAGCTCAGATATAGTAAAAAAATACTCCATGTGGCATTACAGACAGTTACTACTGGTTGATGGTTGCCTTGGGAAGGGGTTCACATTTAAGCTCTGCCTCTTCCTCAGCTTAATTACTCTGTGCCTCAGTTTCCTCACTTATTAAATGGAGATAATAGCACCTACTATATGGGAATATTGTGGGGGTTTAGTAAGGTAATGAGAAAGATTTTGGAACAGTGTGTACATATAGTTAGTTTTTAATAAACGGTAGCTCTGAAGTGAACTCAGTTGCCTTTAGATATGCAACTAAAAGCTTACTTAACCAGGCACCTGGGAAGCTCAGTTGGTTAAGCATCTGCCTTTGGCTCAGGTGATGATCCAAGGCTCCTGGGATCAAGTCCTGTGTAGGGCTCCTTGCTCAGTGGGGAGTCTGCTTAACCCTCTTCCTCTGCCCTTCCCCTCCACTCATGCTCTTTCTCTGTCAAATAAATAAAATCTTTAAAATAAATAATAAGTAAAAGTTTACTTAACAACTCAAAGCTGCATAATTTGGAGTGATATATTTGTTGATTAAAGATGTTCAAGTGCATATCTTTATGTTTGTATCTCAGTTTATTCCTATGTGCATTTGGATAGATGAATCAGGAAGTATAGTGATTTATGTTTTTATAACTGTATTTTAGTTAGAATCTGAGTAGAACAATTTGGTAAACATGTTACTAAAATATTCTTTCCAAAATAGACACCAACCTGGCTATTGATACTACTCAGCCATTAACCTAAATTTCTTCCATCTTTAATTCTATTTACAGAAATACAAAAAAAAATTATCAACTGCTTTAAGGAAGTAGGAGTTGGTTATGCTGACCTTTCTGTTGGCATTTGATTAGGTCTTCCTGTTTTTCTAATTGACTCTTGATCAGAAGCTTCTGTCCCTATGTCTGTCTTTGAGGTATTTGTGTGCTTCATTTCTGCATTTGTTTCAGACAGCTTTGCTGAAATGCTGTTGATACTCTCGTGGATGAGAGGAAATATGCAAGGGGGGGAATGTGTATGTGTGTGTGTGATTTGTGGGAGTATATTTATGTGTGTGCATGGACACATGATTTGTACATAATGAGGAATATGAGGAGATTGTGTATATATATATGTGGTGTCTGTGGGTGGAGGAAATATATAACCATGTGTGCCTGTATCTGCAAGTGTGCATATGTGCACCATTGAGAGTATAAAGAACAGCCACTCCTCATGTTGATATATTTTTTAAAGCTCTGACTGAATGTTATCTTTTCATTTTCATCTCCCTTTTTCCTAGTATCTGTCCATTTTCTTTCTTCATCTCAAGTTTTACCCTCTCAGACAGCATCACTACTCAATAATCTGTACCTTTCTATCTTAGGAGTAAGAACCTTTTTGCATTTTTACCTTTAAAGGGGATCGCATGATGGATCTTGTTTCTCAGTAGTTCTATGCAAGATGGCCCATGTGTTTACCCAAGACATGTATCACTTCAGGCTTTCTTAAGTAAACCATGCCTAAACCTTAATTTTCAACTTTTCTCTGCTGTTCATTGACAAAATATTCTCTCTCTGTCATTTCCAGTTAGGCAGGGCAGATATTTTAATTATGCTCCCTGTAATGGTAAAGCATTTGAGGCCATAAAGTTACAGAGTCAGAATTAAAACTTATGCTTTTTTTCATCAAGTTATTTCTATAGAGGGTTGAGGAGTTGTTTCCAGATCAGACATATGTGGAGGGGTCTATGAATAAATACTTCAAAAATATTATCTCACATTCTAGCCCTTTCCTAAGCCCCAAAGATTATTGAATCTTGACCCATCACAGGCCTTAGTGAAGACCTGTTGATGGATTGACTGCTGTCTCAAGACTTGAGTATGAGTAAGATGTGTATTCTTTTTAGTAGCATTTTTTGGAAAATTCAGTTCTAGGTAAAGGCGTCTTCCTTCCTTCATACTTAGTACACATGTTGACAACCTGCCTGGGCAAAATTAATAGTGATATTAATAATCATGACAGGTCATGAACAAAATCTGTGAGTATTACTAAATATTCATGCTTTCTGCACCCTTTATGTTCTGTTTACAGTTCTAATAATTAAGCATCTCAGAGCTCTGTAAGGGAAATAACAACTGAGTTTATTAATGATAACTATGAATATGAATTTATACAAGGTACTATTTACATAATACAAGTAAGGGAATTAATTACAAACCAGAGAGGGAGAGGCTCTGGCTTGTCAGTGAACTCTAAGCCTACAACATTCATATGAGGAAAGTTTTTTCTTTTTTTTTTCTGGTAATGACAGTGACTTACATATCTGTGGAAAGAGGGCTAAACTTGGGAATCTGGAGTATATAAGCTTAAATATAATTGCTTTGCATCTGATTCACAGGGTCACTCATTTCTTTTGAGACTTACATCCACATAAGGAGAGAGAAATTGGATTTTACTTTTGAGGGAATAGGGGTACACAAATGAATGGACACCTTTGAAAAATATCTCAGCTCACAAACAATTCCTCTGCAATGAGGATAAATACATCTTCTATTTAGTCAGGAAAATGGATCTCAGGCATGGTATCTAAAATTGATACCTACTCTTTTCATGCTTTTGAGTCTGGAGAAGGCACCTGATACTAGGTTGGCCAGTCAGATCTTAGGCAAGAATCACACATGGAAAAGAGAATGAGAATTGAGAGTCAGTCTTTCCTTGTGACTAGACTGATAACATGAAAACTTGGGTTATTTTTCTTCCATCAGAAAATTATGGGTGGGGGAAGAAAGACTGATGAAGAGAGAGAGAAGCAAATTCACAGAAAATAGCAAGAATGAAAGAAGAACTGAGGTCCCTTCCTGGAACTGCAGTGCTTCTGAGACTCTGGGGTGTTCCTGCCCTTGGCTTCCATGAAATACCTGTGGATCCTTGAGATTAACTAACTGTTTTATTGCTTTTGCTTAAAGTAGCTTTAATTATTATTAATAAACAGAGTTGTAGTTAAGACAGTTTGCTTAAGTCACAAAGCTAGAGAGTAGCACAGAGCCAGTGAGAACACCAGTTTTGTAATCATTCCTCTGCAGTTCTTCCTGTAGCTCTGCAGCTGCTGTATATATTCAGTTCTCCGTCCTCATCCTCTATTCAGGACCCATCTAGCCCTGTCATGAGGGCGGAGCCTACTAGAGGGTTTTCAGATCTCAGAGTTTGGGATGAGAGCATTCTGCTTTGCTTCTAGCATGTACAGATGTACTCTATCAGGATGCTCCTTGATTCATTAAAATTCTACAAGAAGGAAATGCAGCCAGCTGCCATTCTCCTTGCTCATCATCTTTCCTGGTGTCAGTTTCACCTCATTGCATTTGGCAACGCTTTTGACGTGAGTGACATTAGCCAGAGCACAAATCAGGTAGCATCTGCTGAGGAATGGGAAAAAAAAAATCACAAACACATTTATAAAAGGGAAAACAAAATCAGGGTGACATCCAGGTTGTCTTTTTTATAAGCTCTGTTTCTGGGTTTGTGTTGAAGATACATGGGTCCATTTTTTTGTTCCAATTTAACTGTTTCAAAGGCTGTTTCTAACCTTTATCTCAGAGGGGACTCAAAACATTGAATAGATTAACAGAGGTTATAACTAGAATAAATACATCATCTAATTTATCCAGTATCAATTCAGTTTATAGCTGTTGTTGAAGAAAGACCCCTTTCCCTCTCAAACATATGCTGATTTGGGTGATAAATTATTTGATCACGGTGGTGAGAGTCTCCATTTGATAAATCAATGATATTTAATAAGCACCTATTGTGCATGATCAAAGGTGGTATGAATGTGTATTATAAATGTAAGTATTTCATGGACCCTGCCTTTAATGAACTTTCTTACAGTTTAGCATTACAGTAATAGCAAAATAGAACTGTAACTCCAGGGATCCCTGGGTGGCGCAGCGGTTTAGCGCCTGCCTTTGGCCCAGGGCGCGATCCTGGAGACCCGGGATCGAATCCCACGTCGGGCTCCCGGTGCATGGAGCCTGCTTCTCCCTCTGCCTATGTCTCTGCCTCTCTCTCTCTCTCTCTCTCTCTCTCTGTGACTATCATAAATAAATAAAAAAAAATAAAAAAGAAAGAATAGATTAAAAAAAAAAAAAAAAGAACTGTAACTCCAGAAGATGAAATCTCCTTAATGGTTGAATCAGAGAGTGCAAGCCAATTGGTTCTTAGTTTACTCTTCTTGTGGGAGGCATTGTATGCATTGGTCAAGGACAGAGAGTCTAGAGATTCAGAACTTGGATTCATATTTCAACTCTGCTATTTACTAGATGTATGAGTATAAGAAGATTAACTTCCCCTCTCACTCCTCTAGTTTCTCAACTATGTGAATGGATGATACCAGTATCTTCCTTCTTGTTGAGGTGTTGAGGATTGTGTTATGTGTGGAAGGTGGTTAACAGTGCCTAGTGGAAATTAAGAACTCAGCAAATAAGAGCTAAGGTATGGTCTACAGCAACAGGTCCTTACTGGGTTGACAATCTTTGGAATCAGCCCTTGTCTATTTTATTCAAATTCTATGATGTAATGAGTAGGGCTAATCATAGAATCTCATTATTTTTTTTTTTTTTTTTTTTTTTTTTTTTTTTTTTTTTTTTTTTTTTTTTGGGTGAATCTCATTATTTTATCCAGCCCCAAATCCCTATCACTCAACGGTGGATGATAGGTAGGTAAACAACATTCCTCAGAATCATTCATCACATTTCTTCTCGACATTTTCAAATAGAGTTGTGACAGCAAGGCAAACTGTGTGCTGTGGGCTTAGGAGAACAGATGGTGTCAGAAAAATCTAGCATGTGATAGAAAAACATGGTGAATTCCTATCCAGCATAGGGAGGAGCAGGAACAGTGTGTACTGAATAATTCCTCCTTCCAGGTGGTGGAGGTGGGAAGAAAAGGGAGATAGTAGAGTACCAATAGCAAACTCCTTCATGGAAAAGGTCTAGCCTGCTGCTGCTTTAGAATTCCTCCCTGGACTAGAAAGATACTATATTTTTTTAAATGCTATTTGAATATGTTTCTTGGAAATATACTGGGAACTCTTTCTATGCATTGGTTGAAAAGTTTGAGACATCTTGGATCTTGGGCCTTGATGAAAGAAGTGGACCCTTCCAAAAAAAAAAAAATAACTCAGTATAAAGCGAAATATGTTCTTATTTAAATTACTGTTACTTATTATAGTTTAAATTAATGACTAACATTTATTGAGCTCTATATGCCAGATCTGAGCTAAAAGTTTTACATGCTCTTTCTTATTAAATATCTACCACTGTACTGACATAGGTGGTATAATTCCCATTTTGCTTATAAGGAAAATGGTTCAAAGATGCCTAAGGGTCACACTGTCACTAGGAGGAGAGGCCTTTTACCTAGGTCATTCTGAGTCCAAATTTTTATACTTTTGATTACTATGCTGTATGTGCTATGATATGCTTGCCTTAAAAATAATGGATTGTAGGACTAGATAAGTGCAACACCTTTGATGATCATTGTATTCAAGGATGAAATAATAATGAGTGGAAGAAGAGGAGTTAAAATACTGAGGGCAAGAAGGTCAATTATGATTTGCTTAAATATTCCTGTTTTATATCTGAATAACATAGGCTCTAGACTTAGAGTTGTGTATCCGGTCTTGTTTCAAAGGAAAGATCTTTTATCTTTCCTCTGGAAAATATTGCAAGAGTTGAGCAATACTAAAATGCAAGAAAAATATTCCTCATTTTGAACCTAAGGTCTAACTGGATGATATGAGATAGGAATTGGAACATAAGATCTTTCCACTGTAATGGGTAACATACTGGTTCCTTATTTATTTTTTAGCTCGATTAATACTTATAATATGACTTCTATATGCTAGGCTTTTTGCAGGCAAATAGAAGACACAAAGGCCAACTGTGGAAGGAGCCTCGGTGTCCATCGAAAGATGAATGGATAAAGAAGATGTGGTTTATGTATACAATGGAATATTACTCAGCCATTAGAAATGACAAATACCCACCATTTGCTTCAACGTGGATGGAACTGGAGGGTATTATGCTGAGTGAAGTAAGTCAATCGGAGAAGGACAAACATTATATGTTCTCATTCATTTGGGGAATATAAATAATAGTGAAAGGGAATATAAGGGAAGGGAGAAGAAATGTGTGGGAAATATCAGAAAGGGAGACAGAACGTAAAGACTGCTAACTCTGGGAAACGAACTAGGGGTGGTAGAAGGGGAGGAGGGTGGAGGGTGGGGGTGAATGGGTGACGGGCACTGAGGGGGGCACTTGACGGGATGAGCACTAGGTGTTATTCTGTATGTTGGTAAATTGAACACCAATAAAAAATAAATTTATTAAAAAAAAAGACACAAAGGCAAGGAAGACAGGCACAATGGCTATGATGATTAAGTTTATTATCTTTTTTTCTCCTAGGAAACAAAAAAAGCTGTGAAATCCTGCCCTATTCAATAGTGGAGTGCATTAATTGCATATGGTCAATCATCTATATTTAAAACTTAGTTGCTTATATATCTTTATAAATGCATTCACATGCTATCTCAGAATAATAAATAAATTTATGGAGACATCAGTAATACAGTGTTAAATGTCTGATTGCCTTTATTCAGAAGATAAGAGCGTCACAGCTTTGCTGAATTACACACAATAAGTTGTTACATTTCTCCAAGCTTATTTACTAATTTAGAAAATGACCCTTTGCCTTCCTTTCACTAAAGGTAAGCTACATGTATAAAATCATTTTTCATATGAAGATGCATCTGTCCCAGAGCTGAACAAGTACTTGGAGCCAAAGGACTCTGAAGAACTGGTTTTAAAGAGTAATTTTTGTCTTCTCTCTCTCTATCTTTGGGTGAGTCACCTCATCTTTAGTGAAGTGGAAATACCATTCTATGTTCTGCCTTGATGATGGTCCAATGTTAGGATCCAGTGAGATGGATTGGAAAGTACTCTATGAATTCAAGGGCTTCTAGTTAAATGGAGTTTGTATCTGAGATACTTACCAGACAGGCATGAAATAATTTCAAACTGTGTGGTTGTATACCTTACAATATCATATGGTTTCCTTTGTGAGTTGGATGGGTCAAGAAGATTGTGAACAAATGGTTCTCTGAATTCAGATTTTACTGTGACAAAATACCTCCTATAATATAATTTCTTGTGAGTGACCAAGTAGAAATGCATGCCTAGTCATCCATCAATGCATGGAATAGTCCATGCAGCAAAATGAGTTGGTCTCCAAACTTCTATTCCCCTCCCTGTTTAGGAGAGATGTCCATAGCTCCTGGCACCATGTCCCTAAATCTGCCTCCAGATTACAGAGTATGTTCAGCAGGGAGTTGTTCTCTTGTCAACAATGAGCATTAGTACAGCAGTTGGACTGGAAGGAAAAGCCTTTGTCTATTAGGAAGCCTGCAGAGCTTGGTTGCTAGGCAACCCAGTCTGGAGGCAGCAACCAGTGTGTACCATGAGGGAATCCAGGGAGGTGGGCCTGGAAAATAGGGGGAAGCAATTCTTTTCTCTGAGAGGCAGAGGAAGAAAAGGTTAAGCGGTGGTATGTACATTGAATTAAGTTGTGTGTTTTACCATTGAAGTGCTAGGTGCCAACACTTACTGATTACTGTATTGTCATCTGGAAAACTGTGTGACCTTGAATAATGACTTTCTCCAGCCTCTGGTCGTCTGGTAAAAGCAGAAAGCCAGGGAACCAGATATTGTTAACTTACCACTACAGATATCACACATACACATACCTCCTCAAATCAGAGAAACATGATTCTGATCTCTTATGTATTGTATTTGCATGAAAGGATGGGAAGAAAAGGATAGATTACTAAAAATCCTGGAATAAATGGTGTTTGGGTTTCTTTAAACTTAAGGTTCTAAATAAAATGACTGTTTCCCACTCTTAAACATAACTAAATATTTACACAGGGCAGAATATGCCAGAATGCAGATATATGGGGGAAGTTCTTTCATATAGCCAAGCTCTTAGAGCTCCTCTGTCCTGAAATACATTCCTCAGTAGGCTGCCAGCAGATTTAAAAGATGCAAGATTAGATACTTTGGGGGGAGTTAAGGCATGAACTATTCCTGAACCACTTGGGAGATATGACATATCAACTAAACATTCATGAATTCTGAGCTTAAGTATGACAGTGAATTTGGACTCAAAGAAATGAGGCACCTTCCAGTGAGAGGGTACCTCACCTTCCAGGCTTGAGAACTGGGCTGATGTTGGACATGCAGACCCACGAGGGTAGAGGCATCACAGAGAAAAGGCAGTAGGTTTTAATATTGCAGATAGGCGTATAGAGATCTGAAGCAGGACTACTTCACTTATTTAGCTGTCAATCCTCAACATATTACCTAAAATTTTAAAGGCACAGTTTAGTTACTCACCGGTACTTGGGACCTAGAATGGTATTGACTTCCAAGAGATGTTGTGAACTTTAAATGAAAGATTGCATAAAAACCACTTAGCAGAGGGCCTGATGTGTTGTAAATAATGAATAGAGGCTGGAAAGTTTGTTCACATAATTTCTCGGATCAGTGTCACAGAGTATATCTGGGTGATGCCATGGTTTAAAAAAATAACACAGCTCAGGGGCAGGATGTTGGCATGAGGAAGTCCTGTAGTAGGAGTTGGGAGACCAGGCTTCTTCTATGAGGGTCTAAATCACCACCCAGCAGCAGCTGGGACAACCAGAGTTTGCACAAAGAGTAGTGATAAGGCCAACAGTATCTTCTCAAGCACCATAGAGCTCTACTCCAGCTAGAGTTCGGGAAAACAGCTCCAAATCCAGATGCTTCCAGTCTGAAATCATTTTTTTGAGATGACACTTTCAGTAATTAGAGTGCTTTTTAGTTTCTTGGATCTGGGATTCCTAATCTATGAGTAGTTTCCAGAAGATTTGATTTGCAGATTCTTTCATTGTTTAGGTCTTGCTCTAAACTTTTCTTTTCTGGAGTATCTTTTCCTCACTAATAACAAGAAAGATTGGCTTAGATGATCTTGGAATCTGCTCTAGGTTGTCTTTTATCCATTTTCCCCAAATTTTTCTTAAGTCTTACAGCTTTTTATTCACTCATTAAACACATTTTACTGAGTGCCTATTAGGTGGCAGACTCTGTCATCGGCCCTGAAGGCTCATACAATGGTAAACAATCCAGAAAAAAAAAAATTGTTTTCATGGAGCTTTCAATGGCAGGAGATGGACTACAATCAGGGAGACAGGAATGTCTGATTATTTCAGGTGGAGATAATAAATGCTATGAAGTACACTAAAATCAAGAGGAATTATATCATTATCAGTTACAGTGTAAAAGCCACTGAAGATATACTGTCTTACAGCAACAATGATTTATAGATACTCACGAATCTATAGGTTGACTAGACTCAGCCAAGTTAATCTCTCCTTCCACGTGCTCCAGCCAGAGTTACAGGCACCTCATTCAGCTGGGAGGTCATTTGGGGCTGGAGTATCCAAGATGAACCCTCATTCTCCAGGGTCTTTTTACCTCATCATTATTTTGCATTCCTCCCAAGCTTTTTTATAGAATGATAGCTGGGTAATAAGTGCACAAACCCCAACATACAAATGTTCCTAAAGCATAGGTGGCTGTCATGTTTTCAATATCCCATTGGCCAAATCAAAGCCCAGAGTCAGTGTGGGAAGGAATTATACAAGTGCATGAAAACAGGGCCATGGTCCATCATAGTCACCAAAGATAGGGGAAAATGACCACTTGATATTGGAAAACGAGTGAAACCTCTCAGAAGCAGTGCTTTATGAACTTTATGAAACTTGCAAGCTATAAGAGCAGAGAGAAGAGGGCAGTTACAGAGGTGCTAAGGTAAGAAATACTTGGAGTTTTTGAGGATCTGAGATTAGCCCATATGGCTGGTACTCTGAGTAAGAGGAAGGAGTGATTAGAAGACCAAACCAGTGAGGCTGGCCAGAGGTGGTGGATCATAAGGCTTTATAGGCAATAGGAATTTGGATTTCATTCTACACGCAGTGAGAAGTCATTAATACATTTAAGAAAGAGAGTCAGCTGATCTGATTTACATTTTTGAGAAGTCATACTTCTCTGTAACAAAAAAAGGATGTTAAGAAAATTGATCCAGTTTTTTCAATAATTCAGAAACTTAGAAAAGGGTCTGTGCTATATTAAGGACATAATTAAAGTGTCCCCTGGAAAAAATAGCTGTAAAAACATTTCAGGATTATCAGAGAAATGTTTTAAATTATTAAAATACAGAGGTAGTATTATCCTCTAGAAATAAGTTAACAATAGGTATACTAGGGCAGCCCTGGTGGCGCAGCGGTTTAGCGCCGCCTGCAGCCCGGGGTGTGATCCTGGAGGCCCGGGATCGAGTCCCACGTCGGGCTCCCTGCATGGAGCCTGCTTCTCCCTCTGCCTGTGTCTCTGCCTCTCTCTCTCTGTGTGTCTCTCATGAATAAATAAATAAAATCTTTAAAAAAAAAAAAAACAATAGGTATACTATGTTCTCATTTTGGTTAAAAAAAACCCACACATACATGTATACATACATGCATAGAAAAAGATCTATAGACACATAGACTAAGGTGTTAACTTTGGTGGTGATTCCTGAATGGAAGACTTCACTCTTTATGCTGAAAGCCACAAAGCAATGTGGCTTTTTCGTTAATTGTAGAAAGAAAACATTTGGTTAGATTGAAGAAGAATTTCTCAAATAGTAAATCAAGACTAGAATAGGTGACTCTTTGAAAGAGTTTCTACCCATTGAGACTATTTCCTAATTTTATGATTTTATGGCCAAGCATATAAAGCAAAAATAATCAGACTCTTGAAAGGCAACTCCATCCAGTGTATTTTTTTAAAAAATCTGGCCCATAACCAATCTAACCAGATGCATCACAGCTGAATCAATCCAGATGGTTCTTTGAAATAGCCAAACTGAGCATTTCAGACGTGCCACAAATTTGGATACTGGATACCTCAGACTCTTAACTAAATAGGAAATCTGAGAGGCCAATTACAGAAAATCAGAGACCACAGAACTAATAGGGTAGAGGTAAAATGTCAAGTGATGAGCAGGTGTGGATTTTAGTGAAAAAAAAATTAGCCTTCAGTGGAGTTCAGGTCTTTAACATAGTTCCTTCATTAATTTTTTCCATCTTTTATTTAAATTAAAAAATTTACACTCTCTGAACAACAAAATCTCTCAGAATACATGCTTTCAGTGTTCTTATTTAAGTAGAAATCTCCCAATAGAAAGAAGAAACTGTATAAAAGGCTTTGTTGTCTTAACAGCCTATAAGAAATATTTGGATATATAGCCAACAAGTTTGTTTTCTCTAGCAAAGCTAAACTATTAAAGCTAAACTATAACTGCTCTAAACATTTTCTCTCAAAAAAGTACCCACATAAAATCATAATTTCTCTAACTGCTCCACTTAGAAAATAACCTGTGTCCAATAGACCACATTCTATCATTAAGAAATACTGGCTTGAAGATACCTGTATAACTGGAATTCATGGTACTGCATGTCTTTTCTGGCTTTTGGATCAGGTCATATAGCCTATTGATAATAACATCTTAGTAACATTGAAAAATTTCCCAGTAAGTGAGTTTAAACTCCCTAAGAAATGGGGCAAATAAAAGAGATGGACATAGGCTAAACAAATGAGCACAAGTCAGCAAGATCTTTGTAGCTGGTTTCTATGGTGAAAGGAGGATCAAGAAATAGGCAGAATGGACTGAAGGTTGTAAATGACCCAGAGAGGTACCTTCACATGTTGGGTGAAGAAGCCAAAGAGGCCACAGCCACTTTGCTTGATCTCTCCTTGTTGGTAGAAGTTCTCTTCCTGTAAGAGGAAAAAGCAACACTGGAGACAAAACCACTAAGGTCACAAAAACTCTCCTAACTAAATCAGACAGAACTTGGTTCATATTCTAACTTTATCAATTATTCTTTGATTTTTTTTTTACCTGGTACTTAATTTCTCTAGGTATCTATTGTCTCCTCTGTAAAAGGATCAGTTATGAGGATTAAACAAGATATTGGTATATAAAGTATTTGTACAATGTTTGGTATCTAAGAAGTTTCAATACTAGCTATTTTTAATATCAGTAGAAATGAAGAGAGTAGAACCAAAAATAAGGGAAAAATAAAATATTACCGAATTTTTCAGTTATAACAACCATGTTTCTAAGAATGTGATATTTCTTTCAGGTATGGTAGGGAATCAAATTGTATTGAAAGCCCATTACTACTGGTAGGGGTATGGCTCTCTGAACATTCATAGCTGTGATTTTTTGGAGTAGCTCTTGATATTTTTTCACTACACCAGATTTGAAGACAAATAGTTGTCCTAAAGTTTCTTGAGGCCTACAGATAAGTGCCAGTGTGGATTCAACTTTAGCTCTCCAACTTTCTGACTTTGTTTAATCACTTTTGATTGAGGACCACCAGCTTCAAGCTGGTAGTACAAAGAGGGCACAACTACAGTCTGCCCCGGAGCAGAATTTAAACCTGTCTGCTACAGCTGTTTTCATTTAACCAATAACTGCCACAACTCTGTTTTGCATTTTTCTTTGCATGTCTGGAATCTGTCTTCATCTTACATGGACTTGAACACATAATATGTTTGCTATATTTCTTTATCTTCACTCTATCTTTCTTTTTTTTAAGATTTTATTTATTTATTCATGAGAGACACAGAAAGAGAGGCAGAGACACAGGCAAAGAGAGAAGCAGGTTCCATGCAAGAAGACCAATGTGGGACTCGAACCCGGAATCTGGGATCATGCCCAGAGCCAAAGGCAGACGTTCAACCGCTGAGCCACCCAGGCATCCCTTAACTCTTTCTGATAGGCTGGCCAATCAAATTTTAATAAACCAGACATATTGAAAACAATGGTGCAACTATTAGAAGGCAATGTTGAACATGCTATAGGGAATTATTACTGGTGTATTACTTATAGTCTGGTGTTCAGTTTTCTTTTTATTCTGTCTCAGTGTTTTGACCAGAGGAGTTGGGATACAAAAATGATGAGTGTGATGGGGCTAATCAGGGAAAATATCTGGGCAGAAATGAGTCTCAAAAGCCATGACAGACAAGGGATGCACCAGAAGTTCATTTGAAACTAGGCTAAGCCCCACGTAACCTACTTTGAGGATGAAAACTCAAACCTTGCATTTGGGGGAAGAAAATCCTAAGTCTCCTATTTGAAATTCATTTTATCTTTATGATGGTAATGTTATTTTCTAGCACGGAATACTTTCCTACGCAGTAGGTGGTCAGGCTGCAGTGCCTAATTTAATATTTCACTGAATATATTCCTTTAAATACAATATCTCAGTTGACACTTATTAAATGCCTGGTTGACACCAGACATCAAAGAATTGGGGAACAAACATTAGGTGCCACAGATTCATTTAGCAAACAAAGATAACTGCTGAGTAAATAATGACCAGAATAGATTTATTTTCAGGATGAATAGCCAGTTGCTATGTGAATTGCAATTTCTGAATTTGTCCTCTTCATCAGTCTGCCAGAACACTCCAGAGGCACTTGTTTGAGGCCTTTCAGAGATTGGCTTTTAAATTCTTACTACTGCTTAATGATCAGTCCTTTTGGATACCAAAATTCACATTCCTCTTTCATATTGTTCCTCCTCTACTATGCATTTCATTTTTCTTATTCTTCTAGCTTGTTCACACTTGTTCTGAAAAGCAAAATGCTTCCCTTTGTTTGGGGTGAGAAGGCACTCTATAAATATAGATCTTCCAAAATTCCAAAGGAAAGAAAGAGTGTGATTGAATTGTAAAGTTATAAGAAAAGTTAGAGAACATATAAGCTGGCACTATGACGGGAATAGCTGAGAAGACATAGGAGGAGTATTGATCAAAGTGGAGTCAAGTTTTTAGCAGAATAAGAAAATAATAATTTGGACAGTCTATTCAATAAGTGGTGTTGGGAAAACTAGACCCCTATATTACCCTACATGCAAAAATTAAATGGTTAAAAGGCTTGAATTTAAGAAGGAAGAAAACATGGGCAGTAAGCTCCTTGACATAGATCTTGTTGATTTTTTTTTAATCTGACACTAAAAGCAAAAATACATAAGTGGGACTATATCAACTAAAAACCTTCTGCACAGCAAAGAAGACCATCAGCAAAATGAAATGGCAACCCATTGAATGGAAGAAAATAATTGTAAGTCACATATCTAATAAAGGGACTATTATTAAGAATATACCAAAAACTCATACAAATCAATAGCAAAACAACAAACAAAACCAACAATCCAATTAAAAATATAGAGAAAGGATCTGAATAGATATTTTTCCAAAGAAGATTTACAGCTGGCCAATGGGTATATGAAATGATGCTCAATATCATTAATCATCAGGAAAATGCAAATCAAAACCACAAGTAGGATATAACCCCCTACGTGCTAAAATGGCTATCATCAAAACACCAGAAATAACAAGTGTTGGCAAGGGTGTGGAGAAAAAGGATCCTCATGTGCTGTTGGTGGGAACATAAACTATTACAACCACTATGGAAAACAGTATGAAGGTTCCTTAAAAAATTAAAAATAGAATTATCATATGGTCTAGCAATTCCACTTCTGGCCATTTATCCAGAGAAAATGAAAATACTAATTTGAAAAGATACATACATGCCTATGTTCAATGTAGCATCATTTACAATAGCTAAAATATGGAAACAACCAAGTGTCTACTGATGGATAAATGGATAAGGAAATCTTGCCATTTGCAATGCACCTTCTTAAGCACTATGCTAAGTGGAGTAAGTTAGAGAAAGACAAATACTATATGATCTCTCAGGTGTCCAATCTCAAAACAAAACCAAACCCAAACTCACATATAGAAAACAATTCAGTGGTTGCAGGGGTAGGGTGGGTGGGTGGGGGCACAGGAGGATGAGCGGATTTTTTAAAGTTTAAATAAATTGAATGAATAATTTTTTTAAACTTGGAACTACATAATGTTTTCATTTTTTGCATTCTAGTTCATTCTCACAAACACTGAGTATGTCTTATGTTGTACATAGCATAGGACAAGAACTGTGCTCTGATATGGACAATATGGTAGGGTGAACAAAGGTGAAAAAGTATATATATATTTTATATTTTAAAGTATATATATTTTTATATTCTAATATTTCTGCAATTAAATAGGGCTGGAAATCATATTTGAGGAGGCTGTGAATTTTGGAAAAGAAATGTAGAGATTATTTGGTAGCCAAAGTAAAGAAGGAAGGTGAAATTATACTCCTATAGTATTAAAATATATTTGATATTAATCTGAGCTAGAGAAACACTAATGGTATAAAATCGCCAGAAGGCTATTAAGTAAATAAACATATATGCATAAAGAATGAAAGCCTTACCAAGATGAAATAATAATGATAAGGAAAGAAATAAGATAGTGTAATGAGAATAAGAAATCACCCAGGCCATGGTATGTTGGTATGAGACCACCTCTTATAATAAAGGAATGTATATATGTATATATATGATATGTAACATATAATTTTTATCAATATGTGTACTTTTTAATGCCCATTACCTACTTCACCCATCTGTTTGCCTACTTCTCCTCTAGTAATTATCAGTTTGTTCTCTATACTTATCTCCTTCTCAGTTTGTCTTTTTTTCCTTTCCTTGATTATTTTGTTTTCTAAATTCCACATATGAATGAGATTATATTGTATTGGTGTTTCTCTGACTGACTTTTCTTAACATTATACTCTCTAGCTCTGTCCATGTTGTTGCAAATGACAAGGTTTCATTCTTTTTTATGGCTAAATACTATTCCTGTGTGTGTGTGTGTGTGTGTGTGTGTGTGTGTGTTCATTATCCATTCGTCAGTCAATGGACACTTGAGCTGCCTCTATATCTTGGCTACTGTAAACAATACTGCCATAAATATAGGTGCATATATCCCTTTGAATCAGTGTTTTTGTATTTTGGGAGTAAATAATAGAGTACTGGATAACAGGGTAGTTCTATTTTTAATTTTTTGAGTAACTCCATACTACTTTCCATAGTGGTTGCATCAGTTTGTATTCTTACTAACTGTACAAAGTTTCCTTTTTCTCCACATCCTCGATAACACATGTTGTTTCTTGTTCTTAGATTTTGGCCATTCTGACAGGTGTGAGGTGATACCATGTTGTCATTTTAATTGTATTTCCTGGATAATTGATATTGCGCATCTTTTTATGTGTCTGCTGGCCATCTGGGCATCTTTTTGGAGAAATGTTTATGTCTTCTCATTTTTAATTGGATTGTTTTTTAGGTGTTGAGTTTTACCAATTGTTTGTATATTTTGGATACCAACCCTTTATCAGATGTGTCATTTACAAATATTTTCTTTCATTTAGTAGGTTGTCTTTTAGTTTTGCTGATTGTTTCCTTTGCTGTACAGAAATGTTTTATTTTGATGTTCCTATGGTTTATTTTTGCTTTTGTTTCCCTTGCCTCAGGAGACTTATCTAGAAAAAGTTGTTACAGCTAAAATCAAAAGGTTACTGCTTGTGTTCTCCTTGAGGATTTTGATGGCTTCAGGTCTCACATTTAGGTCTTTAATCCCTTTTGAGTTTATTTTTGTATGTGGTATGAGAAAGTGGCTCCATTTCATCCATTTGCATGTAGCTGTCCAATTTTCCCAATCCCTTTGTTTTTCTTTTTCCCAATACCCTTTGTTGAAAAAATTTTTTCCCATTGTGTATTTTTGTCTTTTTTGTGAAACATTAATTGACCATATAATCATGGGTTCATTTCTGATCTTTCTACTCAGTTCTATTGACCTATGTGTCTATTTTTGTGTTAGTACCAAACTGTTTTGATTATGACAGCTTTGTAATATAACTTGAAATCATGAATTGTGATACATCCAGCTTTTTCTTCTTTTTCAAGATTATTTTAGTGATTTGGGAAATTTTGTGGTTCTGTATAAATATTAGGATTGTTTGTTCTAGTTCTGTGAGAAATAATTTTGGTATTTTGATACAGATTGCATTAAACTGTAGGTTTCTTCGGATACTATAGATATTTTAACAATATTTGTTTTCTGACTTATGAGCATGGAATGTCTCTTATGTCCTCTTGAATTTCTTTCATCAGTGTTTTATATTTTTCAGAGTACAGGTCTTTCACATCTTTCGTTAGGTTTATTCATAGATATCTTATTATTTTTGTTGCAAATGGAGTTGTTTTCTTAATTTATCTTTCTGCTGCTTCATTTTTAGTGTATAGAAGTGCAATGATATCTGTACATTGATTTTGTATCCTGCAACTTCACTAAATTTATCAGTTCTATTTGTTTTTTTGATGGAATCTTTAGGGTTTTCTATATATGGTATCCTGTAATCTGCACATCATGACAGTTTTACTTCTTCCGTACCAATTTGAATGGATTTTATTTCTTTCTGTTGTGTAACTGTTATGTTTAGGACTTCCAGTATTATGTTTAATAAAAGTGGTGAAAGTGGACATCCTTGTCTTGTTCCTGACCTTAGCACAAAAGCTCTTAGCTCTTCCCAACTGAGTGGGATGCGGCTATGGGTTTTTCATATAAGGCCTTTATTATGTTGAGTTATATTCCCTCCAGGACTACTTTGCAGAGGGTTTTTTTTTTATGGATTTGTGTTGTAATTTGTTGAATGCTTTTTCTGTATCTTTTATAAGTATCATATGGTTTTTATCCTTTCTCTTTTGATATGACCTACCATGTTGATTGTCTTGCAAATACTGAACTACCATTGCACCCTAAGAACAAATCCCACCTAATCTTAGTGTATGATTTTTTTTAATGTATTGTTGGATTTGATTTGCTAATAATTCTGTTGAGGAAATGTGCTTCTATATCTATGAGACATACTGGCCTATAGTTCTCTTTTCTTGTGGTGTATTTATCTGGTTTTGTTATCAGGGTTATTCTGACTTCATAGAATGAATTTGGAAGTTTTCTTTCCTCTTCTGTTTTTTGGAAATGTTTGAGAAAATGACTATTAACTCCGTTTTACTTATTTGGTAGAATTCACCTGTGAAGCCATCTGGTCCTGGACTTTTGTTTAGTGGGAGTTTTGATTACTGATCCAATTTCATTGCTAGTAATTGGTCTTTAAAATTTTCTATTTCTTCCTGCTTTAGTTTTTATAGGTTATATGTTTTTAAGAATTTATCCATTTCTCCTAGGTTGTCCAATTTGTTCACTTATAGATTTTCATAATACTGTTATAATTACTTGTATTTCTGTGGTGTTGGTTGCTCTCATTTTACATTAGTGATTTTGTTTATTTGGGTCCTCTTTGTTGTTGTTTTTGATGAGTCTGGCTGGGGTTTATCTATTTTATCGATCTTTTCAAAGAATTGGTGCCTGGTTTCATTGATCTATTCTTTTTTTCTTTTTTTTTTTTTAGCTCCTATACAATTTATTTTTGCTTTAATCTTTATTATTTCCTACCTTTTGCTGGATTTATATTTTGTTTGTTCTTTTTCTTGTTCCTTTAGATATAAAATTACGTTGTTCATTTGAAATTTTTCTTGCTTGTTAAGTTAGAACTATAGATGAGGTAGATAATGCTATAAACTTTCCCCTTAAAAACAATTTTTTTGCATCCTAAAGATTTGGGACCATGTGTTTTTATTTGTTTTCATGTATATTTTTATTTATTTGATTTTTTGGTTGACCTATTCATTGTTTAGTAGCATGTTATTTAACCTCCATGTATTTGTGCTTTTTCCAGATTTTCTCTTGTGGTTGATTTTTAGTTTCATAGCATTGTGGTCAAAAAAGATACATGGTATCACTTCAATCTTTTTTAATTTGTTGAGACTTGTTGTGTAATATGTGATATGATCTGGGGAATGTTTCATGTGCAGTTGAAAAGAATGTGTATTGTTTTAGGATGGGATGTTCTGAATATGTCTATTAATTCCATCTGGTTTAATGTATTATTCAAAGCCACTGTGTCCTTTCTGATTTTCTGTTTGGATGATCTATCGATGCAAGCAGGGTATTAAAGTTGCCTCTTATTATTGTATCACTACCAACTACCTTATTTGTTTGTTATTAACTGCTTTAAGTATTTGGGTGCTCCCATGTTGGGTGCATAAATATTTACAATTATATCCTCTTGTTGGATTGTTCTCTTTATTATTATCTAGTGTCCTACTTTGTCTCTTCTTACAGTCTTTGTTTAAAGTCTACTCTGTCCAATATAAATATTGTTATCTTGACCTTCTTTAGTCATCCATTTGTATGATAAATGTTTCTTCAATCCCTCCTTTCAATCTTAAATGAGTCTCTTATAGGCAGTATATAGATGAGTCTTGTGGGTTTGTTCTGTTTTGTTTTTACCTATTCTATCATTCTATGTCTTCTGATTGGAGCATTTTAGTCCATTTGCATTCAAAGTAATTACTGACAGATAAGTATTTTTTTTTAAAGATTTTATTTATTCATTCATGATAGAGAGAGAGAGAGAGAGAAGCAGAGGGAGAAGCAGGCTCCATGCCGGGAGCCTGACGCGGGCTCGATCCCGGTACTCCAGGATTGCGCCCTGGGCCAAAGGCAAGCGCTAAACCGCTGAGCCCCCCAGGGATACCCCGACAGATAAGTATTTATTGCCATTTTTGTTACTTGTTTTGTTGTTATTTCTATAGATTTTTTTTTGTGATCTTTTCTTGTTTTGCTCTCTTTCATGATTTGTAGGCTTTCTTTAGTGACATATCTGCATTCCTTTCTCTTTATTATTTGCATATCTATTACTTGTTTTTGATTTGTAATTACCATTAGGTTTGTATATAACACCTTCTGCACTTATCAGTGTATATTAAATTGACAGTCACTTAAGTTTGAATCCATTCTTTACTCCCCGCCCCCCATTTTAGGTGTATGGTGTCACAAATTTTGTATCCTTTTATTTTATAAATCCCGTGACTGATTTTTGCAGAAAAGTGGATTTACTGCTTTTATGTTTTTTTACTTTTTATGCTCTCACTTACGGTCTTTCCTTTTTTTTTTTTTTTTTTAAGATTTATTTACTTAGAGTGTGTGTGTGAGCAGGGAGAAGGGCAGAGGGAGAGGGGAAGAGAGATAATCCCAAGCAGACTCCTCACTGAGCATGGAGCCCAATGTGGGGCTTGATCTCACAATGCTGAGACCATGACCTGAGCTGAAATCAAGCGTTGGATGCTCAACCAACTTAGCCACCCAAGTGTCCCTATGGTCTTTCCTTTACACTCAGAGAGTCTCCTTTAATATTCTTTATAGGACTGGCTTAGTGATCATGAACTCCTTTAGTTTTTGTTTGTGGAAATCATTATTTGTTCTTTTATTCTGAATGATACCTTGCTAGATAGAGTATTCTTGGCTGCAGATTTTTTCATTTCAGTTCTTTGAATATATCATGCCACTCCCTTACATCCTGTAAAGTTTATGCCAAAAATCTGCTGATAGCCTTTTGGGACCCAAAGTGGTTGATTGGATGGCTATGGACAAGGTTGACATTCCCACTGTGAATGAGGTCTGTACAATCATTGCCTAATGCCTACATGCTGAACTGCAGCATCCTGACCCTTCCAGGGAAGCTTCTATAGAATGCTTCTGCTTTATAGTACTTCCTTCCCACACCCAACCTCCATCAGAGAACAACTCTTAGATTAGACATACAGGGACATGTATGCTTCAAAATTCTGCCCAAAGGGAATTTCTGTCACACTAGTGTTTTCCTTTAAGCTAAACTCTAAGTGAATGAGGCCACCTAGCCATTCCTTGTAAGATGGTTATTTTTGAGTATTTTAATACTGTCTGAGGCACAGACAGTATTTTTTTTTTCTGATTTCTGAGTTTTGCCAAGTTAACTCAAGTGGAGTTATTACATGCTTCCTGCGGTGGTATGGTAAATGTCACTTGACAGGCCAGGAGAAGTTCCAATATGGTAAACTCTTTATCCCTAACCCAATTAGGAAGTCTAACTCATTCAGATCTGGGATGAGCATATAACTATGTTATTTTACTATCTGTAAGAAATTTGGCAAGATAGTTAACTTCTCTAAAGCTCAGTTTCATAACCTATATAATGGAAAACACAACTATTTAAGTTTCAACGTGTAGGAAAGTTTTTTTGTGTGTAAGCATACTTAGAGTGCTAAAGCTAGAATCAACCAATCAAGTGTTTGAATCAATCAAACCTAGTTATGAAAAATATTGAAGTTGGTCGTTACCTTTCTTGTATAAGGGCTGTGACCCTTCTTATATATAATAGCTATACATATGTTATATATATATATGAGATACATATTTATATGTTCATATATATACATGAAAAGGTTTATTAAATTTATTTTGGGAAGTAACTTATAATCTGATGCAGTGTCCTGGGCATTCTGAGAGGAATAGTGAACAAGAAAAACAATAAAGTTGCTGATCTTAAAATTGGGAAATGTATATACTCCATGGGCTATTCAACTAATGGCTAACACCATAGCAGAAAGCATGTAAATCCATTTGCAGTTATTATTATTTTAAAATTATATATATAATTATATAATTATAATTATATTATATATATTTTTCATAGACACACACACACACACACACACAGAGGCAGGCAACATAGGCAGAGGGAGAAGCAAGATCCATGCAGGGAGACTGATGTGGAACTTGATCCTGGGACTCCATCATCACACCCAGAGCCGAAGGCAGATGCTTAACCACTGAGCCACCCAGGCATCCCTCCATTTGTAATTAGAGTACTAGAAGTCTAGGTAATTCTTAAAGGCAGAATCAGAAGAAATGACATCAAAGATCCTGAATATTCTCAGGAGAGCTTAAGAGTAATCTACAGATCTTCCTCAACTTACTATGGGGTGATATCCTGATACCCTGATTTTATTTTCATAAATGAAAATATATAAGTCAAAAATGCATTTAATACACTTAACCTAATAAACATCATAGCTTAACCTAGCTTACCTTAAATGTGCTCAGAACATTTACAGGAGCCTATAGTTGGGCAAAATCATCTAACACAAACAATTTTTCATAATAAGTTATTGAATATCTCATGGAATTTATTGAATACTGTGCTGAAAGTAAAAAAAAAAAACAGAATGATTTTATGGGTACAGAATATTTTTAAGTGTATTGGTTGCTCACTCTTGTGATTGTGTGGCTGCAACTGCCCAGGGTCACAGGAGAGCATAGTACCACTATATATCACTAGCCTAAGAAGAGATCAACATTCCAAATTTGAAGTATTATTTCTAAATAATACATATTGTTTCTGTACCATTATACATTGAAAAATCATAAATCAAACTATTTTAAGTGGGGGATTGTGCACAGTCCAATCTAAACATAGGGCTTGAATTTTCCCTACACAAATCCTCTGGTTTTGTTTACATACCTCAGATGGTAGGGTACTTGTTACCTTTCAAGGTTGTTTATTCTCATCTGGACTTGGATAGCTTCAACTGTCCTATTTAAATCCAATATCAAAACACATTTTGACTCCTTACAACTTCTAGAAATTCAATTATTTGTGTCACAAGATAGATGATGAAACTCTCCTTCATTTAATTCAATGAGGATATTAAGGGCCTTAGGATCTATACTTCCCAGTCAAATAACCTCAGGTTGTTCATCTATTTTCCATGGGACCTAGTTTTAAGATCTTTTTTCCTCTTGGCAATTTTCCTCCTAAAACACTGGCAGTGCAGTATAAAGTCCTTCAATGATGACACCCAGAAAAACTGCTTACTCTTCTAATCTTGTTTCTACATTTCACAGTTTTTATCATCTCAATTGCATGTCATATTGTTTCAACTTTCATTACATATAAAATCTTGCCAGGTCACATATTTCTATTTCCTAGGTGTACCTTTGTTTAAATATCATATTTAAGATATATATTTCTTTCTATTAGTTTAGAGATAATTTTTAGCTTTTTTTTCTTCAGTCAGAAGAACACTTGATCATCTCAATAGAGATTTTTTTGCACTATGAGAAGAGTTGGATTTTTTTTTATATTAGGCAAGATACTTAAACTCCCTTAGGTATTAGGTAAAATTGGCATACAGATTGGATATACCAAACTACCAAAAATGATTGCTGAGAACATTTATATTGTTGTATAAGCTCCTAGTGTAATACCAGGCTCATTGCCTGGTTTTCAAGAAATGGTCTAAATCATACATTAATAATGATAGGTGGTGACTCCCAGAGAATCCAAATCCATACCCCTCAAGTAAATCATTTTTATTATTTCATAATCTACACATCCCAGATGTGCTCTGTCTAGGCATTTGGCTTTATTCCTCTGGTTTCATGCCTAGAAGGAAATTGGTTACCAACCTCTGAAAAATAATGCTAGTCTAACATTTGAAGTCTTCATCATCCTGTAGAAGCTAAAATAACTATAGGAGTTGTCTGAACATTCATTCTTTGACCTCAATTTTCAAGGTATGTGAACTTCCAGGAAAAAGAAAAAGGACACATGTTGTGGAAGCCATGAGGTATTTATCCTCAGCCTTTTGAGGCAACATCATTGTTCTCATTTTTTTAAACTTGAGGGGCACGGGGATTTAAAGAAGCTATCAAAAGGAAACGGAACCATCTTTTTAATTGAAGACGACTGTAGTTCATGTGCCTATACACTACATTAAGTAAAGAGACTGCCAGGTGGAAGTGAATCCTCTCAATGAGATTTAAGAGCCTGTGTTTCAGCTTTGCTCTGAAATGAGGCAGCCTAATTGTCTACTTGTAGCCAAAATTCTATAGGTATTGCTTCAGAATACATGCTGGACTATTTCATGGTCCTTTGTGAAAAAATGGGATTTTATATATATTGTAAATATGAATTGTTTCTATATAACACTTTAAAAAGTTATATAATTTTAAAGTTCTAGACAATTTTTAAAAATTTTTTTAAATTTATTTATGATAGTCACAGAGAGAGAGAGAGAGAGAGAGAGAGAGAGAGACATAGGCAGAGGGAGAAGCAGGCTCCACGCACCGAGAGCCCGATGTGGGATTCAATCCCAGGTCTCCAGGATCGCGCCCTGGGCCAAAGGCAGGCGCTAAACCGCTGCGCCACCCAGGGATCCCTCTAGACAATTTTTACCTTACCCTTTGAAAGTAGGGATTTATTTTCCCATTTTACATCTGAGTAAACTGAGGCTACTCTAATTTCATCAACTAGAGTTTTTATTTTTTTAGGACAAATTTAGAGAGAACACATACCAGTTGGGGGAGAGACAGAGGAAGGTGAGAAATCCTCAAAGAGGACTTCGCTCTGAGCACAGAGCTGGATGTGGAGATTGATTCCAGGACCGGAGCAGAAACCGAGTTGGAAAATCAATTGACTGAGCCACTTAGGCACCCATAAACCAGTTTTTAGATAGTAGTTGTCATTTTCTTCTTCTAAAGGAAGGAAACAATACTGACTATTAAGTGAAAAAAATTATTAAAACAGCATGGCATAATAATGCAATGATGATGAAGTGTTTCAATGCTAACAGGACTTTTGCTAGGAATAGAAAGGCTTGGTGTCTGAACATTTCTTTCAATCCTTCATCATCCTCAGTAGATATAATGGAGTCATTAATATGAAAGGGGAAAAGAAAGAACAGTGTTGATACTGAGCAGGTGATTAAATTTTAATAATACCATGATCAAACCGCTTTGCTTTTGGTTAAAATCATAGATTTTCTCTTCCTCTTCACTAGTGTAGGATTTCTTTAACCTCTCATCTCATGAATTCTTTGTAACAATATTAATTCTTTGAATCTATGAGCATGGTATATCTTTTCATTTGTGCTACTTTCAATTTCTTTCATCAGTGTTTTATAGTTTTCAGGTTATAGGTCTTCATTTCATTGGCTAAGTTTATTTCTAGGTACTTTGCTCTTTTTGGTGCAATTATAAGTGGAATTGTTTTAATTTGCCTTCTACCTTGTTGTTAGTATATAGAAACACAACAGATTTCTGTACATTAATTTTGTATCCTGCAACTTTATTTATTACTGCTAATAACTTTTTTGTAGTCTTTAGGGTTTTCTGTATATTGTGTTATGTCATCTGCAAATAATGATGGTTTTACTTACCAGTTTAGATGCCTTTTATTTCTTGTCTGATAGCTGTGGAGGGCTTTGAGTACTATGTGAGAGAAGTGACAAGCATGGGTAGCTTTGTCTTATTCCTGATCTTAGATGAAGATCACTCATTTTTGTTCATTGAGTATGTTACCTGTGGGTTTTTCATGTATGGCTTTCATTATGAAGTATGTTCTTTATAAACCTACTATCTTGAGAGTTATCATAAGTATATGTGGACTTGCCAAATGCTTTTTTGGGATCTATTGAGATGATCATATCATTTTTTTCCCTTCACTTTGGTAATAAGGCATATCACTATGATTGATTTGTGAATATTGAACCATCCTTGCATCCCAGGAATAAATCCCACTTGATTATAGTAAATGATACTTTTAATGTATTGTTAAATGGAGTTTGCTAATACTTTGTTGAGGGTTTTTTGAATTTATGTTTACTGGGGCTATTGGCCTATAATTTATTTCCTTCCTTCCTTCCTTCCTTCCTTCCTTCCTTCCTTCCTTCCATCCTTCCTTTTTTGGAGTGTTTTTGGTTTTGGGTATCAGGAGAATACTGGCTTCAAGAATATATTTGAAAGATTTTCTTCTATTTTTTGGAATAGTTTGAGGAGAGTAGGTATTAACTTTTCTTTAAATTTTTGGTACAACTCATCTTTGAATCTATCTGGTCCTGAATTTTTTTTAGAGTTGTTTAATTCCTGATTCAATTTTGTACTAGTAATTGATATGTTCAGATTTTTTTCCCTGTTTCAGTTTTGGAAGATTGTGTTTCTAGGAATTTATCCATTTTTCTGGGTTGTCTGTAGTATTCTATTATAATCTTTTGTATTCTGTGCTGTTAGTTGTTCTGCTTTTTCATTTCTGATTTATTTAGGTCTTTTCTTTTTTCTTGATGAATCTGACTAAAGGTTTATGATTTTTATCTTTTCAAAGAACCAGCTCTTGTTTTCATTGATCTTTTCAATTTTTTTGGTCTGTATTTTATTTCTCCTCTGATCTTTATTACTTGTTCCCTTCTACTAACTTTGGGTTTTATTTTTTTCTAGTCCCTTTAGGTGTAAGCTTAGGTAGCTTGAAATTTTTTGTTTCTTGAGGTAGACCTGTATTGCTATAAATATCCCTCTTAAACTGCTTTTGCTGTGTCTCAAATGTTTTGGACCATGGTATTTTCATTTCTCTCTCTCTCTCTCTCTCTCTCTATATATATATATATATATATATATATATATATATATCCTACATAATCATTCAAAAATGCTTTCCTTACTGATTTTTTGCCTGGATAATCTAACCATTTTTTAAGTGAGGTATTACAGTTGCCTACTATTTTTGTATTATTGTCAATTTACTTGCCTTTTATTATTTGCTATATGTATTTAGGTTCTCCAAAGTTGAATGGACATTTACAATTATTACATGAGTAGTTTATGTATAAGCTTAAAAACCATAGAGAATTGACATATGAGCATTTCTAGCATAATATGGTGAGTTGCATAAGAAAACTATCTTGCTCTGAAGCCCATCAGTGTGGGATGCACAATAAAAGATTGTAAGCACTCTGAAAGTAAAAGAAAAAACAATGTCAGAAGTTGGCATTTTAAGACCTGCATTCATTCATTCATTCATTCATTCATTCATCTATTTATCTATTTATTTTTTAAAGATTTTATTTATTCATGAAGAGACACACACAGAGAGAGGCAGAGACACAGGCAGAGGGAGAAGCAGGCTCCATGCAGGGAGCCCGAGGTGGGACTTGATCCTGGGTCTCCAGGATCATACCCTGGGCTGAAGGCAGTGCTAAGCTGCTGAGCCACCCAGGCTGCCCAAGACCTGCATTTATTTAAATGAGTTTACATTTGGGAAAGGGTTCTGAGCAGAGGATATACATTTGATAGTCATTAATATAGAGGTGGTATGTATATACCCCCAAAGAGATAAAATCAGTAAGAGAATGAGAATAGATAAAGAAAAGAAAACCAAGGATTAATCCATGGCTTGCTCCAACATTTAGGGGTTGAGGAGAATAGGAAAAAAAAATATCATGGGTGATAAAGATGGAAGGAGTAGAAGCAAAACCAGAACAGTGTGTATCCTGGAAACCAAGTTATCAAGGCAGATATGATTTTATATCTAATGCTACTGATAGATCAAGTAAGATTAGAAAGGAGAATAGAACACTGGGTTTAGAACATGATAGAGCAATGGTGATCTTAAAAAGTTAGAAGAGTGGGTGAAAGTCTAATTAGAATGGGTTCAAGAAAGTTGGAAGAGAGGCTTTGGAAAGAATGTTATAGAAGTCCTTCTAGGAATTATATTATGAAGAGCAGAGACCTGGAGAGGCAGCTGGAGAATAAAGTAAAGTGAATTGTTTTGTTTTTCTTGTTTTGCTTTTTTAGTTGGAAGAAATAATATCATATTTATAATATGATAGGAAAGATCCAGTAGGGAGGGGAAAAAAAACCTTGATATAATGTTATAATGTATTAGAGAATGCTATCATCTCCTATCTTTATAAGGACACCACTCCGGGATTTTGTGCATTCAGTGCACAAATATGGGGATTAACTAGATAGGAATTTAGAGCATACAAGGAAGGAAAGGCTCATGTTACCTCAGTCTAGAGTCACATGGCAGTGGCCTACTATCTCAGCCACTCTTAATACTAACCCCATTGGGTTTTAGGAGGATTAAATGATTTCACATATATAAAGTACACATAACAGTGCCTGGCACATAGAAAAAACTCAGTAAATAGTACTTGCTATTATTCTTCTATTACTTGATAAAAAGTCACATTTTCCAAGATCATAATGGGGTTTATGGTCAGATTTAGTGCATTTCAGGCTAGTGAAATCTGCTTTTGCTTCTTTTGAACTATATCTAGGAGAATGAGAATATTCCTATTTATTACCTAGGAGTTGCCAAATGTAGAAAGAAGCTAATATTTGTAGTCTAATGTTTCTACTAGTTCTGTATTAAGCTCATTCTAGTAATATTTTTTAAAGGTGTAGTGTATGTCCGACTATTTATGGATATTATTTAATTTTCAACAACTGTTTGAAATAAATAATATAACTGTCCTCCTTTTATAGAAAAGATATCGGAAAGTTAGAGAGGTTACATACTTTTACCAGGGGGACATGGGTGGTGAGTAGTGGAGCTGAGCTGTGAACTCATGTAGTTGGAGTGTATTGCCTCTCCAATTTGTCTACAGGTAAATACTTACAATTTGTTTTATGCTTTCTTGGTCCAAGGCATTCTCACCTGAATGGTCCTATAGATAGGTAAGGATACAGAGGGAAATAATAAATTAACCAAGTCATACCTTTAGCAAAGAAGGGAGCTCAGTCATTACCATGTGAAACAGAAGCTGAATCAGCCTACAAGGGAGAAAGTAAAATAGAGTAAGTCATGGAACTTTTTCCAAAAAGAATGCTGTGCCAAAGAGAAGCTCCTTAGAATTACTGGGCTGTAGCTTAGTATGCTGAACTAGGGTCTCTTCCAGAAAGGCCTGAGAATTAATCAGTTAATCATTCTGTGACATTTAATCAAGAGCCAGGAATCTAATCAATGGCTGACCCATTGTAACATTAGGGTACTGGTCTGGCTTCTTGCCTGGACTGTCCAATCTTAATTAGCAATTATCTCTGCTGGGTGACCCTTTGCCCCTGGGAAATTTCAACAAGGAATAGCTATTTCTAAGTGGAAATTTCACCTTTTGCCTCCATCACTTGTTATTAGGCAGTATGTTTATTCAGTTTCCAATGTCTCATTGGGCCTGTGTAAGGAGCTATCTGGCATTAAACCAACAATTACTTTAATGAGGAGAAATAATGAAGCTCTCCTAAAGGCAGGTACTAGATCTAAATTTTTCTTCACTTTCATCTCCTTTACAACTTTTTCCCTTTCTGTCACTCTAAAATGTGACCTTATTTGATTATATTAGTTTTAGTTCTTTCTGGACTAAATAGAAAAAGACACCCAACTTAGAGTGAAGAAGAATTTTTGCTTCAACTTGAATCTGAGAGTTTTCCATTTAAATTATCTTCTTAGGGTAAAGATAAAACCTCTACTCTGATTCTTTCAGTGACACCTGCTTTTGACCCCCTACTTTGGAAGATCTTAGATTCAAATTATTGATTTGCCCCTAAGGGATTTAATTTTGAGTCTATTTCAGAGGGGATGGTTAGGGAAGGCCTTTCTGTACAGATGTCATTGAGCTAGGAACAGAAGAAGCTCACTCCATGATAACCACAAATAAAGACATTTTTGGTGAAAGAAACCACAAAGGCAAAGCTCTGAGCCAGCATGAGCAAATAAGCCACGTGAAGAGTGGTACATGCTAGGTTAGAGAGACAGATAGAGACAGACAACACAAGAGCCTTGTAGACAGGGTGAGGTATAGGAGGATTTAACTTGATATGCAAAGACAATCTATGAGGTTTAAGCACTGGAGTAACATGATCTAACTTACAATCTTTTTAGTTTGTGTAGAAGACTAGGAATAAATGCAGATTAAATGTTTAGTACAATGTATGGCTTATAGTATTGAGAAATATTCGCTGTTTTCACCATTATCATTATTGTTATTAGTGAGGAGTCGACTCCCTAGGAGGGCAAGTCAGAATCTTCTCTGTGGGGGGGGATGGCAGGGGGAGCTGCAAACCACTGTAAAGCATCAAGTCAAGCTCAATAGGAAAGAAGTGCTCTTACCATCCTCTGCCCTCAACCACTCACTCAGCCTGTGGGGTATCATCAATAAACCATGGTGTTTTATCCATCTTAGGTGTGGTGGGGGTAGACTTCCACATTTATATATCTAATCTCCTTCTGCAGAATTATACTGCCACCGGGATCATATCAAATTCAAGCTTGGTATGCAGATCATTAGAGAACCCATTTCTATACCAAATGGAGAAACAATATTTGCAGATAAGGCACTTTTCAAGGAACTCATTATAACCTCAATTTTAAAAGCTGCACAACTGAAAGCAAGTTAAATTTTCTAACTTGTATATTTGCCGCTGTTAATAATACCAAGAAGTGGCCTTGGATGACACTAAATGCATGGGAAGGCATCTTGAAAAACTTCATCTCATATGACCTTCACAATAGTGATGGCTTGTGTAAAGTTAGATTAATGACTTCCAGTTTGAGGGACAAAGCACGCAGCATGGAAAATCTGTGACATGTTCAGACCACGGCCAACTCCTAACTGGGACCTATCATTGCAAATCATAATCTGGCATTATTTTCATTATCCTCAGTGGCTGCTACTACCACTTGACCTATGTTCACTTCATGGTGTTATAGAGGACAATGTCATTTTAAAGTGCTCTATGGAACTGGAATTTCTAAAATGTCATTGTGAAAAGCATGCTAGTATTTATTTAACTGTATTCTAAAAGAGGGAAAATCCTGAATGGGTACCCTGAACAGACACATCATGTATGTGATCACAATGTTGGAGAAGCTTAGATTTTACTTAGAAACCAAATGTTTGAAATTGATATATCTTTCTGGTGGATGAAAAAGCCCACTAAGTTTTGGAGAATGAACTGGCCAGATTTGTTTGTTTTTTAACCTGTTATTATCATCAATCTTTTAAATACAGATCTTTAAATGAAAGCAAGCTCATCATTTGAGAAAATTCTAGGACTAGACTACAACAAGATTCCTTCCTCTAAATGGGTCACTGTTTTTTTTTTGTTGTTGTTGTTTGTTTATTTTGTGAAGTTTTAATTTAGAGAGTAGCCCACATCTTTTAAGTCAGCCATTTGATTAATTTTTCCCAAGTGAATATACCCATGTAACTGCTAGTCAGATTAAGGAATGTGACATTTCTAGCATTCCCAGAAACTTCCCTTCTATTACTCCTGGTCAACACCACCTTCTCCGGGAAAACCACTATCCTAATTCTGTTACCTTAAATTATTTTTGCCTGCTTTGAACTGGTGGATATGATTTGGTATCGCATTTGGTGGAACTTTTATTTTTTTTTATTTTTTTTATTTTTTATTTTTTTATTTTTTTTTTTGGTGGAACTTTTAAAAAATCATTTCCTTAAAGTATAATTTACATAGCAAATGTAACCATTATAAGTATATACTTAATGGCTTATAGTTAACTTATAAAATTGTGCAGGCATAGCCGTAATCTAGTTTTGGAACATATTTGTCATCCTAAAAAATTGCTTCTGCTTCCTATTAATACCTATCCATATTTCCACCCCCAAAACCAGACACCACTCAGCTTTGCTCTGTCTCTATAGGTTTTCTGAGTCTGGAAATTTTATAAAATGCAATTATACTCTGTATGTTCTCTTGTATCTGTCTTCTCTCACCATAATATTTTTGTGGTTTATTCATATTTAACATGAATCAGGTTTTTTAAAATGGTTGAATAATATGCCATTGTGTGGATTTTGTTTATCCATCAGCTGATGCACATTTGGGTTGCTTTTCCTTTTCTGGCTATTATAAATAATGCTGCAAGAACTTCCCTGCATGAATCTTTGTGGACACTTAGGTTTTTATTTAACTAGGGTAAGAGATTTACGAGTAGAATTGCTAGGTCTTATGTTAATTGTGTCCTGAACATTTTAAGAAACTTCCAATCTCTTTACAACATTGGCTGTAGTACTTTACATTCCCATAAGCACTATGTGAAGGCTTCATTTCTGTAAATCGTTGTCAACATTTGATATTGTCAATTTCTTTGATTATAGGGTGTAGCATTTCATTGTATTTTCATTTTCATTTCCTTCATGATTAATGCTATGAGTATCTTTTCTTGGGCTTATTGGCCATTTGTGTATTTGCTTTGATGAAATTTCTAACCTTCTACCCATGTAAAAAATTTAGTCATTTTATTGAGTTGTAAGGATCTTTATATATTCTGAATGAAAGTTATTTATTAGATATATAACTTTCAAATAGCCTGTGGAAATTTTCCTACTGTGTAGTTTTTATTTTTACCTACTATTCTATTTTGAAGAGCAAAATATTTGTTTTTATAAAATCCACTTCAACTTTTTTTCTTTTACGGCTAAGCTTTTGGTGTCATAGTTAAGTAATCTGGCTGATCTAAGGTTGCACAAAGTCTCTCCTAGGCTTTCCTTTAGTTTTATTTGCATTCCGACATTTAAGTATCTGATGCATCTTGAGTTAAGTTTCATGTATATATTGTTTTATATAGTCTCTTTCTAGACCCTGACAAGGACACTTCAAGACATGAAAATTATAGGCCAACTTTTCTGATGGAAACCTCAGAGAAACTAGATTAATCTTCCTAAGGTCAGGTCACTCAGCTGGTAAATAATGGAGCTGGGCTCTGACCTCATGGAATCTGATTCACAGCTCTTGTTCTGAATTTCTGTGCCAGTGGGATGGATTCAGATGGCCAGAATGGAGATGATGAGGGCTGCAAGTGACGGAGTCATAAAGGAAGAAGGACATCAAGAAAATTTTATAGGTAAAAATCTCTAAAAAAAAAAAAAAAAAAAAAAATCTCTAAAACCCAGAAATTCACTGAATGTTTGGGCTGAAGGAAATGAACTCTCAGTTTTCTAGCCCCTGATATCTGGGTAAGAAGTGATGATATTAACCAGAGAAGAAGTGTGTGAATTGGGACTAGTTTGGGGCTGAAAATGATACATTTTCTCCATTTCCCTGTATTCCTGCTGGTTTTTAACAAAGGAACTTAGCGATATGTCTAGGGGGAATGTTCCTGTCCTCCTTTCCTTTCTCTCAGTAGTTTTTTCCTTCAAAATCATCTGACCTCTTGGTGAGATAGTAAAAAGACACTGAGGACATTATTACTCAACTCCGTTTTTGATTTGTTGTTTTGAGGTCTGCATACCACACACACACATACACACAATTGCCTTTTCTCCATGTGATATTTCTCCTATAGCAGGCTCAGACTTGACTTTAACCCAAGCATATTAGAGCTGTTGAAGCAGCTGGCAGTGTTTGTGCTACTTGGCATGGGACTGGGTAGTTAGATATAATTTGGGATATATGAGGGGGTTAGAAATCCCACTTTGGAATCATCCCCAGGGCTGCTTCTCCTATCCAACTTTACTAGGAATGTGCTAATATTTTGGGCTGCTTCTTCTTCCATTTTTCCCTCACTGGTTCTTACCTTGACAGGGAAGGAGGCAATCAATTATTGAACTCAAAAGCAAATAGTTGCCTCCTAAATTTGATCAGCTTATAAGACATTCACAGTGGGGAGATGTCCAATGACTCGTCTTCTAATATAACTGCTGGGTGTTGGCCCATGAGGCATTAGAAATACAGGTCTGGAATTCAAAAGAACTAATGAATATAGAGAGGGCATGAGGACAGATGATGGAAGGTCTAGAATTCCTGATTAAGTTGTTTTGAATATATTCTCCAGGCTGTTGGAAGGCAGGGAAGCTCTAAGCCAATGTATATTTTGAAAAGCATGTGCATTTATTATTATGTTAAGCTGACATTTACTGCAACTTATAGGTAATATAGAAATGGTTGATTGTCACCATCGTTTCTCTCATGTACCATGATCCTTCCTCAGGGCTCATATAAACATAGCTCACTGTGGCATTTAGGGAAGTGGAGAGAGAGGGCATTGGTACAGGTGTCTAAAAATAAATTGCTATAATACTGCAGTTGTATTAAACTGTCATAAGCAATATTCCCACTGGGCCTATGGATAAAATACTGGCTTCAACAGTACCTCATGACTAGGTCTGGGACCCTAAATTATGTCTGGGCTTAGCCACTTGTTATAGGGGTAAGATGGATGCCAGGGAATTAACCATGCCATCTGAAGCTCTCCAGAATGTTGACAGAGATGAAACATGTTGATGGAGTGCTATGCTTCAGACTGATATATTAAAAAAGGATTAGCTGGAGAGGCAGCGACTTTAGATAGAACTTGGTCTGTTTTGATTCCCTAATTGCCCTTGAAAACAAGGGAGAATTCCCAAGCTTTCCCAGTGGCACTTAGAGCAATGGTGTTGGACTGAGCTAGAGGTCAGAAACAGCATTTCTAAGGCCATCTCTATAAATGGTAAATCAATATCTTGTGACATATATATGTCTCCTCACCAAGACTGAGGGCTTTAAAATTATATTATTTCTTTGGAACTTTAAGCTCTGTGTGATATGTTTTGGTTAAATGAAAGTGTTTCTTATCAAATGAATAGGGCTTTAAACATTTTTTTCTGTGTTAGAACTTTCTTTTCTGTGAAGCTCAGTCTTTTTTCCATTCCCAAAAACATTATGAAAACTTCCAAACATTATTTAGGTATTGATAATTTTGTTAAATGTGATAATGATGTCATACCTACTTAGAAGATCTTTTTTTTGCTTACACTGGACAAACAAGGAGTGAGATGTTGTGACAATTGCAACTCTCAATGTTCCAGGGTAAGAAAGATTTTGAATTTCTAATACAAAATATATATGTTAATACTTTATTGCTTTGCAAAGTAAAACTGTCATCTTCAAAAACATTATCTTGTTGACCCTTGGCTTTCTCATACCTTTAGGATTAAATCTAAAATTTTTAGCATTCCTACAGGACCCTGCATGAACTGGCCCCAGCTCCATTCTTCAGTTTGCTCTTGTGCCACTTGCTCCTTTGATAGGAAGCCTCAGCCTTTTAGGATCTGCATCCTGTCATAATCTTTACTGCCTCAGGGCCTTTGCAAATACCATTCCTTTCAGCTTCTTCCACTGTCACAGCTCTTCTATAAGTCTTACTGCCAGTACTGCTCTGCTTTTGCTTGGTTATACCACAGTGACAAAAAGCCCCATGTCACAAGGGCTTATAGTAATAAGAGGCACCGTCTCAATCTGATCTCACACAGCCTTCTAAGGATCCTGGCAATTTTGTTGCCTTCACTGGGCTTACTCCTCCATCTATAAAACAGGTCAATGATACAGCCCTTCCTACTTCATGGACCTTCCCATTGTAGTGGTTATAATCTAAAGCTCTTGAGGATAGCCTCTGTGACTTGACCCCCGCCCAGAATTCTGGCCTTATTGTGAACCCCTTACTATCTTCCTAAATTTGCCCTATGACAGTTGTCTCTTTCTGGCTATTTGGAAGCGCTGTACTCTTTCAGTGTCATGTGATATTCCCTGTTACTAGAAGGCTTTTACTCCCCCTCCATAACTATCTGTCTTCTGCTCTTCAGGTGCCTGCTAAAATAGCCACTCAGTTGAGCCTTTTGAGTTTTCTAATTTAAAAGTAAGAGCTTTGGGGATCCCTGGGTGACTCAGTGGTTTAGCGCCTGCCTTTGGCCCAGGGCATGATCCTGGAGTCCCGGGATCGAGTCCTGAGTCGGGCTCCTGGCATGGGGCCTGCTTCTCCCTCCTCCTGTGTCTCTGCCTCTCTTTCTTTCTCTCTCTCTGTCTATCATGAATAAATAAATAAATAAATAAATAAATAAATAAATAAATAAATAAATAAATCTTTAAAAAAAATAAAAGTAAGAGCTTCACTTGAAGTTCGTAGGAACTAATTACTTTCTTCCATAGGAAGAGGCAGTAAGTATAGGGGTTAAAATACAATCTCTGGAGTCAGACTGCCTGGGTTTGAATCTCAGCTCTGACCTTGTAGGTAAGAGGTGACCTTGTAGAAGTTACCTGAACTTACTTTCCTCAACTTTAAAATGTGTATAAAAAATAGGGCCTGCCTCATAAGGCTGTTTGAAGGATGATGTTAATTAATGTAAAAGGCTACCATTGTTCCTGGCACATATTATGAGAGTTCTTCTGTATTAAGTACTTAATATTTCTAATAATTTTATCATAGATTTGTGCATTTCGTACATACTAGTTTTTTCAATAAAGGAATCTTAAAGGTCTTAACTGATCACTCCTCCAATTCAGAATTCCTTTTTCTGATATTCTCAATGGTCATCTAGACCTTGTGTGACAATTCATTAGAAGAGTTTACTATATTACAAAGCAGCTTTAAATTTCTGCAGCTTTGTTCAATTAAACTAAGATTTGTGTTCTTGTCAGTGCCACCACTTACCTCTTATTCTGGAACAGAATCATTCAGTTTTCTTTTCCACCTGACAAATGCAGCCTTCCTGGAAGCCCCGGAACAACATTTCCAGTGCCAGTACCCCAGACCCTCTATCATCACTTTTTTTGGTCAGCTTTCAAATCTGGAGTGATCTCAGATGCCTTCTTCTCCTTGTAGTTTGTCAAAGTTGGTTTGTGGAGCTCAATGATGAACATACAGAAGTGTTGAGTGTGTGGGTCAGAGCTAATGCATGGGAGAAGGGTGCTGATAACCTGTTTAGAATGCAAGCACTTTGACAAAGTCTAAAGCCATGCTTTCATATACTGAGATAATTTGGGGAATTTTTCTTCTTATTTACATTCTCTGGTCCCTCTAGAACTTTCATAGAAGTTACTTGGCCAGTCAGTTCTCCCTTGGTACCTGTGATGTGCAAGGTTCTGTTCTGAGTATGGGGAGTATAGATACTCCACTTATGGAGATTAGAGTCATGGGAAATTTAAATCTAGATAGCAAGGTATTGACTATGTAAACTCAAAGTGGGGTTTTGGGCTTTTACAAGTATTGGTTTTTGTAGTAAAATGACTGAGTTTGTGTCAAGACTTCAGCATTCAGCCAGTACCTACAATGAGTTAGTCACTGCAGATGCTGAATTGGATAAAGTGTCAAGGGAATACGGCGAACTCAAGTTAAGTTACCCTTCAAGTAAAGAAGGGTAAAAATGAGAAATCTGTTAGACTTCAGGTCTTCCTAATGTTTACACTGGGGGATGGCCAAGGTGGGTCATGGGCTTGGGGGAGGGGAAATATCATAATTGTCAGAAGTTTAGAATATAGAATCCTAGAACTGAAAGGATTTTTTTCTAAGTGCCTTGCCTAGCCCCATCCTTCTGGAAGGAAAAATTGCTCATTCTGAAACTGGAATGCAGGATCCCTGATGACAGCCTTCAAACTTTTTGTGGTTGACTTATGATTACATCCATTCTTTCTACATTTCTAATTACAGTCTCTCTTGCCTCCCTTAATTCCATTTTCTCTGGCAATTATATAGACAGTCCGATCAACACACTATGCCCCAAATGATTCTCCCATTTCTATTGCAAAACTGCCAGGGCCAGTGCGGAGGCAGCAATATGAATCATGCAGCTAAGTTGGAAAGGTTGCTGTAGTGGTGTATGGCTCTGACTTAGCTCACTAAGCTACTTGGCTCTTTCATTAACACAAGTCCAAGAAGGTTGCCAGTAGAAAGCCCTTGTAATAATAGCCAACAGCTTCTAAGCATCTGAGCTCTTAATGAAACCCCATCCTCAGAGGGAGGGAAGAATTGTTGGTTTTTCTCTCTCAATTATTTTTCTAATCTATTAAATTGTCACAACCCCTGTGTATCTGTGAGAGGTAGGTGTCATCATAGCTCATCTCCTGGTGCCAGAGGAAGGTTTTCTGAGTCTGTTTCACCATCACCAGAGAAAAGAAGGTGATGATGGAAAAGCTCAAAAGCAGTAGATGTCCTGGAGAGATTTATGAGACACACAATAAGCGGAACGAGGATGTTTGTGCCACCGGGTTCTATAAAATATGCAGTTTTAATCCACTAAGCAGTTTATCTTTTCACGCAGCTTAGTTTGCTGGGATAATTACCTTCCTGAGTAGTCTATGTCATGTACAAAGCAAAGTATGTGCAAAATACACAAATCTGTGTGTGCCACTGAAAAATGTGGCAGAGGGAGAAGTATTAATTCAAATTTTAGAAAAACATGCTGTAGACAATCCAGGAGATCTGCTGAAAGCTTCCCTTTTGTTGTTAGCAAGAGTAAACATTATTACATCTTATATAATGACAACAACTCATGGAGCCCTGGGCTGAGTATTTTTTTTTAAGCCCCACAAAGGTTTAGAGAGATTAAATAACATACTCAAAAGTGTCTAGTGAGAGCATATCTGAGCTGAGATTTGATCTGGATCCTGGATCTCCTTCACTGAAGTGACCCATCTGCATTTCCATCATTCACCATTGTACTATACCATATCTGCTCTTGCTGATGATGACATAGTACCAACAATTCTCCCCTACTGTCTCCTGAGATATTAAATTTCCCTTTCATTAATGGATCTTTCCTTCCATGATACACAAATACTATCATTTTTCCCATTTTAAAGAACCTCTGTTACCTTATTTTCCCTTCCAGTTATCACCCAATATCTCTGCTCTCCTTTATGGAAAAACTACTTAAAGACTTATTTATACTTTCTATCTCCAGTTCTCTCCTGGACCCATTCTAATTAGACTTATATCCCACCACTTTGGACACTGTTGCTCTAACAGTCACCTGGACATTAGCTCATAACACTTCATTATTCCTTCTTTCTTGAATCATTTTCTACATTTGGCTGCCAAATATACATACTCTTGGTTTTCTTTCTTTTTCACTGTCCATTCATCCACATTATCGACGCTTACTGTTTTTTTTTTTATCTCCATCCTTTTTTTTTTTTTTTTTTTTTTCATCACCGTCTTTTTTTCATGGTGAAGTAATACAGAGCTTGTTCCTAGGACTTACACTCACTCCCTTGTGCCAATGTCTCTAGAATTTGTATCTGGAGCATGAAACCCTCCTGATACCATGCTGCTACTTAATATCTTCATTCGAACAGCCATCTGAAACTCAGTATATCTCAGTCATACCTAGTGATAGCTTACTACCACAATTCCTGGCCAAATCTGACCCATCTAAAGTCATCCACATACTGGTTAATAACAACTCTCTCCTTGCACTTGCCCAAGTCAAAACCATGAAGTCATCTTTGATTCCTCTATTTCTTTCATATGGCACACTTGAACTTTCAGAAAATCCTATTGACTCCATCTTCAGTACATATGCATACTTTTATTACTACTCACTACTTCCACTGATACCACTCTGATCACTGTTAGCATCATATTTTACCTAGAACATTGCAGTTGCTTCCTAGATGCCTGCTTGCTTCCACCCTTGCCCTACTGCATCCCAGTCTCAATACATCAGCCATATGATACTTTAAATTTGCCAGTAGGGTCATGTCACTCCTCTGCTTAAAACACTTCAGTGGCCCCCCCCATCTAACTCTGAAAACACAAAGTCCTTACAAAGGCCTAGGAAGCCCTAAAGGACATGTCCCAGCTCCTCCACCCACCCCCAAATGTCGTTTCTGAATCACTCTGATTTGGGCATACTTGCTGGGCCTCCTGTTCTTTTTGCTTGGAATGCTCTTTGTCTAGATATCCATATGGTTTGCTCCATTTTGCCATTTAGGTTCTTGATCAAATGGCTTCTTCTCAGTTTTTCCATCTCTAACTTCTTTATTTAAAGAGGAACACCGTGTCATATATACACACATAATCTATTCCCTTTCCCTGTGTTACTTTATATTATTTATTGTTCTTTAACATACTACATAATTTACTTCTGAGTTTGGTTTACTCTTTGCTCCCCTCAACTAAAATGCTAAGTATTTGAAGGCAGTGATTTTGTCTGTTTTCTTTATTACTATATCCCTGAACTTAGAACTGTGCTAGAGACATAGCTAAGTGACTATATGTTGAATGATGAATGAGTCTTAATAATTGTTACAAGAGATTGTAGAAATGGCATGGCAGTCATAGATTCATCTTTCAAGTGGGTTGGTGTGCTGTCTGGATTGGTATTAGAAACTGTGTCTATAACCTGACTGGTTATAATGTTTTCATTTACTTGGGAGATGCAGTATAGTGTAAGGGTTATGTGTGCCATTCTGAAGCCAGAGGACTTGGGTATAGATTCCACTTCTGGTTCTTACTAGCAATTTGAATAAGTTCCTAATAAATCTCTTGGGCCTCATTTCTTTTTTTGTCTACAAAATGAAGATAATAATATTTTATTTGATAAGTTTGTTAAAGATTCAATAAGTCAATATACACAGAGTACTTAGATTAATGCCTGTTATGGGGCTTAAACCAGTACCATGCAAGTGGCATTATAATAACAATGACAATAAGGATGAAGATAACAACATGCCTGTTTATCAAGAGATATTAAAGAGAGTCCAAAGGGTATAAACTTTCATGTATAAGTCACAAGGATCTAAGGTGTAGTATGCTGACTATAATTAATAATACTGTATTATACATTCAAAAGTTGCTATGGGAGTAGAGCTTTAAGATTCTCATCATTACAGTAGGAACAACAACAAAATGGTAACTATGTGAGGTAAAGGATGTTTTAACTAATCTTATTGTGATAAACATTTTATAATATATACGTGTATCAAATCATCACACTATAAATTTTAAACATACAATGTTATATGTCAATTATGTCTCAATAAAGTTGGAGTGGGGGAAAGATCAAAGCAACACTATGGAAGACTCTGAAAACCTTTCCATTTCTGACTAAAGCAACTGTATTCTACAAAATACCTCTTACTGCCATTATATGAAGACAACACCTATATCATAAGATAACTTGTAAATATAATAGTATTTATACTAGCAACTAACATTTATTAAGCACTTACTCAGGACTAGGCACTGTTCTGAGCACTCTATTAACTCACAATAAAACGATGATGTAGATATTATTATTCTGCTTGTTTTAAAGATGTGGAAACTGAGAACAGAGAAACTAATTAACTTGCTGAAATATAATAAAGCTATTAGCTATCATATTAGCTAATATCATAAACCAGAATACAAATCTGATAAAACTGCATAGCTACTGTAATAAAAGAAACAATTTTCATTGGATACTCCTAAAGTATAATAGGATGTGTTCAAGTTACTGCCTAAAGAATTTAGATTACTGGTAACAACCAGGACAGGTCACAATGTTACAATGTTAAAAGTGATTTAAACACTAGAGTGAATTATAAGATTATAGCTGAAATTAAGTTACTTTTACTATGACATACATTCTAAACAGAGAAAGGGATAGAGTCACAGCTAGGATGTTGAGAATTACCATTGATGGACCATATCTACACCACACAATCTTTAGCAGAGAATGATTACTGGTGTGTAATTAATATTTGTGCTAATTGCTGTAGGGCTTATAAGGTGTGATCATATGGCTATACCCGTTTTTGAGGCTTCATCAAGATCTGGGTATACTCATGGGAAATGGTCATTCAGTGTAATAGCATGTGATATATGTGTTGAAGCAGAAGAAAGGGTTGAGTCCTCCTGGACCAGATGGTGAGGTGTAAATAAGTGTAAGAAATTGTTTAGTTAAGGCTGCCCCTGTGTACTTCAGAAGTCTGATATATTGTTGAAGAGATCTCTTCTTACATGCAGAAAATGCATGAAAAGAAATACTGATCCCAAGTCTAGTTTAGAGAAATGAGAACTTATATCGAAAGATTTTGTCCTTGGACCTTGTGCTATACCCAGATGTAAGAATAGGAATTTGTGGGCAAAGGGAGCTCAGTGCTTCTATAGCTACAGGGTAAGAGTTACGCACTCAGGAAGAGGTACTTCAGCCAGACCCTGCCTTCAGCAAGTATGAAGCCTAAATCCTAGGCTTCCTTGTGCCCCCAGGAAACCAGCACTCTCCATCCCCTGCATGCAATAACTGGTGATGGCTGTCACCACAATAAACCTAGGACTGCTCAGGAACTCATTTTTCTCCAGACATGAATACCCACATGATTCTGTATATCACTGTTGTTAACCCCAGTTTCCACCCCTCCCCCATATCCTACAACCATCTGTGTCCTGTGGGCTTCTCCCACAGATTTCCCATACCTTCAATGACTTCAGAAAATGCTCATCACCTTCTTCCTCTAATAGAAACCTGGATCTCCCTGGGGGACATTGCTACCTCTCAAGCCTTCTCATGGTGAATCTTCTCTCCCCACATCTCTCCTACCAGAGGCCTGGTAGGGAAAGTGTCTTTGCTCTTCATTGCTACTTCCAGATCCTTTTTCTCTCTAAAAATTCCACTTGAAACTCCTGTCATTAGGCTCAAATACATATTACTTCCTGCTTAATGCTATTGCCAGATGAATCGGTTACTGTCTGTTTGATTTGAATCTGTTACTGTTTGATTTACTGTCTTTCCTATTTAACCTTCCTCCTGGATTTTTAGTGAAGTGAAAATTCAATATAGTGTATTTTTCAAACCACTTGGCCTTTCAATTCCCAAACTTTTCCTTCTTCAATCTCTTCCTCCTTATCCATTCCTTAAACCTTAAAACCAACAATAATCACAACCTCTCTATAATCTCATTTTCAATCATTTCATTCACAAACCTCCATCCCCTGTCTCTTCAGCTCATTTGCTTTTGTAACCTGACTTCATCATTATGTTCAACCTACAGCAATCTAAAGTCCTTACTCTCAGTAAAGGAGATTCTATTTTGTATTATCATAGTATGCTCACTTAGTTTCATTGGTGCCCTAGAGGTACATTAAAAGTAAAGGACTATAGACATCAGTAAAAATGGTGGAGTAAAGATGTCTGAAAATCCTCTCCTCCATGAAGTATAAGAACACTGGCATAAATTGTCAGAATAAACTTTTCCAGAACTCCAGGAATTGATCAAAGCATCATAGAACCCTTAGGAATATATATTTAAGAACAACAGCAAAATCAGGTAAGAGTTCTATTTGCAGACCCTCCTCAGCACTACAGTTGCCTGGAAACCACTGAAGAGAGCAGAATGGATTTAGATCTCATTCAAAACCCCTGAGAATTTGTCATTATTTGGCCTTTTAGGTCAAGTAAAGATAGCTCTGCTAATGGCATCTTCCAGGAAATAACTTAACATGGAGCTCAGTGTCTGAGGCAATAAATTGTTGGGACAAATAATCTAACCAAAAAGCTTACCAAAAAATCTGGGGAGTGAGATGGTCAAAGGGGCCTTGAAAAATGCCAATATGATATATCCCATAGCATCTAGAAAGCCGTGCTCATGCTGAGGGTTATGCAAATGCTTAGGAATACCCCCCCCCCCCAAAAAAAAGCCCTACACTATTATTTATGGCTAACTTTGAAGTTCAAGGGAAGAAGAAGGTTCTATCAGGATTATTAACTGCCTGACAGAATGGTAAAGGTACCCCAACAGGAAGACAGAGCTCCTCAGCAACAACTAGGAGACTTACAGCTTCTAAAAATCTAAGGAAATCTCTACCTAATCATTAGCTGACAACTGATCTAACTGAGCAGGGGGCCTGAGTGGCTACATAACAAAGAATTAGCTCAGAAAAGTCACTAAACAAAAAGTAACAAACACTGTTTAAGGAGTAGAATCTGATTTCTAGAGTTGCAACATTATTTAAAATGTTAAGTTAGAAAAGCATGAGGCATGCAGAGATACAAGAAGAAAGAATATTTAACAAAGAGCATCCTTGAGGAAGTCCAGACATTAGATGTATTTGAAGAAATAATGGTTAAAAAAATATCTAAGATCACCTGACTCCAAGAAGGATAAATCCAAAGAGATACAAGCTCAAATTCATAATAAGTGAACTGTCAAAAGGAAAGAATCTTAAAGCAGAAAAAAAGAAATTGGTCATGCACAAAGGATCTTCAAAAAGAATTATAGCTGGCTTATCATTAGAACCATCAAAAATAGAAGGCAGTAGGATAACATATTCAAAGTGCTAAAAGAAAAAAAAATCAACCAAGAATTTTATATCCAGCCAAATCATCCTCCAAAAAGTAAGAATTTTAGACATTTCCAGATGAATAGAAACCAAGAAACCAAAAGCATTCATCACCACATTTACCTGTCCATATAAAATTACTACAGTGGTCCTTTAGGATGAAGTGAAGGTATACTAGAAAGTAACTCTAAAGAGCACTACATAGATTAATATAAAGGACACTACATAGATTAATATAAAGGAAAGTATACACATGATTTTGTTTGTAATGCTTTTTCTCTTATCCGATTTTAAAGAAAACAGCATAAAGTGATAGTTATTAATCCATACTGCTGGTCATACAATGCGTAAAGAAGCAATTTGCATAACAATAGAAGCACAAAGGAGAGGAACAAAGCTCTATATGAGTACAATTTGTACATACTCTTGAAATTAAACTAGCATAATTGTAATTCCCAAGGAAACCATGAAGAAAAAAATTTGTAGTAAAAAAAAAAACTAAGAGAATAAAACTGAGCACTAGACACATGTATTTAACACAAATAGAGCAATGGGAAAATATGACAGACATGGGGCATGCAAAATAAATAGAAAAATGGCAGATGTAAATTCTACTTTATTTATAATCCTATCACATTGAAGTTTATTAAGTTCTCAAAAGGCAGAGAATAGCAAAATGGACTAAAAGGAACCATGATCCAACTAAATGTTGTCTAAATGTTGTCTGTGAGACATATACTGTACATTTAAACATACAAATAGGTTCAAAGTAAAAGGATGTAAAAATAAACACCACACAGTGACTAAAAGAGAGCTAAAATGGCTACACTATTGTTAGGCTCTACTAATATTTTGACTCTAGGACAAAAATAGTTAAGAATTATATTTAAGGGGTAGCCTGGCTGGCTCAGCAGTTTAGCGCTGCCTTCAGCCCGGGACATGATCCTGGAGACCCGGGATTGAGTCCCATGTTGGGATCCCTACATGGAGCCTGCTTCTCCCTCTGCCTGTGTCTCTGCCTCTCTCCCTGTGTGTGTGTCTCTCATGAATAAATAAGTAAAATTTTAAAAAATGATACTTAATAAAAGTCAATTTATCCAAAATATATAATAATTTTAAATATACAAACACCTAAAAACAGGGCCCCAAAATATATGAAGTAAAATGTATGGAATTGAAAAGAGTAATAGAAAAATCAACAATAATTAGAGGCTTCAATATCCCAATTTAAGAAATGAATAGAACTAGACAGAAGATCAACAAGGAAATAGAAAACTTGAACGATATAAACCAACTAGACATTAAAGAGACCTATAGAGCATTACATCCAAGAGTAACTTTTTAAAAAGTAGGCTCCATGCCTAGTGTGGAGCCCAGTGTGGTGCTTGAACTCATGACCCTGAAATGGAGACCTAAGCTGAGATCAGGAGTCTGGCACTTAACTGAGCTACCCAGGTGCCCTAATAGAGTAAATAGTCTTAAGTGTTCACCTGGAACATTATCCACAAGACACCCATAGGTTAAGGCACAAAATAAGTTTCAATACATTTGAAATAATTAAAATAAGAAAACTTTGTTGCCCTGGAACAATGGAATGAAATCAGAAATCAATAACAGAAGGAAATTTTTGAAAATTCATATATTTAAAAGCCTACTAATAATAAATAAGCCAAGGAAGAAATTAAAAGGAAATTTAGAAAATAGTTCCAGATGAATGTAAACAAAGTAACAACATAAAAAATTTAAGAATGTTACTAAAGTAGTGCTTACAGGGAAATTTATAGCTGTAAATGATTCTATTAAAAGAGAAAGACATTTCTTTCAAGAAGATGCACATATGGCCAATAAGCCATGAAAAATGCTCATCATCATCAGTCATTAGGGAAACGCAAATCAAAACCACAATGAGATGTCACTTCACACCCACTAGGACAAATAACAATTTTAAAAGACAATAACAAGGATTGGAATAGAAATGGGAAATTGAAACACTCATACATTGCTGGTGAGAATGTAAATTGATGCAGCCTCATTGTAGAACAGTTTGGAAGTTCCCCAATAGATTCTTCAATAACAAATGAAAACAAATGGCTCAAAGTCTAGTACATGTATTTTTTTCTATACTTGTTATTTTAACTGACTAAAAGTATCAATATAAAATAGTTGAGCATTTGAAGTTGAATTGAATTAGAGCTAAGCCAAAGAAAATGATTGAAACAAAATGCAAACTCTAATACAATCTTCTAATCTATTTTATCTAAAAAGATTTTTCATTTCCATATTAGAAATGTAGCTACCTGATCTTTTTATATTGATGAGTAAAAGTAGATATTTTTCTATGATCATATTTATTATCTTATACAGCAACATTCATAGTGGCCAGAAAGTGGGAACTCAAATGTCCAACTCAAATGGTTAAACAATATGTGTTACGTTGATACAATGAAATATTACTCAGCTACATATAGGAATGGAGTATTGATTCACACTATAATATGGTTGAATCTTGAAAACATTATGCTGTGTGAATGAAGTCAGAAACTAAAGACCATTTTATGATTTAATTTTTATTAAGTGTACCAAGTAGGTAAATCTATAGGGAAAGAAAGTAGATTAGTGCCTTCCAGGGGCTGAAGAGGGAAGCTTCCTTTTGGAGTGATGAAAATATTTTGGAATTAGATAGTGGTGTTAGATGTAGGACTTTGTACATATTATAAAAGCCATTAACTTAAAGGTTAAGTTTTATGCTATGACAATTCTATCTCAGAAAAGGTAAAAGATTAAGTCAGAAACAGCAATATTAATCCTAACTGAGAAAATTATGAAAGACTTTATAACTAGGGTGCATTCACACTGGAGCTAGTGTGGTAAGTGTGTAAGTACACTGCAAATAGAGAAATGTTGTTATGAGCAGAAAGCATGAAGCATGAATTAGAAGTTAATGTTTTCTTTTTCTGCAAGGTAATACTGAGGAATGAGATTAGTTATTTGTGGCTAGCTTGGTGAGAAGCAATACTGGACATCTGTGTATATTGCAGGTCAACTCTCTATGACCCTGGATAAAATGAAATTAAGAGTATATGCAGTATGCTCTCTAATGATCTCTAATTCTGCTTTTTTTACTCTGGACTCTGTATATCTAGGATTGTCCCATTGTGAGTTTTCGAGGCTAGAGAACAAACGAACCCAAGTCCAGATTCCTCTCAAAACCATAGAATGTAGCCAGTCTGTTCTACTAATTATGAGGTTACGTCTGTACTTCTCATTTCAAAATTGCATTCCCGGGGTGAACTTAAGCAATTCAAATGCTAAGTCTGAGCCATGTTTTCCCAATGTTAGAAGGAAACCTCAGCTGACATTTCCACAGAGTGGATACAAGTTAAATTAATGATGATGTATAGTTTATTTTTCTACCTCTAACAGGAGTTTGAATTTGCATTGGCTTCCATAGGATTTGAAATTCATTGAAAGGTAGAAATAATCGAAAAGGAAACCAGGAACCCAAAGTATATGGGATTCTTGTTTTTAGTTTTTGTTTTTCCATCTGCAAATGAGCATCTCAATTTTAGGTATATCTTCATGTTGAGCTTTCAACCTAGCAGCCATACCTGTAAGATAGCTTTTACCCTGAAAAAAAAAAAAAAGAAAAAAAAAAAAGAAAAAACAACTGATGTAATTTAGCCTATTCTTCTATCTGATTTTGCCATCTCTTTGAACTTACCCTACATCTCTCTCCCTACCACCTTATCTTTAGGAAGTAGTTCCATACCCTTTTACTCACTCATTCTGTCTCTTAAGTGGCCTTTGGAAGATGATTTGAACCCCTGGTGCTCATCTCTTTAGGGAGTAATATGGGGCCCAGTTGAGTCTCCCTCCTCTCCTAATCCTTTATTGAGACTGAGAAAAGAAGCTAGGGGTCATTCCTTTCTCTATTCCTCACATTCTTTGCCAACTCCAACTATTCCTACATGGGGCTTTCAGAACAGACAATGAAGACAGGATCTTCTGCTACCCTTATCTATGTGTGGATTATATAGAAAAACCCAGGCCACTGTATCCAAGTGATACCCCTCCACTAAACTTTTAACTTCACAGTGAGAGTACCACTTTGAAAATTCTTTCTTTTCTTTTTACATTTTATATTCATCTTTCTTCTAGTATCTTCACTCCTCAGATTTATTCCTTCATTTTTCCAGCTCCTACCCTCATTCTGTTCCTCTTAAAGTATCATCTGGAAAAAAAACTACAGAAATAACTCAGTGGTCTGAAGGCTGTGCTGATGGTCTGTGAATATAACCCTGTGTAACTTAAAAGGATAAAACTGTGAGGATAAAGATGTGTGTGGTGGTGACATTTCTGGCATCTGCATCTGCTTTGGTTTCATACATTTAGGTTCTAGCAAGCCTTCTCTCAGGTCTGTGATCTATGCTTTTATCCTTGCTGCCTGCTACCTTGGAAAAGAGGGAGTAAGAGAAGATAATTATCATCCCTGATAATACAATTTGGAATTACATTTTTCAATTTTTTTCCTTTGAGTACTAATGGAAGGCTTATCATCTGAACTTTTTTTTTTTTTAAGATTTTATTTATTTATTCATGAGACACACACAGAGAGAGAGGAAGAAACACAGGCAGAGGGAGAAGCAGGCTCCAAGCAGGGAGCCCGATGTGGGACTCGATCCCAAGTCCCCAGGATCACACCCTGGGCTGAAGGCGGCACTAAACCACTGAGCCACGTGGGCTGCCCTCATCTGAACTTCTTATAGGTATTTATAAGTATAATAAAAGACAGAATGTAATTGCGGGTGTCTATTGTGTCTTTAAGTTTCTTGAGGGCAACATTAATGTCTAAATGAGTTTTCTAACCCCATGTTGGTTAATATACCAATATAAACTGTAGTTTAGGACATTTTCTTGATGGATAGATGTATAAGTAAAAGGAAAGAAAGGAGGATCATGAATCAGTTCACTGACAACTGGAGGTAAAGGAATAAGGGAGGTAAATGCTGGGAATAGAAAGAACTGTGTTTTTTGTTTTGTTTTTGTTTTTGTTTTTGAGTACTAAAGCCAGACAGTAGGCCCAGATCTTGGGTATCAAACTGTGGTTCTGATGGCAAGAGGGAGATAATAACTTTAGCCAATTGACTGGAGAAGCTAGGCACTTGGCTGGCTAGCCTGAGTTCTGAATATGCAGTTTATAGCTCATAAGGCACAAAAAGAGAAATAGTTACCAACCATTAACCACATAAAAGATACTATGGTTAGTTCTCTTTTTTGGGTTCTCTTTTCCTTTCCATCACCCTTATTTTATCCCTCTGATGCTTGTTTCCTCATTTGTTTATGGTAGAAAGGGAGTTTCGTTTCTATTTGAATATATCAATATAGGATATTCTTTCAGAATAATTCTGCTGAACACCTGAAAGCTTTGTAAATATAGAAAGTTAGTAATGCAGGAGGCTTATCGAGGTGGTGAGATTAATGCCAAAGAAAGATAAAAGGTAGATAGACGGAGGATTAAGCAGATCTAACAAGTCTTGACCAACCCAATGAGGAAATGTAAAGCAAAGAAGTGCCACACATTGAGAAGATGTACCCAGATCCTAGTAGCCCCATTATATTCCATCATTGGCTGGGGATGCCTGGGAGGAATTTGGCATCAGCTGGAAAGGTGGGGCAGATGCCAAAGGAACTAATTACTGGAGGTTATCAATCAGCTATCTGTGTTTCTTGCAGCTAAACAGCAAAGTTCTTTTTAAAAGACTGATCTAAGTGACATACCTCCATGGCTGCCATACCTTCCAAAAAGTCTTGATTAATATAGACATCCTTATGGCATTATGCTTGGCTAGTCCCAGGATATGGCCTCATAGATTCATAGAGCATCAGAACCAGAAGTGTCCCTGGAAACAGTCCACCAGTCAATTCTAAAACATGTTCCTGTTTGCCTCAGGTTCCCTATATGGGTCACTGTGGGAATCAGACAGGAGTAAAGAGTAGTTATGACTCTAGATTCTCTAAGCTTCCTTTCGATACAGTGGTTTTACCTTCTTATGCCAGAGAGAAGGATTTCCTTGTAATATTCGGTTTAAAAATAGCCTGTTATTAATTTAAAAATGTTTAAAAACCATTGATATTATCTAACAGCTCATATCCTGAATGGTGAGGGAATACCAGAGATTTATAACTTTTCAGACTTGAATAATTTTATAGTAGATACTAGGAATTCTACATAAATCACAGCTACTCTTGTCTGTGCCATAGTCCTATATCTGAGAATAACCATAGAAGAGTGACACAGATCACTTGGGGAGAGTCAGGTGGAGACAGGAGAGGGGATTACCTCAAGGTGACTTGATAACCAGGGGTACTGATAGGACTAGTAATTGGATTGCCTCTTTATCTATGCAGAATGTTCTTTTCAATCTGCCATGATACTCCCATGATTGAGCTAGACCCAGGTGAAACACAAAAAGCACAACAGATGCTACCAAAAACAAAACAAAACAAAAATCATTAAAAATTATTAGCATCAAGATAAAAAATAAAATTGTGCTTATCCAACCCTGGAGTAGAATCCTTTTTCACAGGAAACCCAGTGTGGAGCCACAATATAGTGAACAGATAGAATTTGATTGAGCTAGTGTGATTACAAAGATTGGGGGCATTAGTTGGAGTCAGAGCTTCCCATCCTATTTGACCTTTTTCTTCTCTTCCCACTCTACAGTGGCTCAGAACACCCATAGAACACCTGGTCTCTGAGTGCCATGGTATGATAAAGAAGAATGTACCAAAACTCAGAATGGCATAGCCACTGTCACTGTTACATAAGTGAGTTAGCTGTAAAACAAGTGACCTCATCATTCCAGCCCACAATACACTTTGAAGGCAACTTCTATTATTGAAAGCTAGAAAGTTTAGAAGCATAAAACTTTTTTTTAAAGATTTTATTTGTTTATTCATGAGACACACACACACAGAGAGAGAGAGAGATTGAGAGAGAGAGGGAGGCAGAGAGAGAGAGAGAGAGAGGGAGGCATAGACACAGGCAGAGGGAGAAGCAGGCTCCATGCAGGGAACCTGACGTGGGACTCGATCCCAGGTCTCCAGGATCATGCCCTGGGCTGAAGGTGGCTCTAAATTGTTCAGCCACCAGGGCTGCTCTAGAAGCAGAAAACTTAGGATTTTAGAAGGTATTTTCTCTTATGCTATAAATCTGAGTCTGACAGCAGACACTGATTTGAAAATATACATGCGGTTCAAGCCAACCTTAGGAAATTTATTTCTACACAGAAACTAGCATGGAGGGAAACTGGCTATCACTTTGAAGCAGTTGATCCTGCAAATAAGTCCACTGAGGAAGCAATTTACATCTGTCAACCCCCTTCCTTCTCAGAGCAGAAAATGGCCTCTCCACTCACTAAGGTGGCAAGAAGAGCCAGGTTTTGATATGAATTAGATTATCTGCTGAAATGTGTCTTACATTTGGACTCTTTCATCCTTACTATGTAGAAAGGATTTAAATTCCATTATATCTAACTTACTAACGGAGTGGATTGTTGACCCTTCCCCCAGAAGCAGTCCCTTTTCAGAGGTCAGTATCACACAGCCCAGAAACTATAAAAGCAGCCAGCAGACCACAATGAGGTCCTTCCTTGCTACTTGGGTTTCCCATTGATTGTTCTTTCCTCTGCTCCACCTAACACCTGTCCCTGCCACCTGTTCTTGATGCCAGGCTGACACCACCATCTCACCAATGACCCATAAGCTGCTCCTGAGAGATGCTCAGAAAAATCATATATGCAGCTGCTCAGTCTTGCAAGAGAGAAAACCTGATTAGATTTCCACGCCTTCCAAATACAATACTGCAGGCCGTCTGCCAAGCAAATCACTGGGCACTTTTAATCAGTCATTTCATGGAGAAGTTCCTGGGACTCTGGGCAGTGGAAACGCTTATAAAGAAGGAATAGGAAACGCTTATGGAGAAGCCGCCAAGGCTGTGTGGGCGTAGGCTTAGTCAGGTGTGTGGTGGAGGACAAAGCAAATACAATTTCAGAGTACTTCACAGTTTACAAAGCACATTCATGGGCATTATTTCACTGGAAGTTCTAAAAAAAATCTCTGAGGTAAGACTTAAAGGAGATATTCTTACATACATTTTCCAGTTCTTAAAAATTATATTCACACTTAGTGGCTAACTCAATTCTATATAGTAATTGACAAGGTTGAGACTCAAAGCAGGGATTTTATGATTCCAAATCCCATGTTGTTTGCATTTTCCTGCACAATGCCAACACTCACTGCTAACATACAGTGAAGTATTGTATGCCAGGTGCTCTGACAGTACTTTTCCTGCCTTATCATCATAGACCTCCTCTGAGCTGGGTACCTACATGTCCCTGTTTAGCACAGTGAAGTTCAGAGAGATTGTATTTTAAACTATGATATTAACCTTTCCTTACCTGTACAACTAAAACTTCAGGGAAATTAGCTTGATTCATACATGCGATTTCTCATTTTTACACCTAAACATTACATAATTGTGTGAGGGTCTCACAAACCTCACTCTATGCAGCCCCTGGAAACAGCTCATTAAAAGGCTGCAGAGGTGGTAAATTAGCAGTAAGACAGGAATCTTCCTATATTATTAAAGGACACTGTTCTTATCCCTTCTTTCACCTCCTCATCTCCTACAACCTACAAGGTCACTAACATTGAGGGGCAATTATAACCTTAGGAAAAAAGAAGGTAAGAATTATTGTACTTTGTGTTTCCCTTTAATCTGATGCAGAGTTGAATCCTTTTATTGTGTCTACTTCTTGAGAAGTTCCTTCTGTTCTAATATGGTGAAGTGTAAGGTGAAAGGAGTCTAAGTAGGAAGGGGAAGAGGATAAGGGGAAATGTTTAGTAAATGTTCAGTGTTCCTAAAGTGATTTCTGTCATCATTTTGAGTATTTGTGATGCTGGGGCAAGCATCTAGCATTTACAGTTATAATTGTAGTGGCTTGAACTGAGCAGACCATGATAACTGGTGCCCTCAGTCTAACCCTGTTTCTTTTCATTCTAGAAAGTAGAGCAGAAAGGACATTGGAGAAAGGATTGTCATTATTTATAACTGTTTTGTAAGGACACATTTCTGTAAAGGAGGTTCAAGTATACATTTGGGGATGTGGCTTCCCTGCCTTTAGATGCCATTACTTTACTCTCCTCATACCTATTCTAAGACTTGTGCCTCTTTGAAGGTCTTCTAAGGCCAAGGAAGCCTTCTGTAACTCTTCTACCTCTTCAGAACACTAATAGCATTTATTGTCAGAACTCAACAAACAAATATTGGATATATTCACTTTTATTCTTCTCTAATTACGTAGTCTTGTAGTCTCAACCTCAGAATCCTTGAGGGCAATCAGTACATTGTCATCATCTTATGTCATCTCTCACTTCTTGGGGCTTGGACACATAGTGATAAATGAACCTTGATAAATTCCTATTAGTTGTGATACACATGTAAAACTTTATCACACAGTCATAGAGCTCTTAGGTACCCAAGCACACAACCTATGCACCAAAGTTCAAATTTTGGTGAATAACTATTGATGAGGAAAGAGTTGCAAGCTCACTCTTAATGTTTAACCTTCTAAACCTTCTAAAGCTAATGTTTTCAAAATTAATTTTTTTTCTAAACCACTGACTTCAGAACATGTGTACCTTTCAGTGATATTTGTGGATCATATTTTGTTTTCTATATTTATCAGGGAGCCTGCCTGAGCAAATATTATGTCCTAGTCCAAATAGCTCCAATTAAAGTAGAAACCTTTAGTTAAACAAACTGGAAAATAAGCTCAAAGCACATATCTTTGGATGTTAAATCAACCAAAAACAATATATTGTGGATTAATTTGTGTCTACCAGTGGAGGAAAGGATTACTGCTAGATTTAACAAGTTTTTTAAATTTCTCAACTTCAGAGACCATTTAGGGAATAGGACAGTACATGAAACTGGTTTTTAAAAAATAGCACAAGCAAGAATATGCAAAGGCTAAATGCTAATTTGTTATTGTCATTCAGAATAAAATCTTGGGTCCATAGCATGGAAAAATCTGTAAGAGCTTGGGAGTGAGCTAGTCCAGTCTCCTTATGTAACTAACAGGGAGAAGCTAAACCTTGGAAATGTGAAATGACTCACTCAGAGTCACACAGCTATGTGGTCAGGAGACTTGGTTCTAGTCTCAATTTTATTTTCAATGAAATATAAACACTTTAAGAAATACAAAGATAACAGATGTTAATACAAGGTGGAATAGTCTAGAAAAAATTACATAATTCTTTACCTATATTCATTTACTGTGTTACTTCAAGGTAGGGGAAAATATTGGTCTTTTTAATTTTGGAAATTCTACTGTTCAGAATATTAAAACACTATAGTAAATTGTCTGAGCACTAAAAGCCTGAGAAGGCCTCATTTTTATTCATCAGATGTAAATGCAATGATTTGACTATGGTTGTCATTAACTGGCTAATAACTATTTATGACCTCAGGATGCAGTTTCTGCCAGTTAATGGGCTACATAGTAAAGCTATGATTTTATTTCAGCCGTTATGGCTCTTGGTCTCAGTTGCTTGTATTAAGGCATGAGCAGGTTCTGCTGATTATCTACATAATAAGAGATCATGTTCCAAGGGCCTTCAGAAAAAAAACTCTCATCAAACAAAATTGGAGTTGTGCCTCAGAAGGAAGCCTTGCAGAAAAACATGTTGATTGCCCCAAATAACCCTTAGGAATCACACTTACAGGAAATTGATCATACATTTTCTCAGTTGCATTTTCAAGCAATTGTGAATCACTAAGTGCTGGCGGATTGTATCTGCTGACACTTCTCAAACAAAATTTTTCCAAGCTGCTTCCACTTAGCCTTAAAAATGGCAGCCACTCTTGTAGGCATAGTTTTACAGAACGTGAAGAGTCCATTCTCTCTGAGCCGGCTCAGAATGCGGGAGCTATTAGTGGTTGGCCAGGTGGGGTAAAATAAGAGTAAGGTCTGGCAATGCCTATATCTGTTTTCCTGACCATCCTTCAAGACAACGTCCATATCCTCCTCTCCTATTTTCCCCCCTTAAGAATCTATTCTTTTCACGATTTTATTCCTTTATTCGCCTTGTATTGAATGACCATACACAATGTGTCTCTTGTAGAGAAAAGGTGAAAGAAGTTTAAGATATGTTCCTTGTTCACTCTGATGGCTGCTTTTTACCTCCACCATATTGCTTGTTGAAGTTACCATTTTCTTTTGCCTGGATTATTGCTAAAGCCATACTCCTAACTGACATCCCCTTGTCTATTTTTGTTGAAACATCAGTCACACTCTATCATTTATTTCCTGAAAAAACCTCAGTGGCTTTGTATTACAAAGTACAAGCCAAAGTCTTTACCATGGCCTATACAACCTTCTATGACCATATGCCATGTTTGTGTGATACTACATTCTACCACCTGTCCTCTCCCTGTACTCTGATCTGACTCCACTGGGCTGTTGCTGCTCCTCAACCATAAGAGTGACTCCAGCGCTTTAAGGTTTTTGCCCTTGCTGTTCCCTTGGCCTAAAACCTTTTTTCCCTTAGGCACCTCCATGGTGTCTCCTTCATTTAATTTAGGTTTCTTGTCAAATGGACACTTATCATTAAGACTTCCCTGACCAACTCATCTCAAACACACATCTCTGTCTTCTCACTTTGCTTTCTTTCTCAGCATTTAAAACCAGTTAAAAAAAAAAATAAAACAAAAAAACCCAACAATTCAATTGGTTTATCTGTCACCTAAAACTAGGTGAGTTTGATGATAGAAGGAGATTTACTTGGTTCCCTAGTATATACATAAAGCCTAGAGCTGCACCTGGCACAAGTTGACTATTAATACATCGGCTGAACTAGAAAACTTAAATGCTTCAATGATTAAAAATTCATGCATGCATGAATGAATGGAGTACTCTGACGAGCTTTTCATTTTCTAGTGCATGAAGTCCTTTCTCTCTTCATTCTAGCCTTCAAAGTCATTCTATTAGAAATACTTTCAGATTCAACTAACACAATCAATAGTTTAAATATTAACAATACTCAATTAGGTCATACAACAAGAAGCCTGGAAGAAAGCAGTTTTGATCCAGTAGGTGCTAAGAGGTGTATCAAAGATAGAACTTCTATCTTTATCTTCACTACCCTTACCATGTGGGCTTATAGCCTCATGGCCATAAGATAGTACAATCAGGCAGTATATATATATATCCGAGGCATGGAACGTAGAAGTGATAGTGACATCAAACCTATTTTTGAAGAAAACAACATTCCCAGATGTCTTTTCCTAGAAGATTTTTCATTACAACTGTTCCATTTATCCATTTTGTAAGTCAGGGAAGTTTTTCATTTTCTAGCCTCTGGGGTGGAAGTGGGCTAAGGAGAAGTGGGTTGTGAATGAGTTTAAGTATAGCCAACCTCCACTTTCATCTAATGCCTTCCATGGTGTAACCCTCATCTTGATTTCCTACCACTGTACCATCCCTGTTGCAGCCCAACTCAGCTATTCAGTTTGCCAAACATTTCTGCACCCTACTTATTTTTAAATATACATGTTTAGAACTGTTTTAGATTTATGGAAAAATTGAAAGGATAGTACAGGTAGTTCCCTTATACTCCATAGTTTCCCTATTAATATATTACATCAATATGGTACATTTATTACAACCAATGGACCCATACTGATACATTATCATTAATAAGATTTCTTTACTTTTTACCTAATTAATTTTTCAATCCAGGAACATGTTCAGTTTACTCTATTACACTTAGGTGTCCTATTTCCTTAGTCTTCTTTTGGTTGTGACAGTTTCTCAGACTTTCCTTGTTTTTAATAACCTTGACAGTTTTAAGGAGTACTGGTTAGGTTTTGTAGAATATCCCTCTTGATTTTGACTGATGTTTTTCTCAAAGTGCTACTTGCATCATATATCAAATGTACATAGTGACAATATGAGATGTTTTTCCAATCTTTCTACCATAGAGTTCTGTCTTTTTAGCCTTTGCATACTATGTTCTTCAGTAAGAAGTCAATATGTACTTCCCCTCCCTGAGGATAGACTATCTACATTACTATGCTCAAAAAAAATCCTTTAAAAATATTACTGCTTATTAACAATACAGCAGATCACCCAAGAGCTCTGATATAGATGCACAATTAAGTTAATGTTTTCATGCCTGATACTACAATAATCATTCTGTAGCCCATGGATGAAGGAGTCGTTTTGACTTTTAAGTCTTATTATTTAAGAAATACATTTCATAAGGCTATTGCTGCCAAAGATATTGATTCTTCTGATGAATCTGGACAAAGTCAATCTTTCAGGAAAAGATTCACCATTTAACTGTCATTAAGAACATTCTTGATACATGGGAAGAGATAAAAATATCAACATTTAATAAGAGTTTAAGACTCCTTTGGTTGGTTGATTCCAGTCTTCATGGATGACTCTGAGGGTTCAAGACTTCAGTGGAGGAAGTAATTGCACAAGTAGTGGAAAAAGTGAAAGAACTAGAAATGTAGCCCTAAAATATGACTAAATTGCTGCAATCTCATGATAAAATTTTAATGGATGCCTCTTACGGATGAGCAGAGTAACTGGTTTCTTGAGACAGAAACTACTCCTGGCAAAGATGATGTGAAGATTGTTGAAATGACAACAAAGGACTTAGAATATTACATAAACTAGACTTCCAGGAAAGATGGCAGAGTAGGAGGACCCTAGGCTCACCTTTTCCTATGGATACAATCAGATAACAGTCACATCAGTGTAAGTAACCCAGAAAATGATTGAAGACTGTCAGAATAAACTCCACAACCAAATACAGAGAAGAGGCTGCATCAAAGGGGATAGGAAGAGTAGAAATGTGCTCAGGAGCTAAGTGGACTCACAGAACTGCCTGTGGGAGGGAAAGACACTGTAGGCAATGAGAGGAGAGAGAAACAGATCCCCACACTGGGGAGCCTGCACTCAGAAGATGAATTCCCACAATATTTGGCTTTGAAAACCAGAGGGGTTGAAATTCATGAGTTCTTACAACCACCAGGACTTAAAACCTAGAATTAACAAAAAAAAAAAATCAATAGGCTTAGTTCTGGAAGAGCCAGTGGGCAAGAAGAAACTGAGTCCCTGCCTTTAAAGAGACAGCATAACAAACAGCCCATGGACATACAGCATAGAAGCAGCAGTTTGAAAGGTTCCTGGAGCATACCAGAGAGAGTTATCCGCTAGTGTCAGACCACTGTCCTAGAGGGACTGACGCTGCTTGGTAACTACTCCAGGAACATAGGAAGTGGCAGGTGCCATTTCCCTCTGCAAACCACCAGCAAAAACACATAGCCACTTATAAGATTTGCTACCTCAATTGCAAGCACTCCCACTCCACCCCCATATTCTGTGCTTCTACCAATTCACCCCTCCAGACAGCCCAATTCAGGCCAGGTGTTATAGAGCCTCTCCTGCAGAAGACCTGTGACCCTCAAAGCTGCTAACATCACCACCTTACTAAACTTCTCCCCCTGTCCTGCACTATGCTTTGGTGAGTCCATATAGGGTGGTGCCACAGGCCTGGCAGTGTGGAAGTAGCCCCTATATTGGCCAGCATCATTCCAAAATGACTACTGCCCTAGGGAGAAGGAAAGATAATCACTCACACTAGTCAGATGGAGGCCCTAACAGTAGACTAGAGGCAGATAACTGGTCTGACTGCAGGCCCTACTAGCCAAGGAAAGCTTCTTAGAGGATAGCACAGAGAATGTGCCTTACAGTTTGTTGCTACTGCATCTCTGGCAAACTCCTGGTCTGATTTGACTCAAGCCCATGGCATTGCCAGACTGCCCCACTAACACCACAGTGAACAAACATTGCCCACAATAGGCAAAAAAAGACTCTGCATAAACTGACCTAAAGGGAAAAGGCAGCTTAGCCACAATAGCAGGACACATGCATCACAAATATTCTCTTGGTATATCACATATGGGTGATACCTCTGAAGTGCCAGGTTCTGATAAATAGGGCTGCATGGCAGGGCAGGAGACACAGGTGATGTAGCTGACCTTCCTAATACACAGAAACAAACACAGAGTTAGACAAAATTAATAGGTAAGAAGTGTGTCCCAAATGAAAGAACAGGACAAAATCATAGCAAGAGACCTAAGCAAAACAGAGATAAGTAAGGTGCATGCTAGAGGATTTAAAGTAATGATCATAAAGATACTCACTGGACTTGAGAAGAATGGAAGACTTCAGTGAGACAATTAACACAGAGATAAAGAAAAAAGTATAAATGAGAGATGAGGAACACAATAAATGAAATTAAAAATATACTACATAGAATAAATAGTAGACTAGATGAAATAGAAGAAAGAATCAATGACCTAGGGAACAGAGTCACGGAAAGTAATTAAACTAAGCAGGTGAGAGAAAATTATATAAAATGAAAATAGACTTAGAGAACTCAGCAACACCATCAAACATAATAACCTTCACATTATGGGGCTCTCAGAAGAAGACAAAGAAAAGGAGGCAGAAAACTTATTTAAAGAAATAACAGTTCTATCCATGTTGAAGCACTGGGTGTTATACTATATGTTGGCAAATTGAACTCCAATAAAAAAAAATACACACACACACACACACAAAAAAAAAAACAGCTGAAAAATTCCAAAATCTGGGGAAGGAAACAGAAATCCAGATCCAAGAAGCACAGATCCCCCAACAAAATCAACCCAAAGAGGTCCACAACAAGATACATAGTAATTGTAATGGCAAAATGTAGTGTAAAGAAAGAATTTTTAAGGGAGCAAGAAAAAGAAAACAACTACATACAAGGGAAACCTTATAAGACTATCAGCAGATTTTCTGTAGAAGCTTTACAAGCCAGAAGAAAGTGGCATGATATAGTCAAAGTGCTGAAAGGAATAAATCTGAAGTCAAGAATACTCTATCCAGCAAGTCTATCATTCAGAATAGAAAGAGAGATAAGTCTCCCAGACAAATAAATGTGAAGAAAATTCATGACCACTAAACCAACCCTATAAGGAATGTTAAAAGGGACTCTTTTTGTGGGAAGGGAAGACTATAAATAAAAGTAAGGAAAGTAGGAAGCACAAAAACAGTTCTAAATATGTGTATCTGTAAAAATCAGTCAGGGGATTCACAAAACAGAAGCATATAAAGTATGACATCATATACCTAAGACATGGAAGGGAGAGGAGCAAAAAATGGGTTCAAACTTAAACAACCATCAACTTAATATAGACTGATACATGCAGAAGATGTTATATACAAACCATATACCACCATATACGGTTACCACCGCAAATAAAAAATCAGTAATAGATATGCAAAGAATAAAGATAAAGGAATCCAAATACATCACTAAAGAAAGCCAACTGATTGTGAGAGAAGAGAGCAAGAAAGGAAAGGAATGGAGAAAAACTACAAAAACAATCACAAAACAAGTAATAAAATGGCCAAAATACACACCTATCAATAATTGCTTAGAATGTAAATGTACTAAATGTTTTAATCAAAAGACACAGGATGATGACGTGGATAAAAAAAACCAAGACCCATCTATATGTTGCCTACAAAAGACTCATTTCAGACCCAAAGACACATGCAGGTTGAATGTGACGAGATGGAAAAGCATTTATCATGCGAGTAGATGTCAAAAGAAAGCTTGGTAGCATACCATATATCAGACAACATACTTTATATTATTAGTTTTTAGATTTTATTTAAATTCAAGTTAGCTAACATATAGTATATTATTAGTTTTCAGGGGTAGAATTTAGTGATTCATCGATTGCATGTAACACCCAGTGCTCACTATATCAAGTGCTCTCCTTAATGCCCATCACCCAGTTACCCATTCCCCCACTGCCCCTTCTAGCAAACCCTTAGTTTGTTCCCTATATTATGATCTGCTTCCCTGTTTTTATCTTGATTTTATTTTTCCTTCCCTTCCTCTATATTCATCAATTTTGTTTCTTAAATTCCACATTTGAATGAAATCATATGGTATTTGTCTTTCCATGACTGACTTATTTTGCTTAGCATAATACCTTCTAGTTCCATCCACATCATTGCAAGTGGCAAGATTTCTTTTTTTTGATGGCCGAGTAATATTCCATTGTGTGTGTGTATCACATCTTCTTTATCCATTCATCAGTTGAGGGACATCTGGGCTCTTTCCATATTTTGGCTGTTGTAGACATTGCTGCTATAAATATTGGGATGCAGGTACCCCTTGTAATCACTATTTTTATATCCTTTGGATAAATACTTGTAGTACCACTTTGGAAAGTAGTACAGAGATTCCTCAAAAAGTTAAAAATAGAGCTACCCTACAACTCAGCAACTGGACAACATAGACTTTAAGACAAAGACTGCAACAAGAGTAAAGAAGGGTACTATATAATAATAAAGGTGACAATCCAATAAGAGATACAAAAATTATAAATAGTTATGGGAGCACCCAAATACTTAACAAAAATAAAGGAAGTAATCAATAGTAATATACTAATATTTTGGGACTTTGACACCCCACTTACATAAATGGACATATCATCTAAACAGAACATCAACAAGTAAACAGTGTCTTTGAATGACACTTTGGACCAGATAGAATTAACATATATTCAGAACGTTCCACTCTAAAACAGAAGAATACACATTCTTTTCACGTGCACACAGAACATTCTCCAGAGTAGATCACATTTTAGGCCACAAAACAAGTCTCAACAAATTAAAAATGATTGAAGTCATACCACAGATCTTTTCTGACCACAACACTATAAAACTAGAAATTAATCACATGAAAAAATCTGGAAAGAGCACAAACACATGGAAGTTAAATAACATGCTATGAAACAATAAATGGGTTAACTGAGAAATCAAAGAGGAAATAAAAAAAATACATGGAGACAAATGAAAAGACAAATGAAAATGAAAACAGTGAACTAAAATTTTGGAGCTACAACACAAGCTGTTCTAAGAGGGGAGTTTATAGCAATACAGGCCTATGTCAAGAAATAAGAAAAAAATCTCAATAAATAACCTAACCTTACACAAAAAGGAACAAGAAAGGAACTAGAAATGAAGACAAACAAAACCCAAAAGCAAGAGAAGGAAGGAAATAATATTAGAACATAAATAAATGAAATAGAAACTAAAAAATAAAATAGAACAGATTGATAAATCTTTAGACAGACCCATCCAAAAAAGAAAAAGAGGGCTCAAATAAAATCAGAAATGAACAGGATTTGGTGAACCAGGTTGGTGCAGTCACTTGAGCATCGGACTCGATTTTGGCTGGGGTCGTGATCTCAGGGTCATGAGATTGAGCCCTGCATCAGGCTCTAGGCTCAGGCAAAGTCTGCTGAAGATTCTCTCCTCCTCTCCCTCTGCCCCTCCCACTGTGCTATCTTTCTCTAAAATAAATAAACTTTCTCAAAAGAGGAGAAATAACAACTGACACCACAGAAATATAGGCAATCACAAGATAAATTTATGAAAAATTATATGCCAACAAATTGAACATAATGGATAAATTTCTAGAAAAATGAATAAATTTCTAGAAATAAATATGTATCAGGAAGAAATAGAAAATTTGAATAGACTTAGTATCAGCAACAAAATTGAATCAATAATCAGAAAACTCCCAACAAACAAAAGTCTAGGACTAGATGGCTTCACAAACGAATTCTACCAAAAATTTAAAGAAGAGTTAATACCTATCCTTCTCAAACTTTTCCAAAAACTGGAAGAGGAAGGAAAACTCCCAAATTTATTCTGTGAGGCCTGTATTGCTTTGATGCTAGTATCTCTGATGAACATAGATGGAAAAATCCTCAACAAAATATTAGCAAGCCAAATCCAACAATACATTAAAAAATTATTCACTATGATCAAGTGCAATTTATTCCTAGGATGCAATGGTAGTTGAGTATTCACAAATCAATGTGATACATCATATAAAGAAAGGATAAGAACCGTATGATTTCAATAGATGCAGGAAAAGCAGTTGACAAAGTGCAGCATTCATTCATGAAAGACCCTTGACAAAGTATATTTAGAGGGCACATACCACAACATAATAAAGGCCATATATGACAAACCCACAACTGACATCATACTCAGTGGTGAAAAACAAGAGTTTTCTCCCTATGATTATGAACAAGACAAGGATGTCCATAGTTCTCAAAATCCTGGTCATAGCAATCAGATAATAAAAAGGAACACAATGCATCCAAATTAGGAAGAAGTAAAACTTTCACAGTTTACAGATGACATGATACTATTTATAGAAAACCTTAAAGACTCCACCAAAAAACTACTAGAAATGACAAATTCAGTGAGGTTGCAGAATATAAAATCAACATAGAGAAATCAGTTGCATTTCTATATACTAATTATGAAACAACAGAAAGAGAAATTAAGAAAACAATCCCATCTATAACTTCACCAAAAATAATAAAATACTTAGTAATACATTTAGCCAAGGAGGTGAAAGACCTGTACTCTGAAAACTATAAAACATTTAAAGAAACTGAAGATGATACAAACAAATGGACAGATACTCCATGTTCATTGCTTGGAACAAATATTGTTACAGTATCTATATTACTCAAATCAATTTACAGATTTAATCTGTATCAAATCTGTATCAAAATACCAAGGGCATTTCTAGCAGAACTGGAACAAAGAATCCTAACATTTTTATGGAACCACAAAAGACTCAAATGGCTAAAGCAACATTGAAAAAGAAAAAGCTGGAGGTATCACAATTCCAGGTTTCAAGTTACATTACAAAGATATAATAATCAAAACAGTATGGTACTGGCACAAAAATAGACACATAGATGAATAGGAAGCTCAGAAACAAACCCATAATTATACGGTCAATGTTTGACAAAAGAGGCAAGCATATGCAAAGGAAAAAGTCTCCGCAACAAATGTTGGGGAAACTAGACAGCTGCAAGCAAAATAATGAAATTGGACTACTTTCTTACATCATAATAAAAAACTCAAAATAGATCAAAGATAAGACCTGAAACCATAAAAATCTTAGAAGAGGGCACAGGCACTAATTTCCTTGACATCAGGCACAGCAACTTTTTTCTAGATAGGTCTCCCAAGACTAGGGAAATAAAAGCAAAAATACACTACTGGAACTACATCAAAATAAACAGCTTCTGCACAGTGAAGGAATCAAAACTAAAAGGCAACCTATGAAATGAGGGAAGATAATTACAAATGACATATCCAAAAAAGGGTTAATAAATAAGTATACAAAATTGTTATAGGGCAGCCAGGGTGGCTCAGCAGTTTAGCACTGCCTCAGCCCAGGGCCTGATCCTAGAGACCCGGGATCGAGTCCCACTTCAGGCTCCCTGCATGGATCCTGCTTCTCCCTCTGCCTGTGTCTCTGCCTCTCTCTCTCTCTCTGTCTCTAATGAATAAATAAATAAAATCTAACAAAGCAAAACAAAACCACAAAATTGTTATAGTATTCTACACCCCAAAAACAAATAATCCAATTAAAAAATGGACAAAAGACATCCAGATGGCCAACACATACATAAAAAGATGCTCAACACCACACATCATCAGGGAAATGCAAACCAAAACCATAAGATACCACCTCATACCTGTCAGAAACACTAACATAAAAAACACAAGAAACAACAGGTGTTGGTGAGGATGTGGCAAAAGGGGAATCCTCTTGCATTGTTGATGGGAATGTAAACTGGTACAGCCACCTGGAAAACAGTACAGAGGTTCCTCAAAAATTAAAAATAGAACTACTTTATGATCCAGTAATTGCACCACTGGGTATTTACCCCAAAAATACAAAAATACTAACTCAAAAGGATATATGCACCCTTGTGTTTACTGCAGTATTTACTTGTAATAGCCAAACTATGGGAGCATCCAGGTGCCCCCTGATAGATGAATGGATAAAAAGTATCTGGTATGTGTGTATGTGTGTATGGGTTTATATTTATATAAAATATATACACAATGGGATATTAGCTATAAAATGAGTGAAATATTGCCATATGGAACAGACATGGATTGATCTAAAGAGTATAATGCTAAGTCAGAGAAAGACAAATACCATATTATGTCATTCATATGTGGATTTAAGAAACAAAACAATATAAACAAAAGAAAAAAATAGACTCTTAGAGAACAAACTGATGGTTACCAGAGGGGAGGTGGGTGAGGGGATGTGTGAAATAGATGAAGGGAATTACGAGTACATTCATCATGATGTGTACTGAGTAATGTACAGAATTACTGAATCACTGTATTGTACACCTGAAACTAATATACGCTATAGGTTAACTAACTGAAATTAAAATAAAAAATTAAGAATATTATATCACAGTTGATAAAGCAGTGGCAGGGTTCAAGAGGGTTGACTCCAATTTTGAAAGAATTCTTCCTATGGGTAAAATTCTGTTAAACAGCATCACACACTACAGAGAAGTTGGTCCTGAAAAGAAGAGATGACTGATGCAGAAAACTTGATTATTTTCTCATTTTAAGAAATTGCTACAAACACCCCAGCCTTCTGCAACCACCATTCTGTTCAGTTAAGAGCTATCAACATCAAGGCAAGACCCTCCACCAGCAGAAAGATTAGGACTCAATGAAAGCTCTGATGATGGTCAGTATTTTTTAGCAATATAGTATTTTCAATATTTTTAACTAATGCATGTCCATTGTTTCTTTATACAAAATGCTTCTGCACATTTAAAGGCTACAATATAGTATAAATAAAACTTTTATATGCACTGGCAAATCATACAATTCATGTGACTCACTTTATTGCCTTAGTTGCTGCTGTTGTCTATAACCAGAGCTGTACGATCACTAAGGCATAGCTGTATTTCCTTTTATTTGGGGTTATAATCTACTGCTCTATTTTGTTGGTCAAATTCTTTTTGCTTTGTCAATTGAAAGCTCTTTGAGTTGGCTTCTGTGTCCCTTTGACATATCCTAAAGCAATGTGGTTTTCCAGTTTTTGAACACTTTTTGGCACTAGAAAGTGCTCCAGGTTCATCTTGTGTATTTTTTGCCTCAGTCCTACAATCAACCATTTCTCCAAAGAACCCTATTAATTCTAGTGGAGGGTGAGATCTTGAAACAGAGATCTGGGTACTAGATATGCTCTGGGTACTTCGATGTTGTTGCTTCTAGACGTTCTCAGGTGAAGAGCAAGGAAATATATGTGTGTGTACTACATGTGAGTATACATAGCTCTACAGATAATTCTCTATGTAATGATATGTTTTGTATTAAGCTAAATGTTAGTTCAAACTGATGCCTCCAGCTTTACTCCCTCACCACAAGGACAATTCTAGCCTCCCCACCCCGTGTTTATTTATAAAGTCTCACTACTTCAGTGATAGACCTGCTCCACCATCTGCCTTCCATTCACTTGATCCTTCAATTCCAGTTTACATGTACAACAATATGAGAATTGTTTACCCATAACCCAGGTGAGGCACAACTTGATCAATTAGAATAGTCATTACGTATGGTACCTTTTAGTTTTAGACTCAACTTATTTCCTAATTTAGTTAGGTTAGTGCCTTTTTGCACCACTCTTTAGTGAGGTGGTTTCATGCATTTATAGAAGAGTTAGATTCTCTTGTCAAAGTCTGCTTTTCTTCCTGGGATCTCTAAATGTCCTAGATGATTTACATATGTTAGAGTTCACTCTTTTATGCTGTAAAGTTCAATGGGTTTTGACAGATGCATAATGTCATGTATCCGCAATTACAGTATCACACAGAACATTTTCATTGCTCTAAAAATTTATCCACTTCACCTATTCAACTCTGTCCTCTCTACCTGTAACTTCAGCAACCACTGATCTATCTCCATAGTTCTGTCTTTGCAGAATGTCATGTAATTGGAATCACACAGTAAGTGTCCTTTTCAAATGGTTTCTTTTACTTAGCAATATGCATTTAAGGTCCCCCTTGTCTTTTTGTGGTTTAATAGCTCATCTCTTTTTATCACTAAATACTATTCCATTGTATGAATGTACCATGGTTTATCCATTCACCTATTGAAGGATATTTTGGTTTCTTTCATTTATTGGTAATTATGAATAAAGCTGCTTTATATACTCAATACCTTGGATTGTGACTATATTCAGCTGTGGGGAAAGATTGGCCAACTATTTCTCCAAATGGCTGTACCATTTTGCATTCCCACCAGCAATGAATGAAAGTTTCCATTCTCTTGGTCTTTATCAGCATTCATATTGACATTTAAAAATTTTAGTCATTCTATAGATGTGTAGTGGTATTTCATTATTGATTTAATCTCTTCACATTTTTATTTCATTCCTCACATTAGAAAAACTTATTCACTTACCAAGTCATATGTCCAAGCCCTTGAAAGCCAATTTCAATGCCATTTACTCCAAAGTACTTCTCAAAACATTCACCTTCTCTACCAAATAAGCCTTTCTTTCTTAAATTTCTAACATCCTTTCTCACTAAAATAGTTTTCTAATATTTGAAAGAGCCCATGAGATCTTCTAAAATAACACATAACCTTCCACATAAGAGTCAATATTTTAAAATTAAAATATTTTGCAATGCTTTAGATGCTTAACAATATATTTTGTATAAATGTCAGTGAATAGAAAGTAATGAAGTCACATTGAGGTGGAGGTATGGGGAAGGCAAGTTGGTTCATTTACCAGTGATGTGATTCATTCCCATATACCAGTCTTAACCCACAGGGAATTCAATCATCTCAAATTCCATCATGTCATGGGCCACTGCAATAACTTTTGAGTTGTTGAAATCATGAATATTAACTCTGTGAATGCAAAGCGTCTACAGAACATTTTTCAGGCACATTCTTTTTTTTTTTTTTTTTGAATCAGTAAATTTTCCTCATGCTCTTTTCCTTCTAGATTATAAGGACTTGAGGATAAACTATGTCTCTAATTAGTTTTAAATGCAGTAATTATCAAATTAATAAATATAAATAGTTCTACAGAGTTTAAAAAGGAAAAGATCAATGTGTAGTTTAAGGGGTTCTTTCAGATTTCAAAGAAGCCTGGAAGAGAAAAACAAAACTTAAAATACTACAAATGTAGGCACCTTGTAAAGAAAATAGCCATTGCATTAATACCGAAGCCCTTAGGAAGGACATGTGTTCCCCTCATCCTATAAAGGCTGTGGATATAGAGTGGGTGATGGTGCCTAAGTGATCAGCTTGCTTGTTGCCATGACAATGTAGCCACCCTTGCTACAGTAAGTCTCCCAGCTCTGTCCCGGTGGACTGGAACAGCCCACCTGTTCTTTATCTGTTTATACCTGGCATGCTGCCTTGTAAACACAAGGTGGAGTTGGGATCTTTTGTTTATGTTGTGACTAATCAAGTGCCAGAATACAGGTAAGCACAAAAGGATGATTTGGTGTAGGAAGATTGATAACCTCCCCCAAAACTTAGGTTATCTCTACCACATAGCTAGGGATCCCACAGCTCCTTTCTTTGAAGAAGCAAAGCATTTACAAGGGAACACTTTTGAAGGATATCCTACTCTGTCCCCAAAATGTGGCTTTATCTTGTATTTCCAAAAGACAAATCCAGAGTACATGTGACCCCACAGATCCAGGACAGTACTGACCAGGAGGTTGGTAGTCAGTAAAGAAGGGCCTTTAATCAGTGAAGTCAGTATTCCTGGAGGACTCTGATGCTTTTCACACTTAGGGCTAGTTCTGGGGACAAGAATAAAAGTGAACAAGCCTCAGGTAGCAGGTGAGGGGCTTGTAAGTCATCTGCTATCAGAGAGATACCATTTCCTTTTCCTACGTAACAGTATTTCTTAACATCTACTCCATGTTGGACACTGGGGACAGAACAAAAGTCAAGATATGTCTGTTCCTCATAAATTAAGTAGATCTTTCAATTTAAATTGATAGCCATTTATTTGGGTCACTTTACTATGAGCTGCCTTTAGAAAGCATTTATTACCAAAGATTTCCCAGAAATAATTATTGACACTATTCTCAACAATTCTAGTGATATCATTTCTATATATTTATAGTACTTTATGACTTTCACAAAATCCATGATCTCTTAAAGCAACCCAGTGATGTAGGTCAGGCTGGACTTTGCAGTTGAGGAAACAAGGCTCAGAAAGAGTACCTAACTTGTACATATCAAAACACCAATATTTTAAGGTGTCATTGTCGTTTGAGAACCTACAATAGATCCAAGATCTACTGGATCATAGTCAGTAGGGACAGGCTCAAGAAATTTCATTTTATGATAGTTCTAACTCTCTATTAACTAATCATGGCTATATACTTTGGTTGATTTGGGATTTTAACTCAGGTCTCCTGAACCTTTTACATTTCCTACCACATCATGGTGACTCTATGTCCTGGGAAAATTGCTGCTTTTTGGTAACCTGAAGCAGGCTTGAGATGTTTTATATCCTTCTCAGTCCTCCCCATGCTAAGTGCTTCTGTGGAAGTGGAAAGAAGGCCTTCAGAATGCTGATTCAATTTTCTCATCAACTACCCTTTCCCCCCAAAGGCTGACCCCTCTAAGCATAGAGCTGCAGTGAAGAGCTTAGATCACCAAGAGCCTCTTGTCTTTTTGCTGGTGACAGCATTTTGTCCCTGATGTTTTCTATTTTGGCATCTCATCAGTAGAGCCACTGGAAGGTGGCAGGAAACTCACTCTTCAATTAAGGCTCACATGTCACCAAAGCATGCAGTGGAGGAGAAGGAAGAGATGGATATGGAGGCAGCTAAAATAAAGGACCTTGAGCAAATAGATCAGCCACCCTTCTGAAGTCAGCAGCCTCCCCCAGTTTCAGCATGGTGCCTCCATGCTGTGGGTACATGTCTATTCTCAGGGTTCCTACTCCTGATTTACATGTATTGCTCTTCATAAATTAAGTGTTTTACAAAATTAAGACATTATCATCAATTTAAAAAGTATTTCATGAGTATTCATTCTGCTATGGATTATTACTGAACAATACACTCAAGGTCCCTGCCCTAGAAGTACAGCACACAAATTAGCAGGGACTACAGATTTAAAACAAGTAATTAAAAGAGCAGCATAGGTTTCCATGGAGAAGTTAACCATACTCTGATGTCATACAGCAAGAGAAGTTAACATCATCCAGGGCTCCCCAGAGTGCAGTTGAATGCATACTTGGTCAGTGTGGTCAGTAACCCTTGGGGATATTTGTTAGTAAAAAGAAAATAAAAGCCTGGATCCACCTCCCAGTACTCTGGGGATGGGCTTTGGGAAGCTACATTTTTAACAAATTCCTTAGAGTGTACTTTTGCATACTAAAATTGAGAATCGTTTGGGTGTGTGTGTGTGTGTGTGTGGTGACAATGGGAGAGAGGGTGTCAAGAAAGGCCACTGTGAAGACAAGTATGTGTGCAAGATGAAGGTTGAAGATTAAGTCTTAAAATAAGGGTACTTGTACCAAGAACTTTCCAGGTAAAAAACAACAACAACAAAAACCTCAAAAAACAAAAACAGCATATGTAAAATTTTAAAGTGAGTGGAAGAAAGTGAATGGTCCTCTGTTGCTGGAAAATAAGGAGAAATTTGGAAAAGGGGAGATACAAGGCCAGAACCTGAGATGCAAAGACATGCAAGTATTGTTATGGATCTTAGATTTTATCTTAAGCCACTAAAGGGCTTTAGGCAAAGGAGGAACATAGTCAAATTTTCATTAAAAAAAAATAAATAAATAAAAATAAAATAAAATAAAATAAAATAAATATATATATATATATATATATATATATATATATATATATATATAATGAAGGGATTGGAATCTTTAGAGAGGATGTGAGGCTATGAGGAGAAAGCTATGACAATAATTGGGTGAAAATAATGCTATCCTGAATTAGGTCAGTGGCAATGAGAAGGGAAAGAAATGGATCCCACAGACACTGAGTGCCACCATGTCCATGTTAACTCACCCTTCAATTTCAAGTATAGCAATTGAATTGAGCTGTTGCTGCAATGATGGGAACATGCTCTTTCAGAAAACCTCTGCCACCTGTGTCCTTTGTGGCAAAGGATATGCTTTGATCTGGATAAGAAAAGGCTAACTGGGCTAAGTTTAGAAGATTTTTGGTTTGTTCCAGACTCTGCCACTAATGCTCTTTGGCCCAATCTGAGGTTCCAGTTTCCCATATTTAAGTGATGCCCTTTTGGTATATTCTTACTGCATTCTGTACTTTTCCTCTACAGCACTTATTACAACTTAAACTTAGTTGAGAGATGAGAAATGTGAGAAATGCCTTCAATTGTTAAATACCTGTCTCATTCCTTAAGCTGTAAACTCTGATGGCTAGTAGCCATAGGTCTGGTTCATTGTTATTTCCAGCTCTAAGAGTAACAGTCACGGAGAATCCATGAAAGAGCCAGGATTCCTGCCCTCATGGGATTCACTCTTTGGAATATGAGTGGATGAATGTGACACGTAGGAGGTAAAAGTGACCGAATCCAGAGGCCACTTAGATGTAGAGCATGAGTGTGAAGAGGAAGGAAAAGTCTAGAAAGGTTCCTGTGTTTCTACCTTGGGTACCTGAATGCATATAATAACCATTGACTGAGGTAAAAAAAAAAAAGTCTATAGGAGAGACACAGATCTTAAATATAAGACAAGTTTAATTTGGAGCATCTAAACTATAATGCAAGGCATGCAACTAGATGTCTGGTAGGCAGTGGGCTATGGAGTTTTGAGGCTTTGTTAAGATGTCTGAGTCAGAGGTATTGCATATACTTTGGGAAAGCAGCATAAACTTTTTTTCTTATTTTAAATAAGATGACATATGAATGAATAAAATCCAATTTATAATAGCTGTTATTTATAGCTAAGTGCTGCCTCAGGTCTCAGTGCTTTGACTTACTTAATCTTCATACCAATTCTGTGTAGTAGATAATCTTAGGATTCCCATTTTGCAGGACAGTTCAACTATCTTGCCAAGGTTACACAGGCAGTTACTGGAAGAGATCATCTTCAACTTTGGCAGTAGAATCTGCTATCTTGCTTTCCAAATGGTACTCTTCCTACCTGTCATACACTTGGTCTCATAGCATCCAGGCCATCCTCCATCCAATGTCACATCATAACAACTGTTTACCATCTGTCTTTCTCCAGAGCCTATGAAGGTTTTGGCTAGAGATTTTACTTTATTAGTCTTTTATTCGCTATTTTACAAAAGAAGAAACTGAGGCACATAGTGATCAAATACTTCCCTAAAGTCACATAGGGGAGTGGATTAGCCAGTATATGAACTTAGCTCTACTTCCAGAACTAATAAATTTAATTGATATAAGACCATACAAAACCATATTTTTGGATGCAACTTTTTGATTTCTAAAGGGAGAAAAAGGAAGGGTGAGCATTGATCTGAGAAGGAAGTTAAAATCTAGTCTATGGATTGCCATTAAACTTGTGATGTCAAAGAAATATCACTTGGCTCCTCTGATCTTTAAGGGGAAGTATTTACATTAGTTAACACATCAAGCTCTAGGGCTTAAAGTTTTTAAATAAATTATTATAGAGGGAGGAAAAAAATGAAACTCTTTAAAAATCACCAAAGCCAACTTTAAAAGGCCAAATTGTTAATGTTGTTAAACAGAGACTGCTTTAAATGCAAAATCCCACTTGTCCCTCATAGTCTATGAAGTGCTATTGGCATTAATTATACATTGGTTAAAAACAAGACAACAGGCCCAAAATGGAGTCAGTCACTTTTAATGAGCCCCATGTCACCAAATTGCGATTCAGTGACTTAATTACAATTTTAGTTTTTCCAGAAATACTATCTTGAAACAGTCAACCAGGAATAGTCTGATCAGAATTAGTTAGGTAATCTGCCAGATAGACCCCTACCATGTCTTAAAGGAAGCTAACCTTGAAATAATGAATTCACTCTCTTTGCTTAGTGTAATTTCCTTATTCCTTCTCCCTCCTGCCTATAAAAGTGTTCCATTTTGTACAGCTCATTGGAGCTCCTTTCTGTCTGCTAGACTGGATGGTGCCTGATTCATGAATCATTGAATAAAGCCCATAAGACTTTTTAAATGTACTTAGTTGTATTTTGCTTTTTTAACACCATCCTGCCTCCATCATTTTGCAGAGGAGGGAATTGAACCTAAGTAAACTAAATAAACTCCTCAAGGACACACAGCTAGCTAGTAAAGGACAATGTAATTTTAAATCCAGGTTTGTCTCATGTCCAAGCTTAAACTAAAATACTGCAACTTGTTTCACTTTCACTTACTGTAGAAATGATTCTGCTAAAATAGGGTTTAATCAAAAGACAAGTGGAGAGGTAAATTTACCCTAGAAAAGTGAAAGAACAGTGAATTACGTATGTACCACTATGAAAACACCTTTGTCTTAAAACTGGGTTATTCACAACTTTTTAACTGCTCTATCCACTTTTTCCAGTCTGCTCATAAGGGTGCTGAAAAACACTACAATATATCTGTTTAAAAATTTTTTAAAGATTTTATTTATTTATTCATGTGAGACACACAGAGAGAAGCAGAGACAGAGGTAGAGGGAGAAGCAGGCTTCTTGTGGGGACCCCGATGTGGAACTCCATCCCTGGACCCCGAATCATGCCCTAAGTCAAAGGCAGACACTCAACTGCTGAGTCACCCAGGCATCCCTATATTGACTATATATTGAGAAGAAGTACAAAATTGACCATTTTACTATCATTTGGACACTGGGATGAAAATAGGTGCAAGGAAATGAGCGATACTGTGGTTGGCCATAAGAAGGTTTTTTGAAATATATCTCTTAACCTGGACTAACAGAAAGCTCTTCTCTTTCTTTCCTTCCCTAGGTTTGTTCTTAATTTGGAATTCCTACATTTTAAAATGATGTTATATGTCTCCTAGATTTTAGCATATGGCTGGCAAAATATTTAGTTGAACAGTAAAGAGAATGAACAAAGAAAAAGAAAGGCTGGTAAAGAGTAAAAAAGATAGAGACTTAGATGAAATAAGAGATTATTGCCTGAAGGGTTTTGTTGCCTGGAATTGTCATTTGGTTCTTAGGGCTTTTGCTCTTTCAAAATACAAATGTCCCTGAAGCATCTAGGGATGGTCATTCATAGCTTAGTATGAATTAGTTGATGCAGGTTGCTTTCTAAATCCTCCCTAACTTTAAGGCCAGTTCCCGAATTAGGGGTATCTGAAAGAACTAACTGACCCAATTCTTCACAGTAGAGCTAAGTTTCTGAGGCTAGGAGAGGGTGGTGGTTTGACCAGGAATTCACAGGTAGTTTCATATTCAGCTTTGGAACCAAGGAGAATGAATCTCAGTACAGGGCTCTTTCCTTTGACACTATGCTGCTATGGATATAAAATATAGAAATGATGTTATGGGCACAGCATTATGTATAGTTAATAGTGGCATGTGGAGACAAATAGCTCCTCCCCTCTCTAGCCTTGGGAACCTGGGAATATTTCTTATCTTCCCTAAGCCTGCATTTGTTCTTCTGTAAAATGGAGATAAATATTATCTGTCTTACTATGATGTTATGAAAATTAAATGGAATTGTGCATACAGTGTTCTCAGCAGAATGCCTGTTATCCAGTAACTAGTCAATGCATGCTAGCTCTTAAAAATTGACTTCATTAAATTATTTAAACCTCAGAATGGTTAGTTATGATATAGGTAGATTAAAATCTTATATGAAGATTTTGATTAAAATATGATTTTTCACTTTTTTTCTGCGTCTTCATCTTACATTAGATGTAGTTGGCAAATGCCACTATAAAATGCCAAGGATACATACGGTGAACAGTACTCATCTTTGAAAATTTTCCTTCCCAACATCTCTGTAAGTGCCCCAGACAGGAAAAAATAATTTGTACAATTGGTAATTTTTTTGAGGTAGATGTTTGAGCTAATCTGGAAGGGCTGACCATTTTAATTAATCCCTGTGAATTTCTAGTTTACACGAAGCAGCTTTGGTCTCACTAATTAAATCTCAGAATTGTCAGGTTATTAAAGTCTGAAACTAAAGATCAGAGAGAATTTTTAAAATGGAAATTAAACTGGAATATCTTAAAATTTTGGAGGGACATTATGATCAGTGCAAAGAACAGCAGTTGAAGACATGATTTCTCTAAGAGATTTAGAACTCTGTTATTTGTCAAAGTCTTGAGCATTAGATAAGCAACAGATAAAATTTTAGCAAGCTTTTTTAATATAACATTCAGTGAAGATTAAAATGAGATCAATTGTTTTTAGAAGTCTTGGTCATGGGACACATGCAAAATAAGAAAAATTAGTTTCATTTGTGAAGACTGGACCTAGTTGCTACAGAGAAACTTTAATCGGGTATAACTGGTTTTAATTAAGGAATTTATAATGTTTTGGATTAAGATTATGTTACTTAGAAAACCTCTAAACACATGTTTATGAGTTAAAGTGGATTCCTCTCAGGATGACAAAAACTAGAAGTTGTTGCTTTCACCTGAATCATAATAAAAAGTGACAATTTATGACAGCCTACTTTTCAAGAACTGATCAGAGAACCGAGGTTGCGGGGTTACAAACTAATCTGAAATCTAAGGAAAGACAAATATCTCTTAAGGAAAAGTATGCCCTGACTTTCCAAGGGGAAAGCACGAGAAGATGATGGGAGCATCATATAAGTTGTGAGATTTTGGCTAAAATTTCTAGCCAATTTCTAAGACTAGATGACTGTCATTAGAATTGAGGACTCTCTAGAATCCAGACACAGAGGGAATTTGCAGCCATTTACAGACATTTCTTCACGGACCTCCATAGAGTACTTAGGGAAAGGGATTGGAGAAAGCCTCCCATGGGCTGCAGGCCTCAAGGAAGAAGCAGCCATAGCCTTGCTGATAAAACCCTGTCTGGAACATTCTGTCCTATGGAAGAAAAAGCCTCAAACCACTGGGCAAAGCATAGCAAAACACTAAGTAGACCCATTATGGCTGAAGGAAGAGAATGGGAATGCGGGAAGCTCTACTTGAGGCAAGGCCAAAAAACTATACAGGCCCAGATTGCTGCAGGGATAGGAGCAAGTTCACCGAGAAAGCCATACTTTTAACATGTAGATGGCTAAGAACAATAGAATCCCACCTCTGTTTCCGGCCATCGAGCCATATAACAGTCAACCAATAAGAGTGTACTTCTGGGAAAGCGGCAAAAACCTGGAGGTATCTACTATTTGAGGTATAAATTCACAGAGAAAATCTAAAGCTGAAAGTGTAACAGGAATATTTACAAAAATCTTATGACAAGTTAAACCCTACCCTAAATACAAGGTAAGGCTAGGGAAATATGAAGCAGATGATGTAAATATAGAGAGTAATTAAAGCAACAACAAAACCCAAATATGCCTTAACTCCTAACAACAATGAATAAATATCAAAAGTCTAGCAATCAAAAGAAGCATACTTGTTTGGGGGCATAACTACTATTTTCTCCAGTTTGTTCTGTTCTGCAGATAATTTCCAAAGCTAAAAAAAAAAAGGAATGAAAAAAAAATCCACCATCAAGAAACAATCAATAAAACCGAGTTCGAATGCGTACCAAATATTGAAACTATCAGGAAATAAGTATCTATAATTAACAAGTTTAAGGATCTAGTAGAAAATTTGGACAACAGACTCAAACACATGAAGATTTTTAGCAGCCAGATGAAAACCGTAAGAAAGAAAAAAAAAATATGAGAACTCCAGTTCTACATGGCAATGCAGGAAGATCTTAAACTCACTCCTCCCAAGAACACACTGAATCTACAGCTACATATGGAACAATTTCCTCTGAGGAAAAAAAAAAAAAAAAAAAACCCTAAAAAACTATCTGAGCAACTCCTACACATTGGGTAAATAAAAAAAAAAAAACAAAAAAAAAAAAAACAAAAAAACACACACACACATCAAGGTGGGAGGGAAAGGCTAAGACACAATCTTGCCATAAACACCACTCTTGGCATGGAAATCCCCAAGGAGGGAACTCAAAATCCAAAGCTTCTCCCTGAGGAGCAAAGGATTTGAACCTCATTATCAGGCACTGTGCCTGGGAGATGAGCTCCCCAAACATCTGGCTTTGAAGACCAATGGGGCTCATATCCATGAAACCCAAGTGCTGTAGCAAACATGGCAACAGCCCTCAAAAGGCTCATTTGTGGGTTCACTCTCCACTGGAGCCTGAGCAGAGGCAGCCAATGGAGAAATGCCCAGATTTAATATGAAAGAGGCTTATTATTTTATTTATGTTTTTAAGGATTTTATTTATTTATTTGAGAGAGAGAGAGAGAGATCACAAAAGCAGGGAGAGGGTTAAAGGGAGAGGGAGAAACAGACTACTTGCTAAGCAGGAAGCCTGATGTGGGATGTGGGGCTCCATCCTAGGACCTTGAGACTATGACCTAAGCTGAAGGCAAATGCTTAACCACTGAGCCACCCAGGCACCCTTATTTAATTATTTTAAAGTATTGACTTGGGAGGCAGACATCTAATTAAGCACACAGCTAAGAGCCCACTGTAATCCTACTTACCAACCCCCGGGTACTAGACAGACAGCAGACTAAAACATACCCCAGTCTTTCTGTGAACAACACAGCACCTATTTTCTTGTCCTGAAATTTCAGCCTGAGGGGCAGTTTCCTGGTCTGGCACACATCTAGGCACCTACTGAAATGTACTCCAGGGGTGAAGACTAGTGATATCATGTTTGTGCTTTCTTTGTGCCTTGTTCCAGCTTACTGGTATCTCACAGAAAGGAACTTAGGCCTTGTTTGGTGCCTCAGTTTTTGTGGCTGCCACCAGGGGACATCACTAGATTAATGTGGCTCTGGGAACCAGAGAAGTTTATGCTCATGAGTCTCATAGGACTGTTACCAATGAAGAAACAGTTGATTAGTGGCTAACACTTCCTGGGCACAAGAAGAGGCAAAAGACCTAGGTACCTGGTCTTTCTGAGTTTAGCTTATCATCAGAGTTACAGAATAAAGGGTAAGTTTCCAAATAAACACACATCTAAGGGCCCACTGTAATTTTCTACAGAAACTTCAGGGGGTGGGCACTGTCTTTCCATTCCCTCTGCTGTACTGCGGAGTGAAGAATCTCCCAAAGAGAATTTGTACATGTCTGGTGATCTGGTTTTTGTGGCTGCTACCCAGGAGATGCTGCTTATCACTTAACTCTGTTAGCCAGCAGGGCTTGTATTGTTGGGTCCCATGGGACTGTAACCAAGAGAGAGACAGTTTTGGGGCTGCTATCACCCCCAGGATACTGCACAGAAAGCATGCTAAACCTCCCTTACAATTTTCTATGAAAGACTTAATTGCTTGTCCTGGAGCTTAGGCATGAGGGGAAGGTTTCTGGTTTGGCACACCATTAGTGCACTGAGATATACTCTAGGTTGGTTGATTCCATTCTCTTGGAAAGGGGATTGTATACAAACCTGGTATCAGAGTTTTGCAACTGACACACAACTAATGATTCTAGATTATCTGGCTCTTATAGCCAGCAGGATTTATGGTAGTGGTCACACAGGACTATATATTAGAATATTTAAACACTGCTACTTAAGGTTCTGACCTTCCAAACATGAAAAATTTCAAATCACTTAACTTTATGTCTAAAGGAACTAGAAAAAGAGAACAAATGAAACCCAAAGTTAGTAGAAGGAAGGAAATTACAAAGATAGGAGTGGAAATAAATGAAATAAATTGAAGCTAAAAAGACAATAGAAAGAGCAATGAAAATTTCTTTTTAAAGAACCAGCTTTTTTTTTTTTTAAGATTTTATTTACTAATCAAGAGAGACACAGAAAGAGAGAGAGGCAGAGACACAGGCAGAGGGAGAAGTAGGCTCCATGCAGGAAGCCTGATGTGGGACTTCATCCCAGGGACTCTGGGATCATGCCCTGAGCCAAAGGCAGACACTCAACCACTGAGCCACCCAGGCATCCCAAAGAACCAGCTTTTAAACAAAATTGGTACCTCTTTAGTGAAACTCACCAAGGATAAAAGAGATAGGACTCAAAACCAGAAATGAAAAAGTAGATGTCATAACTGATACCACAGATCATAAGGATCAAAGGATCATAAAAGATGACCATGAATATTTACATGTCAATAAATTTCTCAATCTAGAAGAAATGGGTAAGTTTATAAAAACATACAATGAAAATCAGAACAAACCAATAAATAGCAAGGAGATTAAATCGGTAATTGAAGACCTCTCAACAAAGGAAAGACCAGGACCAGACAGACCACTTCATTGGTAAATTCTACCAAACATTCAAAGAAGTAATACCAATTCTCTCAAACTCCTTCCAAAAAAATAGAAAAGAAGGAAATACTTCCAAAATTATTTTTGTGAGGCCAGCATTACCAGGCTAACAAAAATAGACAAGGATGCCACTAGAAAATTATAAGCCAATATCCCTGATGAATGTAGAAATAAAATGTTCAACAAAATATTAACAAATCAAATTCAGCTGTATGTTAAAAGTACCATACACTGATCAAGTAAGATTAATTCTAAGGGCACGGGTGGCTTAACATCTGCAAATCAGTCAACATGATATATCACATAAACAAAATCTTCCTCAAAGAGTTAAAAATAGAGCTAACCTATGACCCAGTAATTGCACTGCTGGGGGTTTACCCCAAAGATACAGATGCAGTGAAGTGGCAGGACACCTGCACCCCGATGTTTATAGCAGCAATGTCCATAATAGCCAAACTGTGGAAGGAGCCTCAGTGTCCATAGAAAGATGAATGGATAAAGAAGATGTGGTTTATGTATACAATGGAATATTACTCAGCCATTAGAAATGATGAATACTCACTATTTGCTTCAACGTGGATAGAGCTGGAGGGTATTATGCTGAGTGAAGTAAGTCAATCAGAAAAGGACAAACTATATGGTTTCATTCATTTGGGGAATATAAAAAATAGTGAAAGGGCTTAAAGGGGAAAGGAGAGAAAATTAGTGGGAAATAGAGAGGGTGACAAACCATGAGAGACTCCTAACTCTAGGAAATGAACAAGGGGTAGTGGACGGGGGAGGTGGGCGGGGGGATGGGGTGACTGGGTGACGGGCACTGAGGGGGACACTTGACAGGATGATCACTGGGTGTTATTCCATATGTTGGCAAATCGAACTCCAATAAAAAAATATACAAAAAATAAGTAAAAATCAAGGATAAAAATTATCTCAATAGAGAAAAACAATTTGACAAAATTCAGCATAATTTATGATAAAAATTCTCAACAAAATGAGCATAGAGGGAAGGTACCTCAACATAATATAATAAAATAAATGACAAGCACATAGCTAACATCATTCATTTATTGAATTTCCTCTAAGATTAAGAACAAGGCAAAAATCCCATTCTCCTCACTCTTATTCAGTATAATATTAGAAGTCCTAACCAGAACAATTAGGTACAAACAGGCAACTAAATTGAAAAGGACAAGGTAAATTAGTCACTATTTGCAGATGACATATTATAGGTAGAAAATTCTAGACTCAATTCCTCCCTCAAAATAAAACTAATCAACAAATTCAGTAAAATTATAGGATATAAAACCAATATAAACAAAGATGTTGTATTTCTGTACACTAGTAACAACCTATCAGAGAAATTGGGAGAACAGGCTCACAATTGCATTAGAAAAATAACATATCTGAGAATAAATTTAACCAAGGAGGTAAAAGACCTGTACACCTAAAACTTTAAGGTATTAATTAAAAACACTAAAGAGGACACAAATAATGGAAAGATATTCTGTGTTGGTGGATTTGAAGAATACTGTTAAAATGTTCTTATTAAAAAAATAAAAATAAAAAATAAAATGTTCATATTACCCAAGGTAACTTACAGATTCAATGCAATTTCTATAAAAATTCCAATGGCATTTTTCACAGATATGGAACAAACAATCCTAAAACTTATATGGAACCATAAAGATTCTGAATATTCAAAGCAATCTTTAGAAAGAAAAAAAAACTTGAGGCATCACATTTTCTTATTTCAAACTACATTACAAAGCTACAGTAATCAAGACTGTATGATACTGGTATAAAAACAGACACGGAGGTCAGTGGAACAGAAATAACATTCTAGGAATAAAACTACACATATATGTTCAAATAATTTATAATAAAGAAGCCAAGAATTTAAGTAGGGAAAGAAAAGTCTCATTAATAAATGGTGTTGAGAAAATTGGAGCACTCTCTTACACTGTATTCAAAAGTAACTCAAAATGGATTAAAGACTTGAATGTAATACTTGAAACCATAAAACTCCCAGAAGAAAACAGGCAGTAAGCTCATTGAAATTAGTCTTGATAATTTTTTGGATTTGACACCAAAAGAAAAGCAACAAATAAAAAAAAAAAAAGCAAGTGAACTACATCAAAGTAAAAGCTCCTTTAGAGTACAAAAAACCTATTAACATAATGAAAAGAGTTATCTACTGAATGGGAGAAAATATTTGGAAATCACAAATCTGATAAGGGATTAGTATCCAAAATATATAAAAAATTCATACAACTCAATATCAAAAAACAAAAATCGTCTAAAAATGGGCAGAGGATCTAATTAGATATTTTTTTCAAAGAAGACGTAGAGATGCCCAACAGGTATATAAAAAAGTGTTCAACATCAGTAATCATCAAGGGAATGAAAATCACACTACAAGAAGATATCACCTCATACCTGTTAGAATAGTTATTCTCAAAAAGAAAAAAAAAAAAGCTGGCAAGAATGTGAAGAAAAGGGAGCCCTTGTGCACTCTTGGTGGGGATGGTAATTGGTCCTTCCACTATGGAATACAATTTGGAGATTTCTCAAAAACTTAGGAGTATAATTACCATATCATCCAGCAATTCCACTTCTAGGTAGTTATTGGGTGTCAATGGATAAACTGATTAGGAAAATGTGACATATGTATACAGATACATATACACAATGGAATATTATTCAACTACAAAAAAGAAGGAAAATCTTGCCATTTGCAATAACATGGATGGACCTCAATGACATTATGCTGAGTGAAATAAGTCAGAGATAGACAAAGACAGCCACTAGGTGAGTCAATTACTGTTTCTGATGATTTTCAAGGCAATATGTCTAAATGCCCAAAGACCCAAACTTGAAAGCTTCAACTCTTAGCTTTTCTGGGCTTTTACATAAGAACCTGATTCTGAAAAATGTCATTGCTTTTCTCTTGACAATAAAATCAACCTATTATGAAGACCAAGAAATGAAGTTATTTTTTCCCTTTTTCATTCAAATACCTATAGTACCACAGGAAATTCACTATATTTCTCTTTTACACTTACTGAAACTTTAAAAAAATATAAACATCATTTAATCCTAGAAAGTAGGCACTGACATCATTGCTGCTTCAAGGAGGAAGTCTCAAAGGTTCATATATAGGGATTGTGAAAACCTAACTAAAGCTCATGCTCTTACCTGTAAGAACATTATCATCACTGCCTATGCTAAGCTGCTCAACAGCAAAGCCTATATCAATGTGTAGGACACTAATATGACACCTATTTTCTTGAAATAGTCGGTGATAATCAGAATCTGATGGTTCTCATTGGACTGTAATCTAGTTAAAATAACACTACTTTATATTTTTATTAAAATTCATGTTGAGAGCTATTAATCATCAATAAGTAGATATTGATTATCAACTTTATACCTGACATTTAGCTTTGTTGTTATACTACTTATAAATGCAGCTTGGGAGTTTCCAGCCATACACTGTGACAGATTTTATTTCATCAATATTTTTCAAATTGTGGCCTATATAGTACATATGTCAAAACTATGTGGATGCTAAGTTAAAAGTGTGGACTCTGGAACCCAATCAGGGCCACTGAAAACAGATTTGCTAATAAAGAGGCCTGGGAATCTGCATTTGAAAGAAGTTTTTATGGATAATCATTACTTACATTGAAGTTTGAGAACTACCATAATCTATACTTATAAAATGGTCTGCCATTTGGAGAATCTTTCTGTTAAAAAAAGGTGGGAAGAAAAATGATCTGGAAGACTGGTATAAATGTTAATAGCGTTTGCACCCACCACATCCTTCTCAGGACATTTTACTTCTAAATTATTCAGGTTTTCTTTCATGTTACTATTAGGAAACTTTTCTTTTTTCAGTTGAATGCTATAAATTTCACATCTTGCTCCTGGTAGTACTACTCTGTGAGTGACCTAGTTTGGAAAGAAATTAGAAGTGCTCATGTATTTTTTTTTAGGAATTCCTTCCCCAGTTTCTACATTTTGTTCCACACCACCATTCCACAGCAGAGTTCATCTTTTGGGTCTAGATTGCTCCACTTAAAAGCAAAAGAATAAAGATGCCACCTGCCCCTAATTCAAACACATCTGCCTTGATTTTTATGGCATGCTTCCTTTCTAAATATTAACCTGGGAAGACTTCCTGATCCCAACTAGCTGTAGCTGACAATTTTGTTTCTTCTGTGAATGAGGAATTACATCTCAGCAGGCAACTGGCTTGTGTTTGGCAAAAGAAGAAAACGTAAAATAATTGAGAAGATAGGAAGCTGCATGTATTCCTATTTCCATAATTAGCCATATCTTGTGCTCTGAATTCTAAATTTTTGAGAAGGCACATTCCTTAAACTCCAGTTAATAACGGCACATTCCAGAGTTTTCCCAAAAAAGGCAAAAATAGCCCTTGAGATCTGCAATTCAGAACTTGCTAATGTGTTTTCCTTAACTGTCAGATTCATAAAACACTTCAGAAACCACCTCCGGTTTCTCTTTAAAGGTCATTTCACCCTCTAGCAAATTATAGTCATTTCTCCATTTTGTTACTGGTAACTTTGTAGACATTCATACTCATAATGCCATACAAATGCTCTCTTTAATTAATTAATCAATTAAATGCATTTTCAGGATCTATTTTTACTAATTTATTTATTTATTTAAAGTAGGCTTCATGCCCAATTGTGGGGCTTGAACTCACAAACTTAAAATCAAGAGTCACATGTTCTACTGACTGAGCCAGCCAGGTGCCCCTCTGCTCTCTTTATTTTAAACTCCAAAGCAGAAATGGACACAGAGGATTACATCTCTTTTTCCCTTCTCCACTTAGAATCCCAGCTATTCTTAGGACTGGAAAGAGACTTACATCTAATAATATTAGGAAGCTTTTTATTAATTATTTTTCAGTATTATATCATAAAGGATAACATCAGAGAATCTTGTTCCAGCTTTTTCTATCCAGAATAAGCACTTTTTCTCTTCTATTCTTATTGAAACTTGAGCTCTTTTTAACTCCAATGTGAATATCTCTTGCTTCTTATTTCTTGAATACTTTTTTTCCCCACAGATAGGGTGAAACATTCAGCAAGTATTTTTAGAGTAACAAAGACTAAAGTCTAGACAGGCTTCTCTGAACCCTCTTCTTGACTAAGCCTCGACCTGTGTCCATAGGAGTCACAACTAAGCATGAATGATTCCACCCGCTCCCCACACTAAGAGACCTGAGCAAACACTAGCATAGTTTCTAACCAGCTCAAAGCCATGTCCTTAGGATGATTGCCCCAGCCGCCTTGAATGCCTGCCTGAGAAGGCTCAATGCTGCCAAAAAATTTATTGTGTTTTCTAGTCAAGCCCTGCCTATAGACCCTTTTTCTTAAAGCATATTTGTCAGAAAACTTACCACTATAAATCCTCTTTGTCTCTGAGATGTATTGTAACTTTTATAACAAGGAACATCTCTCTCAAGGACCCGGGAGCTGCACCCTTGAAGTGTTATCAGGAAAGACAGGGCCCCTGTCTCCCGGGCTCTCTGGGAAGGTAGGAGCCTCACTTTGACAAGCACCACTCTACAGACACCGATGGCTTAATCACATTGACCAATTCATACCTGCTTGTTGTAATTTTCTACTTGGTTTACTCTGCATGAACCTTCTTCATTCCCACTCAGTACTACTTCATTTTCCCTTTCAGGTGCCCAGTCACGACTGTAAAGATTGGAATTGAGCTCAGTTTACCTGAACTCTCTCTATGCTACTGCACTAGTACTGAATAAAATCTGTTTTGTCATTTTTAACCAGTATGCTGTGCAATTTTTTTCTTTAACAAGAGTACTGTGTACTAAGGTGTCTACTGCGGTACTATGTTAAGTGAAATGGCTGTGGCTTCTATTCTTAGAGACCTAAGGGTTTGCTAGGGCTGAGACTAAAAGTATGATAATTACTTAGAAAGGAACGGTAGCTGGTACTATAAAGGCCTAGAGCAGGGAAAGTCAGAGGTACTCCTTTAGTAAGTAAAAACTGAGCCAAAGTCTTAAGGATGGAGTGGAAGTTAGGAATGCACAGAGGGGGTAAGGAAGTGTACTCCATGCAGAAGGAACAGCACAGAAACACCTTGGGCAGGAAAGGTGCTCAGGAAGGATACATGCAATGAAGGTGGGTTGGTAGCTCAAGCACAGGCACCATGGGCCAGGAAAGAGTGGGGTGTAAGATGGTAGGGCAGATCCACTCAGGCTTGCTTTTCTTTCTTGTACTATTATGAAAAATTAAAACATAAAAAATACAGAAATAGTATAATGAACTTCTATGTACCACCCAGCTTCAACTATTATCAACTTTTATCCTATCTTGTTTTATCTTGTTTTTACCTGTACCTCCCCTCTAAATGGCTTATTCTGAAGCAAATGAAAGATATTGTGGTCTTTCCTCTAAACAGTTCAGTTTTTATTGTATTCTATTTATTTTTACAGATTTATTTATTTGAGAGAGGAGGATGGGGGCATATGCCAATGTGCAAGCATGTGTGAGCCAGGGGAGGGGCAGAGGAAAAAGGAGAGAGAATCTCAAGCAGACTCCCCAATGAGCAGTGAGCTCTACGTGGGACTCAATCTCACAACCCTAAGATCATTGTTAGAAGTTAGTTGGACACTTGGGTTGTCAGGGCCAGGGTCTCCAACAAAACAAACAAAGCACAACACAACACAACACAACACAACACGACACACAAAACACAACAGGGAGCTGGGACAGCTAAAACGAAACCACAATAGCATTCTGTTTTATAACTTACACAAGACCACAATAGCATCCTATCTAGCAGCCCTGCAGAAGTAACTTTTGCAAACCATCTTGAAACAAAACAATTAACCATAAAACACTGGTCACTATCATAAGTTGAGGCAGTTAGTATCCAAATGTCATACCAAAAGATCATCAGCACAATAACCTGACAGGTAGACTGATACATGATCAAAACCCTGATTGGTACACATTGGTAGTCAATCTGCAAGGGGCCCACATGGTGATAACTTAAAATAGTTCTACAAAAAAGCTTCTAAAACCCTCTAGATTTGGATATCAAAATGGCAACTCTCTCAGGTCCCTTCCCTCTCTGGTAGCTTTGTACTACTGCTCAATAAACTATTGCCTTGCTGCCCACCACTCTTAGTCTAGACTACATCTTCATTCTTCATAGTGGCATGACTAAGGGCTTTTCTTATTTTGAGTGTAAGGAGTGCACAAAGCAACAGGGCAGGTGGTAGAGTGTACAGGGGACAAAAAGAATGGATTTAATTAGAAAAACAACACCTGGGCATTTTGGTTTCTATTTTTCCTTTGACTCTGAAACTAATAGAACTTTGTGATTTTGAGATAATTGCTTAAAATCTCTGAGTTTCACTGCATTTATATATGAAATATAGAGAATAATTCCTGCCCTACTTCTTCATGGGGTAAATCTTAAAGAAAACTTTATGGGTATATGGTGAAAAGTACAAGTAATAAATAACTGAAAAAAATTTAACCATATTTGTAGATACCTGTTTTACACTTGGGTTTCTTAGAATATAAAGTTATATTCAGAAGTTCATATAAGTCATTATTCAGTCCATACTTCAGAAGATAGAATGTGCTGCTTTCCAATGAATACAATTTTAGAAGTTAGAGTATGATAAAATCCTGTTTAACCTGCAATGTATTAAAAATACCACATGCACACAGTATGTATATATATATGCATATACAATATAAATGCATGTGTGTGCATGTGCACATGTGTATACATGTATAGTACATTATTTATATGGCAAAATTGTAGAAAACATTGTTATAATAATAGTAGAAATTAAAGTTTATAAAAACAAAAATCAGAGTAATTAAATCAGAGTAATTTAAAAAAATACTGATTACTGGTACTTGAAGAAAAGTGGATTTAATTAGAGGAAGTACAGGAAGTAGATACCTTTTGCAGAGATTCTGAAGAAGTTTTCCAAACACTTAACTATATTTTAGCATTTTACAGCACACATTCATAATTATGCATTTGATTTCAGAACTTTGTTGATATAGGCAAATAGAAACTGTAGTCTTTTTCATGCTGTCTTGATGAAAGATGTAGTAGTAAAATGAGAGAGGGACATTTTTTCCTAATACATTAGCAAGAAGTAGAAGGAAAAAAAAGGTTTAAAAGATTAATTTCAGAGCTACCGTTTATTGAAGGATTACAACAGACCAGATAAATACTTACATTCTCTAAGTACTGATATTTCTGTTTGCTTACTTCTGTTTATGGTCAACTTTTCTTTTTTTTTTTAATTTTTATTTATTTATGATAGTTACAGAGAGAGAGAGAGAGGCGGAGACACAGGCAGAGGGAGAAGCAGGCTCCATGCACCAGGAGCCTGATGTGGGATTCGATTCTGGGTCTCCAGGATCGCGCCCTGGGCCAAAGGCAGGCGCCAAACCGCTGCGCCACCCAGGGATCCCAACTTTTCTTTTTTTATATAGTTTTTTTTTTTTTAAGACTTTATTTATTTATTTATGAGAGACACAGAGACAGAGAGAGGGGCAGAGAAAGGCCATGGAAGAAGCAGGCTCCATGCAGGGAGCCTCACATGGGACTTGATCTCGGGTCTCTAGGATCACACCCTGGGCTGAAGGCCGGGCTAAACCGCTGAGCCACCCAGGCTGCCCTCTGGTCAACTTTTCTATAAAAAATAATATATCTATTTTTAAAATGCACAAATCATGAGGGTTTCTACCTTAATAAATTTTTATAGTTTAAATTCACCTGGTATGTGACTATCCGTGACTATCACTCAGATGAAGAAACAGAAAATTAATCAGAGAAGTCTTTCTTGTTCAGCCTTTCTGTCACAATCCCCCTACCATGGATAAGCACTCTTCTGACTGCTAAACCTATAGGATAATTAGGCTAGCTTTTGAACATTACATAGATGCAAGAACACAGTATATACCGTTACGTGTCTGGCTTTTGCCATTTTGTGTATTATAGTCATCCGTGATTTTCCATGTAGGTGTAATATGTTTATTTTTATTGCTGGATAAAGTAGCTGCTCAAGTCTTTTTTTATTTTTTTTTATGGGAATGTCTGCCTTTAACATTGATTTATAGAGTACTTAGTTATATAGAACTATATATATATATATATAGTTGTATATAGTTATATACCTCAGTTCTGTATATATTTAGTTATATATATCTCATATATAACCATATATACACATGTATAACTACACATGTAGCATACACACATATATTTATATATTTAAAACATATATATATAACTAAGTATAGATAATTATTTTTTTCTATTTCATGGCTTGTCTTTTCACTTTGCTCTTGGTATCTATTACCATTAAGAGTATACAGCTTCCGTTATATTTTTACTTTGTATAATACTTCATTTAAAAAGTAGAAATTTTTACTTTTATCGTGCTTTTATCTCTGCCTCGTGACATTTTTTTTCCTATTTAAGGAATTTTATCTAGAACAAGGTTCATGAAGCTATTTTGCTATATTTCCTTTAAAAGCTTGCTTGTTTTCTCCTTTCTTTCTTTCTTCTTTCTTTCTTTTCTTTCTTTCTTTCTTTCTTTCTTTCTTTCTTTCTTTCTTTCTTTCTTTCTTCTTTCTTCTTCTTCTTCTTCTTCTTCTTCTTCTTCTTCTTCTTCTTCTTCTTCTTCTTCCTTCCTTCCTTCCTTCCTTCCTTCCTTCCTTCCTTCCTTCCTTCCTTCCTTCCATTTTTATTGTATTCTATTTATTTTTAAAGATTTATTTATTTGAATAAATCTTCCTTCCTTCCTTCCTTCCTTCCTTCCTTCCTTCCTTCCTTCCTTCCTTCCTTCCTTCCTATACCTTTTTTCATTTAGATTGATAATTATCTAGAATTGATTTTTGTGCATGGCAAGAAGTTGGGGCTGAGTTTCATACTTTCTCATACTGGAACTCATGTTAGTTTTACATTGCTGCTTAATACATTACCACAAGCTTGAGGGCTTAAACCGACACAGATTATTTTATAATTATCTAGGTCAGAAGTCTGACATGAGTCTCACCCAGCTGATGTCAATTTGTTGCAGGGCAGTATCTCCTTCTAGACATTCTAAGAGAGAATTGCCTTTTCACACCTGCATGCCTTGGTCCATACCCCTCCCTCCGTCTTCAAAGCCATCAATGGGGGAACACATTTTTCTACTCTTCCGTAGTTGTATATCCCTCTGGCTCTGTCACTATGTTGAAGTGTCAACTGTGTCATAAAATAATTTCATCATTTTGTTGTGTGTTTCAGTGGTCTTTTTGTACATTCTTATCTTAATAACCTATTGGGTTTATTACTGTGCTTTATGATGAATTTGTTTAGTAGTTGGATCTTCCAACTTCATTCCTCTTCAAGACTGTCTTGGTTCTTTGCCTTTCCATATAAATTTACAAGTCAGCTTATTGATTTTGATAAATTGGTACTGTTTAAATTGCAGTGAAATGATAAATTCAGTGAGGGAGCACTGATATTTTTATATATTGATTTTTCCATTGCATGTGCACAGTATCTTCCCAAAATTAGGGAGGGAAGGTATTTTACTTTCCTTTAATAATGTTCTCTATTCTCTGTGTAGAGGTTATTCATAGCTTTTGTTGTATTTTTTCCCATGCATTTGATATTTTTAAATAATGTTAAATTATACTCTTTTTTAAAAGTTGAATTTTTATATTTGTATCTGGAGACGTTTCTATATTACCTTACTGTTTTATCTTCAGATTCATTTGGATTTTGTATGTACACCAGTATGTCATCTGAACAGTTTGATTTTTTCCAATCCAATATTTTACTTTTTTTGTCCTCCATATTGCATTGCCTAAAACTTCCAGCAAAATGTGAAAAGTGGTGATAATAGGTTTTATTTTCTCATTCTTGACACCATAAAGAAAGTTTTCAGTATTTTACCATGAAGTAGACTAATTTCTTTTTTTTCTTTTCTTTTTTTTTTTTTTTGAAGTAGACTAATTTCTGTATGTACTTTTGTAGATGCTCTTAATTTGATGGGAATTTTTTTTTGTATTTTACTTAAGTGTTTATATGTTATATAAAATGAATAAGCATTGATTGTCAAATACTTTATTGTGATAATGATATATCTCTTATTCTTTTAAAAAGATGATTTTCACTGATTGGTTTTCAAATGTTAAACATATAATGTATTATTGGAACATACCTAGTGTGTTACCAGCTATTATCCTTCTCCATTGCTAGATTCAAATTTCTAATATTTTTATTAGGAAATTTTATACCTATGGTCCTAGAAGAGGTTGGTCTATAATTTTCTGTTTTTACAATGTTATCTTCTAGTATTGACATCAAGGTTGCTCCGCCCTTCTAAAAATAAATTTGAAGTATTTCTTTTCTTTGGCTAGTATGTAAAGATTGTTTATTTCTCTGTATATTTAGAAGAATTCACCAGTGAGTCCATTTGAAATAGGTGCTTTCCTTGGAGAAGTCTTCTAATAATAGTTTCAATATAATTAATAGCATTAGAATTATCCATTTACTCTATTCATTCTGCTATCAGTTTTGGTGAATTGTGTTTAAATGGGAATTTGTCTATTTAATTTTAATTTTCTAGTGTCCATAAAGTATTACATTTTAAAATTCTGTGGAATTAGTACTAATATCACATTATTTCTGGTTTTGGTAATTTGTGCTTTTCTTTTTTCTTGATCAAACTTGCTAGGTTTTTATTATGTATTATTTTTTCCATTAACCAACTTCTGGTTCATATAATTTCCCCCCACAGTTATTTTCTATTTCACAACTTTGATTCTAACTTCTGTTATTTCTTTGCTTCTACAATTTTGGGATTGAGTTGCTGCTCTTTTCTAATTTATTATAAAGGATACTTTGATACTGGCTTTTCTGCCCTTAAAACATACCATTTGAAATTGTGTAATTGAGTGGTTTTTATTCACTATGTTGTATAATCATCCCCACTATCTAACTTAAGAAAAATGTCTTTAACAGACCTATTAGCCATCACTTCCCATTCCCACCTCCACTGATTCCCTGGCAACCACAAATCAACTGTCAATGGGTTCACCTGTCCTTGGATATTTCAGATAACCGCAATCATACAATACATGGCCTTTTGTGTCTGGCCTCTAACACTTTAGTAACAATTTTTTCAAGACTCATCCATGTTGTACCAGCAACAGTACCTAACTCCTTTTTATGCCTAGATAATATTCCATTGTACAGATATACCAAATTTGTTTATCAAATGGAAATTTTGGGTGGTTTCTACCTTTTAACTGTTATAAATAATGCTTCTATGAATATTTAAACACAAGTTTTTGCATGACTACATTTTCACTTGTCTCGGGTTTGTACCTAGGAGTGGAATTTCTGGATCATATGTTAACTCTACATACATAATTTTTTGAAGAACTGCCAAATTGTTTACAACAGTCATGGCAGCACCATTTTGCATTCCCATCAGCTATTTATGAGAGCTCCAATTTTCCAACATCCTTAGCAACACTGTTGTCATCTGTCTTACTGATTATAGCCATCCTACTAGGGTGTGAAGTGGTATCTCATTGTGGTTTTGATTTACATTTCCCTGGTGCCTAATAATGGTGAATATATTTTATGTGCTAATTGGCCATTTGTATATCTTTACTGGAGAAGTGGCTTTTCAAATCCTTTGCCCATTTTTAAACTGGACTATTGATATTTTTATTATTGACTTAGAAGACTTCTTTATATTATAAATATAAGTATCTGTTCAGATCCATAATTTCCAAGTATTTTTTCCCATTCTGTGGGTTATCTTTATTCTTGTGTGACAGTGTCTTTTGATGCTTCAAAGTTTTTAATTTTGATGAAATTCTATTTATATTTTATATGTGGCTGTTTATGATTCTGCTGTTATACGTACAAAACTGTTGCCTTATTCATAGTCAGGTAGTTTTACATCTGTATTTCCTTCTAAGAGTTTTATTGTTCTATCTCTTGATTTAGACCTTCAATTCATTTTGAACTAGTTTTTTAATGGTGTGAGGTAGAGGTCCAAATTTATTCTTTTGTACATGCACAGTCAGTTGTTCCAGAACTATTTGTTGAAAAGACTATTCTTTTCTCATTATATGGTCTTGGCATTATCAAAAATCAATTGACCATGGATGTTTATTTCTGGATTCTCAATTTTAATGCACTAGTCTATATATCTGTTCTTATGTTTATGCTACACTGTCCTGATAACTGTAACTTTGTTTTAAGTTTTGAAATTAGGAAGTTTAAGTTCTCCAATTTTGCTCTTTTTTCTCAGTATTATTTTGGCTATTCAGGTCCCTTGCATCACCATATGAATTTTAAGAAGAACTTATTTGTTTCTGGGGAAAAAAAAGCAGCTGCAAAAAATTTTATAAAGATTTTATTTATTTGAGAGAGAGAGAGAGAGAACAAGGGGAGGAGCAGAGGGAGAGAGAATCTCAGGCAGACCCTGCACTGAGCACAGAGCTCAGAGCCTCATGGAACTTGATTCCACAGCCCTGAGACCATGACCTGAGCCTACACCAAGATTGGACACTTAAGTTGCCCCAGCAGTTGGAAATTCGATAGGATTTACATTGAATCTGAAGATCAATTTGTAATCTTTGATTACTATCTCAACAATGTTAAGTCTTCCCCTGCACATGGGGTATTTTCCATTTATTTAGATCTGCCTCTGTTTTTTTTTTTTTTTTTTTTTTTTTAAGATTTTGTTTATTTGAGAGAGAGAGAGAGGCAGCACAAGCAGGGAGAGGGGCTGAAGTAGAGAGAAAAGCAGACTCCCCACTGAGCAGGGAGCCTGATGTGGGGTTTGATCCTAAGACCCTGGGATCATGACCCAAGCCAAAGGCAGACACTTAACCAACTGGACCACCTAGGCACCCCTGCCTCAGGTGTTTTTTTGGTTTTTTTTTTTAAACAATAAGGGTACAAATGTTGTAGTTGTAAAAAAAAAATTCTCAAGTACTTTATTCTCAATGGAATTTGTCAATTTCCTTTTCAGATTGTTTATTGTTAGTACACAGAAATACAATCCGTTTTTGATTTCGTATTCTGCATCTTTGCTTAATCATTTATTACTGCTATAAGTTTTTGTGGATTCTTTAGGATTTTCTATATATAAGATTATGTCATTTCCAAAAGACAACCTCTACGTCTTCCTTTCAAATTTGAATCACTTTCTTTCCTTTTTATTGTAAATTGATTTAACTAATTGACTTAGCTAGAAACACCAGTATAAAGTTTAATAGAAGTAATGAGATTAACTATGTGTCCTATTCCAGAACTTAGGGGGAAAGCTTTCAGTCTTCCAATCCTTTTTTTATTTTTTTAAGATTTTGTTTATTTAGTCATGAGAGACACACAGAGAGAGAGAAAGGCAGAGACAAAGGCAGAGAGAGAAGCAGGCTCCTCACAGGGAGTCTGATGTGGGACTCGATCCCCAAACTGGGATCACTCCCTGAGCCAACGGCAGAAGCTCAACCCGAGTCACCCAGGTATCCCTTGTTTTTGTTTTTTTTAAGTATGCTGAGCTTTCTTTCACTAATTTACGAGTTTAAGGCTAAGTTTTTTTATCAAGGGCACCTTTAATTGCATCATGTAAGATTTGATAAGTATTGTCTTCAAGTATTTTAAAGGATCTCCTAATTTTTATTTTTATTTCTCCTGGGAAATTCGCTTATTCAGATGTGCTCTGATAATTTTTAAACATTTAATGATTTGGGGTTCTATTATATTTTGTTCAATTATTCTACAGTTTAAAAAGAAACTACAAATTCAAACTTGAAATTGGTTCAAATTGAGTAAATGGCAATAGCAATTGGTATATATTGGTAAATACTCAATGTAGACTTAAAAATGTTTATCAGTTGTTTCTTACAGATATGTGTCCAATAATTTTATTGTGTTATGGAAATCTTTCATATAATTAATTTTTTGTCCTATCCATTACTGAGAGATATAAAAAAAATCTCTTCAATGATTGTTGATTTGGCTAATTCTTTTTTTTAATGCTAGATTCTTTTGTGTGTTTTATAGTTTGAAACTATGTTTGTGTGTGAATGTGTATGAGTTGTCATTTATCACAACAAAATGTTCACTTAAGTTCTAGTGATTTTTTTTTTAATTTTATACTGATATTAGTATAATTATACTAGTTCTCATTTGGTTAAGGTTTGCATAGTACATTTTCTTTCATACTTTTAATTTCTTCTTTATTTATTTATTTGTATATTTTTTATTGGAGCTTGATTTGCCAACATATAGCATATCACCCGGTTTCTTTTTTTTCTGTGTATCTATTATTTAAGTGTGTTTCTTGTAAGCAGCATATCATGTTTTTAAAACCAATTTGACAAACTTAATCTTTTAAATAGAATATTTAATCCATTAAGATGCAATGTAACCACTCAAATATTTGGGCTTAAATGTATCATTTTACTGTTTTCTGTCTCATCTTGCCATCTTAAAATTAACCTACTATTATTCTACTCTCTGATTTTTTCCATTTTCCTTCTTTATTGTTATCTATTAAACATTTTAAATTACCCTAGACATGCTAGTATGCACCACTGATTTATTAGCATTTGTCATAAATCAGTGTCTTTTCCACTTTCTAAAAAGGTACCTTAAAATGCCCTATATCATTTAGCTGCCTCATGCCTTTTGTGCTCTTATCATATATTCAAATTATATTATATATATATTTAAAATTCTAGAATACATGTTTTAATTTGTTAATATTTATTTAGTGTTGTCCATATATTTATTTTTTCCTGTGTTCTTCATCATTCCTGTATTTTCATACTTCTGAGTTTATTTTTGTTTTGCCTCAAGATATCTCTTTTATTGAACGCCAGATATTCCATATTAAAAATTTCAGACATTCAGGATGATAGTATCTTTTCCCAGAGATGACTTAGTCCTCTTATTGGCAGGTAGTTAGACAAGTGTGAGGGATACAAGCATCTGAATTGAGCCAGGAATGGAAATTTTCAAGGCTGTTTTAGTCTTTGTAAGTCTTAATCCATTTGTTTTGCCTACTCCTATGACTTAGTTCTTTAAGGCCCTCAACTAAAACTCACGGTGTTTACACATCTCATCTCTTTGGGAAACCTCAACTTTACTTCCTGGACTGATAGCTCTTCCTATATTCCCAGTTTCTCCTTTCTGCTTGGCTAGTCATACTGTTTCTCTGTATGGTTTAGGAAGAAGCAGATTCACTGAGATGATATGTCATGCACAGTTACTTCTTTGTGGTCTCACTTTTTCTGAGAACCAGCCTCCATAGTCCTAGATGCCTTGGTTGCTCTTCAATTATCTTTTTTATTTAATTTAATTTCTAGGTTAATTTTTATTTAATTTAATTTCTATGTTAATTTAATTGTTCTCAACATGAAGGTTAAGATGTTCATAACCAAAATGGAAATCTTTCTTTTGTTACTTCTTACAATAGTCTATAACATGTTTATTATTACTATGAAAAACTTGGATCCAAATAAGGTGATTTAACTTAATTAAGGTCATACCAGTGAGTGGTGAAGCTATTGTTATTTTTCTTATTTAAAACTTGTGCTATTTACAAAGCAGTATTATGAGATGAAATATAGAGTCTGGAGCAGAGTGAGAACATGATATACCTTAAGAATAAGAAAGAAAATGGTTAAGAAACTCAAGGTCTCTGAGCTATTCAGTAATTGGAACCCACAGTCTGCCACGACTTGGTGTCAATGTTAGTAGGAAGAGATAGCTTTTAAGTATATGTGCTGCCAAAGTGAGCACAAGGGAGACACAGCTTCTAAGCATTCATTATAAGATGCTTCCAAATCAAATAATCACAATTTAGGCAAAGCTTATAGACTTATTTACTCAGATACATTATACATTTCTTAAAAATGCAAATTATTTACTCTACTTGTCAGTATCACTGCTAATTAGGCCAAATACAGCATTGTGTGAACTGCAAATAATTACTGAATCACAATATATTTAACTGAACTACGATGGTAGCCTTGCCCTTATTGCAATCTATACTTTAAAACATAAATATATACTTGTAATCAATGTTCCTAATTATGCATGTTGTATTTAAATACAATGTCATACTATCAGGTATAGAAAGACTCCTAATGTGTATTCTTATAGAAAATTCAAGCAAATTTCTGGACTTTAAGATCTATGATAGCAGTAGCTCTGTGTCATCTTATTTTATTCACCCATAGTGGACTTCGAGTTACATTGGCTGATTGATGGTTGATGGAAACACAACAATTTCATGTATATACAACTGTATACAACTGTTAGCCAGAGGGGAAAAAATATATAGCCTTGAGTATAGGTGGAGTGACTGCATATGTGTAAGAGAGAGACTCTTGAAAGACCTGATCCCTGTTCCTTCAAATATCTCCTACTTGCCAAGTTTTATTAAGTAAATCATCATCAAGGGAGACCAACTTCTTCCCTTTCAAAAGTTGTCATAGTTCCTCAGAAAGTTAATACCTTATTGATTAAACACATTTCCCCAAGAGTGAGATCATTAGCTCATGCATACATTTAATACATATTTATTTCCTAATTGCTCCTTGGAGTATAAAATTTATAGATTGAGTATAATATAGTGCCTGCCGTCATGAAGCTTATAGCTCATGATTAGATACAATTGAAAGAGATGCATTACAGCATAATAAAAAGTTTCAGCTTTGGCAATAAATTCTAGTTTCATTCTTCAATAGTTGTTTGAGTTTAGATAATTCAATCAACTACTTTAAACTTAAGTTTCCTTCTCTGATAATTATGATGTCACTTTGGGTTGCTTTGAGATTTTTTTGAGATAAAATATTTAAAGTATTTAACACTCTACCTAACAGCAGACACTATATATCTATATCTAGCATTTAAAAATTATTTGAATTGAAACTTTTAAAAATAATTAAATTTTATATGTTTTACATATATTGGTAATATGAGACACAGGGTAATTTAAATTTCTGTAAATATAAGAGAATATGTTGAATTAACATTTTAGATACAGTAAAAAAGGCACAACTCAAAGGAAAACAAGCAACTCAGAGAGAAAAACAAGACCAAACTATATACTACCAAAATAGAGTCAATTTAACTTTAAGGACACACATAGGCTTAAAGTGAAGGGATGGAAAAAGATATTCCATGCAAATAGATATTAAAAGAGAGAAGGTATAGCTACACATACATCAGACAAAATAAACTTTAACCAAAAATTGTAACGAGATAAAGAAGGTCATTATATAATGATAAAGTGATCAATTCATCAAGAAGATAAAACAGTTGTAAATATATATACATCTCAGTTTGTTATGCAAATACTAACAGAGCTGACAAGAGTAACTGACAACATTACAGTAATAGTAGGGGACTTCAATACCTCACTTCTAACAATAGATACATCATTTATACAGAAAATAAATAAGGAAACATTGATCTTGAGGTATACTTTAGACCAAATGACCTCACAGATATATACAGAACATTCCATCCAATGGTATCAGAATACACATTCTTCTCAAGTGCAAGTGAAGCATTCTCCAGGATAGAATATATGTAAGGTAACAAGTCTAAATATATATGAAAAGATTGAAATCATATCAAGAACCTTTGCAACCACAATATTATGAAACTAGAAATCAACAACAAGAAAAAAAGTAAAAAAATTAAAAATACATGGAAATTAAACAACACACTCCTGAACAACCATTGGGCCACAGAGAAAACCAAGAGAGAAAAGAATATCTTACAACAGATGAAAATGGAAACACAAGATACCAATACTTATGAAAGGCAGCAAAAGTAATGCTGAGAGGGAAGTTTATATTGATAAACTATATTTAAAACTATATTTAAAACTATATTTTAAACTATATTTAAAAAATGAGCACTGGGTGTTATACTATATGTTGGCAAATTGAACTCCAAAGAAAAATACAAAAAAATAAAAAATGAATAAAAAACAATAGTAATAATCTCAAAGAATAAGGAAGAGAACAAAGTGTGCCCAAAGTTAGGATAAGAAAGGAAATAACAAAGATCAGAGCACAAACAAATAGGGAATATAGTAGAATAGATCAGTGAAACTAAGAGTTGACTTTTAAATAAAGTAGAAAAACCTTTAGCTGGACTTGCAAAGAAAAGAACCCAAATAAAATTATAAATGAAAGATGAGACATTACAACTGGTACAACAGAAATACAAAGGATCATGAGAACACCACAAAGAATTTTGTACCAAAAAATTGGACAACCTAAAAGAAATGGATAAATTCCTAGAAAAATATAACATAAGAAGTATGAATCAGGAAGAAATAGAAAATCTTAACAGACCAATAACAAAGAGATTGAATTAGCAATCAAAAAACCTTCCAACAAAGAAGAGCACAAGACCACATGGTTGCACATGTGAAATACACCAAACCTTTGAATAATTAATACCAATTTTTCTCAAACTCTTCCGAAAAACTGAAGTGGAGAGAACACTTCCAAACTCATTTTATGAAGACAGCATTACCATACCAAAGCCAGACAATGCTGTAAACAAAAAGGCAACTATAGGTCAATAACCCTAATGAATCTAGATGCAGAAATTCTTAACAAAATCCTAGTAAACCAGATTCAACAGGACATTAAAAGTGTTATAGAACATGATCAAGTAGGATTTATTAAAAAAAAAAAAAGTAGGATTTATCTGCAGGAAGAAAGGATAATTCAACATAAGCGAATCACTATGATATATCAGCAACACATTAAAAACAAAAATTATCTGATTATTTCAATAGATGCAAAAAATCACTTAATAAAACTCAACATCCATTCATGATAAAGATTCTTGATGAAATAAGTTTAGAGGGTATGGACCTCAACATAATATAGGTCATACCTGACAGGCAGATACCTAACACACTCAACAGTGAAAGATTGAAAATTTTCTAAGATCAAGAACAAGACAGGACTGCCAAGTGCCATCACTTATATTCAATATAGGATTGGAAATCCTAGCCAGATCAATTAGGCAAGAAAAAAAAGAAGGGGCATCCAAAATGGAAAGAAATATGCAAAACTGTCACTTTTTGTAGGTGACATGACATATGTAAAGACAATTCTAAAGATTCCACCTAAAAAGAACCCTCACTTGTTAGAACTAATTAACAAATTCAGTAAAACTGCAGGATAAAAAATCAACATACAGTGGTGTGTTGCATTTATGTACACTAATAATGAACTCTCCAAAAGAGAAATTAAGTAATCTTATGATTTGTTTGCATCAAAAGAATAGCTAGAAATAAATTTAAACAAGGAAGTGAAAGATCTGTACACTGAAAAGTATAAGACATTAATGAAAGACATTGATGATGACACAAATAAATGAAAACAATATACCATACATTCATGGTTTGGAAGCGTTAACATTGTTATAATATTGATACCACCAAAAGTCATCTACGGATTGAATGTAATTCCTATAAAAATTCCAATGGTATTCTTCACAGAAATAGAACAAAAAAAAAATCATTCAAATTTTATATGGGAATACAAAATACAAAACACAAAATAGCCAAAGTGATGCTGAAGAACAAAGCTTGAGGCATCATACTTCCTGATTTCAAGCTGTATTACAAAATTATGGCAAATAGAATAGTATGTAAATAATATAAAAATAGACACACACACCAATGGAACAGATTCAAGAGCTCACACATAAGATCAACTAATATTTGATAAAGAATCAAGAATATTCAATAGGAAAAAGATAGTTTCTACTAAATTGTATTAGGAAAACTGGATAATTACATGCAAAATAATGAAATTGGATCCTTTCACTAACTCATGAAAATTAACTCAAAATGAATTAAAGACTTAAACATAAGAAAATATAGAAAAAAACAACAGTTGTTCCCTAGCAGTGTCTTTGACACTGCTCTTGACAATGATTTTTTTTTACAATAATACCAAGGACACAAGCAGCAAAAGCAAAAATAAAAAAGTCAGATTATATCAAACTAAAAGGTGTCTTCATAGCAAAAGTAACAGTAAACAAAATGAAAAGGCAATCTATGAAATGGGAGAAAATAATTCCAAATGATATATCTGATAAGTGGTTAATAGCGAAAATCTATAAATGACTCATATAACCCAACACCCAACACAATCCAATTAAAAAAATGGGCAGAGGACTTGAGTAGACATTTTCCAATGAAGATATACAAATGGAAATCAAGTATAACAAAATATGCTCCACATTACTGATCATCAGGGAAATGCAAATTAAAATCACAAGAGATATTACTTCATACCTCTCGACATGGCTATTATAAAAAGAAGACAAGAGTTAATTGTTGGTGAGGATGTGGAGAAATAGGAACCCTATGTATTATTGATGGGAATATAAATTGGTACAGCTACTATGGAAAACAATATGGAGTTCCTCAAAAATTAAATATGGAACTACTAATATGATCCAGTAATCCTACTTCTGGGTACATATCTGAAGGAAATGAAATTAAGATCACAAAGAGAGATCTATACTCCTACTATTACTGCAGCATTATTCATTATTGCCAATATATAGAAACAATTGAACACTATAGTTAACAATACTGTATTGTATACCTGAATGTTCCTATGAGAGATCTTTCAGTTTCTCGCTATAAGAAGAACAAAATGGTAATTATGTGAGGTGAAGGACATGTTAACTAACCTTACTGTGATAAACATTTCTCAATATATAGATACGTCAAATCATCGTACTATATACCTTAAACTTACACAATGTGATATGTCACCTATTTCTCAGGAAAGTATGAGAAAAAGAATACACCATGGTACATTCACAGGATTCACTGTGTAAAAAGCTGCTGATGGTTAAGGGACATAAAAACTAGGAATATATGAATATAATCCTCACCAGAGCTGTTTTAGTATTACAGTGGTGATAAAAGTCTCACTGAAGAGGTTTCAAAAAATAGTAATGGAATAGACATTAATTTTATTAAAAAGTGATCAGAGAAATGGGGTAAAAAAATATAGAGGATATGGAATCTAAAAGGCATTTTTTTCTATTTTTTAAAAGATTTTATTTATTTATTCATGAGAGACACAGAGAGAGAGAGAGAGAGAGAGAGAGAGAGGCAGAGACACAGGTAGAGGGAGAAGCAGGCTCCATGCGGGGAGCTGGATGTGGGACTGGATCCCGGGACTCCAGGATCATGCCCTGGGCTGAAGGCAGCACTAAACCGCTGAGCCACCCAGCCGTCCCAAGTTTTTCCTATTTTTTAAATGTATTATATTCCTATGTTTCAAAATAAAATAATATTAAAGGTATATATTGTGAAGTATTTCTGCCATGATTATCTCTTGCTGTTCTTTCTTTGTCTTTCCTACTTTCTTTCTCTGTCTTTCTCCATTCTATTCAAATGTAAATATAAATTCTCAGTTATCCTATTCCCTTTTCATACCCATTAGGTAAGTAATGTAAATGTTGATTTAGCAGTATATAAAGAAAATATTGTGATATCAGCCTTTCTCATTTTTTTTACAGCTATATCATATCCCATGTACCATATCCTCCTCCTTGAAGCATGTATGTATTTTCTTCCAGGAAACTCTAGTGCCCAAGATTAACACTCTGTTCTCTTAGATTCTCTAATCTTTCTCTCTTGATGATCTCTTCTTTGGTTTCTGGCTTTACATACCATTTATATGTTGTGCCCAAGATTGTGAATCCGAGAAACCACCAAGGAGCCAACACCGATGAAAGTACATGAAGGTTTATTAACAAGCTCAAGCTTGGGTATACCCAACACAGCGACACAGACTCAGCTTGGGTGTATCCAACACAGCGATACAGACTCAGCAGAGCAGGGACTTGGACCCCGGAGGTGGGTTCCAGCCGAGTTTTATGGGCTGGTCTAGGGGATTTCTAGAAGGGGTGGAGGAATTTCTTAAGCTCTGTTGACATTCTGATATGGGGCTTTCAAGGTGTTCAGCTCTGTTCTCATTCTAATAGGGGCTTTCAAGGGCATTAAGCTGTTTTTTCCTGTAACTGAAGTAAGGTCAAGTTCAGCTTTTATTCACAGGGGCCTGAGATGGCTGTACTTGTGCTAATGCTGAACTTAAGGTGGAATGGCCTTAATTTTCTTGGCCTCCACACTATATACCAGTGGCTTTCAAATTTGCATCTTAGGTCTGGACGCATGTGCTGAACTTTAAATTCCTACATCCATCTGTCTACTCACTCTCTTTACTTACAAAACTAACATGAACTTTGATTTTGATAACTTAAAAACAAAAATTCCTGACCTCCATCACACTTGTACCCAAAAAGCAACTCCTACTGAATTAAATATTGTGATGATTAATTTCATGGATTAACCTGATGGGGCTAAAGGGCGGCCAGATGGCTAGTGGAACTTTATTTCTAGGTGTGTCTGTGAAGGTGTTTCTGGAAGAAATTAGCATTTGAATCAGTAGACTGAGTAAAGATCTGCCCTCACAATATGAGCAGGCATCATCCAATCCATTGAAGGTTGGAGAAGAGCAAAAAAGTGATGGAGGAGGGAATTCCTTCTTTTTGACCTTAATATCTAATTTTCTTGCCTTTGGAACATGTGCAGTTCTTGGGCCTTTGGATTTTAGAACATATACCAGTGGCCCACTGGTACTCAGGCTTTGGTGATTATACTACTGGCTTTCCAGGTTCTTTAGCTTGCAAATAGCAGGTTGTGGGACTTCACAACCATCATAAGCCAATTCTTGTAATCTCTCTTTTTATCTATGTATATAGATAGAGATATGGATACATCGTAGATAGACAGATATAACAGATGGATGGAAGGAAGGAAGGAAGGAAGGAAGGAAGGAAGGAAGGAAGGAAGGAAGGAAGATGAAGGAAGGAAGATAGGAAGGAAGATGAAGGGAGGAGAAAGAAAGAAAATATGAAAGACAGAAAGAGAAAAAAGTAGGAAAGACAGCAAGGCAGACAGAAAGAAAAAGAAAGGGAGGGAGGGAGGAAAAGGAAATGTTCTGTTTCTCTGAAGAATCTTAACTAATGTGCCCATCTCATTAAACTATAACTCCACTTTTCCCATTGCTCAGGTCACAAACCTTGCTTGGAATTACTCTAATTGCTCTTTTTCACCCATACTCCAAATCCCATTCCTCAGCAAGTCCTATGGTCTCTATCTTAAAATATATCCAAGATAAAAAAAAAAAAAAAAGTATATAATCACCTCCTTCCTTGCTCTTTGATTATCTATTCTTAAAATATTTAGCAGAGTGATTCTTTTGAAATACAAAGCAAATTGTTGTGCCCAAGATTGCGAATCCAAGAAACCACCAAGGAGCCGACACCGATGCAAACACACGAGGGTTTATTTACAAGCAAGCTGAGCTTGGGTCCAAGTATACCCGACACAGCAGAGCAGGGACTTGGACCCCGAGTGGGTTTCAGCTTAGTTTTAAGGGCTGGTCTAGGGGACCTCCAGAAGGGCTGGAGGAATTTCTCAAGTTCTGTTTACATTCTGATATGGGGCTTTCAAGGGCATTGAGCTCTGTTCTTATTCTAATAGGGGCTTCCTGCCCTTGGCTTGGGCTCTGTTCTTATTGTAATAGGGGCTTCCTGCCCTTGGCTTGGGCTCTGTTTTTATTCTAATATGGGGCTTTCTAGGATGTTAAGCTGTAAACTGTTTTCTTCCTGTAACTGAAGTAAGGTAAAGTTTAGCTCTTATTCACAGGGGCCTGGGATGGCTGTACTTGTGCTAACGCTGAACTTAAAGTGGAATGGCCTTAATTTTCTTGGCCTCCACACAAATCATACCACTTCTGTGCCCAAAACTATTCGAGAATCCCAGCTCACTCAAAGTAAATGCTGACTTCATTATAACAGGGAGCATAGCCCTACATGATCTGAAGCCCTTTCTCTTGATCCCTTATGCAAGCACGCTCAGCTTTAGTCCCACCTGCCCATTGCTGTCCCTTAAGTTATGAATGACTTGTCATTCATAGAAGTAGCTCCCACACCTATATATGTTTTGTAGAGATCTCACCTTTTCAGTTATCATGCTGTTTAAAATGGCCATTTTAAGCATTCCTTCCTTGCTTTGTTTTTAACATAATATTTATAATATTTATCATCTGTAGAACGAATGATATACATTAGTTACTTATTTGCTTCCATCTCTATATAGGCAAGCATTTTTTGCCTATTTTATTCACTGTTCTATTGCTAGTGTCTAGAACATAGTGGGTACTTAATATTTGGTGACTAAATGACTGGTAGATAACTTGAGCCTTTATAAATTTTGATGGTTTTCTTGTGTTGCTTAGTTCATGTCAAGAAGAAATGAACAATTTAAACACAAAATCTCTGGTGAGCAGAGAGTGGACCATTTTTACTTCATCTGCAATGATAGGGAATGAAGCAAATATGTTTGAGAGTGAGATACACAGCTACCATCCACAAAAAAGCTCTTTGAGTAATGGGAACAGTTTTCAAGGGCTCTCCAAAGATTTTCTCTACTTTCCACTGAAGACAAAGCATTTCATAACACTCCTACCTGAGCTAAAGCAGAATATGCTAGTGTGTGTTGTTCATAAGATTTAGGAACATTTTGTTCCTAAATGCACATTGTACTATGTATTTATGGATCTCTGAGCACCTAGGAACAACAAGGTTGAGAAAAATACATCACAATTTATTTTAATCCATGTGGCCATATGTCAAACATAGAAAAAATATTTAATGCTATTTTAAATTAAAAAATAAATATTAAGACTAAAAGCAAATCAAAGAAATTGCAAGAGGAACTTCTTTAAATCTATTATTTGCTTAGAATAATAAAAATATATTGGACTGATACTTCTGACCTAGGTAATACTGTTTTTTTTGTTGTTGTTGTTTTAATTTGTTCATTCTACTCCAAGCATATGGCAATAATGCATAATGAATACTTATGAATAATGAAATATTTATGAACAAAGATATAGCAGGGCTCCAAAACAAGATAAGCAGAAATGGATTAGAAACAAAAATCAAGAGAAGAATGAGAATCATGGGCTGCTCTGGGCCTGCCATAGACAGTGGTGTCTGGAATTCAGCTCCTGTATAAAAGTAACAAGGACTAAAATGTCCCCATGTGAGAGGAGATGCATGAAATAATCTTTTGAAGTGATCTGAAATAGACTTTAAAATATATATCAGTATATATTTATGATGCTAAAAATGTATATAAATAACTTTTATTAATACATTAAATCATTAACCCTATAGTGAAAAAAATGAAACAAGCAGAGGTAGGTATTGCAGAGAAGCAAAATTTGCCATCTCAAAGTATGTCTCTTTGGCATGTGGATTATTTGAGACTGATTTTTAAAAAATATTTTTAGAAATCTCCTTTATGGATGGGGTGGGGTGGGGTGGGCAGGAGCAGAGGGAGAGGGCGAATCCCGAGCAGACTCTGTGCTGAACATAGAGCACAAGACTTGATCTCACAACCTTGAGATATAAACTGAGCTGAAAACAAGAGACACACACTCAACCAACTGAGCCACCCAGCTGCCCCAGCTGATTATTTTTAAAAAACAATATACTCAAAAAGTTTCTCTTCTTTGTCTCCCATATAACTGTCTAATTTAGATAGAAGACCTGCTCCAGGAAGGGAACTATCATCATAGATAATAATAGTATAATATGAACTAGGATGGTAGATAGAGAAGAACTTAGAAATGCCTCTTTGGTCAAAGTCCTTTTTAGACCCCCATTGCTTCTGAATGGCACAGCAAATATTTTCTTTTCCTTTCTTTCTTTCTTTCTTTCTTTCTTTCTTTCTTTCTTTCTTTCTTTCTTCTTTCTCTCTCTCTCTCTTTCTCTCTCTCTCTCTTTCTTCTTTCTTTCTTTCTTCTTTCTTTCTTTCTTTCTTTCTTTCTTTCTTTCTTTCTTTCTTTCTTTTTCTTTTCTTCTTTCTTCTTTCTTCCTTTCTCTTTCTGTTTTTCTATTTATCCTTGCCATTCCTCTTGTGAATTGCCTTTGTTTCCTTTGAAGCACCAGACTTCTAACCCCTTTTCCTTAGTCCAGAATGACTTACAGATCTCAGTTTACCTGTTTTTTTTTTTTTTTTTTTTTTAATCTCTCATGCTTATGTAGATTCCCTGTATTTCTCTGACTGACTTATTTTGCTTACCATAATACTGTTTGGCTCCATCTATGTCATTGTAAATGGCAATATTTCATTCTTTTTATGGTTGAATAATATTCCATTAATTAATATTCCACACACACACACACATACACATCTTCCTTATCCATTCATCAATCAATGGACACCTGGGCTGTTTCCATAGTTTGGCTATTGTAGATAAGGTTGCTATAAACTTCAGGGTGCATGGATTCTTTGAATTAGTACTTTTGTCTTCTTTGGGTAAATACACAGTAGTGCAATTGCAGGATCACAGGGTAATTCTATTATTAGCTTTTTGAGGAATCTCCATACTGTTTTTCAGAGTGGCTGCATCAGTTTGCATTTCTACCAACAGTGCCAGAGAGTTCCCTTTTCTCCACATCCTTGCCAAGATCTATTTCTTGTGCTGTTGATTTTAGCCATTCTGACGGTGTGAGGTGATATTTTGTTGTACTTTTGATTTTTATTTCCCTGATAATGAATGATGTTGAATATTTTTCATGTGTCTGTTGGCCATCTGTATGTCATCTTTGAAAAAACATCTATTCATATCTTCTGCCCACTTTTAATTATATTATTTGTTTTTTGAGTATTAAAAGCTCTTTGTAGACGGCAGCCTCAGTGGCCCAGCAGTTTAACACCACCTTCAGCCCAGGGAGTGATCCTGGAGACCTGGGATCGAGTCTCACGTCAGGCTTCCTACATGGAGCCTGCTTCTCCCTCTGCCTGTGTCTCTGCCTCTTTCTCTCTGTGTGTCTCTCTTGAATAAATAAATAAAATCTTAAAAAAAATAAAAATAAAACCTCTTTATATATTGGATGCTAACCCTTTATCAGATAAATCATTTGCAAATATCTTCTCCCATTCCATAGGTTGCCTTTTAGTTTCATTGATTGTTTCCATTGCTGTGCAGAAGCTTTTTATTTTTATGAAGTCCCAAGAGTTTATTTTTGCTTTTGTTTCTCTTGCCTTAGGAGACTTATCTAGTAAGAAGTTGCTATGACCTATATCAAAGAGGATACTGCCTATGTTCTCCTCTAGGATTTTAATGGTTTCAAATAGCCAAAGCAACCCTGAAAAAGAAAAGAAAAGAAAAGCTGGGGGTATCACAATTCTGGAATTCAAGTTATATTAGAAAACTGTGGTGATCAAAAGAGTACAGTACTGGCACAAAAATGACACATAGATCAATAGAACAAAAGAGAAAACCCAAAAATTAACTCACAACTATATGGTTAATTAATCTCTGACAAAGCAGGAAATAATATACAATGAGAAAAAGACAGTGTCTTCATTAAATGGTGATGGGGAAACTGGAGAGCAACAAGCAATATTAGAAAGGGAAATAGGTTACATGGCAAAAAGAATAAAGGAACATTACATTGGAAAAGAATAATACACCAAGAAGATATAAACCCATGAACTTTTTAATGTTTATGCCATCCCAGGTATTTCAGCAAAAACTAAAAAGGACAAAAACAAACTGCCAAATCTACAATCCTGTTGGGAGACTTCACATTTCTATGGTAAAGCAATGGATGAAATGGACCAGAAAAAAATTACCAAGGCTATAAAAATATTAAACAAGAAATAGACATCTAACATGTCTATGAATCCACATATCTATCTCTATATCTGAAAGATAATAGTATGAGATATTCTGTTAGGATTATAAAAATTAATTTTTTATTTTATTTTTTAAGAAATATCTATTCATGAGAGACACAGAAACATAGAAGAGGGAAAAGCAGGTTTCTTGTGGGAAGCCTGATGTGGCACTTGATCCTAGGACCCTGGGATCATGACCTGAGCCAAAGGCAAATGCTCAACCACTGAGACATCCAGATGCCCCAGAATTCATTTTGTAAAAGAATTTCCATTTAATGACCTATTTCATCTTACTGAGATAAATCTGAATTCTGAATATCTTCTGAGCAAAATCAAAAGAGAACTACCATACAATCACCTTTGCATTTGTATTATTAGTTAGTAGCAGTGATAACACAAATGTGTATCGCTTGCATTGTTTTCATTGTCTTTAGTATATTTTTTTCATTGAAGTACTTTTATACAATGAATGACATATGTTTATCTTGCTAGCAAAGTTCCAAGTGAATAGTATTTAAAAATTTAAAGAATACTAAATGGCAGATTATGAAAAACATATTATGAAGGAATTTACTTGAAGACGCTACTCAAAAGCTTTTTGATAATTACATTTAACTCTTTAATGAATCATGTTTATTGAGATGTGCATAAATGGCTGTTATGGGGGAGGAGTACCTCAGGGATGTTATAAAATGCTTTCCATCAAAATAAATAGTAATTACATTTCTGTATTATAAAGACAGGAATTAAATATTTTATAAGGTAGAAATGATTTTAAAGAATATATTCAGGTATTCATGAGCCATTGAACACAAACTCAAAGAATAGGTTTCAGATTTCAAATACCATGTAATCTTCTTTGACCTACATGTAAATTAGTTAGGAGCCATTCATGCAAAGGAAGCCCCTATCTTTCAAAAAGAAAACACATTTTAGACACCTGAAGTGAAACATAGTACAAATTACTAGATCCATATAATTGAAAGAACATCAAATGAAAATATGTATCATGAAGCTAAAACAGTACTTAAAAATGTATCCCTTGAAATTCAATGTTACTAATATAAGACTGAAAATAAATGCTTTTTATCTGTTGAAACTTAAAAGAAAAACTGAGGAACACAGAATAAAGGTTATATTTAAGAGCTAATAGCTGAAATTGATGAGATAAAAAGCAAAGAAACAAAAGAGAAGATCAACAAAACTAGAAATGCATTCTTTTAATGTAGTCTAATAAAATATAAAAAACTTTAACAGGAATGATTTACAAATGAGAAAGAGAAAGAAAGAAAAAGGCACAAATACAAGCAGAAAGGAAAAATCTAACTGGCAGGTATGTTGGAGCTGTGCACAGCAGAGGGCCAATTATGTGCCAATTCTGTTTATTGATGCCATACCTATAGCTTGAAATCTATCATGGTATTCACACTAAAAATTGACAAATGCTATAAACTGGTATTATTTTTGGAGATATAGTTTACTAGCGCCATGAACTAGAGCAGAATCTTTAAAAAATCATTAGTGAATATCTTTGTCAATTTTGAAAAAAGTTATTTAAAAAATTGAAAAACTAGATTGTTTTTTTAGAAAACTATGGATACTCAAAACCTAGATGAACAAGAATTGAAAAACTAAGTATGTATAGCAGTGTTGCTCTACAGCAGATCTCAGACCTGCACAGTTATTCTGTCAACTTTTACTAACATTTCAGAAAATAGAAGAAAGTGAGCTGCCCAAATGACTACATGTGGCTTATATAAATCTTGATTCTAAACAAGAACAGTATAGGAAAAGAAAATTACAGATCAAGATCTACTAGGAACCCAGATCACAAAAGCTGAAGAAATAATAGTAAATTAAATTTAGTGGCATATTAAAAATGTACATATATACAATGAATAAGAAGGGATTATCTCAGGAATAGAAAGATTGTTTAAAATCATAAGGTCTGCTGTGAAACATACCACTTTAGTAGGTAAAGAAAGACATGATCATTTCAGTAGATGCAGAATAAGCATTCAATAGAGTCCAACACTTTTTATGAAGAAAATTAACATTTAAATATAGATGATAATTTTTTAACCCCACAAAGGATATCTATGAGAAAACTAGGGCAGATATATTGACTACATTTTAGAAACATCCCCTGAAAGTTAACAAAAAGACAAGCATGGCCTCTTTTGGTACTTATCAACATGTTACTGAAGCATTCAGCCAAAGAAAACAAAACAAAAATAATTGGCACAGGAATTATATAGGAAGAGATTTTTGAACTTACATTAATATATAAACATCATAGAATGGTCTGTAAGGCTTTGTGTGACCTGACCCTACTTACCTATCCAAGTTCCTTTCCTAACTCTATCCGGCTTTACCCTCTGGCTACATTTGCTTATTATTAAGTTTTTGTTTAGAGTCTTTAAACTGACTGTTGCTTCTGCCCCCCCCCCCCCCCAACCCACCCCCACAACACAAGAGAACAACAAAAAAAACCCCACCCCCCCCCACCCCCCCCCCCCCCACCCCCCCCCCCCCCCCCCCCCCCCCCCCGCTCCTTTTCTCCTTTTCTAGAATGTTTTCCCCAGCTCTATTCATGACTGGCTCCCTAAGGTTTTAGTTCCAGCTTAAATGTATTTCTTATACTCCTGTTTATTTCTCTCTTTGCACTTATCACATTTTGTAATTAGTGACTTAGCTGTACATTCATTATTGATTGGCTCCCCTATTAAGCTGTCAGCTTGGTAAAGGTATAAAAAGGTGTTTTTTTTTCTTGTTTACTATCTTAAGAGCTCAGCACAGGGCATGGCACAAAATATACTGCCCTATTAGTATTTGTCAAGGTAATGAATGAACAAATTGACAAATATCTGTATGTCCATACTGCATGGTCCTTACATCTTCTTTCCTGGCTATTTTTGAGACATGTTATTAAACCTCACTGCTTGCTACTTTTATAGAAATGTAGATTAATCTTGCTTGGGACAGCTCGTTTGTTTTTCAGAGTAAGTATGGCATCATTATTTGGACATAATTTCTTTTCATTACAATCAAAGTCATGATACCACTACAGCTCAATGAAAGGAGGAAGTAAAACCTAGGGCACCTGGGCTGCATCTGGGATATTCAGAGATCATTTCCTATTAGTTGAGAAGCATCTTTGGAGGGCAACTTCCTGTATCTCCATGTACTGACTCCATCCTAGTGAGAAGAAAAGAAACCTAAGTACCATATGTATGGAAATAAATGATCTAGACCTGCTTCCGATATGTAGTGTATCATTTAATTAAACTAGGATGTATCTTAGGGCATCTGGGTGCTCAGTCAGTTGAGCATCTGATGCTTGGCTTCAGCTCAGGTCATGATCTCATGGGTCTTGGGATGGAACGTTGTATGCTCAGTGAGGAGTCTGCCTGGAGATTCTCTCTGTCCCTCCCCCCCTTGCACACACTCTCTCTCTCTCTCTAAATAAATAAATCTTTAAATTAGAATGTATCTTATCACTTATCTATATATCTCTCACTAAGAATATATATTATCTAGGAAAAGAATATATAATATATAAAATATGTAATATAGTTATATAATAAACATTATACTGTATATGGTATATAATACATAGGTAATATAGATAAGTCTTATAATTATTGCATATAATTATATTATTGCACATAATTACATATAATTATTATATGTGATACATATATATTACTCCCCTTTCAAGCAAAATAGGCCTTTTTTTGAACAGTTATTAAAATAATGGTTCCTTAAAATTAAGATGATAAAGTAATCAAGCTAGAGTCATTAAATAAACTGGCCACTAGGATCTGTAGAACTTAGATATCTTCAATATGATGCCCCTCTCCAGTGACCCTTTGATAAAAGTGGCAAATCATTAATACTTGTAAATCAATCATGCCACTTAGCACTAATGAATTAAGAACCACTTTGTAAAGACTGTCCAATTCCTGGCTAATGAAGTGACAGCTGACTTAACCAGGCCTGCTGAGGATGACATCATCAAATAGTAACTGATCTGCAGATTTTTCTGTCATTTTTAATAAGAACCAGCAGCAATGAATTTGGAGCAAATATAAAGGGAATCTACATGAAGAGATGCTTTGTCCCATGATGCTTTTTTTTTCTATTGCTCTGGAATTCTAAATATAAAAAGATTGAGGCTTTCCTTCTGCTTTCTCACATTTGAAGAAGCAGAGAAATCAGGGGCCACAGGGAATAACTGATTGGGAAACTGAAGCATCAAGTAAGACATGTCTGAGATGTCTAAAAATGTACAGAGGCAGCTTGATTACACATCTCGCTACCAGGGCTATAAGAAACAGTGGGTATCAATGGACATTCTCTTCATCTCGCACAGACTTAGTAACTGATGTGGAACATATTGTGAAACTACGTTAGGCTCAAGAAATCTGGTCAAAGACATAGAGATGATAACAGGAAAGAGAGGGATCTCTGGTTTCAGGTTAGACTCTAACTATTCATGCCATATTTCATACAATCTGCGGTCATCAGAGACAAAATGAGATTTGCATCAAGAAGTCATAGCAAGATTCATGAAGAAACCATTTAAAATGATCTATTGGAATTACTTCATGGTTTAGCAGAATTTGTATTGAATATCTTTTCTATTCCTTCATTCCTACATGCAATCTGAGTTTCCCCCATGATTTGGCTACTATGGCCTGATTGACGATACTCTTCTTTCAGTGTGTATCTCACACACACATGTACACAAACACAATCTCACATATATGTACTTTGTCCCCTGGTTTGGTTTTATAGGAATCAATGTAATTACCTGAACACAGAAAGGGATGGTACCAGGTACTATGATGGGTCCCTGTCTTTGCCATATCTATCCTGTGGAAGAGCCATCACAAATCCAGACACCTTGGCTTTCCAAATTGGATCTTGTTCCCACAGACCCAAGCACAGCCTACTCTATTGCCTCTGGGCAAACAATCACCTTGCTTTTGGGTGCCAGGGTCAGGTTGTACTATATACTGCCTTTAACTTCCATATCTCTGTGTTAAAATGAGAGCAGACAAAGCATCACATTAAAAGAAGGGGGGAGGTGGTGGTACCAAATGGGATAAAATTTCTTGCAGCCATGAAATTCTGGGATTCTGTATAATCCTCTAGTATCATGTGGAGACAGGCTCACTGGCTGTTCTGATTATATTGTACCCCTCAACAAGTCACACAAATGACTAGGATCCATCTGACGCCTCGTAAATAAAATACTTAAGTGGCAAAAGGTGAGTTTTTTCTGATCTGAACAAAAGGGGGGGAAACACTTATGTTTCAGAACCTATGGAAAGAATTAAAGCACAATGGTCAGGGTATCACTGAAGACAATAGAGTAAGGTGATTTGAATAGTTGGGCCCTGAATTCAGAACATAGTCACTTGGGATTAAGATTATTCCTTTGTTGCTAAATCACCTCTGGCAAGTCATTTAACTTCTGAGCCTTAATTTTTATTTTCCCTTTTGTAAAATGAAAATAACAGATGGAGATTATAGGATTCACTGTAAAATTTAAATAAGATAAAGCATATAATCACTCAGTATAATGCCTAACATTTCACAAGTACTCACTTAAGGTTAGTGGTCATTATCATATAATTTATTCATTTCCAGTTATTTACCTCTCTCATCTTCATTTTTACTCAAGTTCTCTGAGTTTAATAACCTAAGTGTGTTAAGGCTCTTCATCCCACATGGGCAAACAAAACAAGCTCTGATTCACTCCCTTTCCATGGAACACTGAGCCTTCACTTCCTCCTTTGTGAAAGTAGCAAACTGGAAAACAATTCCTAGTACTATGCATTACATGTATAGAAAACCAAAGTGAGAAAAAAAATAATCAGATCATCTTTAAATTGAACATTCTGGGTTACTGGTTTTGGGTGTGTAATTCAGTCAGTCAAGCAAATCCAAGGTATGACAGTTTTTGCATTTGCTCTATGTTATATTCAGTCATTCACTCAACCATTTGATTATATAGGACAATCAAATAATTTTGACACTATAAGGGAGTTTAGAAATGATGTATTACAATGCTTTTTTCAAGAAATATGTCCAAGGAGGTTAAGTGCTCTGTTTTTAATTCCATAGTGAGTAGAAAGTAAAACAAAGCAAAACAAAGCATCTGGCAAAGCAGTGTGGAAAATAGAATGATGAGTAGGAATATCCACTTAGTCTTTAGGATCTTAAAAGTTAGTAGAGAAATGAGATGTGTGCACAGATACCTGTAATGCAAGATAGAAAGCTGTTGAGTACTATAGTAATTTTAATAGGGTAAGATATTACTTTCAGCTAGAAGAAATGGTTGAAATAGAATCTCACATCTGTGCATCCCAGCATCCATTCCCTTTTCTTCTGTTAGTGAAATCCCTCTTTTCCTTTCAGGAGTCAAACAATATCACTCTCCATTCCTACAGCACATGCGGAACTAACTCCAGTCCCCAAAACAAGGTCGGCATATAACTTTGCCCAGTTGATTAAAGTACCACATTCCTTAGCTATGTCAATTATCTCGGAGATGGGTGTATGATTCAGTGGTAGCCTTCAGAGCCCTACCCAGGACTTTTTAAAAAAATATGTATTAGTAAATAGATTTTCTCATTTTAGTAGAGTTGTTAAGTTAGTAGAACACATTCTTGGAGCTATTGGATGCCATTATAGCTACCTCAAAAGAAAACCTTGATTAAAAATCTATTCAGTACAAAAGAAATCAGAGTGAAGAGATGGAACCATACAGATTCCTGATGGCATAATTTGAGCAGCTAGATCCAGCTATATCTTAAGTGAATGCACTTAATTCTTAAGTGAATCTTTGAGATGAGACTTTGCATTCGCTATACTATGTATGTTCTCCTGTTCTCCTGTTTTAAGGTGGATTTGCAACTCAGAGCAGAGATACTTTAATTTGGCCTTGGTGGGTTGCAAATATTCAACCTGTGCATGCATGAGAAAGAATTAGAAGCTGGTGCTCATTGGTGGAGGCCAGAGAATGGAAAAGTATAGATTTATCTGGGAGATACAAAGCATACTGTGTGGATGCAATTAGAATGAGTGAAGAGATATCATGGGAGGATGAGTTTGGAAATGTGAGATAGGATTCGATTTTGGAAAGCCTTCAATCCTACACCAGAGGGTCTGAACTTAGAGGAGACACAGGAGACACCAAAGACTTTAAAGAGGCACCTGACCTTTCACAAGTACTCACTTATGATTAGTGGTCATTATCTAAAGCAGAGATGTACTTTAGAAAGAGTAAGCAGGACATTGCATCCAGAGTGAATTTATAGGGAAACGATTTTCTCCCTTTGGTAGAGAAGGCCACGTGATAGACATGTTATTAACGTTCTTGTGAAACCTCTTTTCTTTTTCAGAAGTAGCACCATACTTCTATTTCCTGCTTGACATAAATTTGCGTTCTGTGAGTCGATTCGTTCCGCTGATGTTTTCAATTGCTTAAATGTCACTCTTGGTTCCTGGGAAATTCCGGAGGTGTCATTTCACATTCAGACACATACATTCCCTTCCAGTGATTATTTATAACATCTAATCTCTCCGCCTTGAAATTGTCTTCAACTCAAAATTCCTCAAGCCCATCACCATTAGCTTAGACTAGCACAGAAAAAATTTTTACCTGTCACAAAGCATGGCTACAATTGAGAATCAGTTTTTAATAATATCTTACATTCTTATGAATTATTTTTAATTTTCTCATGGTGCCTTAACAACTATTCTCTCTTGTGATTATCCAAATGTCCTGTTATATAACTAGGAAAGTTTTTATCTTGCTTTAACTAATGAGGTGACTATGATCTAAAGATGCCAGGATAATTGCTTACAGACAGAAGACATGCAAATTACAGAACCAGAGTTTTAACCCCAAACTTCAGACCCTACCCCAGAAGTCTTTCCAGATTTCCAAAATAATTTTCCTAACAAACCATGGAGTTCAAAGAAGACTGCAACAACTATCTAAAAAATAAATTCACTTAGGGACATTTATATATCTAGGGGTTGAAATGAAATGACAGATTTTGTGACTGCAAACCTTTTGTCCTAAAAGTATGTCCTAGTGATTCTTAAGGGTTGAAATTAACATAATCAAGTACTTATATTAGATACAGAAAGGCAGCACATCCTAGGGTCACTGGTTTGACAATAACCTAAGAAAGAAGGTCTGATCAGTCTTTCTGTAATAGAAAGATCTGGACGCCTCAGAGCACTCCTTTTAAAACAATGGCTCAAACCTCAACAGACATCAGAATCATCCAGAGTGCTTATGAAAAATGCAGATTTGTCAAGCCTAACTTCAGAAATTCTGATTCAGTGGGTAGGACAGAGTCCTCTAATCTGTATGCAGTGCAAAAAGCACACTTTGAGAACACAAAGGCCCTTTGGCTGTGTTACCCAAGCAGGTTCTGAAGGTCTGTTATTGTAGTAGGAGTCATATAGGAACTCTGTGAAGAGCTCTTTCAACCCAGACATAAATAATACTGTGCTGAGAATTAAACAATGAAAACCAGGTTGGATTAGAGGCATGGAAAGTCATCTTAAAGAGTCCTTACTGACAACTAGATGTGACACTAATATCAATAAAACTAAAGGAGTAATTATCAACCAAAAGAGATCAGCCATAGAAGCACAGAAAAATGATGCCCCAGTGGCAAAGAGCAGCAGCAATCCTCTGGGGAAATTAGCTCTTTGGCTCATCCATGGAAGTATCCAGTGCCCATGGCAGGTTTATTCCCAATATGGAGATCAGCTCTACAAGGCTCTGTTAATCTACACCATCTCATGTTTGAAATCGAGTAAATAACTTATACTTTCTCTGGTTCATACTTTCCAATAAAACTTTTGATTATTTTTGGGTTACCATGTAGCTTTTTTTTTTTATAGGAAAAAGGCAATCCCTAGAGAAACTAACATTGATAATCTAGTTCATATGACATTTTAAAGATTTACAGTGAGAAACACCATAGGCATTCTGGAGTCTATCAGTTTCTATGATCTTAATAAAAGCTGTACTTCTGAAAGCTGGGTCTAAACTGTTTACCAAAAAAATAAGTTTTCTGAACTTGCAGGGCCAGATCCTCTTCTAGTTGACCGGCTGGCCCTCTTTAGAGCACTGTTTGTCAGTCTTTTCTTCATTATCATTCTCCTAGAAGTCGTTTAGAGATTTTTTTCCTAATTGCTGGCCACAGAAATTTTAATATCACAGATATATAGTGTGCATGTATATTATATATATATATATATATATATATATATATACTGTATGCATATTTGTACTTTGTACCTAAAGAGTAAAATCTTTTGCTTCTCCCTCTAAGAATCATAATTTGCTCCCTTGGTATCAATGTTGCCCCTATTGAGCAACAATAAAACTTTCTGTCTTGCAATTAAACTTTAACTTTATACAACCCCCCCCTTTTTTTTTTCAAAAGTGTCATCATGCTTTCACTTATATGCACAATTACTTTAGAGGATGCTCTAACACTGATGCTCTAAAAACAACCATAAAATTCTATTCATTTTCTCTGTGCAGAATGAACTGTTTTCTCTACTTAAAAATGTGAATTTGCATATATTGGCTTGTTATTTAGCCAAATCATTGATCTGATTTAAATTTGGCCTTTGTGTCTCTTGCTTAAATTCACTGGCCAAATGACAAGGACCTGTGTGTCTTGTTGCTTGTTCTCACAGGTTACTAGAACTACACAGAAGTCTTTCTGAATTCCTCACTTTACTTTGCTATTGCTCATTATTATTCAATCTCTCCTTGTCCATTTCTTCAGGACAAGAGTCTACTGATTTCATCTTTATTCTCAAATACAATATGTTGCTTCCTTTCTCTGTATTTTTGTTTCTGCTCCTCTTCTTGCCTGGAATGTCATCCTATCATCCTTCTTTCTGACCATCCATATTCAACACACATTTCTTTCATAAAGCATTCCCAGCCCACTATGACCTCTTCTCCCCTCTAGCAGCATTTCCTATCTCTAGAACTCATTTGGTATGTATTCATGTACTCCTTGTGGGCCTAGAATAGAAATCACAAACACATGCTCTAAAATTAGGATGGAGGCCTTTTCTACTACTTTACCCATGGCAGACATCAATAGTCACCTCAATCCCACTGAACAAAAAGGAAGCTCAAGAGAGACACTTCTAATGATGTCAGGTTAATATACAAATAAAACCTAATTGTCCCCTGGATGTTGTTGTAATCTTTATGGACTCAGAGCCCCCAACACAATTTTCTGCATGCAGGTTGTGCTCAGAAATGACTATTTCTTTGGTAAACAAATAAATGAATGCCTCTATTTAATGTGGATGTCACTAAGAATGCCACAGCCCACATCCCAGAGCTCAGTGGAAACCTAATGAAAAGGTCAGAGGGAAAATGGAAATAATAGGCAGGAGATAATATTTATCACATTTGGGAGACATATGGCTAGGCTTTTGCTGTCTCTCTGTTTGGATTTCTTTCTTTTTTTCTTTTTTCTTTTTTTTTTTTTTTTAACTGATGAGTAATTTATTCCAGGACCAAATCTTTAAGTTTTCCTATATCTGAATTCTTAGAATAATTATTTCTTCTATCTCTCTTGGACATAGAAATGCTTGCCAAGAGAATAGAAGATTTAGGTGAGCCTCTGTATCTGCATTTTGTATATGGAAAGATGATTGAGCTTTCAGATCAATGTAAAGAAGAAACTTTTCACTGTAAATTCTGGTCAAGGTCAAAACACTTCCTTTGGAGATGAGTTCCCTATCGGTATAGGTGTTGAAGAATATACTTGGCAGCTTGGAAAGGAATCATTAGGACGAATTCAAATATCAGAACATGGCATTGAGAAAATGGATTGCCACAAAAGACCATCATTCAGATTGTTCATTCCGGGATTGCCTGGATAATTCACTGAGCATGTCATTCTCAAACAGTACAGGCTATTCCCTGAAGGGTGCAATTCCTTTACCTTCATGAGGATACAAGCTACATTCTGAAACCTTGCTATTTCCTGTGCTCAATGAGAATAAAACAAAGAATTCATCACATTGGAGAAAAGCTTTTTAAAATTACTATTATTACTGCTACTGCAAAAAGTGTTTGTTAATTTCCACCCTTGTCCTACTCACAAAATTACCGAGATGCTTTTCCCAGGTGTGAGGTAGTTGTTTTGATTACAAGCTGTTTGAACATTACATTTCTTCCCAGACAGCAATTTTCTGCTGTAGGCAAATTGGGCTATTTTCATATAAATACAACCAATGCTTCAGCAATATTTTAATTATCAACTCCAATGGTACTAGACTGGTTTTTTTTTCCCCCTCACATCAAAATCCTCTGAATGACCTCATCAGTTCAAGTAGTTTAAAATGAAGATCATTAAACTCAAAGTTGAAGTGTTTCCTAAAATTCCTTTATTATAATACTATTATATACATTCCACATCGATTCCAAGTACCCCATGCTTTTTATTATTGGTGAAAGTTCCATTAAAATAGCTGATATCTGATGAGCACATACTGGATGCTAGTTATACTGTTTCTATTCATTGTCTAATCTTAGCCATGCAAGTGATGAAATAGATATTATTATCTCCATTAAATGAAGAGATACTGAGGCTCTGAAAAATCAGAGAAATAGCCCAAGAAGATTAATTTATAGGCTGTATAGCTAGGATTCCAACCTATGCCCCCCTGGTTCTAGAACCTGGGTGTCTTCACAATATTATGCTTTAAACCAATAATTCTCAAAATGTGGCTTTTGGATTAGCAGTAGCAGCATCACCTGGGAACATTTTAGAAATATAAATTCTCAGACCTCACTCCAGACCTACTGAATCAGAAACTCTGCCTTCCAGGTGACTTTGATGTACTTGCTCCAAACAAATAATATGGTTATTTTCTGTGTCAACTATTGTGCTATGCATAAGAGGAACTGTAAAAAAAAAAAAAAAAAAAAATGGGAAAACTTGGTTTCTCTCTAGAAGAGTTTAACAAAGAAAAAGAAGTTAAAACTGTAATGATGAATAATATAGAGAAATATATATATATATAGTATTTAAGAAATATTTCTTCATCAATTGAAATAGATTCAAATTCTAGGCTGATTTTGTGGATTTTAATTTTCTATAACCTCTTTTGTTCCTTCCTGCATGTATATTCAAGTTTGGGTAGTATTTTATAATGTTTAACAAAAATACTTCACATTCAGATAAACTTATATCTGTATTTCTCAGTCTCTCATGATGTATTTATGATGTTTGGATGACATGAATAAGTACTCTACATTTTATTTTGATTTTCAGAAGATTGTCTAGTAGAGGAAAACATTTTTTCAAATATGCTAATATAAGGAGCTTGCTCTGTCTGTCATATATAGTTCATATAGGCTCTGTTACAGTGGTAGAGACCAAGATTAGGAAGAGAGGGTGTCCACAGGTGACATCAAGCTTCATTCGACAATCTGTCTAAAGCCCTGAGTGTGATTTTGGCTCTACTTCTCAAATGCTTTAGTATTATTATCAACATTATAAACTCATCCTCCTAAAATATGACTTTTTTTAAAAGCATGGTTAGCAACCCGCAGGCTATCAAATATATGTCTAATTTAATTAGTAATTCTTAACAAGGGTAGCACCACCCTCAAGGCTGTGCTACCCTTGTGACAACTTCTTTTTGTCACAGCAGCTAATTGGTGATACTAGTACTTATTGGGTGAGGTCAGAAATGTTAGAAATCCTGCAGTGAATCAAATTCATATTAATAATTGTCCTTCCTCCCAGCCTCAAACTCTTGAACATTTTGTCAGATCCTTAGGAAGTACAACAACAGTTTATAATCATTTGAGCCTACAACCTAACTCCACTGTACATATTGAAGGGGAATAGAATAGTCCACCAAAAAAAAAAAAAAATACCATTGTGGCATGTGAATTATTTTGAGCTAAAGGCAAGCAAAACCTAGCATATTCAAGAAAAACTTTTATCTTTCTCTTAACTACCTAAAAGAATTTAGATAAGGAGTCTGACCCAGAAAAAAAGCTATTACTAAATAATCTTAAGACCTATTGATAGCCAGGCAAACATGTATTTACCAAACATCTACTTTTCTTTTCTTTTCTAACATCTCTTTTCTTATGTCCTGTGATTACCCTCTCTCCTTTGAAGCTACAGACCCCTATCCTATTCCTTAGCTCAGGATGGCACAAAGGCCTCAACTGCTTGACTTGTTGCTGGGTCTCATATTATAGGGCTCTCTTACATATGAGATTAAAATTTTTTCTTGTTTATCTGTTTTATGTCAATTATTAGACCAACCAAGAAAGTAGAAGGGTAGAAAGAAAAATTTTCTACCCCTACAATGTGAAAGAAATAATTTTTTTGCATGACTTCCTGTACTGAATTTCCTAAGAATATAAATACATGATGAATCAAGGGAAAATTATATTTTGTTTTATTCAGAACTTTACCCAGGATCGTTCATAATTTCAGTTAGCCATGCAATTAACAGGATTGCTGTTTTTTTATTGTTTTGCTTGCTAATATGACATATGATTCTTAATGTGTGTGTAAGTTCCAATTTCAAAACTAGTAACTATAAGGAAAAGTGTTGATTATACTGAGCTTGCTTGCTAGCTTGCTATACTGTCTTGCTCAAATCCAAACACATATCATTACAAGTAGATGTCTGTTCTCGTATAATTGTATACAGGTACTAAATAATATCAATTAACTATAAATTGATATTCTTACTTTCCTATGCAAATATGAATAAATATATGGCAATATTTTGATATTTGTTTACTTTTTTCTCAGTCTTTTTAGATTATCAATGCCACAGCTCAGAGATCTGTTATATTTACCACTGTGGCCTTGATGCCTAGGGCAGAGCATCTCATCTTTAGTGAGATCATTCACTCTACCATTTGCTGAGGGCTGATTTGGGTCAGGCACAACAGGGAATAGGACTAGAGAGGAGGCAAGTGACCAACAAGCTACCAGATAAAGATACCCACAGAAGGCAGTAAAGTGCCAGGAGGAAAATACAAATGTAAGAAGAATAATCTATTGAAGAGGTAATTTAGACAGTCAGCATGCAGGCCTCTCTGAGAAGGTAGCTTTTATAATAAGACTGAACCATCAGAAACAGCAAGCCAGTGAGAGTCAGCAAGAGCATTCTAGGTAGAGGGAATAGCAAATACAAAGACCTGAGGCAAGCTAGGGTTTAGTTTGATTTCAGGACACAGTATATGATGTGTGGCTGGAAGGTTGGAAGGAGAGCAAAATTTGTCACCCCCAAATATGCTTCTTTGTCATAAGGAATACTTTAAGCTGATTATTTTAAAGAGAGAGCAGGAATAGGAGAAGCCCTGAAAACCAAGCAGAAGTTACGCTTTTGTAAGAGACATTCACATTTATAAGGGAAATCTCCATTTCTAAGAATGTCTCCTTTGATAAACCAGGAAAAGGGGGATGATTAAACTCTAGAACCTTATCAATGGAGAGAGCAGACTGTATAAAACCTTACCTTTTTTCACTAATCATCTAATCACCTCCCAGTACTGGCCACCTACCTCCCACACTTGGTCTTTAACTGGAGATGGTATATATAAGGTGCTAGCTGAGGGCATCTTAAGGGAGTTATTCAGTTTTGTTTTGTTTTTTTCAGGTATCTCCCATGTATGTAGGAGGTAGACACAGCATTAAACTCCAAGGATCCCAACTCATTTGTTTTTCTTAGGTTCGTATATCTTTTATTATAAGAGGTCTCAGCCAAGAACTTAGAAGGGGAGAGAGGGAATGATCTTTCATCCTCCACAGTGGTGATAGAGATGCTGGGTGAGGTGACTGAGGGGAGACAGTTGATAGAGACAAGCAAAAGTCCATCCTGTTTGGCCTCATAGGTCTTGGTAAAGCAATGGGATTTTATTCCAAGAGCAATATGAGGATATTGGAGTGTTTTAAGAAGAAAAAAAAGAATAGGGACACCTGGGTGGCTTAATGTTGAGCATCTGCCTTTGGCTCAGGGCATGATCCTGGAGTCCCAGGATCAAGTCCCAAATCAGGCTCCCTGCATGGAGCCTGCCTCCCCCTCTGCCTATGTCTCTGCCTCTCTCTCACGAATAAATAAATAAAATTTCTAAAAAAAGAAGAAAAATATATCTAGCTTCCATTTTTAAAAAATGACTATGGCTGCAGTGAAGACAATGGACTATTGCCATTCAATAGATAATTTTGTTTAATAAATAAATGTCCCAATACATCCATCCATCCATGCATGAATGAATACATTTATGATTCAATAATTTAGGAAAAACCAAGGGCTGACACTATGCCCCCTTTCTCTCCCATCTTCCTGGGTAGCTCCCATTAGTCCATTCCTGAGCCCTAGATTCCTCACAAGGGAAAAAAAAAAAAAAAAAAGCACTGAAGGTCTCCTCCAGCTCTGAAATAATTCAGTAATTCCTGCCAGCCCCGCCCTACTGCCAAGGCTCTCAGGCAACAAGCAGCTGAAAAGAAAAGCTGCTGAATGCCTCTGCTCTGTTTATCATCCTCCGTTTGGCATTTTGTCTGCAGCTGGGGCCCTCTGTATAAGACCACTCAGCATCTATAAGCTGACTAATTTCCATGTTGATTGCAAAGCTGGAAATGTATATACTTGTCATTCTTATTCTTGGCCAAATGCCGACAGTAGCTCTGACGATGGGGTGCTGACACCACTTGCTAGTTATTGTCTGATGTGCAATTGACATGAGTGGGTTTAGGAGGATGCACAATTTGATAATCAGACCACATCTGCAAAGCAATCACGAGTCACATTATGGAGAAAATACAAGTAAAAGCTGGAGATGTGACGGTCTTATTTTCAACTTCCCTTACCCCAGCAAAGATTGTGTAGAGATGTTGATGTGTGAAACAATTTTATATTTTTTAATATAATGAGCATTTCTTAGTATTTTGAATTTATATGAGTGTAGCAAGTGGCAGGCTATAGAACAAAATGCTTTGATGTTTATAATCTAGTTTTAGAAATGCATTGTATTAGAGCTATAAAGTAATAGATGTCTGATGAAGATATACAAGCCACACAGAAGCATATACAATTGAAAGAAAATGTCCTTGAAGTACATGCCCAGCTCACTCCCATATGATGTGGCAGCCAAGGGCAGACTCTATATAGTCAGACTACATGGATTCAGATCCTGTTTCCACCTCGTGTATGATTTTCTGTTACAACCTTAGCCATGTTATTTCACTTCTCTGTACCTCAGTTTTCTCGTCTGTAAAGTAGAAATAATAGTAGTGCCTTTGTAAGAATTGTGATAGAGATTAGTTTATGAATGTAAAATTCAGAATAGTGCTTTGCACTTAGTAAGAGCTCCATAAATATCACATATTCTTATTATCCATTTTGTTACTCCTCTCCAAAACCAATACCACCCATTGGGTGTCCTATAACTCTCAATTTAATTGTTAGTCTACTCACAAACTGTCATCTCTATTTTTTTTTTAAGTTAAAACTGGAACTACAAGCTATACCAGAGTTTTCAGATTTTTCTTTTTTTCCATTAAAAAATGTATCATGGAAATTTTTACCAATATATAGATCTGCATCATGAACAGTTATGAAGTATTTCATTTTGTGGATGAGGTAGCATTTATTTAGCCATGCTTCAACTGAGAAATATTTAGGGTGCCTCTGACATTTTGCTGCTACAGTGTTGCAGTCAACTTCATTATCAACCTATCTTTGTACATTCCCAAGAGTTTTTCTATAGGAAAGATTTTGAGAGGTACAAGGTGCTCTTAGTTATATCTTTGCAAAAACTCTTAGGAGGAAACAGAGTGAGTGCTATTATTACAAAGGAGGTTAATTACAGGAGTTGAGCAATTTCCCTAATTCCTCACAGATAGTACTTACTAAGAGTGCCTAGTGCAGATGGGACAAATACTCAGGTCTTCTAATTCCAAACCCTGTACTCTTCCTATGGGATGACATAAAGATAGATCAAGATTGGCTTGGTTACCTCTGCTTACCTCTGTAGACTGGAGTCTTTCATATTAAAATAGATTTTTTTTAACTCTAGCTGCAGATGGGCCTGATAGTCCTATAGACTGACTAGACAAAGCCGGCCAACCCTGTTTTTCATCCATGTCCATAGAAAGATTCCCCAATCCTTAAACATGGATAACATTTACTGAGGGCTCAATATAGTAAAAACACTGTATACAAGACTAAAAGAAAACAAAGCTAAATCAGACAGTGTAGAGAGACCTTGTCCTGAGTCAGTTCACAGCCTAGCAGACAAATAAGAAATGTCCATAAGAAAGAAAAATGTCCATTAGTAGTTAAGGTACAATGTAGATTAATAACTTAAGGAACATGACAAATAACAGCCTTTGTGGAATTCAAAAAATGGAAGATTGGATATTTAAAAACCACAGCCCACCTGCTTTTAGCTTTAATCTCCCCTCGAATTCCCACCACTGTGTCCAGAGAGTAAATTAAGTGTGGCATTAATTCTATAACCCTGGGGGTCCTTTGAGACCCTAAATCCAATAACAGAACAATTATTTACTCATGAATGGACAGCAACCTGAAACTTAGCTACAAATACTTTTCTTTGATAGCCATTTGTGAATAAAGGTTATATATAAGGTATAAAAAACTATTGAGATTAAATAGGTAGATGAGACAGTCTATCCCTCAGGTTGGATTTTTTTTTCAGGTTGGATTTCACATTCTGTGAATACTCATCCATGTGAGTTACAGAAAAATTTTCTATTTAATTATTGTTATAGTTTTGAAAAAAAAAAAAGTAATACTGATGCCCATCTCACAGATCATTGTCAAACTGTAACAGTGTGTTTTCACAGCAATTATTAGTCATTATTCTGGAACTTTCACACCGAGGTTTGAATACACCAAAATGGTACAAATGGAATTCTATTTCTTTCTGTTGTTTGTGGTTATTTAAAATCCACAATCAAGCAAAGGGACAGATGGAGTGCTCCTTAGCACTTTGATACCTAGAATAAATTGGATCTCTGTGTTTTTTTTGTTTTTTTTCCCTGTAGGCATCAAACTAAATACTAAAAGCTTCAGCTATCTTTGCTATAAATCAGTGTTAGTTATTAAGGGGCTGAACTTGTGGATACCTTATTCAGAATAATTTCATATATGAACTTGATTACTAGCGCTCTTTGAAATCTAGATTTTCCAAAAGACTGATGCTGTTAAATCCATTCAATTTTTCAGACGGAACTAATCCAGCTCAGAGGGCTGCTGTTTTATAATTCTACCTCCTGCTTGATCAGTAATTAAACTTAGAAAAGAAGGAGGTGGAGGAATTATCACCAATATCTCAGTTAACAACAAGTAACTTTAGAACATCAAAATAAAATAGTTCCTCAAACCTTGCAAACATCTATGAGCTTAGAAAAAAAAAGAAAAGAAAAAAACAATTTGATTGGTTCAGTGTAAATGAATTATAAACATATGTCTTGGGTTTCTCAATATGGGGACATGGCTGGCAAAATTCATTTAAGCTGTGCAGAACCCAGAGCATTTGAAAAAAAGCTTGACAGGCTGAAAATATATCCGTGCTGTCCTATGAGCAATGCAAATAACTCTTAAATTAAGCACAGTATTTTTTTCCAGTGGGCCAGGAAACCTAACAGCATAATAACAGCTTATATTTCCATAGCTGTTTTTCCCCCTCAACACTCCTGAAATTCTGTGAGCAATGTATCAATTTTTCCTATCCTTACTTTACTAATAGCAGGATGATTCTTTGGGCAGAGCACACATGAAGACACACATAACAGATGGATAGAGAGATATCTATATCTATACAGATAGAGGATACATGACAGTCAACTTTCAATTTCAGATAACAAATTACATTTTCGTTTAAGTATACCCATCAATAATATTTATATTAAAGTTAGTATTTTAAATAAGTTTTTAGGGGCACCTGGGTGGCTTAGTCAGTTAAGCATCTGCCTTCAGCTCGGGTCATGATATCAGGGTCCTGGGATTGATCCCTACATTGGGCTCCCTGCTCACTGGGGGGACCTGTTTCTCCTTTTCCCTCTTTCTGCTGCTCCCTATGCTTGTGCTCTATCAAATAAATAAATAAAATATTTAAAAAAGTTTTTAGTATGTGCCATATAGTGTTTGGGATATGCCTAAAGAGTATTTGTTGTTTATCTATAATTCAAATTTAAATTTTAACCAGTCATAAAATGAATAATACTGTGTTGCATATTTGAACCTTGCTAAGTGAGTAGATCTTAAGAGTTCTCATCACAAGAAAAAAATTAACTATATATGGTAACAGATGTTACTTAGATTTATTGTGGAACTCATTTTGCAATGTAAACAGATACTGAATCATTATGTTACACACCTGAAAGTAATGTAATGTGAGACATCATTTATACCACAATCTTAAAAAAAACAAAAAAAAAAAAGGAACTGGGTATCCTGGATTTTTTGCTAAATCTGACAACCTTAGTTCTATTCTTTCCCAAACTAGACATATGATACAAAAAATATAGTTTGTGGATTAAAGAAGTTTGTTTGTCTTCAAAGGAAAAAAACATCTAGAATAAGAGAGGGCTGGAGGTAGAAGAAACTCCTTATCAACTGTTGCCCCAGAAAGTAAAGACACACCAGTGCAACTGTGTGAAGGACAGTCATGGTTTTATAAACTGGACTCCACTCATGCTTTCCTGGAAGCCCTTCTTCCTTTCAGTACTATTATGACACAACTAAGTTTGCTTAGAAGGAATATGGAGCATATATTTTATTTTGGGGACTTATTGGTAAAGCAGAGAAAAGGAGGTCATCACCTATCTCAGTGGGGGAGGGAAGGGCAAACATTGAGCAAAGAAACCAAATTAGTATGGCTACTAAAGGAGGTGTGGTGGTCTACAGAGGGTTACAGACTAAGGATCAATAGTCCTGTGACTCTCTTACCTTATATTTTGTTATTCTCAGTTCTTGGCATGGCGATTGACAGTGTGGGTACTCAATAAATATTTGTGGAACAAATGAATAAATGGACCTTTCCATCTATAAAATCAAAGAATGGAACCGAGTCACATAGAACTCTGAGGTTTCCAACCAGACCTCAATTTATAAAGAACTATCTCTAGGGTTCCCTTAATAGAAGAAGGGGGTATCAGAGGCAGGCAGACATCCAGGCACATGTCTCCTACTTCAGGCAGAGCACTTACTTGCCTATCTTCTGCACTGAGGTTCAATGCAAAGATAAGTTATAAAAAAAATTTAAGAAAACTTCAGTTCTAAGTTCTTTGACTCCACTCACAGTTTAGTCCCCACAACAAAATAATCCACACTTTGCTCAAATCTAGCAAGAAATGACTGGGACATAGTTTAAAGGACAGCAGAATAAAGGAGAACCTGAAAAGGGACTTCTCACTCTGGTCTCCACTTTCCCCAAATGGTTCTTCTCAGGAACAGTATGTCTTGTCTGGAGTGATAATTACTTGTCGAATTACAATAGAAAAATGAAGAGAAAAATCATGCACAATCTCTCCAGTAGTTTGTCATATTGAAAATATGGCATAATTGATTTTGCAAATGCACCAAGAGAATACAAAACCACAATCAGTTTTTCTTCAGTGTTTATAGTGATGGAAGTCTAATTGCATAATTTATCATTATGAAATATACTGTAGAGATCACAGGTATACATGGTAATCAGTAGGAGGGTTTTGTCAGCTTTTGTGTAAATCACTGTGGGCATTTTTTGTTCAGCACACAAACCAGTCCCAGATAAACTCCATTTTGATCATGTACAACCACATTCCAGTTGTTAAGTGTTTCAATGGCCCATGTAATCCATTAACTGTGCTATTTCTGCCCCTATCCACCCCTCTAGGAAATCTCTGTTTCCAGCTCAGGTGAGGATGTTAGGGAGTGCTACCCTGAAAGTGCCATTGAGCTGTGTTCTGATCTGAGCAATGGGCTTTAATGGCTCCCCAGTGGCTCAAGATCCTTATCTCCAGCTGCTTCTCCTTAGTCTTTACTACACACACATTATATCACAGCTACATCAGATAACCTGCCAGTTGCTGAAAACTGAATTATCTTTTTCTTCTCTGGTCTTTCATTCATTTCTCTGAATCCTCAAGTTTTCTATACATATTTTAAAAATGTCTGTATAAACCATTTTGCATCAGGTATGCTTCTAAGCACACATCTATCATTAAAAGTAGGATAGTAGACTTCTTTTAGGAGTACAGAATATATATACTTTCCCCCATTTCTCCTGCTAAGTGCAAATAAAAACCCTGGACATTATGTATAAAACAAACATAAGGCAACTCTGAAGGGTAAGGAGAAAATGGCAGACCAGTAGGAAACTGTGTCCTGAACAATGAGTCTTCCTGGTTTCTTGTTGCCTTATGTATCTTGAGATGCCAGTAACTGGGAAATGCCAGTAGCCATAACAATAACAAAGACACAACAAAAGTCTGTTAAAAGAAAAGGGGGAGTCTGAAACAACAGAAAACTTTTAGCCAACAATTGTTCTATTGCAGCTAGGAAAAAACTACAGCTTCACCCTTACTCAGACCAGCAAAGACTAAGTGAGGAGCCTACACTTACACCTTTACCAGGCTTTAATAAGGAGCCCAGCCTTATGCAACCCTGTCAGGGTGGTGTCCAAGAAGGCCCAATGCAGATATGGAGCTATAAAATATTCTGGGCAGTAACAAGCTCCCACTGTCTGACCATATCAGACATGGGGACATGACAAAATCACATGGGGAGCCTGTACTACCATCCCAACACAACAGTAAAGAGGCACACTCCCTGTGGGTGGTATAACAGGAGGCCTCTATGGAGTCTAGAGTCAGGACTTCCATATTACTTAATGGTAAAAAGGCCACTTCTCTACCATGAAGTCAGTGAGGCCACCGAGAAACAGTAAAGAGGATTCTTATTTCTCTTAGGGAGATTGTGGTGGATGGAGGTCTAATGGGAACCAGAAGTCTCAGCAATGCCCAGCAGTAATGAGAAGTTCCCATCCTGAGTTGTAAATAAAAGGCCCATCCTGAGTTGTAAAACTTGGCCTGAAGGCCAAGTAGGAAACCAGGACTTCTTAGTACCTGATGATAAAATAAAAATGCCTTACCAAGTAATTAAGAACACACTTGAAAAAAATGAAAAAGAAATAGAGTCAGTACAAATATATTTTATAAAGAATGTCCAAATGTAAGGAATAGAACTTCATATACAGTAACCAAAAGAATGATATTGAATGGACTAAAAAAATATAAGGGGAAGAAGAAAGAATCAGTGAGCTGGAAGAAAGAACAACAGAAATTACGCACTCTGAAAAAACAGAGCAAAAATAGACACAATGAATAGACCCTTGAGGACTTTTATGTCTATAACAAAAGATTTAACATTCATGTCATCAGACTCCTAAAATGAATTGCAATTACAGTGTTTTCTCTAACTACAATGGAATCAAACCATGAATCAATAACAAAATAGAACAGTTACGTCTCCCAACATGAGGAAACTAAGCAATATACTTCTAAATAAACCATGAGTCAAAAAGGAAGTCATAAGAAAAAATTATCAAACTGAATAAAGATAAAAATACAACATATTTTATCAAAGAAGATACCCCACATCATATGTCATCAGAAAATACAAATTAAAATAACAGTGAGATGTTTTTCACATCTATTAGGATGGTTGATATCCAAAACACTGAGTAAATCAGATGCTGCAGAGGATGAGGAGCAAGATTCATTGCTGGTGGGAAATGAAAAACAGTACAACCACTTTGGAAGACAGTTTGGTGATTTTTTACAAAACTAAACATACTTCGACCATACAGTCTAGTAATTACTCTTTGGTATTTACCCAAAGAGTTGAAAACTTATCTCCACACAAAAACCTATACAGAGATGTTGATAGCACAAAAGGAGAGAAAATGAGTGGGAAATATCAGAGAGGGGGACAGAACATGAAAGACTCCTAACTCTGGGAAATGAACAAGGGGTAGTGGAAGGGGAAGTGGGCAGGGGGATGGGGTGACTGCGTGATGGGCACTGAGGGGGGCACTTGATGGGATGAGCACTGGGTGTTATGCTATATGTTGGCAAATCAAGCTCCAATAAAAAAATATACAAAAAAAAAAAAAAAAGCAAAACGATGTTTATAGCAGCTTTATACTCATAATTGCCAGAACTTGGAAGCAACCAGGATGTCCTCCAATAGATGAGGAAATAATCTCTGGTATATCCAGATAATGAAATAGTATTCAGCACTAAAAAGAAATGAGCTATCAAACCATGAAAAATACGGAGGAAGTTTAAATGAATATTAATGAGTGAAAGAAGCCAATATAAAAACGTTACATACTGTATGATTCCAACTATATGACATCATGGAAAAGGGAAAATAATGAAGAAAGTAAACAGACCAGCGATTTCCAGTGACTTGGGGTGGGGTTGGGGGAGAGGATGGGATGAATAGGTGGAACACAAAAGATTTTTAGGGTAGTGAAACTATTCCATATGGTACTACAATGATGGGTACCTATTATGCATTTGTCAAAACCCAAAGAATTTAAAATGCCACAAATGAACTGTAATGCAACCTATGGACTTTGGGTAATTGTAACATGTCAGTGCAGGGTCATCCATTATAAAAAAGGTATCACTCTGGTAGGGGATGTTGATAATGAGGGAGACTATATAGGAGACCCTTGTACCTTCCCCTAATTTTGCTGTGAACCTAAAACTGGTCTAAAAAAAAAGTAAAGTCTTAAATAAATATGCGCACAACATATTCAAATCCATGTGACACAGCTAAAGCAGTGCAGCAAGGAAAACTTAGAGCAATAAATCCACACGTTAGAAAAGGTGAAACCTCTCACATCCATAGCTCATAGTTCTCAACTCAAAACCTAGAAAAAGAAGTACAAAATAAAGCCTAACTAAGAAAAAAAAAAGTAACAATAAGTATGAGGATAGAAATTAATGAGATTAAAAATTAAAAAAAAATAGAGAAAAATCAATGACTGAAAGAGCTAGCTCTCTGAAAAAAATCGGCAAAATTGACAAACCTCTAGCAAGATTGACAAACACAAAAAGGGAGAAGACACAAAATCCTAATATCAGTCACGACACAGATGATATTACTACAGGCTGTGCAGACAAAAAAGATAAGGGAATACTCTAGACATATAATTTTGAACACTTGGATGAAATACATCAATTCCTTGAAGCTACCATATCATTGTTAATATGAAATAAAGAATTTGAATAGCCTTGTAACTATTAAGGACATTGAATTCATAATTTAAAAACTCAAAATGAAGTAATCTCCAGGCCCAGATGGTCTTAGAGAATTCTACTAATTTTAAAAAAGAATACCAATTCTACACGGCCTCTTTTGGAATAGAAGAGGAGAAAACACTTTTAATTCCTTTACGGAGTTGGTATCACCCTGATACTAAATGGACTAAGACAGTACAAAGAAAGGAAATTTGGACCAATATCCTACATACATCAATGGACAGATCATCTAAAAAGAAAATCAACAAGGAAACAAGGGCACTGAATTACACAGTGGATCAGATAGACTTAACAGATATATTCAGATCATTTTGTCCTAAAGTAGTAGAATACACATTCTTTTCAAGTGCACATGGAACATTCTCTGGAATAGATCACATATTAGGGCACAAAACAGGACTCAACAAATTCAAGAAAATTAAAGTCATGCCATGCACCTTTCCTGACCACAAAACTATGAAACTAGAAGTCAATGATAAGTAAAAATCTGGAAAATCACAAATACTTGGAGGTTAAATAATATGCTACTAGAAAATCAATAGGTCAACCATGAAATGAAAGAATAAGTTTTTAAAAAATTGTGTATGGAAACAAATAAAAGTGAAAACACAATGATCCAAAACTTTTGGGATGCAGCAGAAGTTGTTCTAAGAGGGAAGTATATAGCAATGTAGGCCTACCTCAAGAAGTAAGAAAAATAGAGAACCTGACATTACACCTAAAAGAGTTAGATAAAGAAGAACACACCAAACCCCAAACCAACAGCAGGAAGGACACAATAAGGACCAGAGTGAAACAAATGATATGGAAACTACAAAAACAATAGAACAGATTAATGAAACCAGGAATGGTTCTTTGAAAAATTTATTTATTTATTTATTTTAAATTCTTTGAAAAATTTAGTAAAATTCTTAAACCTCTAGCAAGACTTATCAAAAAGGAAAGAGACAGGATCCAAATAAAAAATAAATCACAAATGAGAGAGTAGAAATAACAACCAACATTAAAGAAATGCAAATAATTATGAGAATATTTTGAAATATGCCAATAAATCGGACAACCTAGAAGAAATGGATAAATTCCTAGAATCATATAAATTAAAAAACTAAAGCAGTAATAGAAAATTTGAGCAGACTGATAACCAGTAAAAAAAATCGAATCAGTAGTCAAAAAACTCCCAACAAACAAAAGTCCAGGACTGGGTGACTTCACAGGCAAATTCTTCCAAACATTTAAAGAAAATTTAATATCTATTCTTCTCAACTATTCCAAAAAATAGAAGAGGAAGGAAAATTCAAATTAATGCAATGAGACCATTATCCATTAACCAGATAAGACACCACTAAAACGGAGAAATGTTTAGAGAGAATATACCTCAATAAAATAAAACACTGTATATGAAAAACTCATAGCTAATATTATCCTACTTGGGGAAAAGTGTAGAGCTTTTTCTTTATAATGAGGAACAAGACAGGGATGTCCATTCTTACCACTTTTATTTAACATAGTTCTTGAAGTCCTAGCCACAGCAATCAGATAAGAAATAATAGGCATCCACGTCATCAAGGAAGTAGTAAAACTTTCACTAACTGCAAATGACATGATTCTCTATATAAAAAACCTGAAAGACTCCACCCAAAAACTGCTAGAACTGATAAATGAATTCAGTAAAATCACAGGATACAAAATCAACATGCAGAAATCTGTTGCATTTCTATACACTAATAATGAAGCAGCAAAAAGAGAAATTAAGGTATCAATCCTATTTATAATTGCACCAAAAATAATAAAATACCTAGAAATAAACTTAAGCAAAGAAGTAAAAGACCTGTGTATAAAACTCAAATACTGGCATGCCTGGGTGGCTCAGTGGTTGAGCATCTGTCTTTGGCTCAGGGCATGATCTCGGGGTCCATAATCAAGTCCCACATCAGGCTCCTTGCAGGGAGCCTGCTTCTCCTTCTGCATGTGTCTCTGCATCTCTCTCTCTTTCTGTGTGTCTCTCATGAATAAATAAATAAAATCTTTAAAAAATATATAAAAAAATAAAATAAAATAAAACTCAAACACTGATGAAAGAAATTGAAGAGGACACAAAGAAATGGAAAGACATTACATGGATTGGAAGAACAAATTTTGTTAAAATGTCTAAATTCTCTAAAGCAATGTACCCGTTCAGTGGAATCCCTATCAAAATACCAATGGCATTTTTCACAGGAGTAAAACGAACAATCCTAAAACTTGTATGGAAACAAAAAAGACCGTGAATAGCCAAAGCAACCTTGAAAAAGAAAAGTAGAGCTGGAGGCATCACGCTTCCAGACTTCAGGTTATATTACAAAGCTGTAGTAATCAAAACTCTACAGTACTGGCACAAAAATAGACACGTAGATCAATAGAGTGGGATAGAAAATCCAAAAATGAACCTACAGCTATAGGGTCAATCAATCTTTGGTGAAGCAGGAAAGAATATCCAAAGGAAAAAAGACAGTGTCTTCAACAAATAGTGTTGGGAAAACTGGATAGGAACATGCAAAAGAATGAAACTGGATCATTCGTTTTCACTATACACAAAAATATGCCCAAAATGGATTAAAGATCTAAATGTTAGATCTGAAATCATAAAAGTCCTTGAAGTCCTTGAAAACAAATAATCCAGTTTAAAAAAGGGCAGAAGACATAAAAAGACAGTTTTTTCAAAGAAGACATACAGATAGCCAACACATATATGAAAAGATGCTGGGCATTACTTATCTTCAAGGAAGTGAAAATCAAAACTAATCATCTCATATCTCTCAGAATAGCAAAATACAGCACAAGAAACAACAGGTATTGTGATTTGGTGAGGATATGGAGAAAGGGGAATTCTCTTCACTGCCGGTGGAAATGCAAACTGGCACAACCACTTTGGAAAACAGTATGGGGATTCCTCAAAAAGTTAAAAATAGAACTATCCTATGATCCAGCAATTGCGCTATAAAGTATTTACCCAAAGAATACAAAAAATACTAATCCAGAGGTATACACACACCTCAATGTCTATAATAGCATTATCTATAATAGCCAAATTATGGAAACAGCCCAAATTTCCATCAATGGATGAATGGATAAAGATGTGGTGTGTGTGTGTGTATACATTATATATACATTATATGTATATATAAAATACATAGTGTGTGTATACATTTTGTATGCATTATTTATAATGTATACAATATATACACATACATGCATTATATATAATGTATATAAAATGTATATAAAATATATATACATTATATATTCCAGTTTATATATATAAAATGGAATATTTCTCTGCCACAAAAGAGAACAAAATCTTGCCATTTTCAAAAACATGCAATACAATGTCAGAGAAGCAATACCATATGATTTCAGTCATGTGGAATTTAAGAACCAAAACAATGAACAAAGAGATAGAGAGAGAGAGGCAAACCAAGAAACAGACTCTCAACTATAGAGAACCAACTAATGGTTACCTGAGAGAAGCAGATAGGGGAATGGGTTAAATAGCTGATGGGGATTAAGGAGTGCTCCCATTGTGATGAGCACTGAGTGATGTATGGAATTGTTGAATCATTATACTGCAAACATGAAATTAATATTACAATGTGTATTGATTAACTAGAATTTAGTTTAAAAAGTCTATCAATGTAACCTACCATATTAACAGGTTAAAAATGGAAAATATACAATCATACCAGTCCAGAAAAAGCATTTGACAAAATTCAGTATCCATTCATCATTGAAAAATATATAGCAATCTCTCAGAAACACAAGAATAGAAGGGATTTTCCTCAATTTGAAAAAGATCTCCACATACAAAAAAAGAATCTGCAGATGCTTTTCCCCTGAGGTCAGGAATGGGTAGGGACACTTACTCTCACCACTGTAATTTACATAGTGCTGGAAGTTCTACCCAGCACAACAGACAAAGAAAGGAAATAACAGGCATATAGATCAGAAAGGAAGAAATGAAATTGTCAATATTTACAAATGACATAATTACCTATAAAGAAAATTTCAAAGAATCTACCAACTCCCCTCCCCACCAAAACCCAGAACATGTAAGTAAGTCCAGCAGGTCAAGGGTTTAAGATAAATATCAACTACATTTCTACCTACTACAAGTTAGCACATGGACATCCAAATCAAAAAAAAAAAAAAAAAAAAGAATGATTATAACAGCTCAAAACAAAATACTTAGATGTATATCTAATGTGTATAAGACACACTGAAAAACAAAAATTGCTTACAAAAAATCACAGTATGCCTAATAAATACATGTATTGTGTTCATGCATTAGAAGACTGAAGATAGTAAAAGATGCCAATTCTCTTCAAATTGATAAATAGATAATGTAATTCCTCTCAAAATCCCAGCAAGATTTTTTGTGCATAGAGGCAAATTTTTCTGAAATAAATTATATGGAAATGCAAAGGAACTAGAAGAGGTAACATCATTTAGAAAGGAATAATGTGAGAGAAATCAAGCTACTTTTTCAAGATTTAATATATAACCTCAGTAATCAAGACGGTGTAGCTTTGGTGGATGTATAGAGGTTAAGATTAATGGAACAGAAGAGAAAACCCAGGGATGCCTGGGTGGCACAGTAGTTGAGCATTTGCCATCAGCCGAGGGCATGGTCCCAGAGTTCCCTGGATTGAACCTGGCATTGAGCTTCCAGCAAGGAGCCTGCTTCTCCCTCTGCCTCTCTCTGTCTCCCATGAATAAATAAATAAAACCTTTTAAAAAAGAAAAAAGAAGAGAAAACTCAGATATATTAAAATATGCCCAGCTCATTTTTGATAATGCTATAAAAGCAATTACACAGAAGTAAGAGTCTTTTTAAATGATACTGGAGGGGATCCCTGGGTGGCTCAGCAGTTTAGCGACTGCCTTTGGCCCAGGCATGATCCTAGAGTCCCGGGATTGAGTCCCACATTAGGCTCTCTGCATGGAGCCTGCTTCTCCCTCTGTCTGTGTCTCTGCCTCTCTTATTAATAAGCAAATAAAACCTTAAAAAAAAAAAAGAATGATACTGGAAAAATTGGACATACATAGGCCAAAACAGAAGAATATCAACCTAAATCTCACACCTTATAAAAAGATGTGACTCAAAATGAATCACAGACTCAAATACAAAACATAAAGCTATAAACATTTGTGGAAAAAAATGCAAGATAAAATCTTTAGGATCTGGATCTAGGCAAAGACTTTTGACTTGCTACCAAAAGCATGATCTATAAAAAAATTTTTGAGAAATTGAATTTCATTAATATTAAAAAATATTTGTTCTATGAAAGACAGTGTTGAGATGAAAAGGCAAGGTACAGAGTAAGAGAAACTATTTACAAAACTTGTATCTGGCAAATGACTGCTATCTATAAAATATAAAGAACTCATAAATGTAACATTAAAAAATTAATCAAATCAGAAAATGGGCAAAAGATATGAGGCAGACATTTCACAGAAGAGGATAAACAGATGACAAGCACATGAAAAAATATTCAGTATCATTAACCTTTCAGGAAATGCAAATTAAAACCACAATGAAATATCACTACATACCTAGTAGAATGACTAAGATTAAAACAAAACAAAACAGTGAAACCAAATGCTTGTGAGGATCCAGTTAAGTATTTAAACTGTAGTATAACCGTACTTTGGAATGCTACTCAGAAAAAAAAAAAAAAAAAAAGTAAAAGGAATATTGACTTATGTGACAATGTAACAACCTGGATGAATCTTTAAGGATTTATTCTGAATGAAAAAGGGCAGTCTCAAAAGCGTTACATACTATGTGGTTCCACTCATATAGAATTCTTGTAATGAAAAATAACAGGAATGGACAACAAATTGGTGGTTTCAGTGGCTAAAGATCAGCCAGGGATGGGAATCAAGTGGGAGGTGGGGTATAAAAGGGCAACGTGATTCTTGAAGTGGCAGACATATTCTGTATCTTGAATGCATCATGTCAATATTCAGGTTGTGATATTCTACTACAGAGCTTTCTAAGGTACTACCTTTGGAGTAAGCTGAGTAAATAGTGCATAAAATCTTTTTGTTTTCAAAAATTTTATTTATTTACTCATGAGAGAGAGAAAGAGGCAGATACATAGGCAGAGGGAGAAGCAGGCTCCATGCAGGAAGTCCAACGTGGGACTTGATCCTGGGACTCCGGGATCACACCCTGAGCCAAAAGCAGATACTCAACAGCTGAGCTACCCAGGCGTCCCCATAAAATCTTTCTATATTATTTTTTTAAAAAATCTGTTGAATCTATGAGTATGTCAAAATACAATGTTTAATTTAAAACTTCGGTAGCATGGAGTAGAGAGAAGGGTATAGATTTCTACAGAGAAGTAAATGAGTCCCCCATCGAACATCTCTTTCCCATTGTTTATCTTTCCCGCATCTCCATTAACCCTCAATATTTGTCTTTCCTTTTTCTAAAGATGCTGCAAAGAATTTATCTAATCAACCCCTGAAAGTGAAAACATCAAAGATACAGATTTATGTCATTTTATGCAGAAGGAAAATCACTAGGGATAGGTTATCTGGGATCTAATTTCTGGCTGATACTTCCTTGGGGAAAGATCCTTGATGAATACATGGACAACAGTAAGCCTCAGCTTCCCTCTCTGTAACATGATTAGACTTTCTGTCTTTTCTACCTCCTAAGGCATTAATTATAAGAATAGATGAAATCATAGAAGTCCGAAGGCTTTGTAAAGGACTGGCTACTGCATATATGCTGATATTGCTGTTATTCCATTTTGAGAACATCTGCTTTTACTTGGAGGCAGAGGTGTGAGCCAGTCTCTAAGGCTTAATTTTCACAGTTGGGAAGGGTTAAGATTATTTTTTGATAAAGAATGCAGTGGTTCCACTGCTGTCACAGGGACAGGCATGATCAAAAATGGCAGTTTGAGCGCAGCCTGGGTGGCTCAGCGGTTTAGCACCGCCTTTGGCCCAGGGTGTGATCCTGGGGACCCAGAATCCAGTTCCGCATCGGTCTTCCTGCGCGGAGCCTGCTTCTCCCTCTGCCTGTGTCTCTGCCTCTCTCTCTGTGTTTCATGAATAAATAAATAAAATCTTAAAAAAAAAAAAAAGGCAGTTTGAAAGAACAGAATGCCATTAGCCTCAAGAGATAGCACAGTATCCTGAACACAGAGGGTCCTCGAAATATGTTGATTTGAACTGAATGATGTTTACAAGAGCTAGACCTTGCCAATCAATTATATCAACAAAACTTTGGTGGGAGGTCACAATCATCAATATGATACTCTGCTTATCATGCAAAAATTCAAAGCAACTGATATTCCCAGGAAGTTTCTTATTATCCAGGTAATAAGTAGAGTAGTCTTTGCTTTACACTCAAAATGCTGGATATCTGTTTTTTTTTTTTTTTTTTTCCTTACCCCTCATCTGGGCAAACCTCTATAACCTATACAAATGGTGAATTCAAAACTTATGTACTGCTACTCTTTTCTCCCATATTCAGGGAGGACATTACTAATTGAAAATAAATCCTGCCATCAATCAATTAGCTAGCCATTCAAGAAACTAATTTGTGACAACATGAATGGACCTAGAACATATTGTGCCAAATAAAATAGGCAAGGAAAGACAAATACTATATAAGTTAACTTATATGTGAAATCTAAACAAAACAAAACAAACAATAATAACAAGCCTCTAAAAACCAGGCTCTTAAATACAGAGAACAAACTGGTGGTTGCCAGAGGGGTGATAGGTAAAATAAAGGAAATTAGAGAGGTACAAAATGCCAGTCATCAAATAAGTTGTAAGATGAAAATTATAGCATAGGGAATATCATCAATGATATTGTAATAACGCTATCTGTAATAACAGATAGTGACTACACTTCTCATGGTAAGCACTGAGTAATATATAGGGATTGTCAAATCACTATATTGTACAACTGAAATTAATATAACATTATATGTTAATTATACTTCAAAAGAATGAAATAATAGAAGAGACCCATTGGTCAATCCTTGTTAATTTGCTCTTTGCCAACAAGTCTTGCAACCCAAGTCTCCATTTGTATATTGTGATTTGGTGTTGCTTATGTGTGAGGCGATAGGGAGGTGACCACTGATTTTAAGGGGCTCAGAGTCAATTAGAACAGAAAACTTCAGCCTTCATAATTCTGCATTGGGGTAGGCATGTTGAAAGTGCTGGAAGAAAGGCACAAGCTTCAAGGGAGGTCTAAAAAGTAAGAGGTTACATGTTACTAGTACCATCTGGGAGGGCTTCCTAGTCATGTGCAAAAGTGTTTCATCTTCCCCAAAGTAGTGAAGATTTTCATTTCCAGAGTTGAGAGAAAGAGCATTCTATTCAGACAGCAAAGACAACAAATGCAGGGACATGTACGGTACGTACAGAAAGCAAGGCTTTACTTTGGTGCACAGGGTATTTTGAGGGAAATGACAGGATAGGAAATTTAACAGGAAAACCAGGGCCAAATCTTGGAGGACCATAGATTAAATGAAGTCAAAATGCCAGTGCTTCCCAACACACCCAGTGTACAGATATAGCAGACTCATAGTATATCAAAGTCAGAAGAGATGTCAAACAAATAATATTCTGTTTACTTTTGAGACAGAGACTTTTTACAGATGAAGAAACTGAGTCACAGAAGCTAAGTTTCAGAACCGAAAGCAATCTAGGAGTCCTGCTACCGATTGAATAGCATGTTTTGCTTTATCCTCCCAACTCCTCCCCGCCCAGTTCCCAGTTGTCTGTTTCTGGGCACAGAAGTAGAAATTAAGATTACCTATGCTTCCCTCTGATTGAATTACACATTTTCTAGACTTCACCAGTAGCGACTTTTTCCTTCTAATTTAATCTCAACTCAGAAGCCACTTCTCTGGGGAGGTCTTCTCTAACTATACTGTCTGAAGTAGCCCCTCACATCACTGTCCATCCCATCAACCTGATTTTCTTCACAGCAGGAAGCATGCTTTGAAATTACTTCCTTCATTTATCAATTTATTATTATTTTTTGTCTTCTCCTTTTAGAAGTCATCCTCTATTCTTTCTGCTTCTACTAAAATTCTATCTTGTATTACTAGCAAAATTCTAAACCTAGGGGAAAAAAAGAAAGAGGGAGGAGTTTAAAAGGAAGAGAGATGGAGAGAGGAAATTTGCAAGGAAGTTAATACAGGTTCACTAGTTCACTGAACAAACTATGAACACCCACTGTGAAGCACTATGTTAGGTAGTAATAAGAGAGACACAAAAGTGAGTAAATAAGCATGCTATTGTCCCTCTCCTCAAAGAGGTTACTGCCCAGAGTTAAAGTCAAAATGTACCCAGTTCATTAACCAGATAAATTACAACTATGAATAATGCAAAGAATGAGAAATACAAGTTGCTATGAAAGCAAAAGATAGCAAGATTTGAACCTTATCAGGCGAGACTTACTGAGAAAATGATGTTTGATAGGAGATCTCAAAGAAAGCATGGGTAAATGAGGAGGGAACAGAATCTCAACAATCAAGTGTCTCATGCCTATTTCTGTTACTGATGGTGATGGTGGTCTCTAGGCAGCTTAAATGGCCCTGGACTCCGGGACACTGTCATTCTAACAGGGCTCCTGGACATAGGAGGAAAAGATGGTGTGACAGGGTCAGCAGTACCAATTAATTACCATTCTTTGCATTAGAATTATTGTTAGTCTCAGAATAAACATTGAATGGCTAATGCAATGTTATCTGGCTACAGCAGAATTTTAATTTGCATGTTTTATGACACCAATACTTTTACACTATCCAGTAGATAGCTTTTAGAGTCAGTCTTTCTCTCCAATCTTTTAATACAGTGTGGGAACAAATTAATTTTCCACCCTCCCCTCCTCCTAGAATTCTTTCCTTTGGGCATTGCTGTATTTCTTTTCACATTTCCATTAATTGACTTGTGTATTAATTTAACTAACATTTGTTGACTATGGGCAAAGTCCATGGCAGGAACTATGAAGGATTCTGGCTTTCAGAAATCAGGCATGTTCGCAGACTGAAGTTTCTTTTCTTATACGTTGAAGAATCAATCTCTTTATACACCTGACAATCTCTAAGAGTTGTCTAAAATTTCATCTTTTCTTAGAAGCCATGAATCTCTCAGGACTATTTTGATTGCAATTGACAGAAAATCCAATTATAATTATATTCTATTTATTAAGGGAATCTATGTCTTTTGTAGCTGAACAATCCTGGGGGAAATGTGGCTTCAGGAATAGCTTATTTCAAAGCAAACCAATGTCACCAAGATCTAGATCTTGATTTCTCTCTCTCTCTTTCATATTTTGGTTCTTCTTCTGCATAAACTCTAGATTCTCTCAACAAATCCTATAAACTGTTGACTTCACACCTTGGGAGGAAATCAAGTATACCTTCTCATAAATCTCAGGGAAAGATTTCATTTCTCATTGGCCTATATTGCATCTCACAACCATCCTTGAACCTATTACTATTTTCAAGGGAATGTGAGGCACTAGTCACTTGATAGACAGGCCTAATAACATGATAGTTTTGTTGACCTATTGGTATTCCCTGAGTAGCTCTAGAAATACTTATAAAACTGTATTTTCTATCTGCTTGGAAATTCACTGTAGCAGATAAGATGGAAAAAAGCATGGTGATAGTGCTGGCAGAGTCTGTAAGTGGCTTACTTGTAAAGATAATGGTAAATAAGCATTCTTTTGTTAGTAGCTTTCTCTGCCCTAAGTTATCATAGAGACTGTACAAAATTACTATTTAAAGGAGGAAATATGGCCTACATCCAAGAAACAACCTGGTAGTTCTTTCAAACATGATTGTAATTAAAATAATACCATTAATGTAATATCATGGGCTAGATGTTGTGCTGAGAGCTTTACTAATATTTTGCATTTAAATCATACAACAATGGTTTACTTATATCATTTATTATTATTATTATTATCATTATTATTACATCCCCTATATTACATTAGGGGATGGGAAAAGAGAGACTTGAAACTAGTCATTTTCTCAAGTCTTTCAGCAAGTATATGACTCTATAAAATTTGAATCCATTGTGTTAAGAGATGAGAATATAACAGTATACAAAACCCAGAGAGGTATTGCTCTCATAAAGTGATACAGCCACCGTACAAGAGATAGACATTATTAAAAAAATTATGCGTATAAACATCAAAGTACACAGGTGATGGTTTACAGTGAAGAAGTGCAGAATGCTATGAGAATATACAGCAGGATATCTCTGAGACCTCAAGAAAAATTCTTCTGGAGAAATTATGCTTGAACTCAGACTCTGGGGATGGGCATAGGGTTAACAAGATGGAAAAAGGAGGAGTATTCCAGATAGAGGGTACCGTGTGATCAAACATTCCAAAGGGCAAGGGAAAACGGTATGTTTAGAGATATGAAAAAAGGCCAGAGTGACTAAGGCATCGAGAAATAGTGTGACCTTTGGATAGGCTGGTACAGAATATAAAACTGTGAATATAATGTCGAAACTTGCAGGGCCTTGGTAGTCTACATATATATTTTGATTTTAGAGTAACCAAAAATAATTGCAGGGTTTTGAGCATAGGAATGACTTGATTTGATTGCATTGCAAAGCAGGAAAGGAGTTAGAAGGGAGACCAACTAGGAATATATTGTATACTCCAGGAGACAGATTGCTGTGGCATTAGCAAAAGAGATGAAGAAATTGACCAATTCAGGAGATTATCAGGGGGGTAAAATCATAAGTACTTCATCGTGACAGGTTTTAGATTAGATGTGGGAGGCTGGTGTGAGAGAGAGGGAAGTGTCAGGATAAAGCCCATGTTTGTGCAGTTATCTCAGTATGAACCAAAGTTACTATCAGGAAGGCAGCAAAGCAAGGTGAATACTTCAATAGGGGAACTAGGGGATGTAAACAGGATTGGAGGAAAGGCAGCTGTATAATCAAAAAGAAAAGAGGTAGGCCCATGTGGGTGGTTTTGATGGGCAGAAAATTGCCAGGAGCCATTTGATAAGGAAAAATAGAAGATAAGATGGGGAAATATGATGACAACAGATGTAGCAGGGTGGCAGGAACCAGGCTACCATGTTTAAACATGATCCAGTAGCAAAGAAGAACCACCACAATTTTCAGAGAAAAGAAATGACATGACCATGTAAGCATGTCAGAAAGATTTGTAACCACGTGTTAAAAGAATGGAAGGGCATTGCAAAGAGAACAGAGGAGATTGAAGGGGTTGAGGGGCAGTAAGGAAGCTGATACCATATGTTCAAAAGAGGATAATGGAAACAGGGCCAAAAATCAAATCCAAATTCTAAAGTAATGTGAATATGCCAACATGCTAGATACTACAAGCTTTATGAAAGATTATACGTTATCTCAGGGAAATGACAATTTAGGGAGGAGTGAGATTTGGTTTCATTTCTTTAAGCCCAAATAAATAATCTTATGATAGGAAAATCTACAGATTTTCAAAGAGAGCCAAAGATAGCTCTCTTTGAAATGGCCCAGGAAGACCTTATAGAGAAACTGGAAGAATTTAGAATCTGGTTTTAAGTTCAACAGACAGAAAGGAAAAGCATTGCCATAGTCACAATCAAATGCTTATGTCCCCAGTATCTGAAATCTGCCTAAAATTCCATTGTAACATGTTTGATTCCTCAGTGTGATTTTGCATGTCTTTGTTTTCAGCCCCTCCCAACTAAGCACACTCTGCAAATTACTCTAAGGAGACCTACAGCCCCTTTCTGGAGTAGTTAATGAAGATGGTAATGAGATTGGGCTGAACTATGATCTCAGAAAGCCCTCCTTTAGACACTTTGAACTCTTTGCGGCCTCTCATGCCACTCACTACCACCCTTTGTCAGCTTTGCCATTATATTCTCTGACAGTTTTCAATCCTGATGACAGTGTTCATATTCAAGCCAATTTGCAATTAATCTTGCAGATGGGCTATCATCAAACTCCATCACACAATTTCCTGAGATGCCAACATATAATGCAAAATGCATTTCTTTCATGTACTGCAATTATAATTTTATCAGAAAACCAGTCAAGGATTTCTAACATTTTTATCTTCTTAACTCTAAGTAGCATATCCATTTATATTCACAGCTATGGGGCTGATGGCTTTGTCAGGAAACAGAAGTTGTAATTCCAATGGTTTTTCTAGAATCATAGGAAAAAGATACTTCACATTAGGACGTGAACTAAGAGGTCATGTGAAAATAACTCTAATATTTATGCAGTCATTTTACAGTTTTTAACCATTCTTCTCATTTGCCCCATGAGATGCACTGGGTAACTACCCATTCTGTCGCTGAAGGATCTGTGTTTTAGAGAAACAACAGGACTTGCCCAGCGTGACACAGGTTAACACTCTGACCTTAGAACTCAAGTCTTCTGATTCTTAGATTACTACTCTTTGTACTTTAGTGTGCTGGCCTACAAATTACGAATACTCTCAGAGGGTTGTCAAAGTCCAATTACATTAGGGGATTGGAAAGTAAAAACACCTGAAGTATTATCAAATTTAGGAGTGAGGAAGTCATAGCCAACAAAAAGAATGCATGTCCAGTCTAAAGGTAATTACATAAAACATAATCCAAAACACTGTTCTGGGCAAAAATACCACAAATGTAGACTGACTTTGGCCCCTGGACTGTCAGTTTATGACCCTTACTTCAACATCTGAGAAAAAAAAAAAGTTCACCCAGTTCCCATTCACTCAACCCCTAGATTTTTAATATGTATTATCTTTGTAAGAATGTTTGCTATTTTCCTTCCCTTATTTCTTTGTCAAGTACTCAAATCCTCAGGTTTTTATATGTCCTTTTGAGGATTACACATATGTCAGGAATCATATAAGACTGTGGTTGACATGATCAGTAAGATGGTATACGTATAAAATAAGAGGCACAATCAGAATTACTATAGGCATTTAGAGAAGAGAGCTTTCTCTGGGAACAGGGGTGATTAAGGAGGAGCTTCCTGGAAAATATGGAACTTCAGCTGAGCTTTAAAGAATAGGTAACTCTTTGATGATGATGTTCAATCAGTGGTCTCCGAATTGAGGGGCCCAAGACAAGCCCTGAAAATGAAAATATCATGTCTTTTATCTATTTTATGTATTTAAAATTTTGTTTATTCTTAGCATGTGAAGAGAATATCTAGACAAAATATCAGTATATAGTTTATAAATAAGAAATATTTGTATATTTGAGTAAATTCTCAAAAATATTTTTTTTTATTTTTTAAGATTTTATTATTATTTACCTATTCACGAGAGACACAGAGGCAAGCAGAGACACAGGCAGGTGGAGAAGCAGGCATAGAGCCCGACGCGGAACTCGATCCCAGGTCTCCAGGATCATGCCCTGGGCCAAAGGTGGTGCTAAACCACTGAGCCACCCAGGCTGCCCTCAAAAATATTTTTGAAAGGAGGGTAAGACCAAACACTTTAGCCTTGGATAGACAATGATGATATGATTACCAATTTTTAAATGGTTATTATGAAGTAGGTACTTTGTTTTCAATTTCATTCATTCTTACTCTTATCTTTATTATTTTTCTCTTTCCTTTTTGTTTTGCTAGTTTTTAGGATATTGAGGTGGGAGCTTAGATTATTGATATGAGAGTTTTCCTTTCTTCTCATATATGTATTTAGCACTTTAACTGTTCCTTTCTATCCTATGTTAGCTATGTCTGACACATTTTGATATATTTTATTTTCATTTATCTCAATGTTTAAATTTCTCTTGAGACTTCCTCTTTGATCCATGAAATATTTAGATATGAAATATTTAGATACATGCTGTTTAGTTTCCAAATGTTTGAAGATGATGTTCTTATCTTTCTGTTAATAATTTCTAGTTTGATTTCACTGAGATTCTTTCAATTCATTTAAACTCAATGAGGTTTGTTTTGTGGCCCTGTATATGTTCTATCTTGATATATGTTCTGTAAGCACTTGAAAAGAGTTTGTATTCTATTTTTGTTGGGTAGAGTGTTCAATAAATATCGATTAGATCATGCTGACTAATAGTGTTGGATTCTTCTGTATCCTTACTGATTTTCTGTCTAGTTCTTTTATCAATTGCTGAGAGAGGGATGTTAAAGTCTTCAGTTTTAATTGTGAAGTCGTCTATTTTTCCTTTCAGTTCTGATTTTGCTTCGTGTATTTTGCAGCTTTGTTGTTCAGTGCATATACATTGCTGTATCTACTTGATGCATTGACACTTTTATGGTATATAATCTCCCTTTCTATCTCTGGTAATTTTCTATGTGATTAAAATCTTACTTTATTGGATATTAATATGGGCACTCCTCCTTGCTTTCATTATTTAAATAATATTTCTTTTTTACTCTTTTATTATCAAACTGCCTGTAGTATACTTAGAGTGACTTTCTTGTAGACAACATATTGATGGGTCATGTTTTATAATCCACTATGTCAATCTGAGTTTTCTCATTGGCGCATTTAGATCATTTTCATGTAATGTAATTATTGATGTAACAGGGCTTTAAGTTTGCCATTTTCTGGATTATCATTAGTTTCTCTTTCTTTTTCCTATTTTTCTGTGGGTGACTTTAATATTTTTAGAATTCCAGTTTGATTTATCTATAGTGTTTTTTAGTCTATTTCTTTGTATAGCTATTTTTAGTGGTTATCATGGGTATATTATATATAAATAATTTAATAGTTTATTTATATTGTCATTTTACTTTGTTGAATGAAAATCCTACTTCTTTTTATGTCCTTTCCCCTCCTCGATGTGTGTCATAGTCAGCAAGGGCTGCCATAACAAAACACCTTAGACTGGGTGGCTTAAATAAAATAAATATATTTCTCACAGTTACTGAAGCTGACAGTCTGAGATTAGGGTGCCAGCATGGTCTGGTTCTGATAAGGACTGTCTTCCTGGCTTACAGAAGGTCACCTTCACATTGTATCTTAACATGGCCAAGAGAGAAAAAGAGAAGGGTTAGGAGAAGTGGGAAAGGGAGGGGAAGAGAGGAAGAGAGAGAAAGAAGGGTAAAGGAGAGAAGTCAGCAGGAAGAGAGAGAGAAATCAAGCACACACTCTAGTGTCTCTTCTTATAAGGGCACTAATTCCATCATGGGGGCCCCCATCCTGATGACTTCATTTAAACTAATTATCTCTCTCTTTTTTTTTTTTTTTTTTTTTTATAGTCACAGAATGAGAGAGAGGCAGAGACACAGGCAGAGGGAGAAGCAGGCTCCATGCACCGGGAGCCCGACGTGGGATTCCATCCCGGGTCTCCAGGATCGCACCCCGGGCCAAAGGCAGGCACTAAACTGCTGGGCCACCCAGGGATCCCAAACTAATTATCTCTTAAAGGTCTATCTCATCAGATTGAGAGAGGACTTCAACATATGAAAGGGGCAGGAAGCACAATTGAATCTATAGCATTTTTAAAATATAATTGCCTTAAATATTTTCTCTAATACATTTAGAAACACATCAATGTTATAATTTTTGCTTCATTTGTCAAAGAACACAGAAAGCTCAACAAGAGGAAAACTATCATTGTATTTATCCACATTTTTGGCTTACCTTGGTTTTTTTGTTTGTTTGTTTTTGTTTTTGTTTTTTTCCTTTCTGGTATCCCAAGAGTCCTTCTCTTATCATTTTCTTTCTGTTTAAAGAAATTTCCTTTGTTTTCTTTTAGGGTAGATTTTCTGGTAACAAATTATGTTAGTTTTATTTCATCTGAAAATACCTTGATTTTCCCTTTTGTTTCTTAGGAAAAAATGATATTTTTACTGGATATAGAATTTTGGGTTGACTTTTCTTTCTTTAAGTACTTGAAAATATGATGCTAATTCCTTCTGGTCTTCATAGATTCTGGTGAGAAATTATGTCATTTGGAGGGTTTCCTCTCTACAGTTAAGCAGTTTTTCTTTCCTTGTTTTTCACCATGATTTTAAATTTATCTCTACTTTTCAGAAATTTAATTATAGTGGGTCTTGGTCTGAATTTCTTTAGATTTATGCTGTTGGGGGTTTCGTAGGCTCCTTGAATCTGTATCCTTACATTTTGTGCCAAGTTTGCAAAGTTTCAAATTACCTAATTAGCTATTCTTTTTTCCATTCTTCCAGGAATTCAGTGATAGGAATGTTAGCTCTTATATTCTCACATGTTCCTTAGGCTCTTTTTTTTTCAGCTTACTTTTTCCCTGTGGTTCTGATTCTGTAATTTCTATTGCTTCAGCATTAAGTGCACAGATTCCTTCTTCTGTCTTCTCAATTGGCTGTTGACCATTCCCATTGAGTTTTATTTTGGTTACTATATTTTATATTAAACTTTCTACATGGTTTATCTCAAATTTTCCATTTTCTTGCTGATACTTTCTTTTTATTTGTTTCAGAGATGATCATAATCAGTGAAACATTTCTTGGATGGCTGCTTTTAAAGTTTTTGTCAGATGATTCAAGCATTTCTGTCATCTTAGTGATGTCATCCATTGTTTCATTTTATCATTCAGTTTTAGGTCTTCCTGGTTCTTGGTATGATGAGTGATTTTCATTTGAAACCTGAATATTCTGAGTATCATGTTTTGAGACACCAGATCTGGGGTGACTGCTGTGCTAAACTATGTGAAAATCATAATAGTAGGTCAGGTGTTGTACTGTAGTTTCCTACATATGTCAACAGTCCATTTTTTGATGTGAAACTCAATTACTTTTCTCTCGGAATGGGCCTCTTATGCTACTCCATGGTATGGATTTTTTAAATATCTCAATTCCCTTTTACTTCCATCTTCATTGCTCTTTTTTATATTATAATTTTATTGCATTTTGGCATTAAATGGGAATCTTCAACAGAGTATAAAAGTACTACAAGTTTGGGGCAACTAAAAACTTGGAATTGTTAGAGGAAACCAAATATGGTTTGGCAGAAAATGGATAACAGAATCCATGACTGGTAATCATGGGGGGCCCAAATGTCTGTTTTTTCTGCTCTGCTCTTTTGTTTGGTCTTTGCAAGCCAATCAGATGTGGCTCCCATGAAATCTTCAATGACAGTAAGCAGTTGCCACCTCAAGAGGGCTGGCATGATAGCATACTTTTAAGAGCTCCTAGTGGTCTCTGCTTGCTTGGCTGACATAGTACGCCAGCTTCGCACAAAACTTCTGATCTCACTGTGAATCAAGAGGTCCTAACCCAAGTAGGGAAAAAAGCAAAAATCTCCCCAATAGAACCAGGGCTTACCTTCAGAGCTACTACTTCAGAATTACTTACTTCAGAATTACTACTGTGAATCTCTCTACACCTTCAGAATCTGTTCCACTGACCTTGAATTATGCTATTTTCATTTTAATACACTGAAGTTTAAAAGGCTGTGAAACTCTTAAAAAATCATTGATCCCATGGCTGAATCTATGCCCTCAAGTAATGAACATGGAATGGAATCCAGAGTCAAAATTAATTCTTAAATATTATTAATTTTGTATGTTTCTCAAGAGATATTAAAGATGACTCTGTTCCTATGACCCTACTCATATAACTTTTTCTTCTTCTAAGCCCCTTTATGCAATGCTGCATCAATGCTCTTAGAATGTGGGTAGCTTCTCTCTCTCTCTCTCTCTCTCTCTCTTCTTGTATGTTAGTGAGCCTAGGATTTTATTAAACCTTTCCTCTTCTCTTCTTTTTGGTTTTATCTGTATTAGCTTGTTCACTTACTTCTACCTTGTAAAACCTTGAAAATCAGTCTGGAAATGCAGAATATTCTTCCAGAGAGGGGTAGAGTGAACTGGGGAGAGACTATGAACACACTTTTGGATCCCATCAAAGCTGCCAATGCTTTCAGAGAATTGTCTATTTCTATAGAGTTAGCTCTTAAAAGTATGGCATCTAATATAACAAAATCAGTATTATGTTATCTGTTAGCAGCTCAAAGTTAAACACTAACAGAATTTCTTAACACTTTGTTTTGCTGTGTAGGCATGGGCAATATAAGTGTTGCTTTGTATGCAAGGTCCAGAGGGTGGAAACCACACATTTAAAGCTGAGTAATATGTATCCAGCTCCAAATATTGCTGAATAGGTGTTTGAATTGGAAATCATCTCTGACATTATCAAGCCCAGTGTTCCTCTATGTACCCCAGTGGTGCATCAGAGGATATACAAAGCTACAAGAAAATAGCACACATCATTCTGAAATAAATTATATTCAATAATGAGTAACTTAAAATATAAATTTTAGAGTAAAATGAGCATAGGTTTTCAATATTTTTCAATAAAACAAACAATTTGAGGCTAGTTTTAAGATATATTTGACACTGAAAAATTGAGATTTTGCATTGGGCTGCTTCAGAGTATAACCCCTCATGTGACTGGAATCTATATTCACTTTTTTTTTTTTTTTTAACTTAGGACAGTTGTTGGCAAACCTATGTGCATACTATACTAACCTGAAATGTTACTGGATAGTGCTCTGGTACATAAGAAGCCTAGCTCCCACCTCAAGCACATGGATATCAGACTCTCTGGAAAAACAACTTGGACATCTGAGTTTTGTTTCTGTTGTTACTTGTCTTTAAAATTAAAGCTCTTTGGTCACTCTGATATAAAACTAGCATTGAGAACCACTGATTTGAGAGATACTTCAGCAGAACCACAAGAAAAGAGCTACATAGCATATTCTTTTCATTTTGTACCTAAAGCAGCTAGGCTCAGAAATAAAAAACTCACTCAGGTCACATAACATATTAGTGTCAGAGCTGAAACTAGAATGCGATCTATCAATGTCTATGCAGTGTTTTTCTATTATGTTTATCTCAACATTTATAATAGGCTAATGTCAATTTTAAAGACATTAGCTATATGATGGCTATTTAGATAAAGAACCTCATTCTAAATTACTAAAGAAAGTACTTATCTATATAGAAAATGAACCAACCAGGAATATCTGGGCTGATCCTCACAAATTATTTACATGGAAATAGCCTGAGCTTAAATGAGCTGGGAAATTTCCCTATTTCCAATATATACGCTTATTATTTTTTTTTAACTCAGTAAATACACATTCAGGCATAGCTCAGTGCTGGGCATTCCAAGGAAAGCAAAGAGGTTCGCAATATCCCAGGGAGCTTCCTAATAGTCCAGTGGAAATACAAGGCATCCCACAATCGTTACCAGTTAAGATAGGTAGAATGAAAGTTCAGACACCAACACAGATGCTGGTGGATCAACAGAAGAGGAATGAAGTTCTGGGTAAAGGTAATAATGTTTCATGGAAATGGGGGCTTTGAGGTTGGCCTGGAAGACTGAAAGCATTTGATTTGGATGAAGAGTGTCTATACCACCTATGGTAGCCAGAGAGAATGTGCAGGATACAGAGTGGAGCTACATTTCACAGGTTAGGATCGGCATCAGAGATAATGAAAGAAATCACAGAGGAAAAAAAAAGTACTCTTAAAATGTTTTTTCTTTTTTTTTTTTCTCTTAAAAGTTCTTTAAGTCGCCCCTAGAATAGAAAACATATTAGCTTATATAACCAACCATATACAATAATTTTTATGTGTAAGGAAGAAATTGTGAACAAATCTCAAGAACAAAAAAAGAGGAAGTCTGTATGACTTCCTGGATAGTCAAATCAATCTACCTCTAAGGTAACTATCAGCTTCTTACCAGTGAAGGGAAAGAAAAATTGTTCTCTACCATCAAGGTCTTCCAGCTGGACTAAGAACTAAATTTACATGAAACAGATTAATGGGATTAAAAAAGTTTTATCATGTGCACACTTAAGCCCAGTTACAAAACTGAGATCTAAAGTAATGACCAAGGCAGGCAGTTCTTATACTTTATAGACAGAGACAATAAATCTGTAAGGAATTGACAGGGCAAAGAAAACTTAGCTTTGGAAATTTTAATTAGTAAGGAATTCTCAACAGAATTTGGGCTGGGGTGGTCAATTAGTAGAAATCAATAAGGGTTGTTTATACAGACTTTTGGGCTCTAAATTTCCCATGTCTGATGAGGATGTCTCTTTCCCTCCTGGTACAGGGATGGTACCTTTCACATGGGAGATTTATTTCCTGCTTTCAGGGGGTCAGAGGAGGGTCTGAGTGCCTTTCCTTTCCTGCAGAGGCTATCTCTTATGTAACTTTTATGTAAAATAATATGCCAAAGTGGCACATTTTAGGGCAGCCTGCCCTTGGCATCTACAGCAGGGTGGCAAATTCAGAAAGGTCCTTGCCTGCCTGAAGGATTTATGGCTCCACATGGTACATATTATAGCTATGTTTGCTGAGTTGAGATTTAAATGAGATAGAAGAGTTGCACATTGTTCAAGGAAGTCTAGTTTAAAGTTTTTCCCATGAAATAAACATGTAGATTTTATGAATTTATTATAGAAGGCAAATAAGGGCCTAGATCCTAGGGTGTATGAAGCACCAATGAACACTCAACAATCATGTGCTTCATAATCTATGCCAAAAAATAAATACAGAATGTGCAGGAAAACAGAATTCATGGCACCAAAATCAACCCAGCTATTCTAGGAGGTGAGATTTATGATAACTAGCAAAAATAGGATTCAATGCAGGGTTGAAGGCAAGTACCCACTACTAACTCAAATGACCTGTTGTATTTTTCTCCTTGAAATCAGAAGGCTCGCTTTAGCTAAGTAAGATTGAGGTTTATTGCTGGTGTTAGGAATGAGATCCCCAGCAATAGAAAACAGAATCAGTCCAAGTAGCATTGTTCTCATACAGGAATGTTCACCAATACTGATAAAAGATGCAGAGAGGATCTCCTTTAAAAAAAAAAAAAAATTATTTATTTATTTATTCAAGAGAGACACAGAGAAAGAGAGGAAGAGACACAGGCAGAGGGGATGAGGGACTCAATCCCAGGACCCCAGGATCTTGCCCTGAGCCAAAGGCAGATGCTAAACCACTGAGCCACCCAGGTGGCTCCCACAGATCTCCTGTTCTCATAGAATCCAGCAGTCCAGAACACAGACTGAAGTTACTATAAGACCTGTAGACTTGTCTTGATCCTCACTTACTTTTCTCTGGCATTTTTTACTCTTCTCCAACCTTATACTCCGAGATTCAATTTTTTTGGGAGGGAGAGGATCTCTAGAAATACAAGTGGCTGCACCAGGGTGGGAATAGAGGGGTTGTTACTATTGTAGTTGCTATTTTTGGAGCTCATTGCAGTTTGTACAAACTCATACCTGCATAAGACTCATAAATTTGGCATACCTTTAACTTGCCATACCACTTACTTTTACCATCACATTGATATTAGTAGTTAAGTGGCAATGAATTATCTGAAAAGGATGTAAAGAATACAATCTCATTTGAAAATACCACCAAAATAATAAAATGTCTCATGGATTAAAATAATTAATATTGTTAAAAATGTCCATACTAGCCAAAGTCATCTATAGATTTATTACAATCCCTATGGAGTCTAATGATATTTTTTTAGAAGTAGAAAAAAATTCTAAAATTTATATGAAACACAAAAGGCCCCAAATAGCCAAAACAATCCTGAGAAAGAAGAACAAAGCAGGAGACAGCATCCTTCCTGATCTGAAGCTATATTATAAAGCTATAGTAATCAAAACAGTATGATACTGGCATTAAAATACACATAGACCAATCAAAATGGGAGCCCAGAATTAACTCATGCATGTATAGTCAATTAATATTTGACAAACAAGCCAAACATACTCAGTAGAGAAATGACAAGTCTCTAGTTGCTGGGAAAATTGAATATGCACATCTAAAATAATAAAACTAGACCTGTGGGTCACACCACTTACAAAAATTAACTTGAAATGGATTAAACACTTTAAGACCGTAACAGTCCTAGAAGAAAAAAGAAATAAGGAAAAACACTCTGACATGGTTCTTGGCAGTTATTTTTTGGATATGACACCTAATACACAAGCAACACAACAACAACAACAACAAAACAATAGAGACTACATCAGGCTAAAAACTTGCATACCAAAATAAGTGATCAACAAAATGAAATGACAACCTACTGAATAGAAAAAAGTTTATAAATGATATATTTGATAAGGGGTTAATATTCAAAGTCTATAAGGAACACATATAACTCAATAGCAAAAAATCAAACAGTCCAATATTAAAAATTGGCAGAGGATTTCAACAGACATTTTCTAAAATAGATATACAAATGGCTAATATATACATGAAATGATGCTCAGTATCAGTAATCGTCAGGAAAACGACAATCAAAACCACAATGAGCTCACTTGTGAGCATGGCTATCATGAGAAAGACAAGAGATAACAAATGCTGGTGAGGATGTGAAGAAAAGGGAACCCTTATGTACTGTTGAAGGGATTGTAAGTTGGTGCAGCCATTCTTGAAAACAGTATGGAAGTTCCTCAAAAAATTAAAGATAGAACATGTAATCAAGCAATTCCACTTTGGGAAATATGTCTAAAGGAAACATAAATACTATGTAGAAGAGGTATCTAAACTACTATGTTTACAGAAGCGATACTTATAATAACCCAGACATGGAAATAATCTGAGTGTCTATCAAAAAATGAATGGATAAAGAATCTGTGATATATATATATATATGTATATGGATATATATATATGTATATGTATACATATATATAATGCATAATAAAGATATAGATATATATAATAAAATAAAAAATAAAAAAACATATATATATAATGGAGTATTATCCTGTGATAAAAAGAAGGAAATGTTGCCATTTGTGACAACATGGATGGACCTTGAGGGCATTATGCTAAATGGAATATTCAGACAAAGAAAGATAAATGCTATATGATATTGCCTATATGTAGAATATTAAAAAAAACACATCAGAGATCATAATTGTGACTTGTGAATACCAGAGGCAGGGGATGAGTAGGGGGCCACACAGAGAGGAAATGAAGGAACGTAGTCAAAAAGTACAAACTTCCAGGTAAGAAAGTACTGGGAATGATGTGTACAACATGATGACTACAGTTAACACTGCTGTATGGTATATATGAAAGTTGTTAGAGTAAATCCTAAGAATTCTCATCACAGGAAAGGTAGGAGGGAGGAGAGGAAGGAGAAAAAAGGAGGGAGGAAAGAAGGGAAGAGAGGAAGGAGGGAGGGAAGCAAGAAAATTATCCAAGTAAATATCTGCTTTACCATCTTGCTATGAAAGTAAAATTATTTTGAAAATGTTTTGGATAGTACTTTATATACAGTTTGCTCATAATAAATGTTTGCTGAATTTGAATGTGACCAATTCTTTAGAAATGCTAATCTGAAAGATAAGAATGATCTGGGCATTGTTTCTGGCATCTGTAAAAAGTCTCTGCGTGCTTGGAAACAATGCATTCATTCCTCTTCAAGAGGCATCCTGACATTGCTGAGGGGATCAAATGTGAAATCTTCATTTGTTCCTGGGCCTCTGAACAAAGAGAACAGATCCTGCTGCCTTCTCTCCCTCTTACGCCTTCCTCAGGAACACAAGGACCCTGTTAGCCTCTACAAGTGTTTTCCCATCACATCTTCCAAAGTACTCAACAATCTACCTGACTCATATTCTTTGGATTTTTTTTTTCAGTTATGACTACTGACTTTTGAGTTTTGAAAGACAAATGTTTACAAGTCTTTCTTAAAGACAATATATAAAAATTTACTTTTAATTTTTTTTAAAAAGAGGTGCTAGCACTTACATTTTGTTAAACTATGAAATGCCTTATCTATCCTTCCCTACTTCTTGTGCACCATCTCTCTGGAGTATGCCAGTTACTTTCATATCTATTACACAGAGTGCCATGACTATGATATACACAAATGGAAAACTACTGGTTTCTCAGAGATTTTATAGCAAAACTCAAAAACCACTATAAAGTACTGCTTTCTTGACAGTGGGAGTGTGTATAATCAGAAAAAGAGGACATTTTGGGTAACAAAGGAAGGTAAAGAGTTGTGGACAAGTAATGGGTGACAATACACAACAAACACAGTACACTGTAGATTCACAATCGAGCAAAGAATGGCAGAGCTTCTAAAGGAAGAAGAAAAAGCATCACAGGCAAAACTGTTCTGAAATATGGGAGTACAGGAGGCTCTCCTCTGGGATCCTAACAGATGTTGGCACCAGATTGCATATGTACATTTGACAAATTGGGGGATAGGGAAGAGAAAGTAATTCCCCCACTACATTTTAGCAGAATACTAGCAGCTTAATCGTATATTAATTGTAATTGTAACCAGGATTAGTTTGTGAAGTTCATTAAAACAGATAATATATAGGATACAGATTGTCATGTAAAGCACAGATTTCAATATTCAAACTCCTTAATGTTCCTTACAAGGCTCTTCTGATGCTGAACGTATCTGCCTCTTATAGCCTTCCCCTCACTCCCCTGCAATTTGAACTCTAGGCTCCAAACATTGAATTTCTTATAGGTTCTTACCAAAAGATTGTCATGGCTTTCTTTCGTATACTTGAATTTCTCATGCTTTCTCTATCCTTCAGTATCCTTCAGAAAGCATTCTGTAAATTCACCTCTCCTCTTGTGCAGATGAAGTGCTTCTCCTGAGTACCCCCTTTCATGGCACCTCCCACTGTGACATAAGTGCCTGTCTACTCCTCAGTCCCTTTCCTACAGGATCCTGAGCTCCTAGAGAGCAAGTCTGATGCATTCATCATAAGATTGTTAGATTTTTTTGTGTCTGGTGTATAAATGCTAAATACAAAATCTCTTCTGTTAGCATTGAGTGGTGACTCAAAGTTTGTTAAGTGAGTAAATATAGAATATACAAAAAAAATTACTCTTAAGGATTCAAAATGGTGCCTGGTTTACATTTAGCATTAGGTTCTTAATGGTTCAATTACTTAATAAGAAAAAAACATTGTTTTGAGCAGTATAGGCCAGGCACTATTCATTGGTACTTGGGATAATTCAGTGAACAAAAAGATAAAACTCCCTGTCCTCATTACCCTTGCATTCTATTGTATATGCATATGTGGGGGAGGAGGGGAGATTACAAAATAAATGTGATAAATAAGTACACAGTATGTCAGAAATTGTTAAGTACTATGGATAAAAGAGAGATAATAAGGGATACTTATCTATAGGGTATTGCATTATAGTAAATAAACAGGGAGGTTAGTGTCATTATTATAGAAATTGTGACATATAAATAATAAAGTAAGAAATGTAACCATGTTAATATTTTGTGGGTAAGTATTACAGGGATGGAGAACAGCCAGTGAAGTGCCTCAGGCAAAAGAATAACTAACTGGAATGTTCAAAGTTGGCAAGAAGGCCAGGGAGGCTGAAGCAGAGTGAACAAGGTGGGAATGTTAATAAAGTAGGAGGGATGACAATAGAGTAGGAGGTAAAGAAAATCATATGGTGACTTATAATCATTTCTAAAAACTTTGCCTTTTATTCTAAATGAAATGGGTACTAGCAGCTTTGGAGGGTTTTGAGCAGAGGAGAAACATGACCTGAACTACAAATTGAAAGAACAACTCTGGCTATTGCATTGAGTGGACTCTAAGTAGCTCAGATTCCAGAACAGACTGGTCAGGAGGCTACTGCACACCTCCAAAGGGCTCACACCAGGGAATTATCACTGGAAATGGTAAGAATTGATCTGATCTTAGATAAATTTTAAAGACAGGATAAGATTTTATAATGTATGACATATAGACTGCAAGAAAAAGAGAAAGAAAACAAACAACAAAAAAGTTTACTCCAAAATTCTTGCCCTGAATATCTAGCAGAATGGACTGCCATCAGCTGAAATAGGAAAGATAGGGGAAATTTGGGGGAAGATAAGGAATTTAGTTTTGGACACAGGGATTTTGAGATGTCTGCTTGTCCTTGTCAGAATGTCAAGGAGGGGATGGATATAAGAATCTGTAGTTTAATAAAGTAGTTTGTACTGGAGGTAAAAAAATATGGAGGATCATCAGCATACAGAAGGTATTGGGTGTGAATAGAGAATGGAATCAAAACTGAACCCTAGAGCATCATGATAATGAAGAGAAAGAAATTAACAACTGAAGTCTAGGGCATATAATATTTAAATAAGGTACCAAGAACTGAACCTAGGACACAATGACCAGAGGGAAAAGGAAGCAAGCAAGCAAAGGGAATTGCCAAATAGGCAGAGGAAACTAGTAAAACTGGAGCAAATTCAAGAAAGCCTCATTCCCTGAAAACTGTATTTTAAAAAGGCAATCCAAGTGGAGGATATAATCAGCTGTTTTTCAACACTACTGATAAGTCAAATAAGATGAGGATTAACAATGGATTCAGCAAGGTGAAGATGAAATTATTAGTGACCTTAATAAGATTATTTGGGGGGGGGGGGTAGTGAGAATAAGGCTTGCTCAAGAGAGAATAGGAACAGTATTTGCTGTTGAGTAATTTGTGAATTTGAGGGACTGTCAAAACTTGCCTGTAGCAACAAGGCATAATAATCTGATTTTGACTACATATTCTGTGAAGGACAAGATGAAATGGTTAATATAAGAGGTTGCTGAGAAAACTTTGGACTAGAATCAGAGTCATCGCAGATTGAACACTCACGATGGCCAAGTACTGCATAAGCATTTGGCATGCATTATTTCCTTGAATGTTTATAGCAACTGGAGGAGGTAAGTCCTGTGATTTCCCTCATTGTACTGATGAGAATATAAGAATTCTCAAAGGTTTTATTACTTGTCCAAGGTCACATGGTTAATAGCAGAACTAGAATTCTAAAATCATTCTCTTAACCACTCTAACTTACAACTTCCCTTGAGATTCCACAAAGACTTCCAGAAATAGTTGAGAAAACTTCAATGTGAAGAATTGAGAAAGATTTGGGAAAGACACTTTGCCCTTGCTTACATGAAGTCACCATAATGCATTACTGAGCTGAAAAATGTCAGTGCTGTATTTTATTTGCATATTAATAAAAACATTGCTTTTAAAGTATACCAAAACTGTAAAAATCAGCTTCTACTTTGATTTTTTCTGTCTGTTGAGGTTGAACTTTTCTCAATAAGCTGTTTTTAGAGCAGTTTTAGAATCATAGCAAGATTGAAAAATTGGCAGAAAGTACAGATAGTTCCCACATACGACCTATATTCCCGTACACACAACTTGCTATCAACATCCACCACAGTGGTACACTTGTACATTCAGTAAACTTACATTGACACGTCATTATTACTCAAAGTATATGGTTTATGTTAGGGTTCACTCTTGGTGCTTTTCATTATTTTTCCCCCTTTTTTCTTTTTTGGTCAATTCTTTCAGATATTCTTTCTAAATGATAATCATGTCATCTGCAAAGACAGTTTTTTTTTTTCCTTCCTGATCTGTATACATTTCCTTTTATTGTTTTACTGAATTAGTTAGGCTTCCAGCACAATATGGAAAGCAGTGTCAAGAGGTTCCTCACCATTGAGTATGATGCTATCTGTAGGCTTTTGATAGATATTCCTTATTAAGTTGAAGAAGTTCCCCTCTATTCCTAGTTCACAGAATTGTTTCATTTTTTTTATCGCAAATGACTCTTAGATTTTATAAAATTATTTTTTTAAGATTTTATTTATTCATGAGAGACAGAGAGAGAGAGAGAGAGGGAGAGAGAGAAAGAGAAAGAGAGAGAGAGGGAGAGAGAGGGAGAGACACAGGAAGAGGGAGAAGCAGGCCCCATGCAGGGACACCGATGTGGGACTCTATCCTGAGTCTCCAGGATCATGCCCCAGGCCGAAGGCAGGGCTAAACCGCTGAGCCCCCAGGGCTGCCTAGTAACTGATTTTCAAATCTTGAACCAGCCTGTATACTTGGGATAAATTCCACTTGATTATACTATATAAGTCTTTTTATACATTTTCAGATTCTATTTGCTAATATTTTCTTTAGGATTTTTGCTAGGTTCATGAGAGATATTTGCCTGTAGTTTTGTTTTCTGATAAATCTCTTTGTTTGGTTTAGTATTAGGGTAATTTTGGCTTCCTAAAGTGAGTTAGAAAGTGTTTACTATGTTTCTATCTTCTGCAAGAGATTGTAAAGAATTGGTATAATTTTGTTGTCAAATGCTTGGTAGAATTAACCAGTGTACCCGTTTGGGGCTGCTGCTCTCTGTTTTGGAAGGTTATTAACTATTGATTCAATTTCTCTAATATATAGGCCTATTCAGTTTTGATATTTCTTCCTGTTTGAATTTTGGCAGATTGTGTCTTTGAGGAAGTGGTCCATTTAATCTAAATATAAATGATCAAATTTGTGGGCAAAGAGTTTTTCATAAGACTCCTTTATTATCCTTTACCATCCATGGGATCTGCAGTGATCTGTATTGGTGTTTTCTCCTTCACTTACGATATTATAATTGTGTCTTCTTTTTTTCTTAATTAGTTTGGCTAGAGGCTAATACATTTATTTGTTTTTCCGGGGAAGCAGCTTTGGGTTTTGCTGATATTTTCTACTTGGGTTTCAATTTCATTGATTTCTGATTCACTTTTTATTATTTGTATTCTTACTTTGGACTTAATTTTCTCTTTCTAGTTTCCTAAGGTGAAAACTTACACAATTGATTTTTAGATCTTTTTCTTTTTCAAATGTAGATATCTATTGTTATAAATTTCCCTCTGAGCAATATTTTTGCAGAATTCCACAAATTTTGATGTTATATTTTAATTTTCATTTTGTTTAGAATATTTTATAATTTATCTTGTTTCTTCTGTGACCTATGTATTATTTAATAACTGTTTCATCTCCAACTATTTGGGGTATTTTTCCAACTTCCTTTATGTACTGATTTCTAGTTTAATTCTATTATGTCCTGAGAGCAAATCTTAGATAATTTGTATTCTTTCACATTTGCTAAAGATAGTGTTTTATGGTCCAGAATGTGGCCTAACTAGGTGAATGTTCCATGTGAGTTTGAGAAGAATGTATATTCTACTGTTCTTGGATGAAGCAATCTATAGATGTCAATTACATGCAGTTGATGGATGGTGCTGTTGAGTTCAGCTATGCCCTTACTGATTTTCTGTCTGCTGGATTGGCCCATTTATAATAAAAGTGTTTTTGAAGTTTCCAACTATAACAGTGAATACATCTGTTTCTCCTTGCAGTTCTATCAATTTCTGCCTCACATATTTTGATGCTCTGTTTTCAAGTGCATACAACATTAAGGATTGTTATGTCTTCTTGAATTATTGGCTCCTTTGTCATTTTGTAATGCCTCTGTTTATCCCTGATAACTTTCCTTGCTCTGAAGCCTGCTTTGTTGAAGTTCGTATACTCTTAATTTCTTTTGACTATTGTTAGCATGGTATATATTTTTTACATCCATTTAGTTTTATTTTAGATATCTCTTTATATTTAAAATGGGTTTCTTATAGACAACATACTGTTGGATCTTGCTCAATGATACATGCACACAATCTGTTTTTTAGTTGGTATATTTGGATCATTTATGTTTAAAGTTATTACTGATATATCTAGATTAACATCATGTTTATTACTATTTATTAACTTGTTCTTTTTTTGTCTTCTATGTTTTTTTCCACTTTTTGTGGTTTTATATGAGCATTTTACATGATTCAATTTTCTCTCCTTAACATATCAATTATATTTATTTTTTCAAATATTTTTTTTTTGGTGATTGCCCTGAAGTTTACAATATATGTTTACAATCAATCCAAATCCATTTTCAAATAACACTATACATCTCCATGAGCAGTGCACTTACCTTATAATAACAAAATATTATTAATTCTTTCCTGTCCCTTGTATCATTACTGTCATTCATTTCACTCATACATAAATATAAGCATATATTGTTGCATTATTATTTTGAATAATATTTGTAGGTCAGTTAAGAGTAAGAAAATTAAGTTTTTATTTTTACTTATTTTTCAATGCTTTATGTAGGTCCCATTTTCTGCTGTAAAATGAGGTAGATCATTTTCCTTCTCTCTGAAGAACTCTTTTTCTAAAGATTTTATTTATTTATTTGAGAGAGAAAGTGAGTGAGAGAGGGAGAAGGAACAGGGGGAGGGGCAGAAGGAGAGAGAGAAACAAACTCCCTACTGAGCAGGGAGCCTCACATGGAGCTTGATCCCAGGACTCTGGGATCATGACCTGAACCAAAGGCAGACACTTAACCAACTGAGATACCCAGGCACCCCTCAAGAGGTTTTAATGTTTCTTTTTCATTGTTAAAGGATAATTTTACAGAATAAAAATTTCTACGTGTCACTTTTTCTCTCTCAGCACTTCACATATTTTACTCCATTCTCTTCTTGCTTGGTTTCTGAGAAGAAGTTGGGGGGAATTCTTACCTTTGCTGCTCTGAAGGTAGTGTATTTTTTTTTTTTTTTGTGGGTTTTTTTTTTTTTTTTCATTTTTTTTTCCTTTTAGCTTCTTTTAAGATTCTGTCTTTTTGATTTTCTGAAGTTTGACAATGATATGTCTGGGTGTAGATTTCTGTTGCTGCTTATTTTGTATATTTGTATATATTCTGCTTGGTGCTGAGAGTTTTGGATCTGTGCTGTCTCAATATTAATTTATGGGAAATTCTCAGTCATTATGCTTCAAATATTGCTTCTATTTCTTTCTTTTTCTTTTGGCATACCCATTACAGGTGTGTTACACTATTTATAATTGTCCCACAGTTCTTAGATATTCTGGGGTTTTTTTCAGTCTTTTTTCTCTTTCAAGGTTTGGAAGTTTCTATCATCATAGCCTCAAGTTCAGAGATTTCCTCAGCTATGTCCTGTCTGTTAATGAACCAAAAGCACTTATTATAGTGTTTTTGATCTCTAGCATTTATTTTTTATTCTTATAATTTCTCTCTCTCTGCTTACATTATCCATTTGTTTTTGTATGCTATATATTTTATTCACAAAGTTTATAGCATAATAATCATGTGTCCTATATTTATGGCCTGATAAATCCAACAGCTCTCTCATATCTGTTTCTGGTTCTGATCTTTGCTTACTCTCTTCAAACTGTGTTTTGTTTTTGTCTCTTAATATGCTTTGCTTTTTTGTTGTTGTCAGTAGCAAGGCATGATGTACTGAGTGAAAGGAACTCTAGCAATTAGGCTTCTAGTAGTGTGGTGGTAAGGTGTGGAGGAAGGGGACACACTCTAGTGTCAGTCCTTTGGTGAGTCTGTGGCCCTGGACTGTGAACTTTACTTATGCTTCCTACGTACCCCGTCAGGTGGGGAGGGATGATTAGAAGAGGCCAGAGTAGTTTATTTCCCTTCCCCCCATTTGGAAGGCTGGAGGGAGCTGAAGGTGCATACTTCTCTTCTCCTAGATAGGTTAGGCTCTGGCAAAACAGTTTCTAGTGAGGGAAGGTCTTATTAGGAAGAACAGAATGCTCTGGTATATTTTTAAATGGTTACTTTTCTACTTCTCTTGATGGAATCAGGAGGGAATGTTTCTCAGATATTCTTAAAAGCATTGGCACCCACTTCCTCCATAACTAGGTCTCTCTGGGGCTTTTAACTCTCAGACTTGTCCAAACTGAGCCTCTAGCAATTTGTCAAAATGTTTAGGTTTTCCTCACCCGCACTGGATCTCCTGAGTGTTTGTGCTTGTGAGTTTCTGCTTTGGTAAGTTGCGATTCTCTGTATCTATCTGTCTGTCTCTCCAATTTTGGGGGCAGCAGTTTGCCCTGTGATCTTACTTCTTTGATGGATCTAGGAAGAGTTGTTGATTTTTCAATTTGTTCAGCTTTTTACTTGTTAGCACAGAGTAGCGGTTCTAAGTTTCTGAGACACCAGACTAGAAACAGTAAGTTCAGATTTAGATTAATCATGTGGTCCTGTACTGCTTGCTAAAAGATTCCTAGGCATCTTCAGTTACCAACCCTCTCACTTCAGTGAAAATCAAATATGATGGCTTGAATTTTAATTTCCAAGATTAATAGATACTTGAAGTTCTTATATTTGGAATAATACATGGAATTTTAATCTGAAAGCAAGTGGAAATTAATAAACATGCATATGCATGTGTGTGTGTCTATGTGTGTTTGGGAAAATGGATTTGGGGATACTTACACAAATACTTTCCATGCAAAATTTCAGCAACAGAAATATGACCTCAGCTCAAGTGGAGCTTTGCAAAGCAGAGGATGTGGCAAATGAAAGAATATCCTATTATGAAGTAATGTTAAGACTCTCCATGATGTCCACATTTTCTCTATAACCCACGGATTCATTTTGGTTTCTTTAACTTTATGGTCCTGCCAGAAAAACTTTATGATACATTCAACCCTCTCAGGTTTCCCTGGCTCAGGGAATCTCATACCTGCCTCCTTCCTCATTTCAGAGAGAAATTGAATATTAATCAATGAATTATTAATTTTACTAATACCATATAATTAATACAACTCATTCCTTTTAGGCAAAGGAGAACCTGCCATGTAACTCAAAGAGCAATTGCTGCTACCATCTTAAAAGAAATAGATGTGGTCATTTATTAAGAGGAACATTACCATTTTAGTCAAGGCTGAAATGAGTGGAAGTATAATGTGTTTCCAGAATTGTTTTTATTTTAAAGAGACAGGACCACCTCCTTTCACTGAGTTTTGCTTTCCCTAGAAAAGTCTAGCGTGGATGTGTATTGAGGTAGAAAGCAATGATGAAAGAATAAGAAGAGAATAATATTGTAACATGTTTTTTCTGTGCTCTCTTCATCATCTAGTACAAAAAAAATACTGAATAAGGGTTCCCAGATTTGATTTTTCTGAAAAACATTATTCCTGACAACTGAGAAATCAAGGTAATGGCAGCAACATTTAGACCTTTTAAGTTGGCATCCTTTTGCTTACTATTTATAGAAACTGACTTCAAATATCTCAGTGAAGTAAGGAAATGTCAAAGTACTAGAGAGATATTGGACAATTTCACAGAAGCCAAGGATAACTAATAGTCTAGAACCAGAGACTTAAAAGCCATTCTAGACTCATGGCAATAATATACTTCTACCTTTCATCCACTCTCTTCTGTAATACCTGGACAAACAAGTTTCCTCAAAGCCCAACATTTACATTTCTTCTCTTCAAGCAAACAATCCATACTGAGACATATCTCAATCCAAATGTCAAATACTGGCATAAGAAAATCCAACTGATCCATTGCAAGTGAGACATCTACCCTGATCCATTCAGTTAAGGAATGGCTTAAGGGCTCACCACTAAAAGAGATAGTGACCCTGTCAAGAAACAGGGTCATTATAGGCTGATCACATGTGTACAAATCTACAAAGAGTTTTGGCCTGAAATGATATTCCTCTAGAAGTCTTTACCCTCAATCAATAGACATCATGACACTACAGGAACACACTGGTAGGTGGGATGCAAATTAATCTAATAGCTTTTCATGGTAATCAGTTTATAGTTCACCCACATATTGTGGTACTTTGACTTCCCTTAGGTTGCCTTTTCTTAATTTCTTTTTTCCTCAAGAAGCAGATGTGCCTTCTGAAAATAAGGTTTGATATAGCATTATCTTTGGTTTGTCTACAGATGTGGCCAATTTAACAGCTCTGTCATAGTATGGCAAACAAATGCTTTCCAGGGAGAAATCAAATGATGGCATTTAAGTCTTAATTGCTGCTTAGAATAATACCCTTTTTAATGTTTGATTCAAATAAATTGACTCTCATGGTTTTCTAAGTTTAACTTAACAGAGCTGTTGAATTAAAAAAAATACACTTCATTTCTGTAGCATTCCTTAAAACTAAAAGAAATGTAATTCTGTACAACCATTTTTTGTATTCAAGAAGCATGACTATGTATTTAGGTCTATCATAGTTTATATCTCATCTCCCACATACCTACTGATGTGCAAAATCTACTTCTTATTGTAACATGGATATTCTGCAAACATCTGTCATCCTGTATCCCCCACAACTATATAACAATAAGATCTTGTATTTGTGAAGAAAGAAATTAGCATATTTTCTTTCTGCCAGTACTAGTGCTTGAAATTCTGCCCTTATAATATAAATTCTTTTATTTAAAGAACATGCTTTCATGAGTCTCCTGTTAATACTAATACTGCTAGAAGGGGCAAGACATTAATTCATTAACTGAGTGACATAGTATAGTTCAACATATGGTATAACTTTGCCAAGCTATGCTAATAGATTTGTCCAAAGAGAAAATGGGATACCTGAAGAAGTGATGAATTTCCTATTACAGGAGGTTCTCAAGCAAATGCTAAATAACTACCAGGAAGAGGTATTAAAGATAAATATTTAGGTATTGAATGGAATATTAAATATGATGACTGCTAACATACATACTTCTACATATGAAATTCTATCAGTTTGTTTCTTTGTCCACACATCCATGCACCCATCCATCACATATTCACTATCTGCTACTATTATAAGCTTTGGCCAATCAGAGACGTAGTCCATACTGTGAAGAGATTACAATCAAAGGCTCTATGATTAACTGTTGGTATTATAGCATGAAGTAGTTTGTGAAAAATTTAAGCATGTAAATGCTCAAGCAGTCGTAGATAATTATATGGTGGGAAGACTGCTAAATCTGATCCAGCAGATGCCTAAGTAGATCATAGGGATAAGGGCCCTGGTATACAAGAGGCCAGGAAAGAAATGGCACCAGTGGAAAAATATCATAAGCACCAGAGGATGATGCCAGAAAGGCACTTCTAGAATCATAGTAGGCTCATTAACATCCAAACCCCATGTTCAAATCCCCTCAAAACCTTTGTTTCCCTCCCTTTATAAACAATACCCAGTGACAACTTCCTAGTTCTCTCCACTTGAAGTAGCCCAACCTTCATTATATTCTAGACTTTATAGCATTAACAAGAAAAGCAATCACAACCAGCAATTACTATGTACACATGACAGATATTTTGTTATTTATCTGCATGCATTATCTCATTTTAATCTGTACAAATGTCCTATAGGGTAGAGTCTAATATTATCTCATTTTACAGGTAAGGTCACTGAGACTTAGGGCAGTGAAATAATATGAACATGATAACACAGTTAATGATAAAGTTAGATTCAAATCCAGGCCAATCTAATATCAAAATTCTTTCTCTGTGGTTTATTTTATTGTGCTGAAGTCAGTTTCTCTGAAGCTTCAAACTATTGGTTCTAATTCTATTGTCTGGACCTTCATTAGCAGTGTTCTGCTCATATACTTGACATTAAAGATATGTTCCCAAGACTATAGTGTTCTTTTATCTGGTGAAATATACCTGTCTCTTTTATTCTGTATTCATAGGATGTGCTTCCAAATGTCTCCCTTGACTGCTCTCATGTCTCCCTATCCATTAAAATTCAACAATATTCTTCTCAAACTCCCTAGAAATGGCTTATGAGAAGTAATCTGACAATACTGAGTAGAACAGTATCATCATAAACATCATTACCATTCATCAGTGATAGTCCACTATCATTATCACAATAGCAAATAATATTTAAATTCAAAATCAAGTTTACAAGTGGATATACATAGCTCTTGGTCTTTACAACTTTCTACCTAGTTCTGCACATCAGTAGTGTAACTGAAGATATTTAAGCTTTTTTTGCTAGAAAATTCCTCCTTGCCATGAGATGATGTCAATCTTCCTGTAGCTTTCAAGCTTTGGTCCTAATTCTGTCAGTAGATGATCATGTGAAAGTGAGTGGAGGAGTTAGGATTCAAATCCAGGTCTGTATTACTCCAATTTCTGTATTACTCCAATTCCTGTATTACTCCAATTCCACTTTTGGCAATGTGTTTAGTGTCATCTGAAAACGTGGTCAGCTTGTCCTTCCAAGTCACTAACAGAGTTATCAAAAGAATCAGACTGAGCAAATAACACAGATAATCTTCATGTACTTTTTCATTTCACCTAGCATTGAGCCGTCTTATGTTACTCCATTTGTTCGTCCTAGAACTCATGAGAACATTTGAAAAGTCATTTAGAACTTCACCATACCACTTGGCATGTTACATATCTCTGTTGTTAAAAAAGCTTTTAGAATGGAGTCCTGCAAGCTATTTGGTACTTATCACTTTGAGGAGCAGAGCTTACTGTTAATTACCACTCAGGTAAGAATAGTATCAAAACCAGAATCTTTGGGTAAGACTGAAAATTGGACTTAGAAGATGTTTTTTTATCTTAGTGTCAGATACCTATTTAATAATTATTACCTCCTTAGAATTATATTTAACTCATTGGATGCTAATAACCAAAAGCTTCATCTAAAATGATTATATTTCTCTAATTTTTTTCTATTACTCTTTTTTTTCTCATAAAAAATAGATAGGAGAGAGATTATTTTCTCCCAAGTGGTTATGATGCCTTTGAGATGAAGAAATAACACTTATAACCTATGGAGAGTTTCATAGTAACAATAACAAGACTAGAGTGGTTTAAAACAAGACTGATATTACTTGATATTAAGAGCAATTTCAAAAGATAAAATCTATATAATTATAATATGGAGAAGGTTGTTATTGTACCAGAAGCCTAGGACTAATGAGAGCTAGTATTTTCTATGAAAATTAACTCTAGGCTTATTGACAGCCAAAAGGAAAGAATGAAAACCTAATGGATTCCATAGAGTACATCACTTAATGAGGGAAGGAAGCCAATACATTGGGAAGAGAAATGTGGACCATAATAGTCATAGAACTGATTATATGAACTGTATTAATGAGATTGTTTAAGTAAATATAGAACCATATACTTCTATTTTTTAAAAATATTTTATTTATTTATTCATGAGAGACACAGAGAGAGAGGCAGAGACATAGGCAGAGGGAGAAGCAGACTCCTTGCGGGGAGCCCAATGTGCGACTAGATCCTGGGACCCCAGGATCATGCCCTGAGCTGAAGGCACACACTCAACCACTGAGCCACCCAGGCATCCCAGAACCATATACTTCTAAAACTTGAAGAAACACAGATCTCTTTGAATGACCTAATTTTATAGATAGACAGAATTTGGCACAGAGAAGGGAAAGTAAAGTTCCTAAGATCACCCAGGGCATGAAGTGGATAATGCTAGGACCAGGGGTTCAGGGTCTGTCACATTTCCCATGTTATTACAACACTTGCTTTGAAATCCACACAGTTCTTTCCTGGGAGAGGAAGGAAAAACCACATCATTCTTATTCCTGACCCTATGCTGAGAACTCAAAATACAGTACCCAAGCTAGCTCAGATTAAAGAAAGTCTTGAACATCTTCCTCCTTTTTCTCTTTTAAGAAGCCTAAGTTTAGAGAGCTATCTTTAGCTAAGTCTTGGTTGACAAGTACAACTGAACGAAAAATTATAGGGTATAAAGTCTCTGCAATTCTCTAGGAAGAATATGACAAAGGAACGAGAACAAAAAAATATAGTTGGTACCAATTTTATCACGGAAACAGAAACAACAGTGTCTATAGTAAAAAAAAAAAAAAAAAAGAAAAGAAAAAGAAAAAGAAAAAAAAAAACCAAATTAATTAGATTCTGAGTATCTGCCAGGCACTATACTAGGTACTTTACATTTACATGCATGATATCACTTAACCTTTACAAGACTCCTGTAAAGAAGCATCCTCAATTTATATATATATATATATATATATATATATATATATATATATATATGTAGAGAGTGAGAATAGGTGAGGTAGGGAGCAGCAGAAAGACAGTAGAAAGAAAATTCATAAGAAACTATACTAGAATCCTTGGTTTTATGCCCTAATTCCACATGTGAGAGTACAAGGGAGGTAAATTCAAAAATTTAATGAATGTTTTTGTTTTACTCTGTTTTTTTTTTAATATTTTATTTATTTATTCATGAGACACATACACACAGAGGCAGAGACACAGGCACAGGCAGAGGGAGAAGCAGGGTCCTCAAGGGGAGCCTGATGTGGGACTTGATCAGGGTGTCCAGGACCACGCCCTGAGCCAAAGGCAGATGCTCAACCACTGAGCCACCCAGACATCCCTTTCACTCTGGTTTTGATTTGGTCTCTTTTTGAGATTTCTGTTCTTGTTTTCACCTCTTACTTTTTTAACATGGAAACTAAGTTTCTGTTTCCAGTAATCAAAAGAATCCTGACCAATAGAGTAAGTACATTGCCCTGTGGGGTAAGCAATTCTGATGTCACAAGTCATAAATCTAGAACACCAAGGCTGCTGCTCTGGGAACACTAAGGTGGCTCTGGATCAAAGACTTCCCACCCAGTGTATCCACTGGCCCACTGCATTCATATTTTAATTACCAAAAAGGACACCACTTCTTATTTCTGTTCTACTCGTTTATATGCCCTGTGTATGTTTTACATAATTATAAGACAAATTTCTAGATCTTTTTTTAAAATTTCCAAAATCAAGAGTAAAAGGAGATGAATGAATTCAAGTGTATATCAAGGGTGCATAATCACACAGAGAAGAATTATTTCAAGTGATTTTGAAGCACAGTAATTTGGCAGTATAGCCTTCTTGGGATATATCTTAAGGACAAAGGAAAATGCAAAGAAGCCTCAGCAGCTTTCAATTATCATATTGTTAGGGAAAATACTACTGAAAATGTACTTCTGAGATAATTATAAACAAATGATAGGATAAAGCAAAGAACATTAAGAATCAAGAATCAGTTTAAGAGGTATGAAGTATAAATATAATATCAAAGAATTTAGGTAAAAGTCCTGTAATTATAAATTTGAATTGGAAATCATAGTTTATGATTAAAAATAAGTTTTTTTTTTCTTTCAATGCTTATTTCCTACTTCTGTCACTAAAAAGACCTATAAATAATATGTTAATCTGGTTGCAATGAACACCCCTAGTGTCCATATTGTGGTCTCCAAAAAAAAATTCTTAATTAAAAGAAACCAGGCTTTTTTCCCTTTTCTTCTTTTGGTGAGACATTGTTGATTCTAGGCAAAAGAAGTTAAGTAAGGGAATCCTAGAATTTGTTATATCAGAAATCAAAGAAGTTATCAGTTACTACTAGTGTCATGTCAATAAGACTCAGGAGCCAATTTGAATAGGCTCAACTAGGGTTTATTATTCAATAAGAATAATTGCAATGGCTGGAAACAACAATTTTATGAACATATCCAATAAATTTATAAGTTAATAATAAAACCAAACAACAGGATGTAAAAAAAATGTAATAATCAGCTTTAGAACATGATAGAAAACAGAATTTACCAGTTTCAAAACTACTAAATAAAGAAAAAGAATCACATACTTATCTTGCTTTTTTTTTTTGTATGAACAGTAACTTGAGATAGTCAATAAGCGGAAGTTTCCAACCAACAGTTTCCAAACTGATAAAGACAATAAACAAAGTGGCCATTATATGTTACCCGATGATCTATTCAATACCACTTTATGAAGATTTTTGACAAAAAATTCTGATCTAATTCCCAACATTCCCAACTTACAAAAACTTATGTGAGAGAAGAATATAGAAGAATGTAAAATTAGTAGAATCACAACTATAAGAAACTGTTTTTAAGAAAATCAAATTTGTTTCTTCAACAAATAAATTAGAAGAAAAAAGTGAGAGATAAAGGAAAAGCCTAGAGATTAAAAAACTTAAGAGAGGGATCCCTGGGTGGCGCAGCAGTTTGGCGCCTGCCTTTGGCCCAGGGCGCGATCCTGGAGACCCGGGATCGAATCCCACGTCGGGCTCCCGGTGCATGGAGCCTGCTTCTCCCTCTGCCTATGTCTCTGCCTCTCTCTCTCTCTGTGACTATCATAAATAAATAAAAATTAAAAAAAATAAATAAAAAACTTAAGAGATATAGCAATAAATTAAAATAAACTAAATAAATTAATTTTATTTAGTTTGAAGAGTTTGTGAAAAACAGAAAATAGACATTGGACAGATAGCTTCTGAGACAGTCAATTGAGGAAAGTTGACTACTTTAGTAATTATTGATTATATCTATTTAGGTGTAATATTGATATTTTAATAGGTATATTTTTTAAAAGAGTATATTTTTTAGACATATATGCTTATATATTTATGGATGAAATTACATGACAGGATTTGACTAAAAATTACCCAGGAAGGGATATACATATAAAATAAAATTAACAATGAGTTGTTTTATGAGAAACAATTTGAGAGTGTTTTTCCTTTTTCCATTATTTAAATTCAGAGACTCTGTGACCTTTATATCTCTGGTAGGATTCTTCTGTGAATCATGTGGGTCTGGTGATTCTTCTTAAGGAGTAGGAGCAATGGGATTTTAAGTGTACATCTTTGGAGGGTAGACATATATGTGATTTGGCCTTGCTACTTTCTAACAGTGATTTTAGGCAAGTTACTTAAACTCTCCTAGTCTCAGTTCAATCATAAAATAAATATAATAATAGTTATAACCCAAGATTGTTTTCAGGATTGAGATGATGTGCTTTGTAATTGCTATATTCTTTACCATCATCTAGGACATTTACACGTTTCTTTTGTCTAGCTCTCTCTTCTCTCTCCTCTATGCCTATGTAATTCCTACTGATCCTTCCTGTTTCAATGCTATCATCATTTCTTTAAGAAATCCATTTCTTCCTTCCTAGTGAGGTCAAATCTCTTTATTATGTATTTTATACATTTCCTTTGTAGCTCTGATCACAACTACAAGATCACATTTGTTAAGGAACTATCTCATATCTACCTTCTCGCGTGACTCTAAGCTTGATGATGTCAAGGGACATGTCTGTGTTCAGCACAAATAAAACTGAGAACCAGAACTCGGTAAGAGTTGGTTGTTACTCTTATCTCCATACTCCTAGTAGCTGAGGGAAAAGGATAGGGCCATGAAGAAAAATATAGCATGTTAAATGTAGCGTATCTAATTAGGGGTGAAAATATTTAGAGAAGTTCTCCAAGTTTAGTAGGAAACAAAAGTTTATATGATGGCTGTGGGAGAAAACTTATTGTCCAAACTATTCATCTCAGAGCGACTTTGACTCAGAAAATCACTAGCTCCAGGCACAAATATTGAACCTATGGTATGTGACCTCAAAATGCAGGCAGCCCTGGTCAGCAGTTAAGGCAGAAAGGGGTAAAAAAGGCCAGAAGTGCATTCCTCATCTTAGTGTCCCTGTTCTGGGAAGCACTCTCCTAAATTCTCAGCCAGTGTGTTGAGTTGCTTCTAAATGTTTTGAGCTCAGTTAATGTAAAAGCAATGACATTTCATTAGAAATGTCTTCCTCATTGTCCACAATAATATGTTAAAGTTTAGATTTAAAAGATGAAAATTTCATACTGCCTAACTCACAGGGATGTCATGAAAAATGAATGAAAAGTAAGGGAAATTGCTTTGGAAAATGCAATGCCACACAAAGCTTAGACAGGTGTGGCACCTAAATTCAATTCATCTCATTTAAATTCAATACAACAAATATTGATTAAGCAAGGATAATATCCCATTGGAGCCAGGGGGCACACAAACATAACAGTCACAGACTCCAAATTCCATGGGACTTTACTATTCATCTTGCTCAGTAGATTCCAAAATGTTATCCCCAGATTCTCACAGAGGTATAAATAGGGGTGAAGGAAATGTTGTTTAACTTGTAAGGCCTCTGGTCTCTCATTATGCTTCAACCAGAACAGCATCTTTTTTTATTATATATATTTTTTCAAAGATTTTGTTGGCAATATTGATCCACTGCTAAAAATTTACTGAAAACCATTAATCTAATCTCATTACTTCTCTCGGACTCAACTATGATGATGGAAACTGGTTGCTTTTGATGTCTACCTTTTATTTCATCTTCACGAGCAGAGCCCTGGTTTTATTTTGGATAATACCCTTCCTACATTGGTTACTAATCACTGAGATTGCAGTGAAGACACTTCTGGTCAGGGGTAAGGAATGCCTTATCCAGACCTGGGAAGTAAGCCATATTGAAAGTCATGGGATCAAAACTCCTCAAATCTGAGCCAGTCCTGAGACCAACATTTCCACTCGACTCAGTACTGATTATAGAGCATACATATCTGAATCTCCCTGAAGCCACCCCTTACCAATATTAGGAACTAGGACTTGTCTGGGACCATGGAGCTGACAAATAAGACAAATGAAGCTACTGTAGAAGCCAGCAGAGTCAAGAAATAGACATTGTGTCTAATGATATCACATGAGACCCTGGATCCAGCTGGGAATTGATTATTCAGCTGCCTAAAACAATAAATTTTCTTTGTTTTAAATAGACTGAACAGTCTTCATTTGTTGTTGTGGTGGTTGTTTTCACTTGAAACTGAGAGATGTCCAAATCAAGTGGCTCTCAATGCTGCCATGCCCACATTTATCTAAAATGATGTGGGAACTTACTGTCATATGTGAATTCTTTATGGGCTAACTTTAGAAAGTTCTCTAGGTTGAGCTAAAATGTATCTCCCTCAACTTTATACCCATGGCTCCTGTTCTCCCATTTGGAGTCAGATGGAATATGTCTAATCGTTCACAAGGCCTACAGATATTTGATGATACTTTCTTACCCATTATCCTTGTCCACCTCTTTTCTGCCCATTCCCTTCCTAGAGTTTCTTATCATTGAGTCTAAACCTTATGCTAACCTTATCCACAGAAGTACTTTAAAGATTTTATTTATTTTGTTGAGAGAGTGAGCAAGAGAGAGAAGGAGCAAGGGGAGGGGCAGAGGAAGAAGGAGAAGCAGACTCCCTGCTGAGCAAGGAGCCCAATATAGGGTTTGATTCCAGGACTCTGGGATTGTGATCCAAGCCAAATGTAGATTTTTAACCAACTGAGCCACCCAGGCACCCACACAAAATATTTTTTAGAAGGATATCTTAAAATGACCATTTTTCGCTATTTTATATAACTATTGGAATTAACGTTCAATTATCTTTAGGTGTCTGCCCACAACTTGAACTTTTTTCTTCTTTCTTTCCCCTATTTTAACCTCTGAAGAAGTTTATAAAATGTAAACACTTGAATGGCGAGTGATTAATACATTCCATTTATTTAGAATAGTGCAAGCCCATGTATCCCAAAGCAACATGGAAACAGCTGCCAAACCTACTCACTTCATTTTTCATGGAATGGGAACAGCTGCTGGGTGTCTCATAAACATCTAGGGCAAGACATAAAGAAATTTCAAGGGAAATCCTTTCAAAGCAGGAAGTGTAATGTTCCCAAATCCTTAAAAAAGTAATCTTAGAAAGTGGTAAATTTGGGCAAGACCATAAAAGTTATTATGAGTTCCCGAGAAGAAAGAGATTTTCCCAAAGTCGGAAGGATGTAGTAATAGTTATCAGATCTTCAGGCCTTTGCATTCATTCTGTTTTTTTTTTTTTATATTTTATTTATTTATTCATAAGAGACAGAGAGAGAGAGAGAGAGAGAGAGGCAGAGACACAGGCAGAGGGAGAAGCAGGCCCCATGCAGGGAGCCCGACATGGGACTCGATCCTGGGTCTCCAGGATCAGGCCCTGGGCTGAAGGCTGTGCTAAACCGCTGAGCCACCCAGGCTGCCCTTCATTCTGTTTTTGATGCTAGTTTGACACAGCAGCATATAATCAATGATCAACCATTCCAACATCAAGTACATTAATTTGGAGGAAAGAGATAACCACAACATGTATCCTTTAAAAAAATAGAATTGATAGGTGATTTGTGAGCTTATCTAATTACTAAGATTTAGCCAGGAACTCTTTCTCCATTCTGCCTAAAGTCCTAATCTAAACAAGTAATCTAAATGAGATAGATCCTATGAACCAAGGGAAATTCTACCAGAGTCAAATTGTTCAAGTATTCATCCTGACATGTATTTACCAAACACTTTTGAGTCCCATAGAGAAGGCACAGAGTTGAATATGTTGTATATGTTGTGGAGGCAGAAGGTGCGGAGGTGGGGTGGGAAATAGATGATGTCTGCTTTCAAGAAATTTACAAACTCTGAGGAAGTTCCTAAGACATGTATTTTTCAGTGTTAACTAACAATAAATGTAGTATTAAATTCTATCTCACCCTCTTTACTAACGTCATGGGGAACATTCTTTGTTCTTGGCTTTAGCGTTTGGTAAACTTATGTCTGGGTGAAAAGTTAAGACTCTTAAGCTATGCATTTAAATGCCTTATCTCATTCTCCCTTTATGTTTTTCAAACACTACTCTTCAAAATCTATCTATACCTCAGCTCATCTACAAAGCTTTCTTCGAAGTCTCCTCCACTTTTAATGAGCCCTTCTAACATATATTCATGGGATTTTTTTTTTTTTTATGCTTAGGTGAATGCTGCCTAATATAGTTAAGTTGACTGCTTTCTATGTTAGGACTTACTCCTCCAGGTACACTGAGCACCTGGGCAGTAAATGCCTTACATTTTCCTCAGTTCCTAGAACAGCACTATTTAAGTGTTGTTCAAAGGAAGAAATGAACAAATGCCCCTCCCCTATGATTCTCCATGGCCAACCAAGTCTACCCCAGAAACCTTTTCCAAGTAGCCATCTAAAGCCAGTCATGATTGAGCTAAAACATACCTTAAGGGCAAGGGTTATTTTTTATTTTAATTTTGCCATAGTTCCCCTAGATGGGAAAAAAAAAAAAAAAAAAAAAAAAAACCTTAGTTTGCCTACTTCATCCATTACTAGCCTGTGGGATGAGTATGAAGGAATAGAATTTGGTGATAATAGATTAGAATCAAATAGTCAAAACAGTATGAGATTATCTATCAGTGAAGCACCACATAATCTAGGCTAATAGAAGAGCAGCCTTTGAAAACTACAGCCAATTCATCAATTATCTTACCTGAAAATGCAAAAAATTCCAACAATCTGGCATGTGCGGAGAGTGGGAGAGATTTTCAGTGTTGTGAACAAATCTGTGGAGTCCTGTGCTTTAAAGAATGCTTATTTGGAGAGCTCAGTGAACTGTAAAAATGATGGGAGGAAAAGGAGAAAGTCGAGGAGGGAGAGGAATAAATTTTAATGATCCTTAATAGAAGGTTAGTAGGCAACTAGTAAGAGATTACATATATAAAATAAACTATCTTACTATTCACACACACATATATACATATATATATATATATATTACACACATACATACACATCAACCATATAAACAAAGAAAGGGCTTGCATGTTTGATCATTTAGGTTCCATTGGGAATGTCCTCATGGCAAGTGAGGAGTCTACCTGGAGACTCTCCTCTTCCAAAGAAGCAGATTTTAAAGAAGACATCACCAAGACTAAAGCTCATGAACTTCCCTCAGAGGAGCCACCTTGAGGAGGAATTTTTATTTCTTTTTGTTCTACTTGGGTTCTGACAGAATTAACATATTAACTGAAACAGAGTAAGAAGAGAGAGAACAATACAGTAGGGTCCACTTAAACCCAGTTCAAAGCTGAAGCATATCCAGAGGAATACTAACTCAATTATTAAGTGGCAACGTGTATTTGTTCTAAATGTGTGGCTGGATCTTACGTAAGTGGCAGGTCTTTGCAGACTGTCACCTGCTAAAAAGACCATCCCTAGCTATAAAGCAATGCATATTTCAATCTCTCAGGAAGAAGACAGCCAAGATAATGTAGTTCATCTGAAACTTTATAGCAAGCAAAATCCTTACTAGCTCTCTTTCCATCTCACAAATATCCTTGGTTCCTTTCTGCCTGTTAGCTGATCATTCAATCAAACCTGCTTGCTTTTCAAGTTGGATGACTATAGAGATTATGATTCAAACCAGAACAATTTTGATAGGGAAAGGTGATGCTAAACATTGCAATTTATACAATATTGAAATGATTACTGACTGTTAAATTGATTTTACTTTATTTGTATCCTATTCCAAAACTGTTTTCAAAAGCAAAAGGTTTTCTTAAAATATAAAACCAGCATACCTTAGTATGCTTAAACAAAAGAAAAAATAAAACTTTACATTATTTAGGCATTAAAAATATAATGAGCAGTATAAGTTTAAATCAGGTATTTTAATCAATTACTTGGCCATTTTTGTCTTTAAAAATATGTCATTGGTGTTTTTTTAAATAATATATTCTTTTCCAATAATATGGCTTTGTTATTATTTTTTAAATAAAATTACCTGTAAGCTTCTTTAAAGTAGCATTTTGTGTTTAATAAGTTTGAAATTTTTGAAAACTTCAAATTCACTCTATAAAGCTTATTTTGTTTTGAAAAAATATGAAAACTCTTTCTAAATGTGGCATATGCTTGTCAGCTGTCCATTCTGTTAAATGAAAAATAATCTGTATCCAAATATTTCTGTCCATTTTTAAGCTTCAATTTAGAGTTTATTCACCAAATATTTTTATAGGGCAAACTCTTTCAAATGACTTCTATGATTAATTTGTTATTTTAGCTTGATAAAGAAAATAATGTATCATTTGAATTTCATTCCAATGCAGTATAGAATAAAACTATAACCAATTTAAAATAGTTAGATAGTTTTCACTATCTTTCAGTGTGCAGCTTTTTTTAATAACTGAAATTTGGCTCACCTGGGTGGCTAAGTGGTTGAGTATCTGCTTCTGCCCAGGGCATGATCCTGGAGACTGGGGATTGAGTCCCACATCAAGCTCTTTGCTTGGAACCTGCTCCTCCCTCTGCCTGTGTCTCTGCCTCTCTCTCTGTCTCTCTCTCTCTCTGTCATGAATAATTAAATAAAATATTTAAAAAACAACAACAAAATAAATGACTGAAATTCACTAAGAACTTTATAAGCACTTATGTGTTGGTACAGCCATTTTAGAAAAGACTTTGGCAGTTCTTATATGGTTAAATAACCATACACTTACTAAATGATCCAATAATTCCTAGATATTTACCCAAGAGAAATAAAAAGTTATATTCACACAAAAACCTATACCTGAATGTTTATATCAACTTTATTCATAATTGCCAAAAGCTGAATACAATCCAAATATCCTCCAAATTGCTGATGAATAAAATCACTATGGTACATCCCTATCATGGAACACTACTTAGCAATACAAAGGAATGACTATGAGTATATAGTAACACAGATGAATACCAAATACATTACCCTAAGTGAAAGATTCCAAATTCATAAGGTTACTAATGCATAATTCAATTTCCATTCCCTTCTGGAAAAGGCAAAAATATAGAGATATGGGGTGGGGCTGGGGCACAGATAGACTGTAAATATCATAATATTTTTGGTACAACCATTATATAGATTGATTGCCTCAATGGTTTCATGGTTGTAGAAGCTTATCAAAGTGAATAGAACTGTACACCAAAGCGAGTGAATGTTAATGTATGTATATACCAATTTAAAATAATTTCCAAAAAAGGTCTTGAAAACAAAGTTCCTTGGTGTAAAACAGAGTTATATAGTAGCTGTATAGAATTAGCAGTAGCATCAGAATTGGAAAATCCTATAAAAAATTACTAACATTCCCCCAAAGTATTTTATTTTATGTAATTTATATAATACTCAGAAGTCCAGAAGAGAAACAAATCAAACTTTAAGAGGGTTGTAAAAAAAAAGTTAATATGTTTTGTGTTCCACTATTTGAATATCTAAATGAGGATTTCCTATAGAATTTGAAGAAAACACAATAAAAACTGGAAGGATTAATTAACAAAAAAAATCAAAATAATGTAAGATAGATAAGCTGACTTTAACAAGAAATCCAAAATTTTTGGAGGGAGAGAGAATCCCAAGACTCCATGCTGAGCATGGAGCCCACCACAGGGCTAGATCCCAGTACAGGGCTAGATACCACAACTCTCAGATCATGACCTGAGCTGAAATCAAGGGTTTAGTGCTTAACCAACTGAGCCACCCAGAGACCCCAAAACTCAAATATTTCTGATATCCAAATGAATTTGGTAAGCAAAAAGAGAAAGTGAATATTGCTTCACTGAGCTTTTTAAAAATATATATTCAACATCACCTTTGTCAAACAAATGTTGTAACTTAATTACTCTGCATGCATAAAAATGCTTGTAAATTTTGATAACTGCTATGTCTATTTTGGTGAAAATCTGCATGTTGTTTGGAGGCAATTATAAATGAGGAAGTCTCATAAATAATGTCAAGTACATTTCAGCTCCATGGTATAATTTAATAAGAACACAGAATTTAGTAAGAATGTAATTTTATGGCTCACTAAAATATGCATTCTTATTACCACCACAAAAATTATTTTAAATGATGGATTTTTAAATTGAATTTACATTAATAATCAAAATAATGTCACATTTTACCACTGACAGATGAAGTCTGAAATGTTTTATTTTGACTCCATGAATTGGATAACAAATTGAATCATGATCAAAATGATTTGGTTTTATGTTAGAAGCATTTGATGATAATGATATAAAACAGGCATCATTAGCTGCTCGCAAAGTCTTTTTTATGCTAATAGAGGCCATATATTGTTATTGTTTCATTTTCTATATAGTCACTGAAAAACTCAGAAATGAGAATGAGTAAAATTAAATTTAGAAAAACATTGATGATTTTTTATTAGAACTTTGTTAAAAACGCAAATCTTTGACCCCAATCCAGACCTAAAGAAGCAGCAACTTTGGAGCTACACCTTAGCCATCTGTGTTTTAGCAAGCCCTCCAGTATATTCTGATGCATGTGCATGTTTGACAGCTAGTTGTATAAATGAAAAGTCATGTTTCACAGAATGCTCTGTAAATGTACCTTCTTCTGCTATAGGTGCTGAATCATTTTTTGGGCAAAGTCTTCATAAAAAAGCTACTGATCACTGAGTCTAGAAATAGATCCACACACATATTTTTAATTGATTTTTTTTAAGATTTTATTTATTCATGAGAGAGAGAGACACAGAGAGAGAGAGAGAGAGGCAGAGACACAGGCAGAGGGCAAAGCAGGCTCCATGCAGGGAGCCCCAGGTGGGACTCCACCCAGAGTCTCCAGGATCACGCCCTGTGCTGAAGGGGCACTAAACCACTGAGCCACAGGGGCTGCCCTTAATTGACTTTTCAATCTAAGTCCCTAGGCAACTCAAAGGAGAAAGGGTAACATGTTCAATAAACTGTATTGTAACAACTGGATGGCTATTTCCAAAACAAAACAGAAACAAAGAAACCTCAATCCTATATGTTACACTATATGCAAAAAATGACTCAAAATTGATCACACAGGGGCAGCCCCAGTGGCTCAGTGGTTTAGCGCTGCCTTCAGCCCAGGGCCTGATCCTGGGGACCCAGGATGGAGTCCCACATCAGGTTCCCTGCATGGAGCCTGCTTCTCCCTCTGCCTGTGTCTCTGCCTCTTTCTCTCTTGGTGTCTCTCATGAATAAATAAATAAAATCTTTAAAAGAAATTATCACACAGCTTGAGTAAGAGCTAATACTATAAAACTTCCAGAACAATAACAACAGCAAAAAGGATAAAATCTTTGTAACCTTGGGTATGGAAAGGATTTTCTTAAATAAGACATAAATAGCATAAACTAAAAAAGAAAATAAATCAATAAATTAAACTTGATCAAAATTTAAGACTTTTGCTTTTCAAAAGACACTATTAATAAAAGTAAAAGGCAATCCACAGCCTAGGGGAAATATATTTGCAAGATACCTCTGCCAAAAAACTTGTTTCTTGTAGATATATGTATGTGTGTGTAGATATTCACTTAGAAATAAAATATTTAAGCAAATATTTCACCAAAAAGAGATAGAAAGATGGCAAATAAGCACATGGAAAAATGGTTACCTTAATTTATCAGTAAGAAAATACAACTTGAAATAAGAAAATACTACATAGCCACTAGAATGACTACAAATAAAAAAAAATAAAAACTGACCATACCAACTGTTGGCAAAGATAAGGAAGAAAGGGAACTCTTAAAAATCATAGGTGAGATTGTAAAATGGCACAACTACTTTGAAAAGGTTTAGCATTTTCCTAAGGTATACTACCATACAACACAATCATTCTACTCCTACATATTTACCCAAGGGAAATGAAAACATTCAATTTACCCAAAGACTTGTGCAAATGTTCATAATAACTTTTTTTTTTTTGTTATAGCCAAACACTAGAAACAATTCACATGTTTATCTGTGGATAAACGATGGATTAAAAAAATGGACAAATACATTATAGTGTATATAATAGAATACTACTCGGTAAGAAAAAAGGATAAATGATACATGCAGCATCATTGAATTTCAAATAATTATGCTGAGTGAAAGAATTCAGACCTCCCTAAACATGAACAAGAGTACATTCTGTGATTCTTTTATATAAATTTCCTAAAAATGCAAACAAAGCTATAGTGACAGAAAGCAGATCAATGGTTGCCTGGAGACAGGATGAAAGTGGGTGGTATGTGAGGAAGAATGAAGTTGCAAAAGTGCCCAAGGAACTCCTAGGGAGATAGATATATTATCTTGGTTGTGGTGACAATTTCACAAATGTACGCATTTGTCAAAACTCATCATTAAATATTTTAAATATGTTTATTGGACTTTGATTATACTTCACTAAAGTTGGAAAAATAAAAATCTAAATGCTTTATCAGATGGCATAAACCATGAATTCCCCAAGCAAACCATGATGTATGGTTATCTCTACTTTATAGACACACATACTTACTTATATTGTTAATTTTTAATATTCTTTCAGCTCTTAGATTAATGTGTACCTCTCTTTCAAACAATCTATTCCTAGTCATTCCTGATTGCATTTTTCTTTTCCACATTTGCGTTTAGCACCATTTACCTCTTTTCTTTCAAGAAGTATTGCAATGTATATTTGCATTTATATCCATTGAATTAATGTTTATCTCCTTCCATGAGATTGTAAGAAATGTGACTTCTAGAATATTTTCTTCCACCTTACTCTTAGATTTAAAAAAGGTAGTCTACCCTTCTAATTTATGTAATCAGTGAAATAATTGTAATAATTACACTTTACATTAAAATATTCACATATGAAGAAACATTCCCTCATTTATTACTGTGTCTGATCATTCTAATAATTCAGTGTAAAAATGCAAGAAAAATAAAAATATCTCCTTTTATGAATGAGCCTGAAACCCAGGAGATCACAGAAACAATCAAGCAGTAGAAATAAGTCTTGAACCCAAAGATATGACACCCAGGCTACTGTCATATGCATTAAGCTACACCTACTGCTTTAAAGATCCTACCTTATCTCATTTGTAGATATTTCAAGTGCCTTCTAACCCAATAATTATTAACTATGGATGTATACTGAAAATATCTGAACAGTTGGATTCATTCATTCATTCATTCATTCATTTGATACTAATACTGCTGACCCACTTTCAGAGATTCTGATTAATAAGTCCAAGATGCCTGTTGGGCTGAAGAGTTGTCAAAACTCTCCAGGTGATTTTAATATGCAGCAAAGTTTAGAGCTTCTGATTTATTGGGCCTTAGTCTGGGGAATTATACTACCTCCAATTCATTCTCACTCTGAAGCAAGTACACTTATCCCAAACATAAATATATTTCACTTGTCCACTGAAAGCCTGCTATGTTGCCATACAAACTACTAGGTGTCACATAGCCCAGACTTGGCTAAAGGAATCAGAAACAACTGATTCAATGGTTGGGGCAGGGAAAAAATGAGATGAGTCCAGAATATATAGGGACAAAAATTAAGAAAGTGCTGAAATGAAATGATGAAAGCATGCCAAAAGCCACAGGGGCAACTTGAAGGGACTTTCACTGGCTAATTGCAGTCTCAAAATAAATGACAGTAATAGATGATAATAGATTACCCAAATTAAATATCTATGATTACATAATGATAATAAACAATAGAGGAAAAGGAAATTCATTCTTTATAAGAGAATGTCAATTAATACATTTAGAAGATGGAATTAGAAAAGATCAGCATTTTCAATGACCACACTTATAATTAATTCAGGCAAAAAAATCAAAATGATGCTAATATCAGTGGGTCAAAGTTTTATAGGGAAACTGGATATTTAAAAAAAGGAAACTGGATATTGATGTAGTCTCACAATATCTTCTAATAAAATACTTACTGTAAATTTAGCTTTATATTTTTACAAGTAAAAATAGTAACTTTACAATGGACAGGTCTGGCTGACAGCACCTTAACCAAGTGATCTCAGTTAAGATCATCAATAAAATGACACGTTGTGCCTCTGGATGTGATGTTCTGAGAAGGACACAGTATTACTTATGTGATATTCCTGCCAAAAAAAAAATGCAATATGTGAATCTAATCATAAGACAACACCAGACAAATCCAAAGTGAGAGACATTCTATTAATTTGTACTCTCCAAAAATGTCAAGAAAAGCTGAGAACTGTTCTAAATTGAGGGAGACCAAAGACACCCGACAACTGGATGTAGTGGGTGTTCCTGGATTGGTTATTAAATTGAAAAGAGGGTGGGAGCCCAAAACCTATAAAGAATGTTATTAGTAATGGCAAAATTTGAAGATAAAATATTAAATAAAGGCTACATTTTCTGATTTCAATAATTGTACTATGTAGGAGAATATTCTTGTTCTTAGGAAATACACACTTAAGTGTGTGCGGTGTTAAAAAGGCAACATGACAGCAACATTTTGAAATTTTCAAACATTTCCAAAATCATAATTACAGAGATAGGGAGAAAGAGGGAGAAGGAGGGAAAAGGAGGGAGAAGTGAAGGGAAGGTGGAGGAAAGGAGAGGCGAGAGGGAGTGGCAGAGAGATCAATGGGCAAAATGGAAATAGTATTCTATAATATTCCGACAACTTTTCTTTAAGTTTGAAATTTTATCAAAATAAAAGTGACAAACAAAACAAAACAAAGGGTTGCTAGAACTCATACAGCAATTCGGTAGCATGGCAGGATACAAAATCAATGCCCAGAAGTCAGTGGCATTTCTATACACTAACAATGAGACTGAAGAAAGAGAAATGAAGGAGTCAATCCCATTTACAATTGCACCCAAAAGCATAAGATACCTAGGAATAAACCTAACCAAAGATGTAAAGGATCTATACCCTCAAAACTATAGAACACTTCTGAAAGAAATTGAGGAAGACACAAAGAGATGGAAAAATATTCCATGCTCATGGATTGGCAGAATTAATATTGTGAAAATGTCAATGTTACCCAGGGCAATATACACGTTTAATGCAATCCCTATCAAAATACCATGGACTTTCTTCAGAGAGTTAGAACAAATTATTTTAAGATTTGTGTGGAATCAGAAAAGACCCCGAATAGCCAGGGGAATTTTAAAAAAGAAAACCATAGCTGGGGGCATCACAATGCCAGATTTCAGGTTGTACTACAAAGCTGTGGTCATCAAGACAGTGTGGTACTGGCACAAAAACAGACACATAGATCAGTGGAACAGAATAGAGAATCCAGAAGTGGACCCTGAACTTTATGGTCAACTAATATTCGATAAAGGAGGAAAGACTATCCACTGGAAGAAAGACAGTCTCTTCAATAAATGGTGCTGGGAAAATTGGACATCCACATGCAGAAGAATGAAACTAGACCACTCTCTTTCACCATACACAAAGATAAACTCAAAATGGATGAAAGATCTAAATGTGAGACAAGATTCCATCAAAATCCTAGAGAAGAACACAGGCAACACCCTTTTTAAACTCGGCCATAGTAACTTCTTGCAAGATACATCCACGAAGGCAAAAGAAACAAAAGCAAAAATGAACTATTGGGACTTCATCAAGATAAGAAGCTTTTGCACAGCAAAGGATACAGTCAACAAAACTCAAAGACAACCTACAGAATGGGAGAAGATATTTGCAAATGACATATCAGATAAAGGGCTAGTTTCCAAGATCTATAAAGAACTTCTTAAACTCAACACCAAAGAAACAAACAATCCAATCATGAAATGGGCAAAAGACATGAACAGAAATCTCACAGAGGAAGACATAGACATGGCCAACATGCACATGAGAAAATGCTCTGCATCACTTGCCATCAGGGAAACACAAATCAAAACCACAATGAGATACCACCTCACACCAGTGAGAATGGGGAAAATTAACAAGGCAGGAAACAACAAATGTTGGAGAGGATGTGGAGAAAAGGGAACCCTCATACACTGTTGGTGGGAATGTGAACTGGTGCAGCCACTCTGGAAAACTGTGTGGAGGTTCCTCAATCAGTTAAAAATATACCTGCCCTACGACCCAGCAATTGCACTGTTGGGGATTTACCCCAAAGATACAGATGCAATGAAACGCCGGGACACCTGCACCCCGATGTTTATAGCAGCAATGGCCACGATAGCCAAACTGTGGAAGGAGCCTCGGTGTCCATCGAAAGATGAATGGATAAAGAAGATGTGGTTTATGTATACAATGGAATATTACTCAGCTATTAGAAATGACAAATACCCACCATTTGCTTCAACGTGGATGGAACTGGAGGGTATTATGCTGAGTGAAGTAAGCCAGTCGGAGAAGGACAAACATTATATGTTCTCATTCATTTGGGGAATATAAATAATAGTGAAAGGGAATATAAGGGAAGGGGGAAGAAATGTGTGGGAAATATCAGAAAGGGAGACAGAACGTAAAGACTGCTAACTCTGGGAAACGAACTAGGGGTGGTGGAAGGGGAGGAGGGCGGGGGGTGGGAGTGAATGGGTGACGGGCACTGGGGGTTATTCTGTATGTTAGTAAATTGAACACCAATAAAAAATAAATTAAAAAAAAAATAACACCCATTTAAAAAAAAAAAAAAAAAAAAAAAACAAAGGGTGCTCAGCTCTGCACCCTCTCTTCTTCCAGTCCTCCTACTCACACCTACTCTGTGGAGACTCTGCTGCATTGTTGTTGGTACACAATCACTTAAACCTCCTGGAATGTGCTACTCTTACTTCTCTTGGGTAATCCCTATCCATTCTTTCAAAGTCATTGCAGGTATTCTGAATTCTGTAGAGCCTTCCCTGGGCTATCGCCAGCCCACCTGCCTTGTCTGAGTGCCCTGTAGCACTCACTGTACCCTCCTCTTTCACCGTTCTGCTCACACTATCCCACTGTTCATCTCCTCCACTGAACAAGGAGTCCTTCATCTTACTGTTTGTCATATCCCCAGTTTCTCATACACACACAAAGCATGTAATCAAAAACTGATGAATTGATTGTTAAGTGAATGCCCTACATTAAGCAAAATATTAGCATCAAACACTGGTTATGTTTCAGAATAACTTTTGAGAATGGGAAAAGAATATGGCTAAATTAACCTATTTCCATGATTTTTCATTTGATACATATTATCAGCATATTTTATATACACTTCAGTATATAAATGTTAATAGAGTTCTTAAAAATTTTTACTTTCTGACAAAAATAATTATTTTTCCTCTTCCAGTGTCTAAGGAGGCAAACTCCTAACAAGTGGAGGGGCATTTTTTGGTGAGCACAAATCCTCTCTCCTCAAACATCCACCTATTGAAGCATGTATTGATGATGGATATGACTAGGCTGTGGCAGAGTTGAAATACTCTGCATAGAGAGACAAGGATACAGAGAGCCTGGGAGGAGGATCCAGAAGAAGGATGAGATTGATGAGTGCCCATGGGGAAGGATGAGAGGAAAAGAGAGAGACTAAGAGATACAGAAGCTGAAAGGGAGTTGCTGGGACGAAGAGATGTTCTGTTCTAATAAACATTTGCTGAATGGATATATGAGAGTGTGATGTGTATTTGGAATGTGAAGTTTTGTGTACTCGAAACCACAAAACCTTCAGGAAGATACTTATTTTCATTAATGTCTAATAGAGCAGATTGGAGAAGGATAGACTACTCATTCAGCAAGGGGGAGGCTGGTACATGGGAGCCTATTCCTTTCCCCTTTTGGGGTACATCACATGGACACTTGACCAAATGTCACACATAGAACCATAGTGATTTTTTTTATAGATAGTACCTATTTTGATTGGCCAGTGCCAACATCAAATATTTTTAATGTCTCTGATAATAATGTGATAGAATACATTTGATAGCACAATATGATAATACAAAAAGAAATTTGCTAAAATAAATTTGAAAGAGAAAATAATTCCATATAAAAAGCTATCTTGGGATCCCTGGGTGGCACAGCAGTTTAGCGCCTGCCTTTGGCCCAGGGCGCGATCCTGGAGACCCGGGATTGAATCCCACATCGGGCTCCCGGTGCATGGAGCCTGCTCCTCCCTCTGCCTGTGTCTCTGCCTCTCTCTCTCTCCCTCTCTCTCTCTCTGTGACTATCATAAATAAATAAAAATTAAAAAAAAAAAAAGCTGTCTGGGAAGAAGAGATTCATCACATAAGATGAACCAATTAGGGCTTCAGTCAGTAAGTGCTTCTGGTGTTCAAATATCATGAAATATTGGGATCATTTTATAAGAGTTTCTAAAATTTATATTCCAGGCTATTGTTATATATTCAATTATGTTAAACACATGCTCATTGAGGAGATATGTTGAGGCTCTACCCTCAAGGACCTTATAATCTAGAGAAACAAATTAATATATAAACAATACAAATAATGTGTTAAAACATATAAATGCAAATGCTTTTGACTCTTAAATAATCTGAACATTAGATTCCAAAATAAATAAAGTCATGGAAACAAAATCGAGACAGAAAAATAAAAACCTCAGTAATTTAAGTAAAGATAAAGGCAATATATTGTCTAAGAATACTAGATGGGCCAGGAGCCACCCCATCCATCAAGACATCCACAGCAGTAGTGGACCTACTATAACAGTAAAACATATGCAGCTCATACATGGGACACCACTGGAGCACCTGGCTTTGGTGTCTAGGGGATTATTATACCTGTGGGCTTCAAGGATGTTTCCTAAATAAGACCACTCTTTCAAGAGCATGAGAAATAGCTGAACATACACTCTGAGGAAGTGGGATTTATTTCAGGAATACAAGGATGGTTAAACATCTGCAAATCAATCAATGTGATATACCACATTAATAAAGTAAAAGATAAAAATCATACAATCATCTCAATAGATGCAGAGAAAGCATTTTACAAAACCCAAGAGCCATTTATGATAAAAACAAAGTGGGTATAATAAAATACACCTCAACATAATAATAAATATGGATAATAAACCCATAGCTATCATCATACTCCATATTCAATGGTAATACGCTAAAGGTTTTTTTTTCTAAGATCAAAAACAAGATCTGAAAGCTCATGCATGCCACTTTTATTCAAAATAGTATTGGTAGTTCTTGCCACAGCAGATAGGCAAGAAAAACAAAATTATCCAAATTGTAAAAGAAGTAAAACTGTCACTATATGCAGATGACATGATACTATATACAGAAACCCTAAAGTCTTCACACACACACACACACACACACACACACACAAACTATTAGAGTAAATGATTTCAGTAAACTTGGAGGATTTAAAATCAATATACAGAGGAGCACGTGGATGGCTCAGTGGTTGAGTGTCTGTCTTTGGCTCAGGTCTTGATCCTGGGTCCTGGGGTCATGTCCCTCATCAGGCTCCTTGCAGGGAGCCTGCTTCTCCCTCTCCCTATGTCTCTGCCCCTCTCTCTGAGTCTCTGAGGAATAAATAAATAATCTTAAAAAATAAAATCAATATACAGAGATCTGCTGCATTCTATACACTAATAACAAGCTATCAGAAAAAGAAATTCAAACAATCCTGCTTATAATTGAATCAAAAAGAACAAAATACCTAGGAATAAATGTAATCAAGGGAGTGAAAGACCTGTACTATAAAAAATATAAGAGAATGATGCAAGAGATTAAAGACACAAATAAATGGAAAGCTATACTGTGCCCATTGAATGGAAGATTTAATATTGTTAAAATATCCTTAAAATCCAAGGAAATCCACAGATTCAGTGCAATCTCTACCCAATACCAATGGCATTTTTTTCACAGAACTAGAAAAATAAAATAAAATTCGTATGGAACCATGAAACCCAAATAACCAAAACAATCCTGAAAAAAGAACAAAGCTGGAGGTATGTTCCCAGATTTCAAACAATACTACAGAGCTATAGTAACCAAAAAGGTATGGCACTGCCATAAAAACAGACACATAAATCAATAGAACAGAACAGACTACTCAGAAGTAAATTCATGCCTATCTAGTCAATTAATCTATGCCAAAGGAAGACCATCCAATGAGAAAAGACAGTCTCTTCAATAAATGGTATTTGGAAACTGGACAGCTACATGCAGAAGAAAGAAACCAGACTACTTTCTTACACTAAACACAAATATTAACTCAAAATGGATTAAGGACCTAAATATAAGACTTGAAACTGTAGAACTCCTAGAAGATGACATGGTCCTTAAGCTCTTTGACATCAGTTTTAACAAAATATTATCTGGATCTGTCTTTTCAGGTAACTATAACAAAACAAAAACCAGTGGAACTATATCAAATTAAAAATCTTTTGCACATGAAAGAAAACCATCAATAAAACAAAACAAAACAAAAAATCTAATGAATGGGAGAACACATTTACAAATTATGTATCTGAAAGGGGTTAACAACCAAAATATATGATAACTCATACAACTCAATATTTAAAAAAAATCCATTTTAAAAATAAATGGAGAATCTAAATAGACATTTTCCTAAGGAAGATATACACATGGCCAATAGTTATATGAAAACCTATCAACCATGTAAATATGGCTCAGCATCGCTAACTTCAAGTAAATGCAAATCAAAACCACAATGAGATGTCATCTCACATATGCTAGAATGGCTATTATCCAAAATACAAAAATTGTAAGCATCCACAAAGATGTGAAGAAAAAAGTGCCTCCATGCACTGTTGGTGGGAACGCAACTACTATGGAAAATAGTATGGAAATGTCTCAAAAAATTAAAAATAGAACTACCATACTATTAAAAAAATTCCACTTCTCGGTAGTTATCTGAAGAAATTGAAAACACTAATTCAAAAAGATATATGTATCCTTATGTTCATGGCAGCATTATTTACAATAGCCAAGCTATGGAACCAACATAAGTGTCCATCAATCGAAAAAGATGTCATTGGTATATATGTACACAAACACACATGAAGTATTATTCAGCCATAAAAACAAATGAAACGTTGCCATTTGTAACAACATACATGAAAGTAGAGGATATTATGCTAAATGAGTTAAGTCAGAAAAAGAAAAACACCATATGATATTCATTCATGTGGAATCTAAAAACCAAAACAATTAAACAAAGAAAATGAAACAGAAACAGACTCATAGATACAGAGAAAATGGTTGCCAGAAGGAAAGGGGGTAAAAAATGGAAGAAATAGGTGAAGAGGATTAACAGGTACAAACTTTCAAATATAAATAAGTCATGGAGATGTAACATACAGCATTGGGAATGTAGTCAATAATACTGTAATAACTTCATACAGTGATAGCTGGTAACTTACTTAATGTATATAAATATCAAATCACTGTGTTGCACACCTGAAACTACTACAATATTTTATATCAATTATTCTTCAATTAAAAATAAGAATACTATAATACAACCATATAATTAAGAGCTCTACCTTAGAGCTAGATGCTCAGGTAGAGGCTTTGACTTAGTCACTAAATGTGTGACCTTGAGTAAGTCACTAAGTCCATCTAGATAGCAATTTGTCTTTTGCACAGTGAGGGGTAGGATAAGACCAAGTGTTTCATATATTCTGCAAAATGGCCCTATGTGGTGAGACAGTATCCATTTGGCAAAACTGTGTGTCCTCTATTCGCTCTGCTAACCGAAGCAGTCCTACTTTTCTATATTCTATATGTTAGGAATCTGTTTCTGTTTCGTTTGCAAGTTTCTGTCACTAAAAATGGAACTAAATTTCCTCTAAGTCATGTTGTAGCTCATAATAGACCCTGACATTTCTTAGGGGAAAGCAGTCAGAGGTGAAAACTAGTAAGTGTGTCCATGAAAGATCCACTTTGTCTTTAGGATATAATGTCTTTAGTATATCAACTCCCAAGGAAATCCTTTTAGGTTGAGATTTGTGCTACATTATATATTTCTAAAACTTTCCCCAGCTGTTCACATTCACTTTTTTTTTTTTTTTTTTTTTTTTTTCTGCTAGGATTAAACCCCTCAATTGCTCTTTTACAGATTTCTAACCGATTAACAGCCAGGATTTCAGGCAAGCAGAATCCAATTAACATACTTAATATATCCATCAATTATTAATTTAATTAAAACATTTAGTAAATTGCCATCACTGTACCCAAAGCTGGATGAGTATCTTGAATACTTTGGGGAAGTCTGGATTGCAACATAGACATTTTTTGTATTTCTTAGGGCCTAAAACTGGAAGAAAATAAAATGGCCTGTTCCTTCCTTCCTTTTCACTCTCAGATAATTTGGAAAAGTTTAGCTCCTCCTAAAAAATTCAGACTGCAAATTGGCTTTTCCAGTGTCAACAGTTCTTTCAATTTTCAAGCATACACTTAATTTCTCTAGATAACTACTATACCCTTAATTCAGTCATTCTTCCTTATCTACTAATCATGACCTCGTCTTAATAAACCAGTCTTGGTTATGTTATGCTATGCTATATAAAATTAGGTAAGGAAATGACATTAGTTGTTAAATGTCCAGTCTAGTAAATAAGTAATACAAGTCCCACTTTTTGATACCTTGCCCTCCCACATAACAGACATCACAAATCAATTACTCCACAACTTCTCCTTTCATCTAAGACTTGTTCAGCCCTGTCTTATCTTTCTTTTCTAGTCACTTTTGAAACCCTAAAACCACTTTTACCAAACACCATATACTGAAACTCCTCCTTGGATGCCATGTCTAGATTCTCATATTCCTCTTCTATCACTCTCAACTAAACCTAGACATCATAATACTTTTGTGTCTGATGAACACAAACTTCACAAGCCCAGGTAGAAGAAAAAAAAATCAGCATAGGTCAGAGCTTCAAAGGAGCAGTGCGGACTATAATAAAGCTCTTTCTTCCTACCAAGCCCCCTCTGACCACACCCCACTTTATCAGGGCACTCCAACTCTCCTTTCTTCGGGGAGGCTCTCTTCCTAAAAGCTTAAATGTGGGCAATTGCTTGACAGAGCAAGCCAAGAGTGCAGTAATCACCTCTATTGTTACTCTCCGTGTCCTCTGGGTAGATGTTAATTATAGCTTTTGGAGGCAACTAGTAAAGTAACTGGGGTAGGGAGCCCTGAGATTAGGTGGATTGATTTATCTGAACTCTTCTGGTTCTTTCCAGGACCTGTGCTAAACGGGGTGAGAAATTTGATTAACTCTAAAGCAAGGCAAACTATTCAAGGAGATGATTTAGCAAAACAGGAGTATAGGCTTCTCAGGTAAACTCCGGTTCCAATCTGACCTCTGCCACCCGCTAGCCTGAGGACATTGGCCAATTCTGTTTCTTCTTCTACAAGACAATATTAGTAATTCTTTATCACATGATTGGTGAGACAAATTTTTAAAAATATTTTATTTATTTACTCATGAGATACAGGGCGGTGGGGGGGGGGAGAGAGAGGGAGGGAGAGAGAGAGGTAGAGACACAGGCAGAAGGAGAAGCAGGCTCCATGCAGGACGCCCGATGTGGGACTGGAGCCCGAGACTCCAAGATCATGTCCTGGGCCAAAGGCACATGCCAAACCACTGAGCCACCCAGGGGTCCTGAAATAAATTTATTAAATGAATTTATTCATTCATTTCATTCATTAAATGAAATCTCATTCAGTAAATGAGATTATGAATATAGGGTTTCCAGCACATTCCTTGGCATAGAGTCATCATATAATAAATTTGTATCAAATTCTATCAACATGCAACTTCAAATAAATATATAACAAGTTGGGATGCCTGGGCGGCTCAGCAGTTGAGCATCCGCCTTCGGCACAGGGTGTGATCCTGGAGTCCCGGGATCCAGTCCTACATCCATCTACCTGCATGGAGCCTGCTTCTCTCTCTGCCTATGTTTCTGCCTCTCTGTTTCTGTGTCTTTCATGAATAAAGAAATAAAATCTTAAAAAAAAGATATGACAAGTTTTTCTTGTTAGGTAAGTGTGTCAAAGGAACAGGAATGCCTAGACACACCAGCAGAATCACAGTGGATCTCAAATTTTCTCTTGGGATATGATGAAGATAAAGGTTTTACACAAATCTTCTACTCAATAAATTATTTTTCTCAATTCTAACATATTAGTTTTAATAAATTCTTACTATTCCTGAAATTAGTCTTAAAACTGATACTTACATTTAGCATGGTACTATAACTTTCTCTTGAAAGTTTGTCTTAAAATCCATAGGATGTCTTATACTCAAGGATGTTTTAATTACATAATTAAGTGAAAGAGTATTATTAAAAAATGTATCATCTCCTTTAAGAAATGAGCATAGCTATGCTCTGAGAAGCCTAAAAGACCTGGTTGACTATCCCAGGTGTCACCAAGTTTTTCCTTCAAATTTTTACTTTGTCCTTGAGTCTCTCTCACTTTAATTCTTTACTACATCCCTATCTTCTAACTACTATTTTCTGATCACTTGCTATGTTCCAAGTACAGTGCCAAAGGCCTTATAAAGCTCATTTTATTTTACTGCTTACAGCTCTAGAGGTGTAGGAAATTAAAGGGGTAGATGTGGAGGCTCTGATTAAAACACTGAGGTACAGACAGGTGAAGTGACATGGTTCTAGTTTATAGTATCAGAGATGGGGGTCAAGTTTAGGTCTGACACTGAAGCCGTGATTCCTGAGCTTGACCAAAGTTCCTTGATTATAAGAAAAAGGCTTTACAAGGAAAGAAGTACCATAGTCCCCAATAGGGATAACCTCAGAGATAGGGCATAGTGGAAAGCAGAAGAGGGTGCTGTCAAAGTAGCTTCAGAGAAGGAAAATTAGCAAAATCAAAATATACATTGTGTGCCTTAACATTATTTTTCAATCGGTGAATAATATACATTTTTAGGCTCCATGGAACATAACATGCAGAGGAATACGAGATTGATATTATATAGAATGTATTTAATATATACATTTATATATTTTTATATATTTTTCTATATTTTTACACTTTAAAAACAATAATTGATTAAAATTCATGGTGGAAAATATTTTATTGGGGCCATAATTCAAAATGGGAAGTTTCATCTTTTAAACTATGTGGATGTAAAAATACTTCTTTAAAAACAGTAAATGATAGAAATGTTAAAACAGAAAAAAAAGAGAAAGAAAAAGTAAAGCAAAAGGAAAAAAACTACAAAAGTAAGATAAACAAGCAATAACTGGCAAATATTCATATGTTATATTAACTACATTTAAATCACTTACCTGGCCTGGCCCAAGCCTGAGTCCTGGCCTCCCGAGTCATCCTCTTGCTCTCTGAGCAGCATGAGCTTCACCACCCACTCCACCTTCTCTTCCATCTACTGGTCCCTGGACTCTGTGCAGTCGCCCAGCCACCGGGTCCGGCGGATCAGCAGCAGCGCGGCCAGCGTCTATGCAGGCGCAGGGGGGCTCTGGCTCCCAGATCTCCGTATCCCACTCCACCAGCTTCCCGGGCGGCTGGGGGGCTGGGGGACCTGGCCGAGGTAATGGCCGGGGGTCTGGCGGGCATCGGGGGCATCCAGAGCAAGAAGGAGACCATGCAAGACCTGAATGACTGCCTGGCCTCTTACCTGGAGAGGGTGAGGAGCCTGGAGGCTGATAAACAGAGACTGGAGATGAAAATCCAGGAACACCTGGAGGGACCCCAGGTCAGAGACTGGGGGCATTACTTCAAGACCATCGAGGACCTGAAGGCTCAGATCTTTGCAAGTGCTGTGGACAATGCCCGCATCGTTCTGCAGATTGATAATGCCCATCCTGCTGCTGACGACTTCTGAGTCAAGTATGAGATGGAGCTGGCCATGCGCAAGTCTGTGGATAATGACATCCATGGGCTCCGCCAGGTCATTGATGACACCAATGTCACTCGGCTGCAGCTGGAGACAGAGATTGAGGCTCTCAAGGAGCAGCTGCTCTTCATGAAGAAGAACCACGAGGAGGAAGTAAAGGGTCTACAAAACCAAATCGCCAACTCTGGGTTGACGGTGGAGTTGGATGCCCCCAAATCTCAGGACCTCAGCAAGATCATGGCAGATATCCGTGCCAGTATGATGAGCAGATATCTGGGCCCAGTATGACGAGCTGGCTCAGAAGAACTGAGAGGAACTGGACAAGTACTGGTCCCAGCAGATGGAGGAGAACACCACAGTGGTCACCATGCAGACCACTGAGATAGGAGAAGATGAGATGACCCTCACGGAGCTGAGACGTACTGCCCAGTCCTTGGAGATCAACCTGGACTCAACGAGAAACCTGAAGGCCAGCTTGGAGAACAGCCTGAGGGAAGTCGAGACCGCTACGTGATGCAGATGTGCAGCTCAACGGGGTCCTGCTGCACCTGGAGTCAGAGCTGTCCCAGACCTAGGCAGAGGGGCAGTGCCAGGCCCAGGAGTATGAGGCCCTGCTGAATGTCAAGGTCAAGCTGGAGGCTGAGATTGCCCCCTACCATTGCCGGTTGGAAGATGGGGAGGACTTCAGTCTTACTGATGCCCTGGACAACAGCAACTCCTTGCTGACCATCCAGAAGACCACCACCCGCAAGATCGTGGACAGCAAGGTGGTGTCTGAGACCAACGACACCAAAACTCTGAGGCGTTGAGGCAGCAAAACAGAGTACCCTTTGAGGAGAAGGAGGCCAATTAAAGATTCAGAGGTCAAAAAAAGTCACTTACCTGTTGCATGCATAAAACATCTCCACTCACATGCTTTATTCTGACAAAGCCTACAGCAACTCCGAGCTTTTATTTTCCTAAGAGGTGCTGGCTTATAACAGCTGTCCCAAAGCAATTATCAATACTCTCAAATTTTTCTCAATTTGGACAGTAAATTATACAGTTACCCTAATATTACTCAAGCTTTGACTTTTTAAAAAATATTACATTTATTTATTTGACAGAGAGAACAAGAGAGCATAAGCAGGGGGAGCAGCAGCAGAAGAGGGAGAAGCAGGCTCCACACTAAGCAGGGAGCCCCATGGGCCTGATCCCAGGACCCTAGGGTCATGACCTGAGCCTAAAGCAGATGCTTAACTGACTGAGTCACCCAGGTGCCCCTACTCAAGGAGTTTTGACTTTTTATGCTAGCCCTGCCAATTATAAACCATAACATATTTTTTATTCATCAGATTCCTTTAAATGGCAATTTCCCCATACGTACTAGTAGAAATGGTATCATAGTTCACTTTTCAACAAACACCAGGGAGTTGCAGAAACTTACAAGGTAAGCACAACATGATGACTGCCTCCTTCTACAAGAGTTCCTCCTCCTGAGAGCGCCTGCTAACTTGACCCACAAAATATATTAATTCAGACTCCAGTGAGGATTGAAGAGACAGTAATGGACATTCTGACAGGATTCAAAGTGAGTGCTCATGGCAACTTATTATATTGGTAGAGTTTTCTCCTTGAAGCACGATTTTCACTTCCAAATATCACCTTAAAGTGTGATGTCTTCTTCAGAGCACTGAGTAATCCAGTATTGTGCTTTGCACCCCTCCAGATTTATCTTCCATTACTTGGGACTGTGACACTTTGAGAGGAGATGTTCTGGGAAGAGCAAGCCTTTTCTATGACAACACATTGCTTTCCACTGCACCAGGCTTCTTGGGAAGAGAAAGAAGTGGGCTGCCACCAAGAAGGAGAGGTGTTGGTTGTAAATTATCTATCAGTAAAATGTCTCTTAACAAAAAACATGTCTGGCCAACCGTAATATCTGCATTTTTTTTATGACTGAATTATTCCTTTGGACAAAGACTTTTTTCCCTCTAGGTCCAGATGTGGCCCGGTAAGAGCTTTTAGCGGTTTTTATTAGGCACCCAGCATCCATCTTTCTTTTATATGCTCTACATACGCTCAGGATGCTGTGCTTTTTATATACGATTCAAGGGAAGGTGACCTTACCACCTAAGTCAAGTACAGATTTAATTGGTCCAAGCAAGCAGCCCAGAGTCTTTTCTGGATGATTGATAGGAGTCAGAGATGACTCCTTTGGTATGAATGGAAGGTCTCAGTCAATGCTTTATTGACGGGGTTCTTTCTCTGTTTGGGTGTCTGCATCTAACTCTTTGTCACCACAAAATAATCAGGATTACAATGAAGTGAATTAAAGAAGGCAGAGTGGAGACAAGGAAAAATCTTGGGTCTGTGGTAGTATTACTAAGCCTAACCTACCTCTGAACTTTGAGTAACAGACAAAATAAACATAACATTGTTTATGTAGATTTGAGTCAAAGATTTTGTTTCTTTCATCCTAGAGTATGGACACTGATTCAGTGTTTGGGGAGGCATAAGTGATTGATTTCCTTCACCACGGGAGGTGAAACAGTCTCTGTGAATGGCAGCAACATCGATCCAATTCAATTAAGCCAAAAATCTGGGAATTATCTTTGGTTTCTTCTTATTTTTTCTCACTTCAAAACTATTAGAAACTTATGTCTACTAGCCTCCAAGATATCCTGCATTCCATCTACTTTCCTTGAACTCCATCCTTGCATATGTGTACTGATTTTTGTGTCTGGGACATGTCCATATCCATCCAAATGATCTCCCACTACCACTAATATCTCACTCCCGTTGTGTTCATCTATGCCACAGAAATAAGTCTGAAACCTTTTAATGACTTTCCATCTGCTTGGGATAGAAGCTCTATATCTTATCAGGACACACAGAATCCCACATGACCTGCCATTCACCTACTAAACCTTTTTTTCTTTCTAAGACTTACTCTTCCTCAGCCACACTGGTGTCTTTTTAATCTGTCTGCTTAAGTTTATTTCTGCCCCAGTGCTTTTGCACTTTCCTTTCCATCTAGAAAGCCTTTCTCTTGGTGTTTCATGGCTGAGTCCTCATCCTTCAAGTTTCAGCTTAATATTAACTCCCTGGAGAAGTATTTCTCGATTGCTTACTTCATGTTTCATTTCACCATTTTACTTTGTCCTATTAAACAATGATCAGGTCATCTATGTATTTCCTTTATTGCTACTGTCAAAATGTAATTATATTCTATTGTTTGTATGTATTCATTTAGGTCTGTCTCTTTATCAACAAGATCAACTCCACCGAGGGAGAAATCTTATGGTTATATCCACCTGAGACACTGACTTAGGAGGTAACTGGCTATGGCAGGTTTAAAACCTTACTGTGAATTCTTGGATACTCTTCCCATTGAGAGGTGGGATATCTGTTTCTTGACCTTAAATTTGGGAAAGCTTTGGCAAATATGATTCAGTGGAAGTGATGCTTTGTGACTTTTGAGAATAACATAAAAGACCATGCAGCTTCTGCCTTGTTTGCTGGAAATGCTCACTCATGGAATGCTGAGCTGCTACTAAGAAGTCCATTTCTCTGAGGTTGCCATGCTATAAGGGTCACATATAAGCTCTTTAGTAAAAAGTCTAAGTTTATACCCTTCTTTAGCTACCCTAATCCAGGATCCAGATATATGAAACAAGATTCTATTTTGCAAGTAGACTCTCCAGCCTCAGACGAACCAGACTTCAGATATTCAAGACATCCCAGGTGACATTCTGAAAATTATAAAATCATACAGTAGAGAAAAGCTGTCCTTCCTGTCAGTACCCTTTCTGATTCCTAATGTGTGAAGTCATTAAGCATAATTAAATGATTTTTTTTATCCCACTAAGTTTTAGGATGTCTTCTAATGTAATAGTTGATATCTAGAATAATGGCCCCCATCAAATATTTGAAAATGTTTGATGAATAGTATTGAACACTCTCTTTGTAGGGACACTAATCCAGAAACCTGGGTTCTAGTCCAAGCTCTGTCATTCATGTTTTATGTGACCCTGAGAAAATCTTTCCCATCTACAGGTACCAAGTTTCTTCATGTACATTGAGGTGATATGACAACCTGTATTTGATTCCCTACACCAAATTCCTAGTCTATAGATGAGAACTAAGGATTCCAGTGACATGGAGAAAGGTAAATAGCCAGAAATAGGAGCTCTCTCTTCTCTGTGAATTTAAATCTGCTAGAAGGATATGAGCCTTAGGAGATCTGAGTAGGTTGTGGAGGGGGCAGAGGGTTGACAAGGCACACATTTTCCTGAACCTGAGTATTTCCAAGGGAATAATCTGTCTTTGTCCTTAAAGTCAGATCATGTAAGAGTACAGGGGCTCAGTGGACAGATGAGTTAGTAAGGGGAAAGGAAGAGACTGCAGATGAGTGGCTCCTGAAGGCTTCTATTTTCCAAAGAAACCATTTCCCTTGTTTCTTTCCAAGATTTTGAAATGTCTTTCTTTCTACAGTAGTGACTCCAGAATTTGGAAGATGAAACTATGACTATAGTGTAAATGTGGTAGAAAGACTGCTTGGTCTTTGGGCTGCCCTCAAAGTTGAGAAGCCCTATGTTAGTCATCACTCTGACCTTCTGTTGTGTAAAATGAGGATAATTATGCCCATCTTCATTATGAAATGTAGGTGTCTCCCCCAGGGCTCAGAGAAGTGAAGTGGAAGAGGTCTCCTGATTGGTAATACAAAGCCGTTTTATTAGAGTAGTCCCTAACCCCACAACATGGGTATCATGTTCTAAAGAAGCAGCAGCATGGACAGTCAGGTATAACATATGTAAACACACGTTTTACCACCATTGGGGTTTCTGTGAGATTATTCACTGGGGATAGATCTTAGAGTCTGATTGGGTGAAGAACTAGTGAATGAGAGAAGAATTTCTGGGATATCATTCCCATCATGAGTAAAGGTATATAGGGTAGTGCTCTCAGCTTGTAGACTTTAAATGGCCATGATTCAGATCAACCTGAACAGAACTGAAGCACATTCTGGGAAGAATTAAACAGACTTCTGGGGGCAGGGGGTATCTCATCCAAAAGAATCATTAAAACAAACAGCTCAGCTCACGTTATTATCAGACACTGCATTATGGATTACTGTCATTCCTTCTGCTAAGTTCAAAGATAGCTTGAGAATCTTTCTCATCACAGTGGTAGAGCTGCCACAGCCACAAGATGAGTGCTATTCCATGAAACCAAAAATATTTTTAATCTCTGTACTCAGATTTCTTCATCAAGGGGCAAAAGTGATTCAGAATATGGTCTGGTGTTCAGTATTTAGATTTTTTTCCAAGCATAGGCCCCCCAAAAAATACACAAAGATAAATATGTCTATAAGAAGAGGTATCTGAGGTGGGGATATTTGAAAAAGTCACACAATTAGACACAAAACCTGGGCTTTCATATCTATGGTTCAGTGCCCCTTGCATTACCTTGCAATCAATGCCCTACAGTTAAAACAGTCTAAACCAGCTGTAAGCAGCAAAATAAGAAGCACAATTTTATATAATAGGATTCTCTTTCATTTTGCCTGTTTGAATTTAGGAGTTAGTATAGAGGGAGTTAGTATAGAGCATGCAAATATATTTATATTTATATTTATATTTATAGTTAGTATATAGAGCATGCAAATATATATATATTTATATATATAAATATTATATATATAATAATATATATAATTATTATATTATATATTTGGAATTTGGAAGATGAAACTATGACTATATTATATATATAATATTATATATATATAGTCATCACTATATATATATATATATTAACTGGCTAGTTGACCTATATGGTTTGTTTAAGGATAAGAGTAACGAAATAACGGAATGATTTATGAATTAAGGTGGTATATGACATAAGGGGTTATTACCACTAGTTGTCTGAATGTATCTTTAAAACACTGATTCACTTTTAAGAGTTTAGGCAAACAAACTAGAAGAAGGCAGATATTTATTAGGAAACTGAGCAATTAGTCCATCTGATCAATTCAGCTAAAATAAGTTTAACTCTAATCAATCATTTCCTGTTCATCTAGTGTGTAATTAGGAATCAGAATGCAAGCAAAGGAAAGACTCTCCTCACATGAAGACACTATGGGTGGAACATAGTCTACTACTCCTGTGGAGAGGAGCTGCTCCACCACGATGAGGCAGGGAGAAGAGGATAAGGCGAATTATGATGGTAAACACATAGGCTAGCATGCCACCATACTCATCCTTCAAATACAATGTAGACATTACAAATTAATTTTAATGCTTTTTTCTGTTCAGAATTGATGTGGCCTCAGACACCTTTTCCAAAAATAATCCAGGCTGCTTCAATGGCCAGCTGAACTTGACAAATGAGATAAAACTTACTGGCAGAGAAGGGGCTCCTGCACCCCAATGTTTATAGCAGCGATGTTCATGATAGCCAAACTATGGGAAGAGCTGAGATATCTATTGACAGATGAATGGATAAAGATGATGTGGTATCTCTATATACAAGGGAATATCACTCAGCCATCCAAAAGTGAAATCTTGCCATTTGCAATGATGTGGATGGAAATAGAGGATATTATACTGAGTGAAATAGGCCAACCAGAGAAAGACAATTATCATATGATCTCACTCAAATGTGGAATTTAAGAAATAAAACAGAAGGTAGTAAGGGAAGGGAGGAAAAAATAAAACAAGATGAAAACAGAGAGGGGGGTAAACCACAAGAGATTCTTAATCATAGGAAACCAACTGAGGGGTTGGCGGGGGGGATGGGGTAACTAGCTGATAGGAATTAAGGAGGGCACATGATGTAATGAGCACTGGGTTTTATATAAGACTGATGAATCACTGATCTCCACCGCTGAACCCAATAATATATATTAATTGAATTTAAATAAAATTTAATTTATAAGAAAGACTTACTGGTAGAATGTTAGGAGCTAAGAATGGACTGAGAAATAAGATACCTGTGTATCCCAGCCTGGCCACTGACTACTCTCTGTACTGTGGACACATTTCTTTCCCCCTCCCAGCATCAGCTGTCCCACCAGTGAATAGAACAAAAATCTCAGTATTACCTATGTTAGAATCATTGCCCTGGAATCTTTTCTTCAATCAATCTTACAGATGAGCTATGCTTGCCAAGACATCTAATGAGTTGGTGTGCATGCTGGGGTAAAGAGGGTGAGTATTTCCCTGGTGCCTTTGTAAAGTTATTTTAAATTTGTATGGTCAAATAGAAGCAGAATAATGTCACCTCGAATTGTTATCACTGGCTTTTTTCCCCCCATTCTAGCCTGCTTAAGGCTAGCCACTGCCGCATTATCTTCTGGGGCATTGGAGAAGGATGCAAAGGATTCTGAGCAAATTGGAAAGCCTAAGTTTTGCTCCTCACTTTGTTACAATAGTTTCTCTTTAGGATGCTACTTATTCCAAATATATCTACCCCTGTGTTCCATACCTCCCAGCTCCTAAAACGGATATAGTGTACTGTAAAACCAATGAACAACTAGATTGTTTCTCTCTTGTGAACTTCAACTATGACTTGTGGAACTGGAGCCAATCTGTGGAAGGCTCTTGGGTGGAGATGTTTCACAGAGACAGAATTTGGGCAGAATACTGCTTTTGTTCAAGGTGAGGAGGCAGAGATAAGTGTTCAAGAGAGCACAAAGCAGAGGGCCCTTTAGAGATGGAGCTATTTGCTTAGGTTCCAAGTATATAGTTTTTATTTCTAATTTTGTTGAGGCTCTGAGGGACTTAATCAAGTGTTCTGGATTCTCTAAGCTCTCCTTATCCTTACCACAAATTGTCTTTTGTTATAGCCAGCTTGAGCAGGTTTGTGGTCCTGCAGCCAAACCTTAGTCTGTTAAATGAGGGAGGAATTATGAAGGAGTAGTTTGGACTAAGAGAGTTCTGAGGTCACATTCATGAATCTATACTTGTTTCTTTCCACATTGATGAACTTAGTTTCCACCCTGAAATTAACGTGGTGTCAGCTGACTGTTTTCTATTTTTTAAAGATTTTATTTATTCATGAGAGAGACACACACACACACACACGCAGAGAGAGAGAGAGAGAGAGAGAGAGAGAGGCAGAGACACAGGCAGAAGGAGAAGCAGGCTCCATGCAAGGAGCCCAACATGGGACTTGATCTTGGGTCTCCAGGATCACGCCCTGGGCTGAAGGCGGCACTAAACCGCTGAGCCACATGGGCTGCCCAGCTGACTGTTTTCTTGAGGAAACTTTCTTTGCCCATGGCCTCATCCTTCTCATCCACTGAATTTTCCAGAGTATATAGTTGAGTGCTCTGTGAACACTCACCACTTAGCCCTTTATGAGGTTTCCTCTAATTCCATTTTCCCAGAATTATCAGTCTCCTCTGTGTCTGCCTCTTTTATATCTCTTTGCTGCCCTATAATATAATTATTTTTCCAAGTTTATGAACACAAACTTAACCCTCAGGCACTCAAGATGACCCCTGAAGACTGACATATTTCTAAGAATCCTTTCACGTGTGGCTATCTCAACCAGTTTCCCAAAATTATTAAGGAAACAATCTCTGAGTTTGAATCTCAGCTCCACCAATTACTGAATATGCAACCATGCAATAATTACTTAAGCTTTCTGAACCTCAGTCCCTTCATATTTAAGATGAAGTTAAATCAAATCACGCATGTACTTAATTAGCACAATCCCTTTGATATTATAGTCAGTCAATAAATGTCATACCTGTCAACATCATCATCCCTAGCTCAGCATACCCTTGCCCTGCTTCTCATGCCCACTCACAGGTTACAATGCAAGTCAATCAATGCCTCCTTCAGGGAGCTTTCCCTGTACTTTTCTACCTCTTTATATATTAAAATGGTTATAACATTTAATATATTACAAGGTGATACTTCATGTTTTTTATACATGTAAAAGTATTTTATACTTTATACATTTTCCCCACATATGTGAGATCCTTAAGGGCAAGTAAATTGTTGCCTGACACCGCTTTCTTTCTCATCCCAAAACAGTCTGCCACAAAGTATTTTTTATTTTACCCTCCAAATAGATCCCAAATCCTGCCTCTTAGCTCTCAATCTCCACTGAGAGGACCAATTATGATGTTAAGTGATAGTCATATAAGGTCTCCCAAACAGGTGGTCATACCCATTTACACAAAAGAAATAAGAAGAGCTGAAACAAGTGAAGTGGCCCACCCAGGGTCACCCCGGTGTAAGCCTAGAATGGAGTGATTTTTCGGTTCAGGCTTTAACAACTTCGAAGACTCCCATAAGGGGAGCCTATTCTGTTCTGAGGTAACCACTTCTTAGATGGATAACTCTATTTAATATATAACACCCCTCACCTTTCACTGAGTTCAAGTCCACTTTTCAACAACTTATGCAGTTTCTAGTTCAAATTCTTAAACCATTCAGGATAAGTCTTATCCTTTATCCTCCTGACATCCCTCCAGACACTTCAAGTCAGTGATCTAATCTCCATTTATTCTTCCTTTGAACCTGAGCAGTGCTGCCAGGTCTATCTGATTGCAGCAGAAATAATTAGAATGGCTGGGTAAGTATAACAGGGAGGATTCCAGGCAAGGACAAAGAGTCTATCTCTTCAGCAGCAGAAAGGGAGAGAGCAAAGTGTTACCTGATATATGATAGAAGAATATAAATGAAATGCTGTAGGGCATCTAATTCGGTGTTCCTTGCTACCTGGTCCTGTTGCCTACCCAGAAGGGGACAGTAAATGAAATTAGCAGAATCTAAATTTAGAGAAGATCAAAGGAAATCCTTCTCTACACAATGTGCAATTATCCATTACTGCAGGATATTATTGAGGCAAATTGAAGCAAGAAGAATTTGGAAAAGGATTAGGTGCTTATATGAATAAGAACAGCTTGTGCAGTTACTAGCAAGGATAACAATTACATGGCCAATTAGTCCCCCGGTGTCAGGGTATGCACTGAGCTCAAGCTGGGGTCAGAGAATGTACTGCCTACAGAAGAGTACAGTAGCATCCAATTTTCTAGGAGTATTATTGGATTTTCCTTTGACTAATTCCTCTAAAGAATCTAAGGGAAAACACTTCAGTTAGTAGAGTATGAATCGCTTCAGTTTGGCTTTTGGATCTGGGTCAGAAACAGAAATGGCCTCTGAGAAATCTCCGTATAAAAATGTGACACCAAAGTCCTGGAACAACGGTTTCAAAATGGTGGGATGGGAAGGATAGTGCACAGGTCATCTGAAGAACTGGTTTCTGATCTTATTCCATATTAGCTGAATGACTCAGTGACATCACGTACCTTTGTGAGCTTCACTTTCCTATTCTATAAAATGATGGCCATTATTGTAGCTTTGTGTATGTAAACGTTTCTAGTTCCTCAGACCTCATAGCCTAGATGGGTAAAATCAAGAAAGTTGATTTTTAAATTGATAGAGAAGAGGGGTCGGTTTATATAAAGTACATAATGGCAGCAAAAAGGATTTTGCTTCATTTACCCATGAGGAAAATGTCTAACTCACACACTCAACTTTGAGGACCTTATTTCCTCATTGTTGACAGTCATTCCTCCCCTTTATAGGCCATGGGGACACTGATACTGACCACTCTCACACAGTAGTCTTAGATAGCTCTTTGCTCCAAAAGCTCTTATAATAAAGCTTTTCTAAGTCTCTAAAACAGGAAAGGCCCACCCTTAGAATCATATAATATTTACGTATAAAAATTTTTCTGTCTTACTCACTTGGACAAGTTCCCTCAGGGTAAGGTCGTAGGACAATGTATATCTATGAGGAGAGGTCAGGAACTGGGGACATGCTTTTAGCTTCTTGAACATCCTTCCCTTTATTATGCCTTCGCATTTGAATAACCAAAAGAATACAACACCCATATCAGTAATGTATTGGCTTCGTAGATAAATTAATCTCCAGTGGGCACTCACATATCTGCATTCTCAAATTCACAAAGGGACTAGAGGAAAAGAATAATTAACAAATGAAAAGTTTTTATACTAGGAGTGAATCTGGGAAGCACCTGATATGGCATATTGAGGCTTATTCTATGTTCTATCCAAAGAATACAGGCACAATAGTAGAATTTGCTACCAAAGACCACTCCTGTTAGAAATACACTGCCTCAGTTAATTTTGCGCTGCCTCAACAAAGACAAGGAATTTCTGACCATGTCCACACTCTGTGGTCCAACTATCACTCAGCAACCTCTCCCTGTGTAGGCTGATGGGAACTCCTAGTTGTCAAATAACACTGTAATTAAATGCTTGTGGGCTTGGTTTGTTTGTTTGTTTGTTTTAATTTGTATTTAGAAGATTTAAATGCACATGGTCTATGGGAGCTAGTATCACACAGCTGAGCATAAGACTCGCTTTGGAAAGATGAGAAAATCGAGAAAAAATTTGGAACATCTAGAAGCTACCATTGTTCAAATGAGAACAAGCTAGAGATGCAAACTTGTCTTTTCTACTTCTTTAAATGTTGTTTCTGAGGTATAGCTTCGTAATGGATGGCTCTACAAGTAAGGAGTACAGATAGCTAACAACATATGAAAAATGGGAAGTAGATTAAATTGTGGACACAAGATGTTTTATCTCCCATACCTGGCTCAAAAGCATTAATTAGTAATAAAGCTTCCCAATTATGTTCACTCAAGCTAACAACATAACTCCAATGTTAAAATGCATTGAAAATATCAAAACAATAAGCACTTCTAAATATCAATCCTGTCAATAAAATGTATCAGTACTGAAATTAGAAATAAAAATAATCTAAAGTCATTTTAAAGGAATATAACATAAACAATGGATTATTCAGGCATGCAACAATGGTATGGTATTAGGCAACCTATGAGTGTAACATGTCAATAAATAGATCAAAGGAGAATTATCTCAGTAGAGGCCAAAATCAAACTGACAAAACTCAATACCATTACTGCTAAAAACTCTTGCTAATCCACGAAAGGAATGCCACCATTTTAACCTGGAAAGAAAAATATATCTAAAATCAATTGTTAGCACTGGACACGAGGTAAAACTATAATGGCCTACTAACTAAAATCTGAAGAAAGAAAATTCTGTCAACCACAAGGTTATGAAAATTCTAGACATTAAACTTAGGTAAAATCTTGTAAGATAAATGGAATAAAATAGAATATATACAATACATATATATAAACATATAATATATACAAAGATAAAACATATACAAAAGAAAAGCTAAATTTGTATTAACTACCAGGGCACTGGAAATAATGAGCCTAAGCAAAAATAGAATAATTACTTAATCCTACTAGAGTTTAATAAGATGACTTCTTAAGAAAAGACAATGGTAATTTACCTAGGATCCTTTAAAAGTCACTAATAAATGTTATTTTTTTCAGCAAATGTGTCTTTTAAAAAAACTTTTCATATAATAAGTAAATATAGAAAATATATTGAAGTAAACTTAATTAGTAATATGTAGGACCTACTTAAAATATACCTTTAACTACGGACATAAAATACCTCATAGGAGTAAAAAGGGTTACCATGTTTTTGAGTAACAAAGTTCAAAATTTCAAATATTTTTGATTTTCTGTAAATTTTAAAAGTTGATACTCATTGAATCTCAATGGAATTGTTTTCCTCACAAGTGAACAAATGATTATAAAAAGAATAAATGAGAAAGAACAACCAGAGAAAAAGATAAAGAATAGTGGGTGACTATTGTCAGCCATCCAAAATTTGTCTAATAGTTTCATTATTACAATCCCAGTAACAGCTGCAGTCAGATGAATGACACAGAAGTGAAATTCCAGAAACAGACACATGTACATCCCAGAATTTAGTTTAAGATAAATGTATCATTTTAGATCAGCAATTACAGGATGCATTATTCAATAAGTTGTGCTCAGAGAAAAGGAAGCTGGGTCTTTGTCACAAATAATCTCTTAAAAAAATCTTGGACTAACTGAATAGTTAAAAGGAACTAGAGAGGCACCTGGGAGGCATAGTCCATTAAGCATTGAGTCTTGGTTTTGGCTCACATCATGATCGCAGGGTCGTGGCATTGAGCCCTATATCAAGCTCCACACTCAGTGGGTGTAAGATTAAGATTTTGTTTAAGATTCTTTCTTTCCCTCCCTGTCCATCCCCCACTTATGCATGTGTACTCTCTAAAAATAAATAAATAAATCTTAAAAAAAGGAAGTAGAAAAAAAAAACTCTAGAAAATATTTTCAATGATTTGAGGGTGTAAGGAATTTCTAAGCATAAAATATAGAAACTATATTTGAAACAATAGGCTATATCTATAAAGATAGGCTATAACTATATTTGAAAAATATAGTCTCTATAGGAATATGATATTGAACAATTCTTTTAAAGATTTATTTTTTTATTTTTTATTAATGATAGTCACAGAGAGAGAGAGAGAGAGGCAGAGACACAGGCAGAGGGAGAAGCAGGCTCCATGCACTGGGAGCCCGACGTGGGATTCGATCCCGGGTCTCCAGGATCGCGCCCTGGGTCAAAGGCAGGCGCCAAACCGCTGCGCCACCCAGGGATCCCTGAACAATTCTTTTAATCTGCCTTGAAGAATATTAAAAGGTGGAATGTTTGCAGCATCTGGGACAGGAACAGGCAACATCATAAATATAAAAGAAATTTATAACTTGAAAATAAAAAATGGCCAAACCAGTAAAATACACAAAAGATACATTGTAGGCAATCTATAAAAGATAAAACAAAAATACTAATGGAACACAAGTCATCACCTAACAATGTAGAGCAAATAATAAAATAACCATTTTTCATCTATCAAACTAGAAGGAATTATAAAATATATCAACTGAACTGACACAGATGTTGGCATTTTAAATTGCATCAAAAGCATTTAAAATATGTGTAATCTTCAACCCATTAATTCAATTGTGGGTTTTTTCCCTGAGAAAATTATTGTGGGTATATACAAATATCTTATGTTCTTCATAAGGACATTTACTGAGCATTACACTTAAAATAATGAAGAAGTTGAAACAAACTAAATGCTCAGCAGAAGATTGGTAAAATATATACCAGGGCATTAATATTATCATCCTTAGTTATGTTACTGAAGATAAAACAGGGTAATTTTTAAAAATATTTTATTTATATATTTGAGAGACAGAGGGAGTGTGTGTGCGCATGAAGAGGGGGAGAGGCAGAGGGAGAAGCCGACTCCCCACTGATCAGGGAGTCCAATGAAGAACTGGACCCCAGGACCCTGGGATCATGAAGGCAGATGCTTAACCAACTGAGCCACCCAGACATCTGTAAACAGAGTAGTGTTTATAGCAGACTTTAACCTTAAAACCAGGTTATAAACAAACAAATACACACACACACACACACACACACACACACACACAGTTTGAATTACAAAACAAAACAAAACTGGTAACATTCAACAGTTTTGGTCTAGAAAAACGGCAATTTTATATAGTCTACCCAGTAATAAATTATTGTGTCTGTTTTGTAGATTACACACACATATATATACAGAAATTAAAGTATAAGGTTCTGGAAGGAAAAAAACCATCAATAGTATATGTCTCTAACTGATTGGCACATGGAATTGTTGACACTTCAATTTTTTCTATAGTTTATAATTTCCTATATGTTTTAAACTCATCTTATCATATTTTAAAAATAAACAAGGAAAGGGCTCCTGGGTGGCTCAGTTGGTTGTGTCTAATTCTTGATTTCAGCTCAGATCTCATTCTCAGTGGTATGAGTTCAAGCCCCATGTTGGGCTCCACGCAGGGCATGGAGCCTATTTAACATAAACAAATAAACAGATAATACAAAAATACCTCCAAATTGTCCTTCCCTACCCAAATGCCCGGACTAAAATGAAGCTTCCATACCACTGTCCTCCTTGTAGAGTGACATTTATCCCAACTAATACCATAGGATGTTGAAGGGGGTTATTTTTTTCAATTTGTGACATCAGTTCCAATCTGTTAGCTTGTCTTTTCATGGTAACAAGGCACAAGTGGCCAGGAGAACAGCCAGTTGTAGAAGCCAAAATTAGCTCATATGCAAGTCCCTCATCAGACAAAGGTTGCTACTATTAATCCTGAATGATGGGAAGACTTATTGTTAAAGAGATTTAAACATGAAGTAATACGAAAACTTTCAAGAGGGCATTAACAGAGAAAAAGCCCATCTAAAAGAATCTGGTACCATACATTTTTGCCGGAACCAACACTGAGAAGATAATAGGCAGGCAGTATTTTTTTTGACAGCTAAGGCCAAAAGGAAAGCACAGTGAGTTGTAGAATTGTCATTTTCTGACAGTAGAAATTATATAAATCCATCTACAGAGACTATTTTATTTTCTGTAGGATTAAACTGAAGCAAGAATTTATCATATAAATCTAGGTATGAAGGACATATAGTGATATAGTGCCTCATTCCTCAAGGTGTAGCCCATGTAGCAGTGTATCACCTGGGAGCTTGTAAGAAATGCTTGTAAGGATATGGGGCCTCATCCCAGACCTCCTGCCTCAGAATCTTTGTTCTAACCATATCCCCAGGTGATTCAAATATGTGAGAAGCATTCATGTAGTAGACATGATGTCTTCAGCTCTTGTTTTATGGGAACACTGGTCACCCATGGGCAAGAGGAATTCATTAATGGAGAGAACACCTAAAAACCCCTATCCCTCTACAGTTAGATACAGACCCTGGAACAGAGTCATTTCTTATGGGCAACTTTGAGGAAAAGCTTTAAAGAGTCCGATAACAATTCTAGAGAAAAGAAGAATTGGGTTGCAGAGATAAGAGACATTAGAAAATACTTGAACAGTCCTTTCACATGGAAGAAGACGTCAAAGCAGTCTATCATTAAGATGGTCATGCCTAACACTGACAGTTGGAAATTGAAGTAAGAGGAGTTCTCTTAATATTAGAAATTTCTTATAAATAGGAACCAAGGGCATGGACTACCAGAAGGCCAATATTCTGTCACCCCCATTACCATTTCTACTAGCAGAAACTATTAATTGAATTCTTATTCTGTTCAAACAGTTTTTGTTTGGTTTTGTTTTAAGGTATTTTACCTTTATATTATTCACCTTTTTAATCTATTGTCAATTCAAACAGAATTCAGAGACATTAAATAATTTATTTAAGGTCACCCAATTAGCAAGGGGCAAAACTAGCATTCAAACCAAGCTACATTGCTTCCACAGTGATTCTGAAATGGGAGATACTAAAGAGGGTCTTCAATGGTCAGATAAACTAGAAACAACTTAATACTTCCCAAACTTTCCTTGCTGAGTATCAGAGCCATCCTAAGTGCTTTTGTAGAAATCTAGATTCTAGAGCCTCATTCCTAAAAAGCCTGTTGTGTTTTGGTTGGGGGATGGAAGGAGATTGAAAAAATATGCCTATTTTAACTTCTGGGATAATCTATTATTCTGTGTTTCCCCTGGTCTAATTTAACCCAGGTGTGGGACCTAGGAATGGGATATATTACATATATCCATCCCTGGTCGTTACTAAAAGAAGGCATCCAGGGATGAGCCGTGGATTTCCCACAACCCCAGAATACAGTAGTGGAACACAGGAGCCCCCCTGGGTTCTCCAATTTCTATGAAATTGCCATGTGACCGAGGAAAACTCATGTACAACTATGTGGTTCTTTATCTGAAAAATGGGAATAATTATACCTTGCTGTTCCCTAGGGATATTACTAGGCACTTTTAAAACATGAAACACTTTTATCTTCTTGTAGGGAAGCAGGAGGTGTTTTGAATAATAATGACAATGGAAATAAAAATAAAAATAAACGCACAGAACCAAACATTTTCTCTAAGAAAACACGTTCTTAAATGCATTAGCTGTCCAAAAAGAGACAAATAGAGTTGCTTTCATTTTTTTCATTTTCTTTATTCTCATAAAGCTCATTAGCCAGCAATTATGCAACAAATGCACACGGAAATATAGCTGTAGTATTTGAATTTTGTCTGACTGCTGAAATGTCTCAATATACTAATGAAGAAAAGATGAAAATTCACACGAACTTAGAAACAGTCAGTTTGAATCCCTAAGTGCACAAGTCAGTTCAGTGCATTATGCTGAGATGCTTCTTAAACAGAGAAATAAGATGCTAACACCTAATATATTTTAAAAATGAAAAATGATATAAGAATTTAAATAACCATCACCTGTGACTAGTTTCATTTTCTTCTCATGGGAAGACTGTATTTCTCTAGATAAATGTTACCTTTTTTATCTTAATGGTATAACATCATCAACATTAACACCTTGATAACTGCTTATTGAAAACAGATATAGTGGAAAGAAATATAAACATTTTTGAAAAACCTCTGCTTATTCTCAGTTCCATGAACTACTAACTTTTTAAAAAAGTATTTTATTTATTTACTCATGAGAGAGAGAGAGAAGCAGGTGCCAAGCAGGGAGCCTAAGGTGGGACTCCATCCTGAGTCTCCAGGATCACACCTTGGGCTGAAGGTGGCGCTAAACTGCTAAGCCACCTGGGCTGCCCCAACTATTAACTATTAAACTAGGGTAAGTTCCTTAACTTCTCTGGGAAATTAGGGTGATAGTTCTTCCTCAAATAGATGGTCTGAGCATCACAGATAATTTATGTAAGTATTTGGCACAGCACTTGGCACATTGTAACTGTTCAGCAAATGTCATTGTTCTAATTCTCCCTTTTTGCTTAACTAGTAGGAAAATGGGAAAAATTCTCTCATGTAAGGGACCTGGATGTTCCAAATCAATGCTTCCTTATGAGGAGGTTCCTATTTTAGGCCAGCTCACTGGTCCTCGGGTTCTTGAATTATAAGCAAGATGGTGTATATGAGAGTTTGAATATAAGTACAAATGCCATTTATACTTAAAAGTGTTTTGGTGTTTAATGCTTTCAGAGAATTGCAGGGTACTTGTACTGTAAAATCTAAAGTGCCTGGCTTCTCTTGATAAGAGTTATAAGTACAACTTTCAGTCCTGTGAGAGAGTTTTTAGCCCTCCAACACCCTGGTAAAGCAAGATACATACTTCAGTCTCTGCTAGAGCACTAAGTGGAACTTGTGGGTAGAACTGCTCGCTTTGCCGCAACTGGTCCAGGTGCCCCAGTGCCTCAGTGGACCTGTGTTTCAGGGGAATGATGCCTTCTCTTCCTGTACAAACCACTCTGCTTGGAGTGGTAACAACATGACCCTCATCCTCGCCTGAGCTCAGGGCCCTCTCCTTCTTCCTACCAGGTCTGGAACTGGCAGAAATTGTCATAAGGTTTAATTTTTTTTATATTATTGTCATTTGGAGAATATTGTATTCCATGTGAAGGCCCACTCAGAGGAAGAGTCTGTTCTTAGTTTCAAAACTAGAACTACACAATGTGTCTCTAATCCGCTTGAAACATCAGCAAAGCGAATTTACTTGTTCCTGCAAACAGAAGCAAAAGCTTCAAACAAGGTCTGTCCCGGAAACAGCCTTTGCCCCACCCACCCCAGCATGTACTCAGCCCTTCAGGAGAACTAGTTCTCCTGGAAGCCTGGTTTGCTCCTTCAACTGGGGAAGTGGCACTTTTTCTCCTCTGGGATTTTATACAGAGGAGCCTGGACCAAATGTTTCCTATGGCCTTTTCAGACCAGAGTGTTACGTAGCAGTGGTACCAGTTGTTTTAATTTCTACCTGTTAAAGTTGTGGAAGGACTTGAGCTATCATCTCACTGGTCACTATTCCATCATCCTTCTTTCCCTAAACTCAGTCTTATTGATCAGTGCATCACCAAATCCATCACTTACTATTTTGCTCACCTCCAGTTGGCTTGAGCACTGTCAGGTAAATAGATTCAAGTACAGAACTGCAGGTACCGCTGAGCATATAAGAAAACATGCCCTTTCCCTGAGACATAGGGTTGGAACTGATCACCCACTCCATAACCCCTACACGTGGGTAGTCATCACTTGCACAGTGTATGCAGGAGACCTGCCAAAGAATAGTAGAAACATACATGTGGGTCAGTCTCTATTATCAACATTACTCCCATCAATTCCGATCTGTCAACACCACTTGGAACTGTTCTTATACATTAAAACTATTGAATGTTAACGAGGAGGGTTAAAATTTTCAATGCATTTGATAATCTCTGTTGCTAATCCTGCATGCTTCTGAACTGACCTCAATATTAAGTCATAGCTAGAATTCATTTCACTTACTCAGAAAACATATTGTGGACCGAGCTGAACACTGGGCAAGATATTCTACATGCATCACCCTGCTTAATATTACTAGAGATTATTTTGTAGGTACTATTGTCATTTCCACTTAATAATGAGGAAGTCAGAAAAAAAAAATAATGAGGAAGTCAGGATGCAGAAAGGTTAAGGGACTTGCCCATCTTTGTACAGCTAGTGAGTGGCAGATGAGGAATTTGAACACAAAAACCTATGGTTTTTCTAGGATACCAAATTGCTCTGCTAGAAATTTTATTTTGAGGAGCTAGATGTAAAAGCCCCTTTTAGTGAATTACAGAGCCCCTGTTACTTAGGCCATGTTTTTTGTTTGTTTGTTTAGGGTGATAAGGGAATTTTGGAAAGAAGGAAAGTACCCACTTCAGCAGGGCAGGAAATGCATAAAGCACAACCAGATCACAGTGAGTACCTTAGATGAGCCAGTTCCCAGAATACATGGGCGGGGGGCTTTCCTTTATGGGTGGCTGACATGTTTATAGTAAGAAGCTGGGGAGAAGCAGCAAGAGGATCAGAGAGAAAGGAGAGCAGAAAAATCAACAACCACTATTTGGTAGAAGGTGGAAGGATGGTGGAGGTCAAGCTGTCATTTTTTCCTGGTTGGTTTTAAGACATTTTTATTTTTGCAATTTTATTATGGCATGTCTAGATATGCATCTGTTTTCTTTAAAAAAAAAAAAACACTAGCAAAAAACCACTAGCTTTAGATTCACTGTGATTCATAAACCTATCATTTGATGTTTTCAATGGCCTGCATACATTTTTTTTCAAGCCATTACTTTTTCAAATATTGTCCCGGCCCCATTTCCTCCCTTCCTCCAAGTCCAGCTGCTCTCCAGCTCTTGACAATTGGTTATCCTATCATTTTGTCTCTCTCTGCTGCATCCTGGAAAATTTCTTCTCATCTACCTCTCATTAATTCTCTTTTCAACTGCATCTAATCAGCGGCCAATCCCACCCCCTGGATTTTAAATGTCAGGTGTAGCTTCTATTTTATTTAATTTTTAAAAACCTGCACTAGCACTAAATTTTCTTCTCCTTTTTAGACTTTCTCAAGCTTGTCTTTTTTTAAAAAAAATAAATATAACAAGCCTACTTGTTTTGTAATCTGTATTTGATAATTTTATGAAGTCATGGGGACTCAGTCTCTACAGCTATCATTTTTGCAGGCTTCTACTCTCAGCTGCTTGTTGTTTGGGGGCATTTGTTTATCTGGGGCTGTGGGCTGGTTGTTGGCTTTTAAAATTATTTTGGGGGTGTTTCTTAGGATCTAAAATGAGGAAACATTCCTCCAGAGAGTTTTCATTTCCCTTTCTCTGAAGCTTGGATTATTGATCGTATGAAACCACTTTAAATACAAGATTTGAGGAGTTTTGGAGTCAGGACGAGACTGGGTTGAATGGGTTGTCTTCCCGTTCATACCCATCCTGAATCTGCTCATCCAGGACAATGGTCATCCCAACTCCAGGAGGGTAAGCAAAGAAGAATGGCTTACACTGATTTGCCCTCACCTAGATTCATGTGCAAATAATGTTTATCGGACTGCCCACCTTGGGCTGGCTTTGAGTTTCCACTTGCTTGACCCAGAGGTATTGACAAAGGGGCTACAAATCATTCAGTGATGGCTAGAAAAGATTTTTCTCCATCCTACTCAATAGGTTCATTATCAAAAAGGCAATAAGAAGAATAAACATAGAAAGTATTTTCCATGTTTGAAACTCACTGCAGTGGTATTCACTGCATTTTATGGATAAGGCCATTGAAGCACAGAGAAGTTAAGCTAAGCTCCTGAGATCATCCATTGTTGTTGAACAGTAAAGCCACAGTGGAAAATGCAGGCTGTCAATTGGGCTCACATTCTTAACCATGACAAGACTAGGATATTTGTGGGCCCTCTTCAAACAGGGGTATGAAAATTGCTCTATTATACGGAATGTCTCCATATACCACTCTATTATCTGGTCCTGATTTTTTTTTTTTTAGTTTTATTTTTAAAACTCACCTTGACAAATCCTGTATTTCTAACTTTCTTCTCTTTACAGTGCTGTGGTTGCCTGAACTGGTGTCTGCCTAGTTTCTTCTAATTATACTTATACCCCACTCATATTGGCACATCCGAATTTTCTTATTCTTTAAGTACCAGTATAAATATCACCTCCCTAAGCCTTTCAGCATGTGAAGCACCAGACACTTGGATCATGTCCTCCGTAATGCCAATTTGTTATTTTCCAGTAAAGACACTGATGTTCTGATAAGTTAAACAATTTATTAATGCCAGACTGATATCTGGCCTAGGAAGGATTTGATTCCTAATCTGCTTCCAAAGCCTGTGTTCCTAACCCTTATCCTGTATTTATCTCCTATCTCTAGATATAAGTGCATTTTGTATATACTTCAAGAAGCTCTTTTCACTTTTTATCTTATAGGAGTATTATTTTAGGACATGCCTCCCACTATATAATAAACACCTTGGGAAATAGGATTACTTCTCATATAATAAGACTAGCATGATGTTTATACATAGTTAAGTGCACAATCTGTCTTCTGATGGTTGCATAGACTGCTGAATACAAGGAGGATGATTTTATCAAGGACTAAAATTTGGCTTATTATGAGATTCTTTATCAGCGTTTAACATTTTCTTTGCTTAAGTGCTTTCTGTACTTCATGACTCTTGGTGAGATGTTCCATACTAGCCTAATGTCAATTGATTTCTGAATGGACTTTCAGTGGTGTTTTAATTATTGATTGTGAGATAAGTCACAATCAGCAAATAATCATCTAGAAATTGCAAAGACATTGCCATTGGTTATTGGGCACTTGCAAAGAGCCGATGAACCTTACAAGAACATTGTTGGTGTTTAATGAATGATGGAAAAACCATTTAAGGTCATCCTTTCAGTTTCCAATTAGTTGTATACTTTAAATCTTTAAAAAAATGTTTAGTAACTGGCCAAATCACTTGGTTTTATGATGGGGGGAGTGCTGTGAGAAGACTCATAGCTAACCAGCCAATAAAGAATGTAAGTCAGAACGTAGACTGGGAGAATTGCAGAATGATCATTATGATCTGTTGCTACACTTGTTATATTATATACATCATTATGTTAATCCTGCTGGTAGTTCTCATCATAAACAGGTCAAACTAATTACCCAGCAGGGAGACATACAGCACTGGCTTCTAAACTTATTTATAAAACCTTATGAGGTATCCTTTAAAACAGGAACTTGGTCTGTAATTAACACAAGAGAGATGTGCCTATTAAATTGGAAATACAGCCATTTGGAGAGACATTTAGATGAACACACTGCTTCTTATCTTGGATGCAAAAGTAACTACCACCTCTAATTTTTAAATCATCCTGTGAGACTCTGGAGGATTAAAGTATTTGCATGCCCTCTAGGAATGCACTGCAGAGTAATAGGGCCCTGGTGATGTGCCCTAACAACTGAGCTGCACGGCTTATTCATTTTTCTGCAGATTGTGAGACTCAGAGGTTTCTTCTCCATTATGGGATTTAGTTTCCTCATCGATGAAAAGAATTTGAACCTGATAATCTCTCAGAATCATTCCAGCTCTAGAATTTGTGATAAAAATTTTCATGACACACTTTCATCAACAGGCTATTCTTTTGTTGCTCTTCTTATGATAAACTCTTATAATAAACTTCAGACTCCTTTTGTGACTAAGCCTTGAGGCAGAGCTGAAAACATGGAGGGAATAATGTATACATGCAAACTGTACTCTGACAAGGCAAACGGCTAAGGACTGTGATGGAATTAGGAGTGATATGCTTGGGGGTACAAATGATGGCAGTGATGATGTAAATGATGATAAAGATAATTAACATTTGCTGAATGTTTGCTTACTATGTTCTAGGCCCTGCTGTCAATATTTTGGAGATATTATCTTAATTAATTTCCCAGAAAATCTTAGCAGTATCCCAGCACTATGACCATCCATAATGCAGATGAGGGAACTAAAATACAGAGTAGAAATAAAACATTATTTTTTTGGGGGAGAGAGAGTATGCATGAGAGCAGGTGGGAAGGGCAGAGGAAGAGAGAGAATCTCAAGCAGACTCCACACTGAGAAGGGATCCTGGAAAACCATTTGCCTTATTTCCAGGAGAACAGATCCTAATTCCACTCCTCTTGCTGAAGAATAAAAGACAATGTAAAGAGAGAGGTGCATCTAGACACATGCCTTTGGAAGTAAAATGATTCCAATCTTAGCAAAACTTGTCCAATAAATAAACCTAGAATTTGGCCAATTTAGTATGTATTTTTTCCTGACGATTGGGCATAGGATGGAAGAATGGGGGAGGTAGAAAAAAGGATCTCCTTTTCTTCTAGAGGCTTGCAGATCCCAACTCACTGTGAAAATCCAGAAAGCCTTCCTGGTAGAGACCAAATTTAAAGTGAGCCCAGGATTTGCGCAGGTTGAGATAAGAGATGGGTATTCCAGATAGGAAAGGCACAGGTAAAGACTAAAGGAACTGGAGGGCAAACGAGAAGAATCAAGTGTACATATAGAGTAGCACTACAAGATAAAGCAGGAAGGAAAACAGAACAGAGCCTCATTAGAGAGGATGAGGATGACTACGTAAGATTTATCTCTACAAGTCCAATTAGAATTGTGTGAAAAAGAGAGAGCCTGAGATTTGAAGAGCAAAAGTGTTGTCAAAACTTCCCTATTTCATTCTGTTTGACCAGCTACTATAGTATAGCGGTTATAGTCAACCTGACTGCTTAGAGGCAGCCCTTTGGCTGATTCTAAATGTTGTGCTCTGGTTTCTTGCTACTCCTCCTTTCTCTCAGCTCTTCGTCATCGTGAAAGGACATTCCCAAGAGGTCAAGGAGAGTTTGCTTCCCTCTCTTGCCTTCCCTGATCATAAACTGCTTTATTAAAAAGCTATTCCTTGAGTGCTTGCCTCTTTTCCTTAGGCCTGAATAAGCAATTGTTGCCCAGGGTGGTTCAGAAAGCAGTCCCCAAAGCACCAAACATTTATCATCTCCTTCCTTAGCAAGTAAGAGCCAGGAAAAAACCCAAAGACCTGTTATTCCCCACTCTAATGAGCATCCAGAACAGCCCAGTGTTTCCACAGGAGGGAGCAATTAAACAGAATGAGTGGCAAGAAGACATTTCAAAAGTCAGATGGAAGACTTGGAGGGTCTCCATTATCAGTCAGTAGACAGCAATTAGGGAGAGGCTGGAATTCCAAACTAAGGCAAAGCAATTGTTAGGCAGGCAAGGCACAGGAACAAGGAACAGGTGCTATTTTCTCTGATTGACTATTCCTTCCTACAGCCTCCAAATGATCTTTAAAATGGGTGAAATAGGGGCGAAAGGCACATCTTTTGGTCTCTTCAACCCAAGACAGTTAGAGAGGTCAACAAACTATGACATTATAGCCAGTTGTCATAGAAGGAATTCCAGAGCCAGAGCCACGTCTCCTGGGCTAGAATTCAGAATCTACCATTTAGTGGAGATTTCAAGAGTCTCAAGTTGGCAACTTCCGGACCAAAATTAGCCCAAAAGCATACACTACTTAAATCACATAAAATTTTCAAAAAACAGTTTGCCTTAGAGGCCAGCATTTAAATCTTAGGAAATTTCACATACTAATCTGGTTTTCTTTCTTTTTTTTTCTTTAATTTTTTTTTTAAATTTATTTGTGATAGTCACAGAGAGAGAGAGAGGGAATGAGGCAGAGACACAGGCAGAGGGAGAAGCAGGCTCCATGCACCGGGAGCCCAACGTGGGATTCGATCCCAGGTCTCCAGGATCGTGCCCTGGGCCAAAGGCAGGCGCCAAACTGCTGCGCCACCATACTCTGGTTTCTCTTCAGATCGTATAAATCTTTCGCCTTTTACTAATCTAGTTTTCTAGCTTCTCCTGGGAGTGATTGTGTGGAACTGAGCATGGTCTCCCATGTCCTCTTTTCCCCCTTGCATGTTCCTCATCACTCCTGTTGTTCTTCAACAGTATGTCAAGGTCATTTACATTTATTGTGCTTGCACTGGGCTTTTTTCCTTCATAGTTCAGAAGCATTCTTTATCTTCTTACTTTTAATATCATATGGAGAAATGAAAGACCAAAAGAAAGAGCTTCATTTTTTATACCTGACTCATTTATATGCTTTGCTAATGCCCTGTGGGCATTAGAGGTTATATCCCCATGTAGTAATTGCTTGCATTATTAACACTCTGTATGTGTCAGGGGTCTTTTAGTTAACACCCTGGACAAAGTACCTAGCTACTATATAGTACTATTATTATCTTCACTTTATAAAGAAACCATGGTGCTATGACTGTAACCAAGGTCACAGGTATTGTCAACTAGGGCTCAAACCCAGGTATTCTGGCTCCAGAATCTAGCTAGAATCTCCTGTATATGCTTCTATTACAGGAACCCAACTGGAGAACCAAGAAACAAACACAATGAACACTGGACATATATCCCCGCCATATGAAAAGAGCGCGGCTCCTCCTCACCATGGGACCATTAGACACCCAACATTATTTACAAGTCTATGAGGAACAAGGTGCCCTTAGGTTTATATGATAGAAGAAAAATACAGGTAATAAGGTGCATTTTTCCTAAGTTATACCTGTCCTGTTATTAATGCTGTATTATTTATTTATATTTTATTATTCTCACTTTCCCAATTTTTATATAATGAACTTTTAGTATCAGAAAAAAATGTTACATTCCTGAAAATATTGTTGTTTCTGTATTTCAGAAGATTAATTCCTCCATGCCTCTCCATCATGAGTGAGCTAGAGAGTGACTAGCAAATGGTATAAAGGTACCTACCTGCAATCTTCTGCAAAAGTTGTTTAGATCCCATGATATTATTATTTTTTTTCCTTTTGGAGACAAATGTTTTGAAAGGATGAACCACAAGTAAGACTTAGATTAGTAATATAGAAGGCTAAAACCCAGAATTATGGTAATGACTACCTGAAAAATTCATTTATCTCTGGGTATGTAATTACCCTGGCTTCTTTCTCCAGCACAAATAATTGGGACCAACCAGTATGTCTATAAGTGAATAAAGAAAAACACTTTTCTCAGGGCACCTGGAAGTTCATTCGAGTGTCTGACTCTTAATATCAGCTCAGGCCCTAATCTCAGGGTAGTGGGATCAAGCCTGTGACTGGCTCCATGTTTAGCATGGAGTCTGCTTAGGACTCTCTCTACCTCTCCTTCTGCCCCTTCCCCTCCTCATGCATTCTCACTTTCTATGAATAAAATATTAAAAAGAAAAAAAAAACTTTCTCTAGATATATGGGAGCTAGTACCTATTTATTTCCAGCTCTGCTTCCTGGGAAATGACTTCTCTACTCATTCTGGTACAAGGTCCCATCTCAGAAGTTTCTCAAGTAACCCAGAAATGGCCATGCTGTTCTTTCCATACTATACCATTTGCTCCATCCTCCCCCAAATTTTGCCCCATGATAATATACTTTATGTTGAAAGTTTGATTCCTTATTGCCAAGCCTTACATCTATTAAATATATAATAAATATATGTGTGAAGGAGAAAAAGAGGAAAAGGTTGGTTGTGCTTTGTGACATGAGAAAACTTTCCCCACATGTCTTTGCTTTTAATGAGGGTGATCATTTTAGGGTGGGTAGTTTCAGGATGGCAACTAGAAAAGAGGCCAGAAGGTCCTGGATTTTAATATAAAAATATCAGACAATGTTTAATTATTGAAAGTGTTTGGAATTGATTTTTCCTAATGCAGATAAAATCATGCTACCTTACAGGAGGTTATAAAAGAAATAGAAACCAGAATGGTCAAATGGAAGATGTGGACATACCTGATCCTGAATTGGGGCAAATTAAGTAATATCATTTTGGAAAATTATGAAGAAAAGGAGGAAAAAAGAAATGAGTTAGAGGGAATTTAAATACACTTATACTGGTAAAAGTGTATAGGAAAATAAAAACAGAAGGAAGAAAACCATACACCCACCTTTGGAGACCAACAATATTTGACTTAAAACTTCTTCCATGAAGCCTTCCCAGACCACACATTTAGATTATACCTGTCTTCTGCACTTTCACAGAAATTTTTTAACTGCTATAGTACCTCTATTATATGCACTTTTCTCTCTACCATTAGCTTGTAAGCTCTATGATTCTGTTGTAAAATTTATATCTTCAAAAGTGACATATGCCACAAACTGAGAGATTAAAAAAGATTGAAGATCTAAGCTACTGCTTCTGAGAACTGCTGGGTTGAAGGAAACAGCAAAATTATCTAGTCCAGATGTCCAAGCAAATCTTAAATGCTCACCTGGCAGGGTCATGTAGGAGGGCAACCATGCACAGGAAGAGGGCTGCTTTGGAGGATGCTGATCTTCTAACTGTGCATCATCTCACAGCTATGTCTTGCTCTGCTAGCAGGACCCTTGTCTGCAGAAGGCTATTGACTATCACTCCAACCTTGTCATGCATTCTTTTCCCCCTCACATATTAAACTCTAGAAACCTGGCCTTTGTTCTGCTTCTCTTACACTCCAGGGTTATTTCTACCACAGCACATTTCAATGTGCAGTTCCCTTTGCCTGGAGATCATATTCCCAGATCTTTGCACATTAGTTCTATTTCTAATTCATATTTCAACTTCAGGGTTACTTTCTCTCTGAGGACACACCTTACCATCCTACAAAATTAGCTCTCCTTCCAAGGTTTCCTGCTTTACCTCACTGTTCTTATCTTTATAGCATTCATCACTACCGGGAATTACCTTTTTTAATCTGTTCACTCATTACTCTTTTTTTTTTTCCTGCTTTTCCACTGAATGTAAGCTTCAGGAGAGCTTGTTCTATTCCTGGCTAGTGTTCAAACTAGTGCCTGGAACACAAGGCACTCAATAAAGTTTTATCAACAATGAGTGGAAGAGGGAAATGTGTTTATTGAACATCTACCACGTGGCTGGCACTGTATTAAGTACTTTCAAATATATTTTATTATTTTATTTTATTTATTTTATTTTATTTTATTTTATTTTATTTTATTTTATTTTATTTTATTTTATTTTATTTTATTTTATTTTATTTTATTTTATTTATTTTATTATTTTATTTTATTTGCCATAGGTTTTGAAGAAGGCATTACTAATCCCCAGTTTGCAAGTAGAAAAAAAACCTGGAGAGATGGAGTAACTTGTCCAGGGTACACAGCAAGTGGGAAGAAAAATACAAAAAATGCAGCAGATCTACCAAGTCAATACAGCTCCAAAGTCCATGTTTATTTCATTTCATCAGACAGTTTTAATGTACATCAACCTCTTTTTCAACAAAGTGAGCAGCGTATTCTGTGACTCCCGAGTCTGACCTTTTGAAAGTATCTTGCTGACAGTTGGAATCAATACTTTTGCGTGTCAAGCTCTAATTTTTGCCACCAATCTGACATATTATTCCCATGTACCTCTGCCTCCTTTGATCCAAGCCAAAGACTGTCATATTCCATTTGAGAGAGAACAGAATTCAAAATGAAGGTTGTTACCATTAATTCCCTACTGCAGTCAGGAGTCTGCCATCTAGATTTGGAAGACTCATGCCTTCAATTGGAATTTTTAAAAATGCAAAAAACAGCTTCCCTTCTTTGGGCAGTTTGACATTTCTAAAGTCGTCTTTTTCATGATCATGTCAGTCAGATGCTATTCTTCTGTTGTATTCTGTTATAGTGCTTCACGTGGCCTACACAGTCCAGCATGATCTGGTTGTTGTCCACATCTCCACCTCAACTCCTGCCACTTCCCCTCTCACATATTTCAGCAGTGCATTCCTATTTTATTTTCGGTTAGTGCTCCATGATCTCTAATACCTTCATGTCAAAATATCCTCCAACTATAACTTCATCTGATTTAATTGCTCTTTAAGATGTTTTTTCCTAAATGTGGCTCTCTCTGTCAAGTATTCCCTGATCATCCACATTCTGCTGGCTGACTTTGGTATCTCTTGATCTATGATTAGTGTACCTTCTCCGTAATACAGTATAATATCTCCATAATAACTACACTGTATTTTAATGAATACTTGTATTTTTCTCTCTACTAGATTACTGGCAATCTGAGGCAGTGTCTTATGAAAGAAGTAGCAGCAGAAAGACGTGATATTTATGCAGTTCATATGAAGTGCGAGGTATTGTATCAGACACTTTACATATATTATCTCTTCTAATGCAGGCAATAATTAGTGTTAGTGTATACTGAACATATTATTTGTTCATTTGAGCATATTGTTTTGGACACTTAACATTGATTTCTCACAAAAGTATGTTATATATATCATTATTCCAATTCCATGGGTGAAAAACTAAAGGTCAGAGATGATAAATGGCTTACTCAAGGCCCAGAACTTTAGCAAATAGCAGAGCAACAATTCAAATCCAAAGGGAATACTCATTCTTTATTAGGCCACATACCTATGGAAATGCTGTTTATGTCAATATCTGTTGAACCAGTGAATTTATTTATATTTACTAAGCCTGATATTTGAGGTCATCTATAAGCTAGTGTTATCACCTACTCAATTCAAATATCCAAAGACTCTTCCAGCAATCCAAAATAATCTTTTTATACTCCCCAGCTCATCCTGTTCATCCCTTCACACTTGGCACACCCAACTTGAAGGATGGCACTTTTCTTCCCTGACTATACAAATAGGCCCCCAAATCCCAGGTTTATCTTAGAACTTAAGTTAGAGAAGTCTAGACAACTTCTAACTTCAAGATCACTATCTGTATGGTAAATCTTGGTACATCTTTAGCATGCAATCAAGCAATAGATTGTATAGGAAGAAATCGGTGCTTACAGTTCAGCTTTAGAGCCCAACTGCCTTAGTTCAAGTACCAGGTCTACCTTTCACTGGCTACATGAGTTTGGGTCAGTGCTTGTTTCAATTTCCTTATCTGTGAATTGAGGATAACAAGAATACATAACCTCACAGACTTGCTTTAAGAATTAAGTCAGAAAATTCACTTCTGTCATTAGCATAGCTTCCGCTTCATTTTAAGGACTCAATACTTTATATTATCATCTAATTAGACAAGAGATTATCAATACTAAAAGGAACTAAGTCCTTGATTTAGAAACAGGGAAACAGACCAGGAACAGTATAGCTATTGATTCAAAGTCATACTGTTTAACTAAGAATCACATACAAGTAAGTCTTCATGACTTCCAACTGCAAACAATTATTTATTAGCTGTTTATACCCAACAAGTATGTGAAGCTTCAAGGTATGAACACTTAATCTTCTTTTATATTCTTCACTGTTCCTAACCAAGTGTCATTAAAAATTCTCTAAGTAATGGACTGAAGAGTTTCTGGAAGAGCGTAATTTTTAGTTAAGCCTTAACATGCAACGGTATATTTTCCTGCCATTGCGTCAGCTTCTTTTGAGATGGAGACTAGAGCTACATAGTAGCAGCAGTATATTCAGAAAGGAGGAGAAAGGAGGAGGAAATGAGGAAAGAGAGGCCCATTATGAATAATCCTAGAAATAGAATCACCAGACTTGCAAATTCCAAGCATCTGGGGAAGGAATCAGACTTGTTATAGGAAATGGCTATTTACTGAGGGATGGAGGGACTTTGTTTCCCTAATCCAGAGCCTTCTACGCCTTATGTTTCTAGGTTTCAAAGAAAATGCAAATTGGGAAGAGAATAAAATCATTTATTTTTGTCAAAATATCTCATCTAATCCAAGACAAACTTTTCCCAGACTTACAGACCATGGTGAACAGTTTCCTCTCTAAAGTCCAATGACACAGGATCTGAAGAATCCCTCAGAATTGTATAATCCAAATTTGTAGCTCTTATTTTATGGTACTGCCATAACCAAAGTTAGGAAGAAGTGAAGTTTACCATCCTATACCTGTGCATCATTTCTACTTTTCTCCCACTATTTGTCATCCCTACAAGGGCTCTCATGTCATATGCCACCCTGTGGCCCAAAGCTTCACCAGAAGACTGTATTCTACCCTAGTCAGTTTGCCAGAGCCCAACATTCATTATTTTCCCTCAAAATTCTGATTCTCTTAATGTGAGAATGATAACCATACTGTGAGATTCTTGACAGTAGGGCCTTGTCTTATGCATATGTTTCTCCTAAAATAGCAAGAAGAATGCATATAGTAGAAAATCAATACATATTAGGTAGGTATGTAGATGGACAGAAAAATGAACAAATTCACTAAATGTGAGAAAGGAAGAATCTATACAAACTAATTTATGTTATAGTCAATAGAGTAGCTCTTTCATTTGTCCTTTCATTTTAGTAGGATTTTTTTCTCCCTACATGCAATTCTGCTAGAGAAGATGATAGCGCAAGTATCTTTTTTCCTCATTTCTTTTAGAAATACTCTTTAAACAGCCACATATTTCACATATTTGGTAAGGATCGGATGTATGATGTGCAAGTATCTGACTGTTGTCTTCTAACACGTAAATTGGGAATGGGTATTAGGACCCAGTCTAATTTTGATGAGCTTGTGTTATCCCCCTGCCATTCCCAATGGATACATTAACACAGAAAATAAATAATAATAATATAATTCCAAATGTTAAGGACTGAGGAGAAAAGCCTAGTCAGGTAAGAAAGAGAACTTGAGTTCAAAATATCTGATGCAGAACAGGCTTTTACCAGAGTCAATAGAGTAAGCATTATAGGAGAAATTAGAATTGAAAACTTTTTGGGAAAAAAAAAAAGAGATATATTAGTATTAAAAGGATTGCAATGGGAGGATGCAGACTGATACAAAGGAACTTTGTATCCTAAATGTGAAGACTTGAATTTGAATTCTGTTTCAATGAATAATTAATTGTTCTAGAGCCATGGGGCATTCATTTCATCACTCTAAATCTTTTACGTCCTCTACAAAAGGAGGAAGCCAACTGCAAAGTGCTGGAATTGTTCATTTTAATGAGAAGGAAGCATCATTCCCACTAAAGAAACATGATTACTAGAGATGATAATCAGAACCCAGTGTGAATAGTCATTCTTTCTTCTGCCACCACAGAGGGGAGAACCAGGGGACCAGGTAAACTCCTTCCTTGCAGCTCAGACCAGGCCTGCTTTCATCAATTCTCTGCTGCCCTTGGGATTTTTCAATACCCCGAGTTTTGAGGAGACCAGTGATTCACCCTTTTTCTACAGCCAGCCGACAGATCACACAGTGACCGTGGCTTTGAGGTGACATGAGCAGTTGTTCAAAGTCGAGCTGTTTCAATTTATCTCTTCCTTTTCAATTTAAGCTTCTTTCCAAAGGAGCTATAAACTATTCTAGTTGAAGCTATTTCCTTTCATCACGGCTCCCTCAGATGAAAGACAAGGCAAACATCATCCAGTAGGACAATGGTATTTGGGTGCTTTCCTTGCTTTCTTGTTGCCAAAGAATGATCAAATTCTGATCTGAAGACCATTTGACAAGACACTTCAGGTTGGCCTCTTATGGTCTTAATATTTATGTCGTAAAAATCTCTGGAACAGCATTATTCAATAGAAATATAATGTTAAGTCACAAATGTGAACCTCATATTAAATTTTCTAGAATCCACATGACAAGAGTAAGAAAAGATGGGTGAAATTAATTAGCATATTACATTTAATACAATATATACACAATATTATCAATCAAAATGCAATCAATATGAAATTATTTGTGAGATTTTTTTCCCTAAGTCTACAAAATCAATGTGTATTTCATACAGCATATCTCAATTCAGACTAGCTATTATTCAAATGTTCAGTAGATGCATGTAGCTAGTGGTTGCTGTTTTGGATGGTGCAGTTCTAGGCCTTGGCTGCCTTTGCTTGTTCAATATGTATTTTTACCAATAGAGTATAAAGAGGCTTTTTCCAGGAGTAATAAAACATTGACACAGAATGGGCTATCAAAAAATGCTGTGTTGAAGATGAAAACACATGTTAATAATTTGTTTTAAAACACCATGATTTCTTAAATTATTTAGGAGGAGAGGTTGGGAAGTAATGCTGGAAAGGGATTGTCCTACAAAGGAATGAAGAGAAGAGTCCATGATAGAGATGATGATTCTAAATGTAAATAATAATTTCTTAAGTATATATGATCTAATAGGATAGGTAGATGTTTCCAGAGATCTTTATATGTCAATATGTAATCCCCAAATAAGAGAAAACAATTAGTATATTTTATAGAAATATAAGGGACAAATTCTATCTCTTGAAAGTTGAAACACTATAAAGATTGCTAATGTTCATGGTTAGAATGAAGGGGAAAGGAGCCTACACTCTCCATATGATACTGGAGGTAAAACTGATATAATATTTATGACAAAAACTTGTCAAATATCCTTAAAACTTCTTTCAACACCATCATTTTAATTCCATTTAGTGGGGAAATTACTAGACAAGGAAATAAAAATGAACATAAAGGATGCCTGAGATTACTGAAAACTTGGGAACATTTAAGTAGCCACTAAGAAAGTGATAATTAAATATATTGTAGATATGCACATATACACTGAATAGAATATTATGCAGCCATTAAAATGTCAATGTAATTTTATATTTATTGAAATATATATGTTTATTATTAAATGGAAAAGTCAGGTTTTGGAACAATATGTAAAAGACATCATTTAAAATACACACAAGTGGGGATACTTAAATTCTGTTTTGTACTTTTGGGGAAATAACCTTATTTTAATGAGCATACAATCTTTAATCAAAACAAACAATAAATCTCTGTATTTTGAAAAAAGCACTATATCCTGGGAACTTTCTGAATAACAAAAAGAAAAAAAAATAAAGATAAAAGAGGATAGGCTGTAGTGGTTAGGAAAGCCTTCTTTAATGAGAAGAGCAATGACATAAGAGAATATAAGGAGAATATTTTTCATCAAAAGTACATTTTTCTATAACCCATTTATCTCTAAAGTGATTTAGCTGCAAGTCCTTGATCTTCCTTAACTTGAAATGTAGGAGAAAAAAGCCACATCAAAGCCACAGCCCAAAATGGGCTGTAAAATGAGTTCCTATTGGGCAAGTTTAAAGATTACAACCTTCACCTGGCCACGCACTCAAGTTTACCTGGGGGAAGAATAAAAGTGTTGAACTGGGAAATAAAATAATAGCAGAGCAATTAAAACATAAAAGCAGCTCAGAGAAAGGTCAACTGAGGATGTGTCACACAAAGGACAAAACACTGGTTAAGTTCTTTCGATGGGGAGAAACAGAACACCAGTCGTCTCTTGGCTCTCTGAGAAGGACCCAGTCTTACTGTACTTTCTCTGTAGCATGAATTGTGCCCCATCTCTCCTTTTTTACCCCTTCTCACTTTATATGATCTGCTCCCTTGTGAACTCCCTCAATAGTCTCACACCAGCTTGAATCTCTCCCACTCACTCCCTTCTAGGTGCTGTCCTTCCTTAATTCCAAGCCATCAAAGGCTCCCCAGGCTTTCTGGATAGCCCAGAGGCTACAAACGTGTGGCCAACAAGTCACACCCTTAAATGTTTGGGGTTGTCCTTGTTGTTATTTTGTTTCATATAATGGTTAAAAAATGATTTAGTTGGCCACTCTTAAAATGTACACTATTTCACATCAAGCCACAGACCTTCTGCTCCTGATTAATTACACACTGAGCAACACTGAGCTCACATCCATGGGATACAAAATATCCTAGAACCAAATTCCACCTGCCCATTATCAATGAGAGTAGAGTCCTTGATGATTTTCTTCTGGCTCACCTTCTCTTCCCTTTCTCTCTTCCTCCCTTTGTTTTCTTCACCCATTTATATTACCTACTCTGTCACTGCAGGGACAGAATCTAACAGCCTTTCATGGTGTAACTTAGGGCCCTTTCCAACAAAGCCTAGCCTACTTTCCTAGAATTATTTCCCATTTCACTCCTTCTTCCACTGATCTCTTCTCTGGGTACCCTCATGTGTTTTTCTCTTCTCCAAGCCCCATATCCTGCTTTCCTATCTTAAAGACAATACTTAAGTATTATGTATAAATTTTCTATTGTCTCCTCTGACTTTTCCCACCCACCTGCAAGTCAACTCTTCCTTCTCTAGATTTGGTTAGAAATTAGCATTCATATCTTCCACTTGGAAATCACGAATTACCATATGCTCACTTTCTGACACTCAGTAAGTCCTTTCCCAGTAACTCCACATTCTCCAGAGAACAGAGTATAATGCTCAAAAAAAATTTTGATTGATTGATCGATAGACAAATTGGGCAATCTCTGTCTACCTTTTTCATCTAGACTAGTTTCAGCCACATATCAACCATAAGGCAGAGAACAGTCAAACACAGAAAGCACAATCTTGATGATGGATGGGTTGACTGGACAGTTGCCAGAAAGTCACTAAAGTGACACCCCGTAAATAGCTTCCTAATGCAAGAAAGATTGCTTTGATAATTGCCAAAGCTCTTTTCAAATAAATGAGTGCTATGATTACAAAAGAGTTTTGCTTATTACATTTTCCCATTGAACCTATAAAACAGAGCTTAGTTCCGGGGCCAATTTGTAATTTTAACTTTTTTCAAGCTCCTTTGCTTGCTGAAGAGTATTTCTCATGACTTGTGCTTTCAACAGAGACAGGCTCTTTCCCTGAGAAACAGACACATCAATTTTATCTTGTACACATCAGTGGTAAGTAAAGCCTTTGTAGTTCTGATTTGTATCTCAGTGATCACGTGTTATCCATTGAACTTCACTAAACTATACTCTGCTTGTTCACCTGGTAACTAGGGTTTATACACCTGGTATCTGGATCATTCCTTGCTAGGCTCTGAGTCCAGGAAAAGGAAACCTAGGTTAAAATATAGGATCAGAGAGTGGTTAACTAATTAATTTTCCTTGGACATAATTAGCAAGAGGCATCCCCTGGGCTAAAATTCAGTCCCATTCTTTCTTAAAAGTACTTCTACTGTATTATAATGTCAAAAGACTCTGGAGGTTATTAAGTAAGCCACTCATACCAACTTTAACCAGGAATTTTCTGAAATATCTAATATTTGCATCAATTCTAGGATAGCCTACTTCAGAAGTCAGCAACTTAAAGTACATGGGTCAAATCTGGCCCGCCACTTTTTTTTAATAAGTAAAATTTTATTGGTACACAGCCATGCTCATTAGCTATATTATATATTAGCAATTTCCAAAAAAAGTAGAGTTGCTTATCATCTTGGTTAAATGAATGAATTATGAATTTTTCCAAAGGCAGATAACTCCCTTTACAAAGCATCAAGCCCCACCTGATAAATGAGTGAATGAACAAATGAATGAATGAATAAATAAACTCCTTTAAGAATTAACTTGGAGTACATAGCTCTGGAGCAATTGATGCTGGTCTTACCAAGGTCACAGAGTTGGAAATTAAATCCAAGAACTTGGAGTTTTGGTGGGAGTTTCTACTCTTTAGGCTAACTCAGTTGCTGTTTTAGTGATTAAATGTGAAGCCTTTGGCATCCAGACTATTTTATCTACTCATCTTTGGTTTACTATGAACCTTAGTGGGAAGGTGTGATCAAATGCAAGCCTGAGGACCTAGTGAATCACATGGATTTGATGCCTGTGCAGAAACATGGCCACACATCACTCCCCAGAGACTACTTCTAGTGGTCCTTGCCCATCTTGGAGGCTTCTGCTCCTCTCATTTCTCATTGAACTGATAATGAAGGAACAGTGAAAAAAGGTTGACAGCTCTCTGACCTTTAGTTAATTGAACAACAGATCCTGCAGCTTCCAGAAGCATCAGGAAAAGGAAATGAAAGAGATACATCACACCAATAAACATTTTCTGATCTAACCATCAAGTAAGTCGTATATGTGACTATGGAATTATTTGGGGTGGGGATAAAAGAAATAGATGCAGCATCCAATAAGAGTGGTTTAAAATTTTACATTTGTACCAGAGAGGGTTATGACACACCACATTAAGACTATTATAACTGATAGGCAGCCATAATGTCTACTTTGGAAGTCCTGCCATACTGTGGTGTAAATTTAAATTGGCATAATACCTCATGCCAAATAGGTATTTTATATGAACAATTATAATGATAATTTTGAAGACTCCAAAAATTGAGGCACTGGGTGGCTTATTTTGCTAAGCATCCAACTCTTGATTTCAGCTTAGGTCATGATCTCAGGGTTGTGAAATTAAACCTTACATCAGGCTCCACACTCAGGAGTCTGCTTGAGATCCTCTCTCCCCCACACCCCCTCCTCTCAACTCTCATGCTCTCTTTGACTGACTGACTGACTAACTAACTGAATGAATAAAATCTTTTAAAAAATACTCTAAAAGGATGCTATCAACCCAAGCTACTACCATAGTGGTACTTGAGTCCATTTCAGCTAACATTAATTTTATTTTTCATTGGGTAGGAGCAACCTGAACACAGCTGTTTATACAGGAAATATTACATTCACTAATGACAGTCTCTTAAGCTCCTGATGATGCTACTCATCAATGTGGACTGTTTAAATATTTCTCTGATATGAGGCTTTACTTTCCCTTGTTGGAATTTTGTGTAATAAACATGCATTGCTCTCCAATGTTGGTATTTTATATAACACGTGTGTTAAGAGCCTATTATATGCAGAACACTGTGATATAATTAGAGTGAGACTGACAACTACTTAGCCCCTTCACTCAAAAGGTTCCCAGTCCAGTGAGAGGAAAAAGGACCTGGAGGGATGATCTGTCCACTAGGGTCTCATTTCTTAGTATTCACATTGGCAAGGAATTTGAAATGTTTGGAAGGAAGCAAGGCAAGGAGGCATCATGGCAAGGTAAGCTAGGTAATGGAACTAGCCATAATTTCTCTTCAAATCATAGTTTGTGCTTTGCAATTACCCGTCATAACCCTTTTTGCATGAGATTCCCTAGATTCACAACCAGGCCACATAAAAATAGAATCTCTAATAGGGCATCCTGGAATCTGCATTTTAACAAATGCCACAAGAGATCTTTGAGCACATTCAAACTTTAGAACCAATCATACCACTATTTTCTGACTCCTCAGCCAGAAACCACAGGTCATTTTACATGTATTATCAACATCCTTTAAATCAGTGGGCAGTAAACACTGTGTATTTCAGAGTCAGCTGGTAGGGTTGAGAGGTGAGTGACTAAAATGCAGACTCCTTTCTGCTTCTGAAAGTCTGATTATATTGCTCTAGGGTGGAGCTTCTAACACAAGTAACTTTCTAATCGCATCTTGAAAAATGTGCCGTAAATCAAACTGATCAGTAAGTCTCATTGCCTCTACATCCTTAATATCTATAATTCTTTTTAAATCTTCTCTCCCGACCTACATTTACAGCATAAGACTACTCTTGTTGCCTACTAAAACTTCTGAAAAAGCCTGCTAATTATTCTTCCTGTCTTCAGTCTTACCTGCTTCCAATAACTTGTTTAAGCTGTTTTAAAAATGAAGTACCTCAAATATGCATAAGTAAGCATGTCTCTCCCTGGCTTACATTTCACCTTTGATTCTCCATGTCTATAGAGTAAAGTCCTACTCTTTATTTTTATGCCTGGCATACAAGCCCCTCATGATCTGGCTTCTGTTCTTTTTCTTATTCTACTCAGTTTGGTAATTACCCTCCTCACTTCACTCTCTGCTCCAAGCATCATAAATTACACATAGTATGAGGAATCATACTCATAGCTCTGTGTTCCTGTCTTATTATACCACTGTGTAATTATACTTGTATATGATGACTTAATGAAGGTCAGTCTCTGTGCTCTTCAGTAAGCCGCATGAAGGTAGGGCCACATTTCATTGACCTAGTGTCTAACACATTCTCTGAGCTTATATAATCACTCTTAAAATTTTTGTTACATAAATAAACTATAATGCAGTTTCAAGGCTTCATATCTAAAAATATGTTAATTCTCCTACTTAGAAGAACTTCCTCTTTCTGTATCCCTTTGCCTTCTTCCCATCATCAAATCATTCAAATACTAGTTAAAGTGTTCTGAGCATATTCCTTCCTTGCTTACTTTCCATTTTTTGAGAATCATATCATATCCCTTGATGTGCCTAAAGCAGAGTGTATTGCTTCTACCTGTTAAGCTCTTTACATACTTCTCTAATTGTACTGAACCCATTATATTAGCCAGAATGTCTATCTCTGTTATGACATAATGAAACACTAGAAAGCAGCGACTCTATTTTTTTTGTATTTTTTTTTAGCTTTTTTGTATTTTTTTAATTGGAGTTCGATTTGCCAACATATACCATAACTCTCAGTGCTCATCCCGTCAAGTGCCCCCTCAGTGTCCGTCACCGAGTCACCCCATCCCCCCGCCCACCTCCCCATCCCCTCTCCACTACCCCTTGTTCATTGCCCAGAGTTAGGGGTCTTTCATGTTCTGTGTCCCTCTCTGGTATTTCCCACTCAATTTCTCTCCTTTTCCCTTTAATCCCTTTCATTATTTTTTATATTCCCCAAATAAATGAAACCATATAACATTTGTCCTTCTCCGATGGACTTATTTCACTCAGCAGGGACTCTATTTTATTCCATTTTGAATTCCCAATGAAAAGCATAGCACCTGACATAGGAAAGTTGCTCAATAAATATCTATGAACAAATAATCATATAAAAGAACAAGACAGTGAAACAAGTGAATGAATCTATAAATGAATTAGTGGTAGTAGGCTGGTACAGCAAACTTTTATGTAAGCTTTCCTGAGATCAGTTGTAGTTCAAAACCTCAGAAGTCCAGTCAAACTGGAGAACATGCCAATGTTTGGATTTCTCACAGAGATTACTGGGACTAACCAGCAGCCCCACTGGGCTGGGAACAAAGGTAAAGAAAGGTCAGAAGTTAATATCTTGTAGTCAGTGTCTTCTCCAAACACAGATCAGAACATGTCATAGCTGTCATCATAGGCTATCAATCACCTCCCAATGCCTAAAGGTAAATGTTCAAACATTTTAACCTGTTATTCTAGGCTGCTTAATATCAAGGCCCAAATTATCGTTTAGCCTTTAATATATATTCCTTCCTCACACATTCGTTGCTCTTATAAAGACCACAAGGTCATCTACCTAGAAATACTTTTCCATATTTTAGCTCATGCCTCTCCTTCAGTTGGCATTATCCCATTATATTACTATTAAAATGTCACTGACTGTATTCCCTAAGCTATGCCTTTATTCCCATGATTTGTTTATTCCATAACTGGAGGCCTGTATTTCCTACTCCCATTTATCCATTTTGTCCATCCTCCCACTCCCTCTACTTTAACAACCATCAGATTTCATATGATTTCACTCATAAATGGAATCTGGCTAAACTTTTATGAGCCATGCTTTCTTACCTAGGAAATGAGATAATATCACTATGTTACAGGGATGTGAGGATTTAAAGGAAAAGATGTATTTACAGTGCCAAAATTTAATCACCTTTCCTACATGCCCCATCTAGGTGGTCATCCATTAGATGCTGAGGAAATGGGGAATATCCATTGTGCCTCAAATCACTCAGTGTCAAAGCTAGGAAGAACTTTGTAGTCACTCTAAAGTCAATCCTCACCTTAAATGACTCCTCACAGTAAATGAATCTAAGTTTCCTGACTAGTAGTCCTCTGCTCTAATTTTATCTCACCACCATGCCAGCTCCACACTCTACCTTCCTTTCACTGGATACCGCCTCTTGATTTGTATGTCTCTGTGATCCATATTCATGTCAGTCCCTCTAAAATATTTTCTGAGAAAAGATTGATAATTAAATACTTGATGAAATTCTAGGTGTTATATATTCCTTCTTTCATCATTCACTGCCAACTTGCCATCACCACGTTGCTTTCTGGCTACTCCCTCCCTAGGGTAGAGGCAAGTTGTTTTAGAAGGAAATGCTCAAAACAAGTCTAGGAGCTGAAGGGAAATAATAAGGCCCTCTTTGGTCCCATTTTTTTTTCTTCCCCACTCCTTAGGCAGTAAGCAAAAAGAAATTCTACTGATTATCCAGTAAACAGCACAGGGTTTTCTTCCTCTTCTTCAAGATCATTGCTAATTTTTCCCTTTGGAAAAGGGAATATTTTTAAGTGATAGTAAAGGAAGCTAGCTTGCTTGCTTGCTTCCTTCCACAACTGAGAAATACATAGTTTAGACTACTGAGATTCAAAGTACACGCTACTTCAGAAGTTAGAACCACAGACTGGTTCAGGAGAACCTGAATGCATAAAAGTAAAATACAGAAAACACAGTGAAATTAAACAAAAAATTTTTTTTAATTGTCCACTTCTCAGGCCCCAGAGATGCTTTTCTAAGTCTAGCACAGTAATTGAGACAAAACATAGGAGCTCAAGAGACTGCATTTCAAACTAGGACTCTGCAAAGGCTTCAGGGATAAAGTTAGAGTGAGTATTCAAACACAGTCGGTGGGTAGAAGTCATCACTTTGACAGCTTGGTTGACCTGAAATACACTTTGAGGGGCTTCTCCCTCCCCTCTCCAGTTGTACCTCTTCTTGAATCGAGCCCTGCTGAGACCTGGGGATGCTAATTATGTCACATTATATCTGCATGAATGTGGGAACAATGGAAACAGAAACGTTCAGATAAATTACATGATGTTTGAGAGTTTTAACAAAGACTCCAAGACAAAGAGACAGGAAACTCAAGTTCATATTCTGGTTCTACCACCAATGGACCTTATGACTTGGAGCACTTTTTTCCTCTTGCTTATCCTCAGCTTTCATATCTGTAAAATGAACAGATTAATGGTTCTCAATCCCAGATGGATGTAGATTGAAATTACACAGTAGTAGTAGTAGTAGTAGTAGTAGTAGTAGTAGTAGTTTCACAACAAACAAACAAGCAAACAAAAAAGAAAGCAAAAAAAAGTGACTGGCCTCACACGAGATCAATTAAATTTGAATCCTAGAGATAAAGTTGAAGCATCAGAATTTTTAAAAGCTTCCTAGATACAGGCAGGCTTGAAAACCAGGTGGGGTGAATTATCAATCCCCAAAACTTGGAAAAGTCAAATGAGGAACTTTACAAAAGCTTAATGTGTTATTATTCCACACCAATTCAGAAATTATAATGAGAATGAAGAATTTACATTTTTTATGTGTTCCTTGTGTGTGTGTGTGTGTGTGTGGTGGGGGTGGTTATGGACAACAAAATGTGAACATACTTGGCTAGTCTTTGAAGACACTTTAAGCTTTTACAAGTTATCATTTTGTGGCCTCCTTAACAGTGGGGCAAGATCACAATGAACATAAAGAAATTAAAGTATCAATGGCCAGGATTCTATTCGATCTCAAAGCAATAGTGTTTGAAATGAGGTGGTTGAGAACCAGTGAGAAGTGTATATTCAAGTGAATATGTGAATCTGTGTTCTGTAAGCCAAAGTAAACAGTAGTTAAAAAATAAGACTGGATTTATATCACCTGGTTTAGATATAGATTTACTATTTAATAGTTTAGCAATCTTGGGTACTTAGAAAACATCCAGGGATCCCTGGGTGGCGTAGCGGTTTAGCACCTGCCTTTGGCCCAGGGCGCGATCCTGGAGACCCGGGATCGAATCCCACGTCGGGCTCCCGGTGCACGGAGCCTGCTTCTCCCTCTGCCTGTGTCTCTGCCTCTCTCTCTCTCTGTCTGACTATCATAAATTAAAAAAAAAAAAAATCCAAGTCACATTTTTGTCATCTATTAAACATAAATAATAAACAACTGTCAAAATATGAGAGAATGCGAGTAAAACATTTAGTGCACTGGCAGTGCCTTGCATAGGCTCAATACCCAGTAAATCAAACTAATTATCACTATTAACATCCATATACCTACATGGACCAGGTTTTCTCTTCCTCTGTGTATTTCTAGATGGCCATGCTTCAAGAAGTCAGATGAAGGCCTACCTCCTCTAACAATAAAGATTTATGATGGCTCTAGTATTCATCTCTTTTCATTTCTAAACTACAACAGCATTGATGGCAACAATGGACTTCCAATATATTCTATATCATGTTTTATTCCTGTTCAATGTTCTATATGATGAGGGAGCAGGAGGCAGGATAAGGGCAAAAGCACAAGCTAATACCACAGGAGCCCCCCTCACCCAGGTGGGATATATGTGACATTCTTTATGCACCCCTGGCTTTCCCTAGAAAAAAGGAAAGGGAAAAACAAATGGTTAACTGATAGAAATCACAGTCATGCAAAATATGAATCTCCATCAGTTTGCAACTGTCTTAATAATTTACAAGAAAATAGTAATCTCCTATAGAGTCAATTTCCTGAAACCATAACATCACCCTCCCCTGCATAGGACAGAAAAATCTTATATAATCAGTCACTCCTCACAACCCAAGGGCAGCTCTTTTTGCCCGTGGGTCCTGTTCCTGTGCTTTCATAAAACCACCTTTTTGCTCCAAAGACATCTCACGAATTATTTCTTGGTAGTCATCTCCAGTTCCCAAAACTCCAAACCACATCACATACATGTACAGTGATGCATGGACTGACATTTCTACTGGAATTATATACTTCTGAAAATTCCTTGACTTAATTTATTTGGAGATGACAGAATGGGAATGGAGAAAGAAAACAACCAGGTGTTATAAAAGATGGCCAGCTTTGCTCAAAGTCTTGTATATTCCTTGCCAGAATTAAATTATTCTTTGACAAAGTATCCCTCTTCCAACCTCAGATTACTCAAATATATATTTGAATGACTTCACTCCTAGTTTCAAATGTGGAGTATAAGTTAGGTTGGGCCAATTAACATGTATAATTTCCCTGCAGTAATGATGTGTTTAGAAATAAATATATGTCCTTAATATACCAAACAGAATAATTTCAAATATAGGCTAGAAATGATAAGAAAGAGGTGATTACTTTCTAATGGAAACCCCAATATGATAGAAAGCTGGTTAGCAGCAATCGACACTGTAGGACCAGTCTCTCCAACAATATATTAGAGAAGAAACTAAAGTTGCTTAGAGATGGTATTTGTAACAACACAGAATATCTGAATCTAGTAGTAGCTAAGGTCATTATACCAAGAATCTTTCAGACATGCATAGTAATAAACCTTCACTTTCCTTTGACTTTAACCAGTTTGAATCAAGTTTCTATTATTAACCAGTGGTGGGTAAGTTTCTGACTAACATAGGCAGGAAGAAGTTTCTAGACAAAAATATTATGTTAGGTCATCATAATCCAGTGTTATCACTCTCTAGATGTCTCACCTGAGGAAAGAAGAAAGGCAGTAGCATATGTAATATGCCAATGATGTGCCAGGGTTTCTGTGAATCTTTATTCACATTATTTCATTAAATACTTAAAATTATTTTTACAACAGAGGTATTTATCATTCTCATTTTGCAGAAGAACTAAGCCTCTAAGTTCAGAAGACCTTCTTAAGGAGGTGACCTCCATAATGGCAGAATAAGAACCTCTGAATAAAAAAAAACAAAAAAACAAAAAAACAAAAAAAAACCTCTGAATAATCTGCTCCTCCATAAAGCCAATGAAGACTTTGGCAAAAACTGTCAAAAATCAGATTCAGAACTCTGAAAATTAACTAAAGGCATGCAACGATTTGACGAGTTTTCATACAAGGAAATGACTGAATATTGGAAAGAACAGCAAGCTTCATGACATTTTAACATGCCCTAATCCCATGACATTTTCCCAGAACCATGGTAGCCTGGAAAATTATTGTAGCTATGAGTATGAGCAACATAGAAGTCACTGGAAGAGCCAAAATGGATTTGAAGATCCCTAAAAGACTCATCCCCAGAAATTTTTGTTCCTATTTGACCTGTCTGGCAGCTATTATACTGAAAAGTTCTATTCTCAGGGCTTGTATTTATTTTACCTCACTCAGGTAAACATTACTTTGTTTTCAACATTACTCTGTGAGTAGGACCCTCAACACAATCAGTTACAATTATTTAACAATGCAACTCCCTGAAGTGGCCTTACCACCATGTTTAACAAGAGACTGCCTAGAAAGCTTAAAGGTAAAAATGAGCAATAACATGTCCATAGAGGACTTTGTAAGGCCCTGAAATTCTCCTAGGAATCTAGGAGGTCATACAAAAGCACAGAGCCATGGACGTGCCAAGGAAAAACCCGATAAGGCCCTTTGGCTGATTTTGAGGCATTTCCTAGCAGTATGTGAATGTTAAGGCTGAGTTGTAAATTACCTGCTGGAGTGTAATATATACTCCTACAGGTAAAACACCTCAGCAAAGACCAGATAATTCATTTGTTTGAAGCAATTAGGAAGTATCTATCTACTAAGCTAACTGAGCAGAGATACTTCAGGGATCACATATGGCAAAGAGTATATACATTAAAGAATTTGTCCAGAGATCACTAGGTAAAAAAGCAGCAATAATAACAAACCCTGAGGAAGGAGAAAATTTAATTTCCAGCAATACCATATTATTTAAAATGTCTAATTTTCAGCACAAAATTAAGAGACAAACCAAGAAACAGGAAAGTGTAACATATAGGAAATGTGAAAGGAGTCAGTAGACACTGTCCCTGAGAAAGCCCAGAGATTGGGCTTACTAGCTGGCCAAAGACCTTAAATCAGCTATTTTAGACATGTTCAAGGAGCTAAAGGAAATCGTGACAAAAGAATTAAAATAAATTATGGGAACAATGTCTCACAAAATAGACAATATCAATAAAGTTATAAATTGTTAAAAAAAATTCTGGAGCTGAAAGATAATAGAAATGAAAAATCCACTAAAGTTGCCAAACAGCATATCTGAAATGGTAGAACAAAGAATCACTGAAGTAGAAGACAGATAAGTTGAATTTATCCAGTCTGAAGAAAGAAAGAAAAAAGAACAAAGAAAAATGAATGGAATGTGGAATAATGAGAAAATTAGGAGAGAAAGGGTAATTTTCCAAATTTTATTTAAAACTATTAATGTACGCTTTCGAGGAGTTTAATGAATTCCAAAAAGGATAAATTTAAAGGGATCCATACATAGAGACACTATAGTAAAATTGTTAAAACTCAAAAACATAGAGAATCATGAAATCAGCAAAAGAAACACAACTCATCACCTACAAGTGATCCTCAATAAGATTAACAACTGTCTTCTCATCAAAATCCATAAATGCCAGAAGGCAATAAAATGACATTCAAAGTGCTAAAATAAAAACATCACCAACCAAGAATTCTATATATGGTCCAACTATTCTTTATTTTTTTTTAAGATTTTATTTATTTATTCATGAGAGATGCAGAGAGAGAGGCAGAGACATAGACAGAGGGAGAAGCAGGCTTCATGCATGAAGCCTGATGTGGGACTTGATCCTGGACTCCAGGATCACACTCTGAGTCAAAGGCAGATATTCAACTGCTGAGCCACCCAGGCATCCCATCAACTATCTTTTAAAAGAAAAGGAGAAATTATGACATTTCCAGAAAAGACAAAATCAGAGAATTTATTGCTAGTCGACCTGTTCAAAAACACATACTAAAAACTTCCTTCAGGGTGAAATACAAGCAGACTAGACAGTTACTTGAATGTTCATGAAATAATAGAGACTGGTAAAGGTAAATATAAAAGACAGTGGAAATATATTTTTGTTTGTTACTCTTTTCCTATCTCATCTAAAAGACAATAGTATAAAACAATAATTAAAAAGCTGCATTGTTCGCCTTCTAATAAATAGATGTAATTGTATGACAGAAATATAAAGGATGGAAGAGGAAACAGAGCAAAGTTTTTGTGTGCAACTAATTTTGTATTAACTCAAACTATTGAATATTTTAATTGCTCCAAGGCAGCCACTAAAAAAATAATTAAAATATTTATGAAAAATGAAATAGGGAAATTAAAATGATATGCTACAAAATATCTATTTAATACAAAAGGCAGTAATGGAGAAATAGAGTAGAAAAAGACATAAGACATAGAAAATAAATATCAAAATGGCAAACATAATTACAGTTACATTAAACTTCAATGGATAAAACACTATAATTAATATACAGACAAAAGAGATTTTAAAAAATTATCCAATACTCTATGTTGTCTTTAAAAGATATTTTAAATTCAAAGACCCAAATTAATTGAAAGCTAGAAGATTTAAAAAGATATAAATTGCAAATTTATATAAATATAAATAAATTTAAATAAATATAAAATGATTGAAATTATACAACATATGTTCTTTGTAATGTATTGAAATTTCAAATTACTAACAGAAGGAAATTTGTTAAGTTCACAAGTTCATGATATTTAAAAAACAAACTTCTAAATAATGTGTCAAAGAAGAAATCACAGAAATTAAATGGCATTTTTAAGATGAATAAAAAGGTAAACATAACATGAAAGACTTAGGCAATAGAGCTAAAGCAGTGCTTAGAGGAGAATTTATACCCATAAATGCCTATTAAAAAAAAAAAAAAAACTTGTTACTTTAAAAGCACTTCAAGTAAAAGGAAAAAGAAATTAAGTCCACTGCATATAGAAGGAAACAATAAAAAAAATAAGAATAAAATAAACGACACAAAAACACAATAGATAAAATACTGAATCTAAAAGTTTTTTTTCTTTGCACTTTTAATGAGCACTGAGTATTGTTATGTAAGTGTTGAATCTCTAAGTTGTACAACTGAAACTAATATTATACTATATGTTAACTGGAATTTAAATAAAAACTTAAAAATTTCTAAAATAATTCTTTGAATAAAAAAAAAAAAGTTGACCAAATTTAGTTAGACCGATCAAGGAGCAGTGGAGAGAGAGAGAGAAGGAAAGAAGACCCAGTTTGCTAAAATAAGGAATTGAACAGAGGATAGCACTATCAACTTTTCAGAAATTAGCTATACATACAGATCTAGATCTAGATCTAGATACAAATGTATTTTAACTATATTCCATTATACATATATAATGGAATACTATAAATATTGTATGCCAGCAAACTAAACAACTTAATGAAAAGGATAATTTTCTTGAAAGATAAGAACTATTGAAACTCAATCAATAATTAGAAAATATAAATAGACTAATAACAAAGACATTGAGTTAGTAAATACAAAAACTACCCACAAAGAAAAGTCTAGGACCAGATGGCTTCATGGATGAATTCTACCAGATGTTGAAAGAATTAACACAAATCTTACACAAACTCTTCCAAAAATCAGAAGAGGACCGAACATTCTCCACATCATTCCTCGAGACAGTATTGCTCTGATACCAAAGCTAAACAAAGATGTTTCAAAAAAAGAAAGCTACAGAACAATATCCCTGGTGAATATAAATGCACAGATGTTCAACATAATGCTATCAAACTGAACTCAGCCACATATATAAAGGATTATATAGTATAACTAAATGGTATTTATCTTCAGAGTGCAGTTTGCTTTAATATACCAAAGTTAACCAATGTAATACAACACACTAAAAGAGTAAAATCACATGATCAACTCAATGCAGAAACAGCATTTGACAAAATCCAACTTTCATAAGGAATAAAACACAAACCTCAACAACTGTGGAACAGAAAGGCACTTCCTCAGTCTAACAAAAGGTATTATAGTGGGTTGAATGCTGGCACTTGAAATGGTATTTCCACATCCCAATGTCAGAACCTGAACATTTTACCTCATATGGCCAAAACATTAATATTATCTTAATTGCAAAATATGTAACTAAGTCAAGGATCTTGAGAGGACATATCCTTGTAATCCTTGTAACATACAGACCCACAGCAAGGAATATGATATGAAGATGAGGCAGAGATTGGAGCTATGTGGCCAGAGCCCAGGAATGCCAGGGCAATCACCAGAAGCTGGAAAAGGCAAGGAATTGAATTTCCATTAGAGTCCCGTATGGACTGCAGCTTTATCATATTTTGAACTTTTAGCCTACAGATCAATGGGAGATTATACTTCCATAGTTTAAGGTACCACATTTGTGGTAATAAATATAAATTTATTTATATATAATAAAATTCTAGAAACAAATACAGGCATCTGCAAAATCCCCAGATGAAATCATATTTAATGGTGAACATTAAAAATTCTCCTTCTAAGATCAGGAACAAGATAAAAACATCCATTCTTGCCATTTCTATTCAAACCTTAATGGAGATTTTTAACAGAGAATTTAGGGAAAAAATAAATAATAGGATCTAGACTAGAAAAAAGGAAGTAAATGATATTTTTATTTGCAGATGATATGATTTTGCACATATAAAATTCTAAGGAATCAACAAAAAGTATTATTGCTAATATACATGTTTAACAATGTTTCACAATACAATAGGTATCTATGACAATTAACTATATGTCTTTAAAATAACAATGAATAATCTAAAAATGAAACTGAAAAATCAATTCCATTTACAATGGCATACAAAAAATACAATATTCAGGAATAAATTTAACAAGAGAAGTATAAGATTTTTTACACTAAAGCTATATAACAGCATTAAATAAACATTTTAAAGACCTAAACAAATGGAAAGACACCTCATGTTCGTGGATCAGAAGACTCAATGTGGTTAAGATGGCAATACTCCACAAATCGATCTACATTTCAATGTGATCTCAATGAAAATGTCATCTGCTTTTTTCCTCAGAAATTGACAAGATGACTCTAAAACACATTTGGAAATGCAGAGGACCCTGAAAAGCCAATACAATCTGCCAAAATTTACTACAAAACAATAGTAATCAAGACAGCATGGTACTGGGATAAGACCTAACATATAGGTCAATGGAACAGAATTGAGGGTTCACAAATAAAATCTCAAATTATGGTTAACTGATTTTTTACAAGAATGCTAGGACAATTCAATATTAAAAGAGTAGTTTTGAACCCATAATGTTGACATAACTGGATAGCCATCTAGAAAGAAAAAGAAATTTCTCATCCCATAGACAAAAAATTAACTCAAAATAAGTCACAGACCTAAAACTTAAAAACTGGTAGAAGAAAATATAGGGAAAACCTTCATGGTGTTGGATTAGGCAATAGTTTCTGAAATACAAATAACACAAGCAAAAACAAACATACATAAGATGAGCTTCACCAAAATTTTAAAAATATTTTTTTGCTTTATTATATGTCACCAATATTTTAATTTTCTTTGGGTAAATACTCAGTAGTGGAATTACTGGATTATATGGTATTTTTAATTTTTTGAAGAACCTCCATACTGTTTCCTATGGAGGCTGCACCAAATTTACAATCCCATCAAGAATGCACAAGACTTCCTTTTTTCTCCACATCCTCTTCAATACTTGTTTCTTGTCTTTGATTCTAGCCATTCGGATAGTTGTTAGGTTATATTTTATTTTGGTGTTTTCCAAGTTAAATTCAATTAGCCGACATATAGTACATATTTAGTTTCAGATGTAGTGTTCAATAACTTACCAGTTGCATATAACACCCAGTGTTCATTGTGGTTTTAATTTGCATTTTCCTGATGAGTGATGTTGAGAATATTTTCATATGTCTGTTGGCTATTTGTCTTCTTTGGAAAAATGCCTATTCAAGTTCTCCACTCATTTCAAATTGAATTATTTGTTTTTTTTGGTATTTAATTGTATACTATTTTATGCATCTTGGAGATACAATAGCCAAGACATAGAAGCAACCAAACTGTCCACTGGTAGATGAACAAAGATGAGTACACACACACACAAAATACTACTCAGCCTAAAAAAGAATGAAACCTTGCTATTAGCAACCCATGGATGGACCTAGAGGATATAATGTAAAGTGAAATAAATCAAACAGAGAAAGACAAATACCATAGGATTTTACTTACATATGCAATCTACAAAAAAAACAACAACAAAAAAAAACAACAACAACAAAAAAAAATGAAGAAACAACCACCCCCAAAATACGGACTCTCAAATACAGAGAACAAACTGATGATTGATAGAGAGAAGATGAGGGAGTGGTTGAAAAAGGTGAAGGAGATTAAGAATTATAAACTTCCAATTATAAAATAAGGATTAACGAGATGAAAGGTATAACATGGGAATATGTCCTAAAATATTTTAATAACAGTAGATGCTGACAAATCAGGACTATATTTTTTTGTGGTGAGCACTAAATAATGTATAGAATTGCTAAATCATTATATTATACATCTGAAACTAATATAGCACTCTGTTGATTATACTTCAATAAGAAATATTAACAAAATAAAAAACAATACACAGAAAGGGAGAAAATGAATGCAAATCAAATTTGATGAGGAACTTTTATCTAGAATAAAGAATCTTACCACTTAACAAAAAAAGACAACCCAATTTTAAAGTGTGTGCAAAGGATAAAGGATTTGAATAGATACTTCCCTAATAAAGATATATAATGTTCAGAAAACACACACCACAAAAGGTACTCAGTATCGTTTGGGAAATGCAAATCAAAGCCATAATGAAATAACATTCACTTCCATTAGGGAAGCTGTAATAATACAATCAGAAAACAAATGTTTTTGGGGCTATGGAAAAACTGAAATCCTTATACATTGCTGGTAAGGATCTAAAATAGTTCAGCCACTTTGTAAAACCATTTGGCATGCCTTAAAGAGTTAAACACAGTTATCATATGACTCAGCGATTCCATTCCTAGGTACATACCCAAGAGGATGGAAAGTATATTCATATGAAACCTCTACATATATGCCAGCATTACACATAGCAGCCAAAAAAAGTGAAAACAACCCAAATGTCCATCAACTAATAAACAAAACATGGTAGCCATATAACCAAATATTATTCTGTTGTATGAAGAAATGGTGCACTAGTATTTGCTATTAAACAGACAGACCCCACAAATATTATGCCAAGTGTAAGAATCCAGACACAAAAGGCCATATAGTCTAGGATTCTGTATATATGACATATGCAGGGTAGACAAAGTGATAGATTAGTAGTTACCAGGGTGGGATGGAAGAAAGAAAAAGAATAGCCACTAATGTGTAGAGGTTGTTTAGAGGCAAAGAAACAGTCTGGAAATAGATGGTGATAATGGGTACACATTAGCCACATACGCACAACTCTGGGTATTTGTTTTTGAGATATAATTGACATACATATTAGCTTCAGGTGTACAACATACTGACTTGGCATTTTTATACATTGCAAAATGCTCATGTAAGTCTAGTTATCAACTGTCACCATACAAAGGTAATACAATATTATTGACTATATTCCTCATGCTGTACATTACATTCCCATGACTTATTTTTATACCTAGAAGTTTGTTCTTCTTGATCCCCTTTGCTCATTTCACATCCTCTCCCTTCCAGCAAACACCAATTTGTTCTCTACATCTCTGAGACTAGATTTTGTTCTGTTTGTTTTAAGATTCTACATATAAGTGAAATCACATAGTATTTGTCTTTCTCTGATATATTTCATTTAACATATTATCCTCAAGGTCTATCTGTGCTGTTGTGAATGGCAAGATTTCATCCTTTTTCTATGTCTGAATAGTATTTATTTTGATGTGTGTATGTGTGCATGGTGTGTGTTTGTGTGTGAGAGAGAGAGGGAGAGAGAGAAAGAAGTCTCTAGAGAGATTATACATTCTCTTTCTTTATTCATTTACCCATCCAAAGACACTTAGGTTGTTTCCATATTTTCATATATTGGCTAATGCAAATAACATAATGAGCATAGGGGTGCATATATCTTTTTGAATTAGTGTTTTCATTTTCTTTGGGTTGATATCCCTAGTGAATATTTCATTAATTCCACTAATGGAGGGATGCCTGGGTGGCTCAGCAGTTTAGCGCCTGCCTTCAGCCCAGGGCGTGATTTGAGTCCCAGGATTGAGTCCCACATCAGCCTCCCTGCATGGAGCCTGCTTCTCCCTCTGCATTTCTCTCTCTCTCTCTCTCTCATGAATAAATAGATAAAATCTTTTAAAAAATTCCATCAGTGGAATAGCTGGATCACATGGTAGTTCTTTTTTAACTTTTTTTGAAAATCCTTTGTACTATTGCCAATGTGACTGCACCAATTTACATTCTCATCAACAGTGCACCAGGGTTTCCTTTTCTCTACATCCTCACCAAAATATATTATTTCTTGTCTTTTTGATAATGGCCATTCTGGTAGGTGAAAAGTAAAAAATCTCATTGTGGTTTTGATTTGCATTTCCCTGATTATTAGTGATGTTGAGCATTTCTTTTTCTTTTTTTTTTTTTTTGAGCATTTCTTAATGCATCTATTGGCCATCTGTCTTAGGAAAAAATTCTATTCAGATCTTCTGCCCATTTTTTAATTTTTTAATTGATATTGATTTGTATGCATTCTTTATATATTTTGGATATTATTCCCTTATCAAATATATGACTTGAAAATATCTTCTCCCATTCAGTAGGTTGACTTTTTTTGTTTTGTTGATGATTTCTTTTGCTGTGCAGAAACTTTTTAGTTTGATGTAGTTCCATTTGTTTATTTTTACTTTTGATTCCCCTTGTCTGTGCAGTCAGATTCAAGAAAACATTGCTAAAACTAATGTCAAGGAGCTTACTGCCTCTATTTGCTTCTAGGAGTTTTGTGGTTTCAGGTCTTAACAGTAAAATCTAATTCATTTTGAATTAGTATTTGTATATAGTTCAAGATAGTGGTTCAGATTTTCCAAACACCATTTGTTGAAAATATTATCTAGAATATAGAATCTTACCACTTAACAAAAAAGGACAACCCAATTTTAAAGTGCACAAAGGATAAAGGATTTGAATAGATACTTCCCTAATAAAGATATATAATGAGAAAAAGTTCTCATTGTGTATTCTTGTCTTTGTCAAAAATTAATTGACTGTGTATGTATATATATATATATATATACACACACACACACACACACACACACACACACACACTGGTTTATTTCTGAGCTATCTATTCTGTTCCATTGATATATGTCTTTTTGTGCCAGTATCATATATTTTGATTACTAAAGCTTTGTAGTTTAGTTTGAAATCTGCTAGAATACTTTGTTCTTCGTTTGCAATATATATATTTTTTTTATTTTTGAAGGTTTTTTTGTGGTTCCATATAAATTTTAGAATTCTTTTAGTTCTGTGAAAACTTTTGATAGAAATTGCATTGAATCTACAGGTTGCTTTGGGTAGTGTGGACTTTTTAACAATATTAAATATTTCATTTCATGAGAAATCCAATTAAAATGCAAAAATGAAAGATCCCCTAATATTATTATATTGCTGTCAATTTCTCCCGTTAGGATTAATAACATTTGCTTTACATATTTTGGTGCCTCTATGTTGAGTGCATATATATTTATAAATGTTTTATCTTCTTGCTAGATTGAGGTCTTTATCATCAGGTAAAGCACCTTCTTTGTCTATTACAGTATTTTTGTTAAAGTCTGTTTTGTCTGATGCAAATATAAGTGCCCCAGCTTTCTTTTCATTTTCTTTTGCATGGAAGATCTTTTTTTATTCCTTCACTTCCAATCTGTGTCCTTACTTCTGAAGTGAATCTCCTATAAGCAGTGTATACGTGTCTTATTTTAAAATCCATTTAGCTACTTTACATCTTTTGACTGGAGAATTTAGTTCATAATACACTTAAATTAGTTATTCACAGGTTTATAACTTATTGTCAAGGTGTTAATTGTAACAATTGTTCATTGTTTTCTGGCTATTTTTGTAGTTCCTCTGTTTCTCTTTTCTTTTTCTTCTTGTGGTTTAATGACTTTCTTTAGTTTTATGTCTAGATTCCTTTCTTATTTTCTTGTGTATCTACTATACTTTTTTGCTTTGTGATTACCATGATATATTAAATCATGTATTTAAGTCTAGTTTAGTCTATCTATGGATAACAACTTAACTTTGAATATATTTCAGAACTCTAAATTTTTCCTCCCCATTTCACGTTTTTTTTTTTTTTAAGATTTTATTTATTTATTCATGAGAATGCACAGAGAGGAGAGAGAGAGGCAGAGACACAGGCAGAGGGAGAAGCAGGCTCCATGCACCAGGGGCCCGACGTGGGATTTGATCCCAGGTCTCCAGGATCACGCCCTGGGCCAAAGGCAGGCACCAAACCACTGCGCCACCCAGGGATCCCTCATTTCATGTTTTTGATGTTACATTTTACTTTTTTATAGTCTAAATGCTTTATTTATTTTTTTAAAGATTTTTATTAATTTATTCAGGAGAGACACAGAGAGAGAGAGAGAGAGAGAGAGAGAGAGAGAGAGAGAGAAAGGGGGGCGGGCAGAGACACAGGCAGAGGGAGAAGCAGGCCCCATGCAGGAAGCCCAACATGGGACTCGATCCTCGGTCTCCAGGATCACGCGTGGGCTGAAGGCAGCACTAAAACGCTGAGCCACCCGGGCTGCCCATGATGTTACATTTTATATCTGCTTATTTTATGTTTCCATTAACTAATTATTGTAGTTTTACCTAATTTCACTACTTTTGTCTTTAACCTACATAGTAATTTAATAAGTCATTAATCCACTACCTTTACTATAATTTATCTTTTACTATGAGATTTTTACTTTCATGTTTTCTTAAACAAGTTTTTTTTTTTAAGATTTTATTTATTTATTCATTAGGGACAGAGAGAGAGAGAGAGAGAGAGAGAGAGAGAGGCAGAGACACAGGCAGAGAGAGAAGCAGGCTCCATGCAGGGAGCCTGATATGGTACTGGATGCCAGAACTTGATCCTGGGACTCCAGGATCATGCCCTGAGCCCAAGGCAGATGCTCAAGTGCTGAGCCACCCAGGTGTCCCTTAAACAAGTTTTTTTTTTTTTTTTTTTAATAGCTTAAAGAAGTCCTTTTAATATTTCTTGTAAGGCCAGTTTACTAGTGATGAATTCTAGCTTTTGCTTGTATGGAAAAATTTTTATCTCACCTTTAATTTTGAATGTTTGCCTTGTTGGGTATTCTTGGCTATAAGGTGGGTTTTTTTTTTTTATTTGTTTGGTTTTTTTTGTTTTGTTTTATTTTGTTTTCCTATGAGTGCTTTTAATATATCATGCCATTCTTTTCTGGCCTGCAAAGTTTCTGCTGAGAAATATGCTAATTGCTTATGGGGTTTCTCTTGCACATAACAATTTGTTTTTGTGGCTTTTAAAATTCTCCCTTTAACTTTTGACAATTATTATGTATTTTGGTGTGGATCTCTTAGGGTTCATCTTACTTGAAACTCTGGGTTTTCTGAGCCTTGATGTTTGCTTCTTTCTCTAGTTTAGGGAAGTTTTCAGCCATTCTTTTTTCAAATATATTTTCTGTCCCTCTCTTCTCCATCTGGGATCTCTATAATGCAAAAATTATTCTGCTTGATGTTTTAACATAGATTCCATAAGTTACCTTTGTTATTTTGTTTTCTTTTTGCTCTTCTGTCTGGGTGAGTTCAATTGCTTTGTTTTCCAGGTTGCTGATCTATTTTTCTGTTACATTCAGTCTACTATTGATTCCTTCTAATGTATTTTTCAGTTTAGTGATTGTATTCTTCAGCTTTGTGACTTTTACTTGGTACTTTCTTATATTTCCTGTCTCTTGGATTTCTCAGTGTCCATCCATTCTTTTCCTGAGTTCAGTGAGCATCCTTACGACCATTACTTCGAATTATTTAGCAGGTAGACTATTTATCTTTGTATTATTAATGTCTTTTTATTTAGAGTATATTTCTCTGGTTCCTCATTTTGGGTGACTCTGTGTTTGTTGCTATGTATAGGTAAAACAGCTACCTCTCTCATTCTTGAAGAAATGGTCTTATGTAGGTAATTCACCTTCCCATTTAACCTTACCTTAGCTCTTGGATGTCTCTCAAAATCTTTGTAAGAGTCTCTAAATCACCTGGTTTATTCATGATGTACTCTTGTTGTTGAGGATGTGCCAAAACTTGTCAGTGTTCCAAGGGGAGGAATTTCATTTAGCACCCAGTCTCAGGCTGATTGGAAGCCAGATCCTCAGGTGGAAGCTTTTAAAGTATGTAAATATATACAGTTCTGTGGAACTATGAAACACAGTCCTGTGGAACACAATTATAAATCTGCTGACCCCCAAACCAGGAGTTCTGGAGGTATCCCCAGATGACACTCCTAACAAGTGTATAAGTTCCTTTCTGGGAGGTCTTGTCAAGCTGTAGTGAAGACAAGGGAGTAAGGATTTTGTCTCCCTGCTTACATTCCCTGGGAATGCCTTCTTAGCCTCTAGGTGTGTGGTAATGTGAAGCCTGTCCTTTAGGCTGAAGCAAGACCTAGTAAATGGTTAGTAAATAGACCATTTTCATAGGAAGACTGGGGTTGTTTCTCAGACTGCTATCTGTGCAGTGGCTCAGCCTGCCAATAACTATCTCTCCATTTGTTTCTTCCTCATGGAGATCAAGAATACCAGTTTCCTTGGCCACCAGCACTAGGTGGTCAAAGGACACTGGCCCGCCCCCATGGTGACTGCTCATGCCTGCTAGCTTTAGCTAGGTACTTGCAGAGTATAGGAGGTGGGGTCCACTCATAGACTTCAGAAAGGCAGTACGAAAATGTCCTAATTGCATGTGACTGTGGGCTTCAGAAATGAAGTGGGAGAGTGCTTTGTCTGTGCATGCATGTCAGTTTTAGGCTGGGAGTAGGAGAATGGTACAACTGCTCTTGCTTACTTCCCAGGCAGGGAGTGGGGGAATGCTGTAACTGACTGCATTCTTGACTTTATCTAGGGAGTGGCTAACCTGCAACCTGCCACTCTCTCCAGCCTCAGCAAGGCAGCTTAGAGTGCTGCAATCACTTGCCTCCACTTGTCTTAGGAAGGTGACAAGAGGGTGCTGCATCCAAGCTTGTCCACCTGTTCTGGCTGAGTAGGTGGAGAATAAAAAATTGGCATCCATCAGTACCTCCATCTCCATGGAAAGTTTCAGCTTTCCCCTGCCCCTCCCACAAATACTTTTTTTTAAAAAAGATTTTAATTATTTATTCGTGAGAAACACACAGAGAGAGGCAGAGACATAGGCAGAGGGAGAAGCAGGCTCCTTGTGGGGAGCCTGTTGTGGGACTAGATCCTAGGACCCCAGTGTCATGACTTGAGCCAAAGACAAGACAGACACTTGTCTTTGACAAGTGTCAAGACACTTGACAAGACACTCAACCACTGTGCCATCCATGTGTTCCCCCAGCCCCCCAGATACTTTTAGATTAGCAAATGAATCTCCTTCAAGTATTGTGTAGATGTTTATCCATCTGCTGGTTTTTCACTGGGCCTGGGATGAGTAAGACAATATGGAAGCCCTTTCAAAGGAGAATTTCAGTTTCTTATAGCACTTAGGGTCCTATTGACATTGGCCCCATTTGTTTTCTAAGGTAGATGTTTGGGGGGGCTTGTTTGTCCAGATCTCAGGGTTATGGTGCCTAATGTGGGATATCAACTTCTTGGTCCTCTGAGAGAAGCACCAGACTGATGAGATATTCCCTATTATGTGTAGATGTACTGGAGGTGGGGCTTTGGGTGAGACCATGTCTCTGCTTGTCTTCTCTATCTTGATGTGACCTTTTTATACTTTGTTTTGGAGCAATAGTTCATCCAGTTTCAGATCCTTTTCAGGATAAATGATCCAAATGTAGCTGTGTGCTTGTGGAGAGGAGGTAAGTTCAGGATCTTGCCACCTTGCAAAAGTCCCTTTTAAGTATCTTAAAGACCACTTAGTGGTACTTTTTTAAAAGTGAACTTATGGTATATGAATTATATTTCAATTAAGCTCTTATTTAAGAATAAGAAGACTTTCTTAAGAACGTACAACTAGTAGTGAAGATTAATCTTGAGTTTCAAATAAGTTTATATGACTCTAAATTCTGTGATTATTATACCATAGTATTTCCTAGGTTTTTAAACTCTGACTAGGAAACTTGAGTAGGATAAAGTATTTAGTATGGTCATACTATATTTTATTTTCAGCCTTCATGAACTTTTAAATAGTACTTTATGGAGGACAGAAGCCTCAGAGAACTGTAAAAGATACTCAGAAATTCCAGGTCATGACTCTGTGAAACACAAAGTAGAATGGAGAGTACATGGCTCACCTAAGGGTATACTTTCCCTCTGAGAAACCTTGGAAGGGAGACCATAATCAGGCTTAGTTGTGGAAATCAGAATTCAGAAAAATCAAGAAAGAGCAGTAAGATGCTCTATTAAAGCACTGAAGGTCAAGTCATGTCTTCACACTACCTGATGACAGGTGGAAAAAAATGTAGATTAGGATGAAGGCCAGGTGACTAGGGACAAAGTATCTGGGCGTTTCTTGGTTGCTCTCTTAAATTGGAGCTTTTTCATTGAAAAGGCAAGAACATTAGCCACTGTTGACTTTTTTTAAAGGTAGGTGAGAAGTTTGACAGCTCAGAGTAGAAAGAATAAGTGGTGCTGGGAACTAGTAATTACCGCTATTCAGAGACAAAGGCATGTGCCTGTGTGCATGCACACTAGTGTGTTCGCCATTCTCTGGCTTCAGTTCATTAGTTAAATTCTTCCTTCCTACCAACAGAGGCAACTTTCTCCTGAGACACTGGCAACGCCAAGTTACACAACAGAAAAGACATCAAAATTCACAGTGGGGTGGAAATTTACCAACTACATAAAAGATCTAGTTTCCGAAGTAAAAAAAAAAAAAAAAAAGACTTTTATTTACCAAAATTAGTATTCATATTATTTTAAGTACATAAATTGGGATTTTTTTTCCTCCCTCAAACCTGTATTCTTCCTCTGTCCATCTTCTCTCCTATAATTGATTGATGCATCTATTAATGTTTTAAACTGTAAATGTAACTCAGTGTTAGATGATCTATGGGTAGTGCTATGTTCAGAACATTGTCATGGCCCAGGAAAAAGATAAGAAAAAGTCAAAAACAAGCAGGGACAAATGCCATTAAAGTTAACATAATTTTCTCAGGGGAGACCAATTCACTCTGAAGTTTTTCTTATGTTTAGTATAGATACAATTATACCCTATATCTAGTCATAGTAGAAGGTAAAGAGGTCATATTAGGAGACAATGTGAAATTTCCCCCAGCTCTTGAATCTGTACCATGGGGCTAGAATTTTTTTTTCTCTCATTTATTGACTATATGGTCTTAGGAAAGTTTTTTAAATGCTGAGGTTAAGTTTTCTTAAATGAAAATATCAGTATTTTACTACCCTTTAAGAGTTTGTGAAAATCAGAGATTATCTATATCTATATCTATCTATATATATATATCTCCCTATTATAAATTGGGGAATATAGAGATTTTCAATATATGAATCAATCATAGCCATTGCCTTTGTAATTCAGTGGCATTCACAGTTTTTAAAAAGTTATGGAATCCTTTCTATAAAAATATCCAAGATACAAAATATAACCTAGAATAGACTGGTTAAAATATGGTGGAAGAGAATATGAAAAGAGCCCTTTCACTGAGCTCATAGGTCCTATCCAATGTGATCCCTGAAGAATTTGAAAACCATGCTTAATCATATCCAGGGTTTTTTTCAACTGAGAACCCAGGCATGAGAAAAAGAAAGTAACTTCCCCAAGGTTATATATCCCCAGTTCATTTGTTGGCAAAGCCATTAAAAAAAAACAGTCCTCCAAACTCCCAGTCCAGGCCCTTTCCCTTACACTGCAAACCTTCCCTGATCCATTTCCCATCTATTTTTATAGCTAACAGGGGAACAAAAATAACAGTTTAGAGGAGAAACCAGATCGTCTGAAATAGATACTGAAAATATAGAAATATGTAAGAGGACACAGTGAGGGAGGGGACAGAGAAATTTAAAAGAAATTAATCTCTATTGCACCTGATGGAAATTAAGGACAAACAGGGCTATTAGATTGATCAGAATACACAAGACATATTCCTTATAACTCTAATCTCTAGGAGGAGTTCAAAAGTTGCATAATAAAATCTGCATAAAAAGTCAGGAAAGTCTAAATTTTATTATACAAAATGTATATCCAAAATGGGTAAAATCTTTTAAAGAATAGTTTTGACATTTAGAGGGTAAGCCTCAATAATCTGGAAATTTCACTTTTTATCAAACACTACAGGCTTCAGTGATGTTAGTCCTTTAGGGAGATTTTTCTATTTGTATTGTGTCTTTACCAATAATTTTGCTATCAAATACTTTTCTACTGTTTGGGAAGACAAAAGATGTTGCAAAGCAAATGTATTAGTTACAAAAAGAAAAGCTCTGTTAAAGGACAGATGTGGAGAGAAAAGTTTTTCATTGCTTCCCATAATTGATGGTTTATATGTATAACGTCTCCTGGTATCAATGCCCTTCACTATCCCTCTGTATCTAGCCAAACAAAATAATCATCTCCTACATAGCACATTCTCTACCCTCAAGCTACACTGACTCTTTTTATATATTTTATTCATGTAGCAGCTAAGTGCTTTGTTACATTCCATGAATTATTTCTCTTGTACTCTATCCAAATTATAAGTTAAATAGATCATGTGCATGTGTCTTATATATATAGTCAAATTAAAATCATTTATATACAGATTCAATGTTTGATATTTCATTACATCAACCAGAACACACAATACTCAGAAAATATGTTGAATCAATAACTGAATAAATGTATGAATAAACAGATAATGAATAAATTTAGGAGCAGTGTTCAAAATATTGAGTGAAAGCAATTCTAGCCTAATGAATGATTTAAAATGTTAACATATGAATTAAATTAATTTCACACCTTTCAATCATGGTGTGATTGTTCAATGAAGAATGTACTGGCTTGTTCAATGAAGTCTCTGCATGGTATAATGGAAGGGGAAAAATGGAACTGAAGATAAATGTTGAGTTTCTGACCAAACACATCACTGACTCAATTTTAAGTAGATCAGATCTCATCTGGGCTTAAGTCTCCATAAACAAGCAGAATAGACTGGGATCTGTGAGGCTCCTTCCAATGTTGACCATATTTATTTATAGCATCATGAAAAATAAGGGGAAATGACCAGACACTTTCTGGCCAGGTATAAAGAGGCCATAGTTTGTTGGTTTTCCTCAGAGGCTTCTGGTTCTCAAACATAATGACTCTGCACAATCACCCTTGGAATTTCCAAAACTATAGATGCATAGGTTAAAGTTCACAATATTTGTATTCCATTCATATTGCACATTTTAAAAATTACAGATATTTATCAGAAGCCCAATGAATGTATCACTGTCATCTGCCTTTATACTTATACTTAACACAAAGGCTAGTGTAGAAAGGTCTGCAATAAATTTCTCTGTAACCATGTGATAGGCAATTGGACACAATACCTGCCAATAAAATACATTAAATGGAAAGTATGGAATTTGGTGGTAGAAAAACTTGATCTAGCAAGGAAAAATTGCCAGAAAATGCTGAAAAATAAGAGCAATAAGGTGTAAGAGTCTTAGGTGTAAATGTTAAATTTCACCATAAAGACTCAATAATTAAAATTATATTGACATGCAAATAGTAGAAATACCCATTGAAAAGAACATAACATCCAGAATTACCCCTTAAATCTATAAAAGCTTAGTATATGCTGAAGGAGACATTTCTAATGAGTGGGCTCAACATGTACACTGATATTATACTAAAGAAAATGGATATCTTTTAGGAAAAAAAAAGGTAAAGTTGGATCCTTGGTTCATATTATACATCAAGGAAAACTTGAAATGGATTAAAGGTCACAATGAGAGGGTGAAGAGCAATCTGTATGAAGTACTTGAAGAAAACATGGAAAATACTTCTTTAAAATCAGAGTAGATAAAGCCTTTGTAATAGAAATCCAAAATATAAAACCTATAAAAATATTGTAAATTTTAGTAGATACTTAAAATAACTTTACAACAAAAATTTTAATAAAATAAAAATTTTTTAAAGGGTATTTCTAACTGATGTCATAGACAAAAAGTTAATCTCTTTAACGTATAAAGAACAATCAGAAAACAAGGGAAAAAGAAAAAAAGGGCAAAAAAGAAAAAAGAAAAGGACAAAGGACACAAAAGAAAAAAATAGGAAACAAACAGAGTCCACATAAAATACACTATGACCCTGTATGAACAGACACTTAACTTCAGTCATAGGAGAAACACAAATTAAAACAATGAGAGTTTTGGTGCCAGGAAGGTCAGAGCAGTGTGTATTTGATGGGCACTCCTGCACGGAAGTTATAAACACTGAACGTATATAAAGTGACTATTTGAAGGCTTTAGAATGCAAACAGAGTCGGCAAAAGCAGAAGGGAGTTCAATCTTGAAAGAAGTTCACTTGTTAAGATTTGCAATTATAGGATTTTTGCACTGAGAGCACTCACCTGTCTAAGGTAGGAATTAGATGGAACTCACTGAGTAAGCCAAAGTTTCTTATTTTGAGGTGTCAAGGCACAGAGGTCAGTATTTGCAAAGCAGTGGGAAATCCGCATATGTGTGTGTTGGGGGAGGTGATCCTATAAAGATATAGAAGAATGTAGCCTATGATCCCTGCATAGGAGGGATATGGTGTTTTTATTTTGTTATTTTAGCTCTGTGTCTTCTACTCACATCTACTGCTGTTGTAAAAAACAAAACAGAAACAATTTTTAAAAACCTGAATTTAAGATTCAGCTTTACCAACTACAGAATGAACCTGAAAATATTTTTTAATTCTTTTTTCCTCAGCTGAAAGCAATACTCGTGAATCTAACTACATATTATTCTTGTGAAGTTTAGTTGATAAAATGTATTTAAACCCCTTAGCACAGTGCCTGCCATTGGTACTAAGTGCTAGTAGTGATCATCATCTCATTTCATATCATCTTTATAATTGTCTATTACCTTTGTCCACTGAAAAAGTGAGTGAATCGATCAATAAACAAGATCCACATAATTACAAGAGGAATTGGCCTGGCCTTTAGTTCTCCCCTGCAGGGAATCCCTGCTCAGTCCTGGGAATAGTTGCTGAGGCTGGGCAGGCTATGGTAGATGACAAGTGATAGTGAGGGAAAACAGGCTGGTAAGCAGCGAAAGCAGAGTCAACTCCATAATTCCCTGCCTTTGTTCCTCTGGCCACATCAAGACAGCACACATCAGGGAGGCTGAGTTGTTAAGAAAACTAAGGAAACTAACATGAAATGTTTGTCAAAAGCAGAGGTTAAAAAGATATTCTATATGACAAAGAGTGGCATAAGCAAATGGAAATTCAGCCATTGCTTATTAAAGCAATCTTAAAACTGTCTTGTTTCCTTCCCAAATGATTCAGATGAGTTAATGGGAATGCACTTAGTTTCTTGGATACACTGAAATACTAGTCCATTTACCCTTAATTTCAGTGAGAGACTAATAAGAGGAAGATAGAGAAAAGGCATATACTTTAATGGCAGGGAAGAGAAGAGATCCCTTTTACAAATCTAATCTCAAGAGACCTATTCCCCTTCATTTATGACATATACTAGGATATTTATTATTGGTAATAAAATTAATAGTTTTGTTTGTAATAGTGGCGGTCATCATTCATGGTAGAAGTAGTTGTAATGACAAACATATAGAATAAATTTAAATACTTTCTCCATCTACTAGTACTCTGGATCCTCAAACAACTTCACATTGGCTGTTCAGCAATTACACAGGGGAGAGAACTCACTGACCCCACCATTTCCCAAATGCATACAACTGGCCCATAATATGCTGGGCTTAGAACTCAGGATGGCTGACTCCCGCTCCTCTACATTTCCTTCTTATAACAGGATGTTTAGATCATATGCTCTTCTGCAAACTTTTTCCAAACATCTATCTATTTGCTTGTACTTCAGTAATAATATGGAAATATAAAATAATAGTAGTCATTCCCTGGGGGAGATCTCTTTCAGTCATATTAAATATTTAAATATTAAGTATATTAACATGTCAATAACACCTATATTTATATCTCCAGCCCAGACCCATCACCTGAACTCCAGAATCATATATTTATATACTCTTATATCATCTTTCGTAGATGTTTAACAGGCATCTAAATTTAACATGTTCAAAGTCAGTCTCCTAATTTCCCCTCCCTGACACAATTGCTCTTTTCACAATCAATGGAAATTTGAGCCCTCTAGTTGTTCATACTCTGATCTACCCAAACTGGAGTCTACTATTCCCCATACAGGTCAGGCATACTTGTGCCTTAAGGCCTGTACACTTGCTCTTCCTTCAATCTTGACCAATGTTCCCTAGACCTTACATCACTCTCTCACTTTCCTTAGCTCTCTGCTCAAAATTTCCCTTATGGACAAAACTTTTCCCGACCATCTTATAGAAAATTACAACCCTGGCCACCATTCCCTATTCCCAACTTAATATTGTTTCCATATAGTACTTATAATCATCTGAAAGTCCCTATTTCTCTGTTGTTGATTCATTTTCTCTCTTCCTGTACTAGACTTTGGGGTCTATTAAAGTAGGGATTTTGTCTATTTTGACAGCTACAAAATCAAGATTTCTAGAGCAGATTTGATACATAGCAGACACTAAGTATTTTTTGAATGGATGGATGGCTAAATATCCCATATTTTCAATAGCACGATAATTTATACATCTGCCAGAAAACTTATGCTATATTATTAGTTATTTTTTCCTGTTACTAAATTGCAGTCTTCCCATGTCTTAATCATGTCCATGTCCCTGTGCCTGACTCTGGAAGAGTCAGAACTTAAAATTAATTCTCCTGAATCACAGTATAGGCTTATTTTACTGAACAGCTCAGGGCCTCATCACTCTTCCTCCATTTCTGATGCTTAATAAATGCCCATAGCCTTTCTCCTCATTGATATAAGCCCTGTACTTAATTAAAACGATAAAAAAAATACCATATCCCCACCAATGACTTCACATTGGAGTTGGAGGGTGCTTGTTCACAGCTCAACCTACTAACAAGTAAATGGAGAAAATTGGGCCATAAAGACACTAATGTATAATGGAAATTAGTACTGTCAGTATTAAATCATATAAATATAGCCAATATCATCTAGTTAAATGACTTCCAAAGGCTTTAGTACTCATATTTGCTCTTGACCACAGTGTGAAAGATAACAGAGGCTTTGTGTTGAGCTTGCCAACATCTCTACCCAAAATGCAAGGCCTGTAGCTGACAGACCAGTAGATCTCCTTAGATTTAGACAAATGAATTATTAGAACATTACTGTTAGATCATCCATCCTAAAAGGAGCCTATTCCCTAAGTTTCTGTGGCAACAAGTCCTTGATTTCTCTTTCTTCTCTGAGTTATTTTTCTAATTTTTATTATGATCTTACATGGTAGTAACATTTAGAGTACCATACTTAGCCTTCCTCTCATCTTCCGTACTTTACTTATATATTGATTTGTATAGTTTGAAATATCTCCACCTGCTGGTGACTCCAAAAATCTATGGCTTTAGATCACCTTCCTAAATGCCTACCATAATATTTCATTTCTCACTGAATATATCCATGCAGGAAGTCTTGCAGGCACTTCAAGTTCAGCATCTAAAGCTATGATCTTTATTTTCCCCTCAAACCATGCCTCTTATTCAGGATCTCTGTCTTATTAAAAAGAACTATCATTCACCCAACTGACACATGGTGGTCAATATTGATGTTTCACTCTCACTAATGCTGCCCCTACTTTCACATCCAGCCACCAAATCCTGTGACTGCTACTTTAAATCCTGCTTGTTCTCTAATTTATGGCAGGAGCTTACACAGTGATGTTCTTTCCTCAAGGCTTGTGCTCTTATTTATTCCATTCAGACTGATAATTCTAAATTGTTGCTCTTATCAGAGTATCTCTCTGTTCAATAACCTTCTACGGATCCCTGCTATTTTCACAGTAAAGGTCAAATTTATAAGAATTATTTGGTATCTATTGGCATATTTTCTCCCCACTAAAAAGTCCTAACTAAACCCTCCTTGCCTAGATAACTTTTATTCTCTTTCATCTCTCAGGTCAGCTATCACTCTATGCTGTGAAGTGTTCCCTCTGTGCTCTCTTAACACCTTCAATTTCCCCCATCAGATATGTAGTGTTATAAATTCTTATGATTTGGTTTGTCTCTCTTCTTAGATTGTAAGTGCCATGAAGGCAGGACTACATGTGTATACATCCCAATTCCCAGTACCTAGACCTGTTTCCCAGAGGCTAAGTAAACAATTCAAGAATTGTAGGAGGTAGGGAAGGAAGGAGAGAGCTATTAATGAAATTTATGCAGGATGACCAAATAATAAACATCCTACCATGAAAAAAGCTATTTCTAAAGCCCCTTTAGTGACAAGTAGCAACTTCTCTCAGAGTCTACCTGTACTAAGTTGGAATAAGCTTTCTGCTTTCCATTTTATACCAAAGGAAGAGGCACTTATCCTCTTCAGCAAGTCTGTCTTTATTGCTGGGTCAACATGAACTACAGAAATAAACAGAATCAAGAATCAGCACACATGATGTCTAACAGGGAACACTTGGTACATCTGGACCCAAGAACAATTTAAAAGTGTTGTGGCTAAGGAGTACTCAGGTCAAGGCTGACTCTTGGGTCTCAGGGCTTAAAGAAATAAATAAACGGCCATATAACCCGAGGACAGAAATAATGGCCCTCTGGGGCTAAAGAGTAATTTGCAAAAATCTCACTGAAAATGTGGCCAGAACAGCCCCAGAAGTCTGTTGGAAGCAATTCCTACTTGAGGGCTTCTAATACCCTTTGAAGAAGATGGGCTCATCTACTTTCTGCTCTTCATTAAGAAGGTCTCATGAACCACTGCTATCCTATGTAAATACCTGTGCTGCACAGATGGGAGAACTCATAAGGAACATCTGGACTGCTTAATCCTAGAAGGTATATTAATGTTTATAGTATTCTCTGATAGTGGGCAGGAATCTCCACAACAGAGGCCCTGATGTTAGTCATGCCTAAAAAGGAGAACACAGCTGGAACTTTTATAGAAGAGCTCAGAAAAAATAAGATGGTTCTCTAAAAATAATAATAGGAAAAAGGAATAAGGGATCCCTGGGTGGCGCAGCGGTTTGGCGCCTGCCTTTGGCCCAAGCCGCGATCCTGGAGACCCGGGATCGAATCCCACATTGGGCTCCCGGTGCATGGAGCCTGCTTCTCCTTCTGCCTGTGTCTCTGCCTCTCTCTCTCTCTCTGTGACTATCATGAATAAATAAATAAAATCTTTAAAAAAAAAAAGGAAAAAGGAATAAAAAGAATATAGACTAAAAACTATAGAATACTTATTTGTGTATTTAATTTTATTACCAGTATTACTAGAATGTTTACTATATGCCTGAATATGCTAAGTACTTTCATGCATTCCCCCATTTGATTTGTATTACAACTTTATTAAAATTTGCATTTAAAAGATGAGAAAATTGGGGCCCAGAGAATATAAGTATCTTGCTCAAGGCACAAAACTTGTAAATAACAGAACTGAGGTTTGCAGCTAGTTTCTCTAACATGGGGCTCAAGTGTTTTTACTTCTCCCTAATCCTGCCTCTTTTCTTCATTTTGAGTTCTCTGTAGAGGCCAGGCCTGCTGTAAACCCTGCTATTGAACAGTCATTTCTTAGGGTTACCAGAAGGTAAAGGATTTCAGTCTATTTGCATTTACATTTACTGCTCAGGAGTTGCCTGGATAACCCACAGGTTTTGCTAGGAACTCCAGTATCATATCTCAGAGTACCACAACTGCTGTTACCTGTGTGTGATGTATGAAATATGCAGGCCATAGAGTCAGAAACAGTTGATAGGGGGAAGGAAAATAGCCCTGAATGGCTACCACACATTCCTGGAAGTCTTAGAAGAAATGCTAACTCCAGAAAGGGGGTTCGTTTTTGTTTTGTTGTTGTTGTTTTGTCTTTTTGATGAGCGTGTTTTTCAACAGTGGTCCAAAATGAGCTGAGAGAAGTGGTAGTGCAAAACAGAGCTCTTGCTGCCTACCCACCAGAGGAACAGGCCTAAGTTTTGCCACTTCCCTTCCAATGATGGCAACAATAAGTCTGTGAACAGGGGAGTTGCTAGATTTAGAATGGAAAGGCATGGGGAGCTCAGGCTCCTGAGTCCATGGCAGGGAGTGGATGGAGAATAGCAATAACAAGTCATATGAAATCACAATTGTTTATCAGCAGACAGGACTGCTCAGTCCCCATGTTGACACACTAGTCATCTTGGGCCAAGGCATAAGTAACTCAGCAACCTTTAAGGACCAACTTGGGTAGGAGGGCAACCCAAAGGTATAGCTTCTTCCTAGCCTAATACTCTAGTTTGATTTTTTAAATTTTCAATCACAATTATAGAAATGTGAAATAAGAACTGATCAGAGCAAAAACAAGATTATCTTGTCCAATTGTGGAAGAAGAAAAAGAAGTCCAAAAGAAGTATGGGACCCAGGCAAAGTCATTCAGGAAGTACCTCAAGGTTCCACTGTGATCTTACAGTCTCATCTCTCCCCTTTTAGTCCTAACTCACTAAAGTCCTAACTCACTAAAGTTCACCTTTTAGTTTCCCTGATGCAGCACTTCTCAACTTTTTCTAAGCACAGAAAATATCTGTAAGACACACTGGGGGAAATATGCAAGGTTTCTTGTATGCAGAGGATAAAGGCTACAGTCCCAGCACACCTATCCCCTTCTCTGCCAGCTGCCAGGAGACCTGACCAGAACTTTCTGCTCTAACACACCATGTCCTCTCTGATACATGTATATGCCTGAACTACTCTTCACCTAGTTAGTTGATGCTTACCCTTCAATTACCAGCTCAGGAACCCTTTCATCCCACAAGTCATCTCTGAACCACTACACTACTAGGACCCTTGGACATATACTTCTAGAGAATTGAGTTATGTCCTCATAGAACACTGATCAGTTTGTAAATACATACGCATTTGTAGGATTAAATTTGATCAAGATCTTCTGGTGGGGAAATGGACTGTCAAATCATAGGAACAAGGGCAATTTCTCTTTTGTTCATGATTATACCTCCAGCTATTAGCATGATAGCTACTAGAAAGTTTTCAATAAATATCTACTGGATAGAGGTCATATCCCAAGACTTCTAGATGAATACCTTGACCTAAAAGGTCTCTTTCTAACCATGCTTCTTAAACTTATTTAACTACCATATATTTTTCTCCATGTAAAGTTCTATTAATATTTGTAGAAATAGTATTGTCCAGAGCACACTTTGGAAAAGGCCAGGATGTAGAAAGGGCTTGGACCTAGGTGTCAGCAGACCTAGATTCTAGTGTCAACTCTGCTAATTACTCCCTGAAGTTCCTCAGGGAAATCTCAGCTCTTTCCTGTCCCTTCATGGTCTCACCAGTCAACAAGGTGGCCTATTCCACTTTTACTACTCCAACATCTCTATGTCAGAATACCTTTAATGCCCTTTCCTCCAGTTTTATACCTTCTCTCTTACGAGCACTGTATCATAGGTACTGATTGGGCCTGTCTGTTCCCAGCATTCCCAAAATTCCTCTCCCTTGTCCCTTTTACTTGGAGATTCTAATTTCTCCTACTGTTAGTCCATTAAACTCATCCATTTTTAACTTAAGTGGCAGCTAGCAGCTGGGTGAGTTACTCTGCATGGGAAACATTATTTTAATAAGTACACTTAGCTTCTTAATTCAAATTGGGATAGTTCAAGGACCACAAGCAGGGTCAATAGATAAAATATTTTGGCCAAGGAAGACCTTTCAGTGATTCAAGTGACATTTCATACAGACCTCTATCCATACATAGAGTTGATGCCGAGACAGGCACTACAGCGAGTGAATTAATAAAATCCACTTGGTGTACATCTCTGAGAGTCTTCATAGTCAAAACTCAAACTCTGCTGTTCCCACAAGGGTAAGAAGGCACCCAGAGGGCAAGCCCACTGAGTGAAGAGGAAGATGGATTGGACTGGTATGGGTCTGGCAAAGCCTGCAAGGGCACTGCAGAGGGGAAGACAGATGCCAATCCAGTTCAGAACACACAGCGGGAACATCAGGAATACTGTGGCCAAGAGGAGAGGAGGGATTCAAGCCAGATGCCTCACAGCTGGAAGTGAAACTCTGTTCATTGCTCGAATGCCATAAAGCAAATGCCACACAGCAGTGGAAATTCACCAGTCCCCAGATGGTAAGAAGTGTCCTTGCACCACCACTGAGCTTGTATTAAGTAGTTTTAAATGAAAGCTCTTTTGGGACTCAATGACCTGGAAAGCAGCCTCCTCAAACATCTCATCTGAAGCAAGGCCTTATAGAGCCAAAGGAACCACTCAATCCCATAGTACTAAGGCTCTAACCCACCTATGTGAACTCCCTATGGGCCCTGTCCCTTATGGGTACTTCTTCAAGTTGCCAGAACAGAATTGAATCCAAGATTCACTCTCAGTGGCTCACTCTCTATAGCATGGGTTGGCAAACCTTTTCTGTGAAAGGCCAGAGAATAAATATATTGAGCTTTGCTGGCCATAGTTTGTGTTGCAACTACTCAACTCTGCCATTATGGCATAAAAGCAGCCATGGGAAATAGGTAAATGAATGAGAATGGTTGTGTTCCAATAAAACTTTATTTATAAAGGCAGGCAGTGAGCTGAATTTGACCCATGGACTACAGTTTACTAACTCTTGCTGTATAGCAGTACCGAGAAAAAGAGTCAATACTTCTGCTCTTCTCATTTGCTTAAATCTAGTACTCTAATGAGAAAGATGTCTGAAAGCCCCAAACTCATGGAGCTGGGTTGCTTCCCCTATACCCGAGTCCTTCATTCCCCAGGGTCACAACTAACCTTTTCCTCCCAGTATAACTTTATTGCACCTAAATCCTTGGGCTTTAGTCATTTAGTGTTCTAATTCAAGGATTTAAGATAGCAGACATACTGGCAGAGGGGAGGGGGGGAAGCACTGCAGACTAACCAACAGATTATCAGTGGTTTGAATAGTCCTGCAATGATTACCACTGAGGAGATTAGACCCAGGAGTCTCACTTCTTAGTTTTATGTCCTATTACACTAGGGGTTAATGACCAAAGACAAGATGATTGCCACCAAGGGAATTACTGGCAGCCTTTATTAACTAAAAACTTAAACAAAAAACAGAAAACAAAACAAAAAACAACAGGGAGATACAATGCCTTGGACCAGAAGTCAGAAGGCCAGAGCCCCAGGGCATGAGTATGGCTAATTTTCTGATGTCTTTACAGTAGTGATTGAATCCCTCAGAACAATTTTCCTCATGATTAGACTGGAACCACACTCTCTAACTCACCTTTTCAGTGCCCTGAATAAAACCCCCTAAAGACTCTCCCAAGCATTAGACAAAATCCAAATTCCTTGTTCGCCTCTCTGGCCTTAACTCTTAGAACTTTGCCCCTTCATATTCTATTCTGCAACCATGGGTGCAAGACATTTCTCCACTACTCACAGATCTTCACATAGCTTTTCCCTCTGAGTAGATCAACTATGCCCTACTTATCATCAACTTCTAATCTTATTTATCCTTCTAGTGTCTATTTTGACATTTGTCTTCTGTAACACTTTTGTAACACTCCAAGACTGGACTAGGTATTCCTTTTTCATAATCTCATTAAAGTCTACCATTATTCTTATCATACATTACTATGCTTACTTATTCACCCTGTTAGATAATGACTTACTTGAGCATTAGCCTTTTTTCCTTAGTCATCACTGTGTCACCAAAGTTGAGTACTCTTCCTGACATATGGCAAGAGCTCAATTTGTTGAACTAATTAATAAGATAGTATACTTTAGAAGTGCTTTAAAGAAATATAGAAGCATCTATTTCTCAGAAAATGTGAAAAAATTTTATCAGAATCTTGCTTTGAAATAAAAGAAGAAAATAGTTCATCTTCCACTCCAAAAGTTAAATCTATCCCCTAAACCTATGTCCAAAAAACATTTTGAAACTAGAACTTTGCCTCAAAATAATCCAATAGAATGGGGACAAATGAATTGAGATAATTGAATCAAGATTGGCTCTGAGTTAGTAACTGTTCAAGCTGGGTGATGGACACATTAAGTTTAGCATAATACATGATATGCTTCTGTATATGCTTAAAATTTTCCATAATAGAAAGTTTTTAAAAAGCAAGAATGTCTAACAGGAAAAGCAAAGTTAAAAAAAATGCAATACTTTTACCCTTCCCAACATTCCATTTAAAACAGCATTCCATAAAGAGAATTACTTTGGATTGTAAAAGATATTGATTCAAATGTAGAATCAATTTAAAACCTACGACTCAGAATACAACTTAAAATTATATGTCATGCCTTGCCTCACTGATTATAATTCCTGAAATTGTGTTATTCATCATTAATTATAATTATGAAACTAGAAAAAATTCTATTGTAATTCTAGTAATTTTCATGAAAAATTATAAAACACATCACTCTTTCAAAAATAAAAACAACTAGTGCCTTCAAAAACACTCTGCAGGGAGTAAAATGAGAAAAGAGGCTAACAGAACACTCACTGGCCTATGAATTTGAAATGTCTTTTCCATGATTAGTGGTCTGTTAAGCATTAGAAAGGATCATAAAAAGCCTTTGTATAAAATGGAGTCTCAGTACTTCATCAAAATGGCATTGATCAGTTGCTGTTGTTTACAGCCTGACACTTCTTGGAGAGATCTCCATGCTGGTTCACAGATGAGCTACACCATTAATCACCCAATGCTACCTAACAGGGCATTCAGGCAGATGGTTTATTCCCCAACACAGCAAGTACCAACTAGAAAACTGAGGAGTTTTGTTTTCCTTAATCCCTCCTCTTAGTTTTTGTTTTTTTGTTTGTGCTTTTTTGTTGTTGTTCTTATTAACTCATAAAGGCTAGACATGTCATGGAGGAGGGAGTCAGCTTTCAATTATGCTATAAAGATGTGTACTAGAGAAAGCATTAACACTGGACCTGTAAGCTTCAAGAACTAAGGCCAAGTCCTAGCTAGGACAGTCACTCTCTGTGCTAAGTCATTTGCAAAGCAGAGACAACATTGATGGCGGTAAGGCTTATATGAGAAGATGCACAGTACATTAGATTCTGGTGGCAGCTATAACAGACTACCACAAGCTTAGTGGCTTAAAACAACACAGATATGGTTATCTTATGGTTCTGAGGGTCAGAAGTCCAAAATGGGTCTCACTGGGCTCTATTTCTGGCTCTGCCTCTTCATATTTGAGTAGCTTTTAGCACATTCCTTAACTTGTCTAGGTGGGTTCCTCTTATGGGAAATGGGGATAATACTACTACACGAGATCAAATGAATTAAAATTTAAGTTTTAGAACACTATCTGACAGAATAAATAAATGCTACATATTTAAGTAATTGTGGATTTCTCCAGTATCAGCTGCCTAAAACCCTGCTGTATGGCATGAATTAACAAAAAGTTGTACCTTAAATTTATACTAGCTTTAGTTCCCTACTTTTTCATATACACTCATTCCTTCCAAAATCTGAAAGAAACACTCACCTCTCTATTTTGTTGCTTCTGCTCTGAGATCATAACAATTATCCCCATTATTCCATATATATGGGTGTATATACATCCATCCATCCATACACACACCCATACACACACACACACACACACACACACACACCCTAGGGAAATTCCCTTCAGCCATTTTTCACTTGGTCATAAAAGTTAGTTAGAGAAGAGTAACCAGCTTTTAAGAGGACTCTGAATCCTGCCATTTGAAGAACATTTCAAAAACTGAAGCTCCTTATCCTAGAGAACAGATGAGTCAAAGTCAAGCAAGTAAACTCTTTACCCTGCTTGTGCAGCATCCAATCTCCTTCAATTAGAAATTACTCTCTAATTCTAAACTATCCTTCCCTGCCAGTCTGAGTAGTTCATGTAGGACTGACCCCACCAATTAGCTCTGGGAATGGAGTGGATACATGACCTGACCAATCAGGGTACTGAACCCCTTGTTTCATTGATTGGTTCAGGAATGGACCCACACATAGTCATTTCAATATTTTGGGGGCTCTCCTGGATCTTTTGGGAAAGACATGCAAATAAATCTTATCTGGGTGTGAAGCCAACACAGAGGAAAGAAGCAGAGAGAAGGACAGGGAGAGATTACCAATAATAGAACCCTGAATCCACTTGTACTAGAGCTGTTCACTGCGGGACTTTTCATGTACATAGGCCAATACATCTCCAATTTTGTAAGCCAATTTGAATTGGGATGCAGTCATTTTCAAACAAGAGAGTCTGGACTAACTCTGTGAACATAAAATGTGCCTTTATAGTCATGACGTAATAGCATAATTTACCTGGGTTCATTCACTGTGAAAATATTTCATGCCCATGCTATGCCATGGTCTTAAGGATTTCTGAAAAACTCCGGCTGTGACAGATGACTAATTCATAAGTTGACCCTGACCTACATAATAAAGGAACATTTTATTTAGCCCAACACTTGAAAGGATATTCTTTAAGGGGGTAGGATTAATGCAGAGTAATCTCTTCTAGTCATATAAATATTTATTGTCATCCATTTCTTATTTTTTCCAGTAAGGTAGATGCTGTAAAAATTTTATCACCTCCTGATGGTTTAAAAAGTAGTGGCTTTAGAAAACAGAAAAAGGGCTTACCCAAGAAACTCAAGAGTATAGGAAAAATCAAAGAGACAATAGAGCAGAAAGACCCAGAAATCAGACTGATCAGATTTTAAATCCTGGCTTTGCCACTTTTTATCTGTGCATTCTTGAATAATTTACTTAACTCCTTTAATCTCAGGTTGTTCAGTTGTAAATTATCAACAATTGTCACAACTCAGATTGTGAGGATTAAGTGAGATATCATATGTAAAGAATTTTGCATGTTTTCTGGCACAGATTATTATTGATGTCATCACCAATAAATTAAGCATGAACTGCTCAATAGAGTATGCCTGCCCCTCCAAAACAAGGCTAGATAGAGTTGATATGATTGGTGTTTCTCATTATGTTCTACCTTAAACTGTGTTTCTTCTGAGGTACTTAAAAAAGATCCACCTACTCACTGCCTTCTGTAGTTTAGCTTGATAGTTACAGGGGCTTTAGCCAATAACCTTTATAACCCTAAAAATGTCTTGTCAAATATGAATGAATGTCAGTACCCTAATAGAAGAGAGAAAATCATCAATATGATGGTTAATGTTTGTGTTTCCTTGACTGGATCATGAGGTACTCATATTTGGCTATGTTTGTCTATGAGGGGGGTTTCTGGAAAAAAATAGTATTTGAATCAGTGGGCTCAGTAAAGCTGTGTGCCCTCCTTAATATGGGTAGTCATCATTCAATCTTTGAAGGGCCAGAATAGAACAAAAAGACAGAGGAAGGAAGAATTTGGCTCTTTCTGCCTGATTATTTGAGCTGACACATCAATCTTCTATTTTCCACAGTCCTGGTTCTTAGGCCTTCAGACCCAAATTGAAATTTGCATCATTGGCTCCTCTGGTTCCCAAGCCTTCAGACTTGGACTGAATTATGCCACCAGATTTCCTGTGTCTCCAGTTTAGAGATAGATCACAGGACTGCTCAGCATTTATAATTTTGTGATTTGATCCATCTATGGGAATGAGGGGCCACTGTAACAAATACCCAACAAGTGGAAGTGGCTTTGGAACTTGGTAATAGAAGCTCAAAAAATTTGAGGTGCATACTTAGGAAAAGCCTGAACTTCCACGAACAAACCTTTATTTAAAAATGACTAGTGATAACTTGAAGAAAACAGGAAAGGTGCAGAGAAAGCCTCCATATCCTTAAAGAATACCTAATATTGAACAGAATGTTGTTAGAAATATGGACAGTAAAGTCCATTCTGATGAGTTCTCCAAATGCAATGAGGAAATAATAAGTCATTAGAAACAGAAGGAAAAAGTGATCCTTGTGATAAAGTGGCAAAGGACTTGGATGAACAGTGTTTGTGTTCCATTATTTTGTGGAAGGTAGAGTGTGCAAGTGATGAAATTGGATACTCAGCTAAGAAAATTTCTAAGCAATGTGTCGAAGGTGCAACTTGCTTGTAGTGAAATGCAAAAAGAGAAAAATAGCTTAAAAATGAAATTGTTAATCAAAAATGAAGTAGGACTTAATGATTTGAAAAATTCTCAGTCTATCCATATTGGAAAAAAAAAAAAAAAAGAAACTAATGGTTTGGTCCAGCAACCATTTGATAAGGAGATTAGTATATGTTAGCCATCTCAACAGAAGTCGGATACTGCTCTTCAAGACAAAGGAAAAACGATATTGAAGATGATTCAAAGAACTACAGTCCCACCACAGGCTCAGAGCACAAGTGACTAAGGGCAGAAGTTTTAAAGGGTGGGGCCATCTCTCTAGTTCAGGTGGGCCATGATACCTTAGGGGTGGGCCCAGTGCCTTAGGGGTGGAGCCTTCATAGAAAACTGCAGCATGGGCTGTGGCTAATGACTTCATATGGCTGGAGCCACTTAAAAGAGCCAAGGCCAGGGACCCCACACTAGAAGAGCTGCTCTAGTAGCTGGTGTGGAGTGCTAGCAGAGAATGATGGTGGGGATGAGGCTGAGGCAGAGAGTCACTGCTGTGGGGCAGTCCCAGCAAGTTATAGAAGTGACACTGCCACACCAGGGGACTTGGAAAACAGAACATCAGGTCAAAGAAGACTATTCTCAAGGATTAAGGTCTCACAGAATTTACACCATTAGGTTTTTAACTTATTTGGAAACTGTCACTCCTTTCTTCTTTCTTGTAACCCTTTGGGAAAAGGAATATCTATCCGATGCTTATCCCACCTGAACACATAATTTGTATTTTGGAAGCACATAATTTGTTTGGTTTTGTGGTGCACAGGAGGAAAAGAAATTTGCTTCTGAATGAATCATACTTGAGTCTCATTCATATTTGATTGAGATGATATTTACATGAGACTTTGGACTTAGACTTTAAAGTTGATACTAAAACAAGTTAAGACTTTCAGGGCTACTAGGATGCAATGAATATATTTTTCATGAAGGATGGACATGAAATTTGAGGGGAAGGGGCAGAACGCTGTAGACTGAATTTTTGTGTTTCCCAAATTTGTATGTTGAAACCTGTTCTCAAAAATGATGGTATTTGAAGGCGGGGCCTTGGAAGAGTGATTAGGTCATGAGTGTGGGGCCCTCATGAATGGGATTGGTGTCCTTAAAAAAGAGACCCTGCAGAGCTCCTTTTCCATTCTGCTATGTGAGGACAAGGCAAAAAGACAGTCATCTGTGAACTAAAAAGCACTTTTACCAAACCCTGACTGTGCTAGTGTTGTGATCTAGGACTTCCCAGACTCCAGAACCATGAGAAATACATGTTTGCTGTTTAAGCCACCCAATATATGGTATTTTACTTTAGCAGTCCAAATAGACCAAGCCAATCCACATGGAGACATTTTTTGTGATGCAGACAGGTGCTAAAGAGACATTTTGTGATGCAAACAGGTGCTAAACATTTCTGTCTGGTATTTATCCCAGGACCTTTCAAACCTGCAGACTAGGTGGCCACCTACTCTGGTTAGAGGTAAACAGTCAAAAGCCAGTGGAAACTTCTGAGATGGTTGTATTTGTGGGTGCATGAGAATCAATCCATACAGGAGACCAAATGTTCATGTCTATCAGGAAAGTAGCCTTTCACAGGAAAATGACTCACCTAACGACTTTGGAAGTACTTAGCCAAAGATACCACCATAAATCTCCTATCTATGAGCATTATCAAAAATGTGTAGGATTATGGATGTAGGGTTTCTTTTTAGGATAATAAAGACATTCGAAAATTGATAGTGGTAATGGTTGCAATATGCCTGTGAATGTTACATTTTAAATGTAATACATTTTGTATGGTAATACAAATTGTATGATACATGAATTATTTCTTAATAAAACTGTTAGAAAAATGAGTAGAATTGCCAGGTTTGGTTCTCTTGGCCCACATCTACACATATATTGTACAACCATGGGCAGGACAGAAAAGCAATGAGAACCCACATCATTTTATGCCTGAATTGGTTATATACTATATGCCAAGTACTCTGATAAGTATTTTGCTATTCATTTAATTATCACAAGCTAATAGGGATTATTATTCCCATTTGTCAGAAAAAAAGTTCAGAGTGGTTAAACAGTTTTTCTACTGCTTGTCCACCAGCTTGTAACTGGTTACAGTTAGTTAACATAGTCCTCAAATCTATGATTAGTCCAACTCTCTGTGAAATCATAGAAAAATATACATATTGATCTTTGTTCCCAGTTCCTTACATAGAGCTCCTAAACCCCTGGGAACTTCTTCAGTGATGGAAGCATCTTTTGCTGTAATGAGGACCCTGGATGGGCTCCTGGATAGCTGCCAGATAGAGGCTGGTCATCAGAAAAAAACAAGCCATGATGAGAAGCTTGGAATTTTCAGTCCCAGGGCCATCATCCCGAGAGGGAAGAGGGGCTGGAAATTGAGTTAGTAATTGATCATACCTATGTGAGCAATCTCCCATAAAAGTCCCAATATCATAGCATTCACAGAGTTCCTAGGTGGATGAACATATCCATATATTCAAGGGGACAGAAGCTCTTGCACTGGGATGCTTCCGAATTTTACTGTATGTATCTCTTTACCTGGCTGTTCGTCTGTGTCCTTTATCATATGCTTTCATAATAAATGTGAATGTTTGCCTGAGGTCTGTGAACTGTCCTAGCAAATAAATCCAAGGGGGTGGTGTCATAGGAACGTCTGCTCTGTAGCTGAGTTAGACAGAAATTGTGGGTCCTACTACTTAAAATTGGCACCCAAAGTGGGCGACAGGATCATGGGACCAAGCCATTGACCTGTGGGGGTCTGTGCTAACTCCAGTTATCATTAGAATTCAATTGTAGGATACCCAGCTGGTGTCACAGAGAATTGTTTGGTATGAGAAAAACAAAAACAAAACACCCATTCAGTGTCAGTCAGAGATGTGAGTGTGGTAATAATCTGAAAGTAAAGAAGAAACAGGCAGAAGAGTGAATTTTTTGACTCAACCTCAAACTCATATTTTTTCCACCAATTAGATACCATTCCCCCACATTGCACCCACATTCTTGTCAGTTTTTTATGTTTGAATAAAACTATTTACAATTAATGTAGATCAGGACCTCAGGATGGGCAACAGCTTAGTTTGGAAGCACTGGATTCCACTGTTGAAAAGACAACCACCACACAGAAAACACACGTATATATATGATCTTTTGAATTAGGAAACAGAATTTAAACACTTAAAAATAAGAATAATATTTTAATTTAGCTTACTTGGTTTTAATTATCTTAACCATATGAAAATAACTTAAAACTGCTATAATTATTCTAAATTTAATCAAATTATCTTCTTTCAACAGATTATATTGCGTACATCCAATTTAGCTACTCCAACATTTTAGACAAATTCTATCAACTTATTTGGAAATGTATCCAAATCCAACGTTAATGAATTGATTTGTATGTGTATATACATGTGTTTATAAAGAATGAAAAAAACCCTCATCTAGAAAATATTAAACATAAATGAACAATCTGAAATGATTTATCCCAATACCTTATATTTTCAGGTGAGAAAAATTAGGGTCAGGGAGGTAAAGACATTCTTGAGCCCACTGTTTAAAAAGGACATACCAAAAAGCTCAATTTATCTAACTCTGGGAGAACTGCAAGTTTTGGCAATGTTATGTAGAAGCAATTGCTCTGATTTTCTCACTTTGGGTGTTTTTAGTATAAATGTTTGGCATGTTCTTATTATGTTCCCCAACATTTTCATCATCAGAGACTTAATATATTCTTTCACCAAAGTCTTCATTTCTTATGGGTCTATAATTTATTTAAAAATACTTGAGAATAGGAACGCCTGGGTGGCTCAGCAGTTAAGCGTCTGCCTTCGGCTTGGCATGATCCTCAGACAGAGGATGGGGATTAAGCCCTTCGGGCTCCCCATCGGGGAGCCTGTTTCTCCCTCTGCCTGTGTCTCTGCCTCTCTGTCTTTGTCTCTTATGAATAAATAAAATCTTAAATAAAATAAAATAAAATAAAATAAAATAAAATACTTGAGAATAGACCTGGGATTTCTACATTTATATATGAGCTAGTTTTAGTATATAACCTGAGAATAGCTAGTTAACAATTTCAGTACCTTAATCGAGAATACTCCTTCCAGGGTTAGAAGCTCACATAGGATTTAGCTACTTTTATCACTAATCAAAATCAAAGGTTTGGCTAATTAGTGTAAGATATTGGAAACACCCAGAGATGCCTGGGTGGCTCAGTGGTTGAGCATCTGCCTTTGGCTCAGGTCATGATCCCAGAGTCCTGGGATGGAGTCCCACCTCAGGCTCCCCAAAGGGAGCCTACTTCTCCTTCTGCCTGTGTCTCTGCCTTTCTTTGTCTCTCATGAATAAATAAATAAAATCCTTAAAAAATAGATATTAGAAGCACCCTTGTATGAAAAGATGGAAAAATCTGGAAAGCCTAGAGATAAGACACCCCTTCAGAATGCTGCCTAGGATTAGCATTTAGAAATGCATTAGTTCAGATATTGATGGGAAAGGTTTGTGCCACTTTTCAATAGGAAGGCTAGAAATTTCCATGACTCAGGTAAGCCTATCTCTAGTGAACTTTTCATATGGTAAGGACTTGACTACTTGCTTATATTTGTGGCAGATAGCAGTCTGTGAATTGCATTCCCATAGTATATAGCTCAGTTGCAATGTTATAGAGGAAGAAACTTACAAGCTCTGGTCTCTAAATCATGGAGGTCATGAATATTAAAAAATAGCATCCAATAACCATAAATAACCAAATTAGCTCAGGTCAGTTTGCAAGAGCATTTTGAAATATTTTGGTGTTTGAACAGGGACAGTTTGAGCACTATCAGGATCTTTGGGGGCTAGATTCAAGACCAGACTATAGACCAGACTCTAATCCAATGGTTCCTAGTCAAGCTGGTCTGGAATCACCTAGAGAAGTTTTAAAAACAGAATAACCTTCCCCCAAAACCACTGAATTAGATCTCCAGATGAGAACTAGGTATGTTTATTTCTCATAGTTCCCTCAGTAGTTCTCAAAAAGCCAATCTGACACTAATTTATGAACCAGCTGCCCTTTGGAAATCACAGAGCAAAATTACCCTTACAAGTGTTTTGGTTTGTTTTTAAATTCTATGTCTTTATGACCCCTTACAAGCTTTTGTAAGATCACTTGAAATATCCATAGTAGAGAAGGCAAGGTAGAGAGACAGGTAAGATAATCAAAGATGTATCATGGAGAGAAAAGGTGAGTATTGGGGAGTGGGGAGATACTATAAGAATTCTAGGAGCACCTGAGTGGCTCAGTAGGTAAAGTCTCTCTGACTCTTGGTTTCAGCTCTGGTCATGGTCTCAGGGTCTTGACATGGAACCTCTGTCAGGCTCCACACTCAGCTGGGAGTCTGCCTGAGATTCTCTCTTGCTCTCTCGCCTCCCCCCCCCCCACTTGCTTGCACTCTAATAAATAAATAAATTTTTAAAAAAAAGAATTCTAATTAACTATTTCCTTATTAGGGCCACTAAACAGACATTTTTTACTTGGAACTCAGAAATCAATCAGAAGCTAACAGCTTACCTTTGCCAATTCTCAGTTAATCCCTGGCTAGAGTTTGTTTCTAGTAAATGAATTCTCGTTATTCCTCCTAACTCTTATTGGCAGAACACAGGACATTTGCCATCTGCTCAGCTTTGCATTGGCAATAGGTAAACATTGTCTATTTCCCCAAGGCAATGCGCAGAAAGAGGTAACAAATCACAGTAGAATTGAGGGTGCGGCTCTAATGCTCTATTTGGCGGAATCACACACTGAAAAGGACTTCTGCAGCTGGAGAAAGCTTACTTAACTAGCTGGGGGCAAGAACCTAACTCCTAGGCACCATACTAATACAACTGGACAACTATGATTGTGACAGTGCAGAAACACTTCTTACATATATTTTTCATCCTTTACACTTTCTCCAAGCATTTGCATTTTAAGTCTGAGGTTTACTGAGAGGTTTTCTTTTTGTCAAGCCCTCTGTGATGATGACTAAGACTCAAAGTTTCCTGTTGTCATGAAGCTTACATTCTAGCATAGAAAACAATTGATTAGGCAAGTTATAATGTCCAATGTATTATGACAGGAATAACAGGTGCTCTGCAGGCATCTAGGAAGTGCTGTTTAGTGGGACTGGGTGAGGGTGCAATAGGGAAAGGATTCTCCAGGAAATTTTTTTTGTTTTTAAGTCGATGAATGTGACTTATCAAAATAATATAAAATATAAATAATATAAATCTATTATAACACTATCTGAGAAAGCCCTTATATATTCACCAATAATCAGTATGCCTGAAGCATATAGGCAAAGGTGGACAGTGACAAAAGTTAAAGCTAAAAAAGATACAGGGAGTTTGGATGAGGAAGGTCTTTAAGACTATGCTAAAGAGTTGGCATTTTGTCCTGATGAATTGTCAGGAAGACCCTGAAGGATCTTAAATTTGGGTATATTAAGATGAAACTCATCATTGGGTCAGTTTGACACTCTAAACACATTTGTACATTATTCATGCAACAAGATTAAGAGTGCATCTTCTATTTGACAGCACTGTGATCAGCAAATAGATACAGTGATGAATAGAAAAGGCCTATGTTCTCACAATGGAGGAGAAATAAACACACGTAAAATATAATTTCATAGTAATATGTACTGTGAAGATAATAAAATGGAACAATGTAATAGAGATTGGCAACCTGAGGCTGAGCATACAGGGCTATTTTTGACAGTGGAGTTAGAAAAGACCTCTCCAAGGAAGAGATTATTTAAGATAAGACAGCCACATGAAAATCTGGGTGAAGGATATTCCAGACAAGGGAAACAGAAGGGCAAAGAACTTGAATTTAAAAACAACCAATATGTTAAACAAAGAAGGGATATTGGAATATCATCAATGTAATGAGCAAGGATAAGAATACGAGGTTGGACTAGAGAAGTAGTTGTGAGCACTTATTTCCTTTAATTGTTGGGAAAGCATTCCTGAACATAAGAGAATCTTTTCCTTTCACGTCCTCTTTCTACCCTTCCCCCTTTTTCAGACTTTTCCTAGTACACTAAATCTTTCAGACTTTTCCTAATACACTAAATCTTGTTCATCTTTCAGGATCCTGATCCTTCCTGATGTCTTCTGGAAATATGGCAACCGACTTATTCTGGGTTTCCTGGGACCTGCCCATTTTAAACACTGAAATTCCTGTATTCCAGGAACCCTCTTAGTTGCAGATAAGCTAGGACAGTTGGTCATCCTATTGAGGAATCACCCAGGACTAGGTTGTCATAGACACTCAAGACTATTTCCTATATAATGTTTATTAAGAGATGGATTTGGAGAAGCAGTCAGGAGTCAGATCACCAGGACCTTATGAATCATGGCAAAGAGTTTGGGCTTTCCTTTAAGAACACAGGGGTTCAGTATTAAAGCATCAGCAATGTTATATTATTTACTGCTATGTGACAAATCTGCCCAAAACTTAGTATTTATGATAACAAGAATCACCTATTTGCTCTCAGAATTTTTGTGTGTCAAGAATTCATAAATTCCGTGGTTGGAAACTGTGGCTTGGATGCCTCATGGGCTACAGGGAAATGTCAAGTAAGGTTGCATTCACCTCAAGACTTCACTGGTTTGGAGGATTTGCTTCCAAGGTGACTTACTCACATGGCTGTCAGATTGGTGCTGTTTGTAAACCTCAGTTCCCCTCCATGTGAACTTCTCCACAGGGCTACTTAAACATCTAACATGGCAACCAGCTTCATCCAAATCAACTGATCTAAGTGGTCAAGGTAAAAGCTCTATGACTTATGTTATTAGACTTGGAAATCTCTCTCTGTTGTGATACCATCTCAATAGTATTCTTTTGGCCACAGCCTTGAGCCAATGTATGATGACTATGCAAGGGCACAAAATATCAGGAAGTGATGATTTGGTGAGACCATCTTGGAGGCTGGCTACCAGCAATGTCCTTCCAAATCCTGGCTTATTAACTCACTAAAGAATGGTCTTGGTCATAGAGATAAATAGAGGAGTCAATATTATAGTTTATTACAAGTCAATTTTGACTAATGGAACTAAAATTTTAGAAGACACTTGTAAACTAAGCTACTGATTGAAGGTAACATGACACTTAGGTCATGCTCTTAATTTTGTCTCCAAGAGTCATCAGACCTCTACTCGTGGCATTAGCCTAGTATATAATGCTAATCCATTTAACTCATTCTACTAATTCTGTCTACCAGATTTTTAGGGAACAAAGCCAAAAAGGAAGAGTCAACACTCACTAAGACTTGGGACTTTGATGCTGCTTAGCTCAGAACACCTGGTAGTGAACTTGGCATGTGTATCTCTTTACAAAAGACTCATGGAAGGCTTAGAGTCAGAAGATGAATTATACCTGCATCTCTCCCTAAAATAACTCAAAGATAAGAGAGACCTAACAGCATCCAAAAAGTACAAAGCCCTTGAGGTAAAAGTGTTTGAAAAAGCAGGAAGACAGGATAGTTACATTGGAGTGAAGGGGGTAGTGGAGGAGTTCAGAGAGGTAGCCAGGGGCCTAGAACAGTGGTGAGGACTCTGGTTATATTCTAGTGCAATGGAAGACAGCAGAGAGTTCAAGCATGGAAAAACAATGTGCTTTTAAAATGATCACTCTGTTCTTGTTCCTTTACAATAAGCCAAAGAGTTCTCTGTCTGAAATGTTGGGTATTTATATCCTCCTCCTCACCTCAACCAGGGCTCAAATGTCATTTCATCAAATAGGACCTCCCTAACTATTCTATCTAAAATAATGGTTCCAACTATCTCTCACTTTCTGCCTCCTTACAGGGCAGTGTTATTTTTTTTCTTTTAGTAGCACATTTTATCTGATATAACAATGTATTTTCATTAAAAATTATTACCAGTTTCTACCCCTTCTCAAGACCAGGCCCTTGCTTTAGGCATGGGGGCCACATTTCTTCTACATATGGAATAGATTCTCAATATCTGTTGAATGAATTTCAAATGACAACTGAGATTTTTTTCATGTCCCCAATGGAAAAGGTTCTCTCCCATTTCATAAGCCCATTGGTTATAAATGACAAGCAGTCGTATTAGACAAAAACTGATCAGCTGGCATGGGTGTCTGGAAAGCTTTGTGGAAAGAAATTTTTTTTTGTATTTTTTTTATTGGAGTTCGATTTGCCAACCTATAGCATAACACCCAGTGCTCATCCCATCAAGTGCCCCCCTCAGTGCCCGTCACCCAGTCACCCCAACCCCCTGCCCACCTCCCTTTCCACTACCCCTTGTTCGTTTCCCAGAGGTAGGAGTCTCTCATATTCTGCCACCCTCACTGATATTTCCCACTCATTTTCTCTCCTTTCCCCTTTACTCCCTTTCACTATTTTTTTGTATTCCCCAAATGAATGAAACTATATAATGTTTGTCCTTTTCCAATTGACTTACTTCACTCAGCATAGTACCCTCCAGTTCCATCCATGTCGAAGCAAATGGTGGGTATTTGTCGTTTCTAATGGCTGAGTAATATTCCATTGTATACATAGACCACAGCTTCTTTATCCATTCATCTTTCGATGGACATTGAGACTCCTTCCACAGTTTGGCTATTGTGGACATTGCTGCTGCTATAAACATCGGGGTGCAGGTGTCCTGGCATTTCACTGCATCTGTATATTTGGGGTAAATCCCCAGCAGTGCAATTGCTGGGTCAGAGGGTAGCTTTATTTTTAACTCTTTGAGGAATCTCCACACAGTTTTCCAGAGTGGCTGCACCAGTTCACATTCCCACCAACAGCACAAGAGGGTTCCCCTTTCTCCGCATCCTCTCCAACATTTGTGGTTTCCTGCCTTGTTAATTTTCCCCATTCTCACTGGTGTGAGGTGGTATCTCATTGTCGTGTTGATTTGTATTTCCCTGATGGCAAGGGATGCGGAGCATTTTCTCATGTGCTTGTTGGCCACGTCTATGTCTTCCTCCATGAAATTTCTGTTCATGTCTTTTGCTCATTTAATGATTGGATTGTTTGTTTCTTTGCTGTTGAGTCTAATAAGTTCTTTAGAAAAAGGTGTTGTCTGTGTTCTCTAGGATTTTGATGGATTCTTTTTTTTTTTTTTTTTTATTTTCATGGATTCTTATCTCACATTTAGATCTTTCATCCATTTTGAGTTTATCTTTGTATATGGTGTAAGAGAATGGTCTAGTTTCATTCTTCTGCACGTGGCTGTTCAATTTTCCCAGCACCATTTATTGAAGAGACTGTCCTTTTTCCAGTGGATAGTCTTTCCTGCTTTGTCAAATATTAGTTGACCATAGAGTTGAGGGCCTATTTCTGGGTTCTCTATTCTGTTCTATTGATCTATGTGTCTGTTTTTGTGCCAGTACCACACTGTCTCGATGATCACAGCTTTGTAGTACAACTTAAAATCCGGCATTGTGATGCCCCCAGCTCTGGTTTTTATTTTCAATATTCCCCTGGCTATTCAGGGTCTTTTCTGATTCCACACAAATCTTAAGATTATTTGTTCTAACTCTCTGAAGAAAGTCTATGGTATTTTGATAGGGATTGCATTAAATGTGTAAATTGCCCTGGGTAGCATTGACATTTTCACAATATTAATTCTTCCAATCCATGAGCATGGAATATCTTGTGGAAAGAAATTCTTAGACCATATTTGGGACCAGTAAGAATGAGTGTCATGATTAATTAGCAATGTCTCTTGTGTGCATGAGAAGAGAGGATGTGATCTATTTGTTGTGAGTCTTCCATTACACATAGGGTTTTTTTTTTTATTTTTTATTTTTTTATTGGTGTTCAATTTACTAACATACAGAATAACCCCCAGTGCCCGTCACCCATTCACTCCCACCCCCCGCCCTCCTCCCCTTCTACCACCCCTAGTTTGTTTCCCAGAGTTAGCAGTCTTTATGTTCTGTCTCCCTTTCTGATATTTCCCACACATTTCTTCTCCCTTCCCTTATTTTCCCTTTCACTATTATTTATATTCCCCAAATGAATGAGAACATATAATGTTTGTCCTTCTCTGACTGACTTACTTCACTCAGCATAATACCCTCCAGTTCCATCCACGTTGAAGCAAATGGTGGGTATTTGTCATTTCTAATAGCTGAGTCATATTCCATTGTATACATAAACCACATCTTCTTTATCCATTTATCTTTCGTTGGACACCGAGGCTCCTTCCACAGTTTGGCTATCGTGGCCATTGCTGCTAGAAACATCGGGGTGCAGGTGTCCCGGCGTTTCATTGCATTTGTATCTTTGTACACATAGGGTTTTAATTTTAGCTTAGATAGGACTCATTTCCCTCTGCTTTGTATCTTGATCATGTGTGCCCATGCTTTATGTCTCCTATTTGACAAGCAGTTTGTTTAACGCCAGGAATCATGTGTCTGTGCATTAGTTTCCTCATGTGCAAAATAGAATTAATACTGGAGTCTTCATATTATGAGAATTATAGGAGATCATGCATTCTCATCAGAGAATGGCACCTGGTCCACAGAATGTGCTCAAACATGTTAGTTGCTTCTGTTACAGTAATAGCAATAATGATAATGATAATAATAGGCATTTTAACACTTAGAACTAAATACAAAGCTTTGTACCACTAAGTAACAAAAATTGCTAACAAAAGCAGATGAACATTGCTCCTGAGACTAAGACCAGTGAGTGAGTTGCTATGAAATATAAACATTGTTTTTTGTAGAAACACTCTTAAACAGAAACAAACTTTTTGCCAGTTTTATGGGATCTTAGCAAAAGATGGAACAGCACATTGAGAGGTCTGTTGGAGGTCTAGTTGACATCTGAATTGTATTTTTAGTCTTAACCAAGTTAAGAAAGTGTATAACAATAACAACAACAAAGAGGTGAATTACCACCTCACATATCTAAAATAGATACTTAATGACAGAAAAAAGGAAAAAATCTCCAATGTCTTGCACTTAGATTAGCACTGTCCTCTTCCTTACCATAAATTCAACAGAGTGCTAAGTGCAAAGCGGCCCCTGTCAGCTGAGAGCCTTCATTCTGAAAGCTCCTTGGACAGCAGGAGCAGATCCAGTGACATTTGGAGATAAGCACCAAATGTCCTTTTCTGTGTCAGAAGCATCATAGGCACAAAAATACATCTGCCCTCACCCCAGTAATGCAGAGTACAAGCTGTTTCACCTCTCTTTACAGCCTGTCTCTGGCAGGTTACAGCCCCAGGTTAATTAAACGGGAGGCCTCACTCCCTTATGCCCCTGAGGTACCACTTGTAATTATTCTGCTATTTAGAGATGTCAGGTCTTTGTATTTAGGGTATTCAAAGTGCATTCAGTTCCTAAGGATGGGGAAAATGGTGTTTTAATAGAACTATAAGCTACTCCATTTGGGGAAAGATAGAGATCCCTTGTGGCACTAAAACACCTAGAAGAGAAATCCTTCGATGCCAGTCAAGTAATGTGCAAAATAATGATATTAATTTTCCACTTTGTGTCAAATACAATGCTAAGCAGTGTGTGGCCATTAAAAAAAAAAAAAGTGAGATTATGGCCCCCCTTCAGGAATTTTAGTCTCCATTAGGGTAAACAAAACACATTCAGAAGTAAATGAGAAAGCAGGTGTTTTTGACTAAGAAAGAACTGTACAAATCCCTGGAAAGATAATAAGAGGGTGAGGAATCTAGGTGGGGGATCTAGATAGACCAGAGTTTGAATCTGGCTCAGCAGTATGACTCTGAGCAGTACTTCCCCTACCTGATCTTCAGTTTGTGGCAGGATTTATTCCAGAAAGATGTTATAAGGACTCAATGAGAAAATATATGTAAAATGCTTTAGCGTGGTGGCTGGCACAGAGGCACTCAAAGTATCCATTTCCTCAGCAAATGTTTTGTGTGCATGCTGTGTAAGTTGTTAGATTCTGAGAACAAGACACAGTACGAGTTCTCACACAGCTTACCTTCTAGAATGATCAAATGATTTGAAAGAAGTTAACACCACCACCTGAGGTCTTACTATGTACCAGGTACAACAATAACTGAGGTAAGCTCAGTATTTTCCCATTGAAAAGATTTACGAAGAAAAGTAAAAGAACTTCACTATTAAGGACTTGATGGTCTATTTGGAGAAGGTGACATCTGAAATGAGACCATGATAATTTGCAGAAGGCTACCAAACAAAGGATTGAAAAAAAACAAAAACAACACAAAACATTGCAACCGGAGTTAAGTCAATGAATGATAAATGCTGCTATTAATAGTAGTTCTCAATTTCATGGTACAGGTTATATGGGAGGAAGGAGTCCAGGAAAGTGATATGCCAGAGTGGGATGAAGACAGCAGGGAGTTCTGAGTGGAGAGCATTTCAGATGGATGTTGAGTAGTATTTAACATAGACCACCAAATACAAACACTAGCACTGAAAATTCACACAGCACTTCAAATGAGAGCTCAGAGGAACTTAAAATCACTCCCACTGATCTACATGTTGTCTATGACCACCTTTGCACAACAATGGCAGAGGTCAATAGTTAACACAGAGACTGATCATCTAGCCAACAGCACCCAAAATATTTACCATCTGGCTCTTTACAGAAGAAGCTTCTCAATGCCTGCTTTAGAGGTTATAAAGCACATTTAAATAAATAGTACTGTGGGGGTATTCCAGCACATATGGTGGGGTGGGTTCTACTAGAAAGCCTACTTTTGGCATGAAGTCTGTAGACATGGTCTGTTTCCGAGACCAAGAATGTAGTTGAAGGCACTTACTTGGTGCACACTCAATATTGGTTTAATGTGAATGAATTAATCTGATGTCTGAGTTCTTTTGGTTTTTAGTTTGTTTTGTTTTTACATAAAATAGTTAAGAAAGTCTTCCTCCTCACTTTACAGACAAGGAAATAAAGACCTAAAGTAGGTTAAAAAAAAAAAAAAAGCGAGTGGTATTAGAAACAGGTGTCTCATAACTTCTAATTTGGTGTTTTTTTTCCCCCACCAAGATGCCACAGGCATAATCAAATCCAGAGTGCCCACCTGCCAGTCCATCCCCCAACCTAAAGTATGAAGGGTACCTTCATTCCTTACCATTAGCAAAGACTCAGCCCAACCTCAGGTCTCCACTCACCCTGACACCTGACCCTAATTAATCACCATATGGTACTACTTCTGCTGGACCATCTGCTTGCACTCATCCACAACTCTGTTCAGTCCCAGGAGGACACATGGGAAGGTTCCTGGGTATTGGTTCATGACCACTCTCAACCAGCAATCACTGGAAGCTCCATGGTCAGATACAATGTCCTCACCTCTAAAAACTTGAATATGTGCCTCTTCTATGTAGTCCATCCCATGGGGAAGTAACATTCCTACCATTCAGTGGTTAATTGCTTCTTTGTGCTTATTAGGAAACATTAGCAAGAAAAAAATATTCTCACATCCTACACATATTAGAAGCAAAGTCATGAGGTATTATCACTAACAGCAGGCTAAGGGCCAGAAGTCAGAGTTAGCCCGGGGTTGCAGTGGAACAGGTATTTAAGAGTTTGGGCTCTGGGGCAGCCTGGGTGGCTCAGCGGTTTAACGCTGCCTTCAGCCTGGGGCCTGATCCTGGAGGCCCAGGATCGAGTCCCACGTCGGGCTCCTTGCATGGAGCCTGCTTCTCCCTCTGCCTGTGTCTCTGTCTCTGTCTCTCTCTGTATCTCTCATGAATAAATAAATAAAATCTTTAAAAAAAAAAAAAAAAGAGTGTGGGCTCTGAAGACACTGCTATCTGAGTTTAAGTCCTGCCTCTGTCACACACCAGCTATGTGACCTTCGACAAGTCACACAACCTGTCTGAATTACAGTTCTTTCATCTGCGAGATGGGAGCAATGCTATTACATATTTCCTAGGGTTTTCTGAGAACTAAATGAACTATAGCAATTTTTATAAAACATTTATGAGGGTCCTTGTGAACAAAAAGCACTTGCTAATAATGATGTCAAGCATTTCAGATGGATGTTGAGTAGTGTTTAACATAGACTAAATGACTCTGTGCAAGGCATTGAACCTCTCTTAACCTCAGCTTCTTTGTCTATATGGCGAGAACGATAATATTCCCTAGTTTATAGAGCTTTTGTGAGGACTAAATGACATAGAAAAGATAAAGTGCTTAGCAAAGATCCTGGTTTTATTAATGGGTTACTAACTGTCAATAAATGAAAACAAATCAAAGAAAAGATGTTAGTACCTGCCTGGCCAATTTGCACAGCTCTTTTGAAAATAAGGGGAAAAAAGATTATGAATATAAAAGTGCCTTCAATACACTCAATTGCTCTGCATATATTGTGGGTTGTCAGAATTACTACCCAGCTGAGGAAGCCTGTCTAGTGTCTGTTTATTTGGCCTGTGATTTGCAGGTCATTCATGGGAGTTGAATGCTTCAGTGGCCAGGTACTATGTGAAGCTAGGGATTAATTAACCTGTGATCTATGACTTTTAATTATTGTTCTCAAGTCTTACCTAATATTTGCATGTGACGTTTAAAAAGCCATATGGCCTAGCAAAAGCACTTGGGACTGAAACATATTGGCAGAGAGACTCTCTGTGTTATTCCACTCCCCTGATTAGGTTTATGGAGAGAGAAGACACTTGCTGAGTTGATGATTGGCAAGTTTCCAGACTGAAAATTTAAACTTTAGAATTTAAATACATACAAGCACATACATGTGCCTACTACACATATGTCCACAGAAGCTCACAGCAGAGCATTGTTTCCGGCAGATGGGCATACAGGACAGAATATGGGCTCTGAGGTCAAATGTACTCAGGTTCCATCACTTACTGCCTTTATGAATGTAGGCAAGTTACTGGACCCCCGTGTGCATCAAATTCTTCGCTTGAATAATAAAAGCTACCTGGTAATATTGTGGTAAGATTAACAGATGAAATATGTAGGCACCTAGCCATAATTGCCAATCAATAGAAGGTTATGGCTAGGTCAATACTAAGTTTTTAAAAAAGTCCTATTTTTTTTATGTGATCTTGAGTCACTCAGTTGAGTCTCAAATTAATAAAATGAGTCTAATACGACCTACCCCATGGATTCATTCTTTTAGTTAGTATTTATGGAGCACTTCTGTTGTAACAGGCATGGTGGTAATTACTAGGAACACAATAATCAACATAAAAATACTGTCCTTTCCCTAATGGAGCTAAAAGTCCAAGGAAACAGAATTATTAAATAACTATAAATAGAGAATGACTGCTTAGAATAGATGTGGTAAGAGATTGTCTAGAAACTATAAAGGGAGAATGTATTTTGGATTGGGAATCAGGAGATGACTGTCAAAAGGAGTGACATTTAAACTTGGATCTTAAGAACGAATAGGAGTAGCAAAGCAAAGAATGGCATGAAGAAAGACAGAACATGTATAAAGGCTTTGCTGAACAAGTAGTTAATGGAGACAGACTATCCTCTAGGCCCTGAGGATATAGTGATGAAAAGATAGATCATTTCAGAATCTATGTTGCTTACATTAGTGAAGACTAAGGAAGAGAACATACTTAAATTACTGAGCAGAAGGCATGGCACAAAGGCAATACTCTACATATGGAAAACAACAATTAAGATCACTACAGCAAAGATAATAATTACAAAAGTAACAATAAATGTCCTCAGGGAAAAATCAGCTTTACCCATTGGAGACAAAATATTGTAACCATTTTTTGAACTTACTTGGAAGAAAAAAAAAATCCAACAACTTTGTTTCAGAAGACGACTTCTAAAATTCACATTAGGGTATGAAGAACTGGGTTACTATTCAGTCTTCCTTTAGATTTGGCATCAGATCTGTAAAGTGGCTATCTTGGTCTCTCATCCCATGCTTAAGTGGGAACAATTGCAAAGTGGTCTACCTCCCAAAATCCTGAGTGTCCCACTTCTGTAAGGGTGCAATGACCACTTGGCAGGGCTACAGCTGAAAAGATATTCAGCCTTTTGCTTAGGAACAGCTACCAGAGTCTCTGAAAGTCAGTGATTTTGAGTGCTGGGGCCAGTGGTAGGGAGGACACAAATTGAGAAAACCCAGAGGCAAGACAAGGACTGTCTTTTCCCAGCGATGAGGCATGTGGAAAAGACTTTGGCTAAGTCTCTCTCTCCTACTATACCTGAAATGCCACCAGAGATGATGGTTCTTTGGTTCAAGCAGAGCTATCTTACAAATATCTGGCAATTGAGACTAAGCATTCTGTGATCATAAAAGCAAAGAAACATTATTTTTCTTTATTTGCTTTTAGAGATTTGAATGACCTATTCCAATCTGTCCCTTTCTTTGAAGCAATTCAGACTCAGAGAAAGGAAATGACTTGTCCAAAGTCACACATTCTGACAGTGACAAATCCAAGATCAGAACCCAGATCTCCCTTCTATGATTTCTTCTCTTGGATCTTTTTTCTTTGAATCCACATTCTACAAATCATTTTATTTTCTGAAGTTATTTCTCCACCATTGGACAATAGGTAACTGCTATGATGTCAGTTCAGGAGCTGGTAGTTGGCACAGATTAAAAGAATAAAAGAGGAAAAGTTACTTGGAATGATTAACTACTTTCTCTGGCATTAGCCCCTTCCCAGCAGTTCCACCAAACCTCTGTAAATCTCTTCTCTGGCATCAATGACCAACTGATAATCAGTAGCAAGAGCAATGTCATCTTTGAGAGAGTATCTGGGGTTTAGAATCATCAAGGCTTTAAATTTTCCTTGCTGCCTACTTGTTTTTCCACTGAAATGCATTCTAGAACTCAGCCAGTGCCTCAAAAGATAACTTTCATAAAAGGGAGTAGGGAAAAATATTACAAATTTTCCCTGAACCTTTCTATGCCCTCTGACAGTCTGGGAAATGAGGTTTATGCTTTGACAAGCAATCTCTAGGACAGTCTGTTTCTTGGAAAGTTTATGCAATAATAGTGGTATCCTTTCTTTAAAGATATAAAAAATAACTGAGCCAACATTTCCTTAGGCTTAAAATTGTGTGTACATAGTGCTAGCTAACAGCTTGCTGCCAGCTACTCTTGACCTATAGACTTCTTTCTAATTGGCCCTATCTGGCACCTAAACACCTTTCTACCTTTTTGATAGGGCAATGAAGAAAATGGAGCCTAGACTGTCTCTTCATGAGAGGTGATTGTGAACTTTAGGATCCAATATTTTAATCCTGGTTCTCCCAACCCTGGCTGACCTGGTTATCTTCTCTCTAAGCCTCAATATCATTGTCTCTGGAAACAGTATTTTCTCTGATCTGTACAATGTTGTTTTATTTTTATTAGTTTCCAACTTTTTTTTTTAGTTTCCAACTTTAAAATAGATAAATAACTTTCACATAAATATCCTAACCTCTTCTAAAAACTGAAAGACCTAACCAACTGGATTAATAACCCCACAGGATAATCTGTAGAGCTCTATAGTGGTTGTCCAGTGTAGTAGGGTTGTGTCCACTTCAGTTCACTCGAGTCCTCGTCAGGTCTGTATTCCTCAACTTGGTTAACTATGCGAACCCAATAAGTCTTTTGAGCTTGTGACCCTGAAATCAGTAGTAGGTAGTTATACCGTGCAGAACATCACCTATTCTGGCAAAGCTGATCCATTTCAAAATATTATTGAATATATTTGATGTGTGGACTCTTCCCCTAACATCTCAAATTATAGCATTTTTGTAGTAACTCACATTTTCTATATTCTGCTTTTACATTTTGATTAATGCTGCTTAAGTGTTTGTACCTAGTGTTTCTATTCCATGTTACCCTTTGTCCATATTAATCATCATGATGCTCTATTTTGATAGCAATCTATATGATCCTTACCTGAAATTTCTTTTAGCATTTTTCCTAGCTTTCTCAGGTGTTCTTACATGTTAAGTCAAATTTGCATTCTTCAAGAAATTATGTACTGAAAACACATAGGATTGTTTGATCAAATAAATAGGCCTGTAGAAATGCATCCAATTCTTATAAGCAGCCATTTTCTTCATGTCACCTGTCAACAGATAAAATAAGAGGTAAGATTTTTATCTAATCAGGGGAAACTTGCCCATCAATGTCACCACAAAAATCACCCAACCAAACTTTGGGGACATCTACAGAAGCACATATTGGTACAACCAGGGCAGATATTACTCATGCTACTTTCATACTGGAAGGAATAACACATGGCCTCTCTTTCAGAGATCTCCTACTAAGGAACTACTTTGCAACTAAGACAATGCCAGATTTGTTGTCAGCAACATTGTGCAAAAGAGTTCCAAGGACATTTATAAGTAAGATCTGGAGGTCTGTCCTTTCAACATTCTGACCAGATAGTAAAGTCACTGGTGAAGGCATTTGATTCAGACCAAGTCATGGACATTCAACTATTTTACCAAATGAACTTTCACTGCATTACTTGCTTGTGTAAGTAGACTAGACATTTCAGTCAATTTGATTATTCTTTGGAGATCCATCCTTTGGATAGATCATAGGAGGCACATAGCCACCTAAACTTGTAGTTCATTCTGCTGTAGATGACTTTTTGATTGTCTGAATGCATTTTCACAAGAGCCAATGATATTGGCATCACATCCAATTCTACAGCAGGACACTTCCTAAAGCCAACATTCCTTATGAAACACCATACCATACCTTACCCTCTTCCCTTGAATCTCATTCTTCCAGGCCCAGTTAACATTCTACTAACTTGTTTTTCCTCGACTACCCAACTTGATAGTGGCTTCTCCTCTCACTCTTCTGCATTCTTTTTAGGATTTATCAATCATCCATGCATTGAATAACTTTGTATCTATAAAAAATTACTATCTGAGAAAAGGATATATAAGAGGCTCTGCTTAAAAAGAAGACTGAAGTTTTGTGGTAAACTGAACAAAAAATACATTTAATTGGGACTTTATCTCAAAATTAATACTTTATATTTTAGACAAGATTTAGATTTTTATGACTATGCATTAATGTTTAGAGTAATGAACAGATGAGTCAAAGGTTGGGGATGAAAATGGTGGAATTTTGGGGGGAAAAGGATGTAATAGCATGAAAACAACATCTTTTACTTCATGCTTACTATAATTTTTTTGCAACAGTATTTGTGAGCCTTATCAATTTATCCAAGAGCCCCTGTTTTACTTCTGATATTCAAGTATCCTTTTTCAAAGGCCCTGTTCCTCATCCTTGGTGATTCGACCCTCCTCAATTGACTGGACTCACTCTGTCAAAGCATTTATTTGCCAAAGAATTTGCAAAGTTTTCCAGCATCACTTTTACAGACAACAAAATCTTGCATCTTTTCCAAGATTTGTAACTTTGCTTTGCTAATCAATTGTTCATGCATTTCTATGTCTGACAATACATCAATAGAAGAGGCTGACTAGTAAGGCAGCTCTCTTTACATATGTGGACTGTGTTAAAAAAAAAAGTAAAAATCATTTGCTATTTACTAAATTCAGTGGCTTTCTTCTATCACGGTAGGTTTACTTAATCAAAAGATAGTAAAAGTACAATAATCGTGATGACAAAGATTGAGACCTTGAATTTCTTGATTTTTCTTCTTAAAGATTTTATTTATTTATTCATGAGAGACAGAGAGAGAGAGAGAGAGAGAGAGAGAGAGGCAGAGACATGTAGAGGGAGAAGCAGGCTCCATGCAGGAGCCCCATGTGGGACTCGATCCCATGACTCCAGGATCACACCCTGGGCTGTAGGCAGGCACCAAATGCTGAGCCACCCAGGCATCCCCAATTCCCTGATGTTAAGCAAAAAATGTCCCTATGCATGTGAAACAATTGGGAACAAATAATTTACTCCAATGATTCTTTAAAAAAGGCCCCTGGACCAACAGCATTACCTGAGACTTGTTAGAACATGTCAGAACGTTAGGAATGCAAACTCTTGGGTCACTGAGTCAGAAACTCTATGGGTAGAACCCAAAAATCCATATTTGAACTAGCTTTCAAGTAATTCTGATACATGCTGAATTTTAAGAACCATTGATTCAGTCTAATTTTGTTTTACTGATGAAAAAATTAAGACCCAGGGAAGAAAATTATTGAGTTCCAAAACAGGTAAGAGTCACATTCTTCTGATTCATGCAGCATTCCTTCCGTCCTTTATACAATATCCCCCAAAATATTATATCTACATGAGGCACATGAAGCATGCCAGGTATTTATTTATCATCACAGTTCTAGGAATAGTTTTTTTATTTCTATCTTACAGATCAGAAAGTGTTCAGAGGGAGGAACATTATAAGCCTTATTTAGTAAGGGGCTCTAGTCTATAGTCACCTTTATTTTTTTTTTTCAGACTTCCAATTCTAGTTCTTTTAACCAAACTACAGTATCTGATACACCTAACCACATCACAATTTTTCCAAGGCAGAAATATACCTTATTTATGCATTTTTTTTCACTGTCACATCATTCGAGTCACCATCATAGGATTAGTTTGACTCTTGGTGGAGGAAGAAGCATAGTATTTTAGAGAATGACTATGTCTTCCTCTATACTTCGTAGCCACAGTTGATTAAATTCACAACTTTTCTAAACTTCAGCAACAAATGCAAAAATCAACCTACATCAGATTGGCCAGATATCCTATTTTTATTCTTCATTGTTATGTATAAGATGCTTCTCATCGTTATATGTTTGGGGACTGACATTTGGATTTCTTAATATTTTAAGTGGTGTTCATATATTGTATTTGAGGCTTCAGGCTATGTTAACAAGTGGTACAATTTTAGAAATCTGAAAAAAATATGTAAATGCCATGTGGTAAGAGAATAATATGTTAAAATATAGATTCTCAATATAGAAGTATGGTTTCTCTTCTTAAAAAAAAGCTACTGGTAATAATTATCACTATCAATAACCACTAGCACCTATAAAGAGCCTACTATATTCTAAGAACTAGGCATTTTTTGTGCAATATCTCCTATAATTTTCACAATAATCTTATGTTTATTTTTCCCATTTTATAGATAAAGAAACTAACTTTCAGAGATTAAGTTGCCCAAAGTGACAGAGTCTGTAATTACACCACCAGGACCACTACTCCTGTGGCTAGATCTAAATCCCCATATCATGCTACTTCTCAAACCAATGACTTCCACTGTATTACCCATGCTTCAATAGCTCCTTTTTGGAGTCCCAAACATGCAGACTGGTGAGGCAAGGTCCCACCATCTGACCATAAGGCTTTTGAGATTTATTTAATGCATATTTTTTCAGGCTCTTTGTGCAAGTAGCAGTGTGGAGTTTGACTGGCTATACCCTGGTTCCTGATATGTGCCACAGATGGCAGACCTTTGTGATGGACATGACTGAGGCAGTCACAAAGTACAGTAATAGTATGACAAAAAAAGCTGCCAATCTAGGCAGAGGACATGGAATGCAAATCTAGGCTATATAGAGTGGCACAAATTATATTTTCATATTCTGTGCTGAAACTTCTTCTGAATGTCCATGGTTTTGGTCTCTACCACTTAACCAATATTTATTATCTTGTGTTGTTGACATCCTTCCCTCATATGTATACATTATAGTTCTTTTTTTTTTTTTTTACATTATAGTTCTTTTTTAAAATTAGATCCAGAGGTAGAATTTAGTGATTCAGCAGTTACATATAACACCCAGTGCTCATTACAACATAGGGCTCCTTAATGCCCATCATGGGGCTCCTTAATGCCTATCACTCAATTATCCCTCCCCCCCAGCAACTCTCAATTTGTTTCCTAGAGTATAACATATCTTATGGTTTGCTCTCCTCTCAATTTTTATTTTATTTTTCCTTCCCTTATGCTATGTTCATCTGTTTTGATTCTTAAATTCTACATGAGTGAAACTATATGGTAATTGTCTTTTTCTGATTTATTTCATTTAACAAAATACCCTCTAAGTTCCATTTGTTGTTGCAAATGGTAAGATTTCATTCTTTTTGGTGGCTGAGTAATACTCCATATGCATATGGAATATTATATATTATATGGAATAAAATATATGGATAAAAAATAAATAAAATATATGTATATCTTCTCTATCTATATAATAATACACATACACATTTTCTTTATCCATTCATCTGTTGATGGACATCTGGGCTCTTGCCATATTTAGCCTATTGTGGATATTGCTGCTATAAACATTGGGGTGTATGCGTCCCTTCAAATCACTATGTATCTTTTGGATAAATACCTAGTAGCACAATTTCTGGAACATAGGGTAGCTCTATTTTTAACTTTTTGAGAGAAATACATACTATTTTCCAGAGTGACTCCATCATATTGCATTCACACCAACAGTGTAAGAGAGTTCCCTTTTTTCTGCATACCCCAGTTATTAAATATGAGAAGAAAAGAAATATTTTAACATAGAAAAAAAGTATCTTAGAAATCAGATAATTGGGCAAATAGGAAAATGGGCAAAGAAAGGGAGTTTATAGAGAGTCAAATAATGTGGAAAAAAAAGCTCACCCTCCATTTTAGTTGAAAAAAAAATGAAATGAAAAAGATGGCTTAACATATTCCACCTATATAATTGGTAAAATAATTTAAAATTTACAATACTCAAGACTGGCCAAACTGTCAGACAATGGATATGTATACTCAGGAGTAAAATATATTAGTACTACCCATAGGTAATACATTTTTGTATTTTACTCTTTTTTTTTTTTTATCTCAACATAAAGTAAATAGACAAAACAGTACAGAGGATGATTTTCCAATATTTGTCCAAATTTTAAATGCATGTATCCTTTAATAGTTACAATGTTAGTAATTTTCCTATGGTTCTCTTCTCACAAATATGCTAAACATAAAAAGGAATGGTTAATGAGGGATCCCTGGGTGGCGCAGCGGTTTGGCGCCTGCCTTTGGCCCAGGGCGCGATCCTGGAGACCCGGGATCGAATCCCACATCGGGCTCCCGGTGCATGGAGCCTGCTTCTCTCTCTGCCTCTCTCTCTCGCTCTCTCTCTGTGACTATCATAAATGAATAAAAAATTAAAAAAAAAAAGGAATGGTTAATGAACAAATGTTTTCAATAGTTTAAACCTGGAAATAACCTCTACATTCATCCATAAATAAATGAATAAATACTAAGTACCTAGCTAAATCTCTCCTCCAGAAAAGTGTTTTAGAAAAGCTGTGGGAAAACATGAGAGCAGGGGTGGCTCTTCATCAACTCCCTATGGAATTCCAGAGACTACAAAGTTGAGTGGGGCCACAGCATGGGAGTAGCTACACAGAAATAAAAGGAATGATTCTGGAGAGGTAGGTTAGAGGGTCAGTAAGCACTCCCGGTTTCTTCTATAACTACCTCAAGACTGACAGTGTTTTGTGTCATTTGTGGATCACACACAGCTGCAAAAATTAGAAGCGCCCAATGCACATGCTCCCAACTGACGCTACCCAAGAGGACACTCTACCTTCTTGTTTCACTTCTCATACTGTAAACAAGTTTCTTTTTTGTAGCCTATTTAGTGTCACGTTTCCACATTTTTGTGCTTTGGGTAGGATATCACTGTTTAAAATAGCCCCCCTAAGCACAATCCTGAAGTACTGTCTGCAGTTCCTAAGCACAAGAAGGCTGTGATATGCCTTATGGAGAAAATAAGCTTTGTTCAGGCATGAGTTACAATGCTGTTGGCTATAAATTCAATGTTAATAAATATAAAATATATATTAAATAAGAAGCCTTTGAACACAAACACACATAAAACAAGGTTATATATTGATCAGTTGATGAAAATGTGAGCAGAGGCACTCAGGAATTTAACCCTGTATTTCCCCTAGGAGTAATGGTTCCATGGCTAAGTCAGTGCTCATGGGAACTTTATAGAACATAACCACTACACGTAATGAGAAGTGACTGCAACACAGACAAGAACAAGTTTCCACATAACTTAGAGGAATACAGAGCACTACTGAGCTGGGAGCCAGTTGGTCCTTTCCATGGGGTCTTGCGCTCCTCCATGGTCGCTTTATGAAAGTTGAATAGACCCCACCAGAGAGTTTTGATTGAGGGGTTTCTAGGCAATGGGCAGTCAAATTCAGGAGCTGGCTAGAGAAAGTGGTCAGACTTATGATCTACTGTACCAGCTAGAATAGAGATGGTCTAAGACAATAGGAATGTCTGACTGGGACCAGGTATAGCTGGATGAACCTCCTTCAACATCAGCACATGGTGCCTAGGAATCAGACTAGCCTACCTCCTCACAATGTAACCCATGAGAATCCAGATAAAGGCATAAGGGCCCTTCCATCTTGTTGATACGCCAAAAGCTGTCCTGCGGAAAAATAGGGAGAAACCCTAAAAGACCAAGCATCCACCCAACAAAATACAGTTCATCAAAGAGAAACTCTTTAAAACTAAGAGAAATCATCTTCAATCAGGAAGGGATTGCTCATTAGTAAAATGACAAATGTTTAAGTTTTCTCTCCTTTCCACCAACACCACCACTCCATCTACCAAGCACAGTCAGGAAAGAGTCTATTGGAAAATGAGATGACTTATGGAAACTAAAAACAACTCCAGCATACTATGTATTTGACATTATTAGAAAAAAATCTCCAATGCTGCCATGATTCTATCAAGTAAAGAGAAGCAGCTCTATACATACTAACATAAAGATATATCCAAAATACATATTTTAGTTTTTAAAAAGCCATTATATGTAATGGATATGAAATTAACTGTAGATTAAAAATAAATCTATATACATGTTTCCTATAAATGCATACAATATTTTTAGAAAGTTGCACAGAAAATGTTTTAAAAATACTTTAGACTTGAAGTTTTGACAAGGCAGGGACTCTGTCTTATACTAATTGTATGCTGTGCCCAGCAGGCTGCCTTACACATATAATGCATCTTTTAATATGTCTTGAAAATGAATAGGTAATTGAACAAAAATGAGAAGGGAGGAGCATCAGGAGGCTTTCTTTATATTTTTACATTCTCCAGTGTCTGTACTTGTAACATAAGCATACACTACATTCAGAATAATAATAGAAGAACAATCTGAAGTGATTATACCCATTTACCCTTCAAAGGCTATATAAGCCCCTTTCAGCATTGCAGGGATATTCTCCGTTCTCTAGTAATTGTTGTCTCCTCACATCACTTTCTCTCATACACAAAGACACTTTAAAATCATGTTTGTACCTTGGGACTAAACTTGGACTATAGCTTCTCTGACCAGAGGTAGCTGTTTGACATAGCCTATGCTGATCTGATTCTCTCCCTTATATACGTGAACTTGTATGTGCCTGAGACATTACATTTGAGAGTCTCTGAAGAGCTGAAATCAGAAGTTGTGTATTTAGAAGTAGCAAAGCAAGCCCATCATTGGGAAATAAGGATGAGGCAGACAGAGAGAAGCCTAGGAGCCATGAGAGGCACAGAGAGGGAATATTAGAGCTCTTGATCTCTTCCTATTTTCGTTCTCTTTTGGAGGGCCAGTTTCATCCCTACTCTAAGCTTTGGTGAGATACTCTTTTATAAGAAAATAACCAATATGTAAGGTAAGCTACCAGGAACTGATTTATGTTAATAGCCACTTTAGATCTCTGAGTAATGCATTTCCTCACTGCCTCAACAATAAAGGCCAAGCATCACTGTCCATATACAAAGCCTTATAGAAGACCTTTCAAGATTTGCCCCTCACCTAACTCATTAGCCTCTTCTTCTCCCTACTCCCTTACCCATCCCCTTCCTACACTGGCCTGTGATACCATTCCATCTTCTTCATCAGGTACACACTGACTCAGTTCAGCATTCATTTCTCTGGAGAAACTTTGTATGGCCATTGCAGTGATCACTACCACCCATTCCATGTCTGGCTAAAGACCCCAGTGCATTTCCCTCTGTTAAGGGTGCTCATCACACTGTAACACATTGGTCTTCCATGTATTTGACACTTCTAGACTGCAACTTCCTTGAAGATGAAGAGGAATTGGTGGTTTTATTCCCATTGGTGGTTTTATTACTAGTGTTTAACATGGTTAGTACTTTATGAATTCAATAAATACTGACTGAATTACTCTATGCCCTATAGAATCTTAGTTTCCTGCATTAGAAATATCTTATTTTGATGATTAGAATATCTAAAGAAATGCCTGAACAATGAAAAATTGGCCAATCTGATGCTTTTATATGCCCTGTAGTCCAAACTAAAAGTCTAAAAGGTGGAACTGATGGATATAGGGAATACACGCAGACATAAGAAACTCAAGATACACCAAATTGGAGAATTCCAGGGGAAGTGAGTTACTTATTTGAAACTGTTATTATGATAACCAGACATCAGACAGTAAAAAACAATGCTCATAATTGCAAGCTTCTCATAGCTATAGGAAATCCTATTGAATTGAGAAATATGAAATCTCTCAAAATAACAATTTTATCCCTGCTTCAATCAAGTTTTTGCCCTTTTATCTGTTTCATATATTGCTTCACTTAAAATGTTCTAATCTACTCTGCCTTCCCAGATTTAGAGATGAGGAAATGCAAATTTGGATAGAAGTGCTGTGACCAATGTCAGAGAGCCAATTAGCAGCTGACCTGGGAATAGAACTAAGTGCTTTCAGCTTCCTTCTTTGATCCAAACAGATTTTCTTCATCTTTAATAGAGAATTTGTAGCTCAGTCTCAGTATTCTTAGCCCCCAAGCCCACCTAGAGTCTAATCTTGCAGGCTCGCTGAGCTCTAGTCCCCTAGATAGCAGAGGTATGTAAAAGCCAAAAGAATTTTATTGGAAACCGATCTCACAGGCAGAAATCAAAATGACATCAGCTACAATAAATAACTGCAGTGTAGTCTTGAAGTAAAGGTTGGCTATGTCTCAAGCGAGGTCAACTTTTGGCATCCACGTGAAATAAATATAAGGCAGCTTATCTTTTTGAAAGCAGGAGACTATAAAAACACAATTGCCAGAATGGAAGAAAATTGAAGCTGATTTCCATGGCAACAAAAGAGTTACGTGGATGAAATAGGAGCCCATAAAAATCTATGTATGCTACACTAAAGGTAGAAAAATGGAAAGTAAACAACAGAGGATTGGCATTCATCAACAATTCCCTGAAAGAAGTTACCACTGAGAATCCTGGAGCCTAGAAGCTCGTAGGAAAAACACTCAACTAGAAACCCCAGGTCTGGTTATGGTAGTCTACAAACACCTCAATTGTTAAGGTCCTTTTATACCAGTGTGGACTGGATTCTTCATTTGTCATTTGGATATTTTCGTTGGCAAACTTTTAGGGATTCATTGACTCTCTAGGTGAAAAATTTGGGTTGAGATAACTCGATGCCTTAATGATGTTAGAGATCTCCCAAATCTGTCGTTTCTCTTTTCTACTAGCCTTAGTTCAGTCTCTCCTGCTGCCTCTTGCTCAGGGTCTTTCCCACTGTGTATGTTCTCTGCCACCCTGGTGGATTTGCTTTTCTAAAGCCAACCTGAATTTGGATCCATCAACAGCCTTTCTACAGATCCTCAATGCCGAACTTCTTAGCAAGACACATAAGCTCTTCATATTTTAACCCCTGGCACGCTCTCCATCTCCTATTATGTTCCCAGCACACTGAACCTGTACTTCTCCATAATTTCATGCTTTCTTGGGATTCCGGTCATTTGCACACACTGCTGTCATTGTCTGTACCTTCTGTCTCTCTCTGGTTCTCCACCCCTCTCTTGCCTAGCTTTCTTTTTTATAGTGGAAACACCTCCTCATGGAAGCCTCCACTGATTGTTCTATCCCTCTCCCTGGGCCAGATGTCTCTGAGAACACTCTTTGCCCACATTGATTACAAATGCTTTTTTATACTGTATTGCAATTGTCTGCTCACCTGCCAGTCTCCCTTACTAGGCTGCAAGCTTGTTGTGATTTATCTGTCATCATAACCCTGGTATCTGGTACACAGTGCAGATTCAATACATACTTATGGCCTGAAATGAACTAAAGATAAATATCTCCTATGAGCATTTTCCCAGGTTTTTTGTTGCATGCCTTCCCTAACTTGAAGCTCATTTGCTCTAGTGAAATCCCGATCCACTCAAATAGTTCAAACACTTAAGGAAGCTCTTTTTCATTTTCACTTTTTAGATTCATGTATTGCAATCTTTATGTATCCTTACTTTATGTATCGTTATTTAGAACTCCCAGAACCTCCAGGCAAGCTCCTGATAGCTTTTTCCTATTATTCAATTGCTCATGAAAGAAAATCTATAGAAACATAGAATCAAATACTCTATGTAACCTTTTGGTACTTACCCACTACCAGGAGCTGCCCCCCCTTACATTCAGCTAAATATATACAGAAAATGAGTGAAGGCAGAAAAATGAAAAGACCAAGAGAAAAGAAAGCCTATGGCCACACAATGCCTTATACACAAATGATCACAGCAGCTTATTTGTAATTACCAAAAATTGAAAACAACTCAAATATCAAAAGCGAATTCATAAACAAATCATAGAACACCACTATGAATAAAAAGGAAGAAACTAATACATGTAAAAAATAATCCTCAAGATAGTGTTGAGTGAAGAAAACAGGTAAAACAATGTACATACTGTGTGATTTCATTAATGATAGGTTCTATAAAATATGAACTAATCTATAGTGATAGAAAGTTCAGCAGTGATTTCCTGGTGTCAGGGAATGGGGAATGAAGGGAAGGAGAGATAATAAAGAGCCAGGTGGAATCTTTTGGAGGTGATGGGTATGCTAATTATTTTGATTTGATGAAGATTTTATAGGTATACATATACCCAAATTCAATTGTACCCTTTAAATATGTGCAGTTTATTATATGTCAATTACACCTCAATGAAGGAAGGAGGGAGGGAAGAAAGATAGGGAGGATTAAATTCATCGAAAAATTGCAACTATGATGTTACTTACAGGAAAAATAACATTTTACCGACATAAAGAAACATGCTTACTAAGGGATAGAAATCCCTTTGTGTGGATAAAAAAATGGGGAGTCCAGTGGGATTTTTCTACCTTCTAATCACAGGAAGATATTGATAGAACCACAACTTGAGCCACTAACTGGTTGGAAGCAACAAATCATTACCTCCCTATATTCCCCATATTTGTATGGGTGTGTGGCCAGGGGCAGGTGTCATGGCAAAACCCATTCATAATCCTTATGGTTCTGTATCATGAAAATCAAATCTCCATCTAATCAGGTATTTGAAGAAGCTCTAATCCATGGGCCCAATATACTTTACAGTTTCCTTTTCCACTTTCCCTTCTTTGCTATCTAATTGAAACATTCATGTCACTAAGGCTTTTGTTTTCCCAGTAATCAATTCCTCCTTTTCAACCTCTATATGGGAAATTACACAGATTGTCATTCACTTTGCATACAAAAATGCTCTATTTATATAGATAATTTAATTAACTTAGAGAGCTCTACGCAACTCAGATTCCATCTCCTTCTAGAAAGTGAAGTCTTGCAGTCTTCCCACCCCCTCAGACTCCTATAAGCAATGGTGGAAGTGATGGTAGAGATAGGATCCTTTAACCTAGATAAAGGAGGTAATCTTTGTGTGCTATTATTGAACTAGCCACTAGATTTTTATACATTATGAGAACAAGACTGTTCTGCTCACATTAGACTCGAAGTCAAATACAATGCAGGCATTGCCCAATAAGTGTAAGGTGCTGAAATTAGGCCATGATGTGGATCTGAAGTAAAGCCATATTGCTTACATAACCCACTATGCATTCTTGGATCTGCTTTCCCTTCTTTGAACCTCACCCTGGGAGATTGGTAGAAAAGGCATTAGTTTTCAGATTAGGAAATAGAGGTTTCTGGGATTGACTAATTCACTAGGCTTATAATATCCAGGATAGCACTCACCCTAAGACCTGTCATCCCTCCTTTCTTTGAATGTATATTGAAGACTGTGCTAAAAGATGGGGATCATGGTGAGCAAGAAGGGTACAGCCCCTTCTTTTGTGGAATTTAAAGACAGGGGAAAAAATAGAGTGAAATGCACAGTTACAAAGTCCCAGGATGTCCTAAGAAAGGTATAAAAGGTCAAATAGCCCAGAAAAAGGTGGGAGAATGGGAGAAGGTGGAGGGGTAGGAAATACTTTTCAGGAAGGATAATAAGCTGAGGCCTAAAAGATGTGCAGTAATTGACCACCAGTTGAAGGGGTGAAGGGGATAGTATTCTAAGTACAGTTCTGACATTTTTTATATGTTTATATAAATTAGTAAATTGTGGATTTCCTCAAAGTGTAGTTTCTGTTGGAAAAATCTACCCATCTTGCAATAGGTCTATGGTTTGTCCCTGACATATTTCTTTTTTATTTAAAAAAAAATTTATTTAAATTCAATTAGCCAACATGCAGTATAACACCCAGTGCTCATCCCATCAAATGCCCTCCTTAATGCCCATCACCCAGTCACCCCAGCTCCCCACCACCTCCCCTTCCGCGCAACCCTTTGTTTCCCAGAGTTAAGAGTCTCACATGGTTTGTCTTCCTAATTCTTCCCCAATTTCCCTACTTTCCCTTATAATCCCTTTCACTATTTCTTATATTCCCCGTATGAGTGAAACTATATCATGATCGTCCTTTTCTGATTGACTTATTTCACTCAGCATTATACCCTCCAGTTCCATACATGTCAAAGCAATGGTGGATATTTGCCTTCCCTGATGGCTGAGTAATATATGTGTGTGTGTGTGTGTGTGTGTGTGTGTATAATATATATATGTGTATATATATGTAATGGAATACATATATAGTTGTGAGATATATATAGATATAGATATAGATATATATCACATCTTCTTTATTCATTCATCTGTTGAAGGACATTGTGGCTCCTTCCACAATTTGGCTACTGTGGACATTGCTGTTATGAACACTGGGGTGCAGGCATCCCAGTGTTTCACTACATCAGTATCTTTGGGGTAAATACCCAGTAGTGCAATTGCTGGGTCAATTGCAGTAGTGCAATTTGGGTCAAATAGAGGGTAGCTCTATTTTTAACTTCTTCAGGAACCTCCATACTTTTCCAGTTTGAATTCCCACCAACAGTGCAAGAGGGTTCCCCTTTCTCCATATCCTCTCCAACATTTGTTGCTCCCTGTCTTGTTAATTTTAGGCATTCTGAAGGGTGTGAGGTCATATGTCATTGTGGTTTTGATTTGTATTTCTCTGATGGCAAGGAATGTGAAGCATTTTTTCCTGTACTTGCTGGCCATGCCTGCCATATTTCTGAGCCTCCCTGCGTTCTTAGGTAACCCATAATAGTATTTAAAACTTACTTCCCATTCTTCAGGCAAATCAGATCCAGTTACTCATCTGTGTAGAGGAGAAATAAAACCTGCTAAGCAGATAACTTTTTTTCTGAAGTAGACTGTGGTTACATAGATCTGCAATTTTTAGATGTACAAGGTAATTTCTATTACCTTGAGGCTGGTGTAATATTGTTAAAAAAAATAAAAGATATTTACTGGCATTTTAACAACCCTTAATCTGGGTCTTAGTATGTGACACACTGAGTATAAACATCTTCCATCTACTGTCTCATTTAATCCTCTCAATAATCCAACAAAAAAGTTCTATTATCATCCCATTTTAAATAAATAAATATTAGTTAATTGGTACTCAAACATAGTTCATCCTATGTACAAGGCAACTAAATGTAGGAACTAAAATTTAAACCTCACCTTATCTATGTTAGTTTCCTATTGCTGCTATAAAGAATCATTGAACACTTTAGTGGCATAAAACAACACAAATTTATTTTATAGTTCTAGAGGTCAGAATTCTAAAATGTGTCTCTCAAGGCTAAAATCAAGTTGAAGGCAGTGCTGCATACATTCTGTTTTTCTTCCATTGACCTGAAGGAAGAATCTGTTTTCTTGCCATTTCTAGCTCCTACAAGTAGCCTGCATTACTCGGCTCATGGCCCCCAGCCAGCAACTGTATCACTTCAGCTTCTACTTTTATTATAACATTCTTCTAGGACTCTCTTGTCTCCTCTCTCTTATGTTATTGTTACTACATTGAGCCCACATAATTTAAAATAATCTCATTTCATGATCCTTATCTTTATTATATCTTCAAAGTCCCTTTTGTCATGAGAGGTAACATAGTCCCATGTTCCAGTAATTAGACTGTGGACATATTTGGGGGGGGACCAGGGAGGGGATGCATTATTCAGTCTACTATATTGTCTTTTCCCACCATCCTATAGGGTATGATATTAATTGGTGACACAGTGATATGGTTCTAATTAATGATGCCCATGACAAAAAGTAACCTAATTTAATCTTACTGGTAAAAACATCTTTCTCTGAATGGCTTCTGGAACTTGGGGAGACAATTCAGGTAATCAGACCCATAGATATGTCCCTGACTCTATAATGGCTTCTCCCATTGCAACAATCATATTCATCTTCACATTTGGTTGTATCCCTTCAGACATTTTTGTAATTCTTCTCCAGCCCAACCTCCCCCATTCCCATCACCATGACAACCCATGTCTCCTGATGAGTAGCAGAAGTATCAGCAGAAATCTTAAGAGAAGCAAGCCTACAAATGCTACAAATCTGAGTTTATCTTGCCTTATGAGCATTACTGGGACTCCTAGGATGATATATGTTAGGTCAACTAGTTTTGGGGAAACCAGCCTCATTCAGATAAAATTACAAATATTAATGGAAGAACACTACATCAAGAGTCAGTGACCTACATTCCAGTTCCAGAGTCAAATTTTGGCACTCTGCTTCATTAGCTGGACAACTCACACAGCTGCTCTGAGCCTCAACATCCTCAGAAGTGAAATGAGGTGAATAACCTCTTCTTTTCTTCCCTCCCTTCCTCCCTCCTCAGACTGGTGAAAAGACCAAATGAAATCATCAACACAAAAGTGCTTTGCAAGCTGTAAAATTCATAGCTAGATGAGCAAAAAGTATAATAATTATCGGCAAAGACTCTACAAGGTACTGTGAGAAATATGTAAGGCATAGCTTTAGCTTCTAAAGGAATCTACAGTTTGATAGAGGTGAAGTCATGGACACAAATTAACTTGATCATGTAATCCCTTCTTCTTTTTTTTTTTTTAAGATTTTATTTATTCATGAGAGACAGAGAGAGAGAGGCAGAGACACAGGCAGAGGGAGAAGCAGGCTCCATGTGGGAAGCCTGACGTGGGACTCCATCCCAGGTCTCCAGGATCAGGCCCTGGGCTGAAGGTGGCGCCAAACCGCTGAGCCACCCAAGCTGCCCACGTCCCTTCCTGATGCTAAGGTTATTCTAAACCCCATCTAGGCACCCTTATCATGGAATACTGTTCATCCAAGAAAAGACTGGGGGCATCGTGTAACTTGAGATATTTTGGTCATGGATTTTTCAGTAAACTTTTAAATCTCCTACTTTAACTCCAATAATAGCTAAGACTTACTGAGATATTCTATTAGTGTTGAGTTTTTCTCCAGTCTTGATATCCATTCCTTAGAATGGAAGCCCAACTAGTGGGCTTGTCTTCATTCCTTTGATTCACTTTGTCCCTGGGTGGAGTGGAAAGATTCTTATTGACAAATTTGACTAGAGAAATTAGGACATTTCATCCATCTCTTCCTCTCCCTTCTTAAAGAACACAAAATCTCCTCTGCTCTTCCATGTCATCCTTGGTCCAGGAGGCTTCCCTGTGAAGGGGCCTGCCTTGGACAAGCACTGCCATGACTGAGGACCAATTCTGAGCATGCAAGTGCATCTGTAATTAGACCTAAAGCCACACTCTCCAACATGGCCTATCAGTAGATAAGGTGGTATTTTAGTCTCTAGTGTTTCTTTTATTTCTCAACCTATTCAAAATAGTGCAGGAGAGGTTGCTGTAGGATATCCATGAATATGTTCCAGGAGTCATACTAATTATTTTCCATGAGCTATTTAATGTAATACACATAAGAATCTCCAAAGTATGTAATATCATCTCATAGGGTTGGGGAAATTGAGGTAGTTGATATAGCTTACCCAAAGTCTCTCAGGTAGTAAGTGAGAAAGTTATAGGAGCCAAACCCATGTCTTTCTAAATCTGACAACTGTACACCAAGCCAAGCTGGCTGTACATAAGATTCATCATGGAGGAAATTCTCTGATTTCTACCAGGAATAATTAGACCCCAGTAGAACCAAAGCAATGATCGGGATTCAGGAAGTCTATTTCCCCCTTTTTTTTGTTCCTTGTCTGCTATATTACCCCCAAATTTTCATTCCTTGCATGTACAATATCATTAATACTAATACTGGGTCTACTTAGGGCCTGGTGGTGTAATGAGCAAATGAGAGGGTGAATATATGGACCCTTTGAAAACCTGATGTTTTGATGCTAATAAAGATGATCAGGACTCTTGCAAATATGCCCTTAAGATGTTAGGCAGGCAAACTATCAGGAACTGAATATTGAAATTGAAATTATGGTTTAGTACAAACTCCTGACTCCTGAGATTTTCAGCCCATCAACCCTACTGCTATTTTGCCACTTTTGCACAGGTTCCAGCCCCATCGGGACCCATTCTCCTCCGTAAAAAGAGATGTGATACATCAAATGCATGGCCTAGGACCACAGTCCTCAAGTCTGAGCTTAGTTACTGACAATTGCAGTGTCCATTCAGCTTCAGAAATGTGACTTAATATCTATGTAATAGGCACAGGATTATAGAAGTCTCTATATGTTCTTTTTATAAAGATTCATAAACCCACAATCCTCATCTCAGTCATAATAATGAAGCCTGAAATTAGGTTCTGACATTGCAGATGGGTTATATGTCATGACTGAAGCTTCTCTAAGTCACCAGAGAATTAAATAATTAATTAGGGAGCAATAATACTCTACCCCAAAAATCTCAATATTAAAGCTAAATAGTCTATTGATTTATTTAATTTTATCATCTCTGCTTGAAAAACCAAGCAAAAAAAAAAAAAGAAAAAAAAAAAACTACACCCGTGATGAAGACAAATTAATACTTAAACAGAGTAAAATGACTCAAGGTACATTTCAAGTAAGACTCAAATTGGTCTTTAATTCGAACAAAAAAAAAATTATGAGGAAAAACATAGCCAGCATATTTGGTTTATATCTTTTTAAAAATAAACTATCACTTTTGGTAAACTGATTACTTGCTATTTGATATTATCTTATAGATCCCATGACATTGCCGATTGGCCACTCTATCCACTAAATCTTGAACACTAGCTCTAGGGAGAATACCAGATATGTAAGAATGGAATTTACTACTGCCTCAAAAGTGATGAATTCTAATGTAGGATTAGACTGCTTTGGTAGGTGCTTTCTTGGGGTGAAGCTCACCTCCTCACCGCTGTGACTTTAGGCTTAGCTACGTGATTGGCCTGACTCATGGAAAGTAACAATGTTCCAGTTACTTGTGGAGGCTTTAAGAGATCTCCTATAGCCTTACCCCAGCCCTATGATCTCCTGCTCCCTGCCATGAGAACAGCATGAAGCCGTTCCTTCAGTCTGAGCCCTAAATAAGATTATGGAGAACTTAGCAGAACAGTCTACAAAATGCATGGGACCTATTGAAAAATTAAAATCTAGTGCCCCTTGTTCAAAAATTAAGAATTTTAAGAGAGTGGCAACATAGCATTCAATAAAAGGCTTAGCATAACACCCTATATGACTGTGCAGTTTATACATCCATTAAGCCAGCCCTGCTAGGCAGAGCTCCAACTGAACCACAGGTCTCACATGATGTGAGCAAGAAATGTTCGCTGTTGCACTCAAGTTTTGATGTTGTCACTAAAATTTTAGAGTTGCTTGCTGTAGCAGATGTTAACTAATATAGCAGACACCTAAAATAAGAATGTTTGTTACCATGTCAAACTGGAGGCATTGGCCCCAAGACAGGCAGCAGCTACTCAGTTCCTGCCAGCTAGGTCCCTACCCCTGCCAATATTCACCCTTAGTGCATCCAATCTCCCTGTTTTTCAATACTAGGTGGAAATCCATATTTTATGCAAAACATCTCCATTTTTAAGCATGGGTAACTGAATTTTTAAATATATTATACAGGGAAAATAAAACATGTCTGTTGTCTAAGTCTTATCATTAAACAGTGCGATTTATTTTCTGGTATTCTTTATTGGTATAAATATAAGGTGGTTCAAAATGAGGAGTTAAACAGACCACTACATCATACTCTACCAGTCTACAAGTAGGTTCCTCAAAAGCCAGAGATTAGTCTTTAGGTAAAGTCACAGGATAAGAGGAGGAGATCATCATTTAAAATGCCATGCAGGTGAGTAGTCTTGTCCCCTAAATCCTGAACATAAAATGAAGAGGGTTTTCAAGGAATTTAAGAAAGACTGGGAGAACATAATAAAAGTGGTCCTTCAAATAAGAATAAAGTCAGAGAACTCACTACTTCAACAAGTAAGGTAAGTCTCTTACACTCATGTATAAACACACACACGTGTGCATGCATTTATTAATTATTATTATTATCATTATTTGAAAGGATTCAAAGGAGGGGCGCCTGGGTAGCTCATTCTGTTAAGCTCTGACTCTTGATTTCAGCTCAGGTCATGATCTGGAGGTCTCTGGATCCAGCCAGTGTCAGCTTTGTGCTCAGTGGGGAATCTTTTTTTTTTTTTTTTTTTTTTTAAGATTTATTTAATTATTCATGAGAGACACAGACTGAGAGAGAGAGGCAGAGACATAGGCAGAGGGAGAAACAGGCTCCATGCAGGGAGCCCGATGTGGGACTCTATCCGGGATCACCACCCTAGCCAAAGGCAGGAGCCCAACCGTGGAGCCACCCAGGCATCCCTCAGTGGGGAATCTGTTGAGATTCTTTCCCCTCCCTCTCCCTCCTCCTCTCCCCCTACATGCATGCATGTGGGAAAGCATGCCTGTGCACTCTCTGCGAAATAAATCTTAAAAAAGATTCAAATGTAATTTGGCTTGAATTTTACCTGTGTCAAGATTCTTAGCTTTGTTACACCACAGTTCTCTCCACAGAAAAAAATGATTTTAATAGAACCTATCCTATAGGATTAAGAATGAAAATGATACATATAAAATTTTTAGCACTGCATTTTCCACATAGTAAGCTTGGCTATTATTTAATATTTATGGCAGTGATTCCATCTGATTTTACTTACCATTGTATATCTAACCCCTAAAACTGTGCCTATCATATAGATAGCTACTAAATATTTGTTAGATAAGAAAAAATATTAAGTCCAATAAGCATTCGTTGAGCTGTTACCAGCCCTTGTGAAAAATGCAGAGATAGCTAAGTCGAAATGATGGCAAATATTATTTCATCTACTGAATATAAATTCAATATATTCAAATATGCTTGATTCTATTTAATAGAGCCATTTCCTCCCTGATTGCTAACACAACTCCAATTTTACTCAGCAGTCAGGCAGATGGCAGTGTGCTCAGCAAAGATAGACCCTTCCCCCAATCCCAGGGGACACATTCTGACTGATCTAAACTTAAATTGATCTAAACCAATGGTAACAATCCCATTCCCCTTTGCCAGTCATTGATTTGGAGCAAGCATGTGAACCAGCTCTGGCTAATGAGACACAGAGGAATTCTAATGGAGAACTTCTGGGAAGTATTTTCTTCCTAGATAAAAACAGGCTTATAGAGACAATATACCTGCTTCCTCCCTCCTATCCTTAAATGTTGACCTCGAGGAGGTGCTGTTTGCAGCTGTTTGCAGCCATCTTGAGTCCATGAGGAGAAAATACAGAGTCACAGAAAAAGAAAATTCACTTGTTGAGCACCTAAATTAAGCAATCCTGGAACTCTGTTAACTCAGAACTTCTGTTAAAAGAGATAAATATTTTATCATACGAGCCAATTTTAGTTGGGTGTCCTGGGTTTTTGTGTGTGTGTGTGTGTGTGTGTGTGTGTGAACTCAAAGCATCCTAATTATACAATAATCCCTACCTTGCTAAAGTTTAGACTCTAGAGAATGAAGATAGGTACAGAAAAATTTATTGGATGAAGTATGTAGTGTTAATTGTCACAAGAAAGAAAAAGCTAAAATGCTATGGAAGCCCAAGGGCAGATGCCAGCACTTCCAGTTGTTTTGTCTATCTTGATGGGGAAGGGGTGGAGCAATAGGGTCAAATGAAAGAATCAGGAAAGACTTCAAGACTGAGAAAGAGCTTTTGAAATGAAATCTCAATGATGGGTAAAATTTTAATAGGCAAAGATGATGCACTTGTTGTAGGTAGGTAATACATTAGAAGCAAGATGTAAAGATAATACAATGTATATCTTGTGAAATAGTCATCGATGACAAAGACATAATGGATTACTAAGGAATACAATTGTATTTTTTAAAAAATGAACAAAAACTAACTGTGCAAAGGGGTAATTTACCTTATAAAGTAGAACAAGAGATATCCACACTGAAAAAGCATGACCTACCCACATATATAAGAGAATTGTTGTTCGTCAAAATTAATTATAAAAACTTGGGACTTCTACAACTCTGGGGGTATATTTAACATCCGGGGTTGACATCAAGTGCTATCCAACAGTATCTTCCCACAAGAGGCAGACTTTAGGAACTAATGGTCCATGAGTCTGATTAGGAATTATACAGGTAATTTATAGGCTTTTCTATAGTTCTAGCTGACAGCTCTGGGTGAAAGAGGTAGCACAGTAGTGATGATAGGTCTGTGTCTTCTCCACTGACTCTCAAGCTTAACCCTTAATCATGGGAGATTTTAAAATCTATATCATAAGCAAGTAACTATGATAGTTATGAATGACAGACAGTGAGATAACTGTGCTTGTAGTTAATATGGCCCAGGTTTCATTACGTGGCTCTCTTACAAACCATATAACTTGGGATAAGTTAGTTAACCTTAATGCTGACCTTAGTTTTTCTGTGTGAGGTAAATGCAGTAATTATGTGCACATAAACATCAAGTGCAGTGTTTGACCTCTTCTAAACATTTCATGGTTCTCGTCAGAATGATGGGAGAAAAGAATAGTCTGGATTCATGAAGATATCAGAACAAAATTTCGTTGGAAAATGAAATGGCAAGTGACATCTATCGGAACCTAGAAAACAGGAAATAATTATTTGTTTTCCAGATAAAATTACAATTATCTAGCATTGAGAAAACAGTACATCAACAGTACACATACCCAGAAGGCTTATAAAAATCTGTCATTGAAGACAATGATATTCAGCAGAAGAGAGAAAGGAAGAAAAAGAGGAGCGGGACAGCTGGCATTTCTTGAACACATGTAGGTCAGGCACAATGATAAACAATTTATATATGAAGCATGCAACAACTACCCTCTGGGGTAAGCACTATTACTGCTCATAGTTTACAAATGAAGGAAAATTAGGCTGAGAAAGTAAGCCTCCTCCCGACTTACTGAATAAACTGTGATTCATAACGAGCCACACAGCCGCTCCCTTGTTACGTGATCCCAGATAGAATGAGACCTGTGTTCTCTGTCACCAGCTCCCAGTCAGTGTCCCTTCCAGCTATAACATTCTGTGATTCTATATATTTTAAGAGATTTCTCTCTGCTACAACTGCAGCTTCAGGTGCCAGATATTTTTTCATCTCTACAGAAACAGACTGAAAAGAAAATATGTATATAAACACATTTTCCTTTTCAAATTTAGTCACTTGTGTTATGCTTACAAATTGTATCCATTTATTATTTTAAGCACAAACTAAACCAAACCTCCAAACCAGGCAAAGAGTAACAGCACTGATGTGCACTAAGAAAATTTGTAAACCGAGGTCTCTCTGTGGGTGGTTAAATTGCTATTTAAAAACCATTTAGCAGTAGGCAGCCCAAGGGGGAAAAAAATAAGAGAACGTGGAAGAGACAAGTCCTTTTCCCCTCCCTATGAAAACAATCTTTTGTGCTGCATTTACTAATATGATTATTTATTTAGTCAGTAGAGACGGAAGCTTTCATTAAAAGGGATAATAGAGTTGAGGGTTGTAGAATCATCTTAGTTCATAAGGATATTAAATCTGATATTCAAATAGGCTTTAGAGTTAGACATGGGTTTGAATCCTAGCTGTGTAGCTCTGGACACAACTGTAAAATGAGAATCCTAGTACCCACATTTCAGAGTGAATGTGAAGATTGAATAAGATAACACATGTAAAAGGCCCACTAGATAATGAGGACTCAATAAATATTAACTGTTAGAAAGGGGAGATGAGTGAATCAAGGTTCCTTAAACAAGCAGACACACAGAACCACAGGGTAAAGAGGAAAAGAACGGAATGAGTTCTAGCAGCAAGAGAATCAGCAATGCACTTGTACTATGTGATTTTTATACAGCAAGGTCTGTCCTCCTGAATGTGCACAGAGAGAAGCAGATGGAAGCACTGATGTAGAGTTAGGATATTTTGGAGGAAAATGATGGATGCCAACACTGAAGTCCATAAGGGTGAGGTAAGCAACTCCGCTGGTTAGGAACCATCTATGGAAAGGTTTGTGAAAAGAGCATTTAAGACAGAGCAGGCAACAAATGCAAAGGCCCTGAGGCAGGATTAAACTTGGCCATTTTCTAAGAACAGGGAGAAGGTAGTGGGGCCTAGAGAACAGTAGGTGAGGAGGTATGTGTCATGTCTTGAGATAAAGTCTAGAGGAGGGCAGGGATAAGTCATATATAGGTTACCTGAAGAAACAATAGAGAACTTAGGTTTTAGTCTCAATTCATTGGAATGTCATTGGAATTTTAAGAATGGGAATGACGGGATGTGGTTTAGGTTTCAAATGCACAATGAGCATTTGAACAGACTGGGGTGGGGCACAAGAGTATAATGAGAGAGGAAAATTTATGGGATCATTACCATAGTCCTGTGGAGGATTATAGAGGCCTCCACCAGATGATACAGAGAAGAGAGGTGAACAGTTAGTTCCTGGGTAATTTTGTAAGTTATGCTGTAAGAACCTGATAGTTGACTAGATGCTAGATGGAAGGGGAAGAAGAACAAGATGGACATCTAGGCATTTGAAGTGAGCTATAAGGTGAAGTGTAATTCTCTTTACTGAAATAGAAAAGCAGGTTTGCAAGGAGAAATCAAGAGTCCTCCTTTTTATATGTTGAATCCAAGATGTCAGAGTTCCAAGTGGAAATGGATGTCAAGAAGGCAATTAGATAGATGTTGCGTTCAGAGAGGAAGAGGTGCTTGAATATATAAACCTGGGAGCCAGTACGTGGATAGTTCAAGGCACAAGTTCAGGTGAAATCAAACAAAATTTGAGAAAGCCTAGGTAAGAGACATGTGGAGGAATTCTCATGTAACACCAATACAACTGCCAGAGCTCAAAGGAGGCTTGTTCACCTCCCTCCATGTTCCATGCACATTTTTATTTATTTTGCTCATCCTGGACCTATTCCATGAAACATTTGCCTCCCCAAAACATTGCTTCTGGTCTTCACAAATCCATGAATACTTCAGCGGCAAGCATGAAACTGGCAGATACCAACACGTGATGATCTTTCCTTCCTCCAACTCCCTTGCCAATAAGGATGGCAAGGCATGCTGATCAACCAACTACGAGATGCCATGCATACCATAACTATTTGATGAAGAGATGGGGGAAACACACGCATTTTCAGTGTTGCCAATTGGGCAACAGCTCTGAGAATAGAAAACAATTTGTCCTTCTTTGTGTCCATTTTGTTCTACCATATTGTCAAAGGGGATCACATGTGCAATGCTTATTTCCACAGTGAAATACAAGTTCTTCAAAATCAGGGATCAAAGAACTCAGCAGGCCATTAGGTTTGCCTTGAGTAAGTCACTTAACCTCTCTACAGTTGTGTTTCCTCAATATAAGCATGATACTTCTCTCTTTCACCACCCAGGACTGCATGAACATAACAATTGATGTTAAAGATGAAAAAGGACTTTGAACACACACCTACGTAGGAAGGGGCTCATAGAAAGTCATTTTTCAAGCACAGGGTCCTTACAAGGTCCAGAGTAGCATTTTGTTCAACCACAAAGAATTATATTTAGAAAGGTCTTTTTCCAGGGGAAAGCTCACCATATTGTTAAATTACTTGGTGGAACTAAGAGCTTTATTAAGTTCAGGCTCATTAAAAGTTACCAGATTGTTCTAAGCTTTAGTCCAGATGTTAAGTTTTTCCTTTCCAATTTCCACAAAGAAATTTAGAAGGCCATCCTGCTTAGGGTGTCCTTCTTATTTTAATAGTTTCATTGATCTAGGGAATTATCAGAAACAGGGGGAGAGGATTATAAACCATCCACACTAAACCTCATTAAAAAAATAAATGCTCAGGGAGGTGATGCGACTTGCCTATTAATTCTCCAACCTACCTCCCCACCCTATCCCCACCCTCTCTCATTCTCTTTCTTTCTCTGTAGGTTTTTTTTTTTTTTTTCATCCACAAAACAATACCTAAAAGTGAAAAAAGTTCCTCAGAATTCTAGGATATCAAATTTGGAAGGGAATTTAGCAACTAAAACAACAACAAAACCCCCACAACATATATACTTAAGAGTCTCCTCTCCCCCTCCATATTTTTCTACTTCTGATAAACATTTAACAGAAAGAACTTTTCTTCTAAACCCCCTTTACAGAGCAAATGTCTTTAGCTAACTAGTGATTTGCAAGCTTTGTGGATTCAAGGATATATTATACTCTCTTAAAAATAGCTTTTGTTATGTGGGGTATATGTCAATATTTGTAATTAAAACAGAATTGTTTATAGATTAATTCATTTAAAATTATATTTCAATCTGTTACATGTCAATATCAAATTTTTAAAAATACTAACTTCTAAAATAAAAAATCTTACTGAATGTGTCAGTTGCATTTTTGCAAAACTCCTTAATGTTTGGCTTAAGAAAAAAAACTGTATTCCTATATTTGTTGAGGTAGGTTATTTCTATCGAAACATAAATAAAATCTAATCTTACAAATATATGTAGTTGTTAAAGGGAAAGATATTTTAATTATAGCATTTTCAAGATAATTATGGATATTCTTTAATCCTACACTAAAACTCAACAAGTGGTAAAGTTTAGGGCTTTGCATTGTGAAATATGAAACTCTAATAATAAAATTTGGTACTTACTTATTTTATTAAAACCCATTGATTATATTATACTTTGAATTATCTTTTACTTATGCATCATGATTTTGTAACATCATGTATGTGGAAAATCATGTTTATCTGGCTGATGCAAATCTTGTAAATGTCGACATGTTTTGTTACAAAATAGAAAAAATCATTTCTTAATACTACCTCCAGTCTCAAGAGAATAATCTAAAACCAAGGAAACTGTTAATCTTACTGGCAGAGGCAGATTTGAGTTTTCTAAAATTGTACATTTTGCTTCAAGTTCAAGATTTTATCATTGGCAACAAATACTACCAAGTTGTTTTCCTCAAGTGACAAGCTCACTTTGTTCATTTTTGAGCAAATGTCAAGCAAATACCTCAGTTTGCATAACCATGGTTTGCCATTTTTTTCCCACTTAAATGGAGCTCCACAAAAAAAGCTGTTAGTATGGCTTGTAGTTCAAATAACAGTCAGAGTGATTCTTCCTTAGATAACTATGCTGGTGCTTTACATATACTTCCAATCCTATCACACAGAGTATCATAAAGATGTGTCCTCAAAGGTCTAGATTAAATAATACTAATTTTTACTGCCTCATGAAGGACATTACTAGGTGAAACTAGTTTTTTTAGAATTTTTTTTTTACATTGCAAGTGTGTGCTATTGAGAAATGCAGTGATTCCTGGTATGGTTTGCTGCCGTTGCCTTGACTTATGTGCTAAGGTACCACAGGATTTTCACATCATTGCTTTTGCATCATTAGTCAAAATCAACATGCTACAAAAAGAGAGGGGAAAAAAATGTCTTGGTGTTGTTACAAACCACACTTTGAGAACTGCTGGGCTACACAGAGATGCAGTTTCTTGGGAGGAAAATGCTGCCCTTAAGAATGGGGAGGGCCTTGTGGAGAGGAGGGAATTTTGATAGAGATTTTCAATGACCAAGATACATATTCTCATGTGATCATTCAAGGTAGCACTTTTTATTTTGGGGTCATGGAGCAGAGACAAATACATGTAAAAGAATAAGATATTCTTCCTCAACTTCCCTACTCAGAGAGCGGAGACAGTCAAATATCTCTCTACACAAAGACCTGAAATCTAGCATCTTTTCCCCCAAGAGATAGATTTTCAATCAATGGAGCTGAATAATCGCTTTGACTAAAACCAGCTCTTCTGTGCAGCTTCATACACACTACATACTATTTTAGGGACCTGAGGCATCATCTTCCTTGTGCCTCACAACAAACCTACACTGTAGGAAATGGTTTGTGATTTACAGGATGGCTCTGAAAGGTTCAGCAACTTGCCTAAAGCTACACTACTGGATAATGGCAGAACCTGGATTCATTCCCATGCATCTAACTTCACAGTCCATTTTATCAAAATGGAGCCATCCTTCCTTCCATACATAATTCTCTGGCTGATTTGCCACTAGAATCTGGAAACAGTCCCATCCAATAGGAGAAATCAATCTCCTCTGGACCTTCATAGAGGAAAAAGTGATATGGCCTGTTATTTTTAATGGCTCCAAAGAAAGGGAAGTTCCTGTATTAGCATAAAAATGAAGTCCTTGGTAATTACATACTAAAAGATTTTATGCCTAAATCTTTCATTGGGCTCCTTCTCATCCTGTTATTAATGTTACTCATTTTCTACTAGCAAATAAAGGGAGTCTCAGGTACTCTTGGAGGGAGGCAAAGCCAGAGAAGGTGTAGTTTGCCCAAATCCTAGCCCTGCAACAACTTAGTGTACTCTATCCACAAATGTACACTCCAAGTCTGTCATATTGGAGGTACCTCATTGTCTAACCATACTGATTGCCTGTCATTCTCCATCAGCTCCAGGCCTGTGCCATGCTATCTCCCAGACTGGAATAGCTTTCTTTCTGTCCCCATAGTGGTTAAGCCCTAGTCACTGTTTAGTTCTCAGCTTGGATGTCTGACTGTCCTCCAAGAAACTTGTTGGAGTCCATTGGTTGGAGCCAGGGGGCCCTTCTGTCTTTTTTTTTTTTTTTTAATTTTTTTTTTAAATTTTTATTTACTTATGATAGTCACAGAGACAGAGAGAGAGAGAGAGAGAGAGGCAGAGACACAGGCAGAGGGAGAAGCAGGCTCCATGCACCGGGAGCCCGATGTGGGATTCGATCCGGGGTCTCCAGGTTCGCGCCCTGGGCCAAAGGCAGGCGCCAAACCGCTGCGCCACCCAGGGATCCCCCTTCTGTCTTCTTTTATGGAACTTTGTACCATGTAACCTCAACTAGGCAAGACTGTCACTTTGTAGTTCTCTGGATCTAATGATAGACTAGAAACTCCAGTAGGGCAAAATGTATACTTCCTTATTGTGGTAATATTAGAATCTGGGGGGATCCCTGGGTGGCTCAGCAGTTTAGCGCCTGCCTTTGGCCCAGGGCCGATCCTGGAGTTCCCGGATCAAGTCCCGCGTCCGGCTCGCAGCATGGAGCCTGCTTCTCCCTCTGCCTGTGTCTCTGCCTCTCTGTCTCTGTCTCTGTCTCTCTCTCTCTCTCTCCCCGTGTCTGTCATGAATAAATAAATAAATAAATCTTAAGGGGAAAAAAAAAAGAATCTGGGAGTTCTGGTGTGAAAAGAAGGAAATAATGAAACAAGGACCACAAACAAATTTTCTCCTCCCAACCTTCTGCCTTCCCCCAAGGGAAAAATTATGTGCTTAGGGTTTTAATCAGCTTCTGATATGTAGTATACCTGCTTCCAACCCCTCTGAATATTTTCAGAGCGACATGAAAAGATGCTCCTGCCCCTTTTCATGATGAGATCTGAGTTCTTATACAATCTTGTGAGCTTACATCAGACACACACACTGCCTTTTAGATCTTTCATTTGAGTATACACCATATAATTTTTTTGTTTGTTTACCTCTCTATTAGCACATATGGGGGAAAGTCATGTTCTTATTTATCCTTTTGAGCCCAAAGTGCCTACACATCAGGCAACACACTATAGGGCCAACATAAAGATCCTCTGAGTTGAATTAGCAGATCTAGCCAGGTAGATGTGGGAGTGGTGGGGGCAGAGCCTGCATAATAAGAACAGGCACTGCCGGAATCCAGGAATTTCCCTACAAATCAAGAAAGCAGAGAGTCTTCTGCTTAAAGCCCTAAAAGTGAGCCATACCATGTCATACCACCAAGCAGTATGATGATCCCATGTATTTAAAGTTTCCATCTGTTAAGTACTTTCTATATGCCAGGTACTATAAAAAGGGTTTATGTAAATTATATATTTATTCCCATTTTACAGAGAAGATAGCTGCAGGTCAGAGCCTCCCATAATGTTACATGGCTAGTTAGGCTCCAGAGCAGAACTTCAGACCCTCATCTATCTCCATAGTCTACACAACACTGCCTCCTTCCCTCTCCTTGGCATTGCTCTGGGCCATGGTAGTCTACTCCTCAGTTGGACAGGAGACCCTGCAGCATCCAGAAGCCTATCTGAAATCACCTGCCATGACATTTCATAGTTCCAAGTCAGGTCTATCTGCCTGATTTCTGTTACATTTACTTGGCCCTAAGAGATCAGATATTTCTCTCTCTGGTTTCAGGTTCCCAGGAATATGTTCTGCTGAAACTGAAGAAAATAAAAAAGGGATTTACTTGGAGCAGACGTTTCCTCTGGCCCTATTTCGCCTCTTCATTCTTAGCAGATAGGAGGAGAAAATGAGACCCAGTTTACATTACATACAGACTGAAATAGTTCCATTATCATTGCCGCACACCTGTTCCACCTGTTCTAAGTCAGTTACAATGCAATAGGATCCCAATTTTGTGAGAATTCACATACACATAACTGCGCGCGCGCACACACACACACACACACACACTCACTCACACACATCCATATATAAGAAACCTGAAAGGAAACACACAAAAATGTGAACAGTGGTTAACCAGATGGTGGGAATTAAAATATTTCTAATTTTCATCTTATACTTTCCTATTTTCTCTTTATTTTCTGCAATGAACATGGTACTTTCATAACTCATAAAAACAAAGCATTAAATACCACTTCCAAAAATCACGATGGGCTGAGGAGAGCTGGATCTAAGTCCTTACCCTTATTCCTGCTCTCAGTGTATTTTGGAACAAACCACTTAATTTTCTACCAGCCATCAACTGGAAAATGACAGTGTTGATTCCTAACAGCCTCAAAAGAATGGTTGAAAGGATTAGAGATACACTGTACATCAAAAAACTTGTTAAACTATATACAAACCTGTGACATTCTTGTTGCGTAACAGGGAAGGTTATTACTTGGGAGCAAAAATAGTTTGGGAAGTTCCATCTCACTGCTGAATTTAGCAGAGGTCTGGGCAACAGACTCTCTAAAAACAAATGAGTACTTGAATTCAAAATTTTAAATGATATGGCTTCTGCTGTTACATAATCCTTTCATTGCCGTAGATGTTTATTACCAGACGGCTGTCCCCAGAAACATTAATGCGTTTCACTATTATTAAGAGAAGGAAGGAGGGGAAAAGGAATATAATGTACTTAGTTAAAATATCCTGTTTTTCCCATATTTAAATTCTCAAGACGAGAATTAAGTTATAGAGGTAGAATGCCCCCCAAAGGGAAAAATTAGATTCTAAAATGCTTTGTTAGGTATATTTTGATTCAAAATGTACATTTTCAACTTCTTAATGTGCAAGATTTTTGGAAGAGTAATGAAGGCTCAAAGAAGCCAAGCACATAAAGTTGGGTAAGAAGGCTAAAGGAGATGAAAAAATAAAAAACATAAATGCATGAGCCATCTTTTCCATTACCTCAAACTCTTTCCCTAGAGACTACATTAAGCATTTTCTATTTTTATCTAAGAACAGTGGATAGACAATAGAAGGGATTTCAGCAGGGGAATGAAAAGATCAAATTTAAGTTTTAAGTGAGAAATAAGCACAATGAACATTGGCTTTCATAAAAGCTAAAGGTTATTGTTTGGAAAAATACAGTGCATAGAACACAGGAGGTTATGTTGTCCTCCATTCCATGCTCGTCCAGTTATGGTTGGAAGAATGTGTTTGTTTCCAAGAGAGGAGGCTTAAGGGGCATCAGGATAGAATGTGGGTTTGCTAAGATGTCCACTCTGGTTAGAGGCTTAGATCTCATGGTCTATCAGAAGCACTTGAGTAAATATAAATATTTCCTAAGAAAAATAAATAAATAAAAAAATAAATATTTCCTAAGGAAAACAGTGCATGGGAAACACAACCATTAATTTTTAACATTTGAAGGACTGTCCAGACTTCTGGTCATCTCAGAGGACAGTGTCCCCAGAAATATAATGTGTGTATTTTGCTGCTTCCATGGGCCTATTCCTCTCCAGGAGATGGACTTTCAAGGATAGGACATGAAGATTGAAGACCCCATATGAAACTCTATAGGAAAAGACTTAATTTGGAAATTTATCTGATGGTCTAAATCATTTAAACTAAAAACATACTTCTGACCTAGGGGAAGGGTAAGTATTCAAACAAAGCATTGGATTTTAAATTATTTGAATGGAGATGATGTCAGAGTTACAGAAACTAAAATTACATGCCATACTTATTTATGATCTCTTTAACAAAAATGTAAAAGAACTGCAGAAACATTCCTTAGGCAGAACTTCTTTTTGTGTGGATTAAACACACACTAATATAAGTTCATGACTGCTTTTATTCTTTCAAGCCATCTCTTGTTATAACAAAAAAGCTTTTAATAGAACTGGCTTCTGTACAGGAGAAAGGGCATCCTTTATATGCAAAAACTATCAGAAGAAAGGATATATAATTGTTCCTTATATTTCATCAAGTAATAAAAAATTTTATTTGTATTATAAATTCACATAGTATTAAAATATGGGACAACAATTAACATTAGAATTTTTTAAGATTTGTGTGTGAGGTGGTAAAATATAAAATTTATATTTTAATAGTTCAGTGGCCTAAAGTTGCATTTACATCATTGTACAACTATTACCATCATCTATATTCAGAACTTCTTCATCATCCCAAAGTGAAACTCTGTTTCAACGTTCAACAATTTCCTTCCCCCTAGTTCCTGGTAACCAGTATTCTAGTTTCTGTTTCTATGAATGTGGTCATTCTAAGTATCTTATATAAGTGGAACTACACACTATTTGTCCTTTTAATCTGGCTTATTACACTTAACATAATGTTTTCAAGGTTCATTTATGTTGTAGCATGTGTCAGAATTTCTTTCCGATATCAGCCTGGATATCATTCTACCTTATGTATGTACCATAAACCGTTTATCCAATGATCTGCCAATGTACTCTGAGTTGTTCCCACTTTTTGGCTATTTTAAAGAATGTTACTTTCAAGATTAGTATACAAATATCTGTTCAAATCCCTGCTTTCACTTTTTGTGGGTATCAAAAGATATTTAACATTTAACTTTTGATGAACTAATATACTGTTTTCTAAAGCTGCTGTACCATTTTACATTCCCATCTGTAATGCACTGGAGTTGTCCTTTCTCTATATCTCCCTCAACACTTATTTTCTATTTTTACCCCATAATAACCATCTTAATGGGTGTGAAGCTGTAAGGGTATCACTTTTTAAACTGTTAGTAGATAGGTATTTCTAGAAGTCATAGCACGTCTTATGTGTAATTATATTAAGTTATAATTGGTGTTATGTTGAGAACATACCTCCATGAAAACATTAGATTTTCTAAGTCCATTTAAGGTCATTGTCTCTTTGGGATATTCAAAACACTAAAGACTATCAGAAATTGCTCCTGTAGGTCACCTGGGAGTCAGAGGCATGAGTTCTGAACCTAAATTTGCCACATAAGTGATATGCAGCCTTAGACAAGTCTGTTTTGCCTTGATGAGCCTTGGATTTACAATGTAAGAGCATGGACTTCATGGCTTTTCATTATTGTTACAATAGAAGGCAGAACTCCTTAAAATGGCTTTCAAGGCCTTCCGTAATCTGTCTGACTTGTCTCTCCAGCCATCACCTACAGCCACTCTCACAGCCTGATACTCAGATCTCTTTTCCATCGCTAGTCATGCCTTGTTCCTTCTGCCACAGGGCATTTATGCCATGTTTTCTTCCACATGTGTTTTCTTTTTGGAATTCTTTGCCCTTTCTGCTCACCTACTTAATTCCTGGTCATTCTCTGGATTTAAGCTGATAGATTACTTTCTGAGGGAAGTCTTCTCCATTATTCTCTTCCAATCTATTATACGTTCTCATGGAACTATGTGCTATTTGTCAGAGTAGATCTGTTTTGGAAATTCCCAGTTATTAATGTGCTTCCCTAATTAACATGTCTGCTCCTATAAACCATATACTCCATGGGGACATGCAACAGTGATTGCTCTCCATAGAATTCTTAGAGCCTCAGCCAGGGCCCAACATCTAGAAGACACTTTTATCAGAAAGCCTTGGTTGCCAGTGACAGAAAATGCAACACTAACTTGCTCAAGAAAGAGGAGTAATTAAAAACTCATGGGCAGGGCTGGTGTTAGGAATCTTAAGACAAGAAACAAATTCAAAAGCCTATCTTCAGATTCAAATATCCTTTTGTAAACTGCAGACTTAGGGTACCTCTGTGTTTAACCTATATAACAGATTGAGGGCCCTAGAGATAAATAAATGTCAACGCATAGGAATGAGGTTCTAAGGAGCAGAATGTCACTTCCAGCTTTATTAGCATTGGTGTGAGCACCACTGCACTTAAGAGCAAAATTTAGATCCAACTGTGCAAATGTACCTCACTGGAAAAAAAACAGAGTTCCTGTGGGGGAATTAATGTGCATTGGGACAGAAAAGTGAGGCCAATTTGCCCTGCAGAGAATCTACTACTTCTTCCTATGATTTTGTCAGGTGCAAGGAGGAAAACGTTGCTCCTGCCTTTTAGATAAAGAAAAGGAAATCACACATTCTTTATTTAATCTCCAGATTTTTGTATTTTTCCAGCAACTTAAGCTAATTTTTAAAAAGCAGAGAATTTAGACTTATATTCTTTGATTCTCAGATTTAGCAGACCTCAATTGGCAACTAGCCCAATATCTAAGAAACTCCTCTTATTCGTTCATTCAATGCAGTCATTGTCATGCAACCAACAATCTTATTCTGTGACAAAGTCTTCTAAAGTCAAACTAAACCCACATTTGTTGCCAATGAATATTAGTTCTAGGGACCTATTTGCAGTCTCTCCCAATTATTTAACTTTGATTTAAATTAATTTCTACCCAATATGCAGCTGCAAGATAGTCAAGATGTGGATTAAAAGCCGAGAAAGGAACGCTGAGATTTTATAATTGATACAGAATGATTGTCACCTGCAACTAATTAGGAGTTGGGCTACAAGTCTAAATTCTTTCCAAATTAACTTCTCTTTTTTGAATGTTCTTTCATTTTATCTAAAGAATTCCTACGAGAGTTGTGAAGCATTAAATATTAGCATCTCTGTTTCACAAAAGATGATCTCAGAACTCATTAAATATCACTGGTCATGGTTGCAGGTTCAGAGAGAAAGGACAAGAATCAATCTAGTGGATGATGGGCAAGCATGTCTTTCACTAGATACCCTGAAGTAAGCTAGATTCTCCTATGTTTCTGACATTGTGCTGAGTGCTTCAAATAATCTTCACAGCCTTTTAGTGTTCACATCAACTCTATAAAGTAGATATTATTATCCCCATTTTACAAATCGGACAAAAGAGGTTCAAAGAATGTGGAGCCAGAATCACAGGATTAGTCACCGTCAGAGTACAGTTTCTGTCTCACTCTAAAGTCTGCAATTTTAACATTTGTTACAAAGTTTACACTTGGATAAACATTTGTTTTCAGTGAAAATCTGCTCTAATCATATATTGACCTACTACAGTGGGCCCAGATCCATTTTGGAGGCTGCAGGGGAGAAAATTCAGCCAATGAAAATAATTTAAGTATGTAGATATATTTTCTGTAACATTTTATTTCTATAAACATGTATTAAATGGGAAAGGACTTATAAAAAAAAAGCATGGGAATCCACTAATTTTTGCCACATTTACTAGTACCTGCATTTTACTTCTATTTTTCGCCCCTCATTTGAGAGTTTAATCAGCAAATATAACACATTCTAATAAAAAAAAAAAACCTGTATTGCATACACCGAACCCCAGTGTGTAATTCCTTGAACCAAACCATCCTCATTTGTGTGTGATTTTGCTATCCATTTATTCAAAGACCACATGCTTACTATCCTCAAAGCCCTGGCCAGCCATACAGCATTGAGACTATCTCTACCACACCACATTTCTCTAAGCTTTGTCCCCAACAACCCTGCAAGAGTCAATCCTAAGGAAAATTGTGAAATCACTCAGATCTGTTGCACCATCGAGGTGTTTTCTCACCTCTGAAATCACTGTGGTAATGGTTGGAAGAGGAAAAGCAAAGGCATAGGCTCCCAGATGTTTCTTTTTTGGTGAGGGGCCTAGTACAAGATAGACTATCAGACATCTTGAGGAAATTGGATGCAATATGCAGTAACTTAGTATATTAAGTTGATTTATAATCTATAATATTTTAATCCCTATTTTATGTAATACTAAGAGCTAATTGTAAAGCTGATCGAGATATGTCAAGGAATGGGCTAAATGTTTCTGCTTGTTTTGCCTCTCAAGAACCCTATGAGGGAGGTGCTATCACAACACTCATTCTACAGTCAGCAAATGAGGACACAGAGAAGGAAACTGCCCAAGGCCACTCCAGAGCCTCCAGTAGGAACCACCGTGTTATAACACTGCTTGCCACTGGTACTCTACATTGGTGTTGGATTATCAACAGAAATAGAGACGGGAATGTTATTTTAATAGGATGAACAGAAAGAAGCTCAGTACAAACAAGAGAAGGACACTAATGTGGTCCCAGAGTTACAAAGTATCAACAGTCCCTCAAGAAAAAGAGAGGCTAAGAGCATCTGCATGTGGATAACAGCTGTGGGAAACAGGCATTGAGCCTTTCAAAGCCTCATTTGCCTCATCTGGGACAGGGAGAAGAGGGCCACAATAGCTTTGTACATGTTAAACAAAGAGCACATAAACACCAAGCACTATTTCTGGCACAGATAGGTACCTGGCAAATCTATTCAGCTTGAATCTGAAGATTTGGATTTTATGATTCTATCTAGTACCCAAAGATAGAAGGAATGTGTGCATGGGATGGAAGGCTGCACTAAGTAACTATATTGCTTTTCCTTCCCATCCTTCCACTCTACTCTTGTTTAGAATATCAAACCAATGCACCAGGTAAATTCTATATAAGATCATAGGGTCCAATGGAATGGACTTTATCCATAACCCCTGGATTAGAACATCAACAGATTTGTTTTGAGGATCTTGTTTTCTTTTGCTGCAACAATCCACTGCTCCGAAGATATGACACACGCCTATCAGAGTAGTTCATAATGGTCACAAACCTCCAAGGGATACAAAGAAAAAGGAAGGGAAGCACACACAGTAGGACCTCCAGAGAGGGAGGAGTATATGATTTGGGGAAAAATTCACCAGGTTATTGCAACATATTCCCTGGGGAGGGGAATTTATTGGTTTCTAAAAGTTGGTCAGGAACAGTGCTAATCCATCCCAAACTTTTCATCACCTGGAATAAAACTAGGAAAATAATGACAGAGTTTAACATAAAACTAAATACTCCTTTTTAATAGGTATCCATCATTTTGAGCTCACATACTTCCTATATTTGGGGTGTTAAAATTGCCTTCCTTTTATAAAAATCATAGTGATTATAGATGTTGATAAGTTTTGTTTTAGTTATTTAAACTTTTATGTGAAAGGAAAATATTTGGCGATTCCATATCAGGGACTTCCTTGACCCTCGTTTTTGAAATTTCACTCTTGAAATCAAAATACATAGGAACAATCTAATCCAATATATTCACTAAAATAATAAATAGATAATCTGTGGATAAAGTGCCAAGTGCCATTCAAATGGAGGTATTAGCATTGGCTTCTGAAAGTGTTGGTGGCATTGTAAAATTCTCAGACATAAGAAAATCCATCACTTCTCTAGGCTACGATTTGAAGTTAATTGACTCAAAAGCAATTCCTTCATTTATGTACAGATACGCATAAAATTAAAAGGAGAAAATATTTATTACACTAATAACATAATTTCTACTATGCCATGAGTTTGACTACATACCACCATGAGTGAGTCACTAATGGCTGCTGCATGCTCTTAAACCAACTTCTTTCCTACTCTAAGGTCTAGAGAATGAGAAGTCAAAACAGATGCCTCTTAAGGCTCTACCTGCCTCTGAAGGCCAGGAAAAATGGGCTATCACTTAGCAAGTACTTACCACATTCTATGCATCACTTAAATGCTTACAATGCAGCATCTCATTCTGTTTTCTCAGCTAGCAGGTGTCTACTACTATTGTGACTCCATATATAATAAAAAACTAAATCTCAGAGAAGTTGTACAAATTTTCAAGGCTATTTTTGGCAATAAGTGGCAAAGTCTAGGTTCAAACAAAACTCTTTCTTAACAACTAAATTTGGGAAACTAAAATCCTGGTGCAAATTATCTGACCACGTAAGTAAAGAGTTAAATAGTAGAATTAAAGTGCTAAACAGTAGGCATTTCTATAACTTAAAAATAGGGATCAGGGCCCCTGGGTGGCTCAGTGAGTTAAGAGTCTGCCTTTGGCTCAGGTCATGATCCTAGAGTCCTGGGATCGAGTCTCACATTGGGCTCTCTGCTTAGTGGGGAGCCTGATTCTCCCTCTTCCTACCACTCTACCTATTTGTGTGCACTCTGTCAAATAAATAAAATAAATAAAATCTTTTTAAAAAATAGGAATAATATCTGCCATAAAGCATTTAGGATTATACCTAGAACAATAGTGATTATTCTATTAGATATTGTTGCAAACCATAGTCATAAGGATGGATAAAGCCCTGAACTTTGTAACCAAAGCATGTGAAGCAGAGGAAAGGAAAAGAAACAAAAATCCTACCTCCTTTAAAGTCCCATTTAAGTTCTGGAATGGCACCTTTTTGATGTTTTATTTCCATTCACTCCATCCATGGGTTCATGTCTTTTAACTCTCAATGTTTTCTCCCACCTTTCTTAAAACATAATCTTAGTACTCAGCTCATCTTTGAACCCTTAGCAGAACTACTGCTGTAGGTCTCACCAGAAGCTTGTTGTAGGTTGAATAGTGTCCTCCCTCCTCCCCGCTTCCCAAGAGATGGTGAAATCCTAAACTCTGGTAGCTGTAATATGACCTTATTTGGAAATAAGGTCCTTACAGATGTAAGATGTAAGATGAGGTCATACTGGAGTATGGTGGGTTCTTAATCAAGTATCACTTGTGTCCTTATTAAGAGAATAAGACAAGACCCAGAGATAGACACACACAGAAGAGACCACCATGGAAAAGATATGGACAGGTAGAAGAAAGATGACCATGTGACCATGGATGCAGACATGGAGGTTTTGGACCCTAAGTTAAGGAATGCCAAGGATTGGCAACAATGACCAGAAGCTAGGAGAGTGAGCAAATTTTGCATGTCTAGCCTGTAGAAACATAATAGTTTTAAGCCACCCAGTGTGTACTAGTTTGGTACATTAGTGCTAAGAAACAGATACACTTACAAATGTATTAAAAGGCTCTCAGGTACTGCTAATGCCAGTTTTAAGAACTGTGAAAGTCATTCCTTCTCTCTCACCATTGAGCATCCTCCCATGCCTGTCTCCCTTCACCTGTGGCCTAGCTTCAGTAGCAAGTGCACATCATCCATTCTCAGCTGAAGATCATTTCTCCTAGGAAACCTTTGCTGCCATCCAATAGTGGGTTAGAGAGTAGGATTTTATTTCTATTCTATTTATAATATTTTAACCATTATTCTTCCATTTTTAAGTATATACTGGGCACTCTTGTGATCTGTCTAAACTTAGAAACCCAAGATTTATCAAAACATGACTATAGTTTCTCATAATTACTTCATTCATTGTCTATCTTCTTTGATTTCTTTACTAACTCCCATGGGGCAGGACAGAGTTGGTCTGCTTCTCTGTCATCCCGATACTTGACACACAAGAAGCACTTGAAGAAAAGACTGAGCAAAAGAATAAGGAATGAAGATTTTATATGGCAATAATCAGAGGAAAAGTGACTGCAGTAGAAACATCAAAAAGAGAATTATTTTCCAGGAAAGTGAAAGTTGGTAATACCAGAAACATATTAGGATCAGCTTTTTAGACAGATAGCTAAACTCCTAGGGAAACCTAGAAGCTGAAGCTCTGTGACCTGCTCCCAAACAGGAGCCTTCCTCCACCTCTCCTGGGCCTAACTGATCCAGAATGACCCTATTTACCCTGCAGAAGCACCCTGAGGTAAGGCTCTAAGTGAGCCATTAGCTGACACTTTACATTTGCAAAATAAGTGTTGAGTCCTCTGATTCTACTAACAGAGATGAAAACTGGCCTTGAGAGAGGGACAGAAGCAAAAGTAAAGGCCACAGCCTGCTTTCAGGGCACAAAGTTGTGTTTACAAACAAGGTGCTAAATGAGCTAGAGACGTACAGTTTCTGGAATGATGCCTTGAAGGCTTTCCTCTACCCCTCTCTGGAGCTACTCTTTCCCGCCCTTCAATTTTAAAAAAGTCCATTCAACTGTTGAAATGTGAACACTAAAACAGGAAAGCGGTTTCTTTTTTTTAATAAATTTATTTTTAATGGTGTTCAATTTGCCAACATACAGAATAACACCCAGTGCTCATCCCGTCAAGTGTCCCTCTCAGTGCCCGTCACCCATTCACCCCCATCCCCCGCCCCCCTCCCCCTTCCACCACCCCTAGTTCGTTTCCCAGAGTTAGGAGTCTTTATGTTCTGTCTCCCTTTCTGATATTTCTTACCCATTTCTTCTCCCTTCCATTCTATTCCCTTTCACTATTATTTATATTCCCCAAATGAATGAGAACATATAAGGAAAGCAGTTTCTAAGCCCAATCTTGTTAGGATGTACATGTAGATGTACACATTTGTAAACGTTGGTAAAGAAAAAAAAAAGAAAGAAAAAGCAGGTCTTGATGCAGGTGGTCATTTAAGAATCTGGCCCTCCTGCTGGCCTGTGCCTTCTAGAAAAGGATATAGCTGTGGGTGATTTTTTGCTAACACAGTGCCTCCTGCTTGTCCCTGTTAAGTGTGCTAAGACAGGTGAAGAGGATAAACATAACAACACCTCAGTTTTTGTAACCCACACAAGAGGATATTCCACTAAGATTCATTTTTAGGTAGGACCTGAATTAGCAGAGTAGGAGGAAGAGCACAAGCTGGGAGGGAGTGTCTGTGCATACAGGGAAATCCCACATAAGCAGACCAGGGAAGTAATACCTTTGATATAACAAATGAGTATTTCTTTACTTTAATGTGCCAATCAATTGGAGATCTTGTTAAAATTCGGATTCTGATTTAGTATATCTGGGATGGTGATAGAATCTGCAATTTCTCACAGGTTCTCAGGTGCTGATCTGTAGGTGACACTGAAACAGGGAATTGGATGACAAGTTCACATTTGCAGAAGGATTCATGGATGCCTTTTCTTTCACTAAATGTATATTTTTATTATCATGTTTCATCTCTTCACCAATGTAACTTCTATCTTTAAACATCTCTGAAATTTGCAATTCACAGTGCTCTATAATCTCAGTCAACCAAGTCAGGCTTGAGTTTGTACTGAAGTTATCACTGCCTGGGCACAGGGAAACATTAAGAGGTCATCATCATAACCACAGAACGGGTGTCAACAGCTTAGAAGACAATCCTGAAGGCCAGAGGGAGACACTGTTTCGATGAGAAGTCAGCAAATGGGGTGGAGTACAGGGGAAGAGAGGTGAATCTGTGGTCTCTCAATATTCCCAAAGCAGTCCTTGTGAGTAGGCTTGTTCTACACAGCAGCAAAGCCATCTCAGAGCCCTGCACCTATGGCTTTTAGTGAGGTACATATTCCTTAAAAACACTCCGTTCTCGATTGCTTTTAATGGCAGAGAGGATGACTTGGGGTGGTAAAAATTTGGTACACCACCAGCCTGGCTTGGCTGACAGAGCTTATACAGCACTAGTAATGATCAAGCTAAAGATGAATCATCTTTAGGGTTTAATTCTGAATGTCAAGTTATAGGAAGAATTTATTTGTCCCTTTAAAAAATATGCACGGAATATGAAATAAAAACATCCTAAATATATCTGAAGTATATATAAGGACATAGATATTCTAAATAACGAGAGCCGTATGTGACCATGTAATTGACAGCTTTTCTTTCATAGTATATATGAAGTGATGGTACATTTTACAGACCATGGCATCTTAGATTTGATTATAGTTTTAAAAACATTACTATTTACTGAGCACTTATCACATATCAGACAAGATGCCAAAGAGCCAATTGTCACCTAAAGCTTCAGATAGACTTCTTATGCCCCTGCATGTAAAACTGAATAGATTTATATAGTTTTTCCTTTTTTTCTATTTTAAGACAAGAGACTGAGGTATCAGAGGAGCACTTTCTTGTTCAAGATCAGACTAAGTTCAGTTCAGCCCTTACTTGTTGAATAAGATAGTCAGGTAAAGTGGACATTTAGCCTTTTGTCTAACTGAACACTTCTTCACAATAGGTCTCAATTAGGCATTTACCCACCTGCCACCCTCTGGAGACCTTTTAGAACTTGTTTTATGTTGTAGATGGATGCAAGGTCATATCTGGCCATCACAAGGGCTCAGGAGTGATTCTGGAATTTAATAAGCATGGCAGGACTCAAAACAACCTCAATGCTTAATGCAGTCCTACAAAGGTCAAAAGGGTCCTTCCAGAAGGCTAATAGCACCCCTGTGCATAAACATTTTCAACACAAGAAAGTTATCTCATTGTAGAATCTGTAGTAGTGTTATTGCAATTCATTCCCCAAGTTTCAATATTTTCTTTACTTTTCTCTGACAAAGAAAAACGTCCTTTTACATCTAAATCCATTTGCTCTGTAAGCTGTGACTGCAGGATTTCAACACTGCTAGGATGGCAAATCTTTTGTTTTGTTAATATAATAACATAGTCTCCATCACAGTCAAATCTGCACTCTACCATGGTCAATGAACTCTTGGGAGCCCAACTGATGTACAGGGCAAATGTAACAGGAGAACAATGCAAAATAATTTCCTTTTTTTTTTTATTTTTTATTTATTTATTTATTTATTTTTGCAAAATAATTTCTGATATGAGCCTGAAGCTCATTGGTGGCATTATTTAGCTTCCTCGGAACCCAGACAGACAAGGATCCTCAGTCTTTGTGTCTTCTTGCAAGTTCTATTTCCTTATATCTATTTTGCCACTATCAGGGTTATCCTCCTACACCACTGAAGTACTTATCAGGAATTTACTACATGCCAAGCACTATGTTCAGAGCTTTACGTGGATTTTTTATGCCTTACAGAAACCCTATGAATTCTTCTTACCTCACAAATGGGCTCAAATAAGGCTTTGAGAGGTAAGGCCTTTTTTCCATGGCTTGTGGTAAGCAAGTGGGAGAGCTGGAATACCAGCTCAGGAGGTGTGTGTCCAAGTTCCCAGAGCTCTTCATTATGCTTAAGCATGCTCAAGCATGCCCTTCTCAAGCCTCCCCTTCCCCTGCAGTGCCCACAGAGCAAAATTCTGTGCTCTCAGTTTATCATTCAAATGCTCCCACAATGTTGCTCCTTCCTACTCTTCCCAACCCCGTTTTGTTTCCCACCCTCTTCAAACGCCCCGCATGTTTGACGTTACCTTCAATTTCACCTTTGGTCAAGTGCACCCATCAATAGGATAACACTCTTTTCAACCATTGCAATACTAGTATGACTCATAAAAACTGCATCATTACTGTATGAAGCCTGCACTAACCCATTCCCTGATACGCAACATATAATTATGCCTCTTTCTGCATTCTCTGAGAATTTCCATTTCTACTAGTTGTTTTATTTGGCTTTATAATCTATATAATTTATTTTGTACCACTCTTCTCTACTGGTTTTATGTTCCTGATGAATAGAAATCATCTCACTTGTTTCTGTTTCTTGCCAGTATCTAATGTCCTATATGAAGTTGGGAAGGTGAGAAGAGAGGAAGAAAGGCAAGGAGACAGAGAAATTTTCTTTTAGGCTTTGGGCTCCTAGTGGACAGAAGACACATCTATCTAATTTAACTCACCACAAAGACTGAGAGTTACAACTCCATAGTCACCAAATTCTTATTTTCCTCAAAGGGTCTTCCCAGTAAGTGTCAGCCTGTACTAGATATTTCAGTTAACAAGGAATGACCTCCAGTATGGGCATCCAATGATAATGTGGATCACCACTAACACTGTACAGTGACTCTGCATTCTCACCTGTCCATAGTGCTATGGCCATACCTTGTCTTATGTACCAACTTTTACATACTTATCTTCTGCTTATTTCTCATTTGAAGAGCTTCCCTGACCCCTCTCCACTGTCCTCTCAAAAGGATGGCATGCAAACCTCTCATTAGTTAATAAGACCTCTTATTAGGGGTCTTTTTTTTATGCACGGTTCCCACACTAAAGACATCAATCCAATAATAGACACAATAACTCACAACCAAATAGGAGGATCAGTTTTCATATTGGAGTCACTATCCCATGCTTATTTAGTTCAGTGCTTAACATGGTTGCTTTGCACTCACTTATTCCCAATGCATTTGATAAAAACACATATTCTATACTGTGGTTTTAAGACCATAGGTACTATATAGTCAGACTGAGTGCAATGTCCTCTCCAACTTTACCAGCTATTATTTGAAACAAGACTTTTTAATTTATCTATGAGTGGTCTGGGAGACTTGTTAAAACATAGGTTATGACTCAGTAGGTCTAGTTTGGATCCTGACAGTCTGCATTTCCCATCAATGCCAGGTGATGCCTATATTGCTAATCCACAGACCACTCTGAGTACCAAAGACTTTTACTAGAGACTTCCTCAACCTTGGCTTTCTATTATGATCACTCATCGGGCTTCTGAAGCTTCCAACACTCTGGCCACATGCCAGATTTATATCACAATCCCTGGGTGGGACCCAGACAGCAGCATTCCAGTTTCCTTACCACAGAGTTCTTATAAAGATTCCATGGGCTTGTCATATAAAACACACCTACATGGGTCTCTGAAATATGGAATATACTTAATATGTTAGCTGTTTTCCTATAACTATTACCAAAAAAAAAAAAAAACTGGATATATGTTTCTCAGGATGCCGTTTCAACAAGATGTCAATAATATTCTTAAATAAAATGTTCATAGTTAAATATGCTTGGTAAGTGCTGCATGCTATAGCTTCCTCCAGGAGACACACAAATCACCTAAATTCTCTTTGAAGATCTGTAATGTAGAAACTTATTAGTTAACCTACCATTTACTAAACATTGGTGATCCTTGAACCCTTTATTTGGCACTATTGCTTTTTGTTTGTTTCTAAACATTTTAATAAAACACTTAACAAATTTTAGATCATCATTAAGTTACATGTATTTAAATAATATAAAAAGATTCTATGTATACCCTTTATCCAGCTTTCCCTAATTATAACTGTAGTACATCATCTAAGAGCCTGGCATTGACATGATTAAGATACAAAACATTTCCATCATCACAAGATCACTAATGTTACACTTTTATAGACACACCTACTCCCTCCCACCCCTACCTCTCCTTAAGCCTTGACAACCAATTATTTGTCCTCCAATTCTAAGATTTTGTCATTCAATAATGTTACATAAATTGAACCATATAATATGTGACCTCTTGGGATTGTTGGGTTTCTTTTCCCCCAATTCAATAAATTTGTGTAGATTCATCCAGATTATTTCATGTATTAACAATTTGTTCCTTTTCATTGCCGAATAGCATTCTGTGGTATGTATATGCCATAGCTTACTCACTCACTGAATCTTGGTTGCTTCCAACTTGGGGTTACTATTAATAAAGCTGCAATGAACATGTGTGTACATAATATGAACAAATTTGTATGAACATAATTTTTTATTTCTCTGAGATAATGCCCAGGAGTGTAATTTCTGGATCATATGGCAGTTGGATAATTATTTAAAACAAAAACTCTGCCAAATTGTTTTCCAGACTAGCTATACTATTTTACATTCCCACCAACAGAAGTATGAGTGATCCAGCATCTCTACATCCTTATCAGCATTTGGTGCTATTTCTCTCTCTCTCTCTCTGTCTCTCCCCCACCCCCTGCCCGCTCTTGCCATTCTGGTCAGTGTGTAATGGTATCTCGTTGTGATTTTAATTTGTATTTCCATTATGGTTGGTGACAGTAAACATCTTTTCATGGACTGCCACTGCATACTCACTTTGGTGAAAAGTCTCTTCATTTTTGTCCTATTATCTAATAAATTGTCACTTTTATATGTTGAGTTTCAAGAGTTCTTTAAATATTCTAGAGACTAGTCCCTTGTTGGTATATGGCTTGCAAATATTTTCTCCCCCTCTGTAGCTTATTTTTATCCTCTTACAGCCTTTCAAAGAGCAAAAATGTTAATGTCAATAAAGTCCAATTTATCACATCTTCCTTTTAGGGATTACATTTTTTTATATTAAGTCTGAGAATTTGTTTACCTAGCCGAAGAAACTGAAGAATCTCGTTTACAAAAATTTCATATTTTTATGTATTCCGATTAATTTTACAATCCATTTTGAGTTAATGTGTCATAATATGTGACACTTGGATTTTATTTATTTATTTATGCATGCCTATGGATGTCCAATTGGCCCAGCACCATTTCTTGATTTGTTGAGTGAGCTCTCTAGCTTATTTGCCTGCTACTCTCCATTTCTTAGAGTCTTATGTTTGTTTTACATATAATGGCCAGGCATTTCTAATAATTTCCTTTGTACTTAGTGGAAGTGATAGAGAAAATTACTTCTATCCTCCTGGAAGCAGGAGTCCCTGTTAACAAACAGTCAGTTCTATATAATTCTACAGTTTGGAAGAATTGGATGACCACATGCAATGGAACAGACAAGAGACATCCCCATAATAGTGGAATTCTAGGATCACGTAAAGGTGGGATGTGTGAGAACATAGATGCATTAACATGCTCAAAAATAAAGAATGCTACTGAATTGCTTTAGGACATCCCTTTGAAGTTCATGTTTAAAGAATTACGTAACTTTTTAGTCTTTGGTTATACTCACAAAATTTCTCAATATCAGCTGAGTTTATGGTATCAAAGTATGCCTTTGATCCAAATTCTGTTCTTTAATTTTACTTTTCCAAAAGCACCATACTGAAAGGAAATGTCAAGATCACCAAAGTACTTTTAGACTATCATAAAAGAGCCTTGGACATCAATCTCCGGGCAAGAAATTAGAAAATTCAAACTTGTTACATGCTGTTCATGTGCATAAATATAAAGTAATTCCAAGATTCAGATTCTAGTCATTCTACTTTGGAAAAATGATTTATCCCCTGGGATTATTTCTTTAATTTATAAAATGGGTTGATACCAGTTAACTCACAAGACTCTGGGGAAAAAAAATCTAAGATATAAGCAATTTATAAAATTCTGCTAATATGTAAGGGAGTAAGAGTTTACCAGAAACATTCACCAGCAGTGGCTGGTCAAGTCCAGAAATAATTCTACCTTCTATTAGCAGCTTCAAATCGAGGGTGGTAGGTGCTGAAAAATCTAACAAATCCATATAATATATTTCATTTCTGTGAAAAATATAAAACTCCTTGAAAGTTACTAGTCTTTCATCTCTTATTGCTATTTTAATGTAAAGTTTATATGTATTTAAGTAGGAGTTTGAACCATTGACCAAGAAGGAAGTTTTCTTCCTAGATACTGATGGGTGGTGACCCTGTGAGGTAGGATAAGTTTCTTAGAGTATGGCCAGAGGAAAATCTGTACTTCACAATGTGGCTCAAGTCAACCCTGAACCCACCTTGGACTGATGTGTATTCCTAGTCAAAGTTGCTGATTAAAACTATTCATATGTTTTATAAATAACTTATTTAGTGTCTACTATGTGACAAGTACAATTCTGACTCTGAAGATACAGCAGTGAACTTTTTAAAAATAATTTTCTGGGGTACCTGCATGGCTCAGTCAGTTAAGCATCAATTCTTGGTTTTAGCTGAAGTCATAATCTCAGGGTCTTAAGATCAAGCCCCATGTCAAGTTCCAAGCTCAGGGAAAAGTCTGCTTGAGATTCTCTCTCTCCTTCTCCCTCTCCCCCTCCTCCCACTTGCACATGTTCTCTTTCTCAAATAAATAAATCTTTAAAAATAATTTTAAAAACAATACTTTTCCAAAAGAAGGTAAAATCAGGACCTTCATATGGATACAAGATCTGAATATATTGAGGATTTTATTTAACTCATTGACAAAGAACTAAGCAGATGTTAAGCCGGCTCAAAGGCAGAGTCTAAGAACAAGCACATTTAGTAATTAAATATAAATGAATCTGTAAATGATTGCAAAATTATCTTTTCCCATAATAGGAAGAAAGTTAGAACAAAAACTCTCACCCTCATGGGCTTACATCTTAGTGGAGGTATCAGTAAACAAGATAAATATGTACTACATATAGTATATTTAGTTGTGTGGATGGTGGGATGTACAAACATTAATTGGTTGGCCAGAGGATAAAGGAACCGCAGGAATATGTGGACATTCTGTAAATTCAGGAGAGTAGACTTCCATTCCAGTAAGCTTTAAGTTTCTTTCAGCTCAAATATTTTATACCTCTAATTTCATCCTAGTGTTGTGAAATCTGTCTTGGAATATTTTATCACAAGATTCACATCTTTCATGCCAGCAGATATAAGGACAGGGGCTGCTGAATCGCAGGTAAAGGAGTAGTGAATGATGAGTGCTATGGTATCTGCTCACAACACATTAGTTAGCATTGGAAGAAATCTCACAGCCAGAAATTAGGCTAGGACGAGTACTATTCATACAATCCATCTATCATACCAGGCTCTATTGTGCCTGATTATTATTTTATCTTCTCTATTTCTTCATTTATCCATAATGTCATTTATTTGTTCATACATGTATTCCTTCACTGAAGCAGAACATAAATTAAGAGTCAATGATGTAGGGACATCTGGGTGGCTCACTGGTTTAGGGCCTGCCTTCGGCTTGGAGTGTGATCCTGCGGTCCTGGGATCGAGTCCCACATCGGGCTCCCTCCAGAAGCAGGCTTCTCTCTTTGCCTTTGTCTCTGCCTCTCCTCTCTCTCTCTCTCTCTCTCTCTCTCTCTCTCTCTCCCCCTCTGTCTCTCTCATGAATAAAGAAATAAAATCTTTAAGAAAAAAAAAAAAAGAGTTAATGATGTAATTTATAGGAGTAGCCCTGCCCTTAGGTTGCTCATGGATGACTACACAGACACACATGTATGGTTACATGACTCATATGGGCATGTGACACACTATACAGATAGCAAGTATCAGAGAAAGTTCATGGCAGAATGTAGGTAGTAATAGGACTTTTTAAGGATAGGTGTATTTTGGCAAAATAGAGAATATAGGGGCATTTAGTCCATGTGGGATGAAATCCATAAGCATATGTTTTAAGTCTAAAATGTCCATTCATGACCATAGGTATCTTTTCTTTTGCCTACACAGCCATTATTTTCATTCCGGTATAGAGCCATGATTTTGCTTTGGAGAGCCAACCCCTCACTCATGCTTAGGTGGTACTATGCTCCGGGATCTAGAAATGGCCTCTGCCTTTGGCTTGGCTAATTAAAACTGAAGGTCCTCCCTATAGCTTCTTAGCTTAATTTGAAAAAGGATGTCAATTTCCAGCTATTAGGAATGAAAAATGTTATTTTCTATAAAGATTGTTAGGCTTTTGTAGGGCATTAGCCTGGAGACATGGAGAATGGTAAATCTTGTGAGAACTGGCCTGAAGAGAAAACTGATACAGAGAGAATCACAATCAGAGAGTGATTTTCTGATGATCAGAACCTGATGTAGCCATGGCTGAAACTAACTTACTCCCTAATCATCTTGGTCACTATACTTAAGCCAAGAAATTCCCTTTTTTCTCCAGCTAAGGTTACTTAGGTTTCTATTACATAAAACTAAGCAATTTTTAAATAATACATGCCAATCCAGGATTATGTAGAACAGTGTGAAATAAGATTGAAAAGTAGTTTGGGGTAGGAATGCTTGCATATAAGGCTAAGGGACAGAACTGTATCCTAGAACAGCTATTCTCAAATAGTAACGTGTACCCAAGTCACCTTGTGGGCTTGTTAAAATACACATGGTTGAATTTCATCTGTATTTGACACCAGATCAAAGATGGCCATTCTGTGATCTGGACAGTGATCTTTGGTATACTACCAAAAAATAGGAGTAAAAAACAATGTAATTCCTTTCTCTATCGCACTGATTAAAACATATAGTGATTAAGACCACTGCCAGTAGGAGTTGAATTTGGCAGGTCTGGATACAAGGAAAAAACCAAAGTGATCCCAATGACCTACAAAGTAAGCTCAAGAGTTAGATTTCAGCCCTTCCTAGGGCAAAAAAAAAAAAAAAAAAAAAAAAAATTGTGTAAATATTCCCTGTTTCAGCTCTACTTTTCCACTGTGAATGCTTTGTCTTCAAGAAGTAGGTTCCCCACTTGTGACAAAGATGGTCACCAGCATAGCCAGGCTCACATCTTCACAGCTTAGCAGCCATCATAAAATGTTGTTTATTCTTTCTAAATACTTCAAACCAAAGTCCAAATAAATGTGTTAACATTTCATTGGTCTGGCTCAGGCCACATCCCCATCCTCCAAGCCATCACTGTGATTGGGAAATGGAACAAACCCACTGACCAGTATATCCATCTACCCACCTACCCATCCATCCACTGAACCTTGAAATTGGCAATGAAAAGTAGCCTTACTTTATTCAATTATATTGGGATTAAGGAGGAGCATAGCTTTTTATCAAGATGAAACAACAATGTCCACTTTGACACATGGCACAGACGGCCTGCCATAGTTTTTGCCCTGCTCCAAGAAGCCATGCTCAGGCCATGCTAGAGAGAGGTTCCTTATGCAGTCATGTTTTATACCTTTTAAGCAAAATAACATTTAGAGGATATTTTTGGAAAATCTACCATAGAACCTTGTTAAAACTATTAACCAATATAAGTGAGAATGTACATTTTGTGAGAACTCTTCCTTGTAATACTCTGATTTCACATGGTATCTCATTTCCCAAGACCTCAGAAAGTGTGACAAACCTAGTGTTCCTGTGCTATTTGATTACTTCTTAAGGCAGAGAAACTGAGGCAAGGAGAAATCCTGGTATTATCTTACTTCAGCTAGGAGCTGGAGCAAGGATGTGGTCAGCATTCTGACATTAATGCTATTTTCTCTTTTTTAATCCAAGAGGCTATGACAATTGCTCTCTAATCAGGGTGCATAGAGTTCACTGAGGGACAAGGTCAATCAAGGGACATTCAATCCTGTCTCATCTCTAATCATACCCTCTTCCTTCTTATTTCCAAGAAATAGTCCATATTGAAAAAGAAAATTCAAAGTAAACATTGTATTGCCATTCTACCAAAGTTTGCCTCTCTTTCACATACATTTTGAAAATAACTATCCTAATCTCTTTGAAAAATAAATGAAAAAAAGAAAAGTTGATTTGTGTTGCTGCCTTGGATTCAGAAGACAGCACAAACCAGACACAGCCGAAGTCCACTGCTATTTTGATGCCAGTCTGTAGGCGGCAAATTACTCAAGGACACAAGAGTGACTAAGACTGTTTTCTGTTTGATGTTGATAGAACAAGTCAATCCAGTGGTTAAAAAAAAAGAAAAGTCACTGAAACTGATGAAAGAACTAAGTGAGGACACAGCTCTTCCACATACTGCATTCCTACACTTCAGTTAATGAGGTCTGTACTGCCAGGAAAAACTAATAGTGGCCGGAAGGAAACCAAAGCAAAAAGCTATTTTGTAAGCATTACCACAATACTGGATTTTTCCTTTCATGAAAATTTTATCTACCTAGACAACTCCTACTGATCCCTCAAAATCCTGCTCAAGCACCTCCCCTTCTTCTGATACTTTCCTTTGACTGGCTCCTACCAGATCTTGGGCCCAACTTCTTTCTTAATGTGGGTCACCTTAGAGAGAAAGGATTTATTCACAGGGCTATCGTCCTCACTGAGCATTTATTGATCTCATTAACTGTTAATTTTTTTTGCTTTCCAAGCACAATTCCTGGCATGGAGTAGGCTATTTTCAAGAGTTTTGGGATAAGTGAATACATATCCTGATAAATTATTGTGGAAACTATCTTAGGAGACAGAGACTCCTGAGATCAAAGTGACAAGATTGCACCTTTCTAGGGAATATATAACATATATTCATCCCAAAATCTTTATTACAAATTAGGGATAGCAGTAACTCCTTTATCAGGATTCACGTAAAGACTATTAGAGAAAATCTACTGTATGAATGTTTCATTAATTGCCAGGCCTCAGGGCACCTGGGTGGCTCAGTGGTTGAGCATCTGCCTTTGGCTCAGGGCAAAAGGGGTCCCAGGATCAAGTCTCGCATTGGGCTCCTCACAGGGAGTGTGCTTCTCCCTCTGCCTATGTCTCTGCCTCTCTGTGTTTCTCATGAATAAATGAAATCCTTAAAAAAAAATTGCCAAGCCTCATAAGAGACAATCATTATTATATGGAGTCTATGGTCTAAATCCCCACTTGAGAAAATACCAAACTACAAACAAATCTAGATCAGGGCTTGGACTTAACTGTTTTCTAGGTTTTTACCTAGGGACATTTTGGTCAGTGTGAAGACCATGGACTCTGACGTCCCACCACCATAAATGAATATAGGTTTTGCTATTCAGTAGAAGCGTAACTTCAGGCAAATTATGTAACCCCTTTCTGCCTTGAAACTTTCTCACCTGAAAACTAGGGATAACAACAGTACTTTGCTCAGAGTTATTGTGAAAGATAAATCAATGCATTTAAAGCTCTTTAAATAGTGCCTGGTTCATAGTCAACAGAAAGTGAGCTGTCATTTTTGCTAAACTCCACCATTTATGTCCTGGTGGATTTAAGAGAAAGAAGACAAACTATCTCCTCCCTCTACATTCCTACCACCACCATCATCATCTCTCTCTCTCTCTCGCTCACTCTCATATTCCTAAAAGTTTTCCAAATCATGTCTTTGTCTTCAAGTATACCCATCTCCAGATTTCCCTTCAACACTGAAGCCAGTACTTTCTAGCCACATCAAAGGTGAAATCTTTCTTGTAATCCTCAGTAGACCACTGGTCCTATTCAAATCCCTATTCCTTGATTTGACAAACACAAAACTTGGAAATCTCTCCCTCCACCTCCCTCTGGTTATACTGAATCACGTGTAATTCTGTGTAATTCCATCAACATGCCAAGCTGTTGCTCATCCTGGGGCTATTATACATGTTGTTTTCACTACTGAGAAGATTCTTTGTCTTTTGTTAAACTAATTCCTTATCATCCTTATCAGGTCTCAGATTAAATAGTTCTTTCTTAACTGGTCCTCCTAACCTACATAACTCAAAATGCTTGAATAGTACCCCATGCTAACTCTATTATTACAATAATTATGTAACAGGAACACTTGTGCATGCCATGTGTCACTCATCCATTCAACTGGTACATATTTATTGTGTATCTACTATATGCCAGGCAGAGCGTATATAGGGATGAATAAAGGAAACGTGGTCTCTAATATTTTGCATATTTAGTGTTCTGTCTGTTATCTCATTAAGTTCTTACAATAATCCTGCCAAATGGGTCACCTGGGTGGCTCAGTGGTTGAGCGTCTGCCTTTGGCTCAGGTCGTGATCCTGGGGTCCTAGGATTGATTCCCACATCGGGGTCCCTGCTCCATGGGGAGCTTGCCTCTCTCATGAATAAATAAAATTTTAAAAATCTAAAAAAAAAAAAAAAATCCTGCCAACTACCTTGCTTCTAGATTACCACACTATGCTTGAATTTCATGCCACAGATCTAAACCCCATCACTGGAATTTAAGATCCTTCAGAGGATAACCACATGTCATACTTCATTCATTCTCAACTCCTAAATATAGTGCCTGGAATATGGGTTCGAAATAAAATTTTGCTAAATGGATACTATCTAGTCACTGCCATGACCAACACATCTGAGCTACCCTCATTATTTTGGCGCTGCTGGAAAGTTCCATTTCTCCTTTGTTGAATAGAGACAGGAATCAGAATTTTTAAATGAACTTTATGTAACACATACACACACACACACAAACACACCACAAACTTTAAAGAGAAAACAAAGCAGAAAACATGTTGAATGCTTATAGGTTTCTTTTTTTTTTTCTTATAGGCTTCAAATTCTGGGTTAAACAGGTTATTTCTGTTATATATATTGTCATAATATCCATGAATTAGGTATTAATAAGATTCACATTTCAGCAATGAGAAATGGCTCAAAGAGTTTAAGAAATATCCTCTAGATCAACAGCTAACAACTGATATGGCAAAGTTGAGAAGCAAACCCAGGCCTAGCACATCGAATGCCTGATTTATTAATCATTATATTACCTTTCTAGGAAAACAAGCAAAAACCAAAAACAAAACAAACAAACAAAAATCACAGGAATGAATGTGTTCCTACAACAGATTCTTTATACTATAGTTCCCCACATGTGGAAAATGTTCTCCTGTGTCCCTCTGAAGGTTGGAATTGCACATCAAGATATATATTGCAGCAGCCAAAGATGGAAGTAATCCAATAATAATCAGCTTCACAAACACTATTGAGAGAATTCTATGATGTCATCCATAGAAAGCAGCTGAAAAGTGTCAGATTCCACTCAGTCTGTTAACACAGTCAGAGGCTGAGCCCCAAAACAGCTCAATATTCTTGCCAGCTGGGGTTCTCTCTTTTAGTCTGGATTTACCTTCTCTCTGGAGTCAGTCTCAATCTTGTCTGGTACACACATACTAGTCCAGTTTCTGTAATCCTCCAAAGTAGCTCTAAGTCTCCCTTAAGGTTTGGAGAGGGTGCCCATGGAAGTACTCCTGTAGTACATTAATAACCCAAGTCCTTAGTACACATAAAAATAGACAATGCAAGCATTGAGTTATGGTGCCATAATTTTTCTCTGGTTTAATTTAAATAAGTTTTTTTAAAATATTTTTTTACTGGCGTTCGATTTGCCAACATATAGTATAACACCCAGTGCTCATCCCATCAAGTGAAACAAGATTTTTCTCCACTCTAGCCATTTTTCAAATTCAGAATCCAAGACTCACAGAGGCAAAGACCAAATCATACCATGAAATAGCTCCAATCCTGAGAACAGAGCCTTTAACTCCCTACTTGCAGTATATGGGACATCCCAGAAGACCAGATTGCAATAAATAAAGCCCACAAGAGACCTGGTGTGCTGAATCCAAAGCTGGCAAGGTGAGGTCTCCAACAGCAGCAGGGTTTCCCCAGAGACTATCCACTGCTGAGCAGCTCTACTGGAGCTGCAAACACCAGCATTCCCCACCAGAACAACAGCAAAGAGAAATCCCTCAGTTTCTCAAGCAATCCCCCTGCCCTTAGCAGCTCTGTGCTTCACACTCCACAAATGGCCCAGCTTTCTCCATTTAATCAATTGCATGATGCATTTATTGCCTCGTTTTTCATCCTGTTGTAGAGATTATTACTTGAATAAGTCTTAGTGAATTGGAAATGAGCAGAAAAGAATCACTTAATGACTTATTAGGAAGACATGTTTTCCTTGCACAGATCTAAAATTTTCATATACCATGAGTAAACTAAATTCTCCCTCATTTATGTCAAAGAAAAGAAATGCTGCATATATACACATAAAACCAAAAGCTGCCTTCTTAGGGATTCTTACTCTGCACATTTCTATAGGAAGAGGATGCCTCTCTCAGAAGAATAGGAGATGCTGATATGATTCACCCTCAGTCCCATCAAGCGGTAGGTGTCGCTATCCCCAGCATTTAGCAGGTGTCAGCTTGACCATGGAGTTACAGTTGCAGCACTTGACATTTTCCTCTTTCTCTATTTATCATCTGTTGCCCCAGAAACACAATGTCAGATCCTCATAATGCCTGGTAAAGGAGCTGGGTATTATCCCTACTTAATAAACTCATTTGATTTGACCAATGTCTTATAATTAATTGAAGGCTGAAAAGGAGCTGGAATACATGTTTTTCTTCTACTTAGGCCAAGACTGTTGTGACATTTAGAAATTCTTCAATTGAAAGGCACAGAAATCTGACAGGGTTTAATTGATAAGGATTTCAAGAGTCCACATAACTGGTAATCTAGACATGGGGCAGGCTACTGGATCCCTTGAGTCAGGTCTCTGAAGGAAGGCTAAAGGGAAAGAAGATGAGAAAGCATCAGATGGAGAGGGAAGGGAAATGGGGGAGAAGGATGATGTAGAGGGAGGGGGGAGAGGGAGAAATTGGGTGAGACCAGAAAAGAAAAGCAGAGAAACAGTAGGGAGAGGGACAGGAGAAGTGGGGAGAGAGTTTGCTGATACAACTGAGCAAGATCACACCTGAAATGGGCATTAGACATATTTCAGAAACACAAGAAATGTGGTATTTGGAATAGAATGCCCTGTTAGTGGTGGGCAATAATCACAGGCAGGAAGAGCACAGCACTTGGAAGTTTCACCCAGAGAAAGGTCAGGAAAAACAGGGGGTCAGAGGACAAAAAGACTCCTGCCTCCTTGAATCAGCTTGGGAAAGGCATTCTTCTTATAAGGGCTGGGGCTGGTCCAGATACCCCAGACAGGTGTAGGCAGAAAAACAACACCTAATCTCAACATCAAGAGAAATAAAATCACGGCTGACTCTCCTACCCTACAGGGGTAATAAGAACTTCTGCCTTTTAAAGTTAGATGAGATAAATGAGCAGGTCTGCTTGTAGAGAACCATCCTGAATGGTACTGAGACCAAAAACACAGCTGGAAGGATTATCTGGAATGCCTAGAAGCTTCTGTGACCCATCCCTCACATTTGCCATCTGTTCAGTGCTTGGAAGCTCAATGGAAAGTACCAGGGCAGACTGCAAACAAAAACGACCTCTGAAACACCCAGAAGATGTTCTTCCTCACCTCTCACTTATTAGAAAAAAAAGAAAAAAAAAAGTTAGTTACAAACTAAACACATAGGAAAGTACAGACAATCAGAGACTAATGAGGGATAACATATGCCTATCTCTTGGAATTCAACAACCAGACAGTTTGCCATCTTTTGGAATTTCTACTTGGGGGGAAAGAAGCGTTATAAATTCACTGCCCTCCCAAAGTGCCTGGATGACTCAATCAGCTGAGAATCTGACTCCTGGTTTCAGCTCAGGTCATGATCTCATGGGTCATGGGATCAAACTCCAAGCTAAGTGTGGAGTCTGCTCAAAGATGCGCCCCCTGCCCTTCTCCCACTCATATGTGCACATGTGTGCTCCCTCTCTAAAACAAAACTTAAAAAAAATTTCACTTCCTTCCCCCCTCCACTATTTCCAGTCCCATTCTCTCCCTCCCAACAGAAAACCACTATCCTGAAATAGGTGCATAGCATTGCCTCCCATATTCTCATATTTACTGCATATGCACATAGCCCTAAGGAATATATATTCAGTATAATATTTTTTTCAGTATATTTTGTGTGTATTTTTGAAATTTCCATATGGTCACTTCATTTTACCATTTGCTATTTCAATGCAACTGATTTGAGTTTTATCCATGCTGACCCACGTGGACCTCGTTCATTTATTATAAATGTCACATAGAACCACCTTGCATGAAGTTAGCACAATTTGCAAAATATTCATTGATTGGTGAATGCATTAAGTTGTTGTCAGTTTTTACCATGGCAACAATGAGACAATGGACATTATCAGACAGGTCTCCTTGTGCACAGCGTGCTAGCTTTTCTGGGATATACACTGAGGGGTCCAATAGATAAGCTGCAGGGTACGTGCATTTTCATCTTCACTAGGTATTTCCAAATTCCTCGAAGTGCACAATAAATCAATTTCCTTGAACTGCACCAAAATGCTTACTCCTGTTGGCGGAGGAGATAATGCTTCAACTAATGTCTCCTAACCAGAAGCGTAATGATTTTCTATGAGAGGTCCAAGGAACGTATCAGTTGGCTTCAAAACAGTGCAGGTATGGTAGGGTGAAACTACAGGGTCCTGTATTCGGTTACTGTCTCCGCCCAATGTTACCTCAGGAAATTCATTTCTCTAAGTCTCTTTCTGCCCTATGTATCATGAGGATAAGACTGCTACCACCTGTTCAAGTTATAGGTTAGGATTGAAGGAAATGATGCAGACATTGTACTAGGACACAGTGTCAGACATTTATAGAATACTCAGTCAGTGTCCTCTTTTTCAGTGTTGACCTCCATGCTATAGATCTCCAAGTGCTTTTGGGATGAACCTGGTAATGCTAAAATGAACCCATCATAAGAGGTTGGTGACAAAGAGTCCTGGCCAGCTTCCCACCTACTCCATTCCCACCCCCCACCCCCCCACCCCCGCCCCCACCACTGAGGTTCCACAAAAGGGTAAAGGAAAATACCACGGGGGAGAGAGCCTGATTTGCATTAAAGGCAATTCTTGTGTCCTGCTTAATCCATCCTCCAGGCCTCACTGGGGGCTCTTTCTTCTCTCCTCTTTGTTTTAAAAGAAATCCAAAAAAACACATCACAAGAGCTTTAAAAAAAAAAAAAATCCCCCAAGGAACCCTGTGTGGTAAAGAAACCTGAAAGGCAACACCTACTCTTTTGCATTAAGCCTCCAGGAGTCCACGGATTGTCCTTCAGAGACCTGGCAAAAGGTCCTGCACACCCCTCCAAAGGCAGCACAGTTCTCTAGAGGCCACAGGAATTTAAAAAAAAAAAAATTAAAAGCCTTTCCCTCTAGGATGTTAGCAGAGGATGTCAGCACTTAAAACATGAGTGGGAGGGAGCCCCAGAAGGAGAGAGAGGTGCTGAGCGAGTGAAAGCAAGCAAGCCAGTAGCAACTGAGAAGAGAAGGCTGAGTGCCTCTGCTGACTGCTCAATAGGGCAGCCTCCCCTGAAAAAGTGAGTAATGGATCACCTGCACCGATAATGCATCCTCCCTTTTATTTCACCAGAAAGAAAAACACAATAAGTAGATGCCCAGAAGTGCAGCTGCCTAGGAGTCCTGAACAGGAGACAAAAATAGGAGGCTAGTTTGTTTGGTCATTAATAAATGTATTGGAGGAACTGAATCCAGGCATGTTCGAGTTTGGAACAAGAGAATGATCCTGTGAGTCACAGAGTCTAATAGGGTTGACGTTCCTTCCTGTCTAATATAGACGAATTTAACTATGAGTAAAGATCCTGATGGGAAAGGTCAAAATAAGCATTTCAGGTATGTGCCCTTATCGCCATCCCTCATCCTTCCGAGCTGACCAGGATGAAAGCCTTGGAGCCTAAAATTATAAGACCAATTAGCAGGATGGATGGGAAGACATTAAGAGAGAAATGTTCCCTAGTTCAGTAAAATCTCATTAATTCAAATCCCATTTGATAAGTTGAGCATAGGCTAGAATGGAATTTACAATATAGTGCAGCTGTGAAGAACATGGACTCAAGTAAGGACCTGTTTATTAACTCCCCTAAACCTCAGTCTTCTCACGTATATAATGGGGATTATAACTCTACCTTCTTGGTTACTAGGTTGGTGTGGTAATTAAAAGGAACAGGAACTGCTAGGTGCTTAGCAAAATCACTGAAACATATCTAGTGTTCAATAAATTGAAGCTGTTATTTTAAATCAGTAATAATCATTGGTGTAACTCAAGCCATAGAACTATAGAAATTCTGAGGTCTAACTTTCCTGGGCAATCATCTGCATAGCACTTTTCCAGAAAATGAAAGGAGCACAGAGAGGCTCAGGGACCTGAGGTCACACAGCCACTTGCTATCTCATGTGTTCAGAGACACTTATTTAGGCATCTGTTCCACCAATGAGTCACAAGGTGTTTAACACCTTATGATCAAAAAGGAGCTGCCCTTAGAAGGGACTTTGTCTTCAGGGACACTTATCTAGGCATCTGTTCCACCAATGAGTCACAAGGTGTTTAGCACCTTATGATCAAAAGGGAGCTGCCTTTAGAAGGGACTTTGTTTTCAGTACGTCAAAGTCACCTAGAGTTTGATGCAGAAGTGCTTGTTAAGTAGCCAGTTCAAGGTATTACAGTATTTAAAAGAAAGAAATCTGTTTTAAGATAGAACAGGAAAGACCTCCTCCCTGCTGCAAACAAAACGAAACACACAACTAATTCAGACTTGCTGTTACATGGGACCATGTTTTCTTTTGCAAGTCCCATAAAGTAGTCTGTGGCTTTTACTCAATAAAAGCAACTCAATTTTAAAAAATAAATAAAAGGAAGCCACTTTTGCAGAAAGTAAAATGAGAGAAGAGAAAATCAAGTGGAGGATAGTCAGAAGGATATCTTTTGGATATCCACAAAAGAGGACTTTGTAAAGACTTTAGCATTCTAAGAGCCACCAGCAGCTGCAGTCTGGGGCAATAGAGCTAAGCACCACACTGATAAGACTATTGTTTTGGGCTGTGGAACAGGACTTCTGCTCAACGCTCACACTCCACATCCATGTAAGGTAGTTATATTTCAAAATCTAAAGTTAAGTATTAGATTGACTTTGCTTTTCAACTAAAATGTCTTTTGCTTAGCAGACTTATGTGTTTTTGCTTGAGGTTTTGACTCATTGTATCTGATGACACTGGACAAATCAATGATGTTCTGTGTTTTTCCCCCTAATAATGCACTTCTTGATGAACATGTTCACTGCGTATGCACATCACATGCAAATGGTGTAGAGATTTTAACTTAATTCAAAAGCAAGTTAGTTGATTTGTGGTCATTTCTACTTTAACCAAAAACAAACAGCTACTCTTCATTTTTTCTTCCTTCCTTCATTACAGGGGACCTAAAACTAATTATACATATTTAATGACTCATGAGAAGTCATGTTTGTTGTTCTGAGGATAGACTCAGACTAATACATTATTTTTAAAAATCCATCTTTTAGGGGTTTCACAGTGAGCTGCTGCTAAGCATGGAGTCTGCTTAAGATTCTCTCTCTCCCTCTGCCCCACCCCCCACATAAACTCACATACACTCACTTTCTCTAAAATAAATAAATCTTTTTAAAAATCCATCTTTTAGTATATTCTCCCCATGACCCCCTTTCCCCCCCAAAAAACACAAATCTAGAACCAACACTACATTAATGCCATTTTCCTAGTCCTGACAGCCACACATTCCACACTTGGGCTTCAGTTTCACTGGGGCTTTAGTCTGCACGTTGGCTGCCAGCCTCTGACAAACTGTGCCAGCAATCCTCACTTCTATCAGGGCTGCTTGTGGCCCAGAAAAAAAGGGAAAACAAACGCAGCTAATGAGCTGGAAAAATAACACACTTGTAAGGATCAGCATAGAGATTAGCTATTTCCTATCTTCAGGAATAGGGAAAAAAAAGTTCCCCTGCCCACACCCAAGCACTCACACCATGGGTAGCACCACAGCTACTAGCTTAACTGGGTGCTCTCCCTTCCCCTCCCCCTCATTATCATAGGATGAGGAGAGGCTGTGTTACAGAGTCATAGCATCTCTTTAAAGACATAGCAGAACCTGCCATGTAGGTCATTCAGACTTGAAGTTGCTCTATCTTAGGAGCTACAAGTGGGTGGGGGAGAAACGTCATGATGTGCAGAGCACAGAATGACCTTGTTCTGTTGGCCACTGGCTGTGTGCCTCCTGTCACACAGACATCACAGGCCTGTGGGCTTTCCTGTTCTCCTTTTTCCATGGATTAAATGGGTAGCTTGAATTCAATACTGTCTGTTAGGAGTTATATCCAAAGAGGTAGCCAGCACAGCTGGATTAATGGGGTTGGCCCTGAGAGTGAGGTGTGCAGACTAAAGTAAGCAAAAATCCCAGCCTGATATCTTGACAGTTTCTGACTTAGAGGGTAATACTCCACACCAGAACAACCAATACGTGGTGACTAGAGGACACCCCAGTTGTTCTTACTTACCAACATTTGAGTTTCCTAGGGCTGCTATAACACATGTCACAAACTGGTGGTTTAAAACATGGTGGTTTAAACAAAGAATTTTATTCTTTCATAGTTCTAGAGGCTAGAAGTCTTAAAAAAAAATCAAGATATCAGCAGGTTTGGTTCTTTCTGGAGACTCTGAGGGGGGAATTTGTTCTATGTTTCTCCCAGCTTCTAGCTAACTCTGGCCATCCTTGGCTTGTGTAGGCATTGCTCCAATCTAGATCTCTGTCTTCATATTGCTTCTGTGTAGGTCTTCTCTACTTCTCTAAGGGAATCAAATATTGGATTTAGGGCCCACTCTAATCCAAGACAAACTCATTTTGAGATTAGGTCTTCAGAGATCCTTTTTCTAAACATAGTCACATTCAAAAGTTTAGGTAGATAAATCTTTTGGGAGGTTATCATTCAACACACGAGGTCTAGCATCTATTCTATCTACTGGTACTAACACCTCAATTTTAGGGAGCCACAATTTCTCCATTCCCAACCTATTGAACTTGATTGGGCTTACCTGGACCCCAAGAGTGAATCTGTGGCATAAACCAAACCAATCAATAGCTCAGCCCTACAGCCTCTCTGCTTAGATCAGACTGCAACCCTGCTGTCCAGTTAGGTTTAGTCCTGGGTCATTTTTTTTTTTTGAGGCTAGGGGGATAAAACCTTCTCTTGGAGTTATTAGGAAGGTTGATGAAAAAGCATGTCCAACTCAGAATAAGAAGAGTAGAGAGTTCCTGGACATACCTGTGCCTGAAGTCATCTTCAGATTTCATTTACAGTTTCGTGACCTACTTGAAGACCCTTTTTGGCTTCCTCTTTTTGGCAGGGGTGGGGGGAGGTGGGGGGATAAGGGAAGGTATCCTTTAATTTTCATATAATTAAAGAAAAACTAATACATTCCCATTCATTCCACAGATATTTGAATGCCAGCCATGAGCTGTGCACCATTCTAGTCACTGGGGACAAAGTGAAAATAATGAAAGATCTGGTCCCTACCTTCAGGAGTTTATTGTTTCATGAGGATTGTTGAGCAGTTGTGCTGGGATTTCTGAAATGGGTAGGAGGAAAACTTCAGGAGCATCTAGAGCTCCATCCCATCTCTTTATGGAGGCACAGAATCTAAGAGTAAGATATGTAAGCCAGAGTTGTCTGAGAGCCTTTTCATTAGTTTCCTAACTTACAAAGCAATGTCATCACTCCCAAGGCTGAGGGGCACAGGTATGGAAATGAGAAGAGAAAGCGAAGCTGGATTACAGACCAGCTGGCCCGGTACAGCCAGGAAGGAGCCTGTCCTCTCCTCAGGGTATTTTTACTTTTCTCTTCTTAGAGATGATCACAGCACCCTAATCTGCTCAGTACTTCCAGATGAGGAAAGACCACAGGTAACAGGAAAACACAAGTTTCTGAAGTCAGGGATGCCACAAAAGGATGGGTGTCCAAAGAGAAAATCTAATGATAACCCTACCACCTGGTGATCTTTCTAAGCAAACAGAAAAATGAGCTGGTTAAAAATCTGTGGGCAAAATGGTTATGGTTTGCAATTATGTAGCATATTTAAAACATGATCATCTACTTCCAATTAGACTGTAAATCCTTAAAGGATAGAAAATATAGGGGACATTTTTCATTTGGGCACTCAGTAAACTTTTTTTCTACTAGGTAATCCTGTATCTCACAAAACCCAACCTGAGGTTGTCTCTTTCCCAGCTACTTCCATAGTTAAGGTGTAGGTATAAGTACAAGGTTCAGAATCTGCCAACCAGACCTATCAGCACCAGATGCTATCTACATAAGTGATGGGAGGAGCAGGGACTTTTCTGCTGTGGCTGGAATATGATGGTTGGTCACTGTGTTTATGATGGCACTGTGCAAGGTTGCCGCTTTCAATTATAGTACAAACTGAGGCACCTTGTGCCCAGTGACAATAACATCTTAGCCAATCAGGCTGCCTGATTTTAGATGATGTTCCTGGCTGCACAGCTTCTGAGCCTGCTTCTTCTATCTTCCTACAGATTTGGATCTTCCAAATCCCTTTTCTGTTTAATGAGAGGGTTGGTTTCTGCCTTTTGCAATTAAGAGCTCTGACTTTGTTTCTTGATCTTTGTCATTTAACCCCCCAAAAGGAAGTATTCAATAATTTTTTTATTTAAACATATTATCCCCCCCCCATGTTAATTTCACTAGACATGTTAATTTCTCCTCTCTCAACTGATGGGAAAGGAGTCCTAGAGAAGTTAAATGACTTACAAAATACCATGGCCAGGGGTGCCTGGGTCAGTTAAGTGTCTGACGATTTGTTTCCGTTTGGGTTGTGATCTTGGGGTCCTAGGATTAAAGCCCCATGTCAGGCTCTGAACTCAGCATGGAGTCTGCTTGAGACTCCCCCTCTCCCTGCTTGAGCACACTTTCACTCTCAAATAAATAAATAAAATCTTTAAAGCAAAACAGAGTCACATGGACAGCAGTGAGCAGTTGCTTTCCACACCACACTTGAGGTCACAGGTACTGCTACTTGTATACACAACACACAATAATCACTGTCATTTCTAAACTTAATGTTCAACTTCACTCTCAAAGTCACATGAGGTTAGGCTAACTGTATTCCAACTGGTAATGACAGAGTACAGATAGGCTGACCGTGGTCTAGAGACAGAGCCCACATTGCCCAGCTCACAATGGTGTCTGAAACCCTCATTATCATACACTCTACCTTCTTCACTTGCATTATCTGCCTGGCTGCTGAACTATACCATTCTATCTCCAGGGAATACAGAAAGCAAACAAGAATTCACATCTTACTGCTTCAGCACTAGAGCACTAGAGCAGCCTTCTGGATCTAAAGAAAAAAATAAAAACAAACAAAACAAAACAGAAAAGAAACTGCCCAACTAAAGAAGCTAGGATTCTGGCCAGTGGATCAGGGCTTGACACAAGTCACAGGTCAGGGAAGAAAGGTATCAAAATGCCTTATCTTTGGCTTCATCCTTCAATTATGTGCTAAACTCAAATATAATTTTTAAATAAAGTTCAAATGAGCTCATGCAGAGTGCTTTTAATCTTTTCAATCAGTCTTATTTTTGGATTACAAAAATATTGTGTATTGCACAGTTAAGTTAGATAATACAATTAAAGTCAAGTGAAGGAGAAACAACATATATACCATTCAATTCCTCAACGCCAACAAAATCATTGTTGGAATGTGTATCTATTATTTTGAATTATCTTGAAGTATTTCAAATTATAAAAGCTCTCTATAAGGAACATTTTGTTATTATATACTTCAACCACTACTTAACTCCCACAAAATATAAAAACAGAAAGCATGGAGAACTGGAAGTCAAAAGCAGACGTCCACAGACCTGGAGTCCAGGAAGAAGAGGTACCCTGGCCACAGAAGAATCCCTGAGGCCATCAGAGAAGGAGAAAGGGAAGAGCAAAGTTCCTCTATCAGTCTTCAGAGATGACAGGACTCTGCATCCTACTTGGCAGAGGTAGGGGTGCAATGATGTGGAATAAGTGCCCTAGAGCTTGCGATCCAGACACTCCCCCCAGGAAGGAAATACGGAGGCAATGAGGCATGACACGGTTAAAAGAGTAACATTCTGGGGGTGGGAGAATAAATATAGCAGACAAGATACCCCTTCATCCCCAGAGAGAGGGTAATCAAAGCTGAAACATTACGGGAAATGGATGGGGGTGTAAATTCAAGCTCTAGGAGGCAGGCAACCAAAGTAAATGAATGACAGCAGCCCAGGTGTAAGGAAAACATGGTAGAGAGAGTTAGGCAGAATTTTAAACACACAGAAACATTCTTCATTTTGACTGAAGGGAAGCAGAATATTTGACCCCCAAGTATATGCCACTTCAGCACGCAGATTATTTTGAGATGTAGGTAACTGAGACCCAGCAGACACAGGAAAAAAATTTACGTCTTCCTTTACTACCTAGAATAATTTAGATGGGGAGGAGGGGCTGAATCAGAGACAAAGCTATTACCAAGACAATTTTTATCTAAATGACTGATTTGTGTGGCTAGACAAGCATCTAACTACCAATCATCTGCTCTTCTTATTGTCCTGTGAATTTCCCTTCTCCCCTTTGAAGTGCAGCTCCTATCTCATTCTGCAGCTCAGGATAGTGTAGAAGACTCAACTGCCCAACTTGCCCTCGAGTCTTCTGTTTTTATGGGGTTTCTATGTGCACAAATATCAATGTTTTTATCTTGTTCATTGTTTTATGTCTATGTAATTATTGGACGAACCAAAGACCCAAAAAGGTAGAAGGGAAACTTTTCTTCCTGTATACTCCAAACAAGTATTCAGTCTCACTTTTTGGAGATATGGAAGCCTTCTTCATTTATCTTCTATTTTCACACTTCTGAGAGAAACACATTTCTTCACAGTAGGAAAGACAGCAGGTCAGAGTCAATGATAAATGAGAATGGACAACAATTCTGGATTTCAGGGAGACAACTGGAAGTGATGGAGAACCTAGAAGACTGAATAACTCCCATCCCATCTGAAGAGGTATGCCTCAGCTAATAATGTGGAATCAGAATACAGTATGGTCAGATGATCCAACTTTTTAAGAAAAGCCAGAACTACAGATATTTATACTCATACTCCTGGCTTTTAAATTGGCTTCAAGGTTTATTTTTAAATTAAATAGATTAAGCAAAGGGATGCCTGGGTGGCTCAGTGTTTGAGCGCCTGCCTTTGGCCCAGGGCATCATCCTGGAGACCCGGGATTGAGGCCCACATCAGGCTCCCTGCATGGAGCCTGCTTCTCCCTCTGCCTATGTCTCTGCCTCTCTCTCTCATTCTCTGTCTCTCATGAATAAATAAAATCTTTAAAAAATAGATTAAGCAAATTAAACACAAAACTGCCCATATTTAGCTATTGCCTCATGCCTTTCCAAACTAATTAAACACAGTGATACAGCCACTCAGAACCCAATGGGATGGACAGCTCTGCCCCCTCTCCTTCTTCTTCTTTATACAATGGAGCAATAAAAACAGATTTCTAAAACTGGAGATTAAGAGAGTTACCAACAAATTCAGTCATGACCAAAGGACAGGAAAAGATCTGAAACCAGATGCATGAGAGAATAGTTCTAGGAACAGACATAAATAATATGCTATAATTTAGTGATAAAAGAACAATTATTATTTAGAATTACTTGTTGCTTTCTAGTTTACATGGTATTTTCACATTCATTATGTCTTAGGAGCCAACAAATTCTAAAGATAGACTGGAAAAGATTATTAATACCATTAATAGGAGAGATAGAAGTGAGAGAAAGAATGAATAAATATGAGTGGTGGCATAGAGGTTATAGGACTTTGTCAATATCATCCTAAGTTTGGGAAGAATAACTTATGAACAAAATGGGGGAAATTTCATGATGACTAAGTATAGAAAATGCAATAAAATTAGAATTTTTTTCCTTTAAAACTACTTAAAGGACTAAATTTCATAAAATACAAATGATTGATAGAGGGGAAAATGGTTTTGTTTTTTTTCCTTATAAAATTTACGTATGTTTGAGGAATCAACAATGATAACTACATCTGCTTCATAGAAAGGATTCATGATTTTTCTCTGCAATTTTTAAATATAAAAAGAAAGCTACAAGGTAATATTTTAGACCACTATCAAGAACTTTTTCACAACAAGAACTATTCACCTAAAGAAAATGAAATAACACGAAGAGTCTAGATATTAGGTTCTAGAACCAGCATTGCAGGTAGCCTTAGCCAGGCAACAATTTTCTGAGCCTCAGCTGTCTCTTTTTTTTTTTTTAAATTAATGGGCATAATACCTGGATATGAAAAGGAAAATGGAGGTTTATGAAATTTCTCTGCAAATTGCTCAACAGTCCACAGATGTACATAAGGTAGGCTAACTATACTTTAAAATCTATGAACATATATATTTTATACTCAATTTAAACTCCTTAGAGTTCAAGGATCTTAAGTCGTCTGGTTCATATCCAGTTGATCACATCCCCACCACCTCTCACCCCAGCTATACCTAGCCCTAGGCTCTCCCAGTTCCAGAACCAGAAGACACACACATGAGAATTAGCCCTCACGGAGAACACTTTGTTGCTTTTCTCCCCCACCAACCCCGTCCCACATGCATTGTTGCCTCTAACCTTTTAGAAATTCCAGGTGGAACATGCTTCCCTTTATACCACTCCAATCTAGCTATGTATCCTTTACCTAAATCTTTCATCTTGGCAAGGCTCAAAACGCTCTATTTACAAAAAATGGTAAATTCCTAGAGTTAAAAGTTGGACCAAACTTAGTTCAAAATCCAATTTCACAAGCTTAGCCCAACTCTAACAAGAAAATTGAGACCCTAAGTCTTCCTTAAAAGAGATTATTTTAAGGTAGATATAGATATGGAAATGATATACCTATTAGAGTCTACCACAAAGAAATTGCCCAATAAATGGAACTTATTGTTGGCTTTAATACTTTTTTGTTATTATTATTAGTTAACTGTACATGAAGATTTCTTCCTTATGACATGGAGATTAGGTAACCCTTGATCACTCAGAGCTATGCAATATTATCTAAAGTCAAGTGTGCATGCCCTGTAATCATCACAATTACTATATCACAAACTTCTTGAGCAAGAATCATTGATACAGCATTTATTGAGTGCTCTCTCTGCTTACACTTTTCTCAAAGCTGGGGCTATCAGGAAAGCTGGCTTCTTTTGTCTTCCTGGGGTTTACATTCTGAGGAGAAGCAGCTGACCAATAGCTGAAAAAATTAAGGAGCAGCTCATAGCCAATAGTATAAATGAAGTAACCAGATAATAGGATAGATATACCCTGGGTGGCAAAGACATGTAGCTGCATTTGATTGAGAGGGTTAGGAGGGCTCTTTGAAGACACAAAGCCTGACTCAAGAGGAGGAGACAGCCATGCATAGATCTGAGGAGGAAAGCAAAACAGACAAAGGAAGAATAAGTTCAAACACTGAAGAAGGAACTTGCATGTATCTTTGTAGAACAGCAGGGGAATGGGGAAGCTGAATGAGGGGGAAGCATTATACAAAGTGATATTGGAGGGGTGGCAACCTCCAGATCTCATAGGGCTATAAGGAGAGATAGGCTCCAAGCATGTGCCTCTGATTTCACCATCAACTCATACACCATATCCCGGTAGCTAAAGTCTAAGAGGTCATTTTCTGTTTCCATTTTTGTTTGTAACATGCTTTCATCCAGGTCACCCTTGCCTTAGCACCTTGTGAAAAAATACCTGAAAACAGGTCACTCCCAGATTCCCAATTCCCCAGTACCCAGTTGTCTCCAGAAGAGAAATATCAGGTGAGGAACCTTTGACCCATTTCAAAGTCCTCTCCTTCCAGAAACCAGAGTTGTGCTCAGTGTGACAGCCCAGGGAGAACTGCTTCCACCCATATTCTACTGCTCTCTGGCATTTGGGAAGTTGGCTCTGTTGCCTGAGGGAGACATTTTAGGAGAGGTTTCCATAGAAACTCAAACTTTCTCTCCAGCTGCTCGTGTAGTTTATCCCTTTATTTTTACATACACATTATTTTTCTTTCTTCAGCTTTCAGGCTCTTGATTCTTTGCGTACCAAAGAAATAGTACCAAATCTCTAGGAAAATAAGCTCTCTTGTTTTTCATTCAATAGTCTCTCCTAATTGTGCTTCCAAGGCTGACAAGGAGAGGCTTAGAAACTTCACTGACATAGTCATTTCAGATTAATATTTACTCAGACTCCTTGGATGGCTAGCCTTTCATCACTAGTTTACCATTGAAAGTACTGCCCTTACAAAAAAATTCTTACTAAACCACTGTCCAGCCTCAGTCTCCTTCCCCAGCCTCTGGCTCAGAATATCAAACTCCTCCCTGGATCACTCCCTTCCAAATCTAGAAACATTAGCACTTTTTTATTCACTCAAGTATAGGTCTTGCCCAGCGAGGTACCATTTCTTTGCATTTGAGACTAAAAATATCAGCTAGTATCGCATACCCATTCTTAATTCATGTTAAATAGTACTTAACGAAAGTAGAGCCTTGAAATCCCAAGACCAGGTTATATTCAGCTATTTTCTTCATAACAATTTTCAATTACAATAAAATTATTATTTTGGCAGTTGTACATTTGGTATCTTTTTCCATCAAAATGTAAACTCCTTGAGGAATTAAATCTTAATGTCTAGGGACACCTGAGGGGCAGTGGTTGAGCGCCTGCCTTTGGCTCAGGGCATGATCCTGGAGTCCCGGGATTGAGTCCCATGTCGGGCTCTCAGCATGGAGCCTGCTTGTCCCTCTGCCTGTGCCTCTGCCTTTCTCTCTCTCTCTCTGTGTCTTTCATGAATAAATAAATAAAATCTTAAAAAAATAAGTCTTAATATCTATATCCATAACCTCTAGCACAGTGTTTTCTGAAGAATGAAAAGGAAATTAGGGAAGTATTTATATTTAAACCCAATAAAGAATCAAGTAGCTAAATAAATTCAGCTTTGTGCATTTATAGGAATGAGGTTTATTTTTTCCAAGGAAACATTTTGTGTCACCTGTCATGAAATAACTGGGAAAAAGAAATCTGTTTTGATTTTAGTAAAGCCAAGCCATCATTTGATATGCTATAGATCAAAGCAAAAGATAAGTGCTTTCAAGAACTGTACACGGTGGTTTCGTGTGAGAATAATGTGCTTTTCCACTTCCCCTGTGTATAGCTGTACCCACAAGTGGAGTAGGACTATTAGCAAGGGCCAGAATTCTGGAAAAGTGAAGAGAAGGGAAAAGATAGAAATGAGGGGGATGGTGGGACAGATACAATACTCTGGAAAGGATAAGAAAAGACGAGATCGGGCGCGTTCAGGGTGGTATGGCCGTAAACATTATATGTTCTCATTCATTTGGGGAATATAAATAATAGTGAAAGGGAAAATAAGGGAAGGTAGAAGAAATGTGTGGGAAATATCAGAAAGGGAGACAGAACGTAAAGACTGCTAACTCTGGGAAACGAACTAGGGGTGGTAGAAGGGGAGGAGGGCGGGGGGTGGGAGTGAATGGGTGACGGGCACTGGGTGTTATTCTGTATGTTAGTAAATTGAACACCAATTAAAAAAAAATAAAAATAAAAAAAGAAAAAAAGGAAAAAAAATAAAATAAAAATAAAAATAAAAATAAAAATGAAAAAAAAAAAAAAAAAAAAAAAAAAAAAAAAAAAAAAAAAAGGATAAGAAAAGAGATCACACTCAAGGAGGAGAGAAAGGAGACCCATAGAGAGATTCTAAGTCCAGCTTGTGGGAGGAAGGAAAGGCAATGTGCATGGTCTGGGAAGTAGAGGCAGGGGGAAGTACTCCAAATGCATTTTATTTTATGAGACGCAGAACTCTTAACAAGTTACAAGTCTGTTCTAAGTGGATGGATAGATACTAAGCTAGCTGGTGGCCAAGAGACTGATGTTCATCATGATTTCTCTAAGCCTGCAGGTCAAATCTAATCAAAGCAGCCAAGATGTAATGACTCTCTGGTACATATGCCTTAGACACATTGCTGTGCCTAATCTTCACAATAACCTATTTTACCAATGAGGAAGCTGCAGCTAAGTGAGAATAAGATACTTCCTTAAAGTCACCCAGGTAAATGGGGCAAAGTCTATGTCTGTCTTCAAAGCTGGGCTCTATCCATTATTGCTATTTGCTTGCAGTGTCACTTCCCACAACAAAAACTAAATGATTTATAAATGATTTATAAATAGTGGGGATCATTTGGTAAAAAGTAGAAACTAGCTTCTACTCCCCACCCTAACCCCAAAACTGCTACCTACACCAGCCTGTTTTCAGCCTACCTTATGAGGTGCTTTTTAAGGTCTTTGGTCTTAAATATTTTTACATCCATTTCCTCTTTATTCCAAAAACCCATCAGAAAGACAGTGCCATGGAGATCCAAGTCCTCAGCTACCATTAGGAAAATGAAAAGCAAGATGAATCACCAACAACTTTAGCATGGAAACAGTCTCTGAGCCAGACCAGGTCCAAGTCTGCTCAGGGTCATCAAGGCATTTCCACACAAACAAGTTTGATATCACAATCTAGGATTCTGAATTCATGTGGGGCCCAAGACTGAAACCTGAACTCCAGGAAAACAAAGAATCTGTTATTATGCAAATAGTTTTAGACACTAAAGAGAGGAAATGAAAAGATAAGCAAACATAGGCTGCATAATGCCACCTGGCTTCTAAAATAGTTCCCTCTCCAAAGTTTTAATAGGATGTGAGCTAATCTGAAACAAAGGTCTCTAATCACATAGAAAGTGTTTTACTCAAATGATTTCATTTTCTATTTTGGTAGCTCTTCCAATGGTGTGATTGTGCTTTCAGAGAAAAGAATAACAGGAGACCCTGGATTTTTTTCCTTGTATTGAGAGAAATTTCCATTTTGGCTGCCAAATAACAAATGGGCAATCATGCCCCACGCTTATCCAACTAGCAATTATTGTGTGCCAGGCACAGTGCTTGGCAATGACGGATAAAGTATGGAGCAGAAACAGAAAGAGCCTGTCCTCCTGGAGCTGGCAGTCTAGTATGAACATGTGCCCAACTTATAGATCACAAAGATGTTTATATTGTTATTATAGTACATGTGTCAGGGTACTTTGTGTTTTACAAAGTCCTTTCACTGTAATTTGTGTGTGTGTGTGTGTGTGTGTGTGTGAGATCTTCCCAACAACCTTTTAAGAATAGCATGAGTGTTAAGAGGATTTCTCTAAAATTAAGACTCAGAGCCTTAAAGGGCTTACCACATGTTGTGTAAATCATGTTCTTTTCGCTACATCAAGAGCAACAAAACACAGCAATTTTTTAAATGAGTGATGGGTATTAAGGAGTGTGCATGTTGCGATGAGCACCGGGTGATATATGGAAGTGCTGAATCACTAAACTGTACATCTGAAACTAATATTATATTGCATATTAACTATTTTAAATGAAAACTTTTTAAAAAAGTATTTATAAATGCTATACATTTACATGATTATAGCTAATTATTGCAAAAAAAAAATCTATGATCACTCCTTAAAATATAGTCAAACTAAGTCTCAAAGGTTGGGTAACTTATTTAAGACTGTCATTCAGCTAAAATAAACAGATTTGAAATTAAGCAATGTGACTCTAGAGCTAGCATTCAAGCACAGTGATATGCTGTCAAGGTAGTATAAGCTGGTCATAACCCTTATTTGATTTGGAAGAGCTATCATTATCAATTTGAAAACAGAGAAACTGAGTCCACAAATGTTCAGAACTACATTCAAGGTCATTCAGTCCACAGTGTTGAGGTTAAAATAGTATCTAAAACCTTAAGACATAAAATCCAACTTACATTTCCCTGTAACTGAATGTTCTCACCTTGGTGCAACTCAAAGAGAAGATGATAATTTGAGAGATCATCCGGTCCAAACTGCTGCTTTCAAGGTAGAGTAAGAGATCCTCTTCAACTAGACCTAGTCTTGATCAACACATTTGTGTAATCGAGAGCTGTAAAGATGCCATTTATAGAGACAAAAGACTTGGGGTTATCCAGCATGTCATCATTTTAATGATGATTTTAAATTAAATCTGATTTCATTTAAAATGAAATTTGATTCTTGCTGATGTGTCAAAGTTTGTGTAGCTAAAGAGATTTACATCTTCCTCCTAAAGAGAAATATAAAAAGACCCCTTCTCATTACTAAGATTGTAATGGGAGGTGCATTTGAGTAGCATAGGGTACATGCAAAGGAAAAATAGGGAGACAAACTAGAGAGAGATGAAATTCAGATTATCCATTCATCAAAAAAATACTTTAGAATTTTCTTTGGGATCAGTACTATGTTTAGCCCTGAGAAACAAAGATGAACATGAGAAACAGTCTCTGACCTCACAGACATTATAATTTATTAGCTTATGAATCAGAGAACTCAGAATTTACACTTTTTTCCCCAGGTACTGGAAAGCTACTGGAGGTTTTCAAGAAGGAATGATTTGACCATTCAAGTCATTGAATGGCTGCTCCTCTCACAGATTCAGACATGGTCAGGGTTGAAAGGGACCTCAAAGGTTATAATGCCCTCCCCTCCACGTCCAGAGCTGCTGTTTCCAGTGTCATAGCCACTAACCACACATGGCTATTATAGAGCACTTGAAATACAGCCAGTCCAAACCCAGATGTGCCTTAAGTGTAAAAAGCACACAGAATTTTGAAGACTTAGTATAAGAAAAGGTCTCAAAACTTTTTGTATTGATTCACAATAGACATTATAGTAAAGTTTAAACCACATTTGTTTCTTTTTACTTTTTTAATATGGTCACTAGGAAATTAAAATATTTGGCTTGCATTGTATTTCTCTTGGACAATGTTATTCTACAGAATTCCTAGTAGATATTCACATAAGTTTTCTTGAAACTGACTGAAAATTCACAATCCTGGGAAATCTATTCCATTACTTGACAGCTCTGACCACTCGAAATAGTTCTTGTTAAACCACAACCATTTATTCTGTAGATTTTATCCACTGGGAATCATGGTGCTCCACTGTTTCTTCCAACAAGGACCTTCAACTATCTTTCCAGACTCCCTCCATGTGCCCCAAGAATACAAGGTATTGCCCCAATACCTCCAGTTGGTTTTATTATTCCGTACACACTATTTTCCAGGTCTCTGATCATCCTCTCACTGTTCTTTTCACATCCTCTAGATTATCAGCAGTTTTTCAGAAAGAAAACTTTGTGTCATTGCAGGTAGCAGTAAATAGCAGTTAAAGGACTCTTAAATTGGAAGTCAAGGTAAATTTGCTTCCCAGATCTGCTATCAGGTTGCAACCCTAGGCCACTAATTTCACCTCATACACAAAAGCATATGAAAGCCTACTAAAAAGCAAAACAAACAAACAAAAAAAGCAGAAAAACATGCTCCAAATATACTCTCTGCAGTGAAGCGTTGTTTTTAACAGCCCAGCATTTATGCCTCCTGCCAGTAGGAGCCATCTTCTCTACTTTCAGACTGTGTAACTTTTTCAGTCATTAGGATGGAACAAGGGTAAATTCAAATATACTTCTAGCTGCAGAGAAGACAGAGGCCAGGCTTGGAAAAGCAAAGTCACAGAAATTTGTTCAGTGACAGGCACAGTATTCAGCTGAAGCAAATGCATTACACAAAGAGAATATGCTTGAAAATAAAGCCAAGATAGGAGGCAGAACTAAAATACACGGGGGTGGAGGAGAAGACTTGATAATATAAGTCACATCATTTGAACCTTTGCTTCTAGCTGTGTTTAAAGTAATATACCCCTTAGCTTTTTTTTTTTTCCAAACTGAATTAATAAATTCCCTTTTTCCCAGAGCCAGTTTGGGTTATAACCAAGAGCCCTGACTAATGCATTAGTATCAGTCACTAAAATACTTATAGGTCATTTACCTCATTTCAAGCCCTTCTGATTGGTCATGTATGTACCTAGCCTCACAACCAAACAGCAATGTTTTGCAAGTAATTATAGTAGGACAGACATGTTGAGATGGTGGAAGGCAGGGATGATAGAGCCCTGATTCTCTGAGTCTCTGTCTTTTCCTCTTAAGAAATATATCCATCAATCTTTCACCCATATCATAAAAAAGCTACATGGTCAACAGCTAATTTACTCAAGTTGTCATTTCATATTAAAATAATACTTGTTATATATTTCCTCAGAGGTATGTGGCAAGTAATTGAATAGAGTTGCAGTATGCCTTCTTCTACAAAGTCAATATTTGGGCAAAAAAGAAAATGGACTCCCATTAGAATTCACAACACACTATTTGATCTGTCTGATCTTAATTAGGCAGCACTTCACTAAGCATTCTGTTCCCCCCCCCCCAACCTTTCCCATCCACATTCCAGCAAGGCTTCATTATAGACACTCCAACTAGAAAGGGATTGAAGAAATGGCTGCTCCCGAACTCCCTTGGTGTTTAAATAAAGAGTTCCAAAAGATGTGAAGTAACTTTCTCAATGTACAATGCAGTTGGAGACAGAGTCTAGACAAAAGTTTAATGCTCTTGAAATAATATACTATCTGTATTCTAAATAGAGCCCCTTGTTTAAAGGCCTGTTTGGGTTATGAAAATCATCTCTAATTTTTTTTCTTTTGTAAGATTAGATTACTCCATTTTGGTTTATATAAAGTGGGTTTATCTTGGGTTTGAGTAAGTAAGTTATTAGTATGAACTATTCACGGAGCGGGCATCTGCTATATGCTTACAGGAGCTATCTGGCTCAGTCTTCATAAAAATCACTTTGAGGTGGGTACTATTAGAATCCCTCTTTTACAGAGGGGGAAACTGGGGTTTAGACAGGTTCTGTACTTGGCCCAAGTCAAGCATGTGGTAAATGGTAAACAAGATTGAACTCAATTTCCAGCCCTGACTCTAGAGCCTGAGCTTTCAACATGAATACCTCATATCCTCAGGAAGATTAGGCAAACTTTTTTATTAGGTGTCCAAAGTAAATAAGTCTTTAAGAATGAAGTGATCACTCTTTGAATCCTTATTGACCTGTAAAACTTTAAAATATATTACCAGATATCCTTAGGAACATCCCTGTCCAAGTACTCTGACCCTCTATTAAAAAGAATAACAAAGGTCCTAATTCATGTATATTTGAGTCATGTGTACACCATACCAATATCTAGACACATTTTAAGAGACAAATGTAAATCAAGAAAAAAAAGGCAAGAGCCAGCTCTTATTCCCACTACAGCTTCTGCCCTCACATCTTGCAAACTACATTTGTTTACTTGTTTAGCTAAGGGTCTATTTTTCAATACATAAAGAGGATTGCATCTGAACAGCCCTGGATTAGCTGTATAATAGTTATGTGTTGCAATGTAAGAAACTACATCCAAACTTAATGGCTTAAAACACACATTTTTTTTTGTATAAATTGACAAAATAATCTTAAAATTCATATGGAAATTCAAGAAACACAGATACCCAAAAAAGTGTTTAAAAAAGAGAAAGCTGGAAGACAATTTCCCAATTTCCAAACTTACTGCAAAGTTACGGTAACCTAGATAGTAATGGTACAGGCATAAGAATAGACACAGAGATCAGTGGAATATAATTGAGAGTCTAGAAATTATTTATTTGAATAGTCCATTGGTTTTTAACAAGGATTCCAAGCCAGTTCAATGGGGGAAAGAATAGTCTTTCTAACAAGTGGTTCTGGGACAAATGGAAAATGCCAAAGAATGAGGGTGACCCCTACTTTGCACTATAGACTAACAAAAATACTTGAAAGGGATAAAATATCTAAATGTAAAAGTCAAAACTCTTAGATGGAAACATAGATGCTAAGTCTTATTCTTAGATAGGATACCAAAAGCAAAAGCAACAAAAGATGAAAGATAAACTTGGCATCAAAATTAAAAATCTTTTTGCCTTAAAGGATACCACCAAGGAAGTGAAAAGACAAGCCATTGAATGGAAGAAAATTTTTGTAAATCATATATCTGAGAAGAGGCTTATCTAGGATATATAAAAAAACATTACAACATGAGAATAAGACAACCCAATTAAAATGGCAAAGTATCTGCTTGGACAATTCTCCAAAGAAGATGTACAACTAGCCAATAAGCATAAGAAAAGATGCCTAACATTATTAACCACTAGGAAATTGCAAATCAAAACCACAATGACATATCAATTCATAACCACTAGAATGGCAAGAATCGGAAAGACAGATGAGTGCCAGGACGTGGAGAAGGTAGACACTTTGGGTTTTTGGGAGGAATGTATAGTGGTACAGCCACTTTGGAAAGCAGTTTGGCAGTTCCTCAAAATGTTAAATATAGACATCCAGTGCTCCCATTCTCATTTACATATATACCCAAGGGAAATGAAAATGTAAGTCCACCCTTCATAATGGAGCAACATGCACCTGTTGCAAAAGTCAAAGAAACAGAAAAAGGATCCAACAGGAGTTTTAGTTGCTGCAGGCTCAGCTGCTGTTCTGGACCAGTCAGGTCATCTGACAGCTATGTTACTGCATGTGTGAGCTACAGTGATGCCATGTAGTCTGGTACAACTTTCTGAGCCTAATAAACAAAAATGGTTATAGTTCCATTTATGACTTCCAAATTTCATACAAAAGGTCTTTGGTGGGCAGCCCGGGTGGCTCAGTGGTTTAGTGCCTGCCTTCGGCCCAGGGCCTGATCCTGGAGACCTGGAATCGAATCCCATGTCAGGCTCCCCGCATGGAGCCTGCTTCTCCCTCTGCCTATGTCTCTGCCTTTCTCTCTCTGTGTGTGTCTTTCATGAATAGATGAATAAAATCTTTAAAAAAAAAAAAAAAAAAAGGTCTTTGGGTCTTTGGTTGCCCATGGTAACTCATCACTGTGTAAGAAAGGAAACTCTAGAAAGTATAGTTCTAGGTTGGCTAAGTTAATGCAATTCAAATTGACTTCAATTATCATTAAATAATTTGGAAGATAAGGAATGCTGTGCAGGACACAAATTACATTTCATTCTAATCATAAATACAAACTTGTACTACATTCTCTGGTCTAAACTTCTCTTGAATTTAAGAAAGCTTCTGCAAAAGATATTCTTTAAATAGGGTTTCTTAAACTCAGCACTATTGACATTTTGTGCTGCATAAATGTTTGTAACAGGGTAGTGGGGATTGTCCTATGTAAGATATTTAGCAACATCCTTGGTCTCCACCAACCAGAGATGTTGGTAGGACTTCCCCCATCTTGACAATGTCAAATATCCCCAATGGAGCAAAATTACCTCCAACTGAGAACCACTGCTTTAAGTGATGCTCAATATGCAGCCACCTTGTTTTGAAATAAACTTATTTTTAGTTGATAATAGCGTATGTATTGTGCTGCCTTACATTTAATTCCCTAATGGTTTTTAATTATATAAAATTCTGTTTTATATAAATACTAATTCACTACACAGGAAGAGACTCTGTTGGTTCGACTTTGAGTCAAAGCTTAGAAACAGGGCTCACTTGGTCAAGGTCACTAATTAAAAACACTATAAATGTGCTAGCTTCAGAAAATTCCACCTTTTATCTCAACAAGGGGAAGGATACAGCAGGCATGGATGGCTCTGGGCAAATCTATGCCTATTTCAAGAAAGTTTAGCAAACTACTCACTTTGCTATAAAAGACTACAGAGATGATGCCCTTACAATGGTGAATCATCTCTCTTGGCCATTTCAAATTCTCTCCCATCATTATAAACAGATAGTGTTTTGCTTTTTTTTTTTTTTTTTAAGATTTTATTTATTTATGAGAGACAGAGGCAGAGACACAGACAGAGAGAAAAGCAGGCTCCATATAGGGAGCCTGATGTGGGACTCGATCTTGGGACTCCAGGATGACACCCTGGGCCAAAGGTAGGCACTAAACCACTGAGCCACCCAGGGATCCCAACAAATTGTGTTTAAAGAGCGAAGTGGTTATTCTTATTCAGCCACGTAGTCTTGCATAGTCCATCCCACAAGAGTTTCACATATTTCAAGAATGACTAGCTGGACAAAATTGACTAGCATTATCAAAAAGAACTGAGTACATCTTATCCTTTGCTAAACTACACTAACTGAAGCACAGAAAACTAGGAATATCCTCAGGGATCATGTAAGCAAAGTTAAACTCACAGTGAGACTTAAGAGCTATGGTGACCTGGCTATCTACAGGCCACCTAAAAAGATAAGCCATTTGGGAAGGAAGCATTTGAGGAAGCCAGGAATCTCTGTATTTGTATGGTGTTAGTTGGCAACTGATACAATTTTTTAAAAATAATTATAAAGCAATGTCATACAAGAAGAAATTTTATATGTGTATTTGTGGGTAAAAGTCAGGCTTTGACAGTCAAGTTGGTGTGTATTTGTATATACATATGTATGTATGGCCTATGTATATCCATGTGTATATATGTACATACACATGTGCTTGAGTGTATCTGTAGGCTGAACACATCAGGAAGCTAGATTATCATTTTTATTCTAACCCGCTAAAAGGCTATCAAATTTATTAACCAGAAATATAGGGAACCTAGTTATTTCAGAGGACTTTCCTTTCCCCACTCAGCCCTAAGTAGGTTCTCATTTATATCGATATCTCAGTATTGCCCCACACAAAGTATCCATGGTAGGATTACTGTTATAGAGATCAGTAATAAAATTATTTCCAATTTTCACACTGAGGATCACAGAGCTCAGGGGCTTTTCTAAGGTCATAAAGCTTGGAAGTAGTGAAGCCAAGGATCAAAGTCACCTCCTCTGAATGCTGACTCAGAAACTTTTGACCACAATCTGATTATGTTTAGGACATTACAGTAATTGCTTGCCTTAAATTAACATAAATTTATAAGGGTTCTGTGTGCAATCTTCATTCTTGGAAAGAAAGAAGGAAAAAAGCTGTTTGGTCCTATGTCCCCAGTTGGAAATCTGACAAATGTTGTGTTGAAAACAAATTATACTATACTGTATGTGCATTAATTTCTTGGCTAATATTTCGGTTCACTGTGTTGTAAACCCCTTCAGAGCCATCATGATCTGGATGTGCTTCATTGCTTCTAAATATTTGAATTCCAATTTGGAGGCCTGTCAATCTACCCAGACTCATAAGTTGGCTAACCTGATTTTCTCTACTTCATGACAATAATGTTTAGTATTCAGTGGGCTGTATTTGACATAAAGAAATTTTATACTACATTTAGTCAAATAGATTGAAAGCTGCTAAAATTGCCCCCTCACCCCAAATTTGCATATCATTGCATTTTTTTTTCCCCTTTTAACACTGGTAAGTCTGTTATCAAAGCAATTACATAGTTTATCTACACCGGGAAGCTGTCAAATGCATAAAACCTAGCATGGTGTGAATCTCAGGTTTTGAAAAAGATTATAAAGAGTTCCCTTTACTCTCTTGAGAGCCCCTTCACAGAGAAAGCTCTTAGATCTGTAGGTAACTTAGCTATTGGTACCTTCCTTCCCTGAAAACAGAAGTGATATTTATAAAACATATGAATAAATAAAGTCACATTTCTCCTCACCATGTCTAGTAACATTCTGCATCTTTTCCTCCCCACTTTATAATACCAGTAAGGAAGAAATTAACATAAAAAATTGGGAAGTCATCCTCAATTATTCAACTGCATACATAAGGGAAGGAAAGATCTGTAAATCATGTCAATTCTAGCTTCAGAATAGATCAAGTTTATCATTTTCTCCATCTCTAACTTTTTACACCCCTCATCACCCTCCTTTCCATTCTAGTTTTAGCCAAAGAAAAATGGCTTTCTACATCTTCTACATCACAATGGTCCCTTTCTTGTTTATCATCTGTTTGCCTCACAGCTTTTATGATAGAAAATGCTGTTTGCCTTCCCAATAAGTATTTTTATTTAGTAAGAGAAACTTGTTTTTCCTCTGGATAGAAATGTGCCAATTTTGAAAGGAGGTATTTTCTTTCAGTCCCTCTTGCAGTTGTAGGTAATTAGTTATTTGGAAGTTGGTGGGCAAAACTTCCAAGAACGGACCCAGGACAGTCAGTTATCATATGATCCTAGTGTCTGTCTCTCCTCCCCCTGCCTCCTGAGTAGAAAATGGAAAGCGGTATGGGAGCTCTAACAGCCATTTTGTATATGTGAGGATGCAAGTAAAGACAGCAAAGAAAAAAGACAGGGTCTGGTTCCTGTTGATTTCATAAAGTTGCCATGTCAGCTTCAAGCTGCCTTTTCTACTTTTGCTTCCTACATTAGAATAACGCTGCTATGCTTGAACCACCAGCACTGCAACTGAAAAAGAAGTCTTTGATCAAGAATACAAAGTGATCATTTTGAAAGGTAAATCTGACTAGCTCACTAAGCTTTGTAAGTCACCTGTTTGACATGGCATATGTAGCCCTGAATTTCATAGCCATCTCCATTTGTACATCTGTCACACCATACCTTCAGGTGCCTCTTCAATTCCTCATAGTTATTTGGACTTTTCCCTTCAACCTTGCTGGTCTCTGTGCCTTGACAGTATGGCTGCCCCTTCCCCACTCTTCAGATATCATCTTGAATAGCCCATTCTCATAGGAGCACAACTGGCTTTATCCAGCTAAAGGCAGCTTCTCTACATAGCTTTCTTCCACTTCTGTCATCTTATTCCTTCCCATTAGAAAGAAGATCACAGGCCTAAACTGCCATTATTTATTCATTTCTTAGTTGTTCATCTCTACAGAGGAGAGGCCTTGTTATAGAAGCATATAGCATTCATCTAACAGGTATTTGTTGAGACTCTAAGTGAATAAAGTTTCCATTATTCCTGTCTATAAAACTTTACCCCCAGCCCCATTGCTCTGGTCAGATATATCTGACTACACGAGGCCCTCAGCTTAAACACTTCCTGTAGTTATAAAAATAAATTCCATCATTTAGCAAATATGTTCTTTTGTGATCTGGCCTTGTATCATCTACTCCTTACATTTCCTGAAATGTAGCTTGTATTCTCTCTACTCTGAATGTGCATTTCCTACTAACTAAAAGATTCACCTGGCTAACTCCTAACCCCTTGAAAATTTCTCTGAGGTATCATCTCCTCCAGAAGACTTGCCAAAGTCCAACTCTCAAATCTATTTGTTTTCCTTTCTTACAGACATGCAGCGATTACCACATAAAGCAGTATGCTTCAGGATCAGGTGCTTTGGCTGTGGGGTCAGCTTAGGTCCAAATCCCATATCTGGTACATAGTGGTTATATGACTTAGAACAGTTCCAGTTGTCCACCATTGCAATCTGAGTAGAATATAGAATTAACATAACATAATCCATATAACACACTTGACAAGATAGGTGTTCAATCAATGGTGGCTATGGTTATCAATAATCACTAGCTAACAGCACATAGCACTTCCTGTATGCTACTATCATTTATTTAGTGTAATATTACACAACTTGGCTAGTTTGTGAGTTCAGTAAAGATAGGGATTTATTCAATCTCTTTCTAACCTATAGTGTTGAGCACCATACCTTACACAGGGTAAGTGTTCAAGTGATAGTTAAACCAATTAGGATAATGATTAGATTCAATTCAATTAAATATAATGCAGTATTAAGTATAGTCCTGTGCCTGACACAGTGTAATCACAGTATCTAAAACAGATTAAACCCTAGTGCTCACCTTCATGGAATCACTTCATCGAGTCTACTGTTAGGTGCAGACATTCCAACAAGTAATTGCAACTGTGAGAAATGTCATGAAGGGGAAAGCTCACACAGCAATGGGAACATACAATAGGAGGATTAAACCTTATCTAGAGGGACAAGGATTCATCACCTTCTGTATCTTTGAAACCTCCTAGAGCCCACACAAAGGTGTTCCCTATTTGTTAGTATCTTTGTGAGAGGAGTCTATCACATGCTACTCTGTGGATTGGTATCTGGAGAGCCAATGTTTGAAGGGCAACAATGAGATTCTTGAAGCTTGATGTCAGTAGAGGATCATATTCTCTCTCTTTAAAAAAAAAAAGGCAAAAGTAAAATTTGCAAACAAATGGAAACATCATTTTACTTGCTCTTATTTTAAAGCCATTATCCTGCTAGCCTAGAGGGAGAAAAAAAAATTTTTTAATTAAACTGAAAAGGAACCCTGACTATAGGGTATATGCTAGGAGGTTGGGGAATAAAACACTAGAATCATAGAAGAGAGAAGGAAGCTGAAAAATCACCAGGATGAAATGGAAATCCTGGGGCAGTGGGGAGGTTAATGTGTAGGGAAGCCTCATAAGTAATTGTCATTTTCAATCTATATAAACAAATCATATAAGTAAATAATTATAAGTAGTTGCAAAGGCAGAGATTTTCTTCCAAACTAGGATATTGATGTCACTTAACAAGCTCATAAATCTCAGCTCCATTCTGAGTGATAAGCAAAGACAATAGAATAATGGGTTAAAAGTATAACTGGTGTAAAACAACTGGTTTGAATTCTGGTTGTGACACATAATGGCCAAGTGACTGGGATATAATGACTCCGTTAACCTTAATTTCTTTCTCTGAAAAACTGAAGTAACCCCTATCTCGTAAGACTGAACCTTACCCAAAATAAATCGTATGAACCTATGATGAGGGTTAAATTTCCTGTCAATGATGCAAAAACAATTCCTTTCTAAAACCCATCAAGCTTTGTAAAATGCGGGAGACAACTTTCCAAGGCCAGCAAGGCCGTTCCAGGTGAAGCAATTACCAGGTTGATTGCAGGGGCGGGGGTGCTGCTGGACTGAGTCACTGATTAAGAGATTGATTTGGATTTCTGTTTGAGCTGTATTTGATTAGCTTGTCCATGACAGTGAGCAATCTAGTCTCAATGGACACATTCCATTGGACACAGAATAGCTCCATATTCCCAGCCCCAATTGCCATTCAGGAAAGAGGTATGAGTTGGTGTCATTAGCACATGTTCATTTGTTTTAATGGAGCATTAAGACTGATTTATATGGCAACATTAAAGGAGAAAAATTACATCTATATAAGGACTCTTAACATTATCTTGCCAATAGGCTTTGTAAAAGGATGAATTCCAATATCTCCAAATCAGGAAATATCCATTTCATTGTCATTAAGTTGGTTGGTCAGCACAAAATAGGACCAGGAACACATAGGGAATCAGGTTCATCTTGTAGGTTTCTTTCCTGCACTAAAGTTTGTGTTACTGCTAGAATACTCAAATGTTATCATAAACAAAATAATACTTATTCTCCTGAATTTCCAAGAACAGCCTAACTGCTGCTGTAATTCCTTTTAATAGAAATGCTTCTCCTTCTTTTATTGGTAATACTTTAAGATAATAGTATAGTCATTATTGATTTTACTACCAAGCATCATGACAGCAATAAGAGAGCTCAGCTCCCTATTTCTTTACAGCAATGAAAGTTGTTCAAGAGAACAACCTTGCAGATTAAAAATCTTCCAACACAACTTTCCTCTCAGCATTAGCTCTTCCCATTCCTGTTTGCTATTCCACCTTCTTTATTCTGGTGATAGTCCCCTTATCCTTATTATTAATGACCAGTGGTTCTAGCAAAAAGAACTATGGAGGGGAAGATTTTAAAAAATCATGCCTGCTATCATCAGGCTGACTCCACTGAAAATATAGTAAAAAAAAAAAAAAAAAAAAAAAAAAAGTTTTGAGAAAGGTCCCTAAAATGATTGGTTAAGAAAAGCTTTCCTCGTGCCTATATTTAGCACAGATAAATATTTAGTAATTTATTACTAGGCTATTTGTTTAGTCTGAGTTGCCCATTCACCTTGAATTATGAAACAGGATCAGACTCTGAATGTTCACTGACAGATACCTGGCTGTTTTCTTATTTGTCATGTAAGGTGCTCAATAAATACATCCAAGTAACAAATGAGCAGGGGTCTTAGTTTCCCAGGACTGTTATTTCCTGTTTATGGTCTTCCCTCTTTGTTAGAGGAATAACATTGACAGGCAACCATCTCCCAGTGGGACTTCATTCAGATCTTGCCAGGCTTACAGGATGCATACCTAATTTTTCAAGTTTATCCCTGGACCTCGATGCAAAGATCAATCCATTACACAAACAGACGATAGAATATTCATAATGATAGACTATAAAGAAAAGGAGCTTGATATTTGAGAGCTGAGAAGAGAATGTTCAAAATTTCAGCTCTACTCAAGTCTCTGCTTATGTTCTGACCCAGTAGGATCAAAATTTTATTTTCAGCCCAGGTACAAAATCCAAATTAAATATTAATATTTACAAAAGGTACACACTTTTCAGTACAAGATTCTCTCCATTATTATTTATTATCAAGACAAGAGGATCTCAGGATGTGAGACATGTTTCATATGTGAAATTACATTATGCTTGCTTTGAAACTGGGAATATACCAGTGTTTGTATAAACAACACCTCACCTTCCAAAGATGAGCAAAATCAGGCTTCCAGATATGTCCAAACATGCTGCACTTTAATTTTACACCTGAACACAAGACATCTCCCAGGTGTCTGTGATCTTTACATATTAAAAATAAGATAGAAGTTTCATAGCCAACTGATCTCCCACATCTGATTTCATATCTTATTAGTCTGAAGTGAATTCATTTTAATTTTATCCTTTTTTCCCTTCTAACACCATCAGTAATATCATGAAAATCGCCTCTAATACACTCATATCTCATCAAGAAAGATAATGGCCCTGCCAAGAAGATATATTTCTTTAGGTGTGATTCTTCACTGAATGAGAGCTTTGCAGAAGCACAAAAAGAGGCTAGAATGACATTTCTGATTTTCATAGATTTAACTGACCCTGCCATATTCTCAGGAAAAAATGACTCTGTCAATCAGAGAAACATCAGATTTAAGTTGTTTATTTTGGCATTGCTATCTATAGCTTCCCTTTATGCCAAACATCTAAGCTGATGAATTTATTTTTCAATAGTTGATGGTTTCATCCATGCTGTAAAATGAGAACAATTCAAATAAGTTATCCCAGGGAACAAACTGTTATTAGCTCATGAAACCTGAATCTCCTAACCAATATTTTAAGCCCTGAAGTCTTTTGAACCATCAAATCAATGGAACAATATTCGTAATTTCTCTATTTATAGAAAATCATTCATTTCATTGTTTTTGAGATAAATCTAAGAAAGAAACTAGGCACATACAAGTAGATTGAACAAAAACACAATTGGTGAGATAGAGGCAACTGGTTACATGTAAACATGAGGGGGGCTGCTGCTGAGAAAATAAAACCTAATTTTTTATCCTATCTATAGGCTGCAGATCTCTGGATTCTAGCCAAACCCTAGTTTTAATGAACTATATATAGGACACATACCCCTAGCATTCCAGAGCCAAAAGCAGGTAAGTCTATTATTAAAAGGTAAGTTTTAGGAAAAAGTAAAACCATGGTTCATATATATTATATATATATATGAATAACAGGAGTTAAAGAGTTTATTCAACTCATGAGGGAAACAGCAGATGTTACAACCTGTGCAGAGAAAATCTCACAGATGCATGCATTTATATAAAGGAGTCTTGAAGTGAATTACAAAATGGAAGCAAAACTATTGTATTTGGCCCTCACAGAGGAGAAACAGGGAAGGAATTCAAATGAAACTCTGACAGATCAGACAGGGATTCAATGCCTATTAGATACCTATAGTTAACAGAATTTTAAGGTAGCTCCCATAGAATCAGAATATAAAGACATGAGGTATAAAAATGTGCTACAGATAATGCCTACTTTTCCACTGAGGCACACATTTTCGCTCTACATAGTTATCTATTAAGCACTCGAAAGAGGGAATAAGCAGGTATTAGTCTGTAAATGCCATCTCTGGGTAAAACAGGGAGCCTATTCTGCTCATGCTCATTCTACACACACCTCAGTTATCACTGCTTGAACTAGGACTTGGCACTTTCCTACTTATGCTAAAATAGACAAATACATGGAGTAGACCATCCAGACACAAACCCAGGACCCTCAGTGCTGTGCATGTGTAGATGTCATTTAAATACTCAACAGTTTCATGAATCTGTATGAGGTACCTGTACAAAGACTCTCTTCTAAGGTTATGACATGTTAAGGTTATTAGATAAAAATGAAGACAGGGATCAAAGTACCTTAGGAAATTTTATGGGCACAAGTCAGAGAAGAAAACACCCAATCCCCAAGCCTACCTCAAAGCAAGGGGTATCCATGAAGAATATATGCATGATTCACTACCCCCATGTCACTATGTCTTTTCTAATTTCCTTCCAACCTCACTTTCCTTCCATCATCCTAATAACCCATGTCCTATATCCTAAAATGTTAAAGTCTATGGTTCTCTCTTTCTGGGTTATTTATGACATCCTATGACTTACAGTACTCCTAATTAAGACATGAGGGAGGAGGACATTGCCAGCCACTCTAGCTTCACCAGTATCTCACCATATTTAAATTTGACAGTGCTTTAAAGATCCTAAGTTACATATATATTATGTAGCAGCCTACTAGGTCTTAAATTTATCAGACAAAGGAAACTAGATTTCTATTAGGCAACCATGAAACAGCAGTAATAAGGTAAGAGAGGGGAGGGTCAGCTAGATAATCAAAGCAATTTCCCAAGAAAACAAAGAGAATAGTGAAAGATATTAGTAAAAGGTAGCCATGCGGTCTATCCCTGGCCAGAGGAAATAATCTCCATTCCCTGGTTCCAAACTAGAAAAAAGGATGAGGAAGAAGATCTATAAAACTTTTCCTTTACTGAAATTCATTCTTCTTCTAATTCTGGGCCTCTATAAAAATATTAGGGTTTAATAGTAACCAAATGAGTCCGTAATCAAAAGCAGTTTTGTACTCTTAATTTTAACATATCTCAGTTTCTTTTACGTTAATTTGTGCAAAAATTGATTCAAGTCAGCTGGCACCAGACTGGAAGTGGTTAGGAGCTTGCCACTGGCAGGAGCTCAGGAAGAGATTTTTATAGGAAAAAAAAAAATAGAAGCAAAGGAAGGAAATTATTTGGCTATCGCTTAAAGTCTAGCTGGTTCTTTGTGATTGGTTATCCTCAGGTTTCAATTTAGTAATCTTAGACATTGAAGGTTTCAGATTTTGATTTATTTACATAGACTTCCATGACATTAGAGCCAACTAAGTCTAATGTCCTCCTTGTTTAATTAACAAATCCAAGATAAAACTGTTATAAAAGCAAAGTTTTTTCCTTCCCATAGTTTTCTCCAATCTCTTGTTTGGATTTCATGTTGCCACCTGACTGCCAACCTTGTCATCCTTTGCTCGAGGCTAATGGTTCTCAACTGGGGTCCATTTCATCCTCCAGGGGACATTTGGCCATCTTACTTTTGGTATAAGAGAATTTTTTAATGAACTTTCTTTGCTTATAAAGGGAAAGGAAGTAGCTTACCCCCTCTTCCCCTCTTGGAACAGTCTCCTAGAAAACATGGTGGTCCTGAATCCTTTTCTGTAACAAGCCTGTAACACATTGTAGACTAGTCTTTCCAGGGACTAGAACAACCCCATTTATACTGCAGAGAGGTCAGTCTCCAAAGCCATAGGTCCAGAACTCTTGAAATGTAACAGCTTATTAATGGAGTTAAGGCAGGAGCCCATCTCAAGGCGTAACTCTTTCAGGGGAGAACCAAGAGGTCTTGGGAAAAAAAAATTAATTACTCTTTCAGAGGAAAACAATTAATTAAACAAATAGTTACTTTAATTTCCAAGACTTGCTTTGCTATATATATTTTGTGATTTTTGTCTTCATCATCTCTTACATGTAGACTGTTGGGTTAATATTTTTTAAAACTTTGAGGGGCACCTGGGTGGCTCAATCTGTTAAGCGTCGGCTTTCAGCTCAGGTCATGATCTCAGAGTCCTGGGATCCAGTATCTGGCTCTGTGTTCAGCAGGGAGTCTGTTTCTCCCTCTCCCTCCGCCTCTGTCTCTCAAAGAAATCTTTTTAAATAATCAAAAAACAAAATTTTATTTGAGACAGAATGTATGCCTGAATAGGGGGAGATGCAGAAGCAGAGGGAGAAGCAGACACCCTGCTGAGCATGGAGCCTAATGCAGGGCTTCATCCCAGGACCCTGAGATCATGATGTGAGCCAAAGCCAGATGCTTAACTGACTGAGCCATCCAGGCATTCCAAAGATTTTATTTATTTAGAGTGAGAGAAAGCTGGAGGAGGAATAGAGGGAGGAAGAGAATCTCCGGCAGACTCACCACTGAGCTCAGAGCCCACAGTGGTGAGATAGAGACCTGAGCTGAAATCGAGAGTCAGATACTTAACTGAGCACAGGCACCCTTTATTAATTCAATAATAAATCAGTTTCCTTCCTTTCTATTGGTGTGGAAAGGTCAGTGTTGGTAGGAAATTTATTTCTCCCCACACTGAAGCTATTTTTGCCAGCATAGTGGTGGGAGACAGGGTGGTTACTAGTGGGCATCTAGTGGTTACAGGTCAGGGATGCTAATTCTACAGTGCACAAGACAGCCCTCAACATTGAAGAATTATCTGGGCAGAAATATCAACAGTGCCAAGGTTAAGAAGCCCTATTATAGGCCAGTGGTCTCTCAAGTGAGCTACTGGAATAAAACACTGGGTAGAAACAGTCAACACTCAGTCAACTCTGCTAAGAAATCAGTAAGATATATTGAAATAATGATAGATTTTTTGAAATATGGATCCATACCTATAACCAATAACACTATCATTCTAATGTGTACATGTTATTATTTGAGCAATAGATTAAAGGTATGAAAACTTTTTAATAATATATAAAATGCTCATGTGATAGTGTGAAAAAGATCTGTCCAAATATTTTCATCATCTATTTCATGGAACTATAAATGTTACCTTATATGTAAGAAGCATCCTTGCTAATGTGATTAGATTGAGGATTTTTAAATGAGATTATCCTAAATTATAAGATTGAACCCTAAACCTAATCATGTGTATCTTCACAAGAAGGAAGCAGAGGGAGACCAGTCATCCAGAGGTGAAGGTGAAATAAAGATAGAACATAAAGAGATTAGAAGATAGGAATGATGTGGCCACAGGTGAAGGAATGCCAGCAGTCATCAGAAGCTGGCAGGGTCAAGGAATGGATTCTCCCCAAGGGTTTCTGGAGGGAGCATGGCTCCACTGATACCTCAGCTCTAGCCCATTAAAACTGACTGTGTACTTCTGAACTCTAGAACTATGGGGAAAATAAACTTTTGTTTTAAGTCACTAAATCTGTGGTAATTTGTTACAATAGCCATTGGAAATTAATAAGACTTTTTTAATCTAACTTTTTTTGGGTTGTATGAAGATTTAATAACTTTTATGGGGGCACCTAGGTGGCTTAGTTGGTTAAATGTCTGCCTTCGGCTCAGGTCATGGAACCAGGGTCCTAGGATCAAGCCCCATATTGGGCTCTCTGATTCTCCCTCTGCCACTCCTCTTGCTTGTGCTCTTTATTTCTGTCTCTCTCTCCTTCTCTCTGTGTGTCAAATAAACACAATCTTTTAAAAAATAACCTATTGTCATTTTTTACTTATAAACTTTTCTTTAAAATGATATATGATTTTAAAAAAATTGAAAATTACTTCTCCCCAGAAGTGAAAATTATTTATTTGTTGTTTCTTGTTGCTGACAGTGTTTTTAAACAATTTAAGCCAAAATTAAATCCCAATTTAAACAAACATTTAAGAACATTAAATATCATTTCACATGCAACTGCAAACTTTTAGGTAGGTCTTGGAAAATGAGAGATCTAGTAACCCAGCACCCACCATTTTGCAGGCCAACAGTTGGCTGATGATGAATATCAGTGGCCCCTTTAGGGACAGGAGTTCTTCAGTTTCTACCTCCCCATCTCTACTCTGCCAACTCTACTCACTGCCCTGGCCTGGCCCTTGGATGGGAAAAGTCATCAGCTCCTGATCTTTCCTAATACCCCCCTTTCCTATCACTTTCATGTTCCTTACCTCATATTCTAGGTTTTGTCCTCTGATCAGTCTCAAGTCCATGAGAGGGAAAATAAAGGTGAATGTTACAACTATTTAGTAAACAATAACTAATACTATAATAATACATTTATGAACTAAAAACACTTAAGCCCTACTGTAACCACATTCCAACTAGTCTTAAGGACTAATTAGCTTCAAGCTTATGACTCTGCTTATTGACCCAAGGCCCTTGATCTGTAAGCAAAATTGACCTACTTTCCTGGAGATTTGCAGACCACTGGCCTTGAGGAATAAAGGACCAGACTTTTCTGGAAGGTAAGTTCTGACTATATTTAAGAACAACTGCCACTGAAGCCAACAAGTCTCTTCAGAGTTATCTTTCCAGAGACTAACCACCTGAGCACGAGCCTTGCTGCACTAGCACCATTTTCCACACCTTCCCCTTTAAAACCCTCCAGCTTTGCCTAGATGGGGAAGAGATGACCTTTGGGACATTAGTGCACCTTCTTCTCAGGTTGCTGGTTTCTGAATAAAGCAAGCTTTCCTTTTCAACTATCATCTTATTCTGGGTATGGATTTTGAAGTGATGAGCAGCCAAACCTGACTTTGGAACCAGTTCTATGTCCCATAACAATACCAATCTTCTAGGAACTATTTCTGAGAAAGATGGCCATTTGGAAAGATTGCTTGACTGGGAATTAAGAGACCAGGTTTCCAGGCTCTGAATTGTCTAATTGATGTGAGACTCTGGGTAGGTACATGTCACTTACCCTTTCCAAGTCCCGGTTGCTATTTTGTAAAACAAAGCAAAGTTTTAGAGAGTGGCAGGGAAGAAATAAAGCCTAGACGCATGTTCTGAAGGTCACACATCTGTGCCTGGGAGTGCAAGGAGCAGGTAGGAAGAGGAGGTCCATGGGCCAAGTTGCAGACCCTCACAGTCACTTCACCATGGAAGACCTGTTTACTCACAGTATGACCTACAAATTTATGCTCTAGCTCCCTCTTGCCCAAATGAGCAACCACATTTCTGGTCATTCTCTCTTTTAGGCTCTGCCCTTTAGCCATCCTTGCTTTCTTCCATCAACATTCCTGCTTGCTCCAAGTCATTGTGCAGATCTGACTAGATCATATATCTGCTTAAAGTGTTTGAAATATTCCCCACTATTATGATCCAGTTCTGTCCCTTCACCGTGGCCTATGTTCTTCATGTGGCCTAATGTCTTCACTTCAGCTTCAAGATGTACCACTCCTCCCTCTCCTCTTTTCTGTTCTCCTTTCCATCTTATAAATCTGATAAACCACTTCCACCTGGGTCCCTGTGTTCTACTTGACCCTCTGCTCTGAAACTCTTCTTACCCCTTTTATACTTAGTCAACAGCTATTCATCCTTTATAATCCAGGCCCAATGCCTCTTCCTCAGAGAAACTTTCTTATCATTTATGAAGTTTTCAGCTGCAGGCAAGAAAACACTGTGATTTAAATGGTTTAAACAAAAAGAGGGGATCCCTGGGTGGCTCAGTGGTTTAGTGCCTGCCTTTGGCCCAGGGTACGATCCTGGAGTCTGGAGTCCCAGGATGGAGTCCCGCATTGGGCTTCTGGCATGGAGCCTGCTTCTCCCTCCTCCTGTGTCTCTGCCTCTCTCTATATCTATCATAAGTAAGTAAGTAAGTAAATAAATCTTAAAAAAAAAAAAAGAAACATACTTCTTTGTATAATAGGACATCTGGAGTTAGAGAGTTCTAGGGTTGACTTGGATGTTCAGTAGTCTTGTCAGGTTCCTAGGTCTCACCATCTTTCTGTTCTCACCTTATGTTCATAAAGTAACTACCACAGTCCTAGACATCTCAGGGAGACCCTCTGCTTCCAAAGAAAGGGGAGACATTTTCCTTCAGGTCTATCTGTATTAGCATATAAAGCATTTATTTCTCAGAAGTACCACCACAGACTTCTCAGCTCCAACTAGCTAGCACTGGTTATAGGTCCTTTTTCTAACTGCAAAGGAAGTGGGAAAACAAAACATATTTTTATCTTCCAGAATGAGAGGCAGGTTCTGCTACAAAGAAAACAAAAACATACAGGTTAGATCAGACTCTCCCAGTATAAGCAGTGCCAGCCTATCTTCTTTATAATACTTACAACAATAGTCATCACATAATTAGTTTGGTAACTGCTTTGTCAGTGTCCATTTTCCTCTACTGAACTACAGGTTCTTAAAAGCAGACCTGGAGTCTTAGTCACAGATGTGTATTTTTGCTTATTTCTGACATTTCATGATCAATAATTCTAATTCCAGAGGTTTCCAATGGTTCCCAAACTTCCAATAAAACAAAATATATCCTGTCTATAATCGATAGTATCCACACTTCAAAAGTCTTACATGAAATAGATTCACTATTCCATAGACCGAATATAAAGTGAATTCTTGCCAATAATACGGCCAGCTCTGTAGTCGGAGTACAATGGCTTGAAATCTAGGCATGGCTATTTATTTGCAGTAGGACCTTAGGCAACTGCTGAACCTTGTGCAGAGTCATTTTTCTCAACAGAAATGTGGCAATAATGATGCTAAAAACTGCAAGGTTGTACTAAGGATTGCATAAATGTAGGTAAATATCTTGGCCATACTTAACTCAAATGATTGCTCTTATTATTGTAATAATGACTTCTTACAACTATATTTCAGTAAGATCCCTGCTTCAGGTTTTCCTTACCTATAGCCCAATCACAAGGGTCTTCAGTAAAAAGGAACCACAAAGGCTTCAGTGTTTGCCCCCTATGCCCAATATTGGAGGAGGGGATTATAAGAACAAAAGGATTGCATAAGAACTGTTAGGCACAGGAGAAACAGAGTTCTTCAGCCTGTTCTCAGAAGACACGGGCAAAGTCTACAGGCTTCGGTGAGTATGTACAACTCAGCCAGATTCTGTTTGGATATTAGGCCTCCCCAGAGCAAACAATGGATCTCTTTAACACCTTCTAACTGAAAATCCTGCAAATATACTGGAGGAAAAAAACAGCTAGCTTTCTTTCTGCACATTTATCACCCTTGTTATCCTTACCCTAGCCACTTCTGAAATTCAATTCAATATGACAGAACCCAGGGAATTGCTTTTCTTTTTTTTTTTTTTTTTTTAACCACGATATTCTGAGAAAATGTAAATGTATATAGAGAGAGCAGGTGCACAGGTCACTTGGGGGGAAGCTGACTATACATTATGGCTTCAAAATTGCCATCACACCTCTCAGAATCAAATTTTCACCTGCCATTGAGCCTTGCTTTCAGAGTGCTCTGTGGTCTCTGGCTCCCCCACTGTGACTTCAGCTGCCCCTGAAAAAGCCATCTTCACCACTTTGAGAAGTGCTACTGGCCTGGGCAAACATAAGCAAGAATAACTGTGTAAACAAAGCCAGGTGCAACTTGAATGCAAGTTTAAAAAAAGAACACCTTTCAAGGGAGAATGACTAAAGATCTGGTTTAGAATAGACTGCTTAACATCCTAATCAGGAATGAACACTGGATTTAAAATTGGCAAAATGGGGTGCCTGGGTGGCTCAGTGGTTGAGCATCTGCCTTCAGTTTAGGTCCTAATCCCAGGGCCCTGGAATCAAGCACTGCATCAGGCTCCCCACAGGGAGACTGTTTCTCCCTCTGCCTATATCTCTGCCTGTGTGTGTCTCTCATGAATAATAAAATCTTTCAAAAAAGAAAAATGAAATAAAATAGACAAAATAGAGGGGGTAGGGCTATAGGTTGGGAATATATTTGCATTTTCTTCCACAAACACTGGGCAAATACTTGTCATTTATACCTGGAATGACAGATGCAAATAGACTGATTTGACAAGTCAAAACAACTGGCTGTGTCTACATACAAAAGAACTTAGGCAAGGAAAAGGCACAGAACCAGGTAAGTTTAGAGACAACACTTAATTGAGTGAAAACAATAGCACTATGAATAGAGAGCTTACATATAAAACTTTGAGAGTCTGAGTGATTGACTGAAATAGTTCTCATTCCTATCAGAATAGTTGAACACTTGTCCTCACAGAGAAAATCTAAGTGTCTAGATGGATATATTTTCTATGCTACCTATACACTCTTGATGTGAGCTCATTATATGTAGAAGAGTTCTTTGTAAGTCTTTATTCATATCCAGGGTTTAAGTTTTTCCAATAGTAGTTAAAATGGAGAACAGCTTTCATAGTGTCAAAATCACTACTGGCTTCAACTCAGAACTGTATTCATTATTTGTACTAAGCTTGAAATTCTAATTAATTTACCTAAGAATAGTTGACAGATCAGTCATTTAACTGGATATTTATGTGAACCTAAAACAAGGATAATTTCATGGATAAGTATGTCCTCCAAATCAGAGAGTCCAAAATAACATTTAGGTCAAAAAGGAGTATCCACCAGATTTTTTATTCCTCCCCCAGAACAAAATTTGCTATTGGGTGTATTTTCAAGAAATAATCAAACCATGCAAGGATGGAGAACTGAGAAGAAAAGGTAAAAGAAAAAGTAAACTTACTTTTAAAGAAAGTAAAAGTAAAAACTAACAACAACAACAACAACAAAACAGAAGCAATACAAATACTATTACTCAACTTGTTTGCTACTCTGGAAACTTTGTCAATTAAATAGCATCAGTGAAATCTTCAGTGCATCACTATCCAAGAACAAAACCAAGAGACATTCTTCTATTGGATTAAATAACAAATATCAGAAAACTTCCATTAAAGAAGGGAATAGAGCTCGCTGTACTATAAACATCCATTTGCCCCAAACAGTGTCCATACAGGCAACAATAAACGGAGAGATAGGGAGGGGAGTGAGGGATGAAAGAACAAGAAGAGACAGGAAAAATAGATTGAGGGTTCTAACAAGTATTCAATAGAAATTCTAAAGAAACAAATAAGGAAATATGAAAAAGCATTATTTGAATAACAGTAACAGATTTTTTTTTCTCTAGAATAAAAGAAAATCACATTTTTTATTAATAGGGAACTGCTAGTGGTGAGAAGGATAGATAGCATTAAGTCCACATGTAGACACATTATAATCACCTCAAGGGGGAAAAGCCTCATATTACCAGGGATAAAAGACCAATTATCTTCAAAGAAATGACAATTAAATTGTAAACATACTTTTTATTAGCAACACTAGATGTCCATTCTGGGCAGTGCTGAGGATAAATAGTCAATCGAGAAATGTTACCCAACCAATCATTCAAAATCCAGAACAAAATAAAAATTTTAGAGGCATATGAAGATGAAGATAATTTACCCAAACCAAAACAACTATTAAAAGAGAAGTGAACTCAAAGGGAAGGCATGAAGTTTAGAGAAGTACAATGAGGACAAATCTTGATTTAAAATATCAGTAAATGTTCTGGTAATTATAAAAATAATTACCGTTGTTTTAATTATACTTTTATTTCAAAGTAACTAGATTACCATATAGTTGTAAGAAAGAGGACCAGTTTTGGAGGGAGGGTTCCTGTTTATAGTAAAATATTGAGGGCTGACTGATAAATGGGTTGGGAGGAGAGGAGGATTGGAAAAAAAAAATCAGTATTTTTATTTGATTATAACATAAACCAATTCATGCAAGCATCATTATGCTAAGAATATGCATATTGTTATATGCATATATTATGCATTAATATTGTGCATAGAATCAGGACATGATTTCTGTACTGAAGAGCTTGACTTCATTATTTGATGTTTGTCAGTAGGCTTATAGCCCCATCCTTAGGTCTTCTCTTTCTGGCCAATATCTGTGAAAGGTGATAAGAAAGCCAGCTGTTTCCTCTTTTGATGCTGGCAGGAGTTTCAAGTCAATTAAGCCTCTGCCCACCTATAAAAAATAAATAAAAAGCTTCATCCAGGCTGCACCCACTTCCTTTCCCTATTGTCTCTCAAGCCATATTTGGACCAGCTTGGGAAACCTGCCTCACTTCCTCAAAACAAACAAAAACACCCTTTGAGTAATATATCTCGTTCAGGGACACCTGAGTGGCTCAGCAGTTGAGTGCCTGCCTTTGACGACTCAGAGTGTGATCCCGGGGGTCCATGGATCGAGTTCCAGCATCGGGATCCCTGCGTCAAGCCTGCTTCTCTCTCTGCCTATGTCTCTGCCTCTCTGTGTGTGTGTGTCTCATGAATAAATAAAATTATATATATATATATATGCCTTGTACACCCCTTCTTGATTTGTGTGTGGCATCATCAATCAATCTCAACATCCAAACCCCAACCAAATTTTGCATGGGCTCTATCTTGTTTATTCAGTTTTAAAGTATTTAGTTGTAAGGTAAAATATTGTATTCATAAAATACTCCGTGGGGAAGCAAGACCACACTTTGGATGATCAAAATTGAGATTACTAATGAGGGGCAGACACACATAGTGTGCCTCCAGGGGTATATCCTGAGAATGACATGCCACCTAGGTAGTTTTCTAAGTGAGAAGGAATAATTTATAAATTTAAGAAAATATCTGTATTTTAAAAAAATATATACTAAAGTACTTAGCTTAAAGGACCATGATGTAATTTGTCCTTAAGTGGTTCAGAAAAAAAATGTATGTATATATATTTTCAGGCATAGAGTATAAACTTAAAAACAAATAGAGTAAAATAGTAACAATTGGTTCATCTAGATAACAATATATACATTTTTACTATTATTACAAGCTTTTGAAAATTAAAAGATCTTTCATACTCTTGAGTATGCTTAGTCTTGAAAAAAATTAGTAATAGATTTTTAATATACTTTAATCTATTTTAATCAAGCCTTGTTAATTTAAGAAAATTTGATAATATACCATATATATATTCCTGCACCCAATAAGCAACAAATACATGTTTCAGAACTCATGGAACAAAGAAAGCTTGCCTAAGTACAATATCACAAAGGATCACTGACAACAATGGATTTAGATTAGAAATCAACAGTAAAAAGAGAATCTTAAATTTGGAAGCTTAAAATAATTTATGTGATACAAAGAAAATCAAGTTGGAAAGGATATTCTTGTAACTGAATGACAATCAAAAGAGCCTATGATACAACTGGTAGGAAGTAGATTTTAAAATATGGTCCTTACAGGTAGAATTAAAGCCATACTCAATATTTTTGTAAAGGTTTAAATAGAAACATTCATCTACAAAAGCTGAAATAGAACATAGTAAACCAAATGAAAAAAGATGGAGGAAAAATAGATAAAAGAAATTCATCTAATAGAAGATATGGTGTGAGAGTAAAAGCAAATAAATTCAAAAGCTTTATCTTTAGAAAATAGGCAAAGCTTTAGCTAGGCTTACTGGAAGAAAACAAATACTAGGAAAGAAGAGACATAACTGGTAGTAGGACAGAGTTTCTATCTGTTGTCTGAATGACAAAGATAAACAGAAAATAAAATGGCTGGTTTTCTAGGAAAATAATCATCACCCAAACAATAGAAAGTTGAAACAAACTAATCAAAAGAAGTAATCAAATTTCACCTCAGGAAAAAAAAAAAAAGTTTAAACAACCATCTTAAATGACTCTAACCAGCAAGAACTTCATTATTTTATTATCTAATAGGTTCAAAAAAAAAAAAAAAGGCAAATGAAAACTTTCAATTACTAGGAGGCCAGTATATTTTGACACGAAACCAAAAAAGTTTTAAGAAAAGAAAATGAGACCATTTTCTTTGTTTATATAGCTATAAGAAGATGGGGGACACATTTAAATACATCATTCATGATTATTCTAAACGAGTAGAGTTGACTTACTTTGTTTTCTTAAGATACAACTGCTACTAGGTTGTTAACATCAAGAACAAGCACTGTGAATGTTCCACTTGGACACCATGGTCAAAAAGCTTTTAAACAGGCATGAGCATAGAATCAACTATGGAAGTGTGTGTGTGTAATTATTTTGTTTCTGCCTAGATCTGCAGACTCTATCCCCAAAGAAATCGATTTGGTATAGGTAGGCATAGGAAGGACCCAGCATGCTTATTTTAAGACAGAACAAACTACAGGTAATTCAATGCCCACCTCTAATTAATAACCACTATGCTTGATCATAGTACAAGGTCTACACATTAAAGATGGTGATTAGTAAATACAACTTAATATGTGATGTACCTATCCTTCCCTAATTCAGAGCCCTCTCAGACAGAGTGTGGTCTTCCTATCAGGTTTCTGTCTCCACATTTGCCTTTGCTTATACTGCACTGGACTTTCAAGGCTCACTCTTCCTGCTTCCCATGAAAACCCATAAGCTATTTAAAATCCACTGGATCCCTGGAGCAAAGAAGCCACGGGAAGGACTATAACCTAGAGACGATAGGAACTCTCAGCCTAAGAAGTCAATACTCAGTGATACGTGGCTCAGACATGAGGAACCAGAGAGTTATAGGGGACATTTTCTTTTATTTATTTATTCATTATTCATTCATTCATTCATTCATTCATGAGAGACACGGAGAGAGGCAGAGACATAGAGGGAGAAGCAGGCTCCCTGTCAGAATTGATCCCAGGACCCCAGGATCATGACCTAAGCCGAAGGCAGACACTCAACCACTGAGCTACCCAGGCATCCCTGTAGTGGACATTTCCTTAATGAGAATTGCTATCTCAATGGCTATATAGTATTAAAGGTCTTCATGGCCTTCCTCCTGAGATTCAAGATTTTAGCATTAAACTTTTCCCATGAATAAAGACAAAACAAGTTGGAGAAATACAAAAGCAATGCTTTATTAACAAGTAGTTCTTTCTATACAATATGTTTGACCAGGTTTAAAAGCAAATTAATTCTCATGGCTCAGCAAGTGATTGAGAACAAAAGATATTATTTAGAGGTTAGAAGTCTGAGGTTTCAGAATAGGACTACTTGGAAGGGTCCATCTCCCCTCACTACCTTTTCACCTCCATACATTCAAATCTCCTCAGCTTGCTGATGCTGTGATTCCCTTTGAATGGAGATAGAAAAGGAAAGGGCTGAGGGGCCTCCTGCAGCAAGGTGCATCCCACAGAATAAAGATGCCAAGCAGAACTATCCTGATTTGGTAATAGTGACATGGTCACCACAGTGGGGAAGTCCAGACCTTGCATACACTAGGATAGCTGTAATGGATGCATAATTACTTGATGCTGAACCTGTCAAGATGGGGGTTGAAGAATGGAGAGAAGGGGCAGGAAAAATATTCTAGTTACTCCTGAAGACTAAAGAACTATGCAGTTCATTTATTAGAAGAAACTTGGGATGTACAAGTAGCATTGCTTTTAGGACCATATACTGATGAACTGCTAAGGGCTGAGTGGCTTTCCCTCATGTGACCACACACTTGGTATAACTGTGATACCAGGGAGGCTCCTACATTAGCTAATATATGCTCCTTGCAGCTTGGTGCTCTGTAGCATAGACATCCAACAAACATCCATGCACACCTTCCTGGTGATTTGAGAAAACTCTCCTCATAGGCAGGGTAGGAAGAGGAAAATCCGGTATTGGATTTTCCCAGATGGCAGATTATTTGAGGGAAATTTGAATTGGTCAAATAACAACTGGTGTGACTTCATCTGTTCTCACAGGTGGATAATCAAGAAACCCAAGGTTATTCAAATATCAAGTCTTTCACTAATGACAGATTTAAATGCAAAAGAATTACTGATGTTTGGTCAAACACTGATGATATTATAGAGGAAAGTTGATAGACATTTCCCTAAATATTTCACCAAGGACAGAATCTCAAAGGCACTGCAATGATGCAAGGAACACCATTAGAAGAATAAGCTCACGAGTAAGTTTATCATCAAGTGTGCTGTAGTATTCCACCCCACTGTGTTTACCCCAAAAGCACAAGGAATATTATAGGGGGAAAATTTCAAGTGGAGTCTGTTATTAGGCAAAAAGCATATTTCTCTAAATATTATCTTCCAGTCACTTCAAGGGGACCTCATAGTTAGAATAGGTGACATTTTTTTTTTCTTTTTCCAAAGTTTATTTCCTCCATGGGTGAGTTCATGCTATGTTAGCTGCTGATCTTATGTTCTTAAATATTATGTTTATTATGCTGATATTCATCTCACAGATCATAGGTAATTGATTATCCATACAAAATATGCATCACTAAAACCAAGCAACAAGTATTAGCTGATGACCTCCAACAGGACCACACATGCTCCCTGATAACTTATGTGTATAAGTAACCAATATAGTCTCTATTCTAGACTTGCTGACAATTGACTTTGGGGGAATAGACTACGCACATGAGACAATTGCAAACAGGCCAAAATGGTTCATGATTAGATATTGTATTGTGTGACTCTGTCTACGAGATAGATCATACTAGAGAAGGATCAATGTGGTTTGAGTTACTAAGAAAATTTTTGAGGAAACTGAATTTGTGTTGGCACTTGAATGATGATTAAGAATTGCAGAGGAGGAAATTTTTTTAAATGGCCATTTAATATCTGAAACTTTTCCCCTATTTTAGGAGTTCCCTACCATCTAAGATGGAATTGCCTCTCCCCTCCCCCATATAGAGACAGCAAGTGCCACATGATCTGCTCCAATCAGCTCTTTCAGTGTAGACATGACACATGACCTTGGTTTGCCAAATCAAATGTTCCTACCCCAAACTATTAATCAGAAGCTGGATGTTGAAGGAAGTAGGGGCTGTTTGCCAAGGAGTCAGGTGTAGAATATCTTCAGTGGAGCAGTTTGAGGCATAATTTTGGATATCATTCTTGGCTTCATAGCCTCAAAGCTTAGCTCACTGGCTCCCTGAATCTTGTTAACTACCATATACTCTTTCAATAAATTTTCTATTTAAACTGGAGGTAATTATTATTTTCTACTAACAATACTGAATGAAATAGGAATATTGCACACATAGAGGTACTAGAGATAAGACCAGAGAGAAAATTTGGCACATCATAAGAGTTTCGAGAGGCAGTAATCGGGTTTTGGGGATGTTAGAAAAGGGATAATCTGTTCTCGGATATACCTTGTATGTCTACATGGTCTGATAAAATTAACCACTGAACTCCAGATCCTTAACAAAACACAGGATACCAGTTTAGACAAAAGAAAGTTAAACCAATCACCCATTTTTCCTCTTCTCCCAAGCTGATCTTGATTCATCATAGTTTTGTGATATGATCATTCTTTCTAGTTGGATTGGATACCAAGGACATATATCAATGACTTCTTCCATTTGGATCTTAATATCCCTTCTTTGGGTTCAATCAGGACAATTCTCTATAGACTCTCTGAGGTGTTAAGTCTGAAAATATTCCACATGGACCACCTGCAAAACAACCACTGGGAATCTTGTTTTAAAATATCAATGTCCAGCAGCCCAGGTGACTCAGTGGTTTAGTGCTGCCTTCAGCCCAGGGCGTGATCCTGGAGACCCGGAATTGAATCCTACATCAAGCTCCTTGCAGGAAGACTGCTTCTCCCTCTGCCTATATCTCTGCTTCATCCCTCATGAATAAATAAATAAAATCTTTAAAAAAAATAACTAAAGTCTCAATGCCCTGGCCATTCTCCTCAAGGTGGATTCAATAGATGGCTGTGGAAGGCCCTTGAGATCTACATTTGTTAAAGATTTTATTTATTTATTCATGAGAGACACACAGAGAGAGGTAGAGACAGGCAAAGGGAGAAGCAGGCTCCCTGCGGGGAGTTTGATTCAGGATTCAATCCCAGGACCCCAGGACGACCCCCTGAGCTAAAGGCAGAGGCTCAACCACTGAGCCACCCAGGAGTCCCTGGGATCTACATCTCTATAAGCTTCCCAGGCTAGACTTGAACACATGATAGTTAGGGAACCAGTGATCCAAGGGCTCAGACTTAGTTTCAGCACATCTTCCAAAGATAATATTTCATCTCCTGACAAGGTCTTGGTCATATATAGAGTATTTCTTCAAATCCTGTCCAGCAGAAACAGGATCTATCACTCTCTCTGGTTTGTTCCTCTATTGACCATTCAATCCAAATTAGGATTACTTTATTTTTGTAATCTCTGCCTAGTAGCAGGATCTAACTATTGCTTTACCTTCTTCATTTTAATTATGTATGCCAAAATTTATGTTAATATAAGAACATATCTCTTGGCAAAACTATATGGACCATTATAAAATATTTCTAGCAACTATCAAAGCAGCCAGTTTATACCAGAATGCATTTATCATGACTCTCAATGTTCATCCTTTCCCAATGAGGGAAGGACATAATCTTTAAAAAGTTTCCCATTCACATGGACCAAAGATATAGGAAAAATAAATCTGGGTAGATAGAAAAGAATCAGATGTATGGAAAATTTGAACTGAAGATCATGTGTACATATCCTGTGTAGTAAAACTTCTACTGCCCCCTTCTTTGCATCTGCTTCTTAATCACAGTAGTGTGGACTCTTAAGAGCCTTGGGTTTACTTTCTCAAGTAGGGGCTTCTATGTATCCTTTAGATGCTATAACAACTTACCACAAACTAGATAATTTAAAACAAAAATATATTATTTCACAGTCTTAGAGACAGAGGTGTATTTGGCATTCTCAAATGGTGTCCCCATCATGCCAATCTCTGCCTTCCTAGTTACATTGCCTCCTCCACTTTTGATGGACAATAACCCTCTGCATCACTCTTTTAATGAACACTTGTCATTGGATTTAGGGCCTACATGGATAATCCAGGACAAAATCCTCCTTTCAAATTCCTTAGCTTAATCACATCTTTTGGCATATAAAGTTCATATTCATTGTTATCATATAAAGTAATATTCATAGGCTTCAGAGATTAGGATATGGACATATCTTTTTGGAGGCTAGCATTTAGCCTGCTACAGAGGTCTTAACATTAGAATGAGGAGGAGGCTATATTCCATTCAACACGAAATTAGCACTCTCCATGTTTTTCTGAGGAAAGGATTCAGTTTTATTTAGATTCCCCCAAATCCTCGATTAAAAACAAAATTGAGCATCTGCCTTTCACCGAGGGTGCGATCCCAGAGATCCTGGGATCGAGTCCTGCATTGGGCTACCGGCATGGAGCCTGCTTCTCTCTCTGCTTGTGTTTCTCTGTGTGCCTCTTTCTCTGTGTCTCTCATGAATAAATAAAAATTTTTAAAAATTTTTAAAAATAAAAAAATAAGCTTTAGTAAAAGAAGTCAGATATAACTGGAGAATATCTAGTCCTACTTCCTTAATTGCCAAAAGATTTATATAAATACTTCCTTACATTTCTCCCCAACTTCTTTCTCTATTCCCACGAGCTCCTGGGAGACTGAGACACCTTGTATGTGTGTATCATCAGCTCCCAAACTGATGAAAAGGGGAATCTGCCTGTTACTGTGTGGCTTCCCTTAAGTCACTTCCTATCTCTAGGGCTCAGATACTCTCATCTTCAAGAAGTCAAGCAGTCCCAAATGAAATGATTTTCTAAGTTTTTTCTAGATTTCTCCCCAAAATAGGAAGTCATTAAAAAATGATGCTGGCCCCTCAGTCTACCATGAATGTATCATGACTTTTACTGGATAAAACGTCATGCCTTTGGATTTCCTGGAATCCCTCCATTCCCATCTACTTCCCACCCAGAGAGAAAAAAATAAATAAACTTGTTTTTTCTTGGGGGAGGGAGTCCTAAGAAATGAAAATAGTATTTAACTCAACAAATAGCAGCTGTAAAGCTCTTCTAACCTCTGGTAAGAGGGCTTCCTAGATGAGATGGTAAGAGCCAAAGAAAGAACAGAGAATAGACCTATAGACAAAACGTGGAATGATGAGTATTCTTTAAATTCATAGCATCAGGCATGCATCTTCTTCTCCTGTCAAGGTACCCCTCTTCATTTCAGTGGCCCCCACCTCTACACTCACATTCTATTTCTACTTGTATTGAATTTCACAACTTATAACAAATTCACCTATTTCTGAAGATATGATTTCATCTATAAAGCATGCATATATGCTGTTTGTTCAAATCTAACATTTTCTGCAAAGTGACTTTAAAATTTTTACTCTAGTGTACAGCTTTATGTGCTCATTTCTTTCATTCTAATACCAATTAAATATAACTATTAAAGTTCAGAAAATGTCCATGAACCACCCTAACTCATTTACATACCTGTGGTATTTATTCCACCTTTAGGAAATATTGCCTTCATAATTCATTTATTTATTAGGCATGTTCCTGCTATGTGCCATAATCCAAGGGTTTCACATTCAAATGATATGGCTTCTTGAATATCTCTAAGGGATAAAAAGGTCTGACCCAGGGCATCCGCCATCCAAGCAAAGAGGAGAGTAGCCTGTAAGGGTCACTTGAAGCACATCTGTAATTACATAGGTATGCGCAAATCTCCATTCTTGGGAAAACTGTTAAAAAGAAAAGGTTCTGGGAAACCAACTAGCAATGACTCATGAACTGCATGTCAGTTTGTTATTTTTCACCCTATTTAATGATGCCCTACCTAGCAATCAGTTTTATAACTCAGTCATACTCTCTACTATGAACTGGGCAGCCTTGGAAAGCATAAATGCCTAGCCTAATCACATACTTGCAAAGAAAAAGGTTGTGCCAGGACATCTGGAATACATGTTTTGTTGAAGGAACTAGAGGTGAAAAATAGAGGGCATCTTTGTACTCTAGGATGGAGAATTCAAGCAGGAGACCACATGGATGAGAAGCCCTCAGATTCTTACAGAAGACAAGATGAAAATAAAGTCCAAAGCTAGCAGAGGTGTCACAGGGCTATTCTATAACTGGCTATAATGTTACTGCCCTTGGACTCTTCTTTTCTGGACTCATATCTTTATATAACTTATAAATCTCAAATAAATGAGTCTTGATATGTTATGGTTATCATGAATGCAGGCTCTAGGGTCAAATACACCTGGGTTCAAATGCTGGCTTCATCACTTCCTAACTACATGATCTGGAACAAATAATTTTAAGTTCAAGTAATTTTGAAGTGTAGTTTCAAGTACAAAATGTATTTTTGGGAGAATTACAGCAATGCATGAACACATGGGCCAGATCTGCTATGCAAAAAGTGCTCAGGAAATGTAGCCAAGGTCATAGTACTCTATTAATCAGCCCAAGTCAGGAGTCAAACCTGAATAATAGAACCTGTGAGTGGCCTAGAACAGTAAGAAATAGATATGAAGTAGATACTTTCTAGACAAATCTTGACTTAGAGTTGTAAATTAAAGCAGACTCAAAAAACAAGTTTTCCAGAGACTGACTGCCAAACTTACCCAGGTGCATCCATCAGTATCGCTACAGGAGCTTTCAATAATACAAGCTCCTGGGCCATACTGTAGAAGATAGGAGACCTTGTACAGTATTTCTAATTGCAGTCACTGAGACCACTTTTATTTTTGACATTTAAGGAGTTAGGGATAAGCACAACAGCTACTACAAAAATACTTTGTACCTACCACCTGGAGTTGAAACAATTTTCATATTTGTTTCTAGGATTTGCATTTTTTTTAAAGGAATTACAACCTCACCGTTAAAGTCCCCCTTGTCCTCCCATTTGCTCAACAGGTCATTCCTTCATGTTTTTTTTTTGTTGTTGTTGTTGTTGTTGTTATTTGTTTGTTTTTTTTTATAGAGATTTGTTTATTTTGGAGAGAAGGAGAGTGAGAGAGAAAGAGAATGTGTATGCTAGGGAGAGGTTGGAGGAGGAACATAGGGAGAGAATTTCCAGCAGACTCCCCACTGAGTGTGGAGCCCCCACACACAGGGCTCAATTCCACCACCCTGAGGTCATGACCTGAGCAGAAACCAAGAGTTTCTTAGCCAACTAAGCTACCCAGGAACCCAACAACAGATCATTCTAATGAGCATTGAAAGTGGAAACCCCTGTTGAAGACAGGTCGTCTTCCCCAGTTACACCAGCTTTCCCAGTTACAGCCCCCTATACCTCAGCACAGAGCCATGACACAGACAAAATTAGCACTTTACCTTCAGTTATTAGCAACTTGGAAAAAGCTACATACTTAGCCATCACAGGCTCTCCCTACTTGCTAATTCACCATAAGACTCCATACATTTCAACTCAGTTTTCTCTCCCTGCCTGCTGGGAAGAGGATTCCTAGCAATGGACTCATCAGAGAGGAGCGAGTCCACAGAACACCACTCTCCTAAAAAGGTCTGAAACATTCAGATTTGCTCTTTAGTAGTTCAACTGCACATCTCCCACACTCTAATGCAATTCTCCCCAGAGAACCCCTGACAAAGATGTAAAATCAGAAAAACACATCAATGAATTGGACCAGTGACACCCCAGAAAGTCAGAATAGATCAAATCTCCTTTCTGTCAGTCTCTAGCCTTAATTACAGTACCACTGTTGCTCATTATCCATTTTTCTTTGCAGGCTGTATAAGCAGAGAGACCACAGAACACTTAAATGCAGGGGTTACAGGGCTCTGAAAGCTATACTCTTGGGACTCTATGAAGTATGTTTTAAGTAATGGTGAGCATAAATTCAGCCTGTAGAGTTATTTGGATGAAAGGTACCATATAAATGCAGCTCATTATCATTATCATTAAGCAACTGTTCGGGATGAACAAAGCTGTGTCTCTGCACCCTCTCCTTCCCATAGTAAAGAAAATGTCTGAATTGTCCCCTGTCCATTGACAGCAAAAAAAATGCAGCTTAGGTGGAAATTTTGACACTTGATTTTTCAAGTTTAACATCATTGATAGGCAAAGTAGCTTACTCTCTTACAAATGCTTTGAAATTCTCAGGCCACATTCTGATCCAAGTCCTTGTTTCTCTTCACAAATGAGACATACTTCAGATATAACAACCAGAAGTTACCTTGGTGTTGGCCCTGAGAGTAGATGCACGTTGTGGACACCAAGGGAGATGGACAGACAGGTATTAGGGTCCATGAAGATGACTGGCTGGAAGAAGGCAAAAACAGCAGCAGGAGTCATCAGTTAGTTCAGTCAAATAGAACGTCAGAACCGCTGATGGACAACACCTGGCCAACATGGAGTTGCTCATGCCATGTAATCAAGGAAACTCCTAATACCTGTAATAAGGGCACATGTTACATTCTGACTGCCATGTGCTGATCCAGCAGTTCTCAAAGAAGCCTTGGGGAGAGCCATGGTTCTCAAATTAGTATGCATTAAGATCACCTGAAGGAGTTATATGGTACGAATCTCTGGGCCTAGCATTACTGATTCAGTAAGTCTAGGTCTGGGTCTAAGAAGTTGCTTTTCCTGTAAGACAGCAAATGATGCTAACAGCTACTGGTCTAAGGGAGACATAGATGGAGGGTGAAAAGCTGGACCTGACAAGGAGAGAGCAGGACTGGACAGGGACCACTGCTGCCCTTGGTAATCTTCAGTGCTACACATCATCTCTCTGGGCCTCAGCTAAAACATGTAAATTGGACCAGTGCTTCTCAAAGTATATTTCTTTCCATTTGCAACTCAATCACCTGGGATGCCAGTGAAACGCATATTCTTAAGCCTAAACTCAGCTATCAGAGTCCTGGGGCTGGTGCCTAGGCATCTGTAGCTTAACCATCAACCCAGCTGATTCTTATCCTTGTTAAAGTTTGAGCAATGCTAAACTATATAACTTCTAGTGCTCCTAGTAGCTCAAAAATGCCATAAACTCTGATATTTTAAAAAAGGCATTTTTCTGCTTCCAAGGAGACAATAATCATCATCTCCTTATGTAAATAAACCTTAGAGCTTAAAAATCCGGACAGATTATTTTAAAGAATAAACCAGATACTGGCTGTATATTAAAATTACCTGTATTGTGTATAAAACCACGCACACAGATTCTAGTTCAAACCCATAGTTTTGGAATCAGAGGAGAAAGAGGTAAGATTTGAGAGGAAAAGCAATGGACTGACTCTCAATCACTCTTTCCTATTTTCTTATTATTTCTTAAAATTCTTATCACCTGTGTCAGTCCAGGGTCTCTGCAGAAAAGAACCAGTGTGTGTGTGTACATAGAGAGGGATTTTAAGGGATTGGTTCAGACAGTTATGAAGGTTGACAAGACCAAAATGTGCAGGCAGCAGGCAGGAGACCCAGGGAAGAACAGACACAAGCTCAAGTTTAAAGGTGATCTTCTGGAAGAATCCCTTCTTACTCAGGGGAGATCAGTTCTGTTGAGGGCTTCAACTAATTGGATGTAGACAATTCACACTACGAAGGGCAATCTGCTTGACTCAGAACTCATCCATTTCAATATTAATTTCTTCTAAAAATCACCCTCACAGAAACATCCAGAATAGTATTTGACCAAATATCTCAGCACTGAGGCCTAGCCAAGTTGACATAGAAAATTAACCATTATTTCATCCTCTAACCTGCTATATATTGTGCTTCTTTGTCATATTTCTCATCTGCCTCACATGGATGGGATGGAAGCTAGTTCCTCTGGGGCAGTGCCTGTCTGTTTTTTTCATTAATTTATCCCCAGAGTCAGGACCAATGCCTCATGCATCGTGAGCACAGAATAAATATGTATTGGATAAATCTTTATCATAATCATTATGATCCTCCTCACCTTCATCCAATGTCACATGGTTACTTTTGGAAAAAACAAAACTGAAACTCCAATCTATTATCCTCATATCCAATGCTCTTTCCATTTCTATAATGGAAAATCTATCTTCAAAATTATCTGTAAGCCCCAGGATTCTCCCAAGTAAAGTGAGTGCTTTTTATTCATTGAACAGAGTCTATGTTCTTTAAAATCCACAGATTACCCTTGGGTTGGGCTGCAAGTGTCCTCTCTCTTTTTCCAGAGAGGGCCTGAGGGCTTTTCTTTAGCGTGGTAAAGGGCATCCCCGTTCTCCTGTTACTAACAGAAAGCTACAGCTCAGCTGCCCAGGATGTAGATGATAATGCTAATTGGAAATTATTTACAGCTTTAATATTCCTTTTATATCTTGACTGTCTGAATTACAGGATTCCTATTGCCAAGATTCACAGTGACAGGCTGTGGCTCATTTGGTTTCTTTCCCTCCTCCTTTAGCCATCTCAGATTCATGTCCCTGAACTCAGCAGTTATTTATGAATAATTCCTGGGCATGGCTCTCAGTGGTAAAGAAAGAGTGCTTGATTCAGTGTGCTTTGGATATTCATAACCTGTGTAAAAAGATGTTTTAATAAATGACTGCCTAATCCCATCAAAGAGAAACTGAATGAAAACTGATACACTCTTTTGGAAATCAATTGGCAATAACGTATGTCAAGAAACTTAACAGCAATCTTATTCTTTGACCCAGTAATTTCACTTAAGAGAATCTATCCTAAATGTCAAGAAAATTTATGTTCAAAGATGTTCATCATGATATTTGCACTAATAGCAAACATTAGTAACGACTTAAATACCCAATATAGGGTTTCATTTAAATCACAGTCACTAAATGGAATAAAAGCAGGCATTCTAAATATTATTTGCAACATAGAAATAAAACTCTTCATTATGTTTAGTGAAAATTCAGTACACAAGATTATTTTGTTAAATATGACCCAATATAAAACCAAAGAAAAAATAGTGTTAAGACTGAATAGGGGGGAAAAGACAATATTGTTTTTATTTGGTTAAAGGAATTATGAGTGATTTTAAGGCTTTAAATAGAATCCATATATACAACCTTTGACTCCCATTCTAAGTAAGGACACAGGTCTAGCTATTAATTTTCAGGGGACATATTTTATTAATTTTTAAATCTCTTTTACACATAGCCAAGGTCAAGATGAACATGTTACCATTTGCCTCTCTTAGCTGCTGTGTACTTTTTCTTTTTCCTTGTTCATCGTCTCACTATGTAGCACTTGTGTAGAGTAACAATGCAATGCATTGTTCAAACCTTCATATTTCTAAGAGGGAAGCAGGTACTATTAGCAATAATGCAGAGACAACAGGACTGTCCTGGGTGAGCACAGTCACCGTCTATTGGGAATCTTCATTTTACCAGTTAAGGATTGAGATGGGGTCTCATTACTAAATATCTATCAGGTGTAGCTGCAAGGCCTTCTCTCTTGCCATTGGTTTGGCTGCTGGAACCCAAGTCTAAGGCTCCCAGTTTGCCCACGGGCAGCTGCTCTGCCAGGCTTAATTATTTGGCTTTATAGTCTGGATTCCTGCCTTGATTTTGTTTTTGGATCCTGTGTAATTTCCTCGAGGTCTGCAAAGTCTGTGTATTTAAAGAAGTCTTCTTGTATTTTATCAGGATCATTGGTGTTTTGTAGTAGAGGTTCCCCTCATTCTCCCCACCAACCCAACTGTCTAGTCCACAGATTGCCAGAATTCTGCAAAGGTCAATTAATGGTTATTAACTTTCCTGGGGAATTTTTGGAATATATGTTTTCTAAGCTTATCTCCAGAGTCAGTAAGTGATGCATGGACATTGCACAGTCCATGGGCAGGAGTCATTGCTCAAGTCACAAAGCCTGGCACTTTGGCACAAAATCCACAATAAGTGTTTATAGTATATGTAAGTATAAAAGAGTAAGTGAATAAATGAATAAACAATCATTTACAAAACCACATGATGTTTAATTGTGCTTTACAACAGTATCATGCTTTTTTTCTAGCTCAAAAAGTATGTAGCTCTATTATTCAACCCCAAAATAGTGTAAGTAATTGCATTAGAATAGTTTACCCACTTATAGTCTTTTTTTTTTTTACTTATAGTCTTTATTAGAGAATAAGTACTTAAGTGTTTTTTAACTAGTACACTTTACTGAATGTGGATGCTGTAAGAAAGTCAATTTACAAAAGAGCTGATGGAGAGAGAAGATAAAACTGTTTTTGTCTAAACTCTGAATGAAACACACTGTTAGCAAACTAAGTAGAACACTCTCAGAAAATACTAGCTCAACTTTCTGAGAGACATTTTATTGTGGGGGAAAACGGAAGAACTAAGTGGGTTTGGCAATGAATTCTTCCATAAATGCCACTGAGAGGTAGGGTTAAATCAAGACAAAAACTCAGGTCTCTCAGCTCCCTGTAAGATATTGCTCCCACTGCTGAGTCACACCACTTTTCCTTAGCTAATAGTCTACCTGCTTCTCAAGATCCTTCTCACTTGTATCTTTTCTCCTATTCCTTCCCAATCTGGCCTTTAAACAAAAAAAAAAAAATTCTTTCCATACCCACAGTTCTCCTTGTTTCTTTCACTTTAATTCTTAGTCTTTGTTACAAGATAATTCTATTACGATCTTTACTGCCTTCAAATGAAACCAAAAGTCAAACTCTGTGCTTTTTATCTACAGTCTCACATAAACACATAAATTAATCTACTAGATGTTTTCAATTGTTCAAAAAAAATTTGCCTAACATTTACAGTGTGTCAGACATTATGGTAGTATCCTAAACATGATATGGTACAAGAAGGATCTTTTGTCTTAGGGAATTTACTGTCTACCTGGGAGGGGATGGAGCAGGAGGGAAGGGAATAGAGACAAGAAAGGAAACCAGGGAATCACAATGTAATTAACAAATGTATCCTTTGGGTCTGACAGAAACAAATGGTGTATGTATTTGAGGGTAGTGAAGAGGCTGTTTCCCAAAGAGTGGAGGACACTAACAAGGGATAGTGCAGTACCCTAGAGCTGGGAAGAGCCAGGAGCTCTTAGGATCAACCCCTAGGTCTGAAGGTGCAAGAAGAAAGAGGATACCTGTGTGGAGAAAACTGCCTGACAGAAGCTACAGCTTTGGGTATAGAGACATAGACAACCCCCTGCAGCCCACCCTCTTCCTCACTCTCCTCCCATCCCACTCTTCTCCTGCCAGGCAAAACCAAACTGAAAACTGCAGGGTAAGAAGCCCACAAAGATCACCTCTCTGGGGTACAAAGGAGGATGATAAAGGGTAAAAGTGGGTCTGAAGGAGAAAATTGAAGAGACCCAGCACACTAGTGCAGGGTTCTATTAGACCCCTTGCAATGGCTGTTGAACATAGAGTTGGAGGGCCAGAGGAGGAACCGCTCACTAGAGAAAGCAGTATCTCAGCTGGAATCTGAACACTGGGATCATTTACTCAGAAATAGCATTATGAGATGTCCACACGGAGGAAATAGCCTATGGTGGAGGACCTCTATGCACGAAAGAGTGTGGGCTACGCAAGGAGCTAAAGGAAGGCCATCATGGGTAGAAGAGAGGAAATGAGCAAGAGAGTGGAAGGAGATGAGGTTGAAGAGGTAAGTCAGTGGGAAGCTGCTGGGAGTTTCACACAGCAAAACAATATGGCTGTCTTTATATTAAGGGAAGACTGAAACTCAAATGGAAAAAGTCTGGAAATCACAGACTCAAAATAATCACATTGTGTTGTGGCTTGAGAAATATTCCATCCCCTCATGAGGACTCTTCTAACTTCTGTACTAATCCATTTTGTGTAGATAAGGTATTTAGTTCTAGGAGAACAGTGTACATAGTTAACTTCTGGCTTCTTAAAGAGTGCCTCACTACCATTTGTGCACAGTCTACATCCTCCCTGGGGCCTTGCAGCTCTCAAGGGCTAGGCTCCTGTAATTGGATGATTCCTTAATCTTAAAGTGGGCTTTAGGAAGAAAAGTACCATGAAGTCAAATAAAAGCCCAAAGGGTAAGGAATCCCTGCCCTAGTTTTTGAGTTTGCACTTTGTTCATGAAACAGCTCTGGAGTGTCTCTATCAGATGAGAAAGTGACTGGACTGTTCCTTCATTCTCATGCAAAGTTAGATTTCTCTTGTTTAAAAGCAGTTCTTGTGTAGGAGTAGAATGAAAAACCCAAATTCTAAAAGTCCAACCAGCAGGGATTGTCTACTCTAGCTGGAGAACTGAATTTTTCCATCATCTTCTGTCCCTATGCTAATTTGCCAAACTAAAATGCTCTTCTATAATCTTTTAATACACAGCCATCTAATAACAGCAGGACTCCCTTTTTGGACATCTGTCATAGAGTGGTGGTAAGATGTGAACCGAAGCAGGAGTCAGGAGACCTGGGTTCTAATGGGTGATAAGATCTTCTCTGTAAGGAAACTTCTCCACTTACCCTGGAAAAATCACTTCATTTCTCTGTACCGTCCATGTATCATATCAACAGTTTATTTTTTCATTTACTTATTCAACAATATATATTGAACGAGGCCATGTGAAATCAGCAATGACCAAAACAGACACAAGTCTCTGTTGTTCTCATGAAGAGTGTATGTTAGTAAGGAGAGCAGGTGATGATCGAAGTAGATCAAAATAGAACAATAGTATATAAAATCTTGATAAGTACCACACAGCAAGGAAGTGGTAGGTGAAGTGCAATTTTAAAGAGAAGAGACAGTGGATAGCCAGGGTCTCCCTGAGGAGTTGATATTGGAATAAAGCCCTGAAGCAGACAAGAGGGTGAATTGTATGAATATGTAGATGAAGAGAAGTCTAAGCAAAGGCAACAGCTAGTGCAAAGGCCCTGAAACAGGAGTATGTTGGGCATGATTGGGAAAAGGTCTGGAGATCAATGCAGCTGGAGCAGAGAGGAGGATATAAGAAATGATATCAAAGAGAGAACAGGGAACACAGCCTCATAGGCCATAGTAAGAATTGAGTTTAACACTAAGAGATAATATGTATTATTCTTAATAGCTAAGAGATAATATCTATTGACTTTTGTATTACTTTTGAGTTCTCCTGAAACGAAGAAGGTAGAAATGAACACTTACCATCTCCTACTCTGCCCTGGGAAGAAGGTAGGACTGATTGTCCCAGGTCTGGTCCCTCACTGTGTACCTAATCAGACCTGGTTAGTATGTCTCCCTCTGGTGTTCAAACTGACAGTTCTCCCATCACGTATTCCACACATGCTGCTGGACTCAAGAACTGCTCTGAGGATCCGGTTCTGCCAAAGGTTTGGTGGAAGAGAGAAGTTGGGAAGGGAGAAATGGCCTTAATCAGTATTAGATCTAGGATTTATTCTCCCAATCCATTTTTCTAGACTGCCCTGCTGTTGGTAGATTATTAAGTTGCCATTGTGGACGTTCAAAATGCTCTTACTTTCATTAAACTGAACCTCTGACCCGTATGTGTATTCTACATTGGTCTAGAATTATGGGAAAGGATAAATTCCAATATTTGTTCCACCTTTAAATTCTCTGGTCTTCATTACAAAGGATTCACAGTTGACAAATGTTAGAGGAGAGGAATATTGTTTGTATGACTTGAAAAACCTAAAACGAATAGCACATATTAAAGTTCAGCCCTAAATGTGGTTTGGGGATGATATGAAAATAGTTTCAGTTATGAAATCAGGAAACCTGAATTCCAGTCTTAGTTCTGCAACTAATCCACTGTAAATCATTCGGATGGTAGCTGTACTTTATTTCTCTCACCTGTATAAATGGAGAAAGTTCCTACTTTTTTTAGCCTTTTCACTCTATGAGGATTAATGAAGTAGTATTTTTGAAAATGATTTGGAAGAATAAAACAATTACACAGTGTTCACATATACATTATTACTTTTACTATTATTGCAATTATTAAGAATAACACCTTCCCTTCGTTCTTTGGTATATTGACTGTAGTTTGATTATCAAATCCTCAAAGCCAAAGCCCATCAAAACTCAAACCTCACCTCCCTGAGAGATTCTCCCTAAAGTTGTCACCAATGATGCTAACGAGAGGAATAGTAACCGCACAAAAGTCATGTAGAAGAGGTATACTGAATTTGAGTTTCAGTCCAGTTTGGGGAAGAGACTTATTTATACACCATTAGGGAACGATGCAAGATGTTCTGCAGTCCAGCTGAATTGTGCACTATAAAAATAAATGTGCTGGGAGTTTCAAAGAGAGAAAACAATGTGGATAGGAATTTTTGGGGGCATGCTTCCTGCTCTTATTCCTTCTTGGGAAACAGAGGCAACCTTTCAAATGAAAATGCTTCCCCTTAGTCAGCTCAGAGGGCCTCAGTGGGATGTTTCAGCAGCTGAAAGAAGATATGGTTTTAGAGGAGGTGAAGGAACCAATTGTCAATCCATCAAGATGGCTGTTTTATCAAGGAAACAAGGGTAAGAGAAGGGTCATTCACCAAGGATGAATGACATCCATTTCAAATCCATGTTTCTTCAATACTGTTAAGTACTATTGGGTGAGATTTGTTCTTTTTCCTTTGATATCTATTGCCATATTTTTTCAAATGTATTTTTCTTGATATACAAGCAACATATATTCACTGTTGAGAAATCAGAATAAAAGCATACAAGCAAAAAGACGAAAATTAAATAACATATTATTCTGTCAACTAGAAATTCTTATTGTTACCCCTTAATATACAGTTGACCATTGAATGCCACAGGTTTGAACTGCACAGTCCACTTATATGAGGACTTTGTTTGATACAGTACAGTACTATAACTGTATTATCTTTCTTATTTTCTTAGCAGCATTTTCTTTATTCTAGCTTATTTTGTTGTAAGAATACAGTATATAATACATATACAAAATTTGTGTTAATCAGTGTTTATTTTATTAGTAAGTCTTCTGGTCAACAGTAGGCTATCAGTACTTAAGTTTTGGGGAAGTCACAAATAATACATGGATTTTCAACTGCCCTGGGGTTGACACCCCTAACCCCTGTGTTGTTCAAGAGTACGCTGTATGTGTTCCAGACTCTTTTGATACATATGTATCCAGCTGGTTCTATTTTATTTTTCAAAAATGTGTGTACTATTTCAAATCTATTTTCCACTTACATTAAGTATTAACTTCTTCTCAGTAGCTAAATGTATTTTTGTAATGCCATGTTTATAGTATATACATGACTTTGTACATGAACTAAAATGTACTTAACTGATACTCGATAAACACCTACATCTTTTCATTTTTTCATTGTAATTAGCTGTGTAATAAACATCCCTATAGCTAAATTATTAAACAATTTTGTTTAGTTCATTAGGATAAAATTGTAAAAGTAGAATCATAACAAGATAAGTTACTTTATGTTCCTCAAATACAAGAGATAATGTATAATCTTTATTTTTTAGATCAAATCAATCCAGGCCTGAACCCTTACTGGCTTCAACATTCATCAGTCTCCCTGTTGGTCTACCATTCTTTGAGTTATAAGATTTCCTAGGCTTCAAGTATTTCAGAAAAAAAGGGTCAAGGCCTCTGTGGTTTTCAATGCCTTAATATTGCCATCATTCCTCTTGGTACTCACAGTTGCACTCAGTAGCTAGTTTCCCACCTGCTTTGGCATACTCAGTTTGAGGTCTTCGTGGGTCCCACTCTAGCCTGTAGACAGGGAAGTATGTAGCTGATATTCAGAAAGAAATTGACCCATAATGTGGTCAATGGCCTTTTAAAGTGTACTTGTGGCAAAAGGCATGGAATTCATGGCTCCTTTATTCCTCTAACCTGGTTGTGGTTGGGGATCCCGCATTCTGTGTTACCTACATTGACCCTGGAAGCTGCTCCACTCACTTGTGTGTTTCTGGTGTGTTTTCTTTGTATTACACATTTGCTGGTAGTTCTACAGTAAACTAAAGGAAGGCAACTTATTAACTGAGATTGAGCTGTCAGTCTCTCTAATCTTGAAGAACTGCCCAGCTGCCAAAGTCTAGGTGATGAGTGTCCAGCCCCCACAAATATCCATTCAAATATCATCCATTGGAGGTGATATAACCTCAAGGGTAGTACCGTGAAAGACTTCAGGTCTCTGCTCAGAAGCCCACAAAAATCTATCTCCTCTCAGAGTCTCACCAGGTACCACCAACCAATCCCTCTCCCCTAGGAATAGGACCACTCTATTTTGAAATAAAGTCTCCATTCCCTGTTTCCAGAGAGTAAAGCTTCAAAGGTCTCCTTGGGTCTTCAAAACCTCCATAATAAGTTATTTCCTTATGGTTGTCTTACTGGGATTAGACATTTTTTTCTCTACTCCAATTCTGTTGTCATTCCCACCCCTGATTTTAAATGATCTATAAAAAGTTGTTTAACTCTACACTTGGAATAAAAGAAGAAAAAAAATGTGGAAGAAAAACACCAATATCTCCAAAATTTCATCACCCATATATTTTAGGAATTCAATGCATAGTTATTCTCGGTTTTTTCTATTTATGCACATCTTACCCATCTATAAAGATTCTGTTAAATTGACACCTCTCCAGAGGAACTTTGATCCCTGAATGATCCCTGTTACTACAAATATTTTCAATCTGGAGTGATTTCATTCCCCAAGGGACAGCCTGGTATGCCTGGAAATACTATTGATTGTCACAACCGGGAAAGAGGAACTACTGGTATCTAATGAGTAGCAGCCAAAAATGTTGCTAAACATTCTATGATGTTCAGGTTGGCTCCCTTCAAAAAAGAATTGTCTGGCACAAAATGCCAGTGATGTCAAGGGTGAGAAACCCTGCTTTAAACTATTATCATGTATTTGATACTTTATTAATGCCTACAGTCCATATTTTGTTTTGTGTGGTCCCTGGGGGAAGGGGCTGATCTGAGAAAGTTCTGTTATCATCCCCTACAGCTTCTGTCTCTACATCTTATATGTAGCTGGCTTTCAGTAATTGTCAATTGCCCAGCAAATCCCCCTGCAAAAATACCAGATAGTAGGAAGGATTTGGACTGGAACAAGTTGTGTCCTCCTGAAGCCCACCATTTAGGTTTTAAAATTTTGGCTAAACCATGTAACACTCTGAGAGCTTTCAAAAAATATCTTTTAAAAAAGAGTTATTTATTTATTAGAGAGAGAGAGAAAGAGAGCAGGGAGAGGGTTAGAGGGAGAGAAAGAGAAAATCCTCAAGCAGGCTCCCCACTGAGCAAGGGCCTGATACAAAGATTGATCCCAGGATCCTGAGATCAAACCTGAGCCAAAGCCAAGAGTCAGCTGCTTACCTGACTGAGCCACCCAGGCACCCCTCAAAAAATATCCTAATCCAGGCCTCACTCCTAGGCCAACTGAATCAGAAACTTGTAATGGGCCTGGACATGAATATTTTTAAAAATCTTCCAGGTGGCTGTAATATGCAGCCAGAGTTGAGAATCTCTCTTTGCACTGTCTTTCAGGATCTGCCCCTCTGCCCTCACCTTCCATCTCTCAACCTACATTTAAACTCACTAATGCTAATGTTATTCACGAAGAGATATAAAAGAAAAAGAAAAGAGCTGTAAGCCTTACTCCTCTTAGATGAATTCGCTTTAAAAATAAGGATCAAACTCTTAAAGCTACTGCCTCAGGCTCTAATAGAGTATGGTTAAAGCTTCATCATTGAGTCCAGGAAGCACTGTGGTATTGGAAGCCATTTCTACCACTTTTCAAACTGCATCCTTCCTCCTGATTGATGCTGAAATTGGCTCTCTACTTAGGTGGCACCACATTGTACCTGTCAGCGCTCAGACCTGCTCAACAACGTATTTAACTACTCTGAGTTTTGAAGCTATAAAAGGCTGGATTCAAATCATAGAGTATTTTTTCTCTATTCCCTTGCAGGGCAGTTGTGAAAATTAAGTTACATCACATGAGTAAAGGAGAACACCCACGTCTATGTCATGTCAATAATGTTAATTTCCCCTACTCTCTCCTACACCCTTATCTTCTTATCTTTTGTCCCTTGGGGTTTTTTTTTTTTTTCATATTTCATCCATTTATCCAACCCATATTCCCTGAGTACCTACTCTGAAACATGCACTATTCTAAGGGCAATGTCAAAGTTCCTGGTCTCACAGCTCTTGCATTTAGTGGGATAAGGAACGGGAGGCTGACAGTACACACGAAGCAAAGGGTAAGTAAGATAATGTCAGGTAATGATTAATGCTATAAAGGAAACAAACCCAAATTAAGGACTAGAGGGTGACATGTTGTAGGGGTGTATGCTTTGGACAGTTGGTCAAGAGTGGCCTGAATGATGAGGCATCATTTGAATTGAGAACTGAATGAGAGTGAGCCTTGTATGTGAAGGTCTACAGAGATGACATTGCAGACAGTGCCAACAGGAAGATCAAAGGCTCTGAGAGTGGAAACAAGCTTGGAATTTTCAAGGGAGAGAAAAGAAGTTCGAATGATTAAGATGCAGTAAATATGGGATGAGGCTAGAAATTGGGATCACAGAGGGCCAGATGGTAAAAGATCTTACTGGCCATATGCGAGTTTGTGTTTTATTTTACACATAAGGACGCCATTATAAGCAGGGATAACACTATCTCATTTACATTATAAGAGATCTCTTCAGCTTCACCTGGATAAAGAAGTATTAGGGTGCAGGAGTGGTTCCAGGATGTTCAGGAGACTGCTACAATAGTCCTGGCAGGGGATAATGGAAGCTTGGATGTCCAGTTCCCTTTTGAAAGGAAATGAAGGCTCAATGCCTGAATAAAGACAGGAAATTATCTAGATCTGTGAGAAACAGACATCCAGATTCTGAAGTCACCAAATTTGTCAATAAATCTTGTTGTATAGGAGGAGGGGCAGGTGGAGGTGGTGAGCATGCAAAGGGCAATCTCTGTTAGAAAATGGCAGGGCAGGATAACTGAACTGGGACATGAACATTTATTTAATCATAGACTCAGACTTATAAGTCACTCTAGAAATTGTGCCCACCCTTCCCACTGCATAATCAGGAAAACTGAGTCTCAGAGAGGAATTGACTTGCCTAAGGTTATACAGTCAGCTGGTGCCAGAGCCCACTTCCCCCAACTACTACTTGAGGACTTTTTTTCTGCAAAGATCACCTTTTGACATGATAGTAGCCTATTTCAATATAAAACCTATCATGAGCCAGAGGGAGATGGCACCCTGGATGTTCCCTCATTCACCCTACCCATAATCCTTGGATCAAGCTGCTTAGGCTCCTATTATTCAGGGGAGGGCGACCCCCTGTCTCCTCCAGGGTCGCTGCCTCTATGTGCAGGTGTTCTTTTAGAAAACATAATCCCTGCCTCGTCCAGATGTAGATTGCATCCTTTTCCACCCACCTGCTTTTCCTTTCCTGACTCACTGCTTCTGGCCTGCTGGGAGCTGAGCGGGGGCGAAGGTGCTGCCTTCACTGCGCCTCTGCTGGCTTCCTGCTTGCTGTAGCTTTCAAACAGACCCAGTTTCAGCCAGAGGAGTAAATCTTTCATCAGTGTGATGCTAACAGGCAGCCATGGGATGGGAAGGCACAGAGAAAGCAATCATGGAATGAGATGAAGTAGTCAAGATTACTGATGAAAATAATTCCTCTTCAATACCCACAGCTGTGCCTCCCTTGGACAAAGGAATTCTTGAGTGTCCTCTGAGATGAAGAGACTCCCTTTATGCATATAACATTTGGCAGTTTCCAGCACTTTTCCACATGATGTGTGACTTTCTGACATATATAGCTTTACCTCCATCCGTGAATAAATTACACTTTCTCTGTTTTGTGGCGTCTCTTTTCCTTGTACAAACTTCAACTGTGTTATTTATCACACTGTTTTGAAATTGTATTTGTCTTGCTTCCTGTCTGGAATGTATTCTAGTGTGGACAGAAACTATGTCTTCTTCATCTTAATATTATCAGTCCTTAGCAGAATGCCCAACACATAACTATACTGGATAAATGTGTGTTGACTTCTTCTTTTAAAGTTTTATTCATTTAGGTAATTTCTACACCCAGTGTGAGGCTTGAACTCATGACCTCAAGATCAAGAGTCACATGCTCCTCTAACTGAGCCAGTCAGGCTCTGCTAAATATATGGTGACTGAATTCTAAGAGCTGAACTCAGGAATCCTCTAAATCTTGACACTCAAAGCATATTTCAGGGATCCAGCTTCAACATTATCCAGTAGCTTGTTGAGATACAGACTCTCAGCCCCTATCCCAGGTCTACTGATTCTAAATCTGCATCATAACAAAATCCCCAAGGCATTTGTATGCATATCAAAATTTGAGAAGTACTCCATCAAAAACAGCTCCATCTTAAGAAAAGGAAAACTGAGGCCTAGTAAGAGGAAATGGTTATATCCCAGTTCATACGGTCTGTCAGTGTTAAATTTGCAAGCAAGACTTGGTTCTTAAAATCAGCATTTAATGCTATTGTCACGTCCCAGTCTCCAGAATCTGACTCATAGTGATTAGGAATTGGTACAGACTTAAAAATGAGAGCTCAAAGACTACAGAATAATTCTTCATCATTTAAAAGCCTAGTATCTATTGTCTCCCATAAACAGTCCTACATTGTAAAATCTGAGGAGTCCCTGCTCACCCTTAGCTAAATCTTTTATCTCTATTTCATGCAGTGTTGGAAATTTCACAATTAGAAATCAAATATTTGGTCCTCAAAGGTAAATATTCTTGAGGGAGGCAATGATTGAGATCCTTGTCATTTACTAGCTTAGTGGAGATTATCTGATCCCTAGCTAAGAAGCAACAGGTACTCTAAGAGCACATGCTTAGGTAGGAATGGATAGACCCCAGTGCCACTGGGTGACTTTGGACAATATCGTAGTCACTGGTCTGTTCAGTAAGTATTTTAAGTTCTTCTTAGAGTATGAGACTGATAGAGACAGTTCAGTGTGGTTATTTCAAAGGTTCGTTTCACCCCCAAGCCCTTGGTTTAACTGAACTTTTATCAGATTGCCCCAATACAACCTGCTTCTCATTTGGCTGAGATGGCTCTACTTTTTCCATAGCAAGTTAGCCTTAAGGTGTTCTCAAAGTCCTAATGCTAGGTTGCCATCCCCATCTTTCAGGAGACCCACTATCAATCCCCAACAGCTTACTAGCAGCTGAGGCCTAGAGAAAAAGCAGATCTCTAGACTCCCAACCCAGGACTATTTTCCTAAGTGACTTCTGAAGACCTAGATCTATTCTCAGAGAAATTTTCCTGCTGATTATCCACGGGACACAAAAACAAATCTAACTACAGAAAACAGCTGTTAGCAAATTCTTTCATCAGAGTCTTGATGATAGTTCTATTATGAATGATCATAATGTATTAGCTAGAATCAGATTCTGAGCCTTCCCAAGAACCGTCATCCTCCCCAAATATTGACTGAAACTGGGTTCCTGCTAAGAAATGCAAGTGAAATTTAAGCACATCATTGCTTCCTGGCAGGCAGTAAAGGCCGCAATAAATTAAGATGAGCTCAGTCCCAACAGATGACTTTAGACACCAATATAAATGTAAATAGGTTCCTCATGTCTAAATGTGCTAAATGTTATCTCTTTTGATGGACACTGGCTGGAGTTTGGTAGACACCCAGATGTAGCTTTAGATATGCACTCAGACAAAGGCAACCAAGTATTTGATGCTGGTGAGTTCCATCTGTGGTTTATTTATTCCATATTTAACACTGATTATGTGCAAAACACTGAGCAAGTATTGGGCAGTTACAATAAAAATAAATCAAAGGTCAACCCTGCCCTCAAAAAGCACCAATTCTCTTTAGAAATCAGGTAAAAACATACAGATAACAACGAGAGGGTGGTGAAAAGCTCTTTATAAATTTGACTATATTTGTTCTGATTTGGGCACATGTATGTACATTTGGGCAAAGAAGATCTCTGAGAAGTAAAGGGAGAGTACTCTGAGGTTCCTAATAACAATTTCATTTCAGGAGCAAATGCCAACAAAAATATGAGTTATTATTGTTTCTATGGCTCCCCTCTAACTATAGGATCTCAAATATGAAATCTAGATACAAAATGTATCATGAGGGGCACCTGGGTGGCTCAGCTGGTTAAATGTCAGACTCTTGATTTCAGCTCAGGTCTTGATCTCAGAGTTATAGGATCAAGCCCCATGGCAAGCTCCCTGCTCAGTGGGGAGTCTGCTTGGGATGCTCTCTTTCCCTCTGCCTCTCCCTAGCTCTCACTAAAAATCAATCATCTATCTATCTATCTATCTATCTATCTATCTATCTATCAATCAACTATCTATCTTTAAAAATAAAATGTGTCTCTTTGGAATGCAAACTGGTACAGCCACTGTGGAAAACATATGGAAGTTCTTCAAACTATTTCTAATAGAACTGCCTTATAATCTAAAATTTCACTATTGGTTATTTACCCAAAGAATGTAAACACTAATTCCAAAAGATACATGCATTCCTGTGTTTATTGCAGTATTATTTACAATAGCTATGAAATGTAAGTAACCTAAGTGTCCATCAATAGATGGATGGATTTTATTTAGCCATTAAAAGAACGAAATCTTGCCATCTGCAACATGTATGGATATAGAAGGTATAATGCCAAATGACATAAGTCAGTCAGAGAAAGACAAATACCGTATCATTTCACTCATAGATAGGTAGACTTCAAGAAATAAAACAAATGAACAAAGGAAAAAGAGAGCAACCAAAAAAAGAAGGCTCCTAACTATGAAGAACAAACTGATAGTTACCAGAGGGAAGGTAGGTGGGGGATGGATTAAATAGGTGATGGGAATTAAGAATACATTTATTATAATGAGCCATGAGTAATATATAGAATTGCTGAGTCACTATTGTGCACCAGAAACTAATGTAATATTGTATGTTAACTATACTGGAATTAAAATTAAAATAAAATAAATTAAAACGAAATAAAATAAAGAGGAAATTAATTAATTAATTATTTAGTTAATTAATTAAAATAAAAGTATCCCTTTGGCTGTCAACACAATAAGATCAACCTATCTAAATCTTAAAGCATTCTAGGCTTTCCATTTCAAATTTCAGCCTCTTTTATTTTGGCTCTTTAATCCTGCTTTGTCATACAAGACCTGCCTTTTCCTAATGCAGGGCTTCTGCTCAGGCTGTGCTTCTTGCCTGGAATGCTCCTTACTTTAGTCTCTATATGCTGAATTTTAACCAACCATTCTCCTAGACCACACAGGCTGGCATCTCTAAAAGGCTCTCCAATGATTCCAGTATATGCTAGCAACATGACCTTTGGCAATTTGTGTATCTTGTTTCCCAGTTTCCTCATACATAAAGACAGGTAATATGGCATCTACCTCATACTCTTGTGGTGATGATTAATTGAAATAAAATATGTAAAGTACTCAATGCATTACATGGTACATAATGAGTATTTAAAAGGGATAGCTTAAAGAGCAGCAACCATATTATTGTCATTATTTTTATTGTCGTTTTATTAGTACTGCTACTTTTCTGTTCTCCCATTGAATTTTATACTTCTAATATAGCCTTTGCATACCCAGTGGGCCTTGGATTATATCCACAATCTTTCAGTGAGTTGTGAGAGAGCCAGATGCCATGTCATATTCATTTCTTTCTTCAGCATTGCCCAATGCCAGGCATAGCATTACACTCAGCACAGACTTGATGAATGATTGTTAAATCTTACTGAACATGCATATTATATTTGTCATATAAGCTACAACTTATATTCAAGAAGAGGCTAATGGCAGTATTAGTCTGAAGGAGTAGATAATGTTTCACAGTCTAGATTGAGTCAGACAGAAGAAAATATATTTTCATCAATGCTGAAGAATTTAATTTACAAGGTTAATCAAGAAAAATGCAACCATGTGGTGTGTGTGTATCTTTGTGTATTTCTTTCTTCTCCCTATTTGAGCTATCTGCTTTCTCTATAATTTTCATTTTGTGCCAAAGTCTCAGCGAGAACTAGGGTATAATTTTGTCTAAAAAGAGAAAGAACGCTAATACCTAGGATGCAGAGAATCAAAGAATCCCATACTCTGCTACTGAGGAAATAATTCAGTGCCACTTACAATCAGTGGTATATATTAGAAGTCTTAAATAAGCATAGTCTTTGACCCAGACATTCTGCCACTAGGAATTTATTCTAAGGAAATCATTAGAAATGTAAATAAGGAAGATTATACAAGAATATCAACTAGGTTGGAAATAAACTAAGTCTTCAAAATTACGGGATGAGTTACATAAATTATGGCACATCCACATAGTAGAATATTGTACAGCCATTGTCATCCACATGATGTGGAAAAATAAAATGGAGAAATGTCTGACATGACTGAGAAATTATTAAAATGGGCAATAAAGCTTTGTGTTCCTTATATTGGTAGAGAGACAGATACATAGATAAGTAGATTAGAAGCTCCCAGTAATCCACATAAATAATGGAGATGATATTGAAGTCTTAGAGTACAAGGACAAGAAATTAGGCCCTGAAGCTAACTTTACACAAATCTGCAAACAAAGATCTAGAAGAGACCGATAACATAATTATTGATTTTAAAATCATATGCATAAAGTGTTCAATTACATATGTTGATAAGTATAATGTATATCCATAGCTATAAAAGTACTTTTCAGTATATTTCTTTGTATGATACTGCATCGAGTGGGAAAAACTGGGGAAGTATTTGTTATTTCTGAAAGATGAGTTTAAGAGGGTGTGATCTAAAAATGTTGACTCTGTGGGATTTTGGTAGAGCATCCCCAGGACAAAAAGGAGTCTTCCTTAAGAGAAGCTAAAAAGGAGATTGAGAGATCAACTCTTACTCCCAGGAAATATCCCATACATATTAAGATACTATAGCTAGAGAAATCAAACCATGTTTGTTTATTTATTTATTTATTTATTTATTTATTTATTTATTTATTTTCAAACCATGGTTTTAATTAAGAATCCCAAGTCTGGTCATAGGAACAGATGCCCAGATTGCAAGCTTTGTCTACCATTGAGTTGCTTTTCATAAAGACAACTCCCCAGGAAGGATGGGTGCAATTCCCTTCTTTGATGATGGTTAAAGATTTCCCAGGCAATACTGTGGAGATTAGTTGGCATCACTACAATAAATGAAGAGAGACCTCTTGAGTTCCAACTGTCCAACCCCTTGATCCCCTAAATGGAGGCAAAGGCAAAAGATGAAGTGATGGAGACCTAAAGATAAATTTTACCTGCTTTAGGATTTCCCTGTTGCCAACCCAAAGAAATATGGAAGATATAGCTTGGTGGCAATATACTCCGTGCAGAGAAAAGTCATGCCTTGGTCCCACTGATAAAGGCCACATTCAGCCTATAATTCTCTGAAAAACTGCACTTTTTTTTCTTCTGTTTTCTCAATGGCTGTGCACCAGAATGGGCTGCTTCATAGTTCACATGCTTGGTAGATCAAGTAGGCCTTTGCCTATCATCCGTTGGAGGCAGGAGTTCATCCTTCATTGGGAGCTCAGTCTGGGTGACATTCGGTGAGCTCTCTTCACTCAAAAATCAGCCTACAAGAAACTTTGTATCAATGAGTACTTTTTTTCTAAGTAGTTTCTCTGCACAAGATCTTTATGTGGGTTCCCCTCATTGCTGGGGCAGTGAAAACAGAGTTGCCCCAGCTTTCTTATTAAAGGAACATTGTGCACATAATTAAACTCAACAGATGAGAAATACAAGACCACAGCTAAGAGTGTTGGCCTGGTGCCCGGGCTTCTTAAGAAAGCTGCACTGAGAAGAGATTATTAGGGAAGACTAGGAGTCTCCTAGGAACAGCCATTTGTAATAGAGACTTTTTTTTTTTTTTTTTTTTTTACTTTAGAGCAAATCCCAGTGATCATGATGGTTTCTGTCTTGGCTTCCTCCCCCAATATTCATGCTGATTAAATGGAAGATTCCCAATGAAAGTTAAATTTTTTTATTCTTCCAGACATGCTCACAACAAAATGTTAAAATATATTATACTTCTTGAGAAATCACTATGAATGCCTAAGTGTTTAGATAGTGGATAGGACTTGGGTTTTTGGTCAAGCATATGCAGGTACAGATCCTAGCTTCACCACTACTTTTCTTTGGAAAATTCCTTTATATATCAACCCATTCAACTATTAAGGTAGGATAATGCTATTTACTCTTCAGGATAATTGCAAAGATTAAGCACATTCAAGGTGGGTTATATTTATGGAAACATCATAGATTATCACAGATTTTCCCTCACTTGCTCTGCTGCTCTCAGATAATACCATCTACTTTGAAAGACAAATTCTCAGTCACTTAGAAATTTTGACAAAAAGCAAGGACCATTAAGTAGTTACAAGGGAGTGCCACTGACTTCAAGTACCATATGATAGAATTCTTATACACTATCAACATCACAATTAGTTTAGCAGGTGCTGCTTCACCCTTATATCCCTTGAGCCTTAGCATTTCATGTGTACTAGCTTATCTTCCCAACATGACTCTGCATCTCTTTGGCTGTATCTTTTGCTAGCCCCTGGAGCCCACTCTGATAACCTGTTTGGCAGGCCAGAAGTGCTGGGGATTAATGCCTCCAGGAGCACCTCAACCAAACTGTGGAGAATTGGTAGACCCTAGTGGCTCTCAGAGTTTAGTGCGCATCAAAATCACCTGGAGATGTCTTCATTAAGTGACAGATAGCTGAGACTAACCCCAGAGATTCTAATTCAGTAGGTCTGGAGTAAACTGAAAATTTGCATTTGTAATAAATTTCCAAGTGATGCTAATACTATTGGTCCTGGGACTAAGAACCACTGGGGTGCAGGTACCCTCTGTCCTTGTTCCTCAAGGAGGATAATTCTGAAGTACATGGTTCACACTGGCTACATTAGTCTGCTTGGGCTGCTAAAACAGAATACCATAGACTGTGTGGTTTAAATAGAAGTGTATTTTCTCACAGTTCTGGAACCTAGAAGTCTAAGATCAGGGTGTCAACAATGTTGGTACTTCATGAGGTCTCTGTCCTTGTCCTGGTGATAGCTGCTTTCTCACTATGTCCACACATGGCATTTGCTCTGTGCACATGCTTCCCAGGTATCTCTTTCTCTCCTTGTAAAGATCCCAGTCTATTGAATTAGAGACCTGCTCTTATGATCTCGTTTAATTTTAATGCCCTTTTAAAGATCCTATCTCCAGGGGCACCTGGGTGGCTCCATCAGTTAAGTGTCTGCCTCCAGCTCAGGTCATGATCCCAAAGTCCTGGGATGGAACCCACTTGGGGCTGCAGGTGGGGAGCCTGCTTCTCCCTCTCCCTCTCTCCCTCCCCTGACTCATGCTCACTCCCTCTCTCTCTCTCTCTCTGTCAAATAAATTAAAAAGTCTTTTTAAAAATGGTATAAATAAATAAATAAATAAATAAATAAATAAATAAATAAATAAAATAAAGACTCTATCTCTAAATACAACCACATTGCAGGTGAGGGCTTCCATATATGACACAAGTTAGTCCACAACATTGGCTTTCAGAACTCTCCAGGCATTTGAGTTCTAGCTATTGAGAGCACACTCTTTGTCTGCCTTCTTTTCTTTGTCCCAGCTACTTATTTCCCCACTGATGTTTCCCAGAATTATGTTCCAAATAAACTACTTGTGTTCCAGTCCTTTCTCAGGGCCCGATTCTGTGACAGACCAAATTCAGACAACGTACAGAATTAGAAGTCAAGACACAAATTGTAATTCCAGGTTTGTTGCTAACTCACTAATCTTAGAATGCTGAGTGACTGGATCTAAGTTTTAATTTCATCATATATTAAATATATCTTCCAATCTCAGCTTTGATAACTTTACTGGGTAATGTAAGGCTATGAATCATTTCTGACTCTTTGGCTGTAAGAGAAAACTATCCTAGCTAGCTTAAGCAATAAAAGAGACACTCACTAGTAGATTAATAGGTAACTTACATAATCGAAAACTGATAGAAACAAGAAGTTTCCATGTAAGCAGACACTATTTGAACCCCTGCCTGTGGAAGGATGCTCATGTACCAGGGGATCATAAGAAAGAAAATCCAAGATGATAAACCCCACAAGGGAAATTATGCAAAGGTATAAATAAACTGTATATGTTCTAGATGTAGCCTGTTGAGTATATATACTGGTGAGGTAGGTACCATCTAATTCAATTAGTAGTCTCATCAACCAAGCTTGGAGGACTACCACTTTTGAAGTATGTACCACTAGTTTCATGGATTCCCATGTCAAGCAAGCTGCTGACATTCTCAATGAAGAAACCAGGGAAAATAGAAATACACCATGCAGATGATAGTTGCTGGATATTATTCAATACCATCTTGGTGTGTCTTTGTACCCATATTCTTCATTCTTTTTTTACCATATAATCAGTATGGAGAGTTTAATCATATTGTTTTTTTAAGCTTGACTATGCAAAAACACTTGTTTCCTAAAGAATAAGCTAAAGGGGGAGTGGGGGGCACTTGGGGGTCTCAGACAGTTAACTGTCTCTCTTTGGCTTGGGTCATGATCACAGGTTCTAGGATCCAGCCTTGAGATCAAGCCCTGCCTTGGGCTTTCTGCTTGGTAGGGAGCCTGCTTCTCTCTCTTCCTCTGATGCTTCCTGTTTGCTCCCCTTGCTTGTGCACTCTCTCCCTGTCAAATAAATAAATAAAGTCTTTTTTTTTTTTAAGAATAAGCTAATGTTTTTTAGTGCTTACATGATTTCCATCTTTTAAAGTTTTTATTAAAATTCTAGCTACTTACCAATAGTGTAATATTAGTATCAGGTGTACAATATAGTGATTAAACTTCTATACAAAACTCAGTGCTCATCACAAGTGGATTCCTTAATCCTCCTCATCTATTTAATTCACACACCCCCACCCACCCACCTCCATTCTGGTAACCATTAGTTTGTTCTCTATAGTTAAGTTTCTTGGTTTGCCAATCTCTCCTTTCTCTTTCCCTTTGCACATTTGTTTTGTTTCTTAAATTCCACATATGAGTGAAATTATATGGTATTTGTCTTTCTTTTATTGACTTATTTTGCTTAGCATAATACTCTCTAGCTCCACCCATGTCATTGCAAATAGTAAGATTTCATTCTTTTTTTTTTATGGTTGAGTAATATTCAAGTATATATATATATATATATATATATATAGATAGAGAGATAGATAGATAGAGAGAGCACACTCTTGCCTTCTTTTCTTTGTCCCAGCTACATATATATATTTACCTCATCTCTTTATCCATTATCAGTCAGTGGACACTTGGGCTGTTTCTATAATTTGGCTATTGCAGATAATGCTGCTATATAGATCGGGGTGCATGTATCCCTTCAAATTAGTATTTTTTGTATTTTTGGGGAAATATCTAGTACTACAATGCTGGATCATAGGGTAGTTCTATTTTTAACTTTTTGAGAAATCTCCATACTGTTTTCCAGAATGGCTGCACCAGCTTGAATTCCACTAATAGTATAAGAGGGTTTCCCTTTCTCTACATCATCAACAACACTGTTGTTTCCTGTGTTGTTGATTTTAGACATTTTGAAATATGTGAGGTGATATGTTGTAGTTTTCATTTGCATTTCCCTGATGATATAGAATTACAACAGATTTCTGCACATTGATTGTATATCCTGCAACTTTGCTGAATCCATGTGTTTGTTCTAGGAATATTTTTGGTGGAGTCTTTCAAGTTTTCTATATAGAATATCATGCCATCCATAAATTGTGAAGGTTTGATTTTTTTCCTTTTCAATTTGGATGCTTTTTGTTTCTTTTTGCTAGTCTGATTGCTATGGCTAGGGCATCCAGTTCTATGTTAAGTAAAAGTGGTGAGAGTGGTCATATTCTGACCATAGAGGAAATGCTCTCAGTTTTCCCCATATTAGGATGATATTAGCTGTGGGTTTTTCATATATGACCTTTATTATGTTGATGTATGTTCCCTCTCAACCTTCTTTGTTGGGGGTTTGTATTATGAATGGATTTCTATACACCAATAATGAAGCAGCAGAAAGAGAAATCAAGGAGTTGATACCTAGGAATGAACACTAAGATACCTAGGAATGTACCTAATTGAAGAGGTAAAAGCTCTGCACTTGGAAAACTATAGAACACTTATAAAAGAAATTGAAGAGAACACAAAGAAATAGAAAGATATTCCATGCTCATGGATCGGAAGAACAAATGTTAAAATGTCTATATTACCCAAAGCAATCTATGCATTTCATACAATCCCTATCAAAAATACCACCAGCATTTTTCACAAGGCTAGAACAAACAATCCTACAATTCGTACTGAAACACAAAAGACCACTAATAGCCAAAGCAATCCTAACAAAGAAAAGCAAAGCTTGTGGCATCACAATTCCTGATTTCAAGTTATACAACAAAGCTGTAGTCATCAAGACAGTATGATACTGGCACAAAATAGACACACAGATCAGTAGAACAGAAGAGAGAATCTATAAGTGGTCCCACAACTATATGGGCAACTAATCTTTGACAGAGCAGGAAAGGATATACAAAGGAAAAAAAGATGGTCTCTTCAATAAATGGTGTTGGAAAAACTGGACAGCAACATGCAAAAGAATGAAGCTGGACCACTTTCTTACACCACACACCAAAGTAAATTCAAAACGGATTAAAGACATAAATGTGAGACCTGAAACCATAAAATCCTATAGAACATAGGCAGAAACCTCTTTGATCTCAGTCATAGCAACTTCTTACTAGACATGTCACCACAGACAAGGGAAACAAAAGCAAAAATGAATTATTGAGACTTCATCAAGATAAAAAGCTCCTGCACAGCAAAGGAAAGAACCAACAACACTGAAAGGCATCCTAAAGAATGGGAGAAGATATTTGCAAATGATATATTAGATAAAAGGATAATATCCAAAATTCATAAAGAACTTACCAAACTCAACACCCCACAAACAAATAATCCATTTGAGAAGTGGGCAGAAGACATGAATAGACACTTTTCCAAAGAAGACATCCAGATGGCTAACAGACACATGAAAAGACATTCAATATAACTCACTATAAGAGAAATACAAATCAAAAGCACAATGAGATACCACCTCACACATGTCAGAACGGCTAAAATTAACAACATAAGAAACACTAGGTGTTGTCAAGGATGTGGAGAAAGGGAAACTCTCGTGCTGTAGTTGGGATATATAAATATATATTCATATATATTCAAATATATATTCATATATTCATATAAATATATATTCATATATATCTATATATGTGAATATTATTCAGCCACCAAAAAAATGAAATCTTTCCAGTTGCAACAATATGGGTGGAGCTAGAGTATATTATGCTAAGTGAAATAAATCAGTCAGAGAAAGACAAATACCTTATGATTTCACTCATATGTGGAATTTAAGAAAGAAATCAGATGAACATATGGGAAGGGAAAAAATAAAAAATGGAGAGAGACAAACCGTAGGAGACACTTAACAATAGAGAACAAACTGAGGGTTGATGGAGGAACATGGCGGGGGGGATGAGCTAGATGGGTGATAGATATTAAAGGGCATTTGTGATGAGCCCTGGGTGTTGTATGTAAATGATGAATCACTGAATTCTACTCCAGAAACCAATATTGGACTGTATGTTCATTAACTAAAATTTAAATTAAAAAAATATACTCGTACTAATATAGAAGATTGTTATTGTCCTCCTATTGTATATAATTATTGATTATAGCAACTGAGAGTTTTGATAAAGAAACTCAGGAAGACTGAAAAAGGTTTTGAATTAGGGACTTGATTAAATTCCTTTGTAATGAGGCCTAACAAAGAATTGCTTTCATGTGTCATAATCCTATGAGGAGGCTATGTAGGGGTGCAGATAATATCTATTGTCCCTGATATTTTCTAGAGCGCTTGAATTGGTGACTATGATATTGAAGTTTGCTAGGAACAGGGTGTGCTACATTCTATCTCTGGTTTAATCAGAATCGTTTTGTATGTCTTGGGCCTATCCTCTTCCTAAACCTCCACTTCCCCATTCCTAAAAAGTGGATTGAATTAGATCCTCACAGCTTGAATCCCATTTTTCACAACTGAAAACCAACTGAACAATAAGCAGTCCTATTGCAGAGTCAGGAAGTCAATATACCACACTGGGTTCCCATGGAGCTAAGGCCTGAGTAGCCCAGGAAACTTGAGAAAGAGAGAGAGAGAGAAGGAGAGGGAGAGGGAAAGAGAGAGAGAGAGAGAGAAAGAGAGAAAGAGAGAGAGAGAGAACAGCAAGTGGCCAGCACTGTTAAGAAACACAACGGAATCCCATGGATAATACTTTGGCTTTGAGAATTGAATTCTACCCCCACAGTGGATGCCCATTCAATATTTTTGTCAAGTGGTAATTGCCCTAATGGAGGCTGTACCATAGGTTAGCCTCAATCAATTTAGAATAAAATAGAAAATAGAATGGAAAGGGAAGCACAAGGGGAGGTAAAACTATATTTACCACCTTTTCAACTACAATGATCTCAACAGTGCCTTCCTTTGTCAGGAACCTACAGAAACAATTTTTCTCCATAAAAGTGTGTGTGGGTGAGGGGGTGGGAAATTATCAGATGTAAGCCTTTTTAGATACTCTATTGATGATTTGTCTGAGATTTGTGTTTCTTTTTTTAAGCTTTTATTTATTTATTTGAAAGAGAGCAGAGTGAGCGACAGAGAAAGCACAGCATGGGGGTGGGGCAGAGGGAGAGGGAGAAGCAGGCTCTCCACTGAGCAGGGATCTGGTTGCAGGGCTCAATCCCAAAACCCTGGGATCAGGACCTGAACCGACAACAGCAGATGCTTAACTGACTGAGCCACCCAGGTGTTTCTATGACAGTAAATCAGATAGAGGTAATAATGACAATGCCAGTGTGTGAAAACCTGAAGCCTGAAAGGACAGTGACAACATTTAAGAATTCCTTCTCAAGAGCTGTGGTTACAGCCTTGTAACACTCAGGCAGGGCAAATTATAGACCCCAAGATGAAACCCAAGTTTCTGGAAACATTTTCTCAGAACAAACAGCTTCCAAGCAGCAGGAAATAGGACTCATGGTGATTGGGAGAGAGCAGGTTATTTCATCCATTTACCTGCAATAGGACAGGACCATTCAAAACCATCCCACAAATAGGACTTTCAAAAAATAAACTCCAGACTTCTATAATTGACTAAAATGGAAGAACAGGGACCAAATTTGCCCTCCTACATAAAACTACCACAGCGAGACAATAAATTAACACATTGAACCTTATGATTGTCCCATGTTTTTCCACTGAGGGAAGAGAACACTTTCTAATAACCTCACAAATCTACAGAACCAGAGGGAGCAAATGATTGTGGGAACTCCTCACACCTTCACGTTGTTTAAATAAGTTTTCCAAGTGGAAAATGTTCTCAACAGCAAAAGCCGGGGTAGAGCTTCTGTCCTTGCCTATAGCACATTGAATTTTCCAAAGGAATCCACACGAATATCTTTCATCCCACATAGTCTCTTACAATGTGACCTCAACATTTCTTCTTCAAGAGATAGGCTATTATCTGCCTTTGAATCTGGATGGACTTGTAAGTACCATGGAAATGGTGCTACGTAATTTCTGAGGCTAAGCTATCAAGAGTATTAGAAATTCTGCCTTGCTCACCCTCTTAGGACATGTCCCTGGAGCAGTGAGACAACAGATATGAAATCAGGCCACCCTGGAACTGTCATTCTGGAGAGATCACATGGTGAGACCACATAGTGGTAGAGGGAGCTCCATACATTCCAGTCCCCAGCTGCTTTCCCCTTTCCAGCCCAGGTACCAGATAGAAGAGTAAGTAAGCTGGGATGCCTGGGTGACTCGGCAGTTGAACGTCTGCCTTCGGCTCAGGGTGTGATCCTGGGATCCGAGATCAAGTCCCACGTCAGGCTCCCTGTGAGGGGCCTCTTTCTCCCTCTGCCTGTGTCTATGCCTCTGTGTCTCTCATGAATAAATAAATAAATCTTTTTTTTTTTTTTTTTTAAGGAAAGAGTAGGCAAGCCTTCTGATGCTTTCACCTCCCAGATTTTAAGCTGCCTAGCTGATTCCAAGTGAGGCAGAGATGGGCAGTCTCCACTGAGCCCTGCCCACATTGCTGATTCATGAGAAAATAAATGCTATTTTAAGCTATTAAATTATGTGTTGTTTAGGTAGCTGAAACATTATCCCACCTGCCTTTTGTTTAGGAAGGTAGGTGTGGACAAGTTTAGTGATCCTTTGGGGATGAGGGTAATGATCAGGATAATGGGGTGGCCATTATGGCAACTCCTCATCATTGAATCTATGAGATTAATCATGTTATAAGGTAAGAGCATCTCATCATAACTGCTTCTGAGATCTAGTTCAAAGCAGTGATTCCACTCTGGCCTATCAGGCAACAATTAAACAGAGGAGGAAGTAATCCTGGCAGGTAATGGGGGAATAAAGGAATCATTTGATCTGCTCATAGATGCAGTGGTACAGTTTCTAAAGATGTGTGCTATTTTTAAAAGTCAATAAATCATTTTAAAGAAGGCAAAGATTAGGATTTCTGTATATACTTAGAATATTGAGAGCTTGTGCCTTTTCTTCTTGTGGGATAATATTACCCAGAATGAATTCATTTGCTCTTGTAAGAGGTCATTTACAAAGCAACTCAAAACTTTTAAGCTAAACCTAAAAGTAGTAAAAAGATATGTTATCTGACATATAATTAATTTAAAAATTCTGAAAAATCAAAACTTCTTATATCCCCCAGCTCAGTTTTTCAAGGTAGTAACAAGCACCAATTTTCAGAGTTAATGTGAATAATCAGATGAATTTCTTAGAATTGGAAAACCCCCTAATAAGGAGATGTTATGTATTACCCCTATCAAATTTAGGGGCAAAATAAATTAATCTATGCCTCATGGAGATTAATTATAGGCCTTTTGTTGCAAATCCTAAAATTCACATACACTTAGGATAATCTAGAATGGAAATAACATGGGTTAGCATTTAGTAGACTCTCAACTAAAATTCTGAAATTTATACTCAGAAGAATCATGGATTTCTTAAATTGGAGATAAGCAATGGACCATGAGAACTTTTTTACTATCTGAAAAGCTGTTATGTGAAAAAGAAAGCAGAGAAGATCTGTGATGCTGTGAGTATGCTGCCAGGAGAAGGATGCTACAGGGAACTTTACTTTGGATTAATAATAATAATATAATAGTAATGATAATAATGAATTCTCTGATGATTACATCTGTTCAACGAAGAAATGTGTTCCCTGTTGCTAGTGTCTTTAAGCAAAAACTAATCAATGGCATGTCAGAGTCAACCAGAAACTAAATGAAACTGCATTCCCCAATAGAACTTAAGTGCCATAAGGTCAAGGATTACAAGCCATCATTCTGTCTTGTCAAATGTCTTAACTGCAATGCCTGGCACAGTGCCAGGTCCATATATCACTCTCAGTAAATAACTTTGTACTGATGAATGAACATATGATGCAGAGCAGTTGTGTTAAGTAACCCATACTAAAGAGCAAATACCATTATTCTACTCTTCCCGTTGTAAACCCTCAGGACAGGACTATTTGAGCAACCGATTCAACGTGCCTAGCCACATGCAAACAGCTGATGTGACACACACAAGCTGACAAAGCAGAAGTTATTCTTTGGATTCCAACTTGAGACATTTTTTGCAAGTATTTTAAAGCACTAATCTAGCTGTCCAAAATGCCTTTGTTCCAATAGAATAATAATCAAATTTTAGTTCAACAGCTGTGTGCAATGCATATTTAAAAAGAACATTTTTTGAATTACTCCCATTTTCATTTTTCCATACTGCTCAGTTTTTCAGTGTTGATGACATTAAAACCATAGTTGAGGAGAGTAGACACAGAGTACAAAGTGAATACCCACTAATCTCCCAGGATATATTAAATAGATACAAGAGCTTTTTTCCATAGTGTTAAAAGGGACACTTTTCTTTTTTATCATAACGATCCACATAGTAAATATTTAGGCTTTGTAGACCGTGCAGTGTCTATTGAAACTTCTCCCTCTAACACAAAAGCAGCTACGGACAATGCTTAAATGATTAAGTATGGCTGCATAATAAGATTTTATTTACAAAAATAGGCAACAGACAGGATTTGGACTCTGGGCCATAGTTTGATGACCTCTTGTCTAGTCCATGTATTTTGCTTGTATGGTGCTTTATTTTCACAAAGGTCTGCAAGTCATATATTGTTTCATTTGAGCCTCAACTGGCAGTTTGAGAAAGAAAGTGTTTTTAACACAATTTTGGAAATCAAAGTTTTAAGGTTCAGAAAGCTGAAATTACTTGAACAGGGTCATAGAGAAGATTATTTATAGGTTTAGAACTAGAACTCTAATCCCTAAACATCTGTTCTGCCAGCTAGTAAGTCACAATATCTTGTTTTCTTCATATCTACTCATAGACAAGTATTTAGTCACATATATAATGTGATTTAAAAGGACTGAAAAATAGTTCCCACACTTGTATGACCTTGTGCTCAGATTTTCACCAATAGAAATTTATTTCTCTGACTAAGGACACAGTCTACATTGAGAGAGAAAATTTCTTTTAGGTGATGTATTATTCAGGGCATTGTCAGAACAGGAGACAGAAACTCGACTGAAAATGGCTTAAACAGAAATAAAAAGGCTGGGGATTTATTGGCTAACACAACTGGGGAGTGGAGAGAAATACTGGCATCAGACCTGGCTGGATCCAGGGTATAGTCTCTTCCCACCTGCTTGTTCCACTGTTCTCCATGTTGGTGTGAGGTTCATGAAGATATTCATCATGTAGTACTCCCAATATTTCCAAATTTAGACCCTTGTGGCTCTAAGCTAATGAAAAAAGAAGTGTCTTCCTCAGCAGTGTCAACCAGAGGCTTGGGGTTATCCCTTATTGGCCCAAGTTAGATCGTATGCCTATCCCTGGGAAATCAGTCAATCCAATGAATCTTGGTGAAAGGCATGGGCTGATTGGCATATGTAGAGATGGGGTCAACCCCATTCCATGCATATGGACTGAGGGTTTGGGTAGTGTAGCTTCTGATATGAAAATCGGGTTTCCTGTTGCCAGAGGAAAAAAGGAATGGATTCTGGTAGCAAAAAGTAGCAGGTGTTCACCATGAAGGGGCAAAACATAAAGTTTATATTAATCAGTACTATCTAATGTAAAATAATACCACAGAAATTCATCATTCAGTTGCTTTGCAGACCTTGAGGCGGGTTAATTTTAAGGAGAGAGTTGACGAAACCAACCTTGCACTTAGGCATGGACAAAAAAAATGATGTCAGATTCACATGTCTCAATGGCTCTCTGCATAAAAATTTGTGTCATATTGGTTTTCAAGTTGAGCTTCTCTGGAATGCATTTTCATAATGCATTGGCCTCCCCAAGTTTATCCACACCCCAATTCTCTCTTGCCTTTCTGTACTACAAAAGACAGAAAAGCTAAAATTATTGATTTCCTGCTGTCATTTGCATATACAGATGTGCTCACCCTGTTACACCAAGGTGAACAATGAGATTGAAAAAATGTTCCTGGAAAGGCGTTTTCTTTCTACATATAAATACAAAGACTTGCTAGAAATAGATGTTTTATTCCTTCTTCCTGTCTGGAAGATGGATATGAGGCCCAGGCATGCAGCAGCTATCTTGTAACCATGAGGCAACATACATGAGGATCATAGAACTACTAAAGAAGCCCTGGATTGCCTACCTTCTGACTTCTTCTAGCAGGAGATAATTAAATTCCTATTGTTAAAGACATTGAATTCAGATTTTGTTTTCATGCAGCTGAATGTAATCCTGTCTGGTACTTTCCAAATGAATCTGATATTGCTTAGGGCTGCTAAGAAGCTGGAACTGAAGTCACCCATGCAGTGACCCAAGCAGCGTCTAGACATTAATAGATTACCTATAAACTTGAACATTTTGGCTTACTCCTTTGCAAGGCCATTACCACCAAATTTTTACTATTTTCTTCTCAAATGTTTAGAGAGACCCTTGAAAACTCTTTTAAAAAAAGATTTTATTTATTTATTCATGAGACAGAGAGAGAGAGAAAGAGAGGTGGAGACACAGGCAGAGAGAGAAGCAGGCTCCACACAGGGAGCCCAATGTGGGACTCAATCCCAGGACTCCAGGATCACACCCTGGGCCAAAGTCAAATGTCCAACCACTGAGCCACCCAGGCATCCCAACCCTTAAAAACTCTTATAGGCATATGGACCAAGACCTGAAAGGAGATAAACCAATTTTCTGTTCATATTTACATGGGGACATGGTATTTACTCAGCCATTGTCTTTAGCAAGTGATGCTGTAAAAATGAAAAACCCTTTCCAAAAGAAATCTGTTGATTTTTTTCTCCTGAGATTTTACCTAAATGATACTTGGGAAATGCTAGGAGGCATAGGAGATAAACATTTTAATCTTCATTAAGTTTCCCAAAACATGCAAGGGTTTAAGTCTAGAAAGAGAAAAAGATATAAAAGTTTCAAGACAACATAGGTAAGGATTTGCATAGAGAAAATTTTCTACAATTTCTTCAGTAGGTTTAGAGAACAACAGAAAAGATTTCTCTAAATCGAAAGTGAACAAAACAAAGTATATCCATAAAAGGAGTTTTTACTATAATCATAATCTACCCGTCATCAAGAAGCAAGAAAAACATCACAATGTGCTGTTTCTTCTTGGGGAAACCATTTCAACTCTTTTATGACAGTATAAATCCTCCTTCTCTTTGACCCAAACCAACACTTCTCATAAACTATTCTCTGTTAGAGATCTTGGTTAAAATGATCCAAAATAGGGATACCCGTGTGGTTCAGCAGTTGAGCGTCTGCCTTCAGCTCAGGGTGTGATCCTGCAGTCCCATGATCGAGTCCCACATCCGGCTCCCTGCATGGAGCCTGCTTCTCCTTCTGCCTATGCCTCTGCCTCTCTCTAGGTGTCTCTCATGAATAAATAAATAAAATCATTTTTAAAAATCCAAAATATACTTAATTATTCAAAATAAAAGACTAACAAAAACAAAAAGCTTTGTGTTGATCTTATTTCACCACTTCACACAACTCTGAAATATTCTCTGTTAATATGATTTGGGGTTTTGGGCTTGTGTTTTCTCTTTTTTTCCCCCCAGTATTCTTAAGTTATATTTTGCATACCTGTCTCAATTCCCTTCCAATACAAAGGAAAAAGCTGTATTCTCTTCAAGACCTTAGGTGCAGTGATTTTCTCCCTAACCTCCATTTTCTCCTCTGTTAACAAAGGAACTTGTCATTAAGTGGATTTCAAATGATTTTTTAGTTCAAAAGGCTTTATTCAAAAAATATTTCCAGGAAGTCCAATATTCAAAAGAAACAACACATAGCCAGCCTGATTGGATGTGATATGCCACATAGATCCCTCCCAAACTATATGAAGTACCCCTAGAGACCCCCAGCAACCTCTAAGATTCTGTAAAGCACTGTTTAAAAAGTACTCATTTATGGCAGCTTGTATCCTTTCCAGTTTTGCTCACATGATTCCATTCTATTGTTCTGGAATTCTTACTCTTCTTAATTTTGACAAGATGCATAGTCCACAACCTAATTATACATCCCTCAGCATGTGTTTATCTCTCCTTTATTCAGGAAGAATTTTCAGATCAGGGATAATATCTTATTTATCTTCCATGTTTATTCAACAAAATTTTGACACCTATCTCTGTCCCTAGCATCATATGAGGAATAAGCTAGGAATAAGTAAGGTGACAATACTTGGAACAGTGCTGTAAATCCACCATTTTGTGCTCATCTCATCTCACAGTCCCAAAGATCCAAGGCTCTCATCAAATTACTTCGCAAGATTTTGTTCACCTATAAACTTCCATATGTGAATAATATATTCAAACATGCATTTTCCTCTAGTGGATTCCTGGAAACCTGCCCATAAATTTAAGAAGTGTTCACCTCAGAATAATGGCTGAGCATATATAAGCAGCCCTCCATGAATAAGAATTCAGATATAAGACATAATTTGGTCCTCACAGCAATGCTGGAGGACAGACCAGGAAGATACCATGTTCCACTGGCCAGGAAAGGAAGTCCTAGAGAGATTTACAGAGACTCTGATAAGATGGTGGAATTGAGCCTTGAAGTTGATTTTCTGGGACCTAGACTCCTTGCCTAGCTCTTTCTATTAAACCACACTTACATCTAGGGGGAAAATAAAAGTGTGTATCCCCTTACTCCTTCTGTCTAAATGGGTAGAAGGTCAGGTTGTTTGAGATAAAATCCTAATTAGAGAATATATAAAGATAATTTTATTAATGTTTGCACATTTTTTGGAGAAGTGGTACATTAGTGGATGGTATGTATAGTAGTTAAAGATATAGACTGGGAAGCCAGACTACCTGGGGTCTGGTCATGGTTCTCCCATTGACCAGCTGCATGACCTTAACAAGTAGGTTGGCCTCTCCCTGCCTTACTTTACACACTGGTAATTTGAGGATAATAATAGTACATATATCAGGATTACTGTGAGAATCACGAGTTTATACATCTGAAATGTTTAGATAAGTGTTTAACCCACAGTAAATGCTAAATAAATCTTAATTAGTATCTCACTCTTCAATGACTACAGAAGCATACAGAGAACACAAGAAAGCCCTCCTCCTCCACATCTCTAATGCACACCCCTACCCACAGGTAATCTTAGCCAACTCTGTTATGTAAGTCCTTTCCATAGTTTTTCATACATATACACTTATCTTTTACTTTCGAAACAGTTTCATATCATACATATCTTTAGTAATGTGTTTTCCCCCTACATAATGATATGTTTAGGGATATATCTATATTAGCATGTAATGTTTTGATTTTATTCTCTTAAATGATTGCCTTATAACCCATAGCATGAATGAAGCATGACTTATTCAACCAATTACCTACTGATGAAACTTTAGATTGTTTCCTCTTATATTACCAACAATGTGGTAATAAACTTAACTTGGATATTCATACTCAAGATAGAGGCTGGAATGGACTGAATTGTGTTTCCTCCCTCCTAATTCATATGGTGAAGTCTTAAGTCCTAGTATCTCAGAATGCAGTTGTATTTGGAGACAGGATATTTTAATTAGGCCTTTCCGGTTAGAGACCACAGAGGTAATTTTTATAGACGCAATTCAGTTAAAATGAGGTCATCAGGGTGGTCCCTAATCCAATATGAGTGGTATCCTTATAAGAGAAGACTAAGATGCAAACACACACAGGGGAAAGACCACATGAAAATACAGAGAGAAGACAGCCATTTACTGTGCAAAGTAGGAGAGAAGCCTCAGAAGAAACCAACGCTGTCGATCCTTTGGCCTATGGCTTCTAGCCTCCAGAACTGTGAGAAAATAAATTCCTGTTGCTCAAGCCCCCAACACTATGTACATTGGCACGGAAGCCCTAGAAAACTTAATATTGATTTCTAGAAATGAAGTTCTGGAGTGAAAATTCTGCCACATTGCTTTTCTGATCATTCATTAAATCTCACTCCTTTCAACAGTGTAAAAGACTGCTCATTCCTCTATATGTATACTCACCAACACTTCAAGGTATTATTATAAAATATTATTTGTAATACTATCAAACACTCTGAGACTTACTTCTAGCACTCAGGATGCAGTTTGTTGAAAACAAATGCTAAAGGGCCAATGACAAAGAATGCATATTATTCACACATATACACATGAGTATATATATAATGATAATAAATATTTATTATATATATAAAAGCATTTATTATCATTATTTTTTTAGTGGAGAATGTGTTGTTAACCACACCCCCACCTCTTCATTTCCCAAAGAAACAATTGTCTCTGTGCAACTCTTGCATGTCCATTGCAGCATTATTCACAATAGCCAAGGTATGGAAACGACCTAAATATATGTCAATAGATGAATGGATAGAGAAAAAAATACACACACACACACATACACACACACACAAACACACACACACAAGTATTATTCAGCCTTGGAAAAGAAGGAAATCCTGCTGTTTACAACAATGTAGATGAACCTCAAGAACATCATGCTAAGAGAAATAAGACAGAGATAGTAAGACAAATCCTGCATGATACTCACTTATATATGGAATCTAAAATAATCAAAACCATAGAAACAGAGAGTAGAATGGTGGTTGCCAGGTGCTGGGAGGAAGAGTAAATGGGGAAATGTTGGCCAAAGATAGAAAGTTTCAATTACCCAAGATGAATAAGTTCAGGAGATCTAATATGCAGCATGGTGACTATAGTTAACAAGACTATATTGTATACTTGAAATTTGCTAAGGGAATGGATTTTAACTGTTCTTACCACAAAAGAAAGAAAGATGGGGCACCTGAATGGCTCAGTCAGTTAAGCATCTGTCTTCAGCAGGTCATGATCCCAGGATCCTGGGATTGAGCCCCACCTCATGCTCCCTGCTCAGTGGGGAGTCTGCTTTTCCCTCTCCCTCTACCTGTGCTGTGCTCTATCTCTCTCACATGTCTCTCTCTCTCTCTCAAATAAAAATCTTAGAAAGAAAGAAAGAAAAAGAAAGAAAGAAAGAAAGAAAGAAGAAAGAAAGAAAGAAAGAAAGAAGAAAGAGTTGCTATAAGAGGTGGTGAATGAGATGTATTCCTGAGGTTTCATCCTAAATCCTTCATTTTATTCTTGCTTTCACCTGAATTCCTATAGCAGTCTCCTAACTGTTCTCACCACCTCTGGTCTCTCTCAATTCCAATTCATCTAGCACATCACCACTAGTGATTTTAATACCTTTGTTATCATAAAAGTAAATGTCGGATAGGTTAAGATTAAATGATCACTAATTCAAATTAGTAGGCTCTGATATAGTCACATCTTCCTAAAACATAACTGCAGGCAGTCCCAACGTTCATCGTGTCTTTCTTTCTTTCTTTCTTTCTTTCTTTCTTTCTTTCTTTCTTTCTTTCTTTCTTTCTTTCTTTCTTTCTTTCTTCTTCTTTCTTTCTTTCTTTCTTTTTCTTTCTTTCTTTTTTTTTTTAAAGATTTTATTTATTTATTCATGAGAGACACAGAGAGAGTAAGAGGCAGAGACGCAGGCAGAGGGAGAAACAGGCTCCATGCAGGGATCCCGACGTGGGACTCCATCCTGGGTCTCCAAGATCACGCCCAGGGCTGAAGGCAGCTGCTAAACCCTTGCTGAGTCACCAGGGCTGCCCCATCATGTGTTTCTTTCTTTCTTTTTTTTTTTTTTTCCCCATCATGTGTTTCTTAAGTGCGAGCTTCCAATTGGTGAGCCTGGGTCTTGATCCCTCAGCCTTCGGGTGGAACTGTTGCCTTGGGCCAATTAACTTCATCTAATTACCTCCGTGTGTGTATAAATATGTTAATATTTTATGTGTTACAACATGAAAGAGGTTAAAAGCACTAGCTTGAGTCACTCCCACTTAGTATTTTATAAAGCAGCTTAATGTAAAATCTTACATTTGTTTTGTATGTCCAGTGTACTTTTAAGGAAATTTATGAGTAGGAAGAATAACTGGCTTGAAAAGATCTGATAAGGTTATGTGTGTGCTTCTTTTTTAATGTTTGCAACACAAAGTTCAAAGGAAATGTGCTCCTGCTTCCAATGGCCAGCCATACTTCTTAACCAGCCAGCCCTGGGAATTCCTACTCCCAGTGATAGAATTCCCATGTTTGTTCAAGATTTGGCCATCCCATGGGTACAAATGAGGTGATACTCACCTTGATAAACTGATTTCCATTTTTTCGAAGTAGTTTATACCTGGTCCAAGAGGCCAGATATGGGACGGACAGCTCTTCAAGTTCTGTTACCTCCATATTTCTACAGACAGACATATACACAAACTTGAGCCTAGCCTAGAAGTTATGGACAAAACGTGAAGTTTTGATTGTTGTATAAGACTGAAAGGGATGTCTACATGATGTAAAATGGGAAGCTTAAAAGATTTGTATCACAGATCTCTCCTGCAAACAAACGAATGGTAATTTTTAAATTTGTCATGGGTGGGAAGGACCAACAATGGTATATTTGGGTAGACTTTTTAAAAGGTAAATTGCCATTAATTAGAGTATGGTTTAGTGCACTGATGTCAAATAAGAGAGGTTTCTAGTGTCCTGACACACAGACTTGTCCTCAGTCAAGCCCCAGTAAATATTTTTATGTCTGGGTTGGACACGGACATTAATTGCATTTGAATTGAATTTGTGTATTCTACAAAGCTGGAAGGAGCAATAAATATTTTGTATGATCATTTTAGAATTCTAAAAGTTCTCAATGTGTTGCAGTAATGGAAATAACTTTATTTTATTATTTTTTTAATGGAAAGAATTTTAAAGCTTGAAATTTATTAGGGATAAATTTAGATTTCTAGGGAATTGGCTAAATAATTACTTAGGTATCTTTCAAAACCTGAAATACTACTACTTTTTGAGTCCAAAAGCAGATGGGCCTCCTTATACACAATGGAACCAGGTTCCAGAAGATGCCATTCACGGGCACTCCTATAGTGAGGATGCAATTCTCCCTATCCCAACCTATGTAGTACAGCAGTCCATCAGTGTGCCCAGTTCATGTAAATCTGTCTTCACTGTTATCATCTAGTTCAGGTCACCATCATCTCTTTCCTGGAACACTACAAAAGCTCACGAAATATCTACTGTCTCCAACTGCCACCCCCTAAAATTTATCCTCCACACATAAACCAGGATAAACTTTTACAATGTACAAATTTTATATCATTTTTCTTCTTAAATGTCCCCCAATGGTTTTTCAATATTAGAATATGCTTTCTTTTTAAATCCTGGTAATGGCCTTGAAGCCCTGCAAGATCATCACCTCTGTACCCACCTCAATCATTCCCCTCATTACCTCATGTTCACTTTGTTCCCACCACACTGGCTTTCTTTCTTTCCCAAAAAAAATATACTAAGCTGGGCTCTAACTCATAGTCTTTGACTTTTCTTGCCTCTCTGTCTAGAGCAACATTCTCTCAGATCTTTACACAATAGGTTCAAACTCATCATTTTGTCTTTTTTTTTTTTTGGTATTATTTATAGCAATTATACTGCTTTTATATTTACTTAATTTATCTTGCTATGTGTTTATTTTATCTTTCTTGTTAGAATTTAAACTCTGTGAAAACTAGGGATTCGTACTGTGCTCCTGGATTCCCAATGTCTAGATAGAATGACATCTGGTCTAGAGTGGGAATTCAATGTATACTTGTAGGAAGGAAGCAAAGGAAGAAGGGAGGGAAGGAGGGTTTGAAGAAGAAACAAAGAAAAAGAAGAAAGAAAGAAAGAAAGAAAGAAAGAAAGAAAGAAAGAAAGAAAGAAAGAAAGAAAGAAAGAAAGAAAGAAAGAAAGAAAGAAAGAAAGAAAGATGGAAAAGTAAAAATTACCTGTTAAAGCTCTCTTTAGCACTAGCTACATGCCTGAATATATATGAACAATAACTTTATGATATCAATTTTGTAATCATAAAGGTACACCCACTCTTCAAAAACATAGAATAAAGGATTGAACTATTTTTCTTTTATAGAACAGAACATTAGTTGTCTTTTAACAATGCATTTTCCAGATTAATTTGTCATTCAGATCTAAAGTCCAATTAATCAAGTTCCTAATAATGAGACTTGAATTTTCATTGTAACAATAAAATTAAAAATTGTTATAAATAGTTATGGAAAGAAGAAAATCAAACTATAGAGGGCTACCTTTTTGCTCCTCGATAAATAAATAAACAAACAAATACATAATAAATACATTCCCTACATGCCACTTAGGGGATCTGGTGTGTCAGATATCAGTAAATTTCAGGTAAGCATATTACCAGTTTCTCTTTATTAAATGGTTCCAGGTTTAGTCTTGAAGTGGAAATCTCATTCCAAAGAAAGGCTAGGGATTAGTAGCAGTAAAAAAAGAAAAAGAAAATGATACAGATTTGACATTCATAGAGAAAATGTGGGAAATACTTGTTCTCCCATTAAAAATGGTATTTTAGTGGCTTACTGCTCTGAGGAAGAATGTTCTGTATCTTGTCTGTGTCTTCTCAGGTTGAGGGGATAGAAGTGATTTTTAGCTTCAGGTACAAATAATTGTATGACATCGTCTGTAATCTGCATGGGTGATATGCTCCTACTCAGCAAATAGTTCTTATTTTAATAAGCTATGGTGGCCATGCTAAGGAAGGAAAAAGAAAGCTTTGATCATTCAGAATATTATAGCCTATATTGTGTTTCTATAAAGGGTTTTACCAACAATTATCCAAATCCTGTGTCCACTGGAATTTCTCACTTGTCTAGTATTTCTTTTCCCTGAATTAGAAACATCTGTGGTTAATTTCATTTCTACCCATGCCACACACATTTTGAAATTCAGGATTATGCAAGGGGTGGATTTAAACTTATCTTTTTTGTACTATTCAGTATCCATTTATTTGTTAATTAAACTAATATTTATTGACACTGCCCCCCCTCCAAGTGTTGTGGATATGACACTGGCCCAGACAGAAATAATCATCATTTACATGAAAAGTTCATCAGGGAAGAAGATATTAATAAAATAATCAGATGTGAAAGAAGCATTATAAAAGAAGAAATGTAAGGTCATGTGCCATAGCTTATATTAGGAAGTGATGTTCAAGCTAAAATGCAAAGGATGAAGAGGCATTATCCAAATGAAAGAAATGAAGATAGTGGGATAGGATGAGAAATAAGTTTCCAGCAAAGGAATAAATGCAACAAGGCCTAGGGGAAAAGAAGAGGGGCACTTCCAAGGAAATGAAAGAGTAGGAGACAGGAGAGAAAGATGTGAAGGGCGTGTGGCAGGCCCTCTAGCTCCAGCAATGGAAAGCCTTTGGAGAGCTCCATGACTTGCTCAGATTTACCTTTTGTGAGAATGGCTCTGTGGAGAACTTCCCAATGGGAAGTCACAGTTGAAAAAAGCAGGTTTACTCAGGTATTATCACCATACTCCAGATAAAGGAAAATGGCAGCTTTGTGGAGTGCTGGAGGTGGGTCTGGAGAAGAGGGAGGAAAATGAGAGAGAGATTTAAGGAAACAATAAAAACAGATGATTTTGTGAGGGATGATGAGTCTGCTTTGGAGAAGTAGACAATGAATGATCATCAATGTAAGATGGCAAAACTAGAAGTCACGGTTACCTTTTCAGTCCTCTAACAAGGACCCATTGCCTAAAAGAATCCATACTCAATATATCTATGCCAAGTTTTCTCAGCACTATTGCTGTTTGCCACTCGATAGTTCTTTGCTGTGGGGTATGCCCTGTGAACTATAGAATGATTAGCAGCATCCATGGCCTCTACCAACTAGAAGCTGGAAGCAGCCTCCTCACCTCAAGTTTCAATAACCAAAGAGGTCTTCAGATATTTCCAAATCTCCTTAGGGGCAACATGACCCCAGTTGAGGACCATTAACCTATGCTGACTCCCCTTACCTATTCAACCTTCTATCACTCTTTCCCCAACACATCTTTTGCTCCAAACTATCACATTTGTCTCCTATTTATTTCTTACACATGTCAAAAGTCAGTAAGGAGTTTTGTTTAATAATGTTTTTGGCATCTTACAGACCTGGATTATTCTAACCCCATAATTCACTAACCATAGGATCTTAAACAAGTTACTTAATCATTTTTGGTTCTTCACATGTAAAACAAAGATAATATTAGTTCCTCCTCAAGAGGTCATTCTTAAGATTATCACAGTCCAGTGATACATACAAAGCAAAAAGCATTTTCAATTCTCAATTCATTTTAGTACTATGAAGATAAGTTTGTTCTGTATGTCATATCTTCATCCATGGCCTGAAGTGATACCCTCTTACTTGACTTCTATCCAACCATCCAATTCAAATTTGACTTATCTTTCAAGACTCTTATTGCCATTTCCTCCTCATGGAAGACTTATACCAATTTTTAAGTATATACTGATTAGTGCCATTTTCAAACTACAGTGGAACTCATACTACATAATTTAAAGCTTTATTACATATTAGCTAGCATATTTTCCATTTGTTTTGTCTATGCAAGTTTTCAAACCTCCTAATAGCATACAAATTCCACGATATGGAGATGATATATTGTTGTGGCCAATGTTGAGTAGATGCCAATGATTGAAGTCACATGTGTGAAGAAAGTCAACTTCTAATTATAGCTAAGTAGCCACAGGAGCACCCTGTGCAGGAACAGCTGGATGGATAGGATCAACTTATTCCTTCTGATCTTTTTCATGCACGTGGATGCCAATCTGCATGAAATATAAATGAATTCTCAGCAAGAGTGAGCTTGTCTTGGAGGCTGACATTTTCTCCTGTGTTTGACGAGAGTGAGAGTTCCAGGAATTCAGGGTGAATAAATGGCACTGCCATATACCTTCACAGGAGGTTCTGGCTGTGAGCTAGGATCTTACCTGGCTTTGAACTCAGCACGAACCCAATTCTCAGATCCACTATAGAAATCAGGAGCTTAAAATTAACCATTTATTCTTTGACCTTGACTTTACTAAGTCACATAATAGGCTTAAGGGAAATGGGAATCTTGACTATATAATCCATCCATGAGGCTGAGTTAGAAAATGTGGCTTCTATTTCTACCTATACCAAGAGGCTTGCAGTATCTGCTATTAGCCAAACTCACTTACAGTAGGTGCTCGATAAATGTTTATTGAAATAGATTCCCCATCTCTATATCTGTGTGGCTTTGGATAAGACATTCTAGCTTTAGTTTTCCTATCTATAAAATGAAAAGTTAACTCATCATGATGAAGTTTCAAATTAAGTATCTAGCATTTCATAGAGGCATCCTAAGATCTACTCTGGGAATTGGAGATTGGTCAGGAGGTATTATGTAACCAGAACTCTGCACTTACCATTCCCAATTCAGTCAGAACATCAGCTTATTATTATTATTGCTGTTGCTGTTTTATACTTTTGTTCTCTGCTTAAGGTTTCATTTGGGTAAAGAAGTCAGCTATTTTTTTTTAAAGATTTTATTTATTTATTCATGAGAGGCACACAGAGAGAAAGAAAGGCAGAGGGAGAAGCAGGCTCCATGCAGGGACCCCAACGTGGGACTGATCCCAGGTCTCCAGGATCACACCCTGGGCTGAAGGCGGCACTAAACCACTGAGCCGCCAGGGCTGCCCAAGAAGTCAGCTTCTTAAAATAAACAAAAATTTTCAAATCACTGACCTAGACAATCTTTAAGGTCCTTCTCACTGTGTTACATAACCTAGGATCTTCATTATGGATAAACAAGAGGAAATGAGGGGGAAAGACAAAATGGATTTGGGTTATAGTTAGGAAAGAGTCTAACTGTTAAGTAGTAGGTCTTTCAATGTAATAAAGAAATTAGACAATTCCTCTCCCTAAGTAAGTTAAAATTTGGCCAAAAGCTATCATTGTAAATAGACATTCTAGGGGGGCAAGATCAATTTCACTTAACCATCAAACAATACCACACTGAGCATAACCCTGTATTGGACGTTCTAGAGGAAATAATTGTGACTCAAGAGGTGTTTTCTGTCCTCAGGTTGGTCACAATCCAATACGAGAACTGAGGCATCTAAAATAATTAACTGGAATAAAATTAGGAAATTACAAATGTCATACAAGATAGATGCAGAAAGTACAGAGTAGTATAAAGGTATAGCCAAGTAAGAAAAAGTAATTTTGATGAGAAATATCAGAAAATATTTCATTGAGAAAGAGCTTTTATAACACACAAGAAACCTGGAAACATGGATATAGAGGAAAGATCATTCAGATTGAGAAAATACAATGAACCAATGACCTAAGGAGAGAAATAGATCTATGTAGAACACAGGAAGAAGGTGTTTTGTTGGAGAAGAACTCAGTCCTCATTTCTGCTCTACATTAAATATTTCCAGTTCTTTGGGCACCAGGTATAAGTGCCCTTCGCGGGCTCCTTAGAGGTAGCCCTGTCACTTTCCTCAACCACAGAGATTTGAGTAAAAAGCAGAGATTTGCTACATTTTACTTGTCCTACCTTGACACTAGTGGAGTGTGGAGTTGGTGCCTTCTTCAGGCAGTTCCCTGCCAATTATGCAGAGCTAAGGCCTTCAGCCAGTCCTTAATAAGCATAAACCATGGTTGCTTTAAGGCACTAAAATTTAGGAGTTGTTTGCTACCACAATGCATTAGACAAGAGTTCTAATACGGCCTCCAAGATTCCTGCCCCCTGGTATCTACTCCCTGTAATCCCTCCCCTTGGGTAGTGACCCAGTTCTAACCAATGGAATATAACAAAAGTGATGAAGGATAAAATCACTCCTGTCGTTACATTATATCATGTAAGACTCCATCTTTAACTCTTCTGGCTTTGAATAAGAAAATTTCCATGGTACGAGGCCACATGGCGAGGAACTGTGGGGCCCTTTAGGAGCTAAGAGTGACCTCTAGCTGACAGCCGCAGGAAAGACAGGAACTTCTTTGCCTGCAACCGCAAGGAACTGAATTCTTCCAATAACCATGTAAGCCTAGAAGATGCCCCAAAGCTCCAGAAAGGGTGGCGGTCCAGCCTGTACCTAGACTATTGCCTATTATACCCTGAGCAGAGGATCTAGTTAAAGCTATGCCCAGATTCCTGACCTACAAAAACTGTGAGATAATAAATATACATCTCTTTCAGCTGTTCTGTTTGTGGTAATTTATTATTCAGCAATAGAAAACTAAGGCACACAACATAAACTAGCCTCTCCTGATTCATACAAAAATGATGAGAATAAAGTCTAGGAAAATATTTGAGATCTCTTCTTCAGAAGGCCTTAAATGCTTAGCTATTGAATCTGATATTATGGACACTGAGAGCCTTTGAAAGTGTTTGAACAGAGGGACAGTGTGGTTAGAACAGAGAAGTGTGCATTCAGAGAAGTGATTTGCACACATATGGATGGAAAGATGAAATCTGAACAAAGATGGCCATTTATAATTCTTTTAGATATCTAGGAATTGAGTAAATATAGAATATTAGGTTCTCTTATCAAATTATTCACATGTAGAAAGTAACTTGTTCAAAAGAATAATGTTGGCATTCTTTCCTATATCAAATATGATGCTGTTTCTACCTGCAATTCTACTTTAGCGTGATTAAAATACCTCAAGTCAGCCCCTGGAGTTAAAATGACAAATGTACCCAGTTGCACGCCTCCATCTTGTCACCAGGGGACTGTTCCATTTGTTAATAGGCATTGCTTTTTGCCAGAATCTCATTTTCAGCCCAGAGTAAATTGCCTTTCATCTACACCAAAATTTGAAGCATGTACAAAAGTGGTTTATGTTTTATTTACCGCTTGTTCTGGCAAGGAGATGGGTTTAGGAGAGCTTAGATTCACTTTCTCAAGACATGTGGGCTGCAATATGAAACTGTACTGCAGTCTTTTATTTTCCATAGTATAATGCTCATGGGGACAAAGCTATTTGGTTTATGGGAATCCCAATACAACAAGTACCTCCAAATATGTATCCAAACCAGCACATGAGACTTTTTCTTTTGCTAGTGAAGTTCCCTTTCAAAGAAGTATAACCTGGCTGATCTTGAGTTTCCCAGACTTTAGCCATCACTCTTCCCTTTAAAACATTAAAGTGGACATATGTTGTTCTCCAGGGAACTGTTCATTCCTCCTCCTTCATATTTCTTCTAAAAAAAATACCCACAACCCCATTTCTAGTCTATATGGTTTGGGTGGGACATTATCACTAACTTGAGAGTGATTCAGGTCTAAGCTGAAAAGTATCTTCTTCCTGATGCCAACTTAAACTGGGCTAAACAGACGAAATTTCAGCCCCTTTGAAGAAACTACTGAAAAAGAAGCTCCTTCTCCTCACCCTACTTGAATATAAAAGGATGAACCCAGAACTGTTGCTACTATCTTGCCACTATACAGATCTGCAAACTGGTTAATAGAGAGAGGATGGCAGCTTACCAGGTCTTCATGACAGTATTTGAGTCTTCAATGCCAGCACAAGCCTAAAGTCAATGGTACCCCAATGTTCAGCTGTTCTTCCTTATCTGAGCCAATAGGTGTTTGTTTGTTTGTTTGTTTGTTTTAGTATAAACAAATGCTAGCTGTGTTTTCTTATACTTTCAACTAAGCCATTATCCCACAGATTTCCAGGAGTCTATTTTTCTACCAGAATCTTACTTCTTACAACCCAAATAATTTCTGCCAAAATCAGAGGAATACACACTGGGCATTTGGCCCCTCTGTCATTGAACTTTAGCTTTACCCACAGTTGTTTCAGAATTGTGTGTATCAGCTCTTGGCCTCTCAGATACAGGTCCACTCCCATTTGCTTCTGCTGTCCCATAACCTCTTACTCCAAATGCACACATCACATCCAATAATTCTCCAAAGAGAACGATCTAGGCAATAAGCTATCATAGTAGTTGATACTGTTGTCCCCCAAGGTCTACTCCAGAATAGTCAACTCATAAACCACATACAGACCAGATGCTAGGGTAAGACAGACCAAAGACTATTCTGTACTTGCTTTGTTGATCAAAATCGCAAGATTACTACCAGATTAACTTGTGTTCTATCAGCAGAAACTGAAGATTTTTATTTAAAGGAACAATAAAAAAAAATCATTAATTGGCACTTCACCAACCAGAGAACTAAGCAATTATACACAAAAAGTTGGTAAGCTACATGAATAATCTGCCTATAATCTATTATCTACCTATCTATCTATCTATCTATCTATCTATCTATCCTCTATCTATCATCTATCTATGTATGTGTGTATGTTAATAATGAGAAGAGATCCTGGAGGAAAGGCTATTAGCTGCTTACCCAAAAACCATTCCCATCCCATCCCTTCCTTGCTGACAGAAATCCTCTACATACACAAACACACACACATGCATATATACATACACAGTTGAAAATGTCAGGTCCTTAAATTCTTAGCTTCCTCTACCAGAAGCAAATTTTATCTGGCTAATCTAGTCAATGAAGGCAGAGGATAACTGAGAGCTTTGATGAATGTTCTCTGTCTTCTCTTAAAGAGGATGACTGAGACGAAACCACCCTTTTTCTGCAAATGGAACCCATTGTGAAACTATGAAGCTTGGAGCTGCAGTAGCCACCTGGCAGTCCTGGCATGACTGAGCTAAAGAGGAAAGCCACCACCCAATGGAAGCAGAGAGAAGGAAAGTTTGGCCCTAATGACATTGATGACTCAGCAGGATTAATATGGGACTACTCTAGTTCTGGACTTTTTATGTGAAATAGGAAACATCTCTCTTGTTTAAGCCACGTATAGTTAGTCTATTTTCCATGGCTTAAAAGTGCCTTGGCTGATGGAAATGAAAAAGACTAACCAGAGATATTGAGAGACCAATCTGAAATAAAAAGAAAAAAATGTGTTTAGAGGAAGAAAAAGTTAATCTACAAAATTAGTCCAACTATGAAAGAGCGTAAGTATACAGCAAATGAATTTAATGCAAAGTGCTATGGAGAAAGAAACTCAGGGTGTTCATATAGAAGACTAGGTTTGGAGTGAGATTACCTGGAATTAGGTCCTATACTTTGCAGTTATAGTAGAGTATTGTGCAAGACATATATCCACTTTGTGATCCTGTATTTAACTTATAAAACAAAGAGAATAATACCAATATTTTCTCCCATTGCTTTGTTGGTGTTTTTGGTGATGGTCATGATGGTGGTGTATATATGGGTGGGACCAGATGAAAAATACAAGTGAGGCTTGAACGTGAGGCTTGAACTTACAACCGTGAGATCACCATCTGAGGTGAGATCAAGAGTCAGACAGTCAATGAACAGAGCCACCCAGGCACCTCCAAAATATTTTTAAACATGAATCTCAAACACATGTGATAATTGATGAAGAGGCAGGGGCCATTGTCTTCATCATAGGCTCCTCGTCACCATGTATTAGTGATTGTTGGTACTCCACCCAGGTCCCCTTACCTAGCACGTGCATCTGTTCTCTAGCTGCTGAGAGGTTTTGGCTGGTAACAGCTCACAGTTGCCCCCTTTTCTGGGGCATTGCCTGTAGCTGAAGGACCTCACAGAAAAGTCATGCTCCTTTTACAGGTACCTACCACCAGTAATTGCTGGATAAGGGAGGTCCAAAGGGTGACCTTACTCTGTGGTATAATTCAGCCTCCAGAGCTCCCCATGGGAGGAAGCTGAAGCTAAACCCCAGATGAAAATTATATCCTTGCCTGACTTCTTCCCTATTCCTGCCCCACTTCCCTCACTCCTTTATAGGTTCCTGCTGGAAGGACAGCCTCTGTAAATTGCATGCACAAGAATACCCATTTCAGGCTCTGGTTTTAGAAAACTTTCCCTAAGACATCTCACAAATACATCCAGAGATGGCATTTAGAAATTAGGGAGGAAAGGGGTGGGGAACAAATATTTTCAAGTTACAGAGAGAAGTTGGAGAGTTCCTAAAATTGATAGAACCAAACACAAATATGTATACCTGTATCATATAAAAGTTAGAAAAAGGAGCAATAGAAGAAATAAAAATATTAATATGATTATAAAACACTGGGCAGAAACAAGAGGGTAGGAGGAAAGAATAATGGAACAAATCTTCAATTCTTACATAATAGAAAAAAGAGATATTGCCTACTCTTGATGAATGAAGAAATGGTGGACATGCATATTACTTTGGTACCCTCAGAAAAAAGGAAAAATAGAAATAGTAAAGAGAGGTTTCCTCCAGAAAATGTGATAAGACATAGAAATAGGCAAGTGAGAGACTGTAACTTTCTATCATTAACTCTCATATACAATTTGGTATTTTGCCTTGTGCATGTATCTGTGTGTCCAAACACCCCCGCCCCACACACACACACACATACACAAGTACCCATTTATTTCTGGAATTAACTGTAATATACCTCCTAATCAGTCTACATAATAATATTAGCTAAGAGTTTAAAAGGTTTAGGTCTTAGGCTAAAAGTTTTACACAGTCTGATTTCATCCTCAGACACACCCCATGAATTAGTTACTATTGTTATCTCCATATTAAAGGCTGGAAGACTGAGGCTCATAGAAATTAAATAACTTTCCCAAGGTCATGAAGCTAGCTTTTCAGGTTAGAAAAGATTCAAAACTGAAAATCCATACCCTTAACTTTTGGGTATCACTACCTCCTGGATCATTTACAATGTCCAAACCAGTCCTGGGGAAAGGCCTACCTAGAAACTACCACCAGTTGGACTCTGCCCAATAATTTTATCTACAATGGTAGTGTTCATTTCTTGAGATGTAATAATGAAAAAATAACGAGTTTTAAAATGGCTCATGCACATCCAAATGTCAGTATGCAAATACTTTTCTGTGTTTGAATTCATACAATAAGAATAACTATTCTAGTTGATGAATTGAGTACTTTGCTACTTTCTATTAGCCACTGAATTCCTAGCTTTTCAGAACTATTACACAGCTTTGGTTAGCTTGCATATAGACTATTGAGTGGTTTCATGCAAGCATCAAATAACGCTCTTAAAATTTTTTAATCATCTATTGATAATACTAGACATATATCATATTAATTTTTCCAATTAGTTGCCTGTGTACATTTAAAAAAGAAAATTGTGTTCCTAATGAAATCTTACTTAAAAGGTTCTTTTTTGTTTTGCTTTAGAAAGAATTACAAGTACCCCCCAAATAAATCTTATCTTTCATTTTGTACATTCATTTTTATTTTTCTTTAGCTGAGATGTCATAAAAACCACCCAGCTCAACATTAGAAATTGAAAATGATGTTGGAGCGTGATAATGGCTAAGAATAAGAGGGGAATATCCTGGAATCATAGTCATTTCTTGCAAACAAACTAAAAAAAAAAAAAAAAAAAAAGATAATTTACTGCTCTGTGAAGGCCCACAGCTGCCTTAGTTGAATTTTTTTTTTTTTTTTTTTTTTTTTTTTACTTTTCTCAGAAAAAAATGAAAAACTGAATGTCCTGAATGTCTGAATATCTTCCAGCCCCTCTCTGTGGAGAATCTGGACCTGGTCTGCTTCACCAGTTATGGAAGAATGACCCTAACTATGAGTTTTCATGAGGTAAACAAGCACAATGCATTCTACATATGCAACCTCAAGACCAACCCACCCTAGTCAAGCATTCTGAGACCACTCAAAGGCCCCTGATGATCTGACTTTCTCTTCAAGCCTGACCTCATCTCCTACTTCTCTTCTTTTGCTCACTGGGCTCCAGCCATATACATTTTTTTTCTTTCCCTCAAATCCCAAACTGTCTTCTGCTTTTGCTATTGCTTTCCTCCAGCTTGGAGAGCTCCTAAGTTCTTGGCATATTCTGGGTACATCTTAAATGTCAACTCCTCAGAGAGATTTCCCAGGACTCCTTTCTGAGGTATCCAGGTTGCTCTCAGACACATACTATCACATTCCTAGCTTTTATTTTCTTCCCAAACTTTCAAAAAATATTTTTAAAGTCTAGAGATTAGTTTTATTTATTTGGCCCAGATAATATATTCCTGGTCATGACGTGGGCTGTGGATGGGGAGTTAGAGACCCAGTTTCCAGTTAAATGTCTGAAGTGGGAGGGCTGTGTGTCTTGGAGCAAGGTTTCATTTATAAATTGGAGGGCTTGGATTATAAAACCCAAAACTACCTATCCCCACACAGTTTACTGTTTATTCTGATGATTTTACTAGTCCCCTGTCTATATCAGCACAGATACAGTATTCCAGGAAATTTTGCCTAGAAAGATAAAAGTTGCAAATAATTTACTTTTGCATTCCAAGAAGTTTCTGAGAGATCCATCAACCCCTCAATAGGAAACACTGGGTAACTGTTTATTCCTCAAGACTTTCAATCCCTTGCCTTAAAATCTTGCCCTCTTGTGTTTACCAGTTCTAAACTATCATATCATGATCCTCATCCAATCCTAACAAGACCTCACCTATTCCCTTGAAGGACCATCCTTAAACCAGATTTCAAGGTATCAACAAATACCTTGACTGCTCTTGGCCTCTGAGATGTAATCAAGACTGTCTAGGTAGATAGTGCTCTCTCTTACCACAGTGGTTGACAATCTCGGTTTTGATTGATCAACAGGTTGTTCTGATGATATTTGGGAAAGTCTGAATTGGGCTGTATAGTTTACACTAAATCTTTCCTGCCCTTAAGGTTTCTATAAATTGAAGAGGTTGGACTCCATAATCATTCAGAGATCATTCAGCTTTGATATTTTTTAAGACCCTTTTGGAAGATAATCCCTTTCCCTCTTGGTGTTCTCTTTCCTAGCTAAGAGCTTCTTAAAGAAAAGGACAATTACCTCCTGTGGTTGTAAGAAAGCAGATTCAGGTCAGGTTCTTGGGGTGGCAGGGAGTTCAATGGCTGAGTTTTCAAAAGCTAGCTTTATACTTTGCTTCTGCTTGTCACCTCCAGGAGAGAGGAAGTAGCCATTGTTTGCTTTTGTCTAGCTACACAAAAAAGGACCTGAGTGGGAGGGGAGAAAGAAGAGCTGCCTCCTTGGCCAAGAGCCACACTTGATGCCTGAATGGAGCTTCCTCCTGAGGATACCTCTTCTCATCCCCATGGGGGAGGCCCTTGGCTGCAGCCACAGCAGTGAGTAGCTAATTGTCTCCAGCACTCCCTTGGCTGCACAAACAGAATTACAAAGCCTTGTGAAGGTGAGAGCTGAATTGACCCCATGTCTCTTTGAACAATGCTAAGATGGATGATGAATGGGTATTTGGGAAACATAACAAATATAATGATTTATATGCATGATGGGCTAATCCCAGAGGGACTTTTAGAATGGGCATATAGCATAGCTCTTTGATCTTTCAGAGTGTGAACTGAGTGAAAATGACTTGAAAAGCCATTCCCTGTGAGGTCCAGAAACAAGAGGGTTTGGGCTCTATATAAAGATAATTTGCTTTTCAATCAAACCTCAGATTAGAAAGGTTGAAAGAAGGGCAAAGTAAGTACTCAAATGTAATTAAATCAATTGAGGAGGGGGGCGGATACAAAAAATCACCTTTGTATTTGAAAATGCATGTTTTTATTATCATTACTACTATTATTGGTAGCTTGAATCAGGTAACTAAATATATTTTAAGTTGCATAAGAACTTGTATGACTATCTAATACAATCATTACCCAATCTAGTCTGGGAGTATAGGTACTTGATTCTTTGATGCTAATATAAGATAAGCCTGTCTCCATGTCCCAACCACTAACCCCATTCCTCTATTCTATTTTTTCCACATCTCTTAATATGTCTCCTTGGTATATTTCTAGATGTGACAGTTGAGTGTTTTAACTATTCTCTCAGTTCCTGTCACAGGAGGAATCAAGTCAAGAGCTCCTTTCATCTGTAAAATGGGAGTACAAATAGCTGTACCCAGGAGCTTTCTAAAGATTCCGTTCCGTTAAAGAATGGGTGTGGGAGAACCTGACATAATGCCTTACACAGAGTCACACTCATTGAAAGTTTCCCTTATCCCTCACTCCTCTCTTTCTTCTTTGCCTGAATGAAAGATAATCCAGGGATCTGCCACATGGAGGAAGGCCTGACAGAGTTCCCTTTGCCACAATTGTGGTAATCAGCCTTCCTATGGTCTCCTAATGATCACACACCTTCACCTATTTACAAAGAGTATGTGGGCTTAGAAAGGGGGGGGAAGCAGTGCATCAAAATCAAATTACCCTGTGTGATTACCTTTTCTCCCACTCTGAAAAAAAAAATAGAGTTTTCATTTAGCCTGTTTTCAATCAGCCAGCATTTGAGCATTGTTGCAAATTAACACACTTAACAATAGGAAAGAAGTGCACAGCCAAGGCTCTGAATAATCTCATTACATATCTCTCAACAATTAAGTGCATTAATTAAGCCCTGTATCAGAGGGGATGTTGGTGAAGCAATTCACATTCAGTCTCATCTTTCAGTGCTTCTTGTTCACACAAGGTTTGAAATAACTCTTCATTGCACATCAAAAGGTTTGGGATAATTACCAACAACATGGTCCTGGATTGTTCTGCATGAATGACTTTCAACATCCCAGATGTTCTTTTACTTCTCTCTGCAACAAGAAGGACTTCAGTAGTTTGTAGTTTAGTTTCAGGGATCAGAAACACCTGGGCTCACGTCTTGGCTTACCCATTTATCAAATCTCTGACATCACCCTGCCTCAGTTTCTTTGTCTGTCATAGAAAGCAATAGAAGTTTCAACCCCATGAGATTGTTTTGAAAGTTAACTGATTTGATTAGGAGAAGGCACATAGCTCAGTGTCTTATATGTAGTAAGTGCTCAATAAACCCTCGCTTGCAGTAGAAGTAGTGGTAGGAACAGTAGTAATAGAGGCCATGTGGTATATCAAGTCAATAGAGCAAGGACCTGGTCAACAGAAAACTTGGGCTCTTATCCTGATTCCTATTAGTTTTGACCTCTTTGTCTCAACTCTCCTTTGCTGTGTAAAACTGTTATACAAAATTATCTAAGTAATAATAAGTGTAATAATAGATGCAAATCACTTTGTAAACTATAGAAATATAAATGATTAATGTCATTACAAAGTCATCTGTGAAGATCATTGTTTTTTTCCATGTCTGTCAAGATAGTTGCAAAAGCACCTAAAAAGTATAAACTGCTGTTTATCACTATAGTTGCTATAATTAAAGCTTTTTGATCAAGAAACCAAAACCAAATAAGCTGTTTATATAAAAATGAAGTTTGTGGAGAGAATAAACTAAAGCCCATCATAAGTATCCATTCATTTATTAAACATGTATTTATTGAACACTGTTCTAAAAACTATGCTGGATGTTGAATATATTAAAATGAGTTAAGTCCTTGACTAAGGTAGTTAACAGCATATTTGAGAAAAGGAAATGAAAAACAGAATGGGACACAGGCAAATATGTTGTAAACAAAAAAGTTCATGTGTATTCACAAATTCAGAAAAGAAACTGATGCTATATATGCCATGAATAGGGTATAATTACAGACAGGACATGAGAAATGGTGGGATACCACGGAAGGGAAAGCTTTTAAGCCAACACATGAAGGAAGAGCTCAAGGAAAGCTTTGCAGGTAGAGGGAATGCATCTTCCAAGTCTATAAGGCAGGAAAAAGCTTGACAAACCAGAAAAATGAGAGATATCCAGTATGCCAGGGGCTTGGTTCAGGGTGAACAGCTTAGGTCTGGGCAGGAGACAAAAATCCAGCTCATTTGTTCCTTCATCCATTCTTTTATCACATACTTACTTCTACTTTGTGTCAGGCACTGCTCTGAACCAGAAGATAAAGTCTTCCCAAGGAGACTGACCCCCCACCATTCAAATAAGAAATCAGACAATTTTTTAAAAAATGAAAACTTAAAAACTTAGGATATATCAGACTATAACTAATGTTGAACTAAGATCATCTAATGAATATGTCTCAGTCCATTCAGGCTGCCAGAACAGAGTACCATAGATTAAGTGGCCTATACACAACAGACATTAATTCTTCACCATACTGGCAGCTAGGAAGTCCAAGATCAACATGCCAGCAGATTCAGTGTCTGGTGAGAACCTGCTTTCTGATTCATAGACAGCTGTCTTCTCCATGTGTCCTCACAGTGTGAAAGGGATGAGGGAGATCTCCAGGTCTCTTTGGGTGGCACTAATTGCCACCCAAAGGCCCCAGCTCCAAATACCGATATTGGGGATTAGATTTCAATATATAAATTTGGGGGTGGGTAAAGTAGACACAAATATTCAATCCAAAACAGAAAATGTGAATAGAAAAGAGAACTTTTAGTGGAGTCCAAGGAACTCCACATTTTGAGATCAAGTGTAGGAAAAGAAGCCAACAAAGGAGACTAAGAAGTGTTCGGAGAAATAAGAAAATTAAAAAAAGGGGGGGGGGGTCAAGGAATAAGTGAAGGGAGATAGCAAAGTGTGTATAACCACTCTGCCCAACTCCAGGGATGAGGGTCAGAAATGGATACTTTTGGCTGCGTGGTTATTTCCACTGTTTATTTCTACAAGTTTCCTCTATATTCCTGTTTCTATTAGCAGATTGACTTCTTCTGGTGACTGCTGGATAACATATGCTCCTCCAGAACTTCAGTTTTCATGACCTTTGTGTATGTCTCCTGCAACCACCATTCAGCTCCCATTTTGTGTGAGATTTAGTTTCAGTGCTGCCATCATCTCCCACAGACCCAGCTTCTCACTATCGCAGCTCAGAACTTCTAGGAGACAGAATTGGTTGGTTTGTCTGAGATCAGGTATTGGTTTCTTCTCAATCCATCTGTGACCAACATAAGAGTAGTCTCATAGGGTACCTTGGTGCTACCTAGCTAACTCCTCTCCCTTTTACAGGCCTGGGGGTAGGAAGAGCAAATAATTTTAAAGAATAGAGTATGACCTGGGCAGGTACCCTAATATAGGCTACTCTAATAATGCACCCTGTTACATGATAGTCTCTCAAATTATTAGTGGATGCATCTATGATCATGATCATGATTGCCATTGCCAATCAAATCATACTGAAGCATAATGTTACATTCTTGGCACCATGTCATGGGATGACAGATGCAAGTCTCTACCCAAATAGTGAAGGCAATGCACATGAAGTAAAATAATGTAGGAGTAAGACAGCAGAGAAAAGTGGAGACTGTGGCAAAGTGGTCAGCCCCTAGTCACCTCCAGCTGATGATTATTATGCAGGAATGTGGGCCTGGTATTTGCCACATCTGGTGATATTTCAAAATGTTACAAGAAATTATAATGTGGGCAGCCCGGGTGGCTCAGTGGTTTAGTGCCACCTTCATCCCAGGGCCTGATCCTGGAGACCCAGGATCGAGTCCCATGTCAGGCTCTCTGCATGGAGCCTGCTTCTCCCTCTGCCTGTGTCTCTGTCTGTTTGTCTGTCTCTCTCTCTGTCTCTCATGAATAAATAAATAAAATCTTTTAAGAAATTATAATGCAAAAAATGCTAATTTTAAAATACTGGTAAATAACAACAACCAAAAAGCAACTTGACCACTGCTGTAAAGGTCAGACAAAATAACCCTGCAGGTGGAATCCAGCCCATAAACTGTTTGACCCTGCTGCTCTCAATCCTTCACTGGGGGAGTTAAATAAGCCCCGGAAAAATCCACTTATGAACAATTTCAAATGTGACTGTTATTACTTTATAAAAACCAAGACATTGTTCTGGGAACAATCCCAAGTATTCTAAATGTGAAATCTCATCTTATCATTACAAGAACCCTAAGACAGAGGTAGTTACCCTTTTTACACTAAGGGCAAAGAGGATTAGGAAGGTGAAGTCACTTGTCCAAGGTTGCTCATTTAGTTAAGCAAATTTGATTTATGATGAAGCAGGAATCTAAGCTACAGTTATCCCACTCCAAAGCCCATGCTTGTTACCAAATTACTTAGGTTTCATAAAGTAATTTATAATGCCTTCCCTGTAAGACTACAGGAATTTCTTTCTTTCTTTTTTTTTTTTTTAAGGTCTTATTTGAGAGAGTGTGTGCACATGTGTGTAGGGAGGGTCAGAAAAGGAGGGAGAGGAAGAGGTAAAGAATCCCAAGCAGACTCCATGCTGAGCAGGGAACCCCAGGAAGGGCATGACCCTGAGATCATGACCTGAGCCAAAACCAAGAATTAGCTGCTTAACCAGCTGAGCCACCCAGGTGCCCCTCCAGGATTTTCTTAATCATGATATTGAGGCTCACATGATTTTTAAGTTCTTTTCAGGTTCAGAGTCGTCATGTCAGTTACCTTCCATGGAATAAGCTGTTCTCACTTAACCAGCCTCATTTTTTAAGGATCCCCTAGAATCCTCCTCCTGGGGAAGTCTTCCCAAGTGATTTTGAGCATCCATGGTTTCAAAAAAGAAACATTGCAAATATGATAATCACCACAAAATCCCCAGTTTCTTCATTTGTCCTTTACAAATGTGGGGGGGGGGAGGGGGCGGATGTCTATGAAAGAAGGGGGTGGGGATTGTGGCATGAAATGGGAAGGAAGTGATTCATATACACGTGTATGTATGATTCAGACAGAAGCTGACAGATGCTTAGAAAATCCTTCAGAAAATGGGCAAAATCATAGAGTCCTAAGAACATTTGTTTAAAAATCTAAAGCCCTGCACATCAGAGACTCGAGAAAATACATCAGCAGGAAAGGTGTTGGGAAGGTTCAGAAGACTTGTCCTCGCTAGAGCTCATCCATTGGCCCTTGGTCCTGATTCTGGGATGCTGGCTCCAATTTTGCCTCTGTTGTAGCCCATCAGTAATTAAATCACTGTCCTGGCTCTCTGTTGCTAAAAAGGACTGGGTTTTAAAATAGAACTCCTGCTGGGAAGAGTCTTGTGGGTCTGAGCTTTTCATCTAGTTCTGATAAGCTTTCTGCCACCTACTGCTCCCTCCCCTCACAGTTTATTAAATGGGGAGTTCGTTCCTCAGAGCTCCTTGTATAGCTCATGGCATTGAGTCATCCAGGGAAGCTAAAATACATTCCTAGGATGTCTGGACCAGGAAGGAATGAGCTCAACCTTTTCACCAGACAGATGTGTAAACTGAGGCCTAGAAAAGGATATGACAGCCACATTTGTGGCTGTAACAAAAAGAACCTACAACACCCTCAATCAGTCCGCAGTCTTCTCAATTTTTGTAACTCCTATAAATAAGGAGCAAAGATTCTTACTACAACAGGATCCTTCATAAATGCCCTGCTTTTCTCTAGGTCAACAATAATTAATAATTACAGTAACCACAGAGTACCTACTATGTGCTTGGCTAAGAATGTTACAGTGATATTGTTCTCTCATTCAGTCTTCTCAAAAAATGCTCACATTTCCATTTTGCAGATGACAAATCTGAAGCCCAGGGTGGCTCAGTAACACATTTAAAGACTGAGCCAAGATTTGAACCTAGGTCTCTTAGATGTTCAGGCTGTCCTCTTATCCATACACCATGTCAAGGCTGACAAGTAACATTTTCTTGTCTCTCTGCTTGTTCAGAGTGACAGAGAGCCTTCCTATAAAAGTGTGATTCCCCTTGACCAGCAGAATCAGTATCTCTTGGGAGCTTGTTAGAAATACAAAAACTTATGGCCCTACATCAGACTCCTGAATCAGAATCTGCATTTTCATAGGATGGCCAAGGAAGGCACAGTTGACACAATGACATTTCAGAAGCTTTGGCCTAAGGGCTTTTACACTTAGAAATGACTTTCAAAAGCAGTTGGTTCAATACCCTGATTTCCTAGAAAAGAAACTGGGGCTTAAAGAGTGACTCACTGAGCCCACCTTCTAGATCCTTGAATACTCAATTCAAAGCATTTTCTTTGGAAATAATACTGAATGGAGGATAAAGATGGGGTGTTTTCCCTGGATGCTCTCTCTCCACCCAACCACCTCCACCCCATCCCAGATAGGTAAGGGACAGAGTGCTGTATTTCCTCACATCTAAACCATTCTTTCAAAAGAGACCAGCAGAACTGTATGTAGTTCAGGGTCATTGTCATATTCCATTTCTTATATTCTTATTAAATTCAGGCCGAGCTAAGATTAAAAAAAACTATATTCAGAGAGTTGATATTTTTCCTCTTGTTAAATTGAGCTGTGGGAGGTATCATATGCTGAACTAGTACATTTCAAAAGACAAAAACCCTAATGTTTTAAGGAGTGTTTTTCCCCATTAACATGTTGCTAAGCAACATTTTTACAATATCAGCAGCTCTATAACTACAAGCTAAATGAATGTCTGGAAATGGAGAAAGAATCAGAGGAGCAAAGAAAGAGAATTTATTGCCTGTGTTAGTGTACATATAACTCCTTTGTTGCTAGAGTTGCAGTGATCTCAAATATTTTAAAGCAGAGATAATGGAACACTTTCTTCCAGTTTAGTTAACAATAATCATGTGATATTCATGAGAGTTATACCCTAATTTTAATAATATATTAATTTTTATATTAAGAAAACTTCAAATACATACAAAAAAATAGAAAAGTATAATGAACTCTGATATACCCTTCAACCAGCTTTAACAATTTTCAACTCATGGCCAATCTTTGTTTTATTTATTTCTCCTCCTATTTCTCACTTATTTGAAGCAAATCCTAGACATCATATTATTTCATCTGTAAATATTTCAGTATTGACCTTGGAAAGGCAAGATCTCTCTCTTTTTTAAAGCAAAAGTCCAATATCACTATCACATCTCAATCAGAAGTGAATAATCATTCTTCAATGTTAATTTAACAAATATCCAATGTTCCAATTTCCAATTATTTCACGTTTTCTCTTTTTACCACTTCAGTGAGGGTACCAATAAGATTCATATGTTGACTGTTGGTTAATGTGTGCCTTAAAATCATTTTAATCTTTAAGCTCTTTTCCATCTGTCTTTTTCCTTCCACTTAATAAAGAAACCAGATCACTTGCCCTGTAGAGACTCATGATGTCTGTATTTCACTGCTTCTATCTTTGAGTTTCTGTCAAATTGTTTGGATCTCAAGGCTTGATTAGACTGAGGGTTAATTTTTTTTTTTTTGGCAAGACATTCACAAATGATATTATGTTCTTGTATCAGGAGACATATAAGATCTGGTTGCCTTTTTGTAAAGTTAGCAGACTTTTGTGATATATAACATAATCCATTAATTTTACTACAGATTGAAAATAATGCTCTTCACTTATTAGCTGTAACATTTCTATGTAGAAAAATTTGCCTTCACCATTCATTTGTGTGTGTACCAAGTGATGTGCTTCATACAGGAAAGGCAGGATAAATGCGTGATTCTTCCCTGCTATTAACCAGTTGCCAAAATGATGGATTGGTTTACTAGCACCTGCCAATGGTGACCAATTAGGATTTGTCATACTAACATCATAGATAAGACATTGGTCAGTCATTTGCAGTTATTTGTCAGTGTTTAAATAGTTACATGTGGCCAGTGAGACCTTCTTCAAGTTGGCCAGTCCTTTTTTATTTAGTGTTACCATGTGGGAAAAACTGGCAAACAAAACGTAAGTATGATGTTTTCTTTGTTATTCTTTTCAATTTTTTTTAAGATTTCATTTATTTGTTTGAGAAAGAGGGAGAAAGAGTGAGAAAGCGCCAGTACAAGCAGGGGGAGGGGCAGAGGCAGAGGTAGGTAGACTCCCTGCTGACCCAGTGGCTGCTGATGGCTATTGCTGGGGGGATCCCAGGGCCCTGGGATCATGACCTGAGCTGAAGGCAGATGCTTAACAGATTAAGTCACCCAGGCACCCCATGATGTTTTTTTTTGCATGAGTTCTTTAACAATCCCTGATAGTTAATAAAGTTAAAAGAACAATGGTCTTTGTCTATTTTTTCTATGGATATCTGATGTTTTTAGACTTGCAGTCTTTATGGTGGTCAATTTTGATCAACTATATTCTTCTTTAAAATTATCCATTTCACTTAGGTTTTCAAACTTAATTGCCTAGAGTTGTGCAAAATAATCTGTGATGACTTTAAAGTTCCTCTGTTTTGAAGATTATTTCCTCTTGTCATTTCTAATTTTATATCTGTGTTCTCTTTTTGTCCTACTGAGGTTAGCTAGTAGTTTGTCTACATTTATTTATTTTTTTTCTTTTTAAAGAATCAGCTTTTGGAGTTACATATTAATTCTACTTATCCTCTGTTTTCTAGCTGAATTTCTTTAATTTTCTTTTTGTTTTGCTTCGTTTTTCTTTTCTAGTTCTTGAGTCTTTAACTCATTTACTTTCTGAATTCAATTTTTAATGTTGTATGTATTTAATGCTGTCAAATTCCCTCTGGTTTTAGCTGTATACCAGAAGTTCTGATTTTGTGTGTTTTCAAGAAATTCTGTGATTCAAGAGTTATTTAATAATAGAGGCTTTTGTTTTCTTTTTAATTTCTAAGGAAAGGGCCTTTCTGATTTCAATTTTTTATAGCTTATTTTAGTGCATGGCAACTGGAGAATGCTCTTCATATTATTCCTATTCTTTGGAATTTATGAAGCTTTTCTTTGTGGCCTATAATATGATCAAGTTTTGTGAACATTACATGTGCTCTTCACAAGAAATATTCTCTTGTATGTGAGTTCACAGTTCAATGTCTATAAGATATATTTTATTATGTTTAAATCTTCTAAATACCTACTCACTTTTAGATCATATCATTGGTGTTAGACTGAGAAAAATTTGTTAAAAATCTCTTATTAGTGTGTTTGTTGTCAATTTCTCCTTGCATCTTTTTTTGGTTTCTGCTTAGTGAAAATATTGCTGTTACTGTGTATAAATGTTAATAACTGACACACCTTCATTATGAATCCTAGCCTCTAGCATTATAAGTAAGGTTTCCTACTTTTTCTATGATGCCTTTTCTTTATATTTTGCCTTATCGGGATAACAATATCATGACCTCCTCTTCCTTTTATTTGCATTTGCTAGGTTCAAATTTTCCCCACCTGAATCTATTTTAGATATATATATTGTGTATAGCAGCATTTCCCTCTGCTAAACAGTCTGAAAATGTTTTTTCCAGCTCAGGGCATAATCCTGAGTCCAGGGATAGTGTCCTGCATCAGGCTCCCCACAGGGAACCTGCTTCTCCCTCTGCCTGCATCTCTGCCTCTGTCTCTCATGAAGAAATAAATAAAATATTAAAAAAAAAGAAAATGTACATTCTTGTTCTGTTGGTTATTTATATGCTTTCACTTTTATACCTTTATGCAATACCCTTAGAGGTTTTTATTTCATTTTAGATATTTTCTGTTAATTCTCAACAATGAGCAATATTGAGTTAGGTAGTTAACTTTCTCTCCCCTCACTCTCATCTAGCATCTAAACAGAAGTACAATTCTTTTACTTCTAAATATTAACAAGAAAACAGCAGGATTATTTTTCGTATACTCACATTTTCTCCCCATTTTTTGAGTTATAATATATTTATAATTTCAAAGTATACAATACTGTCTTCATTATAACCATCATTTATTATTCTATAAAAATACACAATTAAGGCCCACCATAAGTCTTTATATAATTGTCTTCTTAGGCATTTTGGTTATGTAAAATTTATTTTCCAGGTACATTTCTCAGCAAAGTTCCATGGAACAATATTAACTGAGCTTATTGTGTTCATAACAGAATGTTTGTGGCTCCATATAACTGAAAGCCAGTTTGGCTGGTTATAAATTCTACACCTTAAATTTTCTGTCTTTGAGAATCAAAGTATTTCTGTTGGAAAACCTAAAGCAAATTTGATTTTCTTTCCTTCATGGGTGGCCATGTACCCAAAGGATTGCCTTTCCATTTTGGGTTTGTGTGTGTGTGTGTAAAGTTCAGTAGGTCTAGACAAAAATATCTTATTAGTCAGTCTGTTGATTTCCCAAGTAACGAGTGTCTTTTTAATATGTAGTTCCAAGTTTTGCTTTTATTTCAAGAAACTTTTCTTTGTAGTTTTTAGTATTGGTTTGTTTCATTGTTTCAGAGATCTTATAGTTTATTCACATTAGATACACTTTGCTATGTTTTAAATCTCCCATTTCTCTCAAACTCCTTTTTTTTCTTTACTTCTTTTCAAAATTTTCATAATTTTCTTCCTTTCAACTTTCACGTTCCATTAAGCTGTCTATGATGTTTATTTGCTCTTCTGTGCCTTCTGGTTTAGTCCTCATCTCTGAAGTAAATTTTCTTTACTTATAATTCTTTCCTATATCGTATCACTTCATTTTTTACTTTAAAGATATTTTATTCTGATTTACGTTGTTTTTATATTTACTGTATCACTTTATTTCTTTTAGCTCATTGAGTGTAGAATGTTTTTCTGCTCCATTTTTCCCTTTATTCTTATAATTTTGTATAGGATTTGAACACTATTCTTTTCCCATTGCTCACTCCTATGATTAGTTTTCCTAAACTTCTAGGAAAGCAGACTGAATGAACCAGGATTACCTTTCTAGCCTTATTGATATAGAGCTTCTTTTGCTGTTTTGTGTGTGTGTGTGTGTGTGTGTGTGCTGCTGCTGTTTTTGAAGCACATGCACACACACACACACACACACACACACGCACACACACTCCAGTATAATCTTGTATTTCCCAAATCTTCTTCTGTTGTCCTTCCCCAATTTTATCTGAACCTTCTTTTTCTCCCCATTAGACCTATTCTAATCCATTTGGATTCCACCCATAGTAATTTTCCTTAGTTCTGGAAGGGAGCTCCACTTGGGCAGTTTTGAGAATTCTTCAGGTTCATTGTGTTTTGGTCCCTTCTGACATTACCATCAATCCTTTGTGCTCAATCTTGAATTGCAATGTGCAAAGAATCCTTTGATGTCTTCTGTTCTTCTTAATCTACTATGCTTTCTAATGATTTCTTACTTGTGACTTTAGAATTCTACCTTTCTGTTTCATCCAACACTCCATTACTTCCCTCTGCTTCCTCCTGAACAGAGCCTAATATGGCACACACAGGATTTTCGTAGCTATTGGTGGTTTGTCCCCAGCCTTCCATACTTTGTGTTTATTGTAGGTATTATTGGTGAATGTTCAGTTTTGCTACCCTAGTTCTCTGTTCCTGTAGGACTGTTTGGAGATACACTTAAAAGTACACCATCATTATAATTTTCTTCAGGAAAAATTTAAATCATCTAGCAATACAATACTGATCCTTCTTTTCTATGTTGGAAAAGATAGGATATGGATCCTGATATGGAATCAAAAGGTTGTAAGAGTCTTAGGAATCATGTTATCCCTCCACATTTTATCTTTCTACAAATGCTTTTATACCTAATGACTTACCAGGCTTCTGGGAAACTCATTCTATTGGCAATAGTCTGTATTGGTAAAAAGATACTTTTTAGGTTGAGATTAAATTTGGGTCGTTATTCTACATTCTAGGATAACTCTAGGCATATTTTTCTGGCTGGTTCACTTGAAGGAAGCATATTAAGAATAACAAAACAACAATTAAGAGTGTGTGTATAAGACAAATGAAGGAATCTAATTCTCATGCGCATTAATTAGTGTTAAATTTCCTCCAATATCTGTATTTTAACTCTGGTTAGATTCATTTTAAATATAAAATAATATGAGCTAAAAATTATTGAGTATTTACAATGTATTATTCACTGTCCTAAGCATGTTGTGTTTTAACTAATTTGTTCCACACAATATTCTTTAAGACATTCCATTATTATTCCCATTTTACTCATGTGGAAACTGAAGTGCAGAGAATTTAAATAACATGCTCAAGATCACACAGTTTGTAAGTAGTAGAGCCAACTCAAGTAGTTTAAACTCAAATAATCTTATTCCAAAACTCACTATCTCAATTACTATGTAAATATTTTTTCTAGGAAGTATGTTTTTATAGGCTGGATCAGAATCTTCTGCTTATCCCAACAAATTAGTTATAAACAAACCATGCTTCTCAAACTTCCACATTTGATTATAATTATAAATACTACTCTATTAATTCCCATAAGTCAAGGATCAGAGGGAATGGTTTATGGGAATAAAATATTATTGTCCTATAATGGTCCTTGTACTTTTTCAAAAAGCAATGTTTCTACAAAGTGGACAGCTTCTAGAGGGTTCTAATCCTTCAGAAGTTCTTGTTAATTACACTATAACTCCTTTGTAAATAATCCCTTTTTGCTGCTATAGCTGCTACTAACAGGTATCATTTGAAAGCTTATCATTTTTCTGAAAACATAAGTTCTTTAAATCAATTATGTCATTCGATCTTTATAATAACACACTGAGGCAAGTGGTACTGTTACCCTAGTTTTACCAAGAGGAATTGCATGAATTCAGTTGAATTCATACAAGTTTTAAAAACTGCCCCATATGGGGTGCTTGAGAGTGGTGCAATCAGGTGAGAAGTTGACTCTTGGTTTTCACTCAGGTCATGATCTCAAGGCTGTCAGATAGAGCCTGGCTTAGAACTCACATTGGGCTCCATGGTCAGTGTGGAATCTTCTTAGAGTTTCTTTCTCTCTCTCTTCCTTTGCCCTTCCCCCACCATGTGTGCTCATGCTGTCTCTCAAATAAATAAATCTTTCAAAAAATATTGTCCCATATCATGCTCCTAATAAAGCACCTTAAACTGCAATCTGTTTGGTTCCAGATTCAGATCTCTTCACACTTACCTTAAACTGACCTATGTTGTATTAGGTGGTGGTATGTTTGTGATGGCACGATATTATTAGCCTTAGTTTTATTTTATTTTTTAAGATTTTATTTATTTATTCATGAAAGACACAGAGAGTGAGAGGCAGAGACACAGGCAGGAGAAGCAGGCTCCATGCAGGGAGCCCCACGCAGGACTCGGATCCAGGGTCTCCAGGATCAGGCCCTGGGCTGAAGGCGGCGCTAAACCACTGAGCCACCCGGGCTGCCTTAGCCTTAGTTTTAGATGAAAATACTGGCCCATACAACTGATGCCATTCACCCAAAGCCTCAGAGCACTGAGAGGAAGCAAATGCATTCTGATTTTTAGAGGCTTACTATAACTTTGTCTTCCTTAGAATACAACAACAGGCTCAGTAAATATGTATTTGAAGAAGATGAAAACATTTTTTAGGTTAATAAAAAATATCCTTCAAACATGATATTAAAGAGATATATGCAATCCCATATTTCTTATGGTATTATTCACAATAGCCAAGATATGAAAACAATCTAAGTACACATCAATGGATAAATGGATGAAGATGATTTTATATATATTTACAGTGGGATATTATTCAGTCATTAGAAAGAAGGCCATTCTCCCATTTACAACAATATTGATGGATCTTGAGCAAATTATGGTAAGTGAGAGAAGTCAGTCAGAGAAAGACAGGTACTATATGATATCACTTCTATGTGGAATCTAAAAAAGCCAAACCCATAAAAACAGTAAATGGTGGTTACCAGGAGCTAGGAGGTAGGGGTGCAGTACAGCTGTTATTTAAGTTATACACTTGCAACAAGTAATAAATATGTCCTAGATATAAAATGCACATATAGTCAACATGGACAACAAAATTATATTAAAATCATCAAACTTGCTATGAAACTAGAACTTTAATGATTCCAGCTATTAAAAGGAAAAATGATTATGTTACATGACAGAGGTGCTAATTATTACTACCGTGGCTATTACAATATATAAATGTATCAAATCAACATGTTACACATCTTAAATTTTTAGAATATTATATGTCAAACGTATTTCGATTAAAGAAACTAAGACAAAAAATAGCTTTCTTGATAATGGAATTTTACTACTTTTTGACCCTTCTCCCATCATATCCAACATCAGTTTATTTATTCAACTTAGCCAAAGGACAGAGACTTTAAAGCAAAAGGTTTCAAAGTTAAATACTTATAAAGTCCAGAGGGGAACACAAATGAGTGTCAACAGGCTGAGTGAGGACTTCAACAAACACTCTAGAAAAGAGGAAACTACCATCTGCCTCCAGCCTATATTACAAAATGAAACTTTGAATATATATATAAGTAAAATATATGTAAGTAGACTTTATGTATGAATTCAGTCTTGTCATATCTTGCAATTTTTTCATAAGAAACCAGAAATATGGATGTAATTATTAAATCCTCAGATTTTTAGATGATTGACAACTAATTCAAAAAAAGTTAAATTCTATGCTGTCTAACAAAAAGCCCTGCAATCTCATGTCTTGCTGGTTCTTGGCATAGTTCTTGAACAAACATATCTGGATGTCTTTATAACCATCAAAAGAAAAAAAAAACAGGATGAGGATACAGTGGTATGACCAAAGGTTTTCATTCTTTTATTGTACCTCCTATGTACCAGGACTTGTGCTGGTTGATTAGGATATAATAGGAAATAAACCAGGCAACATTCCTTACCTTGGTGAAGTTCAGAGGCTAGGGTGACCAACAGACAAGTAAACAGAGATTACAAAATGGTAAGGCAAGTCTTAGCAGGAGAAAATTCAGGATGCTGTGTAAGTTCCCTCGAGGGGCATAGAACTCAGATTTAGAAAGAATAATATCCTAGCTGAGACTTAGAAGAATAAGTGGAATGATTAATATTAAGTACATTGCAGGCATGCTACTCATTTCATTTCTATCACATTCTGTGGGTAAATTTGATGATGATGATGGTGATGACAATGATGATGAGATGAGATGGGGATGCATCTTTTACAGATGACAAAACTTCAGTAGCTTGCTCAGGATTACACAGCTAGTAAGTGGCCAAGCCAGGATTCACATTAGATTCAAGTGCATCTGGCTCCAAAATCTAAGCACTTTCTTAATGATAATAGGGTTCCTATTTATTGAGCACTTATCATGTGCCAGTGACTATTTTAAGTGCTCTATATAGGATGATTCCTCATTTATTTCTCAGGACCATCTCATCAGATACTGTTATTATTTATATTTTCTGGATGAGGGCACTCTGGATAAGGCTTAGAGATGGTCAACACTTTTCTTATATAGTGTCAGACAACTAGTAAACATAATACCTGGGGTTGGAAGCAAGGGAGGACTGCTCTTAACCACATGGCGAGCAGATGGAATGCAGGATGAGGGTGGTGAGTGTTCTAGGTAGGAGCCTCATATATGCAGACATGGAGGTAGGAGAGAGTATGACTCATTGGAGAGACTTTTTTTAAAATTTAGCATGGCTGGACCTCACAAGAGAAAGTTATGAAACAGATGGATATTCACCTTGGGTACAAAACTGAGAGCTTAGAGGGCTTGATATGCTTTTTTTCTTGGAGAGCTTCACCGTCAGATGGGAACAGCTGATGGGACACAAGTTTCAGCTTACTTCCATCTGCTGATGTGCCTAAGAAAATTATCTTTCTGTCCCTGATGGGCAGGGTTCTGTAGTACCAAAATGCTTGTAAATTAGAGTCTGGTTTCTAACAGTTCAGGTTAGCAAAGGCATCATTTCCTAACAAAGAGGCTCTTGATTTTTGGTTAATTCCATTTGTTTAGTGCTTCCTCTCTATCACCCCACCTCCTCCAGAGAACATTTAGTCTCCCAAATTGAAAGCACCATTGTAGAAGGCAGAGTTCTCAACCAGGAAATTTGAAACATAATGCTTCAGTTCCAATTGACAACACCAGGAGCTTGTCAGCATGTGGTCCATTTGGGGATTTTTTTTCTTCTTTATGCAGCATTTTAAAAATGTAAGAGAGAACAGCTCAATGGAGAGGGAGGAGGAAGAAAAAAGCTTATTCCTCCTTGCATAGTAAAGGTAAAACTCAAAAAGACTTGTTTAAAAAGGATAAAGCAGATTTTCCCCCACTATGTGTGTTTTTTATTTTTCAAGAACTACATGTGATCTTTCCATAAAGATAAGAAAACAGACAGGTGGTTGTCAACCAGGGATCAGATACCCAGGAATCCAGTCCTGCCTTTGCTTTTGACCTGCTTGATAATGTTTAAAAAGTCAGTTGACCTCTTACAGCCCCTGTTTTCTTATTTTGTTTTCCATGTGTCTGTGCCTTTGAGGGGAGCTGGATTTATTTCTGATGCATCATTGTTGCCCTCCACCCCCATGTGTAACATTGCTGAGCCAAAGTATCTCTAAGGTCGACCTCAAATATTCAGTGACTCCACAACATCAGCAGAGAATAAACAGTCTATGGCTATTTGGGGAAAAAAAAATTAGAACAAAAGGGAAAAAAATTCTATAAAACATTGAATTTCTGACCATAGTACACACTGAACATTCAATTAATTAACTTCTTATCTAGCTGCTTGGCATGGAGCCTTTATTTATAAACCAATTTCTCCTGAAGGTAGAGTGAATCGAAGGCTCAATTTTAATCATGAAAAACCTGAGTATTCTTAGTTATAAATTCTCAACTGAGCTTCAAGGAAGGCAGTATGTCTTCCTAAGGAGTAGGGAGCCAAGTAAGGAAATAGGAGGTGACAGAGCCGGGTTGGGTCTGCATAAACCATGCTGATTGTCTATGATTAAGCAACTTTCTGGTTGCTGCTTCTTTCCTGAAGATACATGAATGGTGTGTCTCATTATCCAATTTCTATGATACCATGAATGAAGTATTAACACTCAACTAAATGTGCCAGGCACTGTGCTAAGCCCTTTACTTTAACTCATTTAACCTGTATAATAACCTTATCAAGACAGTACTATTATTTTTCACATTTTATAGGCAAAGAAATAAAAACTTTGAGGAGCTTTTTCCAGCTGAATAATTACTGGCAACGCCATTTATTCTCTTATTTGATAAATGTTTATTGAATACCTTCTATAGGCTTGGACACCCTTTCTGGCACTTGGAATACATCAGTGAATAAGATTAACAATGATCCCTATTGTCGAAGAGGGAAATCTATAAACCGTAAAGAGCAAAAACAACAAATAAGCAAATTGAATAGCATATTAGAAGGTGATAAATGCTATTTTTAAAAAAGTAGACTTTACAGGGTCTGGCAATGCTGAAAGAAGCCAGAGTCTGGGTCAACTGCTGCCACTGTAGAATAACCCTGAAAGAACTCAGGGAAAATAAAACAAAAAACAGCAAAAGGTAGTTTCTTCAAACTTTCCTGTCATCTGAGTCTAAATCACTTTGAAAGTAAAGTATAAGGCCTTGGATGCAGATAGTTTATTTAGGAGATGATCCCAAGAAGCAGGTATGAGGAGTAGGGAAAAATGAGATGGGAAAGGAAAAAAACAAAAGCCAAAAATTGATCCATTATAAAGGTTGTTGATTTTAGGCAGTAGGGACTAGATTGTTCCTATGAGAAATATCAAAAATTTGATATCAAATTATGATTATGTGAAGGCCAGGAGGCTGGAGTATTTAGTCAATTGCATTGGTTGAGGAATTTCTGCAGGAATGTCACCTGAATTTCTGTGCTGCCCCTTCATACAGGCTGAGTCCTCTGGCTTGGAAGAAAACACTGAAGGATAAAAGCTGAAAGGCAATGGTTAGCCCTTAAGTTAGAGCACTGTCATCATGCAGGGAACTCACTGTTCACCATATTGTAGTTGAAATAAGATGGGAGTCAAAGGCATATGAAGCAAGGTTTCCACAGGACCTGCTATACCTTCTATTCCATTCCATCTCAAGACATTATTTGGGAAAATCTAAAGGGATCTGGGGACAAGAGAATCTCAAAAATGTAGTTTTCAGTATTACCATGACCATGACCAGCATCAGTGAGCAGAATTTCAGAGTAGATTTTGGGCTGAAAGCCATTAGGTAAATAACCAGCCCAAGATTCAAGTGGAGATGTTGAGTAGACCATTGGATATAAAAATCAGAGACAGGTCTCAGGTGGAGATACACATAAAATATAAATTGTGTGTTTTTTAAGATTTTATTTATTTGAGAGAGAGAGAGAGAATGTGTGCAAGAGAGCACAAGTAGTAGAGAGAGAGAGCAGGCTGCCTGCTGAACAGGATCCTGATATGGGGGCTCCATCTCAAGACCCCGGGATCGTGATCTGTGTTGAAGGCAGCTGCTTAACTGACCGAGCCACCCAGGCACCCCTAAAAATGGCTTTTAAAGCCAAGATATGATGATAGCAGCATAGAAACAGGGAGAGATAGACTATGTACAATAAGCATCGCATCATTAGGTGGTTGGGAAGAATAGGAGGAACCAGCAAAGAATATCAAGGAATGATCAGGGGAGTGGAAGAAAAACTGAAAGGATTGCATTCTGGAGTAGGTAAGAGGTTGGATTTAACCAGTCTGTGTTTTGCCAAGCCATGGAAAGAGAGATGAGAACCAAGGAACTGATTGTAATAACTGATACAGGACAAGAAAAGGAATGAGAGCATCAAGAGGGATAATGGGAATTTTGTAGGACCACAGAATGGAGGACCTAGTAGGGTTAAAAGATGATGAGTCAGTATTGGAGGTAGTGAGTTAGCAAGAGAAGGGGTTTTCAGAGAGAGGGGTGTATGGAATGTACAGGATGGAGGGTTTAAAGTAATTGATCATAAATTGAACTTAGGAAATATTCCAGAAATCAGTTCATTTAATTTTAATTTGGTTTGCATTTTCCTAATACTTGCCTCCATTCTGGTCTATATCCACTCTGCACATTTAAACTCAATATAAATCAGCAAAGCTACTAACACACCTATGTAAAGTAATGTTAAATGGGAAGATAAGGGAGGGAAATCTCATTTACTTTGTTGTGCAACAAGATTGAGGGGATTTTATGCTGACTTTTGTTTTGTTTTGTTTTGTTTTTACTAAGTCCTTCTTATTACCTCTAATGACCTTAGAAAAGTACCAGGGGAATTCTGTGGTTCCCAGCTGATGTATGATTTTACAATGGGTTCAAAATGCTTCCTTTGAAAAGAAAGCCAGTTTCAAGGCTCCGAAAGAATGAACATGCTGCTGCTTTTGATAATTCAGGGACATGTAGTTCTGTTGCAAACTGTTGTTAAGTTAAAGATGAAAAAAAAAAAAAACCCAGATTTTGTTGTTTTCCTCCGGGGTGTATTGCAACAGTCTCCTTACTGGTTTCTCCTTCTGCAGTGCCTTTTCCCATTGCAACCCCTCGAGTTCCCAACTCCTTAACAGGCAGTTTTACCATGTGATTTCCTTCCTCTGATGCTTTCAATAGCTATCAGTGATTGAAGGGTAAAATTCAAATGTCTTCATTTGGTTATTTGAAGTGATTTATGACTTAGTTCCAGTCATTTTCTTATTTAATCATTACTTGCTTAATACTTCCTAAATTTCACCCAAACTAAGTACCTGCTATTCTCAATGTATGACCAATATTTTCCTAATTTGGTGACTACTCATTTTTTTTCCCATCTACCAAGAAGGCTCTTTTCTCTGTCTCTTCAAATATCTAATTTCAATGTACCTTTTGAAAGCCAGGGATAGTTTTACCTCCTCCCTGTGCTTGTGTGATCATCTCAGCTGGAAGTGACCTCTCTCTCCTCAGATGGCCCTTTGTTATGTACACCATACTGCTTCTGTGACACATGATTTAGGGATAAATTCTTATTTATAGGTCATAGACTTTCTATAAAATCAAGGCCACTTTCCATTTATCCCAAATCTTGAGAAAGAGCAAAGAAATGGGTTGGTGCTGACAAAGGCCAAAAACCATGAGCAGGGGATATGAGGAATCCAAGTCCCAGCGAGAAAGGATGGACAAAGATAGGAAGATAGGACCCTTGATGATGTTGAACAGCTTGAAGGCTCACTAGGTAAAGATCTCTTCCCTAATAATGGAAGCAATTTATTTAGTCAATCATACTATGGAATAGATAGCACATTCTAGATAGAAAACAAGCAGAGAAACAATTATGATTCCTAATATCAAAATTAAACTATGAACAGGTAGAGGGTTGGGTGGGGTGCCAGAGATCAACAAGACCACACCTTCAGTTTTAGCGCTCTAGTGAATCATCAGAGAAGGCTAATCATCAGGTAAATTGTCATATTCACAATATTAGTATATCACAGCAAAACAATACAGATTAAATTAGTAAATGTAAAAGGCACGTAGGACAGAATCAAGAAGGAAACAGGAAAAAAAAAAAAAAAAAAAGAAGGAAACAGGTACAAGCTTCCAGCTGTCTTCTCCCAGTGGAGGCACAAGAAAAGTGAGTAATTCTCCCAGCAACAATATGTGACAACATGCATGAAGCATAGCCAACCAGAGAAGCTCACCTGAGCCTTGGTGCACAGAGTGGAGGTACTTACACAAGCATGGAACACTTGTGTGAATGACCCTAACTACTCATTCTTTACCACCCTTCTGAAGGACAAACTGATATATCATGGCCCAGAGTCCCAGGTGAATAAAAATGGGCATTTATCATAAATTACATTGTTAGCATAAATTGTCAGGACCCAAGTTCCCATGTATATAAGAACACTCTTATCAGGCAGGATAATCCCAGGGTTTAGAGTCTATATTCCAGGGACTAATCAAGGATTAACTTCCAGGAGCAGCCCCCCTGCCAAATTAACCCATTACTGCGCAGGTAGGATTCATTTCCTTAGTCATAAAACAAAGAGATTAGATGACATTGTTTGTTCCTAAGATTTGTGGTCATAGGTATAGATAGCGTGGGAATTATATAGCAGAATTCCCAGTGCACTAGGTCTACAGTGAAATTTGGGCCAATGTAACTTTTATGAATTCCTTGTCTTGATTCTGACATTTACTCCTTGGTCTAGGAACACTGGACATAGTGAGGTAGTTAGAAGCCAAACTTCTGGAATCAGATTACCTCATTCTGAATTTTAACTCTACTACTTACTAGCTATTTAACTTGAGGCAAGTCATCTACACACTCTGTCTCAGATTCCTCACCTGTAAAGTGAGGATAATAATAGTACATACCTTTTAATATTTTCTTTTTATTTAAAGGAGTAATACATATTTAGAGCAGTGCTGGCCTATGGTATGAACTATATAAATATTATTATTATCACAAAGAACATTCCTACCCTAATATTCTAGCATTCTAGAAACCATAAATACAGCAAAAATGGACTTCAGAAATTCCTTCCCCTCATACAATTAATGTTTTCCATTTTGCTCTTGTCTGCCCATTATGCTTAGAATTGGAGAGCTAAATAATAAGAGGTGACGGTCAGCACCCTTATGGTTGAGCACTTGCTTAGCAACCATTGATCATAACTAGTGCCTTAGAGGACTGCTCATCTTTTGCAATTGATGCCTCAGTATAATTTAACATGTGACAATAAACTTTTACAAGATCACTAGTTCATGAGTTGAAAGCCAGCTAATAACTCTGGTTCAAAGAAATCCCCTGTTGTCTAAAAACCAGTCCAATATTTTAGGACTTAGTAGCTATTCAAATGCAAGTTAACCTATTGACAACATATAGAGATGGGTTAACATTAAAAATGAATGCTAGGGCTGACATGTTGCCTGGTACACTTTAGATGGATTGTTCCATACCCACAAAAGAGATATAAATCTCAAATAGCATGCCCATGACATTTTGGACTTCTTAAAGAAGTGGTTTCCAAATCTTTTTATTGAATATCATATCAGTGAAAATGCTCTGTTTGTGTATAATAAATTACATATGAGCACTTATATTTTAATATTTAATACACCATGTGCTGTAAAATATTGTTTTTGGTGATAAACAATTAAAAGAGGTTATAAAATAATTTAAAATAAGATTTAAATATATTTATTGTTGATACAAAATGTGTTAGAATAATTCTTTGTTATTTCTTTAAAACAATTTGTTTAACATTTTGTGGTAAACCAGTTTGAAGCTTTGGTTCTAAGATTCAGGTCCTGTTTCTGATTATGTCTATACTTAAGTTTAAGAGCTGAAAATGACCCTCACAAACACATGATTCTTCACAACTTTATTGACTGAGGGAATAGTTCAAATAATACCACCTGAATTTATTCTGGGTATCTATACAGAGGCAGAGGCTCTACCCATAATTGGCATTTTTATAATATGAGATTGCTTTCTTTCTTTCCTTTCTTCTTTTCTTTCTAGAAACAGTTTGTAATAAGGGATATCAAAAAATCTCCCTTAATATCCATCCTTGATGTCAAATACCTAAGAGACATTTCACATTTTCCCTGTTGCCTTTGATCCCCAATGAACACAAATCTAGGTTCTTAAAACTCAATTTTGACCATATCACTTACCTTCACTGTATATGGTAGACAAGTCTGGGCAACAGATTTTAATCTCAGATTCACTGCACTCTGGAGTGGTAAAGAAGAATATAAACTTCTAGGAGTGCATAGCACTTGACAAAGGACAATGTGTTCTCATATACACAGATACATGCACCAACCTGAGAAGTAGACAGGACTATCTGGCTCAAAACTCTGTAGATCATATATTTTCATATTCTACATAGTGATTCCCAAAGTGTGCTCCTGGGACCAGCAGAAGCAGAATCACCTAGAAACCTGATAAAAGTGCAAATTCTCAGGCCCCACCCCAGACCTACTAAATGAGAAACTCTGAAGTACAACCAGGCCATCTGTGTTTCGAGAAGCCCTTCTGGTCATTCTAAGGCATGCTAAAGCTACAGAACCATTGTATCAGTATGTCTTCATGTACTATATGCTTCTTTTTAAAATTTCTGTTATTCATGATGGCTCCCCACTATCACTGGCTATTCTCTCAAGGCACCATTCACACATACATAGGGCAGAGTTCATAGCTCAAGATGGAAGACAATTGTTTTTAAGGCTCACCAGGTCATTCTTTTTTTTTTTTTTTTAAGATTTTATTTATTTATTCATGAGAGACCCCGAGAGAGACAGACAGACAGAGAAGCAGGCTCTGAAAAGCAGGCTCTGCAGGAAGCCAGATGTTGGACTCAATCCTGGGACTCAGGGATCAAGCCCTGAATCAAAGGCAGACACTCAATCGCTGAGCCACCCAGGAGTCCCACACCAGGTAATTCTTAATATGCATCCAAAGTAAAAGAAGAAGGTCACATAAAATAATCTTCCCACTCTTTATGGGCAGGGCCAACATGAAAATACATGGGAAAATGGTGAATACACTGGCAAGGAATAACAGAAATTTAATTTAGGCATCATTTCAAGGTACTCCATTTTGGCTATTATCCTGTCAAATAGTAAAGTTAAACACTAGAATGATATTAGCAAATTGAAGCATTCGTGAAAGTTTCAGAACATAATTTCAAGACCATTTATATAGTGTTTTCTTTACAATAGTAATTCTGTGGAATATATTATCAAGATTCGATAATCATGTAAGCTTGGGAAACACCTTAGAGCCTTTCATATTGTTAATCTCTAGGGAAAGATCCTAACATACACTATTTCCCAAACTTTTTTTTATCTAGAAACACCTATCAGTAGCTTCAGGGATACTACTACTTCATGTGAAACACTGGAAAATGCTGCCTTGTGAATGTCAAGAATTTATTGTATAGGTAGCAGAACAGATTTTTTTTTTTGGGGGGGGGGGACTGTTCAGCTTCTACTTCTAACAGCAACCTGATTCCTTCTAAGAAATTTTATCTCCCCTCTTGAGGGAAGTCTCATTGGGCTAGTAATCTAAGATGCCTATTTTACAAAATGGAGCTACCTAGGTTCCAGGAAAGAATCAAGCCTTGATGCCTAAGGCATTCATTGTGCATAATTATTTCTCTCCTATGCATGTAAAATGGTACTAGTTATGCAACATTCTTGAAAAACTTGAGAGGGCAGCCCCGGTGGCGCAGCGGTTTGGTGCCGCCTGCAGCCCAGGGAGTGATCCTGGAGACCCTGGATCAAGTCCCACGTCGGGTTCCCTGCATGGAGCCTGCTTCTCCCTCCGCCTGTGTCTCTGCCTCTCTCTCTCTCTCTCTCTCTCTGCATCTCTATGAATAAATAAATAAAATCTTTAAAAAAAAAAAAAAAACTTGAGAAACTGGCCACATAAATTACACTCTCTGTTCCAGGATTTCAAATGAACAAATCTACTTGAGATATGTTGCCATGGTTAAGGAACTTCCCCCGGATTACTACTGCTAAAGCCATGCTCTTTTCACCCAGGTAAAGTTTGGTGGTGGGCATATGCCCCAAATTCAAGTAATTATTTCCTCTCTCCCAACACTTTGAAACTTGAAAAATAGGCAGAATATGAATTGATTACTGCATATGGCCACTACCTTCCTTTGGTCCTTTGTATTGCCAATGTTTCGTAAATAAATATCCATACTTAAATTAGCCGAATTAAGTTTCTCTTGCTTCTATTCCATGAGATAACCCTAATACCAATAGCTTTCCATATGATCAATAATCTGGGGGCTTTTATAAAGGACAGGAAAGAAAAAGGGAAAAGAAAGACTCAAGTGCAATAGGTAGAAAAGTCAATTTTGATATGTGGTTGGAATTTAAATCCAACTTGATATGCTGAATTCTAAGCCCCAGTTTTCCTTTCAACAAACAAACTTCTTAGCTTCTCTGCTTGTACTTGGCTGATGGAAACAGGCAAACACAATGAATTACTAAATTCACGATTGGGACCTTGGATAAAAGAATTGTGTAAAGAAAAACACGGAATGCCATATACTTCAGATGTAGCAGGCTTTAGGGAAGGGACAAAATCAATTTCAACAAGTGGAAAAAAAAGAAAAATTAAGGTGAAAACATCTATAGAAAACAGATGTCAGTGTATTCATCATGCTGATTCTTTTAAGAGTGGCCACTTGATCTAGGAGAGAATGAGGAAAGCTTGTAGCAAAGGATGTCTAAAAATACCTAGAACATTTATTTGGATTTTTTAAGCAGACCACCTGCTGTTTTATAAGTAATTATTTGTGGTTTAGCAATGAAAGGCAGTTATGCTGACAGCAGGGAAGGTCTCAATTATACTTCCATCTTAGTATTGAATGTGAGGTTCTACTTGGAAGCCAAAAAAGAAAGGAAGGAAGGAAGGAAGGAAGGAAGGAAGGAAGGAAGGAAGGAAGGAAGGAAGGGAGAAGGAAGGAAGGAAGGAAGGAAGGAAGGAAGGAAGGAAGGAAGGAAGGAAGAAAGAAAGAAAGAAAGAAAGAAAGAAAGAAAGAAAGAAAGAAAGAAAGAAAGGAGAAAAAATTACAAATGTTCCCAACCAGATGTTCACTATCAAATCTAAGGGAGATCTTCCAATTATCCTTCTTTCATTAATGAAGCTGTAGTGCTAGCATGTGGCTTCACAAGCAGGAGGCCATGCAGAAAATACCAAAGTGCTAGGAACATTTCCACAATGAGTGCAACATCAAAACTTGAGAGGGGGAGGTTGGGGAGGTTGACCCCCTAGACTCATCCATGATTTCTTTGGTTTTATCACTATACCAATCCAAGAGTTTCTATACTGGCCCAACTAAATTAGAAATCAGCCCTCCAAAATCACACTTGATTTACTCTGGCATTTTCTACACCATAATAAAAAAATAAATTGATTGTTTTTTAAAAAAAATAGAGTGTGTGCTTTCCTTAAAGAATAAGTCTGTGAAGAGGAATATGGAAAAATTCCCCTTGCAGATTCTGATTACACACATACAAAGCAACACCTCATATGGCTGGGGAAGAAAAGAGTAACACATTTCAAAAAAATTTATTTTAGAGAGAAAGAGAGTGGGGAGAGGCAGAGAAAGAAGGAATGTGAATCTCAAGCAGACTCCATGCTGAGTGTAGAGCCCATCGCAGGGCTCCATCTCACAACCCATGAGATCATGACCTGAGCCAAAATCAAGAGGTGGGCACTTATACAACTGAACCACCCAGGCACCCCAGGAGTAGCACATTTCAAATTAATGTTCTCAAAATCGGTTTTCATTAAGATTTCAAAAGGTGGTTTTCTCAAGTTACATATGAATTGATTTTTAAAAGTATATTAAGTATATATAAAAAGTATACATACTTTAAAAAAAGTATATTAGCTGAGGACTTATAGATCTGGCATATGATGCTTAATCTACAGTATGTTTCTGTTATCAATTATATTTGAAAATATCAAAAATAAAATTGCCTGTGAATTAGAAAATGACATAGATTTTTAGGTCTGATAGAGGAGATTCTGGTGACTTGCTAGAAGAATGTTTCAGAAATTTGTCAGCACCTAAACTTTTGGTAAAATGGGATATTGGCTTTACCCAAAGCTTTAAAAATATTTGAGAGGTGCTTTTGTTGTTTATGCACCTTTTGTTTTATTTTGCTTTGTTCTTTTCTTTTGGGGTGTGTATGTGTGTGTGGGGGGGTATAGATCTTGAGGGGGATAAAGGAGACATAACTGAATACTAAACATTGAAGAAATGAGAGTAAGTTTCACTTATATGCATTTACACCATATTTGGACAAACATACATTGATTTTTAAATCCATATCCCGTTTTTCAGACATGACCAAGGAAATCATTTTATTAAAGCTAGCATTAGGGAAACAAAACAAAACAAAAACAAAAACAAAATCAAAAACAAAATCAAAAACAAAAACAAAAAAAAAAACCCTAAGCTTTAGAAAGATCCTGGCAGTGCTTAAGAGGAAGATCAGGGTCAAGAGAAAATGGAGTGATCAGTTAGGGAGCTATCATCTTAGTCCCAAGAGAAGTTATTAGCAAGTATAGGATGAATGGCAGTGAAATTTGGTGGGGGGGACTACTATGGTATCACGAGGCATTCACTCCAAAAGCAGGAGTTCCCAGACATTTCCAGAACAAGGTGTTCTTTATAACGGTAAAAATGTTGTTCACTCAACATGATAGTATTATCTGTATAGCATTTATTAATAAAGAAAATATATCCACCTAGTTCATGGCTATATGGCCAATATATAGTGGAATGTCTCAAATATAGTAGGCACTTAATGTAAATATAAATACTAATATAATTCAATATATAAATATGCATTCATCTCAACAATATGCACTTAGATTTGAAAACAGTAATATGAACACATCTGGGACAATTATCTGATTTATAGACAATGACTCTTGTGCCTATGGATTTGATTATTCCTTGAAAGTTTTCTGCAGCTCATTTTGTACCTCCCTTCCCCCAGTATCCACAGCTCATAAATTGGAAGTCATTGTCTTAAAGGAATTATTGATAGAATAGTCATGCTTAGGATTTCCAGGTCTTGACTTTGATAGACTTTTACCATTACCATTTTAAAAACTCTAATCCCAGGTGCCTGGGTGGCTCAGTTGGTTAAGCCTCTTCCTTCGGCTCAGGTCATGATCCCAGGGTCCTGGGATTGAATCCCACATTGTGCTTCCTACTCCATGGGGAGCCTGCTTCTCCCTCTTCATCTGTCTGCCACTCCCCCTGAGTGTGCTCTTTCTCTGTATCAAATAAATAAATTAATTTAAAAAAAAATAGGAAAAAAAAGAATTAAAAAAAATTTTAAAAAATAAAACTCTAATTCCTCAAGTAAGTTGCAGGCCTCAGTTTCCTCATCTACAACATTGGCTTCCTCATTTACAACATGGCAATGTATGTAAAGTCCTTAGCACAGTAGCTGGCATAAGGTAAAGGCTTTTTTAATATTAGCTGTTATTATAGGTCTTTTTCCTCCTTAGAGAATGAGGCCTTTAGAAGAGAGTGACTGAGGGACAAATCTGGATGGCCCATAGGGTTCATTACCCACCCATCCTTTTTGGGTAGCTTTGCAGAAATGACCTCAGCAGGTCAGAGTTAACTCCTAAGATTTTATCTTTCTAACAGGTGCACTTCTCTAACCAGAAAGCTTCCATTATTACACAGTTGCAGTGATATGCCAGTAAGATACCTTTCCAAAAAAAATATTATATATATATAATTTGTCAATTTTTGATGTGTAAATACTCTCACCACGACTAATACCAAGCTAACAAAGTAAAGTCATGAAAGCACTGCTGGGAAGAAGTGAGTAGAATCAGCTTTTATGAGAAAGTATAAGCCTGCTCCAGTAGACTACTAAAACAGTCATGTATATGTTCCCTGTCCCTCCGACTCTTTAATTATGTAGAGTATTATACCACAGCCCCTCTATTAGAATGCTGACTATGATGCCTTCAGAACAGTTATGGCTGGCCTAACTCTCATTTTCTCTGGAAAATGAGATTTCAAGATTATATATACTACTTCTCCTTTAAGTTTTCCCCCCAAAAATCCTATATTCTATTTGCACCACTTGGTGCCAGTGGCATGTTACCATGAACACTTTGCATGGCTAAAGTAAAGCTTGGCTCAAAGAATATTCGAATTTCAAATATCAAAGTTATATACTTGGAGGTGGTAGAGATGAAGCATCTCAATCATAAGCAGATCAACAAGTACTTTATTTTCCCAAGCTTAAGACCTATAATCTGGAAGCTTATAAAACATTTCTATAGAAGAATCTGGTTTTCTTCTATATATCACCTTGGTAACTTGGTTTCCCATAAAATGACCTCTAACGGGATCCCTAAGGACACTTTCAGACCTGACATTCCTCAGTGCTGACCCATATTCAAAGCATTGCTCAAGCCTATTAAACCCTTTCCCCAATGAGCAACTTTATTTCAAACATAGTAAAAGCATACAGAGAACTATAAAGAGTGAGGCATAGAATGAAATCTTTTTGTTGTTCTTATCACTGATTAAATGCATTTAGGAAGAATAGCCTTTAAGAAAAATTATTAACTTTTGTACAAACTTGAAATGCAGAGTAGCAAAAAACTGTCAAATGCAGAATTTTGTTGTGCATCAATCTATACCTTAGCTGCTATTCATTAAATGGGTCTCTCACTGTTTGCAAGTATGTTCCACCTTGGCACACATAACTTTTAATCCATTCAACTCAATGTTTTCTTTTGCTCCAAGTGATTGCCTTTGGTTATGGGATTATTTGAAAAGGGCTTAGGGGCATGTTTCTCCTCTGATTTAACTCTAAACATATTCCAAGTTTCCTAACAGGTTAAATTTCCTCTCATCATCTTTGGACTCTCTACCTTTCAAGGCCATTCCCTTCCACTGTGTTCTCAAATGTCCCTCAGGGGATGAACGCAATAGAGGACTGTGAGGAACAGGTTATAGAGAACCAGGCTCCAAACAGAACAAAGCTAATTGGAGTATCAGAAACCCTTCTGAGAACAGATGGTTTGAATCCAAATAACCTCTAATGCCCTGGCCAGTTCTTATAGTCTGTGTATCTCCTAGTTTAAGCAGGTGTAATAGATACAGGGCAGCCCCAGTGGCCCAGCGGTTTAGCGCCGCCTGCAGTCCAGGGCGTGATCCTGGAGACCTGGGATCGAGTCCAGCGTCGGGCTCCCTGCGTGGAGCCTGCTTCTCCCTTTGCCTGTGTCTCTGCCTCTCTCTCTCTATTTCTCTCTCTCTCTCTGAATAAATAAATAAATCTTAAAAAAAAGATATAATAGATACAGAAAGGATTATGTACGATCTACCTCCCTAGATAACTGTAGCGTAAGGTACAACAGTACCCAAGGCAAGAGGGTAAGGAAAACAAATAACTAGACTAGATGTTTAATAAGTACTGGGCATTGCCTTTAAAAGTAGTATCTTATTTAATCCTCATTATAGGCCACACAGCTAATATTCCCATCATACTGGTTAGAACACTGAGGGTAAGGGGACTACATATCTGTCCACGTTTTTGCAGCTTACAAGTGTCAGGCTTGCAAATAACACCCTGGTCTGAAACCAGTCTGTGTTCTCAACCACTCTATGTACACCTCCATTCAGTATTCCCAAAGTTAGCAATTTGATTAACATTGGCAAATCAAATGCTATTTTCTACAACTTGAATAGAGTATATTGTTGTTAGAACCATTATCTGTGAGCAGCCCCGGTGGCTTGCGGTTTAGCGCTGCCTTCAGCCCAGGGTGTGGTCCTGGAGGGTCCTGGAGACCTGGCATTGAGTCCCACATGGAATGGAGCCTGCTTTTCCCTCTGCCTGTGTCTGTGCCTCTCTCTCTCTCTCTTTCTCGCACTCTCTCTCTCTCTTCCTCATGAATAAATAAATAAAATCTTGAGAAAAAAAAACCATTATCTGTGATTGACCCTCAATAAATAATAATAAAATTCAGTCTTATATTTCTTCAAAACCCTTTTCTTTTATAGAATTAAAAAACAATTGTATACCAAGGAAGCTTATGTATTTTCAATGTAAATACACAGAAGAGATTTTTAAAAAATGACTTGGAACCATATTGTAGTGCAAATAATTGGTCCTAATTTTTTGTGCCCTTAATGTTATGCTTCTGTGAAGTGAGCATATTGTTTTATGTTCCCTCCAAATAATAGGCTAGAACAATGCTGAAATATCACATTTTCTGGTCAGTTATAACATTGTCCTTCACTTCTAATGACAATAGTGAATGTTTACTGGATGGATTCCCCTACATTATCTCATTGTACCCTCACCACAATCCTATGGGGTAGCTGCTATTATTGTACCCACTTTCAGATGAGAAAATAAATTCAAGCTATCACACACAACAAACTAAAGATACAGCCAGGATTGAATCTTGGTTCTCTCATTCCAGGTCCTACTCTTGTTCTACTCCATCACTCATATCTCCAAATTAAAAATATTCACACACTGTGGTGCCTGGGTGGCTCAGTCAGTTATGTGTCTGCCTTCAGTTTGGGCCATGATCCCAGGGCTCAGGGATGAACCCAGTATTGGGCTCCCTGCTCGATGGAGAGTCTGCTTCTTTCTCTCCTTCCGCCCTTCCCCCTGCTTCTGCTCTCTCAAATAAATAAAATATTTAAAATAATAAATAAATAAATAAATAAATAAATAAATAAATAAATTCACACACTTGTAAACATGTAATAAGTTTTGTTTCTACTTGTTTATTTTTCTCATTCCCTTCTCTCAGGCTTTCATTATACTTTTCTTGGTCTACAAAAACAGTGAAGCTAAGATATGCTAAAATTGACCATGTTCTTCCACCCTTATCCCCAATACTAAATTAGAATATTTTCTTTCTGGAGGGAGGTCATACAAAACAGGAACAGAGCTTTCCAGATTAGAACACAGTGAGCCTAGGGTTGAATCCTATTATAACCCAACAATTTGGAATAGAATGTCTTCCACAGTCAAGCTGTTCTGTCTTTCAGTGGCTGGCTGAACTACTTGAGAGTCATCAAGAGAAAAAGTTGTTCTTATTTCAGATAAACTAGGGGCAAAATGATAGTTGCTGAATTGAAGACAACTTGGCTGAAGACTTCAGTTACATAGTTATGTGATAGATGGCCACAACATATTCTAATTTATTTCATGTACTCATCTGCATATGATAACATACATAATCTTTATTGAGCATTGATGCTATCTACAGTGCCACAGAATTTCTTTAACTCAATTAATTCTCATTAAAAAGATATGAGGTAGATACTATTATTAATATTCCCATTTAATAGACAAAACTTAGACAAGGCAATATAGCCAAAAAATTCTTGGCCAAAGAGTAGAAATACTAAAAAACTCACTTCATTCTCTTACTCTCAGTTTCCATATTTGAAACTTGGAATTAATAACACAATCTCAATAGAATCTTGGGTATTATGAAAGCTACAAAATAAATCTATTATATCTATAGTTTCAAGAAGCTTAGAGTCTCACTTTAGAGAAATATAAAGAAAGATAAATTTCACTATAAAATAGAAAGTGAAGTAAAATGTGATTAGAAATCACATTACATGGAAAAAACAAGTGCACTCACTAGTATTTTACCCTCCTTGAGACAAAAGGGCTGAGTCCTGTAGTAAAGGAAACTGATGATTTTTGCTCAGTTTTAGACTTTTTCCTGAAGTATTTGATGGATAGGGTTGAGGTGAGGAGCTTCTGAACCACATCTAGAATAATGGCCTCCTAGATAAGAGACAAGAAAGAGCTTGCAATAATTAAGCATCTATTCTTTTCAAAATTTATTCTGAAAAAGAAAAATTTAAAAAATTATTCTGAAGCTCATTAAGTAAACTAAATAAACCAAAAGAGAATTTAAGAAGGAAGGAAGGAAGGAAGGAAGGAAGGAAGGAAGGAAGGAAGGAAGGAAGGAAGGAAGGAAGGGCAAGAGAGAGAACAAGAGAGAAAAAGAATAATGATAGAAAATGTCTATCTGATAAAGTTTAAGATTGTCACTTAAAGGCCAGGAACAGCAAGTTGCCACGGGAGAAGAAATTTGATCTTGACTATGAAGGGTGTGTCTTTGGGGACCAGTGATGCAGAAAGGGGTGGTGAGAGCATTTCGGTTATAAAAAACCACAGCTTTCCATTTCTATTTATTCCTTCGGAACATGGTTTGCTCCTACTAGTTGTGCCTCTCTAATGAGGCCATACTGCACGTGTCTTAATTAACAAGCATATAGAATAATCCCATGTCTGCCTCCTGATGAGAGTCTAGAAAATAAGCTGAGGAGATCCAAGAGAGTAAAAGACATAAACTGCCAGCTCCTAAAATGATGTTGTCGGCATGTGGCTGAGGTTGACAAAAAGTCATTATTCTCCTATTACTGGGTGTCTCTGGGATCAATTAATTCAATATTTCACAGGCCCCCTAGACAAGAAATAGGAGGGAACCTGCAATTAATTAAGCATCTATTCTTTTCAAAGATTACTTCTGAAGCTCAGTAACTGAAATAAAAATAAACTAAAAGGGAATTGTAATAAAAGAATGGAAAGGTGTTTCTGATAAAGCTTATGATTGTAGTTAATTGGAAACTGAATCCACACTAGAATACTGAGGAAGAGGGCAAAACCTACTCATAAAAATCAGCCCTGTTCCCTCAACTTGGAATTAGGTATACAAGGCCAGGATTTCAACTTGGTTCTAACAGTAATTAGAAATTACTGAAATTTTTGAAGGTATCAGACAGCATCAATTGGCTTATTTGTGAAGTGAATTCTGTATTTGGTTCCAAGCCCTCATAGACTGTTCTGAGGATAAAATGAGACAATGTATACTGACTTTGAAAGCTCTGATGTGTTGGTTATACTATTGCAAGAGATAAAAGAGTAGCCTGGATATTTTAGGATACAGTCTAGAAATGTGCTTTTTAACTAATAATTATTCTTTCAATGACTCTCACATCATTTGGTTAGTGATTGTCTAATTTCTCTCCTTATTTTGGCTACATATGCACAAGCAAAATTAAGTGGAGATACAGAGACACTTGCTACTCAGAGATTGTAAGTAAGTTCTTGGTTGACTGTGCAGGTGGGCATTCAATCTACGGAGAATGTGGAAGCCACACGTGGGTAAGGCATTCAATTGTACTGTTTGTGGGCACAAAATTGAGGTAGTGAAGGCCTACATGCCAGCTCTGTGCCCCATCTGCTACACTTCCATTAATTAAGTCCTACTATTCAGACAAGTATATATTTCAAATTAAGACCACATAAGGCATTTTCTGTCTTCTATGAGTTAAATCTCCCTCTACTTTCCACCTAAATTTGCAATATTCCCCTTCATGTCTTGTTTTACAAACCACACAAATCTTCTATAACCTACCTGTACTCTGTACTCTAACTGCCAGTGCTAGAGTTCTTCCTTCATTAAATATTAACAATTAACATTTACTGAGTGGTTATTGTGTTCCAGGTTTTCTCATAATTGCTTTCCATGTACCATCTCATTTAATTCTTATATAGTAAAAAAGAAAAAAAATAATCCAAGAACCTGAATTTTACACAAGAAACAACAGAGGCTTACACATATTATACAACTTGCCACCGGAAACATTGTAGTAAGTTTCAGTCTAGAATCCCCTTCCTGCCATGTCTAGTTGTCCAATCCTATTTAACTACCACTTATGTGATGAAGCCTTTCTTGATGTTCCCAGTCCCAAGAAACCTTTCCTTCTGATGATCAATACAGCTATCCCTCTGTTCTTACTTCCATGACACGTCTCTTATTTAACCCTAAATTATGCAGATTGTTCAAGAATATTTACAAGCACCAGGTATTCAAAGGTGAATAAGACAGTGTCTGCCACTGAGTAACTTAGAATCAAGTAGAATAGATATGTCAAAAGATATAGGAATATGGTATAATATATAATATTTCATACACACACACACACACACACACACACACATACACTCAATGTAACTAAAATCCTTGGAAGGAGCAGTTGGGAGAATAGGTCATCTGAGCTGACTATTGACTAAAAGGAAAATAGGGAACTCCTAGGTCTCTGTTGTGAATAGCTGAGTCAAAAATGGTATCATTCACAGATATATGGCATCTAGTAGGACAGAATAGGGCTGGGTTATAAGTTTATTTGGGGATGTGTTAGGTGTTTGGTATTTATGGGACATTTAAATGTGACCATCCTTTTGATATTTGGACATGCTCAGTTAAGAGTTCTGAGGAAGTTCTAGAGGTTTAAGAGTTAGCATTTGAGGAACAGAAGCAGGTGGCTTCATTCAAACACGAACAGGAGGCAAAAAAGCAATATTACTGATTTTTGTTTAATACATTTCTCCTTTTGATAAAGATTTAAGTTCCATAACCTACCTCCTTCCACCAGGAGATTCTTTTCTGCCACCTCAAAAGGGCTTGCCTGCTCCTTTGCCTGACTGGGACATTAGCACTACAAGATGAAATCAGTGAAAGATAGCAGTGAAACATTAACTTTTAAGGATCAAAGGGAAGTAAGCCTCCACGGACAGAGAAGGTAGGGTCAGTATAGAATGAAGTAAGCCAGAAGAGAGTTGTCATGGAAACAAAGGTACAGAGCAACTCAAGAAAAAGAAAGAAGCCAATGAACTACTATAAAATGGCAAGACTGGTCAATTGTAATACTAGATGTAAGCATAGGAATGCAGTAAGCGATGAAAATAGAAAGTAACAGTAACAATAAAAATAAATGAAAAAAATATTAACAATAATGTATTGTGGAGTTCACACTAAAAATAGTTAAAATATATTTCCCCTTTTTCTAATAATGTAAATTGCGTTAATTGATTTTAAATTATTAACCAATTTCACTGAAGTTTTGTGTGTGTATGGGATGTTTGTGAGAGAAGATAGAGAATTTATAGACTCATTCTAAAATGTTATAGAATTCAAAGATCCAAGAAGAACCAGTAATATTAAAAGTATTATAAAATAAGAACAAAGTTGGAAGCTTTACAAGAATCACAATTATTAAAAGTAGCAGTAACAATGACAATGCTATATTAGCACAAGGATAGAAATAAAGACCAATAGAATGAAATGGAAGAAATAAAATGGAATAAAAAGAGTTCAGAAACAGACTTTTGTCACGTGATAGATGGGACAGATCCTACAGCGAAGTAGGGAAACCACAGTCTTTTCAATAAATTATGCTAAATAAATTGGATATCCGTATGGAAAAAAATATATCCAAAGCCCCATTGTACACAAAAATTAATCTAGATAGAATGTTCATCTAAACAAAATCCTAAGCTTTTAGAAGAGATCGTAGGAAATTATCTTTATGACTTTAGGGGGAGGGAATTTCTTATACAAGACTGTTTTGAAATTTAAGAACTCCTCTTATCAGAAAACAAAACAAAACACCATAGAAAGAGTGAAAAATCAACCAATAGATTTGGAGGATATGTTTGCAATACTTTTATATAACAGGGACTCACAACCAGAATATACAAACCCCTAAAGATCAACAAAAAAATGTCCAACAAGTACTTCACCAAAGAGGATATCCAAATGATATGAAAAGGTCTTCAATTTCATTATTAAAGAAATGTAAATTAATACTACAATGAGATATCATAAAGGCTAAAATGAAAAAAACAAAAAATAGCAAGTATTGGCAGGGATGTGGAGCAGCAGGAACACTCATACAGTGTTTATCCAACACAACCACCTTGATAATATATACATGTATTCAAAATACAAAGTGCATATCCTATTACCCTCATAAATACATGCTCTACAAAATCCATAATGATGTGCATCAAAGTATTGCAAGATTATTCACGGCAGCATTAATCCTAGTAGCCAAAACTGAAAACAACTCAAATGCCAAATATCCATCAATAGTAGAATGTATAAATAAAATGTGCTGTATTCATACAATGGACAATATCCAGAAATAAACACGAAGTAACTGTTACTATACTCAGAGATCAATCTCAAATATAGTATCAAGCAAAATAAGCCAGATATGAAAGAGTACATTCTGTATGTTTCCATTTTTTATGAAGTTCAAAAACAGAATGAAAATCTTATGAAAACTAAAATTGAAATATAGGGATAATGGCTCAGATTGGGCTTGAAGGGGACTTTTAGGCTGCTAATATTCCATATCCTGATCTAGTTGCTGGTTTCATGAGTGTATTCATCTTGCACAAATCATGATGCTCTCCATTTATGATCTATGCACTTTTTTGTATGTATATTTCCAATTAATTTAAAGGAAAAAATTCTTGAGTTTGATGAACTTGCCTAGGTAACAATAGCAGAAACCTTGACAACCAGCAATATTTACATCCCAAGTAGAGGAGGAAACATCCAGTGAAAGACATCAGAAAGAGACAAAGATCTACAATCTATGTCTAATTCATTTTGGCTTTCAGCTACAGAACCCATATTAATGCTTCCATTAAATTATTTATGCAGCAATTCAACAAACACTTTTGAGCACTGACCCTGTGCCAACCACTGTGCCAAATTCTGGGCATAGACCATGTGCCTTGTAAATTGTACATGCAATTATTTGGGGTGAACAAATTAGTGAATTAATAAATATAAAGCAATGTCTAAGGCTTGGAAGTCCTGTTAATTGGTAGACTTTTCCTTTTTATTTATAATCTATGGACATAACCACAGGCCCCTTGTAGCCAGATGTCAATGCTTAGATTCCTGCACTAGTACTGGATTTTGTGATTCCTGATTCCCTTATAGGGCTATTAGATGCATGGTTACCCAATTCTGGTTTTGTTCTTTATGGCATCTTAAAAATATAAAATATTGGACTTATCTCTGGAAGAACATGGAAAAAAACAGAATTCAAACTAAATATTATATAGTTGCTCTCTCTATTCCTCTCTCCATAGAAATCTTTATTTTGAGATGAAAGAGTGTGAGGTTGTGCTACATGAATACAAATATAGATAATTACAATAAAGTCCAAGACACCAGTTACCAGTTACCAGTTATATTTTTACCCATTCATTTGATGAGAAATACATTTTCCTATATTTTCAAGCTTTTGACTACTCAAGAACTCTTTCAAAATATTTTCTCAGAGTATTCAAGAGAGAAATGTGTTAGCATTTCCATATATGTTTAACTACAGAAATGGTAATCTACAGAGATCTTACTCAGAGGTTAAAGAAATACACAATGAAAAAAAAAAGAAATACACAATGAGGGTTCAGTAATTATCATCATCATTATGCTTTGTGGCTTGCAAATTATTGTACCTTTAGAGCACTTTCACCACTATTCTCTATTTCTTTTATTTTTTAATGGTTTTTATTTATTTATTTATTATTCATGAGTGACTAGAGAAGCAGAGACATAGGCAGAGGGAGAAGCAGGTTCCATGTGGGGAGCCCAATGTGGGACTGGATCCCAGGATCCCCAGATCACACCCTGAGCTGAAGGCAGACACTCAACCACTGAGCCATGGAAGGGTCCCCCTATTTCTTACATGATGCCACAAGAAAGGTATTTTTACATGTATTTTATACAGACACGCACACACAAACACAGCACACAAGGGCCTGCCACCAAGAGCTGTGATACTTGGCCCCAGGTTGCATATGTGGCACAGACAGCACTAGAATCCTTTGTTTTCAGTCTCTAAATCCAGAGTTTTCCCTAGTTACCCCATGTAGTAGAAATCCATCACAGGATGGGTTTTCTGGAAAGCAGACTCTGAAACAATTAAATGTGCAGGATATTTATTGGGGGAGCACTCTTGCAATTAACACGTGGAAAAGGGGAGGAAACTGGATTCCACAGAGAGAGAAAATGAGCTCCACCAGTCCACAGGGAACTTGAGGAAATACAAAGGCCCACGTTCTTCCAAAATGGCCAGACTTTTATGTCCCAACCTCAATCAGCCATTGGATGTGGGCCAACTAGGCAGGTGGGCCACCTGGGCAGACTGTGAGGTAGGTTGGGGTAATTGTCTACAGCTGTTGCAATCGTTGAAGGTGTTACCAGCTGAAGGCTGTTTACTGACAGCATTCCCAGTTGCCTGGGCCACATGTGTTCTTGAAGGGGAAACTGAATAGCACATTTTTCTTTTATCACCAACCTTACCAATGGTCACCTAAGTCAATCAACATTTTTCTGCTCTTCCTAACTTTCCAACGGGGATGGTCTGTTGCTTCCTAAATACAAAACCTGTCTCTAGGAACATGTCTTTGAAGCACAAATTAACATTTACATCTAAGGAAATATGGACCTAAGTTATCATTTTTGCTCTTCCTTTTAAGTCAAAAGTTGTCCAAAATAAGAGAAAACCTCTCATTTCAGTATACATCTATGGGACAAGCTGCCTGACTTGTTTACATTTTGTTAGACAGCTTTTGTCCCAAAGAGTAATAAACACTTAATAGTGAAGGCATTTTGGAGGACTTAAATCCAGATCACATGACTGAGTAACCTTCCCTAAATTAATTGTGGTAACTTTAATAGTTAGTCTCAATTAATTTCATCTCCCCAAAACCTTATTATAGTTTTAACCTGTGGTACCTCTTTATCCAGCAGACTTTATACCTTTCCTCATGGAGAGGAATAATCTTCTTTTATTTGTCTTACACTTGTCTGCAACTTCTGTTAGAAAACACTGGCTCCCATCATTATCATCAGCCTCAGCATTAAAACAACTATTATTAAAAGTTTTCTATATTTTAGAATCCACATGTGTTACTTCATCCAGCTCTCACAATATTACCACTGAATAAATATGGTAGAAAGACAATATGTATTAGAATGGTTTGGAACCTTTGGAAGTATGATAGGGGCAACTGGAAGACCTTGATAGACATTAGTCACATCCTTAACCCAACCCAACCATTTAACTCACTGTAATTGGGTAAAAACAGCTTAATGCATGTTATCTAACATCACACTATGGGTCGGTTGATAACATAGAAAATATCAACTCTAATAAGTATGTGTAATAAGAATTTTGATTATGTCACCAGAAAGAAACTGAAATACAAGAAACATCGTATCACCTCCTTTTAGGGAAAGAGAAAGATCTTGAGTGATGAAATAGAAAGTGAAACCATAACACACTGATGAAATAAAACCATTGCACCAGAAGTGATCACATAGAAGGGTTTCCCCAATAGCCCTGTGAATACTGGTTACTGTTCTTGAAAATAGAGATTTATTTATTAGCAGATTCCTTTCCTGCTAACTGGGACACTTACTTCTCAAAAGTACCTGCTAATTCTAATGGTTTGCCTTGTCTTTTCTCCAAGCATCTAGGTAACTGAATTTTCAGAGGTATTGATATTACTGATAATAAAACTGCTCTGCACCAGAACTCTTTATTATCCCTTATTTTCTGGTTCTGCTTGGCAGAAAACCATTGTTACCTTAATAGGGAAATAAGAAGCTCTGCACAAAAGTCAGAAATGATTTTCATAATTAATGTAGGAGAAAGAAAGGGAAAGGGGGTTGACATTAATGGAACACCTCAAATATCCCAGACACTAGGGCAGTTCTTTGCATATGTTCTCAGTTACCATAAAAACTCTGTGAAGAATGTGTTGTCATTCCTAGTTTCAGATAAGGGTGCTGGGCTTCCAAGAAGCTGAATGATACAATTAATCACAGAATGGATAGAAGTAGTCACTTCCCTAATTCTCTCTCAAAACACATATCTAATGGTTCTGCCCCATATCCTTCTGGTCCAAAAACCATGATCTTTTTGTTGTTCCACATATCTGAAGAAGCAAGACTTTGAATACAAATTTCCTCATCTTTTCCCCATATTTCTCACTCACTCAAATGAATTCCACATCATGAAAGGTCCTTTCTGTTCTTAAAGTAGAATGTCCATAAATCTCATTTTTATCCAACTATTATTTCAGAGCTGCTTGAAATTTTCATTACCTGAAAAGTCTCTTTTAGCTAGAAAGTGAAGAACAATAACTCCCAGACTCTAAATTTTTATTAGCAATTTGGTGTCAAAATAGAAAAATATATATATACAAAATTATTTCTTTTGGAAAAGTCTAAGCTATTGTTTCTTTTTTTTTTAATTATTATTTATTCATGAGAGACAGAAAGAGGCAGAGACATAGGCAGAGGGAGAAAGCCTGATGCAGGACTCCATCCCAGGTCCCGGGATCACGACCTGAGCCAAAGGCAGATGCTTAACCACTGTGCCACCCAGATGCCTCTAAGCTATTGTTTCTTAAAGTATTGCTTCGGCTCATTCTTTCTCTCCTCTCCTTCTGGGGTCCCAATTCTACCTATGTTAACTCTTTTCCTATGTCTCCATGTCCCTTATGCTCTTTCTCACACTAGCATCCTTTTGTCTATTTCAGAGATATTTTCTTCTTCCTTTCACTTCTCTATCTGCCAAATATACCCTTAAACTTATCTATTGTGCTATTAACTTCAGATACTCTTATTTCTATTTATTCCTTTTTATAGATATTTATTCTTTTTGTAGATACTAGTTTCCTATGGAAATTTTCCATCTTGTCTATTAATATCTTGAGCATATGAGACATAGTTATTTTAAATTCATAATTTTTAATATCTGAATTTCTTCTGATCCTGTTATGTTCTCAGAGTCCTTGGCCAATACTTATATTTTTGACACCCAGTGATCTTTTTAATTTGATTCCCTACTGCTTAGTATCTCTCCAATATCTTTAACAGATTTTGGATGTATAACTTTTCCAGTATTCTCTGTGGAATACAATTTCAAACAAGAACACTGCTGGAAGTAGGAATCTTTACATATAAATCTGAATCTATTTAATACTGGAGGAATAAATCAGTGTAACACAGTGGGTAAAAGCACACACACTCACAGAGTCTGATTGCCCCAAGTTTGCATCTGAGTGGCACAATTTATTAACTGTGTCAATGAGCAAGTAACTTGAAGTTTTTAGTCACATTCTCTAACTTTGAAATGGGAAGATTGAGGCACCTTTCTCAAGTGATTGTTATGGGAATGAAATGAGACAGCACCCGTATAATGTTCAAATTAGTGAATAGCTTACAGTTAGTGCTCAATAAACCTGAGGTGGTATCTCAATTAGTTGAATACTACTACTTGCTGCCACCATTTCTACCATGTAAAAATTCAAGTATATTTACAAGCTTCATTTGTATTTACAGGAATTCTGTAAGATGTAATATGATATGGACTTATACCCACTTTCAGTCACAGAGACACTGAGCCTTAGATCATCTAAGTGACTTAGTAAAGAGATGACACACAAGAAGTAGCAGATCGGATATTCAAACACTGGTTCCTCTGAACCCGAAGTGTGAGATGTTTTATAAAATTATTTATAGAACAGTAATGATGTTTAGGGTCTATCTGGCTAAATGTCCCAGTTTATGTGACACAGATCATATTTAAATTCAATACTTAAAGTGTATCTAATCTTATATCATAATTTGTAAATGGGGAAACCAAGACTCAGAGGGGAAAGGTTTTGGTTTGGTTTGCACAGCTAGAAATGGGCAGAGCTGGACATAGAACAAAGCCCCAGGTTTTTCTCTACTTCAGCTAGATCCTTCTAGGTCAAAAATATTTGCCTAGCAAGAGCTATGCTTTTGACCCTGAAACATCATTAGTAATAGCAATACATTGTCCCTCTCCATAAAACAGCCAAATAGCAGAGAGATGATCTTATCCCTAATGCTAATGCCCTATTATTATATTATACCAGCATAAGCATTTTATCATGAAATTTAAAAATTTAAGGTAGCGTCATCTGCTCAGCCAGGAGGTAGAGTCAAGATGGATGTTTATGATGTGTTCAATTTAATTGTTGGATTATTGTGTGTGGCTTGAACTATTATAAATCAATTCAAGTAATACCAGTTTCTCATTAGTCTTAGATTTTTTTCCAAGTCCATGGAGTATGCAGTCCATGGATCAAATAACAACATCAACCTTTATTAGAAATATCTACTGATTTGCAACAATATGGATGGACCTAGAGGGTATTATGCTAGGTAAAATAAGTCAGACCGGGAAAGAAAAATATCATATGATCTCATTTATAGATGGGATCTAAAACAAACAAACAAAACAGAAACAGATTCATAGATATAGAGAACAAACTAGCAGTTGCCGGGCAGGAGGGTGGGGATAGGGAATGAGTGAAATAGGTTAAGAGGATTAAAGGGTACACATTTCCAGTTATACACAAGTCGAGAGATGTAATGTACAGCATAGGGAATATAATCAATAATATTATAATAACTGTATGATGACAGATGGTAACTAGACTTATTGTGATCATTTCATAATGTATAAAAACATCAAATCACTATGTTGTACAGCTGAAACAAATATAATACTGTATGTCAATTAAAATTCAACAAAATGAAAGAAATGCCAATCAAAAATATTTTCTTCAGAGCTCCCTTTGAGTACATAGATGTTAAAATAATATTATGGCATGTATCATTTATTGAGAAAGCAGTTATTGGGCGTCAGAAGCCCCTGAGGAAGGGACTCTTCTATATAGGTCAGCTACACGTTCATTCCTAGACAACAATTCTGAACAGCGCAGAGGGATCATGTGGAAGTATGCCTGCTTCTACAGAATCTTAGGAATGGAGTTCATGAAGAGGACATTTCCCCAAAAAATCTCTTGTGTTAGGAGAGGCAGGTAGAGGGGTACAAAAGCAAAAGATCTCCCATGCCACTAGTCTCTGCATCTCATCCAAGTTGTTCAGGAGAGAGAATTATGTAGCTTCAGGTTCATGGAATCCAGGACGAAAGGAACATATTTGGTCTTTAATGATTTTTGTCTTGACTCTACTGCCATCTTCCCCTTTTTAAAACAATTTCCTTTTCTTCCTCTCCTAATCAAATAAATTTTTCCAAGTGTACAGATCTGTGGAGTGAATCATGTTTATGGAATTCCAATTAAATACTCTCTTTTCTTCTCAATAGCATTCTTTCTCCAATTTCAACTTACATCTAGTCAAGGCCACCCTGACCTTTGATTTTTCACCTCTCCTACCGTCAACATTTCTAGAGCTTTAATTCATAGACTATAAATTTAGTAAAGACTATTTTTGGTCTCATATCTTCTCTCTGTTCTCCTCCACTTCCAATCCTTATTTTACTTTTCAATACTTTCTCCAAGAATTTCAACACTATTGTAATCATCACATCCGTTGTCACACAGGAAACAGACTAGATCAACCAATTCACCCTAAATTGAAGATTTAAAGTATTTGTTCAAAGTAAGATTTGGATTTGCAAAGAGAGCCAGAGACAGAAAAGCTTATCCACAAAGACAGTAACTGACTTTTTGGGTAGAAGTGGGTATTTGGGATGGATGGTCCTTAGTTTCTCTCAATCACATTTAATTTGTTTCCAGAAAAGTGTGGCTAATGTCATATCAAAGAGGAAAGTGTAGTTTTCTATCCTAACACTTGTAGAAACAATAAGCCTATTGCATACCCTAAGTATTCTGTGGAAAGAATATGTTGTTATTATTTGGGGAGAAGTACACCTCGTCCCAAATTCACAAATTTCTTGAGGTAAAAACTGACAAAAGGATGAGCTAAGAGTTGAAAAAAAAGGCTAAGTTATGAACTATGAAAACAATAAAATTAAAAGTTTTATTGAGATATAATTCATAAATACCATGCAATTTACCCATTTAAGATATATATGCCAATGGCTTTTAGATATTTAAAAAGTTATGCAATCATCACCATAATCTTATTAGAACATTTTCATCAACCCATAAAGAAACATTGTACCCATCATCTGTCACTCCCCAGTTCACAATCCATGAAAATTAGTCTCTAGTCGCAGTTCTAGAGGTGATCCCTATATGTGTTATATTCATCCAAAAACAATAGTGAAAGATGGGATAAAGGGGAAAGGAGAGAAAATGAGTGGGAAATATCAGTGAGGGTGACAGAACATGAGAGACTCCTAACTCTGGGAAATGAACAGGGGTAGTGGAAGGGGAGGTGGGCGGGGGGTTGGAGTGACTGGGTGACAGGCCCTGAGGGTGGCACTTGATAGGATGGGTGCTAAGTGTTATGCTATATGCTGGCAAATCGAACTCCAATAAAATATATATATATAAAGGTCCAAAAGCCTGAGAAAGGACTCTTGTGGGGATTTCAACAATGGTGGTCTTTGCCTACTACAGAGCTGTATTGAACACTAGTAATTGAAACCATAGCCACACTGCATTATCTACTGGGTGGTATGTGGTCGCTCATTGTGGCTGTCCAAGTCCAGGGAGGAGCTCAGTGTCAAAGCTCAGCCTAGAAACCAGGTTTCCCTAACACCCAGATTGAGGCTCTTTCCCCCACAACAGTGACTTCTTTGGGATAAACTTCCAAAGGCTGGAAATAGTTTCTACCCCTAGTCCAACATCAAATTCCTCTCAAACATGCTAAACAATGCCTAATAGTTCTTTTCCTCAAAACAGGACCTTTGCATGTGGAAAAGAGACAGAAATGCACAACAGAGTATAGTTACATCCTGGCCTCCATAGAAAAGTGGAAGACTTATGTCCAAGAAGGATAAAGGGACAACTAGAAATCCTGGGGAGGCCAAAGACTTATTTCTGACTTCCCATGTTGAGTGAGACCTGCCTCTGAGGCAGGTGTGAGCTGAATTATTTCCAGGATTAATTGCTCTGGGCTTCAGTGACTTCAACCAGGTAGAAAAAAAAACAATCCTTGTTGGCCTTTTTTCTGAAAATTTCTGAGTAGGCTCTCAAATTCTGTGGGTCTGAGACCAATATGCTTAATTGAAAAGAAGAGTATATAAGTAAACGTTTAGGTCCTAGGGCACTATTATGGAAAAGTGATGGACTACAAAAGAAGTAGGACAGATATGTTTTTTCTATTATAATAATAGGAAGCTCCATGGTTACCTTTGCATTAAAAACAAACAAACGACAGCTCAGTTTTGTCCAATTCGTTGAAAATATCTCACTGAGGCAGAGAGTATAACAGAAAAGGCATAATCATAGGCAATGACACAACAAACAAAAATCTGTTTCAACCACCATGATCTTGGAAAAATGATTTCTTCTATATAAGCTAATTTCCTCTTCTGATTACATTATGCATCATATAACTGTTTTTGAAAAATAGATGGTAAGAGGTAGGTAGAGTTGTATAACAGTGCGTGGAATATAACAAGTAGCTATTATTATGAATATTATTCAACCCCCTCCTTCAATTTATCCTCATGTTCTCTCCCCACGATCCTAATGACAAAGGGACTGAAAACTTAGTTTATATTAATGGCTAGTGACTAGAAGGGAGTTACTATTTATTCCTCCCAATGATATTCACTGGGACAGTGAAAGACATAATGAAGTTTTTATCCAATGGTGGAATTTTGGCAATAAGTCAACCATGAGAGGGGCTATTTAGGGAACCCCTGAAATTACTGTACCAAATAGAATACTTCTTTATTTGATGTTTAAGAAGTACAGCAAAGACACATGGTAAATATGTTTGTTCTAAACATCAGCTCTCATGTGGAAACGTGTATGATAGGCCTTCATAACAGCAAAGTTCCAACTATATCCACACTATATCAGGAGTTTTTTGGTAGCCTCTGGGTAAGTTGTTCAACTATGTGAGCTTCAGTTTCTCTGCCTGTCAAATGGGCTTAACTGACTTTTTCCCCAAATAAAGAGGGATGTGTAATTGTCTGTCAAGTTTAGTTACTAGATATAAGGGCTGAGCTAGAAGACAGGACTTACAGAATGCAGGAGATGGAGAAAATGGAGGACAGAAAGATATCCAAGGTTGAAGTCAAGCAAGAAAAGTAAACAGTACTATTAAAGAAAGACTAGAGAAACTCTCAAAGGCTGGAAGTGCATTTAATGGGCTAAGGAGGACTTTCCTATATATAACAAATAAACTGCTATGAACACTAAATGAGAACTCCATCTTGCCTGTTCATCTTGGAAAGTTGTTCTGCAATTCAAATAAAATAATCTGTGTGATGACAATTTGAATATCAGCAGTATTATCATTGCAACTTTATGAAAAATTTTCTTTTTATACCAGAGGAAAAAATATGTCCTTACCATTAAAGGATAAATCAGATTTCTCAGCTGTTTGATGCATTCAGAATTTAAAGTTAACATAAAGGCAAACAAATTAGTTATTATATGGTTACTGGTCAGCAAATATGAGCATAGGGAAATAACACCATGGTTATAGATAAAAGTCAGATATCGGAGACCTGGTTGCTGTGCCACTTAGCAACTATGTGTTCTCAGGCTATTAATGTAACTTTAGTCGCATCATTTGAAGAAAAAAAAAAAAACAGGAATAAGTATGCCTGCCCTAGTAGCATCAGTGAACTTTTGTTAAGATATAAAGCAGATTGTAATGTGAAAGCACTTTATAAATGGAAATATGATGTAAAAATGTAATAATAGGTAAAACTTAACCTTTTCTAAATTTCTCCAGCCTTAAACTCACCAGAAGTTTTTGCCCTGGTGTTGTACATCCTTCTGATAAATATATCCTGTGGCCATCCCTAAAGACTTACACACACATGCACACACACACACACAGACTTCAATCTGTCTATAAAGTCAGATGAGTCCTCAGAGAACAAGTGGATGAAATACATAAGTGGGCTGGACCTAACCCATTTGATCTACTATATGGAATGTATACAAGAACCTTTGTCATTCTCGTAGAAATTAATAGGTTCCTGTGAGCAGTCCTGGGATGGGGTACTTTGCCCCCCAGATGGCAGCAGCCTAACTGGATGACTTCACCTCCTAAGGCTATAATTGCACTGAGAGCAACTCGCATCAAGCCAATTTCAGAAGAATTGCTTCCTTCTCTATTATCTCTTTTCTTCTTATTAAGAACAGGCTCTCCTCAGCTGACATTCTGCAGTAGGAGGAAGACAAGTGACATCCAAAGGCTCATAGCCAAGTGTTTGATTGGAACATTGATACGGAATGTGTCTTCTCAGAGCTGCCGTGCCTATATTACCCACGCCCCCACCCTTTTGGCATATGGGCATCTTGCAGTGAAAACCAACTTGGTATCCTGGCTCACCCTTAATGATCTATCTTATGGCAACATTTAGGGCTGTACTTAAATGTCCCAGATATAATAATAATAATAATAATAATAATAATAATAATAATTGTCCTAAAATTTCCCCCAAATTTAATCAGGCTTTTTTTAAAGATTTTTATTTATTTATTCATGAGAGATACAGAGAGAAAGAGAGAGAGGCAGAAACACAGGCGGAGGGAGAAGCAGGCTCCATGCAGGGAGCCTGATGCAGGACTCCATCCCAGGACTCCAGGATCACGCTCTGGGCTGCAGGCAGGTGCTAAACTGCTGAGCCACCCAGGGATCCCCTTAATCAGGTTTAATTAATTTTGTTTTAATTGTTTTTATGAATAAGGACAAATTTAGAGTCAGACAGAGAATATAGGCACTTGGTCTTTTCCTGGATTAGGGCTTAATTTAATTTTTATTTTCATTGTGTCTTTTCTAAGTTGCACAATTAATGCATGCAATAATATAAACTCAGATAATTTAAAAAGCAAAGGAAAAAATGAATCTTTCCTTACTACCCCACTGTTTGAGATATAAGAAAAAAAATTTTTTACAAGAAACAAGAACAAAGTTATATAAGAAATTACAACTGAAGTTAGAAACAAAAATAAAACATAATAGGAATTAGAATCAAACAGGGAAAGAACAATCCTTAGTAGATCAGGTCAATTTGAGTAAAGTGTAAAGGGAGTTTTCAACAAGATTACTAATTAGATATTTATGCATAACTAATAATAGGTAAAGTAGAAGGGTACAAAATGTATAACCACACAAAGAGAGGTCTACTATTTTTTGCCAGGCATCTACAGAGAATGCTTAGACAAAAGTAAACTATGATTTTCCTACTAGATCTATCCAATGTTCATTGCATCATTAGTAAAGTTCATTTAATTTAGGTATGTATATCTACATGTTTTATCTTTGATTTAAAAATTAGAAATGTGTTATTTTCATGCAATATTGAGAGTGTTCCTTTTTATCCTTTTTCTGTTTTTGAGGGTTACTTGGACAGGGGATATCAATCACCTTTGCAAACCTAGTCCCAAAATCCATGTTCGGGGTAAGAATGCTCTATGTGTTCACTCATTTTTATGAATTGACTGGTCTGTTATAAATCAATTTCTTTCCCTACACAGGACTGATCAGATAACTGATTTTTATTTGGTTTATGTGTCAGGTTTAGGCTTATTTTTCCTTATCTTCATTTATACTTTGAAATGAGGTTGATAATTCATAGAATCTCCTTGCTTTTGTTTTTAATTATTGAATAAATTTGATATAAAGCATTGTGTAATTTTTTTTAAATGTAGGCAGAAGGACATAGGCAGAGGGAGAAGCAGACTCCTCACAGGGAGCCCGATGCCAGACCTGATCCCAGGATCCCAGGATGACCACCTGAGCCAGCCACCCAGGTGTCCCAGCATTGTATAAATTTAAGGTGTATAGTGTGTTATTTTGATACATTTATATACTGTAATGTTATTGCCATTGTAGCAATATTTATCACATTACATAATTATAGTACAATATTGTCTATATGCACTATACTGTACATTAGATCTCTATGGCTTATTTACTATAAACTGCAGGTTGTACTCTTAAATAACATTAATCTTTTCCTCTCACCTGCATCCCTTTGTAATCATAGTTTTACTCTCTATTTTTTGCAAGTTTGACCTTTTAAAATTGTACACATAAATGATAGCATACACTATTTGTCTTTCTCTATCTGACTTATCTCACTTAGCATAATGTATTCAAGGTATATCTATGTTATAAATGGCAAGGTATCTTCCTTTCTCGTGGCTAAATAATATTCTATTGTGTATATATATATCACATATTTTTTGTCCATTCATCCACTGATGAACATTTTAGCTGTTTCCATATCTTGGTTATTGTGAATATTCTGCAATAAATATGGGAGTGTCTATATCTCTTTAAAATCCTGTTTTCATTTCCTTTGGGTATATACCCAGAAAAAAAACCCGCTAGGTCATATAGCAAATCAATCTGTATCTTTTTGAGGAAATGCCATATTGTTTTCCATAGTGGTTGGACCAATTTCATTACCACCAACAGTGTATAAGGACTGCCTTTTCTCTACAGCCTCACCAGCACCTGCTGTCTCTTGTCTTCTTTTTTTAAAAATTTTTATTTATTTATTCATGAGAGACCCAGAGAGAGAGAGGCACAGACACAGGAAGAGAGAGAAGGAGAAGCAGCCTCCATGCAGGGAGCCCGACGCGGGATTCGATTCTGGGTCTCCAGAATCATGCCCTGGGCTGAAGGCAGCGCTAAACCACTGAGCCACTGGGGCTGCCCTGTCTCTTGTCTTCTTGATGATAGTCATTCTAACAGGTATGAGGTGATAGCTCAAATTGGTCTTAATTTGCATTGCTTTGATGACTAGTAATGCTAAACTTATTTTCATGTGCTTGTGGCTGTCTGGTTTCAGAGCCATAGTAATACTGCAAAGCTATAGTAATAAAAATAGTGTGGTACAGGAACAAAAATAGATGCACAGACCAATGAAGCAGAATAGAGAGCCCAGAATTAAAACCTGGCAGATACAGTCAACTAATATTTAACAAGAAAGCCAAGGATACACAATGGGGAAAGGATAGTCTCTTTAACAAATTGTGCTGGAAAAATTGGAGAAATACATGCATAACAATGAAACTAGACTTCCATCTTAACATCACTCGCAAAATTTTACTCAAAATGCACCAAAAACTTAAACATAAGAACTGATACTGTAAAACTCCTAGAAGAAAATACAGAAAAGAAGTTCTCCAATATTGGTTTTGGTAATGTTTTTTTGGATATAATACTAAAAATACAAACAAGAAAATCAAAAATCAACAAATGGGACTACATCAAACTCAAAAGCTTCTGCACAGCAAAAGAAACAATTAGCAAAATGAAAATACAACCTACAGAATGGGAGAATTTTGTAAACCTTATATTATATAGGGGTAACATCCAAAATAAAGATTTCCTTGATTTTATCCAAACCCACTTAGCTTAATGTTGAAGAAAGAAGTTCAGTGTCATGGATAGCATCCCAAACAAGGGGTGCTGTTAGCTCTACAAAACAAAAATATAACATGATCACATTCTCAAGGAGCTTACAATATTCTTTAAGAGACCACAATGATTCATGAAAAAACAAGAAAGAGGAAAGAGAAAGAAAGAAAATAAAAAGAATCAACCTATAATTGCAATTCTATAAAATAAAAAGGAACACAGGAGAACTGGTAATAATCCATTTACTGGGGTTTTATTCAAGTTATTTCCTCTCCCTGAGCATCAGTTCTCCCACTTTTATATAAACTAGATTACAGCAATGATTTCCAGGTTATTATATTCTCAATCTAATGAAATTTCAAAAGTCAAATTTCGATTACCAAGATAGGATTCTTTGCCTTTAGTTTTGTCAAGTAAAAGAATTGAAAGTAACTTCTATTAGCATTATGTCCTTTAATAAAAAAGATATCTTAACACATATATATATGTGTTATATATATATATATATGTGTGTGTGTGTGTGTGTCTGTGATATATATGTGTGTGAGATATATATATATATATATATATATATATATATATATATAATCACAGAATAAAGAGCAGCTCTTCCCAAAATAAGAGACTGCATTCACTTACTCAAAAGACATGTCCTGAAGGCTCATTGTATGCTATGCTACTCTTGATGGGAAGGAAATACTGTGGTGAGGAAGGAGACAAGTCTTAATGGAGATCCCATGAAGGAAATTAGGGAGTGGGAAATTTTGCAATCTACCCATTGCACTGATTTATTTATTCATTTCACCATGAACTAGTGGAAACATCACAGAAACAGCCACTCTTGAATCAGAATTTGGAAAGCTTGCTCCAGATTATCACTAGTTCCCAGATCCTATGGTTAATAACATCCAGAGTCTTTATTATAAATAATAAATCAGAACAAGGTATTACCAATGTTGGTCAGAAAATTTTAAACTCAATGGAAGGATCTAAGAAAACATGGAAAGCATTAGATTTTTATTTTAGGTCAGTGGGAAATGAGGTAAATAAATGTCTACTTTCCTTGGAATTTTTTTTCCACTCACTTTCCAAAACAGTAATACATTCAAGATATTATTGGTTATCACCATTATGCTCATAGTATTGCCTTTCTGGTAATGCAGAACAGGGGATTGCATCCAGACTTTCACAGGACACTGATAGAAAGGGATGACATAGTGTTTCCAGGAGATAATAGAAAAGCAATTTCTCTTAATTTGGGTAGTTTCTTTGTCTTGGAAGATGTGATTTATATATATATATATAGTTAGTTAGTTAGTTAGTTAGTTTTGATTTGTTTTGTTTATTTTTATTGAAGTTCGATTTGCCAACATACAGTATAACACCCAGTGCTCATCCCTTCAAGTGCCCTCCTCAGTGCGTCACCCAGTTACCTCATCCCTCCACCCACCACCCTTTCCACTACCCTTTGTTTGTTTCCCACAGTTAGGAGTCTCATTTTTTGTCATCCTCTCTAATTTTTCCCATTCATTTTCCCTCCTTTGTTTTAGAGAGAGTACGTGAGTGGTGGAGGGTTCGGGGGGGAAGAGGCAGAGGGAGAGGAAAAGAGAGAATCCCATGCAAACTTTACTCCCAGCACAGAGCCCAATGAGGGGCTCAATCTTATTATCCTGATGAAAGATGTGATTATAAAGCCACTGGAGCTAAGTTGTCCAAGTTTTCTCCAGGTCTGAACATGAATGAATATACAGATTGTAGTCATTGGTTAGCTCATGTTGCTATTTGCCCATGAAGGCCTGAGGAGTCCATTTCTGGGTTTCTTGATAATTATTTACAATGAATAAGAGTGGACAAATGATTTTCCATGGTTTATATAGTATCATTCCCTTAGCAATGAGATAGACAAGATGGAGTTCTTATCTCTTACCATAAAGTTTTGGCTAAATCAGACCTAACATCCAGGATAAACTGCGTAAGGTTAATTAAAATGAGTACAAATGAAAAAGACACTCAAACCTCCTGAGCTGACAAGGATAGGGATGGGAGGGAATGGAAGTGGACTTGTAGCATAAATAAGTATAGGTAGGGCACAAATCATGTCAGCATTGAGTCATGAGAGGGATGACTAAAAGACACCCAGTTGCAAATCGAACTCCAATAAAAAAATTAAAAAAAAGAAGATACCCAGTTGTCATGGAGAAGAACAAAGAGAAAGGCAGGGTAATAATGATGCTTAAGTGCAAGAACATAGTAACTAGGAAAGCCATTGATATTGACTCAGGGAACATGGAGATCTTTGTTCTAGTTCTGATTCTATTGCTAATTCACTGTATGACATTGGAAAAATCACCTGCCTTGTTTCTAATTCTGTTATCTCTGCTATATGCATTGAGTGAGTAAAGTTATCCTGTTCTGTGGGATATATCCATATGGACTCAAGAACCAATATAGTTGATGGTTAAGAGTAAAGATTCTATAGTCAAATAGATCAGGGTTCAAATCAAAGACCTGCCCATTCACCAGCCACATAGCTAAGCCATGCTATTTAATCTCTGCCTAATTATCTTAACTGGAAAAAAGGGAATAAGAATAATACAAATAGAGGTATCTGGGTGGCTCAGTGGTTGAGCATCTGCCTTCAGATCAGGTTGTGATCCCAGAGTCTTGGGATCGAGTCCCATATCAGGCTCCTTGTGAGGAGCCTGCTTCTCCCTCTGCCTATGCCTCTGCCTCTCCGTGTGTCTCTCATGAATAAATAAATAAAATCTTAAAAAAAAGAATACAAACATCATATGGTTTTGTGAGGATTGAAAAAAATATATATATAAAGCTCTTAGTTTAATATCAGACACACAATAACTATTATTACTTGTAGCCACTACAGACTGGACTTTTCAGGTCTCATCCTCACCTGGAAGCTGCAGGAAAGATTAAGTATCACCATGTCATTTTGCTTATAGTGTGCCTAGACAAAATAACAAACCCATGAGCCTGATTGAAGGAAATGAGTTCTCAGAGCTATCATCAGATATGAAGAATAGCAGACAGCACATTTTCTATTGTGCTTATTGTTTCATATTAGTTGATATATATATGAAATATATAATATATTGTATATACATACTATTTATACACACACACACACACACACATACAAGTATCCACCACCTAGAAATCACACTGTTTGCAACCTTGTTCCTGTTCCCTTGTGGTCTCTGCCTTCAGGAATGCACACACACACACACACACACACACACACACACGTGCATTTAGAGGACTGAAAAAGCATAAAATATGAAGCAGTTATTCATGTCCCCTCCACTCCAACAGCAGTATCAGTATCACCTGGGAATCTTTTAGAAATGCAAATATTCAGGCCCTACTCCTGATCTTTAGAATCAGAAACTATGGGGGTAGTTTCCAGAAATCACTGTTTTAACAAGCCCTCTAGGGGATTCAGATGCACATTCAAGTTTGAGAAAACTTCTCAAGCAGAACTTTACAGTGAGTGCCTCTTGTAAGATAGGCAAGTCATCAAATCACAAGGGAAGAGAGCAAGAGAAGAAAGGAATAGATAAAAACTACAAGAACAATTAAAGAACAATGAACAAAATGGCAATAAATACACACCCATCAATAATTATTTTAAATATAAATGGATTAAATGTTCCAATCAAAAGACATAGGGTAGCTAAATGGATAAAAATATAAGATCCAACTATATGCCCTTTACTAGAGACTTACTTCAGATCTAAAGACTTATTTCAGATCTTAAGACAAACACAGACTAAAAGTAAAGGAATGGGATTAAAAGTAAAGGAATGGAAAAAGTTTTCATCCAAATATTTACAAGCATGATACCTTCTTGTTGGACCAATTCTGGTCCATTTATCATTATGTAATGTGCTTTGTCTCTTGCTACAACTTTTGTTTCATTTATTTTGTCTAAATATTGCTCCCCCAGCTCTCTTTGTTTATATTTTATATGTTTTTGTGAATCCTTAACTAATTATTGTAGATATTGTCAATTTTGCTATTTTTATCTTTTAACCTTCATACTACCTTTATAAGTGGTTGATTCCTTATATTTATATACATTTGCCTTTACCAGTGAGATATTTTCATATATATCTTTTACATTTAAATAAGTAGCTTTAATACTTACTCTAAAGTCAGCTGAGTGGTGATGAACTTCTTCAGCTTTTGCTTGTGTGGGAAACTTTATTTCTCCTTCAATTCTGAATGATAACCTTATCAGGTTATTATTGTTTGTAAGTCTGTTTTTTTTTTCTTTCCCTTTCAGCATTTTGAATATATTGTGCCACTCTCTTCTGGCCTACAAAGTTCTGCTGAAAAATCAGCTGATATAGGTATGCCTTTATACATAACTGATTACTTTTTTTCTCGTTGCTTTTATTTTTTATTTTTCATATTTTAATTATACTGTGGCTTGATGTAGATCTCTTTGGGTTCATGTTTGGGACTTCCTGTGCTTCAGATCTGGATGTCTCTTGCCTTCCCCAGGTTAGGAAAGTTTTCAGGTATTATTTCTTCAAGTAAATTTTCTGCCACTGTATTTCTCTCTTTACCTTCAGAAACCCCTATAATGAGAATGTTAGTATAGTTGATGTTGTCCCACACGTCCCCTAAAAAATTATTCTCATTTTTAAAAATTATTTTCTTTTTGCTGTTCAATTTGAGTGATTTCCACTTTCTTGTCTTCCAGATCACTGATCGATTCTTCTGTATCATCCAATTTGTTGTTTATTCCCCCTAGCTTATTTTGCATTTCTGTTATTGTATTCTTCAGCTCTGGTTGGTACTTTCCTATATTTTTTATGTCTTTGTTACCTCTTTTCTGTCCTATGTTTTCTATCTCTCTTGTATTCTTCCATTCTTCTCTTGAGTTCAGTAAACATCTTTATTACTTTGAATTCTTCATTGGGTAGATTTCTTATCTTCATTTTGCTTAATTCTTTTTCTGGGGACTTATCTTATTCTTTCCTTTAGAACATATTCTCTTGTCTCCTCATTTTGCTTAACTCTCTGTGTTTGTTTCTATGTATTAGGTATTTCAGCTACATATTCATGTCTTGAAGGAGTGGACTGTTGGAGCCTAGAAGCAAATTCTCCTTGGCCACCAGATCTAGGTGCTCCAGAGGTGTCCCTTGTATGGGCTGTATGCACCACCCAGTTGTGGTGGGGCTGTGACTACTGCAGGCACACCGGTGTGCCAGGGTTATCATCCTCTTATCTGTGAGGACCAGCAAAGGCACATGGGGTACAGAGTTCTCAGCAGGACAAACCTCTGTTTGTTAGCAGTCTAGAAGGAAGATTCGAAATGGATCCCACCAGTGTCTGGATCAGCAGAACAGAAAGAGACAGCAAAAATGGCTGCTGCCATGCCTCAGTTCCCAAGGACAGTCCTAGCTGCTTCCTGACTTACTAGCGGGTACTTTGAGATTAGTAAGTGGGTTTCCTTCAACAGTGGTCTCTGTGATCTTTGATCTTGTTTTTGTACTGTTCTCAGTTGGGTGAGTCTATGTGCTGGCCTTTTAAGAGCAGATTTTCTTTTCCTTACAGTTCTATAGTTTTCCTGGACCTACTCTCTGTTGGTTTTCAAAGTCAGGTTTCTGAGAGACTCATCACTCCCATGCAGGTTCTAAGGATTGGTGTGTCTGATGTGAAGCTTAAATCTTTTACCTCCTCAGGGAAAAATCCATACCTTTGAGATCCCTCTATACCATAGAATGCCATGTCTGAGGTGTGGGGTTTTTTTTCTTTAACAAGATTATATCTTTCCCTCCTCTACCTGTCTCATTACTGTCCCTTGGTGTGGCAGCTCTGCTCATCTAGTTGCTAGGTCTTCTTCAGAGGGATCATTTCATATGTAGGTGTAGATTTGCTGTGCCCATGGGAGAAGGTAAGCTCAGGATCTTCATATGTTACCATCTTGAACCCTCTCCTCCTACTTCTTCCACTCTTGACATGTCCTTCTATGTAGACAGAATTTTAATATGTATGTTATTCCTAGATATTTCTACTCGTTTACTGGCTGCACCAAGAGAAAATGGAGTGACTTCCATGATAGGTAATTTTGGGAAAAGATATTATGCCTGCTCCTCTCAGCTGCTCCTTTTTTTCTCTTCTGAATGCATTGCCCACAGGAAGCAGGTATTCATTCTCCCCTACTCTTGCATACTGTAAGTCTGACCATAAGATTTAGTTAGGAAGCCCATGGGCTCTTAGGCTAAGATATGTCTTCTACTCCAATCTTAACAATTTTGTGAGATTTTTTACTTCCATCTACCTTAGTTTTTGTCTTCTCACTCTTCAGAATCCATGCTGGAAAGAGGGGTCCTATTTATTAGTCTCTTTTGAAGACTCCAAAGGCAAAATATGTCAAAACAAACAAACAAAACAAAACAAAACAGATTTGCCCTTTCCCCAGATATTCTGAGTCTAGGAACTCATGTTAAGAAAACAATCAATAATGCGGTCAGATTTTGATTAACAATGTCCATCACTATTTAAAAATATAAATATTATTTTTAAATTAAATATCCAATAAGTGAAGATTATGCTATTGTCAATTTGGTAAAATGGGATACAACTCTGCCAAATCATTTTTTCAGAGAAAATTGATGGCATTAGAAAATTCTTAGGCAACAGTGCTTAGTGAAAGAAGGCATGACTCAAATACTGTAAATACATACACAGACCCCCACACACACTTAGGTTAAAAAGACATCTTAAGTGTAAATGTTAATCTTTAAGGAAAAAAATAGCTTTGTTTGCCTTTCCCAATAGGGAAATTTTAGAAGAGATGAGTGGTGTGGCCATGTGGACAGTATCTCAATTTAAGTGATGGGAAAATGGCTCTATATTGAGGCAAGGGAGTCAGGAATGGTTGAATTAATCTCCCAATTCTACTACCTACCTACTGTGCTTTCTGTGTCCTTTCTTCTGCTTCAGCATCCACATCTATAAAGAGAAGGATCTGGAATTAGTGACCTTTAAGACCTCTTCTCACTCCAACGTGTTAGGATTCCATTATCTCAACACTACAAATTTTATGCTGAGTTGCTGAGTTATTCTAACCAATTAAGCTAGAAGGCTGACAATCTTCAATGAATAGAAGCTCTGTTGATTTATTTAGTTAAGTCACCATAACACTTAAACATATTTAATGATACAGTAATACTTCTAAACATTTTCCAAGTTAACTAGGATGATCTACAGAAATCATCTATACTGCCATACTTGTAATTTGCTTGTTTTGTTGCCCTCATCTTTTTTTTTTTTTTTTTTTTGTCTTCCTTTGAAAATGGAGAAAGGAAAATATGTTGGTCTTTAAAAAAAAATGTCATTTAAAAGCCTCAATGACTTTAAAAAAAAAAAAAAAGAAGCCTCACCATTTTTTTTTTCTGCAGATACAAAGGCACTTAAAAAAACATGGGGATAAAAGCACATAAAGAAAGAAAATTGGTATCATTTAATATTTGTTTTTAAAACAGGGGGAAATAATTACTCCTATTCACTTGCTCATTGAAATGCCATCATCCTTAATTTTTTATTGTTCCATCTTCTGACATAACTCAGGAAAATGATTTAGGTTTGTAGTTTTTTTTTTTCCCCTCTTTCTCTGCCAGTTAATTTCAAAAGCTCTAGTTGTTTCAGAAGGATAATGATTCACCTTAGATTTGGTACTTGCTGGATCCTTTCTCCCTGAGATTAGACATTAGTCTAATGATAAACTCAACCTATATCTTCCAGATAAAAGAGGGACCTTAATATCACAGAAATAGGGCAGCCTGGGTGGCTCAGCAGTTTAACGCTACCTTTCAGCCCAGGGTGTGATCCTGGAGATCCAGGATCAAGTCCCATGTCAGGCTCCCTGTATGGAGCCTGCTTCTCCCTCTGCCTGTGTCTCTGCCTCTCTCTATCTCTCTACAGAGAGATATCTCTCATGAATGAATAAATAAAATCTTAAAAAAAAAAACAAATGAGCATGACTCTGTTTTTCTAGAAGTGAAGTCCCCTATTTCACCATGTTTTAATTAAGCAATAAGTTAGATGTCAAGAGCAATTACAGCCTTGAAGGTCAAGGCTTGCTTAATTAAAAAATAAAAAGAGCCTCTCCTTGTTCAACTATTATGAAAGCACTAGAGACCTTTCACATCCACCTGGGGAGTGAAAGGAAATGAAGTCATGGCCAAATGGGCTAATACTTTGCCTTGGAATTCAGACTAATGTTCCCCCTGCTGGGTTCCATTGGCCTCTACAAAGCCTATAAATTTGATACATAAATTGAATTATGGCATTATGACCCAAATCAGCAAATAGGTAATGTTCTAAAAGTGCTATTGAGTGGCAGATAATTTTAGCACTTATTCGGTTTTAGCAGGTGGGGAAGCAAATGTTCCAAATATTAGATCTTCAGTGGATCCTTTTTCCTCAGTATATTTTCATTTCTTTTGGTGCAAAACACAACTATTAGAAGCCTCTTTGGCATTTGATACAATGTAGACTCTATGGTCCTACCCCAAATCAATGAATGAGAATCACTGGGAATTCCCCCCTGGAATATAAAATAAAAATATATTTTATTTATATTTATTTATATTTATTTATATTTTATTAGGTCCCCTAGATAATTATTATGCACACTAAAATTTGAGAAACTACAAACCTAGTCTTTTCCTAATTTTATCAGAGAGAAACTAGGATTCGGAGAAATGCATCAACTCTGCTAACCACTTTAAAGTCAGAATTACAACCCATGTCTTCTCATTTCAGTTTTAGATTCTTTTCCTTCAACCAACCAGACTACCTAGGTAAACCCATACGACCAGGCTTTCCTACATTTAAGTTAATAGAAATGCTTTGAGGAGCACACTTGCCCCAAAGGATTCTTCATTGTGTTTGTCACAATGACAAAAAATATTACTATATTCAGTTTAAAAGGTCTTAGCCATTTTATATCATAATCCTGAGAGTCATTCTTTCCAACTCATTCTTATTTCTTTTGTTTCTTGTTGCAATTACATTTCTATCAATAACATTTGATGATGCCTTGGATTTTAGCCAATCTGAGACATTTTTGAATTTAGAGGGTATTCTCTAGACATGCTTACAATGTACGTTTTTGTAATTCAATCCCTACTTTCTGAATAATATAAGCAGCAAGATGTAATGGATCTTATAATATAAATTCCTGTAACATAGAACTGCAGAAAGAGTATAGGCTTAAGAGTCAGAATATCTGGTTTCTAATCCTTTCTCAGTAACAAATTCAGTTCAGGCAGGTCATTTCCCTTCTAAGCCTCTATTTCCTCATTTGTGAAAAGAAGAAACATTTCTGTAAAATAGGACCTTTTCAGTTCTTTCATTCTGTGGAAGAAAGCAGGAAACCTAGGAACCTGTGCTGTCATTAGCTCACATTGTTCTTGAGGAGTGTGAACAATCAGGAGATGCAAATATCTCTAATTATATCAAGATGCCAAAGAAACAACTGTCAATATATTTTATTATTTCTCTAGTGAGGAGCTCCAAGAACTGCTGAGTTCCCTGTGGTTAAAGGGGAAGAAATGAATGAGCTCCTGCGGAAGGTGTTGATGAGGTCCCAGCATTTGTGTGGGAGGGCAGAACAGAAAAAAAATATCTCTAGAGGATTTAGTCCACCTATGCTTTTGCTACAAAGGCTAAGGAGGCTAGGAAGGAATAGTCTTCTCAAAGAAGCTGAGTAGCAAATTGATTTGAAGTGCAGGAAGTTCAGCTTCAAACAAGCTGCAGCTAAACAATTCAAGCTAATTAAAGCATTCTCAAATGAATCAGGAAGAAATGCATGTGTGAGTTTGGTTTCTCTTCAATACTTTCACTGTTTTTTTTTTTTAAAAAAAAGCTAATAGAAATGTGCCCAGAGCATCTAATTACCAACAAGACCTTCTGAAATGTCAAGAAAATGTGTATACCTGCAGATAAGAAAACTGGGCTTGAATTTTACCTGTCATCTCTTAGTTGTGTGCTTATACCTAAGCAGTATGTAAGCTGCTGGAAGCTTCTAGGGCTTCCTTTCTTTCCCATAGACTGAGATTAATAATGCCTTCCCTACCTCTCTCAAGTGGTGGCAAAGAGACAAAAGTAAGAGATGGTACAATATAGTCATATTAAACTTTTTTATTCAAATGTAAGGATAAATAAGATGGCATTACTGAGATAAACCTAACATGGTCGTGATTGTATTATTTCTGTATATAACATATATAGAAATATATATACTTATATATTGGTTTCCTTTGTTAATAGTATTTAATTTAGAGTTTTTATATGTATGTTCTTCAGTGAGATTGATGTACAACTTTTATTCTTCATAAATTCCTTGCTTGCCTAAAAAAATATGTCAAGGTGTATATCCTTTTTCCTATTCATTGAAAGATTTTATGTAAGATTAAAGTTACTTTTCTCCTAGAATGTTTGGGAAAATTCTTCAGTAAAGCCATTTGGCCTTGGAGTTTACTTGCAAAAAGATTTTTAATTAAATATTTTATTACTTTAACTTATATAAGATTATTCAGTTTTCTTTTTCTCTTCTGGGTCAATTTTGAAATATTTTTCTATTTTTAATTTCTTTTAAGATTTTATTTATTCATGAGAGACAGACAGAGAGAGAGAGAGAGAGAGAGAGAGAGAGACAGGCAGAGGGAGAAGCAGACTCCTCAAAGGGAGCCCTATGTGGGACTTGATCCATAGACCTGGGATCATGCCCTGAGCTGAAGGCAGATGCTCAACCCCTGAGCCCCTGGGTGTACCTTGAAAGATTTTTTTAAACTTAATGGTATAAAATGGTATGTCATAACTCATTACTCTTTTAATATTGACAGGGTTAAAAGTGATGTTATATCTTCATAATTATTAATTATTTGTCTCATTTCTTTTTGATCAGTCTCAGCAGTGGTTAATCAACTTAAGTGTTTCAAAGAAGCAGCGTTTGGCTTTGTTGGTTCTCTCTATTGCATATTTACAATCTTTTTAATTAATTTCTACTGTTATCCTGTTTCCTTTTCTTGTATTTGTTTTGCTATTCTTTTTTTCTAACTTCATTATGTAGATGTTTGGCTTATTCCTTTTTTAACTTTTTCTATATAAACTTACAACTATGAATTTCCCTCTAATCACTGTTTTAGCTGTATCTGTGATTTTTGGTGTGCATTAGTTTTCTTCTTAGTTAAAATATATTCCAGTATTCATTATGATATTTTTTTAACCAAAACTTACTTAAGGTATATTTCTTAATATTCAAATATATGAGTTATTATTAGAATAATTGTACTGGGCTCACAGAAAATGCTCTATATGATTTCAAACATTTGGAATTTATTCAAACTTGCTTTATACCTCAATATATGATGCATTTTTATAAATATTCTACATGTGCTTGAAAAATAATATATGTTCTGTGCTTATTTGACTTAATGTTTTATTTATATCCCCTAGGTCAGCTTAAGTTTCCGTGCAATGTATTTTCTTTTCCTTTTATTTTTAACCTTTCTATACCTTTATGTGTAGAATGTGTCTATTCAGCTTTATTTTTTTATTTTTTATTTTTTAAAAATATTTTTATTTATTTATTCATGAAAGACACACACAGAGAGAGAGACAGAGAGGCAGAGACACAGGCAGAGGGAGAAGCAGGCTCATGCAGGGAACATGACATGGAACTCGATTCCAGGACTCCAGGATCACGCCCTGGGCCAAAGGCAGCTTCTAAACCACTGAGCCACCCAGGGATCCCCTCTATCCAGCTTTAGAAGAAATCCCAAATGAGTTTTTGCTTTATTTTGTTTGTTTATTCAATCATATATATATATATATTTACTTTTAAATGGAACATTTAGTTCCATTAAATTCAGTGTATATTTCTACATGTTTTACATTTTTATTACTTGTTCTGTTTCTTTTACTTTTCTCTTTTGCTTTGTTTTGGATTTCTTAAGGATATTTTTTAATGTTTCATTTTTACTCTATTAGCTTGAAATTTACACACATTTTCTATTCTTTGTGTGATTACCATAAGAAATTACCCTTGCTTTTTATTCTTCTGGTCTTTGAACAAAAAGAACTTAGCACTAACTTAGTTTCATTTATCTCCTTCATTACTGATATGACACGGCTGTTGGATACTTTGTCTCTATATTTTTATAGATATGAGTTATTATCATTGTTTATGCAGTCAATATTCATATTAAATTTACCTACAGTTCCACAAACTTTCACCCCAAACCCTCGTGTTTCAGAATTCCAATTATTTTCGATTTTGACAGGTAATGTGCTACATAAACCTTGTATTACTTATCATCTCCAGTGGGATCTCATCCATACTTCATAATTGTGCACATTAATATCTTTGCAGATAACTGTTAACTATTTAAGTGGAATAAAGACTATAAAGAGCTTCAAGTCATTTTAGGTCAGGTTTATCACTAGATTACGGGCAGATCAGGCCTTGCTGATTTCAGAGATTTCTGGATTGGGAATTATAAATGAGAGATTGGAGACAGACCTTATGCAGTGTCTGTTTTCAGGAGTTCAGTAAATGCCATTGCTGACCTGAATTGTCAACAATGAGATTTTTATATAACAGTTTTGGCCAGATGGTGTGATTTTGGGGTACTGTGACTTTAATATCACAAATCTACATGTCTAGCTGACAGACATTCCTGCACCCAATATATTTATGTTGGAAAAATTAGAACAATGAGATTGTGGAGTTGGTTAACATCACAAACAGTAGGTTCAGAATAGGAAGGGTATCTGAACTCAAAGTCTCAGGTTTCATGTACTCTTACTTTAAACATATTTTGGCTCCTAGAGAGAAAGGAAATCATCGTAGCTGGATAAAGCCAAGATATTCACACCAAACAATGAAGGGCAAATGGCAGTCAAGGAGCAAAAGTAAAGCTTCCTCACAGATGAGTGATATGGATGGAGATCTTGAAAAGACCATTTGAGAGGGGGGAATCAACGTCTACCTCTCCTAAATGGAGATGTAAATAATCTGTTTCAGCTGGAAGGTTTCACAGCCTCATAGATTTTATGCAGAAATAAATTATTTTCAACATGGACCCAACATTTATTACACTAATTATATCATTATTCACATCCCTCTCCTAGAATGATCCAACATGCGTGCATTTTAAAATATGGATTTACAGAACTTCTTCTAATAAATCTCTCTTTTTAAGAAACCATTCATATATCAGTGAGAAAGGCCTTATTCTCTTTGTGATTTCAAGTTCCCAAGCACCAAAAAGAAAGGGGCTAAAGAGTTAAATCTGTCCTTGATAAACCACTTCCACTCACAACACCAAACAATCCCAGACGTTAAAAGTGAATACAGTTTTTAAGACGATTTCAAAGAGACTTAGATAAATTGTTTGCTGCCTTATATAGGAGTTCATTAACTGTATAGTGAATTACTTAAGCTACTAGGAGCCATTAGAAGCAGAAAGACTGAAAAATGAGTCAGTCAATGCTGAAGCAAAACATCAAAGAATAAAGTCACAAGGCTTTAACTGAAGCAGGGAAATGACTGCTTTCATACATTGTCGCTAGAAGAATGGATTGCTAGATCCTTTTAGAAAATTAATCTGGCAATATCAGTACAATTAAAAATATAACTTGACACAGCAATATCACTTTTGGGAAATCTATCCTATAAAAACAAAACAGCCACTATGCGAGGATATGTATACGTACATAGTGTTTATTCTTTCAATATTTATTGAGTACCTACTGTCTGCCAACCATGAAAGACAGACAAGTGCCATGGTCTTACAAAGCTTACATTCTAAGGGACAGAGATAGATGACAAATGGAAAATAGATAGAAAAATCTCAGGCATACATATCAATGTTATGTAGAGACTCTAAATGGAGCAATGTGTTTACTTGTCACTTTAAAATGGTTGAAAGGGCCCTCTGAGGAGACGACATTTAAGCTGGGAAATGGCCAACAAGAATCTGACCTTGGAAAAATAGCAGTGATGTTTATACTTGCAAAAGTGTGATAACAATTTGAATTTCAGCAACAAAGGAATGGTTAGATGAATTACATTATGACGTGTTACAGAGCTATTAAAATAACGTCCAATTGGCATCTCAAACTTAACCATGCCTTAAAACTTAACTTTTGGCCTCTCTCTCTTGAAAATACCTGTTCATTTGGCAATCTGTCTCATCTGAATTTACGGCAACTCTTCTTCCAGTCTTTAGCATAAAAGCCTTGATATCATCCTTGGCTCTATATTTTGGCTAATACCCCATATCTTGTCCCTCAGCAAATCAACCTTGAAAATATATCCAGAATCCCATCTCTTCATGCACAACCACTTCCTCCATCTTGTGCCATCATTGTTGTCCTAGGTTATTGCAATGGCCTTCCAACTGGGCTCCCTGCTTGTATTTCACTCTATTCTTAGCATGGCATCCAAAGTGATCCTGTTAAATGTAAATCACGGTGTTATTCTCTGGATCAAAACCAGTTTCTGTGAGAATAAAACCTTTAAGGCCCTATAGGAACTGACCTCTATCATCACCACCTTCTGCTCTGTCCCTCAGTCACTTTAGTCCAGCAGAGGGCGGGGGCCAGGTGGGGGGAGCAGCTATTCTATTCCTGGAAGGTACAAGGACACTCTTCCCCCAGGAATTTGTATTTAATCATTCTTTGGCCCCCAATATAACTAATTGTTCAATTAAAGTTCTGACTGATTACAGTGAGTAAAACAACCCCTTACAATTTCTAATCTTTTTTTCCTACTTTACTTTTTTATACTTTTATTATATATGTGCCACTAACAATACCATGGACTTTATCCAGCTATATTGTGCATTATCTCTATCATTAGAATATAAGCTCCATGAAGGTCAGGATTTTGTTTTGTTCACTCTGTAACCTCAATGCTTAGACCAGTGCTTGATGCATGACAAATACTCCATAAGCATTTGTCCAATCCACAAAAAAAATTTTTTAAGTAAATTGACATGCGTGTATGCATTTATAAGTATATAAAATGGTGTAGGAGAATACAAACCAGACAGTTCACATTGATTCCCTGAAAGAAGTAGAAGTAGAAGCAATGAGGCAGTTTATTAAGTTTTTTTCCTTAAGCATTTCTGAATTGACTTCTTATTAGAGGTTACATTTGTGAATTTTTTTGAAAACATAATTTAATTTTACATAAAGCATATTGATGTTACCAAGAAAATGTACTTAAAACCTTCAAATCCAAAGATTAATCCATGTCTCCCCTTCATCACTAGTATTATTATTTTAATGGGAAACATAAATATTCAGTCATGGTAGCTGTTTACAGAATAAAAGATCCGAGAATTTCTGTGGATTCCAAGCTTCCCAACAATAGAAGCCATTGTAGGCTTCCTCACTAAAAGCATAATCCCTGCATCATGACCAAGAATAACCTAAATGAACTTTGAGCAAATCAATCCTAGTCCAGAGAGGTGTGGGTTTTTTTTTTTTAATATTCTGATTACTTCTGGCATTAGAGAATAGTTTAAAAAGGCTGAAAACCAACAAGTGCAATGACTACTCAATCTTGTTTTTCAAATGAAGCAGTTTGCCAAAATATAACAAAACACAGCTAAAAGAAATGTGGAGATGAACAACAGCCTCTGTGACCTCCCCAGGTAGCTTCTGAGATAGCTGAATGGAAGTTTTAAGGGTCCTTGCACTGAGAGTATTTACGAACTCTGATGTGGCAGGGTGAAGAGCAGAGCAGTCTGTTAACTTCCAAATAAAGTTGAAGGAATGTTTGAAAGAAATGAGACAAGTTAACTGTCTTCAATTATTTTAAGAAGTAATTTGATTTTTCTGTGAAGCTCTAGAGAACGTCAATAAGATTGGTGAAGAGAAGGTTTAAGAAGAGAACTTGTTTGATACTAGGAAGAATAAACTGTCTGGAAATTATAGTTGGTCTACAGTGAAATGAACTACGTGTGATAGCAAACCTCCTGTCACTAGAGGAATTCATGTGGAGAGAAAACCTGGGTAAACAACCAAGTGTGATATATGGCATTACTTACCAAGTGGGAGATTTGTTCATTAAAATTCCTACTAATTCCCAGCTCCTAGGAGTTCATATATTAGGACTTTTGGTTAAGTGACAGAAAATTTCCTTTTGCTTAAAGCTTGCACAACTGAAATGCCAAATTAGACCCTAGCTTCAGATGTGACTCAATTCAAGGGTCTAAGGTTTTGTATCTCTTCTCTCTTTTCCCTGAATCTATTTTTGTTTTCCTTTTTGGTTTAATTTTCATGCAGAATCATTTCACATACCAACAAAGGCTCTCAGCAATCCCAGGCTTATACTATCCTTATATCTAGAAACCTTCAAGAGAGGAAAGATCTTCTCAATGGCTCATGCACAAGTTTAGGGAAAAACTCTGACTGCCACACCTTTGGTCACATGCTTATCCCTGAAACAATCTTAGTATCCAAGCAGGTGAGACACACTGATTGGCCAGCCTGGGTCATTAGCCTGCTGAGGAGTAAGAATTTCCACTCCCCTTCAAAGTCCTCCTAACTAGACTCAGAATCAAATTAACATAAGACAGATTATCAGGAGAAAATCAAATTTAATTTTGTACCTATGGGGAATCCACATAGACATGAAATTCCAAAGACAGCCAGGCAAAATAAGGTATATATGGCATCTAGAGCTATGGAGAAGGGGGTAGGAACCTAGGACTTCAAATGAAAAGAATGCAATTCACAGGAGGATACCGAAGAGTAAATATTTGGTAAAAAAAAAAAAAAAAATGTTCCCTGAGACACTCAGAAACAATGGGACAAAGAGGATTTTGATCAAACAGGTCTTGCTAGGTTTCTCCACGTCTACCGTACCTAGTTCATACCATAACCTAGTTATCTATGGTAATAGCGCTCTTCCTAGAGCAGGTCTTCTATCTAAATATTTTCTAGGCAGTTGAGGGGAAAGGTAAAGAGCTTTTCCTGAATCTGCTGAGTTTTGATTGCTCTTTTTTAAGATTTATTTATTTTATTTTTTAATAGATTTTATTTATTTATTTGAGAGAGCACAAGTAGGGAGAGTGGCAGAGGGAAAGGGAAAAGCAGGCTCCCCCAATGAGCAGAGAGTCTGATGTGCAGCTCAATCCTAGGACCCTGGGATCATAACGCGAATCAAAGGTAGACGCTTAACCGACTGAGTCACCCAAATGCCCCAAGATTTATTTATTTTAGAGAGACAGAGAGAGAAAGTGAGAGAGAAGAAGTGGGGGGGGGAGGGGCAAAGGGAAAGAATCTTCAAGCAGACTTCCCACTGAGCACCCCAGTCCCAGGACCCATGAGATGATGACCTGAACAGAAACCAAGAGTCAGAATGCTTAACAGACTGAGCCACTCAGGCACCCCAAGTTGCTTTTTAAATCTAAAATAATCTTTGTGCCAAAGTGGTCCATCTTAGGGTGGCCTGCCCTTGATCTCTATGAGCCTCTCCCTGACACAGGCAAAGCAGGACCATGTAAATGACAATTCTGCCAGGTGGGAGTGAACTATTTCCCTAAAGGAAAAATTTGCTCAGCAGAAAAATAACAGATGTCTATTATATTCTGAGAAAAGCACATAAAACCAAAAGATTCAATCCTTACATACATTAACCATTTGGGTGAATTCAAAAGGAGAGACAAAGGTTAATAGTCATGCCTTTGCAGATTACAACCAGGAAGGCATTGAGTCCCTTCACATGTGTTGGCTTACATAGAGCTTTCCAGAATTAACAAAGAAAATCATGCTGTTTTCACCATTGCATTGCAATGGGCTGGTACTAGGATAAGGAGATGTGTGCTGTCACCAAATATGTTTCTATAACAGATGGGAATTGCTTTTTCTTGAAATAGCTACTGATGTAGGGATGTTAAGATTAGCTAGGGCAATGGCTTTCCATTTGTAGGAATTTGTATTATGATAATCAACCAACCAGAAGGAACTGTTAGTCATCCTTTCCCTGTTTAGAGGCAGAGCTTTGCAAATGCAAGAGAACAATATACATGTAGGATATACGTATGTGTATCTGTGTGTATATTTCTCCTCTTCTATATATATGTAGACATTTATAGACTATACACAAAATAAGTCCACGTATTTCTGACAAAAGGCAGAATAGCATAATGTGTACGAGCAAGGTTTGGGAGCCATTCTGCCCAATTTCAGATCCTGATTCCATGACTTACTAGCTTGGGAAACTTAGGCAAAATATTGAATCTTTCCACATTTCACTTTTCCTCATCTATTACTGATAATAGCAGCAATCCCAAAGAATGAAAAAATTAAATGAGTAGACAATGGAAAAGCATTTAAAAGACTGACTGGAGCATCATGAGTACCCAATAAAGTTTGTAATCATCATTATTACTGTCACCAACCTTTTGTGCGGTATTTTGCAAATGGTTTACAATCTTAGGACCTCAGTTCCACTCCTTAACAGCCATATGGGGATTCCCACAAAGGTCTAGCATGCTATGTTACACTCTATACAGGGCATTTTTAATCTTGTGATTTTACTTACAAATAATGTCAAACAGTAGCCAAAACAATATTTCTGGTTTTCAGAACCAAGAAAAATCCAAATAAGATAAGGTAACAAAGAGATTGATCAACTAGTGGATCATTTATGTTAAAAATCCCACATATTCAATAGTTTGGAACCAGAGCAATTCTGTAAATATGAATTTTTTTAAAAGAGGGAAAGGGGTAAAATCAGAAATTAGGCATTTGATTTCTTGAATTATGCACTTATTAAATAGTGCTTGTGACATGAATGATATAAACATTCAAAGAGGGGGATAGGAAAAAATTGAAAAGCAATTTTGTAAAACTGCTTATTAAGGTAAATTCATCATCACTCACTAATAGTTAATATGAATGTCTGAAAGTAGGCACAAACTTATTCTGGGCCCAATGACTTTATAGAGAAATAATTTAAAAATGGAAGATGACAGTTTCCAGAAGTTGAATTTCTCTGTATGTCGCCAAGTTCACTCCTAACTTTCCTCCCGTAAAGATGTTTTGCTGGATATGAATGGAAACTTTCCGTTTTGGAATCCCCCATCTGTCACTGTATAAATTGAATTCAGAGAAAGTAATTTGGTTCCTGCAGATAGGATTTTGGTAGCACAGGTAGGCTGGGCAGTAGAACAAGGCAATTCTCAGAAACTGAGACCCAGCTTTAGGAAACTAGCCCTTTAAGGGAAGACAGGGGAGAGAAACCTAGCAAATACTTTAACTCAAAACCAAGTTATCCTCAAATAAAATAATGCACCTCATGGATTCCCAAGAAGTGTCAGTTACTCTTCAGTGGTTGCTGATGCTTTTAAGATGTTATGATGTCACATAATAGAGTGTAACAGCTATGGTCGAGAAAGGAGGACTAGGTAGGAAAAAGAAAAATAGCTAATGATGAATACATACAATGCAGAATAGCTTCACCTGCTGACAGCCTGAGCAAACGATAGAAATTTATTCCGATGAGATTTCTTGCCTGCATCTGGATTTAGAACTGCAGGGAAGATAAAGCTGAAAAGAATTTTAGAGGACATCTTGTTCAATCCTTCATCTCTTGCGTGAGTCCCCATTACGATCTTCCTCAAAAGTAGACTTTTATCTTGACTAGAATACACCTAGTCAATGGTATTTTCCAGAAAAAAAATCCACTAAACATTATGCAGTGTGGACACTGAGAAAGTTCTTTTTTAAACTGAATATTAAATTGATCTCCTGGGAATTTCCATGCATTGATCTTAGATCGATTTCTTTAGACTTTCTCCATAATTACTAAAATACATTTATTCAATAATTCTACAAGTATTGGTTGAGCCTCTCTGTCACATGTGAGACACTCCTTTAAAACCTGAATAGAGGGGCAGTCCCGGTGGCCCAGCGGTTTAATGTTGCCTTCAGCCCGGGGTGTGATCCTGGAGACCCAGGATTGAGTCCCATGTTGGGCTCCCTGCATGGAGCTTGCTTCTCCCTCTGCCTGTGTCTCTGCCTCTCTCTCTCTCTCTCTCTCTCTCTCTGTCTCTTTCTGTGTATGTCTCTGTGTCATGAATAAATAAATAAAATCTTAAAAAAAAACCCGAATAGAGGATAAAACATTAAAAAATAGTTCTTACCCACAAGTTGCTTACAGGGACAAAAGAAAAGGATGCAATTAGTTTCAGCACAGATCAGTTTTAGGATACAAGGTACAAGGAGATGTGAGCAAGATTTCATCATTTCAGTGGAGAGAGGAATCACTTCTCTGTAGGGTCTACAGAGAAGGGTTCTTGGAGACAAAAGAGTGGGGAAGTGATATCACAGGGGCTCATAATAGCATGAGCTAGGGCAAACATGAGAAGTTTTAGGGTTTGATGCCTCCTGATGTCTGTGTTGTACATTAAGAAGGAGATCCCTGAAAATGTCCTGTCACTGCATATGTGTGGTGTTTGGCATTTGGACATGTGATAAGTTGTCCTATTATAAACCTGAACTGGATGGACTTTTTAACTTGGCCACCTCCCTGCATGTGAGGAGCAAGAGATACCCAAAAAAATGAAAACAAAAACAAACGATGAGTCTTTTCATTCTCTACAGGTATACAGTGTGTGTGTGGTATGTGAGGGCCTCTCACTTTGTCAGTCACCTCTGGATGAACTGTAATGTCTCCTGGAGGAGAACCAAGTGGGAGAGCCTCAGATGGAAAGAGCAAGGGATGTTTTATTCTTGACTAATACGGAGACTATTTGACCCAAGACCTGTTCCAGGTGGCAGAAACATAATGGTGCCCACTTCAGGGGTATTAGGCAAGGGTCTGGCAGGGGGGCAGGTTTGCTTTGGATTCCACCAAGAACCAGGCTTCAGAGGACTAGAAGCTTGTGTTTTGAACATGACAACTGTTATGTCTTTTGTATTTTCTATAATTATTGCCTTTTTGTTCTCTGAGTATTAAAGTTCTTTTTGAAAATGTCAGCCTGTCTCAACTGAGCAAAGGAAAACATGAAAAGTTGTTTTGATTCATGCTTTTGCAGTTTTTAAGTAGGGATGGGCTCCCTGGGGCCAGATGTAGAGGAGGCCACAATTCTCTAATGGAGAAGAAGACCCAGAGGAAAGAGAAATTTAGGAGAAAAAAGCTGGTAGGGCCCTTAACCAGCCATCCGTCTTTACAAAGACACGGTTCTGGGCTTTTTTTCTTATTCTTATATTATGAGAGATTATTTTATGTTTTTTAAAATGTTTTCAAAATTCAACTTTATATTGAGGAAAAATCCTTTGCATTGTAGAAAAGAATAGAAAATGCAGGCAAGCATGAAGCAGAAAATCAAAATGATCCAGAATTCTATCATCAGAACATTGGTAATGTTCTGGTGTTTCCTTCTACATTTCTTTAATTTATAAATATATATACATTTTTGGCACATAAATGGATTTAGGATTTTGATTTTTTTACATGTATTATGTTATAACCCTTTTCCTGCTGTTTATAAATTGTACTTCCATGGCAGCATTTTTAGTGGTGGCACAGCATTCCACAATGCATGTAAACTACACCTCAATTGTTAGGCATTTGACTTGGTTCTATTTTATACGTTTAATCTGACATTACAATAACTATATTTTATTTTCGTCTGAAAAGAAGGGAGGGGTGGGAGGAAGGTATTTTTATCACCTAATCCTTTTCTATTCATTTAAATTTTTTACTGCAGCTTCTGAATCTATTCCAAGCATACCTTAGGGCATGAGTGGGCAAACTTTTTTTTATAAAGGACCACATAGCAAATATTTTTGCTTTTGTGAGCCATATGGTCTCTGTTGCAACTTCTCCCCTCTGCTGTTGTAACACAACACAAAAGTAACCATAGATAAAACATGTAAAAATGAATGGGTTTAATGGTGTTTCAATAAATCTTTATTTATACAACCTGGCACTGGGCTGGATTTGGTTTGTGAGCCATGCTCTGCTGACCTCTGCCTTAATGTTCAAAATCTTAGGGCTAAGCCTTATATCATCTGTCCTACCATATTACGGGCTTAATATATACCAATGTTCTTCTAGGCTTGGGGAAATACAAAGGTGAAGTTCACACAGATTTCATCCTTGTGGAACTTAATATACTGTAACTTTGATCTAAGATCAAAATTTGAAAAGGAATGTTACAATCAGGTGTCTGGGACACATTTAGGATTATATCCATTGCTAAGATAAGAGAAACATGGTGGTCATGTGCTGTAACACTTCCTGTTACCTCAGTTGCACAAACCATACCTGGGAACCCTAAAAAGCAAAAAACAGAGTAAATGAGCAGAATACAGAAGTCGTAAAACGCTAGCATGTTTCTGACAACACACTAACTGTGTGACTTTAAAGAATATCCTTAACTTCTCTATGCCTGTAAAATAAGGATAATAATGGGGCTGTGAAGATTGAGGTCACATGTGTGAGGTGTTTTGTCCAGTAAATGGAATAAGTGTGTAATAAATGACATCTATTTTTGAGAGAGAGAGAAAAAAGCCATCTTTGAGCCCTTTTCTAGAGAGTTGCCTATAAAATTAGGAAATATTCTTCATTGATTTGTTCATTAAACATTTTTATTACAATACATAGAAAGAACATACATGTCTAGTTCAAGTGACAACAAAGGAAAGAAAGAAAAATATAAAAATTAGGCACCAGAGTTGGAATATGGAGATCTGAAGTCATTTATAATAATGGCTTGCTTTACTCTTTACACATTTAAAGATATTTTGTACATACTGTGCCTGACCCAGGTTATGCACCTCCACAGACCTTGGTCTCTCCTGGCCTCCAGGGCTCTGCTCTTTGCTCTGTTTCAGGAGCAGGTGCAGTGGCAGCATGTCTCATTCCCATCGTCATGAAGCCCTGGCCACATCCAGCATTGCCTCATTGTGTACAACCTTCCTGGAGGTGGGAAACATGGGGCTCCTGTGCCAGGATTATTATATGTCCTCCAACCCTGACAAATGATTACTCTACTTCAGGAGCTGCCGGGGGGGCAGGTGACACAACTCAACAATATAGGGGAATTAATATCCTAAGGGGCAACTTTTTACCAGTGAAAAATAGGGGACCAATGGGGAGCCAGCAGACACACTGCTCTCTTCTTCCATCTTAGACTGCTATGAGTTTTAACCCCATGCCCAATAATGTGTTAACACCTAAGTATGTGTTAGCACATAAACTGTGACTCAGACTATTGCCCAGAGAGCCAGGCTGACACACATAGTATCTCATTTAATTATCATGACAATCTAAAGAGCAACCCTGTGACATGGATAATATTTCTCTTTTATAAACAAGGAAATGGAGTTCTGCTTCTGGAGGTGACATGGTTTGTACAAGCCAGTCACAACTAAATCTAGCCACTGGACTCACTGAATTTCCATGACACTGAGTTACTTTCAACCTCATGTGCTTCCAGTTAGGCTTTATAAGCCTTCAGAATAAAAAAGGAAGTCACTCATTTTCTTCTGTTATCCTCCTTCCAATTCTACAAGGGGCTCAGAACCTGAGTTTATTAGAAAAACTCAGTCTTGGGGCACCTGGGTGACTCAGTTGGTTAAGCATCTGCCTTCAGCTCAGGTCATGATCCCAGAGTCCTGGAATTGAGCCCCATGTCAGGCCCCCCTGCTTAGTGAGGAGCCTGCTTCTCCCTCTCCCCCTCCCCTGCTTATGCTCTCTCTCTCTCTCTGTCTCTCGCTCTCCCTCTTGCTCTCTCTCCTGCTCACTCTCTCTCTCAAATAAATAAATAAAATCTTTAAAAACATGCAAATAAATAAATATTTTTTTAAAAAAGGGGGAAAAAGAAAGAAAAATTCAAATATTCCACACGTTGTAGAGAAAAATTTTGGTTCAGTCTATCTCTTGTGTGTTTGCTTTACTATTCACATTAGCCACTTCCCTTCTGGCACCTCTGGTCACCAAATGTATGGGGAGGTTTCCTGAAGACAACAGGCAAGTCTCTTACACCGATGAGTGTCCTACAGTTTAATTCTGACACCATTACCTGGAATTAGTATCAGATCACAAGTTAAGAGCTCAGTCCCTAAGACTGCCCTCACCACAGACCCACACCCCTTCAGACATCAGTCACAAGGCCAGACTATCACCTGTGCTATCACCTGTGTTATCAACTTTGCTACAGTGACTCACAGAATTCAGGGAAATACATTTATGAGCTTATTAAAGGATTGATAAACGATATAGATGAACAGTCAGATGAAGAAATACATAGGGTACAGTCTAGAAAGTTTCCTAGCACAGAACTTCTGTCTCTGTGCAGTTGGGTTACACCATCTTCCAGGTGTGGAAGTGTTCACCAACCCTCTGAACCCTGTCCTTTTGGGGTTTTGCGAAGATTTCGTTACATAAGCATCGATTAAATCATTGACCATTGACAATGGAACTCCATCTTCAGCCCCTCTCCCCTCCCCAGAGGTATGTGGGGATGTGTGGGGTACAGGTCTGAAAGTTCTGACCCCATATATGATCACTTGATTGGTTCCCCTGACAATAACTTTCTAAAAGTTCCCCTAAATTTCTAAAAGTCACCTCATTAACATAATCAAGATACCTTTATCCAGGAAATCCCTAGCTATTAACCAGTAACTAGAAAAAGATCAAATGCACAATGGAAATATATATTCTGGTCATCTAAGTGACCAAATATGTATTTCTTATAAGTCACAATATTGCACTGGGGCTGCTCACTCAGAAACACTAAAAAAGGACTTGGTCTGTAAGCCCATGTGGTCCCATCTGATGTCAGCTGGCCTCTGGCCCAGAAACCTAACACATCCTTCCACAGATACCTCTTCATTGTCATCCAGAGGCTTACACCAAGCCTTTCCATGTGGGTCTGGTGGATAGCTGTGCACACTGTTTGAAGACTAGGGAGCAGTAAAAGAGTGCTGGGTTTTGTATGAACTCTAATACCTACCAGATGGGGGACCACTCAAGCCTCAGTTTCTTTTTCTATAAAATGAGGATAATGATGTGATTGACAGTGTCAGTGCCCCATCCAGCCCAGGGGCTCCCAGCTCTCCCAGACGGTTCCTGGACACTCCCATGGGTCCCGGCTTCTCTGCATGGCGGGGTCCCGTGGGCAGCAGCAAGCTAGGTACAAGGCACACTGAAGTGGCCAGAGTTAATGACTGGAGGGGTCTCAACCAATGAGGGACAGGAGTTAGTGGATGCACACCACAGCTTCTTTGTACCCTGTGTAGGTCAATCCTGAGATGTGTGCTACACAGTCTCTCAGAGAATCCCCAGCAAGACTGACCACCACTCACCCGCATGGAGTAACTTACATATTTTCAAATGCCCTGCTAGCCTCCCTTCCTTCCTTATCTCCCTTCCCCAACCCCTCACTGTGCTACCTGGGAAGTACTCACAAATATACCCATTTGCATCAAAACCTTTGCCTGAGGTCCAGTTTAGCAAGAACTCTATCTTGCCTATCTCAGAGAATAGTTAAAAATAATAAAAATGAAAGTCATCGAGTTCCTTTGCTAAACTCCAGGAGAATCAGGACTGTTTGGCTCACTACTGAATACTTACTACTCAGTACAGTAATCTGGCATGAAGCAGATTTTGAATGCATGTTTACTGAATTAATTGGTTGATTGATTAATCTGAACTCACCAGTTGGTGTTTCTGAAGAATTTACACTGACAAACGTAACATGCTCAATAGATTTCAGGGCTTCATTCCTTTTCTTCTATCCACCTTTTCACTTCTGGGTCTGTTTCTGGAGGTTTTGGAGTAGCTGAAAAGGACCAAGGGTCCCTGGGATGTTGCCTGCTGTATACCTCCCTTCCCATATCCCACAATCCCAACCTCTAAGAAATCTTTTAGACATTCATAACTACCTGTTACTTTTCTGCTTTGAGTTGCTCTGCTGTCTGTACCCACTTTATAATGTAATATAATCAATTAACAGTTACAGAAAAAAAAAACAGTTACATTTGGTGCCAATCAATGCCTTATGGGTTCTCCATGATTTTTCTTAAATGCATAATGGACTCCTGACTTTCCGCCCCCACCCCCCAATTTCTCCCAAAATGTGCAGTCAAGTAGGTGACTTCTTAGGGAAAGTAAGGGAAAAAAAGAATGAGACAAAGAACTTGTATCAAGTATTTGGAAGAAATGTGAAGTTTAATGCATTATTTCCTTAGACTTGGCTTTCTGGTAAAGTCTGAAAGTAGTCATAATATAGCTGGAGTAAGAGTTCCATGGTTTGCCAAAGGATGAGACTATCTTGCAGAGTTTATACCTGCATCTCCCGGTCTTAAGCAGTGCTTCCAAAAATAATAATAATAAACTAACCAATGAAACAAACAAAGCCCTTCCCAGAAAGCTGGAGTGCTTCTAGATTGTTGTGTCAGAAAGCATCTTCCATCTGAGAAATTCAGAGGAAGGAACCTTTGTATCTGGCCTTCTCAGTTTACAGATGAGTCACTTGAGACAGAGAGAGATTGCCACCTGTTCAAGACCATTTCAGCAGCAGAACAAAGGCCAGCTCCTCAATCTTCTGATTCGTCCTGATGCTTCTCCACCACATGCTACCTCCTTAGCTCTTGACAACAAGGCAAAAATAGTTATATGGGAAATATGTGTGTGGGTATGTATGTAAGTGAATGTTCATGGTTTATTTTTCAGGGTTTATGTCAATTTATGCCAGGTTTCCAAGGATATTATGTTCGTAAGAGATCAGCTGCACATTTTCCCTGAACTAAAAGCTTTCTTAATCATGTATGCCTCATCCTATTTTCCTTGTTTTACATTTTAGGAATCATGAATATATTGAATATAGAGCTTTTACTGGTTATGTCTTTTTCTGCGTCTGTTTTTCTTATTAATAAGTTGAGGAAATTGAACAAATGTAGTCACTAGCATCTCTTTTAAATGGAAAATTCTGTGATCCTATTGGCTTTGGCAGTAGTTACTTAGCAGCATGGGCTTTTCTTGTCCACCTTTGTTTCCTGGTGTCCAACAGATTTCACTATATCATTTCTCCTTAACCTAAGATATACAGGAAAGTCCATAGGTGCTTGTTAGGGGAAATGAAAGAATAATGAGAGAATGGAGGATTGAAAGAACCCACCTTCAGAAGTGGACTTCTTATACTGAAATTATTTGTTATTATAAACATTACTGACCTAGTCCAACAGAGAATCTCAATAATTTACACATATGAAATCTGGAATATTAAACCTACAAGTCTTAAGTTACTCATTATATTAATCTATACATTAATTCACTCATTTACAAATTTGTATTCCACATATTTCAGTTTCACTACCTTCCATTCACTCTTTCATTATTGATTTAATCAGTGTACTCAGTTAATGTTTATTGAGCACTATTTTTTCACCAAATAAGTTTACTTCTTAAATTTTTTACATTCTAATTAGACCAAAAGAAGAACAATGAAAACCTAAATTCACTTGAAAAGATAAATAAACCTGATTTCATGGTCTTTATATCAGTCCTTTATATATTAGTAAACCAACATGTATCAATCAAGCTACACTAATCAATGTCTATCATCATTGTTTATAATAAAACATTATAATTTATATAGGAATGATCTAACAAACACAGATATTCTGGGCCAGAACTAAGCATACATAAGACAATTTCAGGTCAAGTTTAGCAAAGGCTTTTTAATAGTGAGAAGCACTGAATGCTGAATGAACTCTTTCTAGAGATATTCAAGCTCAGACTAGGTGAACACCCACAAAGAGATCTAGATTAATTGTTCTGAGGAGTGTTAAAGCCAGTAATGGTTTTCAAAGGTAATAGAATAAGTTGATCCTTTCCTAAGAAAAATCTACACACACACACACACACACACACACGCACACACACAAAACAACTCTACCTATAATTTCAGAGCCCATCCATTCCCTGAATTTTATTCATCAACTTTAGATTAAACTCACCTGCTCTGGAAAGATTCCAGCATTTGATAAGAAGTTGGAATAGTTGACCTTTGAGGTCCTCAGAGCTCTGAGAGTTCATGTTTCACTATGCCATACATCTTCTATCTAAAATAAGCTCCCTTATTTTCTTCACCCCCATACTAATGCTTTTAAAATTGAGATGAGCTTACTAATCAATATGTACATTTAATGCAGTGGGATTTTTGTTTGTTTTCTAAAGGCTTTTACTAAATCAATGGTACAATCTCCTAATCGATAGCAACTTTGAAGTAAGAAAATAGTACATTATTTATTGGATGATATGTTTGGCATTGCTAAAAATAAAAGTAAAAACAAGGTCTCTGCCTTCAAAGAGTTTGCAATCAAAACCCTAGACTAAGGTTTGTGAAATAGACAAATAAGCAAGTAATCAATCCTTTGTGAGGTGGGCATGTTTCAGAAATGGATGTCAGTACAAGGCAGAGAAAATAATTAAAAGGGCTTGAGATGAAGCAAGTAGTTATGAATTGAATCTATGGAAAGGCTTGGGGGCAAAAGGTGGACCTAACACATTCTAAACCAATGGTATGGTTGCACAATGGAAACAAAATAGTATTTCAATCTGCCAACTATTTATTCTAGCTGTTGAAAATGAGTTATTAAAATCATCATTGAAGTTATAAAAATGATCGAATAGGAAACGATGTAAAAAAAATCTGTTCTCCTGAGTGAAGCTAGAAATCGTTCTTCATGTAGATATGCCCTTTGTTTTGAGAGAAAACTTTGATAAGTTTTTTATTTACAGAAATTTCAGGCTAATATCTATTCATTTTTCTTAGAAAATCCTGAAACAGTAACATATTCCAAATGCTTCAGGCCAACCATTTTGTTTTTGAATATATAAATTTATCATTCATGGGGGTCACAGTTGACTCCTTGCAAAGTTTATTATATTTTTCCTGAGTGCCACATTCTTCAATCTCCATTACAGAGAAGGACATAGGAGTCTAGAATCAGAGTGGAGAAAATGGGGTTGGGGTCCACAATCTTTAGAGGGATTAACTGGCCCCTTCAACATGGTTGCAGACCAGGCTCACAGGAAAGAGAGAAGCACAGGGGTTGACCTTATGTGGGGGCTCACGGTAATTAGATTTTATAGTAGTTATTCCCAATATTCAGTTTCACTTCTCCTTTATCTCTGTACTATATTTCCCCATAATCCCCAGATTCTCATAAAGTTTAATCAGTGCTAGAATCTGATATTAGTTCTTGCTAACTAAGTGGGAGGCCTACATCTTTGTCTTGGTCAAAGTAGATCACATAATGTGGTGTGGTATGCAGAAATGTTTTCAAGCTGTAAGAGGGGACTGATGAAGAAGTCCAGAGCAGTAGCTGATAAGCAGCAACCAATTCAAGTATGCAAATTCACAAAAGAGACACAGAAAGGAAGAGGGAGGACTTCCTTACCCAAAGATAGGGTTTACATAGTTTTAGTCAACTGCTAGAGAGAAACATGATTCCTTGAAGACCTCTGGGCTTGGAGGAATATAAATGTGTTTTTGGTTTTTGTTGTTGTTGTTTTTATTTATTTATTTATTTATTTATTTATTTATTTCAGCCAAAGTCGTTAGGTTCTCCTCAATGGCACTCAAAATATTATGAAACATTAAACTACATGTTGAAGGGCACAAGAATTGGATAGGCAAAAGAAGAGATTTTACAGTGAGATAAGATTTTCTCTAAAAGCATTTTTAAAATATACTAAGAAAAACATTTTGGAATTCTGGCTATGTGTTTGGAAATAGATGAAATGTAATTAGACTTTAAGATACTGTATTATGCTCCTTAGATATCATTGGCTTTTGGTCCAATGCTCTCCCAGCAAGTCAACAGATAATGAGGCTGCCCTGGGAAGTCTATTCTTTGAGGAAGGTTGCAAAGCCCTGGGTCCCTCACTAATTAAGAGCCATTTATCATTTTAGACTTCTACAGCATTAAAATATGCAGAACATTAAAAGTGGAATATATCCCATGAAGGTAATCAGAGATAAATACACAAATGTGAATGAACAAAGATGTTCATCTCAGGTAATTATAGTAAAAACCTGAAAACAACCGAATTGTCTAATGTATTGGATTTTTTCACTAAATTACAGTATCCATTGATGAAATATAATACAGTCATAAAAATATATGTTGCATTAAAATGTTAATAGGGACTATCATTAATAATAATGCTGATGATAGTTGTAGATGGTTTGGTTTCTTTTTTCTGTGTTTTTTGTTTGTTTTTATTGTTCTTTGCTTATCTGTTTCTGCACTTTCTGTAATCATCATGATGTTTAATTTCTGCAGTAAGCAAAATGATAAAAGTTGTTAAAATTGGGGTAGAGAAGAACATTTGTAATCATGGTAATGCCATTCTATATTGCTAAATAAAAAAGGAAGCTAGCTATAAAAGCATATTTGTAGGACAATACCATGTACAATGTAGTTATATACAGAAAAATATTTAAAGATCATACAGTAAAACATTGATAGGTAATTATAATTATTATATTCTTATTCTTTTGTTAAAATTTTCAAGTTTTCTCCACTGAGCATAAATTAAACTTTTGAAGTTATTAAAAATTAAGGGGTGCTAAATTTCACCATCAGGACACTTCTACAAGCAGTCCTGTATAAGGATTGCATATCCATATTTGGTTGTCCTATTTAACCCTTTGGAATGTTTCAGAAATCATTAACCATCATTTAGAGAAAAAGCACTCTCTTTGCCCCACTAAAAGGCATAATTCAGCTTCTGTGAAATGGCTTCTTTGGTGGTGATGTCTCATCTGGTAATGTGTATGTACATGTATATACATATAATATGCATACACATATGTAATACACACAAGGACAAATGCTACCTTGATTCTCCTAATAAACCTCTAGGTGTTCAGTGATTTAGCACAGAGAAGTTTCCAAATCTGTTGGCGGTTTTTGTCTCCAAGAGCAGCACAAGGTAAGAATAAGAGATAAGACTACACAGACTATGGGCAAAAACAACAGTTGATCAAATTTGGAAAGTGGTGGCTATCAGTGTGAAGTTTTTACAATTATCAGCTTTAGTTTATAGAGCCAATCTCCTCCAGAGGCCCATCACTGCTCCAGCCCAGCTCAGGGTCCTTCCCATTCCCCTTAGCTCTTGCAACTCTATTACCCAGAGAAGCCCCCTCTCTCCTTCTCTTTACTGTAAGCACCAAACCATTTTGTAAGGTAACTCAAGACAACACAGAGGGGATCACTTACTATGTAGGGAAAAGATGACACATTCCACTGGGCAGGTTGAGGAGAATTTAATAAGGTACCTTCTAACATGTCGTAGAAGGTTTAGGAAAACCAACAGGACATAGTGCTTGTAGTAGTGAAGACTAATAACCAGCAGGGAAGCTTACAGGGAGATCTAGAGTTTGTATTCTTTTAAAGAATGACATCCATCATGTGAATGAATGTTTTCAAATGAGGAAAAAAACCACATACACAATAACTTATAAGTTGAAACAAAGCTGATAACTACTACAAAACTGCAAAAGCCAGGAAAGCAGCACAGCTATATCAATTAACTGCCTGATGAAATGCAACAATAATTTTTCCCTACATACAATTTTTGACTACATATTCTTTTTTTTAAAGATGTCTTTATTTATTTGAGAGAGAGAGAGAACTGCCAGAGGGAAAGGGAAAGAATCTCAAACAGACTGCCCGTTGAGTAGAAGCCCACCCAGGGCTTGACACAGGGCTAGATCTCATGGCCCTGTGGTTAAGACCTGAGCCGAAGTCAAGAACCAGATGCTTAACTGACTGAGCCCCCAAGTGCCCTGGCCACGTGTTTTTTGATTACCTTCAAAAAAAAAGTGACAATGGTTTGCTTCATAAGTTGTTATTGGTAATGACATGTAAATTGTCATGATTTCAATCAAATTGAAAAGTTGGTCAGTTCCTTTTTCTTGTTTACTTCAGTTTCAAACCTTGTTTTAGGTAATATCATGTGAATGTTTAGAATTATTTTGAAATTATTATGGGAAAATGTTTACCAAGTTTCTTTTACATGTGCCCTCTACAATGTGAAAGAATTTTTCACAGACTACCGTTGGTTCTCTATATTTCAAGTTTCCCTCCAGGAATAGTCACTTCTGCATCAGGCTCTACAGGACATGTCACAATTCAAACTCTGGCCATGTGTTTCTTTATGGTGATGCTAGATGAACCAGTGCAGTAGATTATAGGAATGTTTCTGGAAGCCATTCCTTTACCAAATTAACAATCCATAACTATTCACAGAAGTGACTCTGAGCCATGTAAAAATGATATCCCACTAAATTCAAACTAAATGTAACCCTCAGCTCCCCTTGGTCAGACCCTGCATATTCCCAGGGCTACTGTACATCATCTGATACAAAAAGAATTGCAAACAGAGGGAAGGTAGAGTAGGAAGAGGAGGCAGGATGATTCAACATGAGTTGAAATAACTATCCCTTTTCTATTGCTGAAAAGTAAGTGATCACAAACTTAGCTTAAAACAACACCCATTGAGTAGCTCACAGTTCTGTAAGCCAAAAGTTCTTTGAATTCTCTGCTCAGAATATCACGAGGCTGAAATCAAAATGCTGGGCTGAGTCCTAACCTGGAGGCTCTGGGGAGAAATCTGCTTCCAGGTTTATAATGGTTGTTAGAAGAATTTAGTACCTTGCAGCAAGAGAACCGAGGTTCTTATTTTCCTTGATGACTGTCATCAACTGGGGGCCTTCATCACTTCCTAAAAGTTGCTTCTGTGCCTTGTCATGGGACACCCTCCATCTTCAAGCCAGCAGTGGGTGCATCAAATCTGGCTCCTGCATTAAATCTTCCAGGCTTCTTTTTTGCTACCCTTTGGAGAAAGCTCAGTACCTCTAAGGGCTCAAATGATTAGATCATGGCCACCCAGCAAATTTCCATATCTTAACATCAACAGTACCATATAATATAGCAATAATAGGAGCTGTTTCTCATTATCATCACAGGTTCCAGGGATTAGGACATACAATCTTGTATGTATACAAGAATCTTGTTTGTATACAACAAAGTTTTAGAATTCTGACTACTAAAGACCTTATTTTATCAAGGTGTCCAAAAAACACACAACCATATTAACACATTATTAGGGTTCCTCCTCAAGTATGGAAAAGCAAGTGAAGTCCCCTGAAGCTCTATGCTGAGTATTTCTACCCATTCAGGGAGAAGGAGAAGGAGAAGGAGAAGGAGAAGGAGAAGGAGAAGGAGAAGGAGAAGGAGAAGGAGTAGTCACTGGAACTCAGAGAGCATGCCTATAAGAAGTGGTGCTTAGAAGAGGAATACAGCCAACCTACAGTGCCTTGGCATGAAGGCGGGGGGGGCGGGGGCTGAGGAATAATGCCCCAATATCACTCTGCAAGGATCTACTGTTGGTTTCTTCCATTTGCCAAATCCATTGAATATCAGAAAACAAAAGAGCCCATTGAGGCAGTCCAGGCTCCCTGGGCACACAGGAAAGTGGAAAAATCAGAAAACGGATCTGGAGGGCAAAATGAAGACATTTATCCCATTGATGGATCTCTTTCTCTAGTACTCTAGTGCATATTGACTAATGCTATGGTACTACTTGTACCCTGCCTTCTAGTATCTCAATTACTGTGTAGGTGGATAGTGATATCCCTGGTTCTAGATGGTAAATTGCATAAGAGAAGAGGCATAACTTTTCCTTTACTTTGATAATGTACAACACAAAGAACAATATTTAGTTGAGCTCCTTAACAGAAAAGTCTGTGAGCTTATCATTAAATTATTGATTATCAGCACTGTTTGTGGCACATAATTAAGGATTTGATTTATCATCCAAACTGGGACACTTTGAGAGTAGAAATGGATGCTATTTATGCTTATACTGGGTCAAAAAATATTAGTTGAGGGTGTCCCAGACAAGGTAGGATGTATGGTTGCCTAATACGCAGTAGATATTTGTTAGACATATGGATTAGTGAATGAAAGGCTGAATGGAAAGTTTTACTAGAATATTCTGTCACCTCCCTCGTGTCTCCTTGCTCTATGCAGTCTATTTATAGTCTATCTTCTACTCTCTTGACTTTATTACCACATATTTATCTATATCACTGACCTCCCTTTGGAGCTCTAGACCTCTGGAATTTCTTAATATCTTCAAATCTAACATGTCTACATCTGAGGCTACTAAGTTCTGCTTGTTTATACTGTTCCCTGTCTTTCTCATATTTGCAATAACATCATCAACTCTGTCTCCAAAATGATATTGCACAACCCAGTACCTTACCCCAGAAACTTCCATTCAGTCATTTGTCAAATTTTCTGAATATTTTCTCTTCCATGCCATTTCTATTTTATTTTCTCCCACATCACTGTTACTACCCTGCCCAGGTCTCTATGAGATTTCTATTGTGCTACTTACTACTATTATTGTACTACTTACTACTGATCTCCCACTTCCAATCTCTCACTTTTTCAGTCTAATTGTGACCCCATCCCTAGAATTATTTGCCCACAATACAAATGGAATCATATCACAAAGGTTGTTGTTTTCTTTTTTTAATGGAAGGAATATTTGTGAAATATAGCCAAGCCTCTTGGATTGACATTCAAGGACTACCATAATCTGGCTCAATCCTACCTTGCCAGCTTCATCCAACACCACTCTCCTCCAGATATCCAATGTCACCAGACTTTGCCTAATGTGCATTCACACTTTGGGGCATCTACAAGCACAAGGGATTCCTAACTTTCTTTTTAATGGTGTGTTGATACTGATTTGGAGTGTTTGCCAATTACCATTGTATAAGTACTCTCACTATGGCCAAGTTACCAGTTAAATGTCACTAAATATAAAGCTGGGAAGGGATGTGCACATTCTGCTCCCATGAGCCAGCTTCAACATATCACTACTCCTTCTAGAAATCCTACACATCCTTCAAGGGCCAGGTCAAGTGACTGTATCTTCTAGAAGATCCCTATGACTTTACACTCGATTCCCAACACTGGCTTCTTGACTCAACCAGGACCCATTGATAGTACATTTTTCATTCTACCTTAACTTCTGGAAAACAAGTTGGCTGACAATAAATCTCATCTAGAATGCATTAGTGAATGCCTCACTAATACATTGTATTTTGCATTTCTGAAGTCAATATTCTTCATAAGTCAGCAGCTGTGCTTTAGATTCAGGACTATTTAGCTATTTAGTATGGCTGTACTTTTATTACTCCATGAAGAAATCCTTAAGACATAATATAAACAGCATTTGTTTCTTTCATTTGGTGTAGAAGAGTCAAGGGGCCATGAGATACCATGAGGACAAAGAACTTGGCTTTCAGAATCATGGGATCCTATTGACTCAGTAACTTAGAATCACAGGAGTAAGCAAAATGATCTTGAACCCAGCTCATAAAAATAGCTTTTCCCTTTTGCCATGCCTTTCTTGGCATCAAGGGGCATGTATGAAGCAGACATGTGTATTACTTTTGCTCCCATGATTCTTGAGCATAATTAGGTAATATTTATAGTTAAGGTGAAACAGGGAAACTGAAACACTCCATAAAAATCTCCTTTTGTTCCTTTTCCTGCTTCTATTTTTGCTAAAACCTGCATCCCCATCCGACTTTACACATGCCTTGTAATGCAAATAGCATATGTCCTCCTTGTAAAGGACAAGGAATTAATGACTCCTCTAAAATAGATAACAAGGGATGGATCAGGTGGGAATGACTGGAGGAAGCTATCATATGCATATCACAGACCGCTGGTGCTAGACAGATCTGCACCAAGACCCCTGGCTTCAGGGAATAAGTGACTTATGATGGACACCTAGACCCTGTCCTTGTTCTGACCAGTTCCTGGATGCCTGAGAAGACCCTCGCACTGGGTGATGGGCACTGAAGGGGGGCATTTGATGGGATAAGCACTGGGTGTTATACTGTATGTTGGTAAATCGAACGCCAATAAAAAAATATACAAACAAACAAACAAACAAAAAAGAAGATCCTCACACTAGACCACAATCACTAATAAAAACCCAAAACCCAGGGGCACCTGGTGGCTCATTCGCTTAAGGGTCTGACTCTTACTTTTGCCTCAGGTCATGATCTCAGGATTGTGAGATGGAGCCCCACGTTGGGCTCTGCTTTGGGCATAGAGCCGGCTTAAGATTTTCTCTCCCCCTCTCCTTCTGCACCCTCCTCTAAAAACAATTAAAAAGAAACAACCCAAACCCCAAGAAAAGATGAAACTCAGGCTCCTACTCCTTTCAGAGTCTCCCAGACGCTCTATCTGTATCCCTTTCTCTATGTCTTCAATAGACTCTGCTTTCACCTCCTGCTGGCTCACATTTGAGTTCCATCCTGCATGAAGCCAAGGACCCTCTTGCCTGGTCCTGCAGGACTCCCTCTGGGTCCTCTAACTCAACCTGCCTGCATCAAAGGTAAGGTGGTATCTGCAGTTTTTAAAATTATTTTTTCTTTAATCCCCTTTTTATCATTCTGGTTGTCTTTAGCTATGTGTTAGATAACTTTGACTTTTTTTTTTAATTTTTATTTATTTATGATAGTCACAGAGAGAGAAAGAGAGAGGCAGAGACATAGGCAGAGGGAGAAGCAGGCTCCATGCACCGGAAGCCCGATGTGGGATTCGATCCCGGGTCTCCAGGATCGCGCCCTGGGCCAAAGGCAGGCGCCAAACCGCTGCGCCACCCAGGGATCTCTAACTTTGTTTTGCCCACATAACTATTCTTTTTTCTCCATTTAGTGGCTCCTCTAAAATCAACCTTCAAACACTGACCTGAGCTATCAGAACTCATCATAAAACCTCCTTCTTCATTCAGAAAGTTATATGTATATAGGATGGTCATCTTAATCCCACTGAGAGAAGCAGGACACACAGGGAGAAAAATCTCTTATTGGATCAAATAATGATTCAAGTGGGGATAAAATAGAAATCTGTTATTTTTATCAGTATTTTTCTGCCTTCACACCACTCTAAGCTAGTTGCAGGATAAGCTAGTTGCAGGTTCTTCTGAATAGACCAAAGGGCAACTTCCTATAATATTCTTAATGAAGGTTTATGTTCAGGAGTAACCTCAATATACCACTCACCCTGTTATTGAACTGTTGTCAAAAATAAATGGCTCCAAATCACAACTGCTTTGAAATAAAAATCATTTTTGGCAGACATTCTCCAACACCTTACAATATTGAGCTGGCTCCATGCTAACAACTCCAAAAGCAGATCAATTCATTTGATTATTACTATATTTCACTGCTTTATCTCTGAGAGTTCACCATGGTATCAAAGTTTCAAAGTTTGGTGTTATTAAAATGTGCTGTGGAGATATTTTCAAATGATCATACTGGGTAATGGGAAATATCTCTGGGAAAATATTTTTGGCAAGTGAAAGGAAGAAAGGAAAGGAAAAAGGGAAATAAAGGCAAGGCAAGGCGAAGGAAGGAAGGAAGGAAGGAAGGAAGGAAGGAAGGAAGGAAGGAAGGAAAGAAGGAAGGAAGAAGAAACAAGAAAGGGAAGGAAGAAGGAAGGAGGGAGGGAGGAAAAAATAAAAATAGTAATAAAAAATGAAAGAATAAAAAAACACCATATGCCTTTAACCTTATTAGATTCAGAGATTGTGTCTCATTCATTATAAGGCTGGGCACACAGTAGATGCTTAACAGTACTGTTAATATATTCCTTCAACCACTCTTTCCTCTGGGTCTTTTCTCCCAAGGTTTGCTCCTGACAGAAGGACTAGCTCTTAGATTTACATACTCAACCATGAATCCCCAGGGCTTTAACACTGACCCAACCATTGTTGCTTGATTCTATTAAAGCAAAAAAGCAATTTGCATTTGTTAAATGTTTCCCATGTCCCAGGAATGTCTCTGTATCTCTTATGTGGCACATCATTTAATCTCCATGACCACCTTTTAAAGTATCATTATTTCTATCTCACACATGAGAAAATATCAAAGCAGTTCAAAAAGTTTCGACTCCAAAAAAAGAAAGTTTCCAAAGATCATACCAGTAAGTAGTGGAATCAGAATTTCAACTCAGAGGGCCCCTGGGTGGCTCAGTTGGTTAAGCATCGATCAGCCTTTGGCTCAGGTCTTGATTTCAGGGTCCTGGGAGTGAGCCCCACGTTGGGCTCCCTGTTCAGAGAGGAGTCTGCTTCTCCCTCTCCCTCTGCCCTTTCCCCCCACCCCTGCTTTTGTGTGCTCTCTTTCTCTCTCAAATAAATAAGTAAAATCTTTAAACATTTTTTCAACTCAGAACTATGTAAGCCCCCCACATGCTATTTTGCATGTAATACTTCAATATCTTACAATGTACAGTATTTGATATTTACTGAAAAGAAAATTCTAAAGCATTAACTTGCTAGAACAAGTGCCTTAGAGCCCCTCTCTGAGTCTGGAAGAGTGAAGAAGACCAAACTGAAGTCAGGATAGAGTGACTCATGTTAAGTTTAGTTCAGTTCATATTGGATCAGGGCATTATCTGAGACAGGACAATGTAGGAATGTAGGATTTAATTTTAAACATAACTGGCTTGAGGCCCTTCACCACCAATTTATTCATTCAGTAAGTATTTATTGAGCAGCTCTTATGTGCTGGTCCTGGTCTGAATGCTGGAAATTGTGAACAAGGCTGAGAAGACCCTGCTTTAGTGGAGGCTATACTCTATTTGGGGAAGATAAATGATAGGTAGATGGATAGATAAGAGAGAAAATAGATTAGATCATTTCAAACAGTGAGAGAAATGATGAAAGAATAAAGGGAAATCATGTGATAGAGTGAAAGGGGAAATGACCTTGAATAATGTGATCAAGGATGGCCTCCATAAGGAGGTGACAGCTGAGCTGATTCTTGCATGATGGAAGCAGTCAGACACATAAAGGAAGAGGAGATCAAACAGAGGGAATAGCACATGCAAAGGCTTTGAAGGGGGAATGAACTTGAATGTCTGAGGAATAGCCCCTTCCTGGTTGATTTCCTTTGGCCAAGTTATTACATTTCTCTGGGCCTTATTTTCCTCACTGCTGGAAATAGCATTAACACTTCTTTTACAGGGCCTGGCAAATGGTAAGCACTCAGTAAAGGCTGAATAAATGACATTGATTCCGCTCTTTGTTCTTTGTGCCCATTGCTCAGTATCATGTCTAAACAGGCCATCTGGGTAATTCTCCATTCCCAGAGTTATCTCTCCCTTCTACAAATTAAAAAATAAATAAATAAATAAAATAAAACAAAACAAAAGCAAACAAACAAACAAACAAAAAATCCAAGTTGCATCTACTTAAGGACCTTCTTCAAAGCAGTTGTCCAGGTGCAAAGTCAAGCTCAGCCAGGGCATCTGGGTTTGCCTCTCTGTCCTTGATCTGACAGTCTGGATTTGCTCCCTGAATATTTGCTGTCTTAACATGCCTCTCTCCAGATGCAGGGCATTAATTCTGAATCAGCTCCCCCCACTTTTCTGTCAGAGGTTGTCATTTGCAGAGCGGGTGATAGAAGGACTGAGTGATAGATGGCAGTCCCTTCAGAGCCCGTCAGTTTCATTCTCAAAGCAGGCACTGAAAAATGCGAGGCTGGTGCCAAGCCACAGGCTCCGGGAGGAAGAATGAGCACCTCTCCCGAAGGCTGAGATAATGAGAATCCCCTGGTCAGTATCACACTGCAGTCTAAGTAGGACACAATAATCCTGATTACAATGTTAATAACAATGGGCTATACCCATTGAGCACTTACTCAACAGCCCTGGCACGTCAGTGAAACTTTTTTCTCTCCAACCATTCAGGAGATGTTTACTAACCACCAGGTAGGTGTGTGTGCCAACAATGCTACCTGGTTCCCAGATAGGAGAAATGAAAGAGACAAAGTCTTTACTTTGATGAGACTTAATTTAAAAGAGGGACACCAACAATAAACAATTTGAATATTCTCTGGTGCCAGGTGGTACAGGCTTAGGGGGGAAAGAAGGCAAGGAAGGTGAGTAGGGGGTACAGAAACAGAAAAAGCAAGTTTAATTTGGGTGGGTGGTCAGGGAAGGCCTCCAAGAAGGGGACCCCCTGAGCAGATACTTGAGCACAGTGAGAGTTCAGCCATGAAGTGTCTGCAGGAGAGTTCCAGAGAGGCCTGGGAGGAACCAAGAGCCCCGTGGCAGGGGAAAAGAGGGGTGTGCTGCTCAAAATAGTAGAGCCTCAGTCACCTCCTACCTGGGTCTACTACCTGGAGGGCATTTCTGCTGTTAACCTTACACTACCGACACTTGGAGTGGGATAAGTCTTTGTGGGGTGGGTTTTCTTGTGTGTTGTAAGGTGCTTGGCAGCATCTTGGATCTCCACCCGTTAGATGCCAGCAGCACCTGCCCACAGGTAACAACCAAGGTCTCCTTTCCCAGCATCTTGCCTGCCCTCTGCATTGTTTCTCTGATTCTGTGCAGATGCTCTAGCTCTAGATCAGGTATTTCAGATCAATCTTGCAGTTATATATAGAGTCCTTGATATTAGGGACTCCAATTGTAAATATATTTCAGGATGTGCATGGAGGAGGATGTGCAAGAATTTAGCAGAGCTAATTAAGGTTTCAAGGCCCCTCTCCTATATAATCCCATTTCACAGTTCCATAATATTGTATCTATTTTCTTAAAGTGAATCCCCCAAATATATAAGCTGAAGACTCCACAAAACATGGCTTCATCTCTGGATGTTCATCTGAGCATGATTCAGTGTACAAATGAGACCATAAATGTGGTGGATGTTGGCATTTCACTTGCCTCTACCATCACTCAGCTCTTACTGCCTTGCTCTAAGTTCCTAGAATGTGCCATTTTTTTTAAAGTGGTGGTGGTAGGGAGATTTGTCTTCCCCATTAGAGTGGGTTTTATAAGGGAAGAGACATCTATCTTATTTTTCTTCATATCAAGCACATTGCCTGCAACAGGGAGGGTGTTTAACAATTTTTATTGAACACATGACACAAGGAAATCTAACATGTATTGAGAGTTTGCCAATCAGTGGTTTACAAAGTATGGTCTCAGCAGTAGCAACATCTGGGAACTAACTAGAAAAATGCAAAATCTCAGGTCCTGCCCCAAACCTACCATGTCAAAAACCCTGGGAATGGGGCCCACAAGTTGGTTTTCACAAGCCCTCTGGGCGAGTCTGATGCCACTAAAGTTTTAGCACTAATTTGATGGATAATGGCAGAAACCTCTAAATGTTACCTGATATAATTCTCTAAGAGAAATTCCTGAGATTGACTATGATTACCATCCCCATTTTATAGATTTGGAGAGTGAGACTCAGAAACATTATTTCACAGTAAGCAAGTAGAAGAAAGGTGGAGATTTCAATGCTAGAATGTCTGACTTCAAAATCCACCTTCTTTCCCCTAGAGCATATTTATTCTGATAGGAGCTCCAAAATAATTGATGTCAAATCCCTCTGAGAACAAATGAAAACCCTCTATGACTATAAAACAGTGTTATTACCAGCAAACGTAATAACCATCATCATGAGGAATACTTCTTGGCATATTTCTGTTGTGTCCAGTCCTGAGGACAGTGACATCCTGGTATATGGCTTTTCAGACCCCCCAAAGGGTTAATCCACCTCCCAGGGGCCCTGACTTCCTCCCAGTGAGTCATTGGGCACAGAGGAGATCAGATACGTGGGTGTAATAACACACACACAGCACAGCAGGCTTGCTTGCACGTGCACATCCCTATTGGGAGTGAAATGAAAATAGAAATGGAAAGCAAAACCCCTTCCCTTGCTGCCTGTCTCTCCCTGTCACCTGTCATAAATCTTCGAGACCAGAGTTCTGTGGGCAAATGAGACTCTCCCAATCCATCGCATGTGGCTTTTGGAACACTGGTCTAATGTCTAGCAGCGCACTTTCTGTGAATGCTTTGTGTCGTGTATGGATATTAGCATCAGCCACCGGAGTCTGTGTTGGAGAAAGAAAAATACAAAGAAAAGCAGAAAAAGTAAGATAACTGGCTATTTATATCTTCTCTGTCGGAAGTGGTGACAGGTATAATTACTGAGTAGAAATTACAGGGCTGATTCCAGTGGCGCTCCTCCCGCTGTTTTCGGGAAGATAAAAGATTGAAAGTGTTCCTGACATCTCTTCAAAGAGAGGATGCTCTGGTATTCACTCCCATTTATTTTGAGATTGATTAAAAGCAATTTCCTGTTGTTCATGGTTGAACCAAGGGGCTTTCCTGGTCCCCTAGATTCAGTGAAACCTCTTTGAGGGGACAGCCCCTCTTTGAACACTACCATCTTCCCATCAGCTTCCTGCCGCAGGTCCAGGTCCTGTGCTCCAGGGTCTTTCACGTGGAGAGAAAAACAAGCTACTGAGTTAATGCACATAAAGTTGTTACCAGAATCCCAGGCATATTTGCAGTAAAAGATCGTAAGGTAAATTCCTATGATATTAGAACAGGAAGGGGTCTAAAAATCCTCTAACTCAGTGGTTTCCAAACAAGATCCATGATCGGGGTCCCTTTAGATACATAACTTTCCCCAAAACCCACTCAGGTCTAACAAGCAAGGCTCTCTAGGGGTCAGACATGGGAATTTATAATTTTATAAAGCTCCTATATCATTTTGGTTTAGATAGGTTTAAGAAACACTGATCTACCCCAAACACCTTAATTTATAGGGACAGGAATGAATAGAAAAGAGGTCACCAGGGTGTGCCAGAGTGAGGCTCTTGGCTAAAAGTTTTAAAACCTCAGCAATCAAGACAAATAATATTTTAATGCAAATTTTTAAAAATCAAAAGTAATGCCAATAATCCATGCTAAACAAAACATTCGTTTTCAATGAAGACAGGATCAATACTACTGACTTATCCTTTGTGCTCAGGCTTTCATGTGGCTTAGCATGAGCCACTTTTGAAAATATTACTTTAAAATATCATTTATTTTGATTGCTGAATTTTTTGATGCCACTTTAAATTTTACACCCAAGGAGAATGCCTTGCTCGCCTCGTCCTATATTTTGGCCAATATTAAAACTTGTGGCTGTGAGTACGTATACAATCTGAATAAGTCCACTTTTTTTGGCCAGTGTTGATTTCTGTGCATACATTTTGTGTTGTTTCTTTTCTTCTACTTCTTTTTTTTTTAAATCAAATTATCTACAGCATTTTAAAGTAAGGATATTTAACATTTTAAAAAATTACATTTTATTGTGAAAAATCAGAGTTGATTTTTTTTAATAGACCAATACTTCCTCATCATATCAATTGGCAAGAAGTGGTTGCCTCACCCTTTCAGACAAGACAAGGATCGTTTGCTACAGCCAACACCACCTGATAGATACTACTTCATTTCTTTATATGTCCTGACTGACCTTTGTGGACATTTGACTTTTGTGATCCCCAATATAGCAGAAGACCACATAAAAAATAGTGGAAAAGTATGGTGTAACTCATTTTATTCATTTATTCAGCAGATACTGATAGTTACACTGTGCTTCAACATGGCTGACGCTACCCAGGCAAGATCTCTCTGATAGGGGACCATAACCCCTGCCTGGTTCCTTAGCCCCATTTGCAGGTTCAATCTTGCCCCAGGCTCTGGGACCAATATTTTCAAGTTGGAAAAATAAAGACGTATAAGTACGGCAGATATGTGGCCGATTTTGCTTCAGATTGGTTTCTTTCCTTAAATGGCTTCTACCTGAGACTTCCCCACTAAGCTCTTTCCTTTTTTGGCCAAGAAGATCCAGCTTTGACACTTGTCCTGGGTCCTTGAATCCTTGCCCTTCTTCCTGTACGGGAGACCTCACTATGCAGGCACTAGGTATTCTTGTCATTGTGGAGATAGCAGATTGGACCCAGCCCTATAGGCTGTTGATAAGCATTTATGGAGTGTTTTTGGTGTGCAAGACTCTGGTGCCACAATAATTTACAAAAAAGAGAATCGCTACCTTCACAGGACTCCTAATCTAGTAGAGTCTACAACGAATGCACAAGCCCTTCACCATAGTGCCATTCACTACATTTTCCAACAATCTCTCTTACTGATTTCCTCAAGGTTACAAACTCAAATGCTTGAAGGAGTGTGGCATTGCAAAAATGAAGGAGACTCTGTAAAAATGAATTGAGGTATTAGGCACTGTGGACAAATAGAGAATACTTTCCCTATTTGACAGTTTTCAAATTCATATTTTAAAAAATATATGTAGAGGCCAAGCAAAACACATTTGCTGACAATTTTGCTTCTGGATCACCTATGTGCAACCCCTGCCTAGAGGCTTACCAGAATCCTTCCTGCAACTTTGCTGTGCTTCTTTGACCCTTATCTGCTGGTTCCACTAATCTCCCCCCAAAGCCCACAATTGGTCTTTCCCCAAGCAAATTACCTATCCCAATTCTAGGCAGGCAGCCCTAGACATGGCCATAGACCAGGTCTCTAAACTAACCAACACCAACCCCATTTACCTGTCAGTGTCTTTAAACTGTTTTTGCACATGGATCCCTGTGGCAGGATAGTCTATGGGCCCATTCCTAGAATAATGTTTTTAATACTTAAATTATAATACATATGATTATACTGTACAATACATATGAAGTACAGATTTAAAAATATTAAAAATGATACCTTTGAAAAGAGTATATATGCTCCTACACTGATGCATTAAATGACAAGCTCTGGCAGGATGTCCATAACTACCATAATTCAAAAGGAAAAGAAAAAACATTAATATATCTATAACTACAATAAGATATGAAAAATATCTGTGATTTCTATTGGTGATAAGGCACAGGTACTTCCAATCCTATTGTGGTCTGTTGTGTTTATTTATGATGAAGGAAATCTTAATTATAATTAGGGATTAGTGAAAATAGAGCTGCAATATTTTTGCCATCCAAGTTCATGGCCTAGAGTCCTATAGAACTCTTTTGGGATCCATGGAAAAGAAACTTTGACCCAGAACAACACATCCCAAAGTGCAGTGCAAGGCTCTGTAGGTCTTCAGGGTAAATCCAATGTCAGGAACACTGAAAATGCTAACTTCATTTTGCATTGAATGATACTAGAAGTGCCCAACAGGATGCTAAATAAGGTGGCCGCAGCATTCTTAAACATTGTTGGTGGGAGTGTAAATTAGTATGACTTGATCATTAGGCTGTTTCAAAGGCCTTGTAAAAGTGCAAATGCCTTTGATCCAGCAATTCTGCTTCTCAAATGTATCCTAAGGAATGAATGAGAGACATGTTTGCAAAGCTTTAAGCACAAAGATCTCTATGCCCAGCTGTGCAAGAAATAATATACATCCAATAGAAAATGATGCAGATCCACGATTACTGACATAAAAAGATGACAAATACAAAGCAAAAGCAGTATGGGCACATAAAAATAATTGCATATGCATGTATTTACACAGAAAAAAAGCTTGGAAGGATATACAATAATTCTCTCAGTGGTGATTTCTGGTGATTTAATATTGATTTTGCATACTCATATCCTTCTTTTTCCCTCTACAATGCATTGTAGGATAATGTATTATTTGTGTAAATAAACAGAAATAAAGGAAGGGGACAAAAATGTTGCCACACAGAAAACTTATTTATTCTGTTTGGGAAGATATTTCCTGGGGAGAATTTCTGTGTTTACATATTCTTACTCATTCAAAAACCAGGTGACAATTATTGCAGATATGAAGAATGCAGAACTGAACAAGACAAACAAGGTGCCTTATCTTATGGAACTTACTTTCTAGTGCAGAAAGCAGAAAATTATCCAACCAACAAATGCATAAACAACAATGTACTGGGCGGAGATAAATGCTTTGGAAAAAAAAAACAATAGAACAGTTGGAGGAACTAAGGAATAGATGGGGCGAGGGAGATTTCCTAGGTTGAGGGTAGGGCCTTTCCATGGCAGTAACATTCAAACAGAAAGACATCAAGAACCAGCCTGCTATGGATCTGGACTAGAGAAGAGCATTGCATCTATGCACAGGGAAAAGTGAATTTGAGGTTTTAGGGCTTGTCATATTTGACAACAAGAAAGATGAGTGTCTGGAATATGGTGAGAGAGGCTAAAAGTGGCACTGGACAACACTGGCCCAAAACATTTAGTGTCTTGAGGCCCTAGTAAAGTGTTTAAATGTTATTCTAAGTGCATGGTAGATAGAATTATTAGTCACTATTCTTTGTTCCAAATACAAGTACTGTACATTCGCACTCTTGACACAACCTCATGGTGAAAGGAGTTTACTTTCCATCCCTTCATTTGGCTGTATGACTTGCTTTGGCCAGTGGCCTATTGGCAGACATAACACAAGCAGGACCTTGAAATGTGCTTGTGCATTTAGATTTGCCCTTGGGCTTCTGCCATTGTCATAAGAAGAATACATGTGGTGTAAGTCTGCTGGCCCCCGAAAGAATAGAAGACAAGAGGAGCAAGCCTGAACCAAACCTACAGCTTGGAGCCAAGTCCAGCTTAATCGAATTGAGATCTGAGGAGCTATCCATCCAACTCAAAGACATGAGAACAAGAAAAAATGGCTGCTCTAGGTCATTGAACTTCAGTGGTTCAGTGGTTTGTTATGAAACATTATTGTGGCGATACTAATATAAGGAGCAAAGGGAAGGCACTAAAGGCTATTTAGCAGAGGATTGGCAAGACTGATTTATATTGTAAAAATTCTTTTGGCTGCTGTGTGGAGAGTGGGTTGAAGAGGCCAGGATAGAAATAAGTAGACCAACTGGGAGCCTGATATATTTGTTTTGGTGAGAGATAATGATGGTATCATTTATTGCAATGGCAAAGAGCAGGGGTGGAGAATGTCCTGAATAAGGATAGCAGGAAAGAGTTTAAATCAACACATGTGAAGTTTCAAACCCCTAAATAGCATCTAGATGGAGGGGGCCAGTGGTAAGTGAGTGACTAGGGGAGAAGTCAGGGTACACATAGAAGTCTGAGAGTAACTCACTCAAAGTGGAGATTTAAGGTGGGTGATTTGCACTGGGGAGTGGTGTTCCACATATAGGGAGATCATCCCTCTAGAGCTTTGTTTTAACCTTATTGTTTGCTTCCACTTAAAATATGACTTCTCAGAGACTTAAGACATTTCTTTCACAGCTTCCTGGTCCCTTATCCCTAATATCCCCCTTCTGAGCACAGGTTCCCAGCAACTTTGTTAGAAAGAAGTGGATCTGAGGGAAGAGGATGTCATTACTGTGGTCCAAGAAGTGAAAAGACACAGGCACCTTGGGATTCTTTTTTTCTTAAAAATGTGTTTATTTTGGGATCCCTGGGTGGCGCAGCGGTTTAGCGCCTGTCTTTGGCCCAGGGCGCGATCCTGGAGACCTGGGATCGAATCCCACATCGGGCTCCCGGTGCATGGAGCCTGCTCCTCCCTCTGCCTGTGTCTCTGCCTCTCTCTCTCTCTCTTTCTGTGTGACTATCATAAATAAATAAAAAATTAAAAAAAAATGTGTTTATTTTATTTTTGACAGAGAAATGGGGGAAGGGGCAAAGAGAGAGAATCTCAAGCCAACTCCCTGCTGGGCTCAGAGCCCAGTGCTGGGCTCAATCCCAGGACCCTGAGATCATGACTTGAGCTGAAGGCAGACACTTAACCGACTGAGCCACCCAGGTACCCCACACTTTGGAACTCTTATAGTTATTACTCTAACTTCCCATATAACAAAGCAACTTCTTCCCAAAATTCTATCCACCGAACTCAGTTTCTGCAAGACATGAAGAATATTATTTATAAATAGCAAGGCTCTCTTCCTTTTGTCAAAATGCATCTCGCAATCCTAGCATCCCATACACTGTACTTTGGGAAATGGAAACCACAAGACTTTTCCTCATTACCCACCACACTCAATGAAATTGAGTCACTCAATTAAATCAGCTCTTGTTGACAGGCAGTCACTATTAGGTTGAAGACCTAAACTTACTAGAGACCCTCCTCTCAGAAATCTCTAGTTGCAAGTCCCTTCCCCTGGAACTGAGATAATCATGAGAGTGGTGCTTTCCATGGAGACAAACAGAGCTAAGCTCCTTCATTATCCATGGGAGATGCCTCTACATTTGAATGGAGTCTTAGGTCCACTCTCCTTCCAAAGCCTCCTCTGCTGAGTTGAACTTTGGCATTCCCTTCAATCATTTCTGAAATATCCAACCTCTGACAGGTCTGCATCAGATAGCCCATATCTCTTGCACTGTCTTGTCTTTTATTGTTTACATGCCCCAGGTCCCAAATATCACAGGAACAGGTATTATTAGTTACACTTTGGTCTACACACTACCATGTCTAGAACAATGCCCTCCACATAGAAGAATGTGGATGAACATTGATGAATTAACACATTTGAAGACAGCTATTATGTTGTTTCTAAGTCTGCTCATTTCCAGTTCACTCAACCTAGGTTATTTGGAGAAAATTCACACTATAGAACTGAAACTAAGCTGATATTTCACTTTGAATGAGATGTGAGAACTCGAATGGAAATCCTAAAAGCTTAGCACACTGCATAAGTCCCTGAAAAAGGGAGTGGGGGTGGAGATCCAGGAAATTTTCTGTTCTTTCAATTTCTCTCCTCTCTTTGGTTCTACTGGGAATCATATTGGTTTGTTACCTAGCAACACAGTGCTTATCACCAGGCAATTTACAACCATTTCTCATTTGTCATCATTTGTCTAATCAGATCTGATCATAAATAAAATCTGCACACAATCAACTGACTTCTGTTTGTAATTAGAATCTATCTCCATCAGGGGAAGGACACTAATAGTCTTGCACCTTGCATGCGTTGATTTATTTGCGCCTTTTTGTCATTTTCTAACATGCTACCCCTCACCATCTTACATGATTCAATCTGTCTTGATTCCCTTCAGCAAAATTCCATCTTTTGTTGTGAGTTGCTATCAATCCAGGTGTCTTTGGATGAAATTTGTAGGTCATCTCTGCTCATTTATTCTGAGCATATCATCTATGCGAGGTGACTTAATTTTGCAATATACAGCTTATGTTTAACACAGCTTCTTGCTTCCTTTCTATCATACCAACTAGCTTTGCCTACTTAAGTCAATGCCACAAACATTTCTTATTATGAATTGTAGTGAGCATGAATTGTTCTCTATGTCATGTATTACTCTCTTTATCAGTTAATAGCAATCCCATTCCTTTGGGGATTCTAGCCATAAAGTTATGGTTTGGGCTACAGAGCTGAATATTCTATAACTTTGGTCATAGAAAAAGATGCTTAAAAAGAAAAAAAAAATAATACCTCTTACACCCCCATTCCCTGGTCACAATGCTTGGTCCAGGATTGGTCCATGACATAAGGCAGACCAATTTTGGGGGAATTTTCCAAGTGAAGCTGATAGAAAGAGTCCTTTTCCCTCTTACTTCTCTAAAATAAAATATTAGCTCAGTATTTCCTGTGGACATATGCCTTCCATGTGGGGAAGGCCCATCTGCAGAGAATATGGAAGAACAAAGAGAAGAACCTGAAGGTTATAGAGGCAGACAATTGAAACAGAAATAGAGAGAAAGAGAAACAGAGCACAGGAGGGAGGGAAAGAGAGAAAGAAGATGAGAAAATGTTGATAGCATTTGAGTCCCTGGTTCCAGTTCCTAAGGCTGCAGGCTCACTGATGTCTTTGATCATGTGAGCTATTCCAGGACCAGTAACCTTCCCCTAAAGCCATATTCAAGTTGGTTTCTCTCAACTGCAACCCATATAATTGACATACACAATGATATGATTCATAATCCTGCAAAATTGTAATGTACTTAGTTTAAAATGTTTTTTGCACACTCTTCACCTGTTGTATCCTAACAACAATGCTTGAGTCCTTGGAAACAATTAATGGAGAATGCATTATACTCATTTACAGATGAGAGAGCAGGGTTGCCCCAAAGATGACTTGTTACTTGGTTATACAGCTAGGTAAGGACAGCACATCTGACTTTCAGACCCATGCTCTGCACAACATGCAGCAGTTACCTCCCCATACCACATCACATCTGGCAACCATAAAGCAAAGTCAGAGAAGCCGTGGAACTACAGAGAAACATGTGGTGCGGTAACTGTCTTGGTACTCCAGAAACTTATCTAAATGGACAGATAAGATAGATTCAGATACAATGGCAACTGAAAACACAAAAGATCAGCTTCATATAGACAGAACCAAAGTAACTACTATAGCAGTCCTGGGTTGGGTCATTAGGAAAGAAGGGGTTCAGATAAGGAGAATAAGAGGACACTCCAGGTGCCAGAAACAATGTGAGCAAAGGTACAGAAGCAGGAGTAGAGAATGGTGTGTTTTAAGGAACACAGGGAACATATCTGGCTGGAAGGGAAGGTGGTTGCTGATTTTACCTTCTAAATACAGCTTGGACCTTTCTAGTTCTTCCCTCCTTCACTGCCCATTCTGATCCTTTCCTCTGTCACCTGGATCACTGAACTAGCCCCTAACTCTTCTCCCCATATTCTTTTTTTTGCACAGCAATCCATTCTCCACATTGCAGCATGAGTGATCCCTGAAAGCAATGTGTCTGATCAAGTCTCTCTCCCATCTAAAACTAAACAACAGCCTCACACCATTCTCAAGATGCAGACCTCATCCTTCACAAGGGCCACTGGATGTCATAGCCTCTCCAGCCTCAGAGGATACCTTGCTGTGCCTCCTTTCCACACACTCCAGCCACAGTGAATGTCTCATCGATACAACCCATCCCTCTTCTTTCTGGCAGCAGGACAATTGTACTTGCTGGTTTCTCTGCCCAGAATGTTGTTCTCTCTCATTCTCTCTCTCTCTTTCTGCCTCTCCCTCTGTCTCTTTCTCCTTCTTCCTTCCTTCCTTCATTTATTCAAAGAATACTAATTGAGTATATCTTGTGCAGCAGAGAAGCAGGTTTAGGATAGCCATTAAGAATAAAGATTGGGATCCCTGGGTGGCGCAGCGGTTTGGCACCTGCCTTTGGCCCAGGGCATGATCCTGGAGACCGGGATCAAATCACATGTCGGGCTCCCGGTGCATGGAGCCTGCTTCTCTCTCTGCCTAAGTCTCTGCCTCTCTCTCTCTCTGTGACTATCATAAATAAATAAAAATTAAAAAAAAAAGAATAAAGATTATGGAACCAGACTTCAATGTTGAAACTTAGTTCTTATACTTATCACCTGTGTGACCTTCAGCACGTTATTCAAATTCCCTCTGTCTCCATTTTGTCATGATTGTAACTACCTTGTGTGGTTGAAGATTAAATGAGTATATCACGAGGCATAGATCAACATCTAACATAGGAAGGGCTATATGGGTATTTGCACTAATAATGATTGCGGCCTGACTTGACTAACTTTCAGGGTGTTAGAGTAGATGTTAGGACTACAGGGTTTTTCTAAGCCCAAGGACTGAGCTGCTCTCTGAACTTGCTCTGCTTTTCACTTCATCGTACTCATCTACTTTAATCCATTTTGTTTGTTGGATTATAAATCCTAAGAAGGCAAGGATCACATCTCTTTTGTTTATAATCTTGTGTAAAGGTTCTAGTACAATGGCTGGTTCAGAGTAGAAGTTAAATAATTATTTATTTTTAAGAAAATCGAGGTCACAATGGTGATTGTTGTGAAAGCCAAAAAAAAAAAAAAAAATGAAGTGAGACTTCAACTGTATGCAGCACGGGAAAGATCTGTGCTTTTCTGAGGTTGGAAAAGATACAGGGACTACTTCCCTTTAGGGAGTGTTATATCCATAGCACCTGCATCTTAAGTGATCTTGCAAGCCCTTGTTATCACCTGAATCAGCAATGACCTGAACAGCTTCTGAGATGTTTGCCTCCCCCGTCGGGGACATCTTAGGTCAACCTGTGACTCATGATAATAGAAGGGATATGACAGTGCCTCCACTGACACCAAGACCTTAAAAGGTATTACAAAAGAGATATGAAAACCAGGCCAAAGCATGAGGGCCTGTGCTCACAGGAAGGGCCAGGCAGGTTTTAAAATGTCAGAACAAAGGATTATCACTGCTTCCAGACAAAAGGTGCAGCAGCCTAAAAGATGAGAAAAAAAGAAAGCTTTCAAATGGGACTTGGGGAGCATAGATCACCTGGGAGAGAACATACAGGAAGATTCACGTGGCTCCTGCTCCCATGGCCTACAGTCAGGATGGAACCCATTAAACCTCCAACTCAATTATAACCATTTTATGCATGAAATGTGGCCCAGACCAAAAGATCTTAGTGATAGGAGAGTATATCTCTCTGCATAAACTAGTGAAATGCCATGATTAGAAGCAAATACATCTGCCTTCCCTTATCAGTTGCATGGCACTCATTAATTAGACAGTAATTTGTTAGGTGCCTATTATGCCATGAGGGGATGCTAGAGATGGAAAGGTGAGGTCACTTCCCTTGAGAAGGTCGCAGTATCACTGGGATATGTGAAATGACAGAAGCCCAGCGTGGTCCTAAGATCCGGCTGTGACTAGCTTCAAAGAAACTTTGGACAATTAGTAACTTAAAATCGCCAGCTTAATATAAAGTACTGAGAAGTCTCAGAGAGATTGAGGTAGACATATGATAAAGCTTTGGCCAGTACAGGGGATAGGCAATTCTTTTTTATTTTCTTAAAGATTTATTTATTTATTTGGGGGGGGGAGAATCTCTAGTAGACTCCCTGCTGAGCAAAGAGCCCAACTTGGGTCTCTGTCCTACCATCTTGACATCAGGACCTGAACCTAAATCAAAAGCCAGAGGCCTAGCCTGCTGAACCACCCAGGTGCTCCTAGGGATGGGCAATTCTGAATACAGTGTGCATCTTCTTCCAATGTCCTTTTCTCACTCAGCTCACCATGGCTTCATGCCTCAGTCCTTAAGGGGAGAAGGAGTAATACTGTGAATCATAACTGAAGCAGAGTTTCACTAAAACTCTGCAAGCAATTGAACCACAAGGCAATATTGCCCTTTTACCCCCATCACTAAAGGACAATAGAGGCCACCTCTGTCTCAGCTTTGGCTTGGTTTAGCACATTGAGAGCATCAGTGATCACAGCCCATTGGCACCTCTAGAGAGCTAGAGCAACTCAGGTAAGACACTCAGTGGAGACTGCAGCAGTAAACTGCGGTATTGGTACCAGGTGAAGGGGCTGTTGTGGGGAGTGCTGTGCTGGCAAATCTTTAACAACTGGCTGTCTAGGAAAAAAGAGTGTGATACGTGTGTGGATGCGGCTGTGGGGTGTGTGTGTGTACCTAAGTTTCATAAAAATTTTACTGATATTAAGAATATGTAACATACAATTTGCAATTAGTAATAAAATATACAATATTCTTTATTGTAAATTCCATATAACAAATCAATTTTCACAGGATTCTTTCATTTGATTTTTGTGGAACTCTTGTACCCATAACCAACCTGTGGTTGTAATTAACAAATGAGCATAGTTCTGACCTGAATGCTAGTTGATGTTTTCCTTACGCTAAAGAGTAGGGTGAAAGTGAATCAAGCAAGACTTATGTCAAAACTTCACTGATTCATCAATAATGACTTCAACGAATTAGGTAACAGTTTTTAATCACCAGAGGGACATTTCCTCAAAGTTTTTTGTTCTATTCACAACGTAATGGCTGCACACACATACACACACCCTCTAAATATTGTCTGCATTATTGACATTTTCTCTATCACTTTTTTAAATATAGGCATGCAACAAAACAGTAAGTTAAGTCTGCCAGTTTCCATGGTGTAAATACTCCCAATGTGGCCAATATCTAGCTACCAAACATGGTGTCACTGAGATGGAAAAGAAGTAGGCTGCATGCCTTTATATCATATAATGTAACTAATCAATCAACATATAGAGCCTCAGGAGCATTAATGTCAAAAATAAGTAGTCAATAATGAGTTTTGACTACTTATTAACTCTGTTTTTAATATTTTTTTTGTGAATTTATATGATTTTATTTTCAATAATGGCTGTTTCACAATCAGCTTGCAAAATTCCTGGAAAGTTAACAATCTGCTCCAGTGCAAGCCAGCTCCAGCACACAGCATACATGTGTCAGACATGGCAGACATGCCCCACTCAGATTTCCTTTGAGAAAAGACTCACTCCAGGTTTTGAAGAGTGTACTTTGTGAAGAGCTTAGAGGTCTGCCTCGGTTTTCAAGCCAATGGCATGCTATTCTTGGGGTTGATCCCCCCAAATGACTGAACAATAATGGTATAAGCCCAGCCATTTCTGTACAATGTGAGGCTCCCCTGCTAGCTGACCATTGCTCCTGAGCTGCCCCTTAGACAATGGAAACTTTGTCTGACTGGCTTCACAGCCTAATATCTGCCCCCTGCCCTCTCCTGTATCCACCCTTTCCTTTCACAAGTGCTATACCCACTGAACCTCTCATACTCTCAACTCTGTCTCACTGTCAGCTTCCCAGGAAACTCAACCCAACAAGACACTGAAGTAAGAGGGAAAGTAGCTTCATGTATTATCATAGCGTGGGCTATGATAACAAGCAGAACTGACCAAAGAAGAGAGTCATGGAAGAACCGATGGCACCTGTCTAGGTGAAACCTGACTAGTGGGATCCCTGGGTGGCGCAGCGGTTTGGCGCCTGCATTTGGCCCAGGGCGCGATCCTGGAGACCCGGGATCGAATCCCACATCGGGCTCTCGGTGCGTGGAGCCTGCTTCTCCCTCTGCCTGTGTCTCTGCCTCTCTCTCTCTCTCTCTCTCTCTCTCTGTGACTATCATAAATAAATAAATAAAAATTTTTAAAAAAAGAAACCTGACTAGACTCATTCATGAGTACAAGAGAAATAATGCTCACAACAAGGTCTCTAAACAAAAAGTAAAATTTGGCAGAGGGTTGGGAAACCAGGGAAAACAAGGCTCAGAAATGAGTTAATATCTTTTTCACCTAACAGATATTCTATCAGTCTGTTTTTCAATGAAATAGCCAGCCTGGGAAAGTGCAGATAATTATAATGCAATGCGGTAAGTGCTCTACTGGAGGTATGAATCAGTTTCCCTCAAAACAGAAAAGACAAGCCATTGAGTTAATAGAAGAGCCAGGGAAGACTTCACAAGAAGAGGTGCCATTTGAGCTAGATCCTGAATACTGAGTAGGAATTGGACAAGCAAATGATTTACTGGGAGAACTTGATGGGTAGGAGGTAGATTGAAGCAGACTAAGATATGATTACTAACCCACTTACCAATATTTGAATTATTTCCAAGAGCAAATACTCACTTCAATGAAACATAAACACATTTTCTGACCCTCCCTTAGCATCAAGAACATCTTTGTGAAACAGCTCTGGGTGGGGGTGGGGCATGCCTAGGCAGCCTGAAACAAAGGACAATGAAGCTGGTTCTTTTTTTTTTTTTTTAATAAATTTATTTTTTATTGGTGTTCAATTTGCCAACATACAGAATAACACCCAGTGCTCATCCCGTCAAGTGCCCCCCTCCGTGCCTGCCATCCAGTCACCCCCACCCCCCGCCCTCCTCCCCTTCCACCACCCCTAGTTCGTTTCCCAGTTAGGAGTCTTTATGTTCTGTCTCCCTTTCTGATATTTCCTACCCATTTCTTCTCCCTTCCCCTCTATTCCCTTTCACTATTATTTATATGCCCCAAATGAATGAGACCATATAATGTTTGTCCTTCTCGATTGACTTATTTCACTCAGCATAATACCCTCCAGTTCCATCCCCGTTGAAGCAAATGGTGGGTATTTGTCGTTTCTAATAGCTGAGTAATATTCCATTGTATACATAGACCACATCTTCTTTATCCATTCATCTTTCGATGGACACCGAGGAATGAAGCTGGTTCTTAAGGAGATCAACCCCATAGCTGGTCAGAGAGTCTCATGAGACCTGTTTTCTGACTTTGCTAAAGTGAAAAACACTCTAGGCAGAAATTTGAGGAACTGCATTCCAGTCCTTGGCTTTTGTCTGTCTCCCTCACCTATAATATCGAGTTGATAATCCAGGCCTCCCTTAACTCAATAAGCTTTTGTGAGGACCAGTGAGGTAAAAGATGGGAAAGTGCTTTGAAAAGCATTAGAGCACTCTGAGGTGTTTACCCTGACACCTCCTCAGCAAAGCCTTAATTGAATCACTCCTCATTCTTCATCCCAAGTCTAGAGCAAATTTCTCTGTTACAGAGAGTCTCAGCTCTCTATAGAACACCAATAACTGCTGGGAATTAAACAGCTGTGTGATTACTTCATTAATGGTGGGTTCTTCCAATAGATGCATTGGGGGAATACCACAGCAAGCACATATATTTTGTCTCCAGTGCCTAACAAACACCTGGAGCAGCATAAGTGCTCACAGTAAGTGTTTGTTGAATGAATGGATTATCTATTGTGCCTTTCAGTTAAGTTTTATTTTATCTCTTTATCAATGAGAAACTGACCCCAACTGTGAATTACTTAAAAGCAAGCATCCTGTGTTTTCTTATCAGCATCCTCAATCTCTAGCCCATTCCCCGGCACATACTAGGTATGAATAAATATTTAATTGATAGATAGCTTACATATAACTTCCTGGTACAGCCTTTTGAATGTAGCAGAAACTCAATAATTCATTGCACATTAAATAAATATGAAAATACCTGTCTTTGCTTATACACCTGCTATAAATATTTATCCCTATGTTGTAACTACTAAACTTTTTTTTAAAAAAAACTATTCTACTTTCTTTGAAACATTAAAATAGTAGCACTAGGTAGTGGAAATGTCTGAGGCTTGAGAGTCTTAACAGACTTCCTTGCATTTGAATCTAGATGCTAGCACTCTGGGCCTCAGTTCTCATCTGCCCCTTGCCCTCTTCTGTATCCACCCTTTCCTTTCACAAGTGCTATACCCACTGAACCTCTCATACTTTCAACTCTGTCTCACTGTCTGCTTCCCAGGAAACCCAACCCAACAGACGAATTGAATTATTATTTTGAATTGAAATATTATTTTGTAAAGATTAAATGAGATGAAGTACATGAAGAACATTGCGCGGCTTTTGCTGATGGTAGCTTGTCAACAAATGCCAGCTCCCGTTTCTCCCAGAGTCTCTATTCTCCCTTCACTTATATGTCAGGTTTCCAAACTTCTCTCCAAAGGCTAAAAGAGGAATTGAGTAGTATTCTTCTCTACAGTTCAGTCTTTGGCTTTATCTCAAATGGTGCTGTGCCAGGTCACCTCTCTGACCTCCATCTTTAGCATAAAAAGAATGCTGGACTGGGTATCTACTGAGGCTCTAGTTCAGATCCTGGCACTGACTAGCTGTTTGTCCATCCGTTCATCCATCCACTGTTGTTAGATACTCTGACACTATTCTCAGCAATTGGAAATATATTAGAGGCAAAAATGAGTAAAATCCCTGCCTTCAGGGAGAACTTACAAATGTACTGTCAGTAGGAAACACTGACCCCAAAAAAATGAACATAACAAAGTAAAGTATGTAGTACGTTAGGGAATAATGAGTCCTATGAAACAAAAAGTTGAGTGGGATGAAGGGGAACAAAGAGTGCTGGGGCAGGGCAGGCCATGTTACAGCACTGAATAGGATCATTAAGGAAGTGAGATTTGAGCAGACTTTTAAAGAAATAGAAAACCACCCAGTGGATATTGGGGTCAGGAGCATGGGACCAAGAGAACACCTAGATTCTGAGGGGATGTGTCTCTGAAAGTCTAGGAAGCCAAGGTAGCTAGTTTGGAATGAGCAGAGAGAAAAGGAAGAGGTAAGGAGGGGGCAATGAGTATTAAAGACCCTCAAGAGTGATGCCTGTGAGGCTGAGTAGTTGAGCATCTGCCTTCAGCTCAGGGTGTGATCCTGGAGTCCTAAAATTGAGTTCTACATTGGTCTCCCCACAGGGAGCCTGCTTCTCCTCTGCCTATGTCTCTGCCTCTCTTTCTGTGTCTCTCATGAAAACATAAATGACAAATCTTTAAAAAAAAAAAATCTACTGGAGTTTCATGTACAAGATAAAGAGATAACATCCAAGATTAGTTAAGAGATAATTTCTTTTAAAAACATAAAAAAATAAAGACCTCAAGAGTTTGAGCTTTAATCTGAATTAAATGGCTTTGTTGGCCTTACCTCTACATGTGGAAATGGAATTCAGACTAGATTCTTTCTGAAATCCCTCCCAGCTCTTGAATTCAAGGATTTTCTTTCTTTCTTTCTTTCTTTCTTTCTTTCTTTCTTTCTTTCTTTCTTTCTTTCTTTCTTTCTTTCTTTCTTCTTTTTCTTTCTTCTTTCTATCATTTTGGTACTGAGAGCTATACCAGGTAGAGGCAAATCCAGGTGAACTAGACAAGTATATATATAAACTGTATTTTAACAGACTGGCACAGACAAGATTTATAATTTTACCTCTTGACTAAAACAGAGATATCATAGGACAATGATGCAGGAGGACTCTGGCATTGTCTGTATTTGGACAGGCCAGTTGTCAAATACCACACCTGCCACTTGTGCTGGCTAGGTGCTTAATTGCCTGGCCTCAGTCTCCTCATCTTGAAAGTGGACATAATTAAAATTTCTATCTCATTGACTTATTCTGAGGATTAAATAAAAGGATGTGCCAAGTTTTTAGCACAGTGTTGGACATGAAATAAACTCTCAATCAATTTCACTTTTTAAAAAATTTCATATTAGTAGATATTAACAGATGTTTGAATTTTTAAGCTTCTCTATTTGGGATTTTAGTGCTAATTTTACCTCTTGTTTATCATCAAATATGTCTCTCAGAATTTCATTTCAAGAAATACCTGTTAATGTTTATTATGTGCAGGCCACAGATGTGTGGGTAAGCAAGATAGAGTCCAGTTTGACAGGAACATAAGTGGAGGAGACAGATATCCATAAAAGTAACTGTAATTCAAGTCAGACTATTAAAACTGATAAAATAGAAAGGCCACATATAATAACACAATGGATAAGAAGAGATTAACTCCAACTGTATGGGATACTATACGGGATTGTTTCATGGAGAAGTTGAGAATTTGAGCAGGCTGGGAAGTGTGTCTCATATCTCCCTATGGACCAATGACAGTATAGTCTTCCTTCCCTTCCAGATGGCACTAGTAAATTATGAACTCAATGACTTGTAAAACTGTTACAAGTTTATGGACACCTTGACTCTATTGTTCCTGGCAAAAGTGACATGCCATAAGCAACACTGGGTTCTAATGACCACAGTGGTAAAGCTATATTGAGGAGCTAAATTCAATTCACATTGTTGCCTCCAGGGGAACAGCAGAGGAAAGTTCTGTTGGAAGGGAGGAAGGAAGGAAGGATGAAAAGTAGGAAGAAAGTAAGGCAGGCAGGCAGGCATGACTACTAATGCCATTTAATGCCATTTAAATGGGCATTAGAATGGAAGAAAGATATGTGATCATTATCAACTGCATGGTCAATAGGGTATGATTACTCAAGAAAGTTATTTCCAAATGGATCTTTGCCTCCTCACTCTTTCCTATCCAGATCCACTAATTCAGCTGTTGGATAGCCTGAGGCAAATTGCTCTTCTTGGTAAGTAACTACACATTTCTGTTCCTGCTGGGAAAATATGAGATGCTTGGGAAAGATTTCACAAAAAGCTATCAGTTCACACGTACATTTTCCAGGAGTTAGTCTAAGGAGAGCTTGGATATCTCTAAGGCTATAACACACTTCACTAATAGAACATACTGGGTGTTCCCAAAGGAACAAATGAAACTTTTAAATATCTTTCCCTTGCCACTCCTTCTTGCCTTCTTCAGCTCTCAAGCTGCAAGGATAAATGGCCAAGACAGTACATTTTTAAAGAGCTATAAATTTCTAGATTTTTTGATTCATATTCTTCTGTTGAACTACTGTAAAGTCTCTTATTTTGTCTAGCAAGACTGTGGTCAAAGGAATATCCTCCATAGGATATCCTACTCACAGAAGTCTGGTTAGACATGAGAAAAGTGACCCAGGATGTTTAATGATGTGTGAAGTTACTATGCACTTTTTAGGGGTGGTGCTGTAGTCATGTTTTTAAATATTCTTTATTATTTATAAATATATTCATAAGTACTTAAGCATAAAATAACATGGTATCTACAATTTGCTTCAAAATAATACAGAAGAGAGTATATAAAGGTAAGATGAAACAAAATTTGCTCTGAGTACATGTGACAGATAAAGCTCATTATACTATCTTACTTGTACAGTGTTTTAAATGTTTCATAATTCTTTATAAATAAAGAGGTGCAAGCCCAATGATCTTACAGAATTTGAACAGGGACTCAGTGATCTCAAAGAATGCAATGTTTGAAGGGGAGAGCAGGCATTCGGCACTTGAGATATCAGAGGTGGAAGAAGGACAGATACCATGGCAGTGTGATGCTGAACTGGAGGGAAGATAAAACTTGATGGAAGGAGATAAAGGAGCTATGAGGCTGGGGTTTTCAATGGTTAAGAAATGTCCAATAGGATTATTCATATGGTGTTGGACACATAGTCTTGTCTCAGCTATCTTGGTTTTTAACTCTATTGCTCATCAGAGGGTAGACAGGGAACCAAGGACACAAAGGTTGGATTGGAAGGAAAGATGAAGATACAAATCATAAAAACAAACTTCTTGGACCAGCTCCTGCCCCAAACAGCATACTCATTAATTCTTTGGATGATGCTATAGGAGGCGTGCTTATTGTACTTTAGAATGCCAGGCAGAAAAAGATAGAGAATTCACAGAATGATAAAAGCAATATTCTCATATCTTAATATGTCAGAATTGTGAGCTGAATATAGCTAGATGAAATGAAACAAATAAACGTAAAGTCCTATCCTGGAGTCCAAACACTGATGGCATAAATACAAGGTGGGAGATATAGAGCTTCGAACCCATGTGAATAGCCCACGTGAATATAATTAGGGAGATTTAATAGGCAATAAATGCCATATAAACAACGTGATGAGACTGACAAACAGAAAAGTTAATTCTTTTAAATGGGCATTAGAAGAAATGGAACATTTAAATTGAAGGACTAGTAGACCTATCTGTATTCACCAGGCCTGCCTTGGAATGTCAGAATCATTTGTGCCCAGGAGACAAAGTACATTAAGAGCAAAGTATAGAATGAAGAAGGTGTCCAAAGCCCTGTCCTTGAAAAATGATCGAAGGAACTAAGGGTGTTGAAGTAAAATGATTAACTTGGGCTGTGCACACCCTGGACCACAGAAGAGAAACAAGCATTGTTCAACATAGCTCCAGGACATGGAATTGAGTAACACATGTGCATGTTATAGGGGATCAGATTGCACATCAATAATAAGAAGAAACTTCTATTAAAGACAAGAAGTTTCTATGGATTGAAAGCCTTGTCATTGGCTAATTGAGTTAGAGCCATGCTGTGCAGTTGAGTTGCCTGGTCACGTAGCTACTGAGCACTTAAAATGTGGGCAGTCCAAATTGAGATGTGCTATCATTATAAAACATGCACCATATTCTGATGACTTACCATGGAAAAAGAAATATAAAATATCAAATTAATCTCAATAATTTGTATTGATATATTGATAATATTGGGAGTATAGTGAGCTAAATAAAATACATATCAAAATAATTTCACCTATTACTTTTTACTTTTTAAAATTACCTACGTGACTCACATCTGTGGATTGTTCTCCTACTGGACAATAAACACTGTGTTAGAGAAACAGAATAAAGGTTGAGCTAGACTTTAAAGGACCCTGATAACCTATAGTTTAGGAGAAGCCTTTCTGTAAGTTTAGAAATCTGAGCTATGGTGTTCAGCAAGATCTGCTTCTCAGTAGCTGTATTACCTTAGGAGAGTGATTTAACCACTCTGAATCTAACATTCCTACCTGAAAATTATAAAGTCAGACCATCCCTGAGGTATTGCCTGTCAACGACATTTTGGAATCTCTGTCCAGACCAGATCTAGACATCCCTGTAATAAGAAGTATTCCCTCCACCAATTTACGTGGGCACCCCATCAACCAGTTGCTTCATAGTTTTGTCCATTTTCAAAAGCTGTGGAAAGAACCTAGTGTTCAAAGTCAGACAAAACTGAATTACATTTGTGACCTGACCACATCATTATCAGCTTCATAATTATCATTAATGTCTTCATTCCCAAAACAATTTTCTAGCTACTATGTGTATGCTTACACTGTGTGAGGGCCTCTGATGTATTACCTCATTTAATCATCACAGGCTTTTTCAAGCTAAAGGGTATTACTATCTTTATATAATCAAGGAGGTAACTAGGTTTTAAACCTATTCGTGTAATCTTGGGTATGGCATTTCACCTCTCTAGGCTGTAGCAAGATGGCTAACATCAATCACTACAGTATACCCAGCCATGGTATAAATTATAGGGATGATTAAGTAAAATAATATACATGAAATTCTACTAAAGTAGCAGATTTACAATAGGTAGTCAATGCATGCTAGAGGCCTGCCCCTGCTAACTCTTCCACTATGAACCCTACATACCCTCCAAATACAACTCCAGTCACATGCTTTCCACAGAGCCTTATCCTTTCCCCATAGCAGGAAGTGAGGTTGACCCCTTACGACAAACACAGCTCCACATTTGATAATGTCTTATCAATCTCATCATTTCCAACCTTACTCTAAAATCATGTGCATACACATCTTATCTCCCCTATCAAACTATCAAGCCCTTGAGTAGTAGCTTTCTAACAGATTTATATAAATATTCAGTGTAGTGTGTGGCAGAGAGTAGCTTATTAATAAATATCATCTGAATTAAAGCTACTATTTATTGAAAGTTTATTGATGCCAACCACTGCACAGAGTCTAAGCTTTAATATGATTTATTTCTCACAACCTAAAAGGACATTAATTTTATTCATTTTACAGATGAGGACAGAGAATCTTCAAGGTAGCTGCCCAATAGCACACTGATCTTAAATGGCAGAACCAGGTTTTGAATTCTGGCTGGCTGACTGACTGGCTCCAAAGCCCAGGATCTCAACCATTACAAAGAAAAGATGGATGGATAGATGGATGGATGGATGGATGGATGAAATAAATGATGGATAGAAGCACAACATCTGCATCATCTGAATCAAACTTCAAGATTTCTTTTCAATCCTAGATTTTCCTTATGGATATTAAACCTCCTACTTCCAACCCCATCATCCCAACATAAACCGTGGGGAGTTCAGCAGAGAAGGAAAAGGAGCACATTTCACCATTTTAAAGATTCATAATGAGCTAAAAGGCCAAGTCAAAATCAATTTATTATTCACCAAAGTCTCAGGTCCCTGCCTGTTTTATTCTCCTGAATAAAACATACCTTCTCAAGTGTACAAGCTGCCAGCAGCCCAGAAGAAAAAAGGGAGCAAGTAATACATATTTACATAATTAGGAAGAAGAAAAACATTCAAGCAGGTTTCCTTTTTAACGTTTATGTTTATCTGAGTCTCCAGCTCAGGAAAGTGTTTACCTAGTGTAGAGAGCATGTGTATTTTTCACCTGATAGCAGGATTTTTATGATCGGGAATTTTTTTTTTTTTTTGAGCTACAAAACAGAATGTAGCAGCTGCCCTGCAGCAGCCTAGGCCCACAAACAGAAGGAACTTTCAGTCCCTTGTAACACCTGGGGGTTCTCTAGCCAGCCAATGGTCAGCCCCAACACAGCAACACACAGTTCAGCTGCATCCCTGGCATATGTTGGGATCAAGCCTTGTAGCTTTGAAAGTGACAGTGATTGTAATTTATTACCTGCATTGATTCACAGAACGTGGCTTCTTGTACAAACAAGCAGACATTTTTCAATTGTGCAGTGCAATGGATAAATTGTTTTGCATAGAAATTGTACTTTTAAAACTAATTGAGGTGAGCTCTGCGGATGTATGAATTATGCATGTACAAATAATACATCCTTGGGAAAAAAAAGTCCCAGATGGGTTCTATTTAACTTTAAAACTGTGTTTTATTAATGCATTTTCAGAGAAATAGCTTAAGTCAATGACCTATTCCCACTAAACCCAGGGCATTCAAGCAAGACAATCCAGGCTGCTTACTTTAGGTCCCACCCTCTCTCTGAAAGCAAGAGCATTTAATTTTCCAACAGAACCCCCCCTTTTTTATTATTCATAATGTCATATTTTAATCCAATCAATGCACATTAGCTACAACTAATGTAAATGTCATTGCTACTCTTTTCTCCAACCATTTTTTTATTTGCTAAAGCTCTGCATAGCACAATCTCTCCCCCTTAGATTAATAGATATTGGACAGCTTTTCTATATTTCCTTTTTCTTCTCAGCAGAGTATTGTTGACAAAAGCTCTAAGACATTTTAGGGCAACAAATGATAAAGATTATCCTTGAATATTAGAGAGCGTTTGGAGGAGCCAAGCTTTTTCACCCAAGGCTCTACCACTTTCCTTCAATATTCCTGCTAGAGCTGGAAGTGGTCCTTCATGGCCCCCACTCTTCAGGTTCTCTGCTTTTGTTTCTTCTACACAGGATGACCTTTTCTTCATGTCCAAAGTCTGGATATATTCAAGGTTTCTTTTTTAAAAAGATTTTATTCATGAGAGATAAGAGAGAGAGAGAAACAGAGACATAGGCCAAGGGAGAAGCAGATTCCCTGCAGGACCCCAAGCGGGACTTGATCTCAGGACCCTGGGATCATGAGCTGAGCCATAGGCAGATGCTCAACCTCGGAGCCACCCAGGCGCCCATATTTAAGGTTTCTATTAAGTGGCCCTCTTTTACAAAGCCTTCTCTGATTCTACACTTATATTTGTCTCATTTGGCAGATGGGATTATTTTATTCTGTAATTGCTAGTGGTGCTTCATACACATTTTCCTTGGGGCTCTGGAAATAGTTCACATTGATCCTATTTGTTGATGTCTTAGTATTACCTCCCTGTGTAGGTTGTAAGTTCCTAGAAGATAGGAACCAATAAATGATATATTTTATCTCTCATATTAGTTAACATAATGCCTGCACATAGCGAATGCTAATAAATATCTAGAGAAATAAAAAGGAGGAAAAAAGAAAAAAAGTAGGGAAGCAGTGAGGAATAGTATGGACAAAAGAAAGAAGAGGAAAGGAGGGAGGAAGAATGGGAGAGAGAGATTGGGAGGGAGGGAGGCAGGGAGGGAAGGTGGGAAGAAGGAAACAGAAGGATGGAATAGGGAGGGAAGAATGGTAAAAGACAACAGAGCATGTGAGGTTACTGATCACCATAGTATGTAGTACTGAGACATCTAAGTCAATTGTACTTTTGTAGGGGAGTAGCTGGAGCCCCAGAAGAAACTTTTCACTTCATGGATATGCATAGGGCATATTCTCCGCTCCCAGGATATGCCTAGGGCAATGGTTCTCAAAATTCAGTGTGCGAGAGAACTACTTGGAGAACTAAATACACTATTGATTCTCTGCAAGTGGATTCCTGATCCTGTGTAACTTCCAAGAGATACTGATTTAGCAGAATTGGTAAGGATGCCATTTCTTACATGATCCCAGATAATCCCAAAGTACATGCTGGAGATCATGTTTTGTGCAACCCTAGCTTAGAAACATTGCCCGATTCTGTCCTTCTGGAGCTATCTCTGTTCATTGGCTATCATTGTTCACCACCTTAACCAGGTAATAAATTACCCGATTACATAGCTAAACTATGCTGGGATTTGTTCCTGATCCTCAGAACCCATAAAACATCTCTTGATTCACATTCCTTGTCTTTTTGTTTGCTATGATATGATGATAATGATGATGGTTTAGAGTTTTGTCCTTGGTCTTGCCTAGGGCCTTTGTCTCTTCTGATATCCATTTGCATGGCTAGTATTATGCTGATTGCTGGATTCCTTAGATCAGCTTACTTGTTCTTGTTGCCCCCTTCACCCTGTGCTATCAGTTATATTCAGGCATTGGAATCCTCACCTTCATATCCAGTCCTTGTCCATATTCATCTCATCTATAGATATCCATACCCCTGTGCTGCCTGGTGAGTGGAAACAAGAGCACTCTTATCCTTGATCATCCCAAATGGTAGGACAGAATGATTAAATATGGTATAAGGGCCACTGGGTCCCTTACCAAGAGCTTGGGTTCTAATCACAATTCTGTGCATTGTCCATGAGATGATCATAAAGTTTTGCCCTCAGGGTATTTATTCATTACAAAAGAATAATCATTTTCTGCAAAAATTTTAACAATATTGGGCCTTGGAGTATATAGAAATGGATTCAAAACTCAGTTCTATCACTTACTGGCCATGTGACATGAGCAAGTCATTTATCTTCTAAGTCTCAGTTTTGTTGACTATGAAATGAGGCTAATAATACTAATGCCTATATCCAGGAGTGGTTGTAAATGAGCCAGTGACTGAATGAGCCAGTGACTGCCAAGAGAAGAGTTCAGTGCCTGGCATGTGGTAAATCCTCTACAGTGGTGGGGAGAGTGATTAATGATGTAAGGATGTTGCTCCTGCCACATTCATCGCTACCATCATGAGTTTCAGGTATTCCATTTGTCCAGTTAACATTGAGATAAGTACTCTTCATAGTTGTTTATTTGGCCTCAGCTAGAATGTCAGTTTCTGGGAATCCAGAGGGAGACAAGCATGGTGTAAGGCCTAAAATTAGGGTTCAAAATTATTCACTTCCTTGACATCTGGTGAAACCTCAGGTGACCTAAACACAAGTCCCCCTCCCTATTGGGCCCCTATAGATAAGGTACCCTAGGTAAGCACCCTCTGTATCAAGGGGCCCAGGAATCATTCCTGATGATCTCTGATAATCAGCAAATTTTAGTCTCCTGATAGTCCATAGAATTATTCAAACAAGCCAATTACATCCTCTCCCAGAAGCCAGTGGGCACCTCACCCTCTTATACTAGAAAATCTGCCTCCCACACTCCCTGGTTGCTCACTCTGCTACTGAGAACAACCCCTGCATGGCCCTGCATGACATGCCACATCCTTCACCAGACTGTGAATGCATGTCACTAATAAACTGCTGATCCTAACTGTCTAGTGTCAGATATCATGTGTTCCATCATCCCCACAACCCTCAGGAGGGAATCCTTCCCTCACCAATGTGGTGAAGAGGAGGTAAATAAAACAAGCAGGATGCTGATTCAGATTCTGTTATTCACAGTCTAAAGGAGATGATGTTTGTGTAAATAGACCTTTAAATCCACTGGGATGAGTGGTCAATGGGGAGGTATAAAATTTTATGTGAGCAGAGAGAGGAAAGCAAGAAACTCTGGGTGGAGGGGTGCAAGATTTCACAGATAAAGCAGTATCTGGCTCAACTCAGAAGTCTCACATGAAACCCCAAACAGATGATTATGCTATGACATCATACTAAGACCCCACCATCACCATTTTTACCCAGGATCCTACTGGTAAGAGGGCATCTGCTGGCTCATATTTAAATGTAATATCCTCCATGCTTGAGGTAGAGCTCTGTGCAATAGGATTGCCTATGCCCAGTATTATTCTAATTCTGTGTTTATTTTTTAAGGGTTCCTTTTAAGCTACTCTAGTTGTGCACTATATGTTTGAGTGTTTCTTTAGTATAACAGAGTAGTTGCCAACACCTGTTTTTCTCTTGTGCTTGTCCGTGCTCTACAAACAATATGTTTAGCCTCTATCTAGAGCAAATGAGCCTCTAAACCATTCATCTAGGGCCAGATCTTTTCCAAAATGGAAATAAGCACTTTACTATGTCTTCTTGGGAACTTTATTTATTGTATTAAAAAATATATATGTATATTTGTATGTATACATAGATATATTAACATTAAATCACGGCATATTTTAAAATAAAGACAACATTTACTATTTGAATGTTTCCTATGCTTCAGGCACTAGTAAGTATGTTACATACATTATCTGGTTTAATATTTCTACAACCTAGCAAGGTAAAAAATAATAAAAATAATTTTAAAATTTTTTAAAGATTTTATTTATTTATTCACGAGAGACAGAGAGAGAAGCAGAGACACAGACAGAGGAAGAAACAGGCTCCTCACAGGGACCCTGATGTGGGATCCGACCCCGAATCCCGGGATCATTCCCTGAGCCAAAGACAGACACTCAACCGCTGAGCCACCCAGGTATCCTTAAAAAAAATTTTTAAGGTTCCCAGATAAGAAAACAGACTCATGGATGTTAGGTGACTCATCCAAGGTAACATAGCTGGTATCTATAAATTGAGTTTTTAGCTTCAGGTTTACTTGTCTCTAAATTCATGTATAGAACTTTTATGCTCTTCTGATCTTATGTTTATCATCCCCAGTTAAAGCAGGTAGGCCAATGGGATGCCTTTAAGAAAAATACCACCTTGTTGTTGTGGATTTGAGAGATACTCCTGTTTGTGTCTTTCTTCAATGACTGACTCCCTATTTCCAGGGATGCTACACTATCTGAGAGAACAAGCATACATTTCCAATAGATTGGATATTGACTCTACTGTCAGGTTTAATAAAGTAGCTAAATTTTAGCTGGAAGATTGCTTTATTGAGAAATTTCTGTCTAGAATAAATCATTATTCCTTTAATCAAATACCTATTGAATCCTAAAGTGTTTAAAGGTACAGGGAATTAAAGAGCATCTAGAGCATGAGATTATAACTGGGGAGCCAGAGGGCTCTACCCAGAGGCCATGGATAGGCCTCAGTGGCCTCATTAATAACTAGAGATTATGCACAGATTCACTTATGTTCATGTGTAAATATTGGTTGCAATAGTTTTTGTCCAGAGAAGAGGGTATAAAACTTGTACTAGTGTTTTTAAAGGGCTCAAGATATTTAAGGGCCACTGATTTAGATCAACAGTTAATTAAATGTGAGCAAACTGATACCCAGGGAGGTCAACTGATTTACAGATCACATGACTAGAAAAAAACAGAACTGCTAGACACTGGGTCTTCAGATTTCTAATCCAGAGCCAGCATGCTGCTTCTGAGTTATCAACAATACTGGGATTCCTTCTCCAGTCTATATTTGAGTTGGAGCATATAACTGAGGTGTGAGGAAACAAAACACATAAAATATGTTGCTCAAGAGTAGGAGGTTTATATGTTGAATGCATATATATATCAAAACAACCAGAACTATGCAAGAGTACTCGGTTGTAAGATTTCTGAATAGAGAGGTGTCTTAGTTTAAGTTCCCCTAAAAAGATCCCTGGAGAAGAATTTGGACATGAATATCTGTAATGTGTTGGTGATTCCAGGAAGCACTATGAGGATTTGGAGAGTAAGTTAGAGAAGGAATATAAGTCAGTAATTGATTTGTTCAGTAAAGAGATATCACTTTGAGAATTGAGCATCTATGGCTTAGAATTATCCCACCAGAAAGCAGGGAAGCTGGTTATAATGGGTTTTTCTTGGCTAGAAAACAACCTCAGGTAGAGACATACAGGAATTTTATATAAACATTGCCTACCAGTCACGTCCAGAGTATGGATATGGGGCTGGGTTTCACAACATCTGCTAAATGTATTATAGCAGTTAAATGAAGAAAGGTATATATATATATATATATATATATATGGACTATTGTCATATCATAACATCTTAGGAATAAAAGAAATCCCAGAAGTCATTCACTGCTGCAGTCTCTTTTATAACCCATACAAAGTTAAGATTCTTTCTTTAATATTGCATAAAATAGCAATCTCTGTTATTCCTTTCAATGTTAGGAAGCACATTACATGCCAGTGTAGTTTTGTTTTTTTATTTTGTTTTTGTTTTGCTTCAGGGTCATCCCCGTATATTACTGACTTCATTTACACGGAGTCAAAACCTGCTGGAGTCTCTCCTGGTGATAAAATTCTCCAGAAAATCTATGCAAAATATGTGAACATCTCTTTCAAGTGATAGTCTATGGGATGTAGCCTCCAAGATGACCCCCAATGATCCTTCCTCTTTTATGCGCTTGAATTATGCCTATATATTTATATCCTTGTATAACCATCTCCCACACTGAACAGGAGAAACTTATGTATCTGATAGAATATTATATAAATGACAGAATGTGACTTCCATGACTAGCTCATAAAAGTCATTGCAGTTTCCATCTTTTTCTCTTGGACTACTCACTCTGGGGAAAACTAGCTGCCATGTCGTGAGGATACTCAAGAAGCCCTAAAGAGAGGTCTACATGGTGGAGAACTGAGTCCTCCTGCCAAAAGCCATGTGAACGAGCTATTTTGGAAGTAGATTCTCCATTGCCAGCCAAGCCTTCAGATGACTGTAGTCACAGCCAACATTTTATGTGAAACTTCATGAAAAACCCTGAGCCAGAAAAACCTAGCTATACTGCTCCCAGATTCCTGACCCTCAGAAACTATGTAAGATGATACATGTTGATTATTTTAAACCACTGCATTTGGGGGTAATTTGTTACACAGCACAGATATCTAATATGTAGCCTTTCTTGGTATTGAAAAAAAGCTACTCCTAATCTTCCACTCTGATTAAACATCCCCTTTCCTTTTAAGCTTCCTTTGTGTGACATGGTTTTCTGCTTTTCTGCTCCATGAGACTATTCCTACATATCAATATCATTTTTACTATCAATCTTTCTTACATCTTGTTTTTAAAAATGACAGAAACCCAAATTCAACCAGTTTATGCAGTAGGGGGATATGTTGTCTCCTATAATCAAATTCCCAGACAGGAAAAAGAGGATCTAGCCTAAAAACAAAGACTTCAATGACACATGAGTTCTTTCTCTTTCTTTTCTACTTTTTATCCTAGGTTTTGGCTTCATTCTCAAATCTGATGTCCCCAGAAATGTATAATCATTTTTATGTAGCCTTCATACTCAGAGCTGTATAGCCAGAAATCAAAGAAAGTTCTTCCCTGCTAGACAATGTCAGTTAAAAAAAAAAAAATCTCAGGGAAGAATTGCAACTGGTCTGACTTAGTATAAGTTCCTAACCCTAGAACATTGTGATGGAGAACACTTTATGACACCCAGGTGAATCATATATGCACCTCTGTGGCTGGGAGCACATCGGGAGGAGTCTTATGAGAGGGAGAGAGGAACAGGTGAGTCTAAAATGAAGGTGACTTATTGACAGAGGTTAAGAATAAATAACCTCTGCTTCTTATCTGGGTGTTATGTCCCTGTTGTGTTTGGACTACTGTGGAATGGACAGAGATTATTTTCTAGTAGTCAGACAAGTAAATATTATATAATAAATATGATGAATTGATCAGAGACAAGATCAGGGACAATAGAAAATAGTCTACAGCTTGGTGGGGAACAGTTAGAAATCCATTCTTATTTAGATTAGAGGGCTCACTAATACAACAGACAGTATGGGGGGTAGAGAAATTGATACATAAGAAAGGTTGGTTAGATAGAAGAGTAGTAGACTTCTAGGACAGAGATTGTAGGAGTAGAGACTTAAAACCATGCCTTCTGAACAGCAATATGGTGACGTACTGGGATCACAGTTCTCTGTAAGGTAGTTTGCAAGGTCCATCGCAAATATTCATTGCTGTCAGTACGTCAGCTCAGTACGTCAGCTACCATAGTTTATTTCCTTTTTTTATGCACCAGCTAGATTTATAGTTATCCTTATGATAACAGCCCTCTCATTAGCATTCAAGAGACAGTACAGTCTAATGACTAGAAAGATGGTCACCTGAGCAGATAGCCTGGATTTTAATCTTATATCTGCTACTTATTAGAGGTATGATATTGGGCAAGTTCTTTAACTTCTGTGTCTCAGTTGTGCCTCATCACAGAATTCAGGATAATTATAATAATATCTCATGTGGTTATTTTGAATTAAATGAGTTAATATATACAAAGTTCTTACAATAGTGCCTGGCACATAGTAAGTGAAATATTAGTAATTGTCATTACTATTTTCATCATTATTCTTGAATTAAAGAGAGAAGCACATATTTAAATCTCTCCCCACAAAAATTTGTATATACCCTGATGGGAATGTGTTACCCATTTGAATATCATCTGCTCTATATATTGAGGAAGAGGAAAGCTTGCAAGCTGTCATTCTAAGCAATCAGTGGGCTGGAGGATTGTCTCTAGTAAGAAAGTGGCAAGGCCAAGTGAGTTGGAATGATTTGTGGGACACTCTGGCTAGAAATAGAGACCCCAGCATCCATCTTGTCATGTGTTAAAGTTTGTACTGATTGCATATGTCTTCAAATAATACAAGAGCAAATATATCCCAGTGCACTTCCACAAGAAATGAGCATTCATCTGTGGGTTGTTGGTTTTCCAATTGCAGTAGCAAAGATTTAAGCCATATTTAGGACCCAACATATCCATCATAAAAGCTAATCTTTTCTAATGCCCATTTTTATCCAAGTACAGTGCATAATTAAATGCTAGCACTGAGAATCACTGTATTTAGAAAAGAACAAGGCAAGATCATCGACCACAGCTATTTATATACTCCTCCAGCTCAAATATTTCAGACTGTGCATGCTTGCTACTGACATTGCTTATTTTTTAAATCCTTTTTTTAACTGTATAAATCATATCTTTGAAAGATGTGGCAATTGGATTATTATATCATATAATCACAAAGCTTTAAAAAGTTAGCAATGCCTAAAGATCACTCAGTACACCTTTCTGAGAATCTGTCTACCATATATTTTGAAGATATCTGTCCTGAATCACAGAATGACGTAGGGGAACCGTAACATTGTGACATGTGTGCCACCACTCTCCTATGATAATTATCACCAATTCCCTATAAAGTCTAGACTGAGTCTCAGAATCCTTTTCAACACATTGATCCAGGTATTCATTTCTAATCAATTACAGTTAGCATGAACTTTTAAATCTGTTTACCATCACCTAATGATGGCTGAGCTACATAGAACCCAGGTTGCCCCATTTCCATATCAATCTGATTATACCATTCAAATATTTCAGCTATAAACTATTCAAATTGGATTTGTCCACCTCCACACACCATTTGTTGTTTCATGAAGAATCAGTCCATCTCAGTATACAGTAGTGAAACCCTTTTCAGGACCTGTTAAGTAATATACTCTCATACTGCAAATTACTTTTTTTTTTTAATGAGGCATACATTCATATACCATACAATTCACTGTTTTAAAGCACACAATTCAGTGGGTGTTAGTATATTCACAAAGTTGTACAATATCACCATCTAATTCCAGAACATTTTCATAAACCCAGAAAGATGCCTCATACCCATTAGTAGTCACTCCCCATTCTTCCCTCCCCTATTCCCACTAGCCCCTGGGAACCATTAGCCTATTTTCAGTCCCCATGATTCGCCTATTCTGGACATTTCATGCAAATGGAATCATATAATATGTAGTCATTTGTGTCTAGCTTCTTTCACTTAGCATTATGATTTCAAAGCCTATCCATGTTGTTGTATGTATTAGCACTTTACGTCTTTTTTATAGATAAATAATAGTCCATTGTTTGATAAGCAACATTTTGTTTATCCATTCAACCATTGGTTGTTGAGTTGTTCCCATTTTGTACTATTATGACTAACTTTGTCATCAACAGTCATGTACAAATTTTTATGTGGTAAATATTTTTAATTATTTTGGGTATATACCTAGAAATGCAGTTACTGGGTCATATGGTAACTCTATGTTTAGCTTTTGAGGAACTGCCAAACTGTTTACCAAAGTAGCTATAAAACTCTACATTCATACAAGTAATGTATAATTGTTCCAATTTTTCCACATCCTCGTTAACACTTTTATTGTCTGTCTTTGAGTCATATCCATCCTAATCACTTGTGAATGGTATCTTGCTGTGGTTTTGATTTAATTTTTAATTCCTTAATAACCAATGATGTTGAGCATTTTTTCACATGCCTATTGACCATTTGTACATCTTCTTTGGAGAACTATCTATTCAGATCCTTTGCCCATTTTTTCATTGGGTGATCTTTTTATTATTGATTTGTAAGAGTTCTTATATTTGTGATTACATAATCCTTATCAGATATATAAATGGCAAATATTTTCTCTCACTTGCTGAGTTACTTTTCCACTTTTTTTTTTCTAAATTTATTTATGATAGTCACAGAGAGAGAGAGAGAGAGAGAGAGAGAGGCAGAGACACAGGCAGAGGGAGAAGCAGGCTCCATGCACCAGGAGCCTGATGTGGGATTCGATCCCGGGTCTCCAGGATCGCGCCCTGGGCCAAAGGCAGGCGCCAAACCGCTGCGCCACCCAGGGATCCCTCTTTTCCACTTTTTTTATAGTATTCTTGATGCATAAAAAGCTTTAATTTTTATGGTGTCTAATACATCTATTTTTTCTTTGGTTGCTTCTAATAATCATATTATATCTAAGAAGCCATTGTCTAATCCAAGGCCATCAAAATTTATGACTATGTTCTCTTTTAAGAGTTTATAGTTTTAGCTTTTACATCTGTGTCTTTGATATACCAAATGAATTTCAACAATACACAAAAATTTTGTCTCTATGCAGATCTATTCCCTCTCCCCACTTGTGTAATTGTCATATAAATTACATCTTCATACACTGGCTGACCATCAACACAGATTTATAGCTTTTGCTTTATGCAGCTATCTTTTGATTTTAAATTATTGAGGAAAAATGTTACAACTAATGCATTTATGCTGTCTTTTACTTATCTATGTAATTACATGTGGATTCAAGTTACTGTCTAATGTCCTTTCATTTCAGTTTGAAGGACTTTTTAAAAAGTATTTCTTGCAGACCAGTTACTGGTAATGAATTCTCTGCATTTGTTTATCTGGGAGTATTTTAATTTCTTCTTTATTTTTGGAGTACAGTTTTACTGGATGTAAGAATTCTTGGTTGATAGACTCTCAGCACTCTATGACATCTCAAAAATGAATTTCTTGGGACACTTGAATGGCTCAGTGGCTGAGTGCCTGCCTTTGGCTCAGGGAGTGATCCCAGGGTCCTGGGATCCAGTTCCTCATTGGGCTTCCTTCAGGGAGCCTGCTTCTCCTTCTGCCTATGTCTCTGCCTCTCTGTCTGTGTTTCTCATGGTAAATAAATAAGAAATCTAAAAAAAAAAAAATAATTTCTTCCCCTTCCTAATGGTTTGTTTTGCTGATGTTTTGTTGTTGCTGATGAAATTTTTGTCTGATTTTAAGTTTCTTTAGTGATTTTTCTGATCTAGTTTTCTGAAGCCTATATTTTTTTGTGTGGTCACTGAACTCTCTGCTCAGTGATCTTAGTGTTAAGTTGACGATTAGACCAAAATTTCCTTAAATGCATCAAACCAGCAAGTCTCCCAGCCTTTGCTGAGGAGCTCTGTGACATGTACACTGCGACATACCCTCAACACTCAGCCAGGAAACTCAAAACACTGTTTTACCTTCATTTCTGCTTACACATAGCCACAAGTGCAGCCAGAGATGGAATCGGGGCTCTTCTCAGATCATCCCTGAACAGCTATGTATGTAGGCCCAGGCATGCACACAACTCCATGTGTGGCCTTCTAGGTTCCTAGTAATATATCAGAGATTTTTAAAGCCCTCTATGACCATCTCAATCCTTAGCTTTTTGTTTTTTAAGATTTTGGTTTAGCTTATTGTTTGCCCCAACTATTACTCACCACCTTATGCTTGGTGCTGTGATTAAAAAAAAAAAAAATTGCCTCTAACTTAGGCTATTCACACTGGGTAAGCTCCAAGTCAGGTCTAACAAAGTCAGACTTGCAAGTCTGTTCTTCCAAGAAACCACTAGAGAGGGAAAATTATAATTATTTTTAGAATGGGGCTTTGAAAGAGTTCAACTGTGTTTTGTCCCCTCTAGTGTCTATCAGTTGCTGGTTTCATTGTCATTGCATTGTGCTCCTTTTCAAGGCTAATGCAGAACTAGGGGTGAGATGAGAATAGGGCAAATTAAAGTGCCACAAAGCTTACTGTTCTTACCAGTATTCAGCCACTTTGTGAAAAAATGATTTAGATTTCTACAGGTCCTTGATTAATTTCCAGAGTTCTGGAAAAGTTCATGCTGGCAATTTCCCCCCCATATTCTTGTTGCTTTTATGGACAAGAGGATTTTCAGAAGTCCTTACTCTTCTGTTTTCTTTGATATCACAAATTATTTTTATGTTTGTTCTATATACATCATAGTTTGTATAGATTATAAAGATTTATAGAGTCAGAAGTGCTTATCATAGCTTGTATGGCCCTATATTATTTGATCCTCTGCTTTTTACCTAAAAATTATCTCTTACCTAAATTTCCCTCACCTGCTATGAATTCACCTGGCTCTCATTCTGTTCTTCAAACACCCTAAGCCATTCCCTCATCACTGTCTTTGCATTTGGTATTCTCTCTGCCTGAAGTTTTCTTCCCCTGGAAGAAACTCTGCATCCTTCTGGCCTCACCTCAGATATCACCTCACAAGAAAGCCTATCTCTGACCACCTTTTCTAAAAGAACTCTGCCTCCACCACCCTCCACAGCCCTCTCACCTGTAGCTAATCTCTATCTCATCAGAATCTATTTATTTCACAACCTTTACTGATCTCCACAATGTTTATTTTACTTATTTTGTTTCTTGCCGTTGAATATTAACTTCATGAGGATAGGGATCTTGTTGGTCCTATGCATTCCTATATCCATTTGGCTTGCACAATTACTCACATAGTAGGTGCACAAGAGTAGATATTTAAACAAATAGTAGTTGAATAATGAGCTACTTGGAATTATACTTTTCATCAACAATATTCCTAGGTTTAGGGTTCCACAGGTATGCTTTATCTTCAGTTTAATTCCAACCAAAATGTGATGAGGAGTCAACGACACTAGGAGGATACCTAGAAGCACTTTGAATTTCTTCTACTAGAGAATGCTTGATAGGCAGAAAATATCCTTGTCTAAGGATTAGGATACATTCCTCATCTTGACTGCGGCCCAGAACAAAACTGCATATTTATCTCAGCCTCCATTTTCCCCACCTGTAAGACCATAATGTCAAATCAGGTGATCTCCAACCTCTACCCTCATCCAACCTCTACCCTCCTGCTCCTAGCATCTTACAATGTACACTATTTAGAAAGCAAAATTGATTTCAAATGCTATGCAATGAAAGAATAAATATGAAACATCAGGGTCCCACTTTAACAGAATCTTTTTTATATCCATAATGATACTTTAATGTTTTTTACTAGGGACATTTTGAGGTTTATAGCACTAGAATAAAACATATAATCTCTCATCTGGTTAACCAACTTATGGCCACTGTATTCTAAAGTACTCTAAGATGCCACTGGGATTAAATTTGCTGAGATTTGGTTTTTGTTTTTGATTTTTTTTTCTATTTTAAGTGAAATAAGTTGTGAATTGAATCCACCAAATTACAATTACCAGATAATAAAAGAAATTTGAAGTTGGTCTTCATATGGGCTGCATAGTAAACTGGAATATTTCTCTGGCTTTCAGCAGCTCTGGCTCTTATTTCAAAAGACTACTTTGAAGTTAGGAACGTTATAGGGCTCTTAAGTTAGGAATATACAGTAAAAGGGGAAATCAACAGATAGCAAGGAAATTTCCATCTCCAAAGTAGAAGAAAGAATACTTACAAACTGCTGGTTTATCTAGATCTGAATAACAAAATTTGGGTACTTAAGATAGAGGCCAGATGGGTGAATCAAGTGAATAATGTATGTATATTTTTGGAAGTTATAATTTCTCAGCCATCCCTCCCATGGACTGAAATTTCCCCGTGTGCATAGCACAGTGCTTTTTATAAAATAGGCAACATGGTTATAAGTTAAATGAAGATTTAGTCATCATGTAGTCTAATCCAAAACAAGAAAAACCCACCTCCTGCAGATTTTTGCCAGAGAGCTGGTGAGTGCTGCCTCACCCAGGCTTATTCTCTTCTTTCTGGAGCACTTGGAATCTGTCACATGGTTACTACAATTCTCTGCACTGGAAGTAGTGAGGTGTGGGCCCTAGCCAGGTTTAGGTTGAGGGATGCAAGGAGAACATGGAAACATTGTACACAGGATGACTTGTTTTTGTAACATCTGATCCAACCTGATTAATGACTCTTCAGGGAACTTTTGCGTTAGTCTAGAATGATTTCTCATCCTTGGTACTACTGACATTTGGGAACAGATAATTCTGTGCTGTGGAGGGGTGTCTGGTGCCCCCCTGCTTAGCAGCATCCCTTGCTTCTATATACAAGAGTCCAGTAGCAAATCTCACCCCCCACAATACACGCACACACAAGTTTTGACAACCAAAAATGTCTCCAGATATTGCAAAATGTCTTACAGGGGAACAAAACTGCCTCTGTGGAGAGCTACTAGTCTAGGAGTACGTTCCTTTAATATGAGAGAAACTAAACAAAAGCATTATCAAATATGCCAATAACCAGCTTATAAAGGAAACACCAGTTTGAGGGCAGTATTTTTGGACCAATATGGTATTTTATCCATTTAACAATTATTCTTAGATCTACATTACAAGAACAGTTCTAGAATAATAATGGTTTTTTTGAACAAATTATCTGTACTGAGTAGTTTATGTTCTTTGGCTCATTTAAAATTCACAAGAACCCCACAAGATATATGAAGGTTAAGAGTAGTGGAATCTGGATTGGAATTCAGATCTTTTTCTTCTTCTCCAAGGTTTTTAGTCCCCCACTCATTGCTGGCAGATATCATGACTTTAGAAAGTTTTTAGACAACAGCACATTAGTGGTTAAGAGTACAGGTTCTGGGAACAAACTGCCCAGACTAGAATCTTATTTCAACTAATTCCTAGTACACAAGTTTAAGCAAGTTACTTAAACTCTCTGAGCTCAGATTTTGCTTCATAAAATGCACCTTTCTCAGGGGATTTCTGTGAAGATTAAGTGAAATAATGTATACAAATGCTTGCAAATGCCTGACACATCGAAAGTACTCAACTACAGTAAGTTCAGGTTTCAAATTCCTATGCTTAGCAGAACTAGAAAATAATATGCAAAAGTAAAGTGGGCCTAGGCGTGGCATTAGGGAGTGGTGAGGACTGTGGTGTACTACACAGTGTCACATCATGCCTATAGATTTTCCAGCCAATTTTTAAAGAAATCGGTATAAGCTAAATAACTGATATTGGCAGAATGCCTTGGGATCACGAGCCCCAGTTTGCTGATGAGGTGATTTCCAGGATTGTATTGCTTCTTGGTGGTGGGGTTTGACATGGAATCTATGCCCCATTTTAGTTTTGGTCAGGTCTCATTCTGCTGTCCTGGGTCTATCTCCTCCCACTCCCTGAAAAACATCTTTTGCTTTTATTTCTGTAAATGAGTTCTGGTTTCCTCACAAACAAAAAATATATATATTCCTATAAAGACTCTGAGCAGTGCTTATGGGCATGGGATTGCTCTATCAGGGCACTCAAGCATTTAAATTGCTCCCCACTGAGTGTCAGAACCCCCCAGAGACAGATTGCAGAGTGCTCCAGCATGAGGATTATAGTTTTCTTCAGGGATGAAAAGGGCCAAGACTTGCGAATAAATGTAACCACCAATTAGACTCCCTCGAAACTATATTTAATTTAGAGTCCTTAAAACAAACAAGGATTGTTGTATTTTAAATATCTGATTTTTTTTAAGGCTACCATCCTTTAAACTAGTTTTGGCTTCTGAGCCTTAGACAAATGGTTGGTAGGAGAGAAGGAAAAACTGTATTTGAGCCTCATGCATCTTTGAAATATGAAGGCACCTTAACAGTATAGAAAAATCTCTGATACTGTGCCTAAATGTTTTTTACTAGTCTAGTATGTTCCATCTCTTTCTATCACACAAACACAGACACACACACACACACACACAATCAGTAGATATTCCATAGGTACTCAATAAATATATATATATATATATAAACTTTTTAATTTACAGAATAATGTTTGAAAACTCTAATGATGAGAAGTATGTACTCTTTTACAAAAAGCCAGTTCTACTTTGTTTGAACTCATAAAGATAATCTCTCTCTGTTTTCTTCATTTTCTCCTTGTAACATCTAGCTATTGATCCTAGGACTGACCTCACAGGTTATGTAAAGAAGAGCTTCCATCTCTTTTCCAGGTACTTAAAAGCTGTTTCATGATTCCTCAATTTCTTTTATTTTATAATACAAATATCCTTTTCTTCCCTCTATGACATAGCTTCAAGTCCCTGTAACATACTGATCTCCCTTCTTGAGCTATTCAAAAACTTGTTTCGTTTTTTTGTTTGTTTGTTTGTTTGTTTTGTTTTGTTTTTTGTATGTATTCTGTGGCAGAGACTTCTAGTTGGCCCTCAATGTCCAGATACCTTTTTTGATATAAGTGAACTCTCATTTAAAGACTACATTTCCCAGGCTCCTTTGTAGCAGACACGACTATTTGGCTGCTGTAGCAAATGAGATGTGGGTGTAAGTGATAGGTACCGCTTACATGGAGTCATGACCTTAAAGGGATCTCTTCCCCCTCCCCCTTCGCATCCTGCTGCCTGGGGACAAGCCATCTTGGATTACCCAGAAGAGAGACCACATATTAGGGATGGCAGGACAACAAATTAAGAACATGAACAGATATACAGTACAACTGTGGTATTAAAATTTTACAGATAAGGTGAAATAAGGCTCACAGGTAAGAAACTGGGGTTTCTGGATATCTGAAAGAGCCAACTCGTATGTCATACCCTTGATTGCCCACTTTTAGACAGTTACATGATAGAGAAATATACTACATTATTTAAGTAACTGTTGAATTGAGACTTTTCCATGCATCTATGTCTACAGTTTACTCATAGCACAAGTTCCCTGTGCTTTGGTACTAGAGGTAAAGTTCAAAAGATCAAATACATCAAGACTGTATGACATTGATTTAGCATTGGAGTAGTAAATGGAGAAAATTTAAATGTTGTAACCTAAAGCTGGTTGCTCTTATTATACCACATGATATCTTGGAAGGCAGATAGGTGTTCTTTGAGACTGAAGGTTGATATTCAAACCTCACTTTATTTCTCTAAATGAACCCTCTCCCCATTTCTGTCTGTGATCCCTAATCTACTAATTAATGTAGTTTTTCTCCTTCCTCACACACCCAGGCTTTCACTATGTAGTAAGTATGTCTCATGAATTTATTATTTTTTTTTAATGGAAAGGCCAGCCATACTACTTCATGGCATATTATCAGGGGTTTCTTTTCAAGTTTGATGTCTATCCATTCATCAAATTTTGGAAGACAGTTATTTAATAGCATCCGAAGGGAAAATCTCCTTAAGTACTCATTCATATAACAGAATCTTTTTTTTTTTTTTACATTTATCTGAGAGAGAAAGAGAGCACAAGAATGGGAGAGGCAGAGGGAGAGGGAGAGAGAGAATCTCAAGCAGACTCCATGTTAATTTGATTTCTGCACGGGAAATGTTAATCGTGGAGCCCAACTCAGGGTTTGATCTGACAACCCAAGATCACGACCTGAGCCAAAAACCAAAAATTAGACATTTAATCAACTGCACCATCCAGGGGCCCCATCATATAACAGAATCTTTCTTAATGTTCATATATACACACTAACATTGATAATTATCATTAATGTACCTGAATATTAATATGGTTTGTATCTTGTATTTTTATTTTTTCCCTGATGTTCTAAACCAGAATTCAGCAAACTATGGCCCATGGGCCAAATGTGGACCTTCTCTTGTTTTTTTATAGGAAGTTTTATTAGAACATAGCCATCCCCCTTTATTTGTGTATCGTCTGGCTGCTTCTGTGCTACAATGTAAGTGTTGAACAGTTGTCACAGACTGTGACCACAAATGCAAAAATATTTACTATCTAGCCCTATGCAGAAAATGTTTACTGATCCCTGCTTGATACCAGTGTTTCCCAACTGTTTTCATTGTATTCCCCCAAGGAGCCCTTTGAGACTTTTTCCCCTGATCTAGCCCCTTGAAATTTTATTACCATAGATATACTGTATATTATTCATGTACTGTGTGTGTATTTGTGCTTTATACATAAACATGGTAAGGTTTTTTCACTCCCTAAAAACAATTTTCTTCCCCTTGGGGGCAATATTGCCCCTGTTGAGACTATGCATGCTCTAGACTGAGTTTCTCAGTCTTAGTATTGAGCCAAATAATTTTGGTTGCAGGAAGTTGTCTTATGTTTTGTCAGGCGTTTGGCAGCATTCCTGACCTCTACCCACTAAATACAAGTAGCTCCTCTACACATCTGTGGTAAGCAAAAATGTCTACAGACAATGCCAAATGTCTCATGGTGGGGGAGAGTGGGTATAAATTTTGTCTCCAATTGAGAACTACTCACTCTGAACTAATAATATCAAAAAGGGATAGAGGGGCTAATTTATATTACTATGTCCTAAACTTACTATATTTTTCCTTGCAATATTTACCATTAACAGAAAGTTTTTACTCTTTGTCTATCTTACCCACTAGTTGTAGGCACCATGTAAAGCAGAAACTTTAGTCATTAACAATGTATCCAAATGAACATCCAGAAAAAAATATGGCTTTCCATTTACATTTTAGGATAAATCAATAATTCTGAGTAAAACGATGCTGGTTCTCACTAAATACAAATTCTTGAAAGGAGTTATAAATCTTCAAACACTTTATTCTAAATTTTCCTCAAAATTGACATTATACTTATTGGTCAGACATTGCTTAAATCTTTTGACCTATCTCTAATTACCTATGACAGTTTCTATTTTAACAGGGTTCTTCAAAAATTAGTCAGTGTTTCAGTAATCTTTTTTAAAACAATTCTCTCAGTAAGTTTTCTTCCAAGCCAAGAAAATTGACTTTTTGAGAGTAATTCTTGCCACTCCTTCTCATATACTGAGTTTCCATTCTCCACTAAAGATGGTCATTCTATCATTTGATTTTTAAGGATTACTCTCATTGTCAGGAAATCAAAGAAAAAAATGTGGATGGATATGGAGTTTTTCTGTCCCCAAACACACACAATCACCTCCTAGATTTTCCTGCTCCAAAGAAAACTACAAATGTTTTGTTGCCATTCAACCTCATATTGTGCAGGATTGTCTGGGAAACAAAATGGCAGACAAGACACAGATGTGTTCCTAAGAGTGATAAGGACACAAATGAGGCATGGTAGTCTGTTCTTTCTGGATTTCTGGAGGAAAGACTGAGGTTAGGTAAGTTCATTAAAAGGAAGATATGCTTGACTATGGGTTTCTCCACAGAACCATGTGTTTATAACAAGGAACCATTTTTAGTACATCTCTAATTATTTTATTTTAAAGATTTTATTTATTTGTTTAGCTAAGAGAAAAAGAAAGAGACAGAGAGAGAGAGAGAGAGAGAGGATGAGCACTGGGGAGGGCAGAAGGAGTAGCAGACTCCCTACCAATCAGGGAGCCTGATGCTTGATCCCAGGACTCCAGGATCATGACCTGAGCTGAAGGCAGATGCTTAACCAATTGAGCCACCCAGGTGCCCCAATACATCCCTAATTCTATCACATTGCTATGTAACTTGCAGGAACTTGGCTTTTACAAGGTAATAATCCAAAGGAAAAATATACTGACCTTTTAGAACTTACTGAAGTCTTAGAAACAAGGACAACATAAATGGGAACTGTTTAATATCAAGTTTCACCTTCTCCCAGGTAGCTCCTACTTTACCATGTAGTTCCATCACTGAATGTCTTCCATAAGTCTATGGAGAGCATCATCTCCACCCCAAGAGAAATTTTACCTTTTAGCTTATTTCTAGGGCATCTTTAACTGTGTCTGTCATGGTCCCACAGGAAGCCCAAGTGGGACTTTGGCCATGCTGCATATCCTCCAGACCTCAGCTCCCTCTTCTGAAAGGAAGATCATATGAAAACATAGATGTACTTTCCCCTTTATGCCCTGTTATAAAAGAAATTAAATGAGTTATATATGTGAGCTGCAGAGCATCAGTGTTATGTTTGAAAAGTCTTTAAGGTCAGGAGATGTATGAGCATTATCCCGGAGATTTCTAGAGATAGAAACAATCCCTGATAATGTCATTCCATAGTCAAATGGTACAAAATATAAAAGGGCCATCTTGGTCATATTTCAAATCGTGTTCTGTGAGCTACCATAAAGTTTGCTTGACCTTCTACTCAGCCTGTTCCCTGTTTCCAAGCCCAGAGCTAGTCCCCTTCATGTCTCAGCATGGGTACCATCTTCCTCTCCTGCACCACTTAATCAGATATTTCACCCCAGGGTGTGGGCCCAGGAGGGATGTGTAGACAAGTTCCTTGTGTTCTGGATCACCAGAAGGCGGGGCAGGACCATCTGCTCATCACAAGGACAGTTGTGTTCCCCATTGTGAGGCATAGGATGAGTCACTGTTTAAAAAGCAAATTTTATCTCACTAGATGAAAAATGCACAGAAACTTCATGGTACCATGGAGTTGTTGGGAGCACAACTGTAATAAGTAATGAAGTTTAGAAGTTTTTAGTAGGGTTTTGAACTGATAATACATTTACGTGCTTGGAAATAAATTTTATGGTATACACAGGCAGTTCTCATTTTGCAATTTGAATATGAATTTTAGTTGCCACAATTATATAACACCAGTCCCCGAACATGGTTCATAATTCAATTATCCCAGTATATTAATTGTGAACAATTAAATAGAGTGCACACTATACTGCTAGTTCTTTCTGATTACTACATAAATAACAGGTGCATGTCATGATGAGTGATCAGTCACACTGCTTCCTTCAAAGTCTGTCAATAATTGGTCAATGTGTAGCTGGCACTCAGTTCATACACAGACAGTAAAGTGTGTAGCTGTGTTGCCTTCTTATCTTCCAGTGATAAGTTTGTGTGACATTTTATAGAAATGGGTAATCAAAAAAGGGAATTGGTCTACAATGATGAATGTGCAACAAAGCAAAAGTGACAATGCTGGAAGTGAAATCTGAATCAGATATATTGGAGTTAGAAGAAGAAATCACTGACCTGATTGTGGGAATGTTGACATTGCTGCTGTTCAACAGACTCTAAATACGCAAGTTTATCAACATTAATTGGGAAAGTGCTCTTGAAAAATAGGATGAAGATATCCCATAAAAAATAATGCCAGCAAAACACTTCATACTAAAGCAACTCTTGGAGATAATTCATTACACTGAAAAAGGAGAAAATGTTAAAAGCAAACCCAAAGTTAGAAAAGAGGTTGACAATTTTTCAAGGCAGAGAAAATATATCTGCTCTTGACAGTAAACTACACTACAGAAAGAAAGCAAGGGCACTGCTCAAACTTCTCTAGATAATTTTTTTAAGTTTTTATTTAAGTTTCCCTTAGTTAACAAACAATGTAATATCAGTTTCAGGTATACAATATTCTATAGATTAAGTTTTTTATGAAGAAATAAAATACTTTAATACTATTTCTAATATTTTAATTATGTCATAATTAGATTTACTAGTTAGTAAATAGATTTACTATTAATAATATTAGATTTACTATTGTTTATTTCCTTATATATGAATAATCAAACAGCCAACAGTAAGAGTTTTAATATTTTGACAAAAGTTTTGAAACTCCTTGCTGGCTCTTTGAAAGAATTAACAAGATTGATAAACCCCTAGCCAGATTTATCAAAAAGAAGAGAAAGGACCCAAACAAATAAATAAATCATGAAAGGAAGAGGAGAGATCACAACCGACACAGAAAAAATACAAACAATTATAAAAAAATATTATGAGCAGTTACACATGCCAACAAATTAGGCAATCTGGAAGAAATGGATAAATTCCTAGAAATATATAAACTACCAAAACTGAAACAAGAAAAAATAGAAAACCTGAGCAGATCCATAACCAGCAAAGAAATTTAAATGTAATCAAAAATCTCCCAACAAACTGGAGTCCAGGGCTGGATAGCTTCCCAAGGGAATTCTACCAAACATTTAAAGAATTAATATCTATTTTTCTGAAACTATTCCCAAAAGATAGAAATGGAAGAAAAAATTTCAAACTCATTCTATGAGGCCAGCATTACCTTGACCACCAAACCAGACAAAGACCCCACTGAAAAGGAGATTTATTTACAAACTAATATCCCTGATGAACATGGATGCAAAAATTCTCAACAAGATATGAGCTAATAGGATCCAACAGTATATTAAAAGGATTATTCACCATGACCAAGTAGGATTCATTCCTGGGCTGCGGAGGTGGTTCAACATCCACAAATCAATCAACGTGGTACACCATATTAATAAAAGAAAAGAACCATATGATCCTCTCAACAGATACAAAGAAAGCTTTTGGAAAAAAATACATTGTTTCTTAATAAAAACTCTCCATCATGTAGGGGTAGAGGGAACATACCTCAACATCATAAAAGCCATATACAAGAGACCCACAGTGAATATCATCATCAATGAGGAAAAACTGAGAGCTTCTCCCCTAAGGTCAGGAACACAACAGGGATGTCTACTCCAACCACTGTTGTTCAACATAGTACTGGAAGTCCTAGCCTCAGCAATCAGACAAAAAGAAATAAAAGGTATCCAAGTCAGCAAAAAAGTCAAACTCACTCTTCACAGACCACATGATACTCTATATAGAAAACCTGAAAGACTCTACCACAAAATTGCTAGAACTGATACAGCAATTCAGCAAATTCACAGGTTATAAAATCAATGCAAAGAAGTCTATTGCATTTCTATACATTTCTGAAGCAGCAGAAAGAGAAATCAAGGAATTGGTCCCATTTACAATTGAACTGAAACCCATAAGATAGTTGGGAATAAGCCTAACCAAAGAGGTAAAAGATCTATACTCTAAAAACCATAGAATACTAATGAAAGAAATTGAGGAAGACACAAAGAAATGGAAAAACATCCCATTCTTATAAATTGGAAAAACAAATATTATTAAAATGTCTGTACTATCCAAAGCAATTTACACGTCGAATTCAATCCCTATCAAAATATCATCAGCATTTTTCACAGAGCTGGAACAAACAATTCTAAAATTTGTATGGGACCAGAAACAACCCCGACTACCCAAGTGATGTTGAAAAAGAAAATCTTAGCTAAAGGGATCACCGTTCTGCACTTCAAGCTGTATTAAAAAACTGTAATCATCAAGACAAAACAGACATATGGATCAATGGAACAGAATAGAGAACTCAGAAATGGACCCATAACTCTATGGTCAACTAATCTTCAACAAAGCAGGAAAAAATGTCCAATGGAAAAAGAAGACAGTCTCTTCAACAAATGGTGTTGGGAAAATTGGACAGCCACATGCAACACAATTAAACTAGACTACTGTCTTATACTATACACAAAAAAAGTAAATTCAAAATGGATGAAAAGACCTGAATGTGAGATGGGAATCCATCAAAATCCTAGAGAACACAGACAGAAACCTCTTCAACTACAGCTGCAACTTCTTCCTAGACACATATCAGAGGCAAGGGAAACAAAAGGAAAATGAACTATTGGGACTTCATCAGGATAAAAAGCCTTTGTGTAGAAAAAAAATCAATTAAACTAAAAGATAATCTATGGAATGGGAGAAGATATTCACAAATAACATATCAGATAATGGGCTAGTATCCAAAATCTATAAAGAACTCATCAAACTCAACTCCCTAAAAACAAAAAATGCAGTCAAGAAATGGGCAAAGATAAGAACAGACATTTCTCCGAAGAAGACATATAAAGGGCCAACAGACATGTGAAAAAATGTTCAGCATCACTCCACACCAGGGAAATACAAATTCCAACCACAATGAGATACTACCTCACACCAGTCAAAATGATGAAAAGTAACAACTGAGGAAACAACAGATGTTGGCGAGGATGTGGAGAAAGCAGAACTCTTGCACACTCTTGGTGGGACTGCAAGCTGATGTAGCCATTCTGGAAAACAGTATGAAGTTTCCTCAAAACATTAAAAATAGAACTACCCTATTACCCAGCAATTAAACTAGTAGATATCTATCCAAAGGATAAAAAATGGCAATTCAAAGGGGCACATGTACCCAATATTTATAGCAGCAATGTTCACAATAGCAAAAATATGAAAAGAGCCTAGATGTCCACTGACAGATAAATGGATAAAGATTAGGTAAATATATTCAATGGAATATTACTCAGCTATCAAAAAGAAAAATCTTAAAAAAAAAAAAGAAAAATCTTGCTATTTGTGATGTTATGAATGGAACTAGAGGGTATTATGCTAAGCAAAATAAGTCAGTCAGAAAAAGACAAGTACCATATGATTTCACTCATATGTGGAATTTAAGAAATGAAACAGATGAACATAGGGGAAGAGAAGGAAAAATAAATAAGATAAAAACAGAGGGAAAGGCAAACCATAAAAGACTCCTTACTATAGGAAAAAAAAACTTAGGGTTGCTAGAAGGGTGGTGGGTGGGGAATGGAGTAACTGGGTGATGGGCTTTAAGGAAGGTAATTGAAGTAATGAGCACTGGGTGTTGTATGCAACTGATGAATCACTAAATTCTACCCGCTGAAACTAATAATACATCATATGTTAACTAAAATTTAATTAGAAATTAATTAGAATTTAAATTAGAAAATGTTAAAGCTCCTAGAATAATCACAATTATTACATTGGTCATTAAGATTGCTTTGCATGGCTACAATGCACACAGTCATTTTTATGATCCTGCACTATCATCTAACATGAAAACTGCATATATGTTTATTTTTTTAAGGGGAGAAATTAGGTGAAGTGAGTCACAAAAGAAGTACATACCCATTTAGTGTCTACTGGCTATAAAATATTCTAGGAGTTGTGGAAAGAAGAATGAATTAGATATGGTTACTACCCTCTAGGACTTCAAGGTCTCTTTGAAAAAGATGAGAATTTCATATAAAAGAAGTATCTATTATGTAAAGATAATGCACATTTAAAATGTCCCTTCAAAGTAAACACTCCTAAAATTGGGACCAAATTTTTATCATAAATATATCAGGGAAAAAATTTTAGCCAAGAACTGATCTTGAAAAAAATTAAATTAAAATATAAAAAGACAGGTAAGTATTTTCAATTAGCACTTAATTAAAAATTACAACAATGTCCTAACTTATATAATGCATAAAATATGAGCCACCGTATCTATTGGCATAATTTTTCTTTAGTTCTGTGGTAGTAAAATATACTACCCTTTGCTTTATGTTGGATTCTTAAATCATAATCATAAAATGAATAATTTTTGAAAAATATTTGATGGTTCATCAATTTTCTCAAGGACCTTTCTATATCTTTCAATATTCTAGTTCTTTAAGCTCCCATGCAGTTGTGATAATTAATGTTCTTTCTGTCTCTCACTGGCTTACTTCTGCCAGATTCTCATTAGTCCATGGCGAACACGTAACTCAGGCAATTACCTCACGTTGCTGTTATAGAAATGATGTAGTCTTCAGTTTGCCAATTGACTTTTTCTTTTGTTTTGTTTTGTTTTAAAGTTTTTTTTTTAATTTTTATTTATTTACACAGAGAGAGAGATCGAGGCAGAGACATAGGCAGAGGGAGAAGCAGGCTCCATGTACCAGGAGCCCGACATGGGATTCGATCCTGGGTCTCCTGGGCCAAAGGCAGGTGCTAAACCACGGTGCCACCCAGGGATCCCGCCAATTGACTTTATACCTGCACTGTGTTATAAGTCTAAACTCTTGACAATCAACAGAAAATTGTCAAATAAAAAATGACATGATGGTCTTCATTGTAGTCAACAAACTTCAATCCAAGAACAAATCTAACCCACTGCCTGTTTTCAGAAATACAGTATTATTGACAGACAGGCACGCCCATTCATGTATATATTGTCTATGGTTGCTTTCATGGTATAATAGTAGAGTTGAATAGTTTTGACAGAGACCATATGTCTCACAAAGCCTAAAATATTTACTGTCTGGCTCTTTACAGGAAAACTTTGCCAACCCTTGGTGTGGTTTGCTGCTAACACTGAGCAGATAGAGAAGGTTGCATGGATGCTGATTTGATTAGGGGCCAATTAGTAAGGGTTTAGGTTCGTGATTTTTGCTTTTATACCAACTCCCAAGAGTGGGGAAAAATGCAGTAAGCATCCAGCTAAGGAGAAAACTTAATTATTGTAAACGAATTCAACTTTCACTAGATTTCTAGGAGTGATGCAAAGTACTATAGTATTTTTTATTTATTTATTTTTTTGTGTTTTGGAGGAGAAAGAGCTCCCTGTGGCTGCTGAAGGGAAGGAAAGGCTCCCAGGGAAAGGTGACATGGCTACAGAACTTCAAAGGATGTACAGGGCTAAAGGTCAGAACATGCTCTGAAAAGAACAATGTGGATGGCCATTCTCTGTAGTTATGAGCAAATGATAATAAACCACCTTGCTGAGATGAGAGTATAGCCAGCAGAATAGATGAATAGAGGTTGTGTCTGACCAAAATATTCCTGATTTCTATTGAGTTAAGGAAGTTGACAGTAGTTCCAATAACAAGGACACAAGGATGGTTATGGAAAAGCATAATCAAGGCACCCTCCACGTTTTAATGTTTTGGTTTTTTTTCAAGATTTTATTTATTTATTCATGAGACACAGAGAGAGAGAGAGAGGCAGAGACACAGGCAGAGGGGGAAGCAGGCTCCATGCAGGGAGCCCCACATGGAACTCGATCCCGGGTCTCCAGGATCATGACCTGGGCTGAAGGTGGTGCTAAACCGCTGAGCCACCCAGGCTGCCCACATTTTAATTTTTTTAATGTGACCCACAAACTCTAGTGGTGTTCAGTGGGGCTAGTTCCTTACTAACTATTGGTCAGATTTAGGGAGAGAGCCTAAGTGAAATTCCTTTTTATGATATTAGGTGATAATTGAAACTTGCTTCAAGAGCTATCCTTTCCAGGAAACCTTTGGAACCAAAAAGAGCAAAGTCTATCTCTGCCCTTAGTGGTAGAATTTCAGGGAAGGTAGCAGACCATAGAGGGCTGGAGATTTCTCTCTCATCAACAAAAATTCTCATTTTCATGAAGTTACTTGGCTTTTCCCTCTTGAGTTACACATTTAGCCTATGCGCCTGTCACTTTCAAATTAAGGATCTCTTGAAAAGTACAATCAGATTGCCAACTCCTGGAACCAGGGCAAACGTGTTCATCTCTGAAAGTCTCTTCTCAGCAAGCTCTCTTTTTAATGACCAGTCCTTCTCACCTACCCTGCTCTCCCACGAGGCCATGGGAGTGATTAGCAATGTGGGTGGCCCACAAGGCTCTGGAGAGGGATTCCAGCCTTCAGATCTGTCTTAGAGTTTGTCAGCTGAGAAAAGAGCCCTAACTGAAGCCCAGCAGTAGCCTGTCAGGGGAAGGAGTGGTGCTACTAAGGCCTGTGGTGCTTCTGGGTTCCAGACTGTGCTTCAAAGGCAGCTGCCAGCATCCTTGTGAGGCCACCCCTGCAGGGGTGAAGGCAGCTTTTCTGTCTCTACTCTCTACTTCAAGGCCACTTTGGGATTTTAAGCTGTTTCGGGAGTGACAGCTGTCACTGCATGTGCCCCAGGGGAATTGTGTGTGGGGAAGTTGGGGATAGTATTCGGGACTAAATACAGGATCTGTTCCCTGCTGCTCTGGTTTTTACTTTTTTTTTCTTTTCAAACAAATACAATTATAGACAGTAGTTTTAGGAGACTGTGGCTGCTCCAAAGTTGCTTTCTTTCCAAACTGGACTGCATGCAACTGAGAAAGCATTCTAAGTTATTTCTGATATAATTTTGGAATATAGGGGAGGTTTGGTGGGGTGAGATCTGGAGCTGATGACCAAAAAAGAATTCTTGAGATGTCTTTGGTGCAAAAATTTTTTGCACCAATAAAACCAAGGGTTTTATTAAAGCACTGGTACAGGATCCATGGGCAGAAAGAGCTGCTGCACCTGAGTTGTAAGGGGTGGCTGATTATATACTTGGGAGAGTTGGGGGTGATAAAGAAAAGGGAAATTTTCAAAAGAACTTTCACATGCTAAAGAGAACCTATAAAATACTGGAGGCCTTGCCATTGTCAAGTTAAAATTGTTTTTCCTTCAGCAAGGCATTAACATTAAGACAGTTCAGAGCTTCCTGGAGGAATGTCACATCCCACCCAGGAGTGGGGAGCGGGTGTGGTTTGCAGGGTTTCCCTGTGTGCTTTGTCCTCAGCTAGCTTTCTGTTCCCTTATCATTTCCAGTATGCATCAGACTTGACCTGTAGCCCTCCTTCATCTGCTTATTGGTCAGAAGGCCCAAATTTTAAGGCACAGATGCAACTATCTTTTTCTGTCTATTCCAGACCCTATGACTTCCTCCTGTTCAGACCTGCTTGCCACACTTGCCATCTTCCCTCTGGTCTGAAAGCTCTTTATGGTCAGGAACTGTCTTGCTTACCTTTATATCTCATTTATTACCCAGTGCTGGGACATGCTCATACTGCATGCTGTGTGTCATTGGCCAAGTCAATTTACCACTCTAACCCTCAGGTTTCTTTACTGTAAAATGAAGGACTTGAAATAAATGCTCTCTGAAGTCCCATGTAATGTTATGTAGGGCAAAATATTGTCTAATGCTGTTCTTACTGGCTGTGTTACAATACACAAGTTATTACCTTCTGAAGTTATTTTCATTTTTGGAAGGGAAGACAATACCCACTTCTTACAAACTATATGATTATTAAGTATTATTATGTAATTATTAAGAGTTGATTTCTTTGATATATCTATATATCTATATCTACATATATAATATGCATTAAATGAAAAATCCATTATTTTTACCATAATCTAGATCAGAAAATAGGGTTAAAGAAGTAGAATAACTGGTTCAAAGTCACATGGTTCAGAAATAGACAAGTTGCCATTGGAACCTAAGCAGTCTCCAGAGCAGCTTCTGTTGCCTTTCCTGAGTTTGTGTGAGATAAGTATTTTGTTGATTTTTGTTGTTGTTGTTGTTGTTTTGTTTTGTTTTTAATATTTTATTTATTTATTTGAGAGAGACAGAGAAAGAAAGCATGAGCGGAGAGAGGGAGAAGCAGGCTCCCTGCCCAGCAGGGATGCCAATACAAGGCTCTATCCCAGAACCCTGAGATCATGACCTGAGCCAAAGGAAGATGCTTAACCCACTAAAGCCACCCAAGCACCCTGAGATGAGCACTTTCTTTGTAAGCCAGCATGACAATAGCCCCGGAATCATCAACCATTCTCTTAGCCAGGAACAAATGTTTTGAAGGGCATTTCATGTCCTTTCTGTAACCTGACCTTGGCCTAGCCTTCACCTTCCATGTTCATTAAGCATGATTCAGACTCAGACCACTTATTTTAAATGTACACAGAGCCTATATTTGCTTGTGCTGGATTTTCCACCTACAATGCCTCTTCTATGTATGAACTCTCCTAGTGAAAACCTTTTCCTTTGTCTGTAGTCTCAACTCAAATTATTGTATTTCCAGGAAAACGTATCCCATTGCCACTCCTTTCACTTTCCCCAAGATTTGATTCAGTAATTCTTAGACAGTGAAAGCTCAACAGAGGGAGACACTGCTATAGGCTATTAATGACTGGAAGTACATTATGGATAGGTATAGACTGAGGCTAGGTTGGAAGAATAATTTTGGACATTGGCAAAACTCCTACAGAAAAGAATTCTGCATTTTTTATTCCTGCTTGTTGCCAAACTAATTGGGATATAGGAGAAATAACATAAGGGAAAAAAATCACTGGGGCTAGATTTTTCAAAGCTTTGGATGCCAGCATAAAGAACCTGACTACATCCTGTGGTTCAGCTTTGTTCTCAATAGCTCTAAGCCACTTGTCTCACCTGGAATATTTGTTAATAGTGAAGGTACTGATTCCATTCCAGTCATATTGAATTCTAGCAATTCATAATTTAATAAGCTCTAAGTGACTATGATATACCCTAAGTTTTGAGAAACTATGCTATAGGATTTAGAAGAATATATGAGTGAATCTTCAGGGTGGAATGGCATTAGAGAACAAGGGAGTAGAGGAAACGAGACCAACTGAGGGCTTCAGCAATTGTCCTCAAAAATCATGATTCCAGATTGCCCTTGATGGTTGACTCTGACCACACCTTGATTGCTAAAGTCCTGTCATCTCCAATAAAAGCACTTCCTCAGCTTTCATTTATCATCCCATAAACGGTAAGGCTATTAAGATACTATAAACATGCATGGTCTTAAGGGCTTAGCTTCTTTTTTATAAGGGCTGACTTTTGACTAGAACTGAGGTCTCTTGATACCAGGTCAGGATATTTTTGAAGAGTGGCAACCAGGGGATTAAGGTTATATTCTTTTGATTAAATATAAAGAGCAGGTTTTCAGGTGTCCCAGGTCACACTGCAGCTATGGTGAAACCTTTTGTTATAATGAAAATATCCAAGTCATGCCTTGCATTTGACTAAATGTACATAAATGGGGCAAGGGGGGAGTTTGAAATACACATTTTCTGAATTATACTCTGGGGACCCTAGCATAGGCTGAAGGAACCCTTGGCTTTGCTGGTACCATAAAATGCATGTGGATAAAGCCAGTTCTGAATATTTCTACAAATACCACTCACTGAGTGGAAAGAAAAGAATCCTGATGGAAAGCGTGTATGACTCAGCATCATCAGTGTTTCCATGGGTTTGGTACAGTCTGAATCTTTAGAGGATCAGAGGGGTGGGATAAGTAATGAGAGATTGAGGGAACAAAGGGCTAGACAACAGTGTGTCTTTTCAGCTTTTCCTTTTCTTCCATCAGATTACTTTGTCCCATCTCAGAGAAGACCTGTGACCAAATAGCAAATCATCTACCACCTACTTCCTTTCTTGTTACACATTGCATTTGAATCCTCTAAAATCATATTTATCTTGCAGTTATTGACCCACACTTAAAATTGACTAGTAATATCCACAGAATGAAGATTTACATAAGCTTTAAGGGCTAGAGTTTTTAGAAAGAGAGCTTGGTGAGGAGTTGCTAGTTTAGTCCCACCATATTTCATTTTGCTTACCAGTAACAGTATTTTTGGTCTAACCATTTCACTGGGAATAAAGAGAGATGGACAGTGAGAGATTACTGGAAAACAACCATCTCTGTATCCTCAGCACCTGAATGTCCAGTGCCAATGCCTGATACATGCTAATTACTTAAGTGGTAGGAGTGAAAGGTAAAAATCAAGGCACTGCAAGGAAGATTCATTTAAAAGTCATAAATTCTGATCTAAGGCTAAGACAGAGAAAATACAACAGAATTAAGTTCCTCTTTATCAGTAATTATCTTAAATGTAAATTAATCACTTTCCAATCAAAAGACAGAGATTGTCCAGCTATAGAGTCAGACAACCACTTCCAGCTCTGTGGCCCAGGAACATCACTCACCCTCTTTGCACCTCCTTTCCTCATCCTAAAATCAGGATGATTAGAGTCTTCCCTCTTAAGTCTGTTATGAGGGTGACATGAGTTAATACACGGAAAGTTTAGGAAAACATCCTGTCACATAGCAAATACTCACTGAAGATAATGATATTGTTATGCTGACTGAAAACAATGCTGGCGTGCCCTGAACTGTGCTTGTAAGAAACAGAAAGGAGGGAAGAGTGTTTCTTTCAACAGACCATGGTGTGTGATCAATAAAAGACTTTCAAGAATAAAAATATATGAATGTACATAAAAGAGAAAGAAATATCATTCTGATCCTCCCCTAAAAATGACAGTGTACAATAAATTAGTGTTATATAAGAGAAAAAAGAGAATGGAAAAAAAAAGAGCATGATCCAACTATACGTTGTCTATAAGAAACTCACTTTAAATCCAGACACAAAAAAGTTGATAGTTAAGAATAGAAAAAGATATACCAGGCAATTAATAACCACAACAGAATAGGGGTGGCTAATATCAGATAAAATAGACTTTAAATAAAAAAAAAAAAGTTTACAAGAGACAAAGAGGGACTTTATATATTAATAAAAGTTTCAAAATAAGATACTGTAATAATGATAAATATTACACACCTAATAACAAACAATTAAAATATATGGGGTAAAAATAGAATTGAAGATATAAATAAATAGTTCTATAATATAGCTAGAGACTTCAATACCCTACTCTCCATAATAGATAGAATGACCAGATAGAAGATAAGTAAGAAAATAGAGTATTTGAACAATATAATAAACCAACCACATCTAACAGATATATATAGAACAACAAAATACACATTCATCTCAAGTGCATGTGGGATAATTTGCAGAATAGACCATATGTTAGGCCACAAGTTAAGTCTCAAGATATTTAAAAAGATAAATATCATACAAATTATATTCCCCAACCACATGAGAGGAAGTAAGAAATTAATAATAGAAGGAAAACTGGAACTTTCATGAATTAGTGAAAATTAAATGACATACTCATTTTTTAAGATGTATTTATTTATTTTAAAGAGAGAGAGAAAGAGCATGAATTGGGAAAGGGGCACAAGGAGAGAGAATCCTTAAGTGGATTCCCTGCTAAGTGTGGAACCTGATGCAGGGTTAGATCCCAGGACCCTGAAATCATGACCTGAGCCAAAATCAAGTCAGCCACTTAACTGACTGAGCCACCCAGGTGCCTCTAAATGACATACTCTTAAACAACCAATGGATCAAAGAAGAAATCACAAGGGAAATTATAAAATATTTAGAGATGGGGCAGCCCGGGCGGCTCAGCGGTTTAGTGCTGCCTTCAGCCCAGGGCATGATTCTGGAGACCGAGGATTGAGTCCCACATCTGGCCCCCTGCATGGAGCCTGCTTCTCCCTCTGCCTGTGTCTCTGCCCCACCCCCCTCTCTGTGTGTGTGTGTGTGTGTGTGACTATCATAAATAAATAAAAATTAAAAAAAAATCTCCTGACAAAGAAAAGCCCTGGACCCACTGGTTTCACTGGTGAATTCTACCAAATTTTTATAAAAGAACTAATACCAACCTCCTCAAATTAAATGTGCAGAAGATCTGAATAGATGTTTTCCCAAAGAACACATACAGATGGCCAATAGGTACATGAAAAGATGTTCAAGATCTATATCACCAATCATGAAGGAAATGCAAATGAAAACTACAATGAGATATCGCCTCATACCTGTCAGAATGGCTATTATAAAAAAGACAATAAATAACAATTGTTGGTGAGTATTAAAAGGAACCCTCATGTACTATTGGTGGAAATTTAAATTGGTGCAACTACTCTGGAAAACAGTATGGAAGTTCCTCAAAAATTAAAAATAGACCTACCATAAGATCCAGCAATTCCACTCCTGGGTATTTACCCAAAGGAAATGAAAACACTAATTTGAAAAGATATATGTACCCACATGTTCACTGAAGCATTATTTACATAGCCAAGATATGGAAACAACCTAAGTGTCCATCAAAGGATAAATGGATAAAGAAAACACATGATGACATATTACTAGCCATAAGAAAAAACAAAATCTTGCCATTTGCAAAAACATGGACGTTGAAGGTAATATGCTAAGTAAAATAAGTCAGATAGAGAACAACAAAATATTTTATCATTTTACTTAAATGTGGAATCTAAAAAAAAGAGCCAAATGAACAAACAAAATAAAATTTATAAATTCAGATTGGTGGTTGCCAGAGGGAAGGGAAGTTGAAGAAGGGAGAAAAATGGGTGAGAGGGGTCAAGAGGTACAAATTTCTGCTTATAAAATAAATAAATGATGGGGATGTATTGTACATCATAGTGACTATAGTCAATAATATTGTATTACATATTTGAAAGTTTCTAAGAGAATAAATCTTAAAAGTTCTTACCACAAGGAAAAATATTTTTGCAATGCTATGTGGTTACATATGGTAACTAGGCTTATTTTGGTGATCATTTCACAGTATATACAAATATCAAATCATTGTGTTGTATACCTAAAATTAATATAATGACATATGTGAATTATCTCAATAAAAAAAAATCTTTCTAAAAAAATTGAAGAGGAAGAAATATGTTCTCATTCTTTGAGGTCAGCCTTACCCTGTTACCAAAGCCAGACAAAGAAATTTCAAGAACAATAAAAACTACAGACCATTATCCCTTATGAACATTGATATAAAAATCCTCCACAAGATAGTAGCAAACTCAATTCAACAGCATATTAAAAGAATTACACACCACAACCAAATAGGATTTATTCCTGGAATAGGAGAATCCTTCAATAGATGAAAACCAGTCAATGTAATATACCTCATTAACAGAATGAAAGAAAAAGAAACATGATTATCTCAGTTGATGCAGGTAAGGCATTTGACAAAATCCCATATGCTTTCATGATAAAAATACTCAACTAGGAATGGATGGAAACTACCTCAATATAATAAAAGCCACATATGAAAAAAAAAACAAGCAAACATCATACTGAACAGTGGAAGACTGAAAGCTTTTTCTGTAAGATCAGGAACAAGGTAAAGACGTTCACTTTTTCCACTTCTACTGCACATGGTACTGGAAGTCCGAGCCAGAGCACTTAGGCAAGAAAAGGGGGGGGGGTAGCATACCAATTAGAAAATAAAAACTAAAATTACGCCTGTTTACAGATCATATGAACTTATATGTAGAAAAATCCTAAAGATTACACCATACATATACACATATACACATATACAAACACAAATTGTTGGAACTAATGAGTGAATTTATTAAAGTAATAAGATATAAAGTCAACACACATAAAACAGGGTAATTTCTGTACCCTAACAATGAACAATCTGGAAAAAAAGTTTAAAAAATTATTTTATTTCTGTTAGTGCATGCACACATACACATACAAATAAAAATTTAATCAAGGTGATGGAGGCTTTACACAATGAAAACTATAAAACATTGCTGAAAGAAATTATAAATTTTTTTAAGATTTTATTTATTTATTCATGAGAGACAGAGAGAGAGAGAAGCAGAGATACAGGCAGAGGGAGAAGCAGGCTGCGTTCAAAGAGACCAATGAGGGACTTGATCCCGGATCCTGGGATCATGCCCTGAGCCAAAGGCAGACGCTCAACCACTGAGCCACCCAGGCATCCCAAGAAATTAAAGAACAAATAAATAAATAGAAACATATCCCATGGGCAACCCAGGTGGCTCAGCGGTTTAGCACCACCTTCAACCCAGGGCGTGATCCTGGAGACCGGGGATCGAGTCCCACGTCGGGCTCCCTGCATTGAGACTGCTTCTAACCTCTATCTCTGCCTCTCTGTGTATGTGTGTGTGTCTCATGAATAAATAAATAAAATCTTAAAAAAAAGAAAGTCACTTAAAAAATAAAAAAGAAACATATCCCATGCTTATGGATTGTTGTCAATACTAACTAAAACCATCTACAGATTCAAGGCAATCATTATCAAAATCTCAGTGATATTTTTTGAGAAATAAAAAAACTCATACTAAAATTCATGTAGAATGGTAAGGGACCTCGAATAGCCAGAACAATCTCGAAAAAACAAACAAACAAACAAACAAACAAAAAAAAACAAAGCTGGAGGCTTCATACTTCTTTAGTTCAAAACTTAATACAAGCTACAGTAATCAGAACAGAGTGCTACTGGCATAAAGGCAGACATAGAGTCTTATAGAATAGGATAGAGAATCCAGAAATAAACCCTCACAAAAGTAGACCAATGATTTTTGACATCGATTTAGACTATTCAATGGGGAAAACATAGTCTGTTCAAAGAAATGGCATTTGGAAAACTGGATATCCACATGCAAAGAAAAGAGGTTTGACCCTTACCTAATACTATATACAAAAGTTGACTCAAAATGGATCAAAGACTTGAATGTAAGACCTAAAACTATAAAGTTCTTAGAGTAAAACATAGGGCAAAGCTTTATGACGTTGGATTTGACACTGATATCTTGGATATGATGCCAAAGGCATAGGCAACAAAGCAAAAAATAAACAAATTGGACTTCATGATGGTTTTTAAAAATTGTACATCAAAAGGCAATGTCAACAGAATAATAAGGCAACACACAGAATGGAAAGCAATGTTTGCAAATCATATCTCTGGTAGGGGATTAACATCCAAAACTTATAGACAACTCCTTGAACTCTGCAACAAAATAACAAGCCGTCTGATTTTTAAAAGGGCAACAAACTTAAGTAGACATTTCTCAGAAGAAGACATATATGTGGATAATAAACACATGAAAATATGCCCAACACTGCTAATTATTAGGAAAATGGATATCAAACCACATTGAGATATCATCTCTTACCCTTTAGTATTATCAAAAATACTAGAAAACATATATTGGTAAAAATGTGGGAAAATTGAAACCCTTGTGCACTATTGGTGGGAATATAAAATGGTGAACAACAGTATGGAGGCTCCTCCAGAAGTTAAAAATAGAATTACCATATGATCCAACAATGCCCCTCCTGGAGATACGGCCAAAAGAATTGAAAGTTGTGTCCCGGGTTCATAGCAATATTGTTCACAATAGCTAAAACATAGACGCAACCCAAGTGTCCACTGATTGATGAGTGGAAATGCCAAATGTGGTATATATAAACAATGAAATATTATTCTGTCTTATTTTTTATTATTATTCTGTCTTAAAAAGAAAGAAAATTATGACATGTTACAACATCTATTAACTTTGAGGACACTATGCTAAGTGATAAGCCAGTTATGAAATGACAAATTCTGAATGGTTCCACTTAGATGTGGAATTTAGGGTAGTCAAAATCATAGAGATAGATAGTAGAATGATAGTTGCCAGCGGCAAGAAAAAAGGTAGGAATGGAAAGCTATTGCTTAGGGGTATAGAGTTTCAGTTTTACAAGATGAAAAGAGTTCTGAAGGTAGTAATGGTAGCACATTATTTATATATCTAATACCACTGAAGTGTATACTTGAAAATGATTAAAATAGCAAATTTTATTTTTGTGTATTTTACCAGGAAGAGAATGTTTAAAAAGGACACAGGGGTCAATCTGAAAGGGCTCTTAATAACCAAATCTTCCATAACATAAGCAACAAAATCATTTGAATGTTATAATAGTACATTATATAAAAGTATAAAATAAAATGAGGGAGCCTGGTTGGCTCAGTGAGTGAAGCATCGGATTCTTGATCTTGGGGTTGTGGATTTGAGCCCCATATTGGGTATAGAGATGACTTTAAAATCTTTTTTTAAAAAGTATAAAATAGGGGATGCCTGAGTGGCCCAGCGATTTAATGCCTGCCTTCGGCCCAGGGCATGATCCTAGAATTCCAGGATCAAGTCCCACATCTGGCTCCCTGCATGAAGCCTGCTTCTTCTTCTGCCTATGTCTCTGCCTCTCTCTCTCTCTCTGTGTGTGTGTCTCTCATGAATAAATAAATAAAATCTTTTTTAAAAAGTATAAAATAGGTAAGTTCATACTGATTCAAATAAGTTATTGAATAAATAAATGGAGAAGAGATACATTTTCCTGTATCAAAAAGAACTACAAATAATATATGTAGATACTCCCTCCTACAGGAGATGAGCACAGTGTCTGCTTCCTCCTAGAATGTGGATTGTATTTAGTGACTCACTTCCATGGAACAGAGTAGAGAAAGAGAAAACTGGTAACTTTGTAGTAGAGAAATCTGAAGAAAAAAAAAAAAAAAAAAAGCAAAAACCTATCTCAACCACGTGAAGATTAACATTGTCCATCATATTATGTCTATACCACTGACCCTATGATGCTTATTAACAGAACACTCTGCCTTCTGTGTATTCTTTCCAGAAACCCATAACCCCAGTCTAATCATGAGAAAAATAGAGACAAACTTGGATTGAGAAATATTTTATAGGATGCCTGTCCTAAATTCCTCAATGCTGTCAAAGTCATGAAAATCAAGAGAAGATTTAGAAACTCACAGACCAAAGGGGACAGAGGAGGAGTCAACTGAATGCAATGTGCTGCCTACCCTGGATTGGATCCTTAGATCAGAAAGGCGACAGTACAAGAACAGTGAAATCCACATAAAATCTGGAGTTTAGTTAATAGTTAATGTCAGCTTCACACTTTTGACAAATGTACTATGGTAATGTAAGATATTAACAATGAAAGACAGTGAGTGAGGGATATATGAGATTTTTCTGTCCTACTTTGCAATGTTTCTGTAAGTGGAAAACTATTCCAAATAAAATGTTTAGTTTAAAAAGATTAGGGGCACCTGGGTGGCTCAGTGGATCAGGTCATGGTCCCATGATCAGGTCAAATCCTGCATGGGGCTCCCCATAGGGAGCCTGCTTCTTCCTCTGCTTATGTCTCTGCCTCTCTTTGTGTGTCTCTCATGAATACACAAATAAAATATTTTTTAAATAAAAAATAAATAAAAATAAAAATATTAAAACAGTTCAGCTATTTTCCAATGGGTATACAGTGGTATTTTGTTTCACAGAGTTTAAACTAATACACAAAAAACTATTTTTTTTGGAATTTATTTATCTATTGAGAGAGAAAGTGGGAATAGGGGCAGAGGGAGAAGGAGAATCCCAAGAAGACTCCCCCCAGAGCAAGGAACCACTTGCAGGGCTCCATCCCAGGACCCTGAGATCATGACCTGAGCTGAAATCAAGATTCTGCTATTTAACTAACTATGCCACTCAGGTACCCCCCAAAACAAATTCTTTTTTAAAAGAGCCATAAATTAGGGGCACTTGGGTGCCACAGTCAGCTGGGCATCTGACTCTTTGTTTCAGCTCAGGTCATGATCTTGGAATCATGAGACTGATCCTGCAGCAGGCTCCTCGCTCAGTACAATCTGCTTAAGACACTCTCTCCCTCTCCCTTTGCCCTTCCCCCACTATGCATGTGCTCTTTCTCTCTAAAATACATAAATAAATCTTTTTAAAAGGACAAAAATTAAACCATTGAGTATTACTAACCATGAATTACATACCTCTTGCAATCTGCTCTTAAAGAAAATATATTGTGTGAACACGAAACAGTTGATAGTTAGGTAGCCTAATTTCTAACATAACAAAACCAGGATTCAGCAATGGTTTTTAAAGATGGAAGTGCTATGTTAGCTTTATAACAGTAATATCTAAGAATATCTCATTTTTAGTCAATTTTTAGTGGCTTAGTCTTATCTGTTGTCAAGAGCTTAGATATGCCACACAGCCCAGTAAGCCTATTAGTTATCATTAGTCCTAGCCATTAACTTGTTTTGTTTTGGTTTTGCTTTACAATTTTTGCAGGAAGGGAAACTTTGTTCAAGTAAAGACTCATTTGTGAGAACAAAAGTAGTTCAGAATAGAGGAAACCATGTTACCAAAAGATGAGAAAGAGGGAGAAAGAGGGTAGAAGGAAGAAAAGGGCAGGGGGGTGCCTTTCCTTATCTAGTAATCATTATCGCTCTGATAGTCCCAAGATACATTTAAACACATCAATAAACAAAGTAGACCCAACTTTCTCAGCTTCTTAGGGCTATAAAGAAGAGAAAAGCAAACTGAGAATCTAAAATTCTCAGAGTGTGTAGGCTGACAATGAGGTAAATGACTAGTTCCTAAAGCCCAGACATTTATTGATTAGTGCACTGTCATCATTGCATATGAAGCCACAAGGGTCAGTGAGGTGGAATTAGGCTCTGAGCATGCAGTTGATAAGTAATGGACCTAGGATTAGAATTATCTGTGTCTTTTCAGAATTCACATGGTCCACTTTCAAACCATAATATCTCCAAATACAATAATTTTACTATCATACATGTTGTTTCTATTAAAATTAGGATTAATAGACATCTTCAGTCACACAACAGGCTACATCTGATTTTTTTCTTTAGAAGTGCAATTGCTTGGTTAAAGGATGTGAATATTTGAATCAGTACTTCATTAAATTGCTTTCTTTATCAATTGATAACCAGCTATGTTCTACATACTTATAACAATGTCTCTAAAGTGAAGCCTTGTTATTTGAACCCTTATGTTTCAGCCACATTAAATATCTGGTTTTCTTTTTTCTTTTTTTAAGATTTATTTATTTGCAGTGGGCACAGGGAGAGGGGGAGAGAGAATCTTAAGCAGACTCCCCACGGAGCACAGAGCCATATTACACAGGTCTTGATCCCATGACCCTGAGATCATGACCTAAGCTGAAATCAGGAGTTGGACACTTAACCAACTGAGCCACCCAGGTGCTCCTTAAATATATGTTTTCCATTTGCATGTCTTGATTACATGTGTGGCTGGTCCAGACTTTTTATTCTTGGGTATTGGCTGTTTGTAACCATGCTTTTGTTTTCATTTTTGTTGTTTGTTTGTTTGTATTATTTTTTATTGGAGTTCTATTTGCCAACATATAGGAGGTGATTTTGTTTTACATCCCTCACTCAAGGGCTCATTTATTTTCAAACAGTTATTGAATGTCTACCCCATGTCAGATATTTTGCCAAATGCCAGGATTATATTGGTGCACAAAATAGTTTCAATTCATGCCTTATGGAATTTACAATTCAGTGGAGATAACAGATATTGCACAAATAATGAGGAGTGAAATGAGAAAAGCAGATTGCTATATCAGGAGGATCTATTATAATTTGGAGGCTCAGGAAAGGCTTCCCTGAAAAAACACTAAGATAAAAAGTATGAATCAGCTAGGTTGAAGGAAGAAGGCTGCTAACAACATGTATCCCCTAAGATAAGGGAAATACTTTCTACTGTCTTTAATGGGTTTGGGGGGAGGGGATTTATTTTTCTTGATAGACAGTTTAAATCTCTCTATATTAAGGGCATTAATCTTTAATGTCATTTGTTATAAACAAAATTTTTCCCTTTCCTTACATTCTGATTTGTGGTGTTTTCACTCAGAAAATTCGTTTTCACACAGATTATAATAAATGGCTCTTGATTTCTTTTTGTGTATACTTTAACATACTTGATAACTGATCTTTGCTTTCTCCTACAAACCTTAATAGTATCCAGCTAATAGATGTGTAGCATGCATTTTACTCAGCATACTTTCCTGTGGCTGAAACAATTTTCCCATTTCTTTTCCTCCACTACCACCACCAACACAGTATCAGTTAGCTATTGCTTGCTGTGTAACAAACTGACCCAATACCTAGTGCCTTAAAACAATAATCATTTGTTATTGCTCAGGTGTCTAAGGGTTTCCTAGGTGTCTCTGCTGATTTGAGCTGAACAGAAGGGCTCACTCACACATCTGAGTTCAGCTAAAACCAGTTAGGGGGTTCTAGATTGACCCTTCAGATAACTGAGACCTCAGCTTGGACAGGTTGGCTGATTTAGTTTTGTTGCACATGACTCCTATCTTGCAGTAGGCTAACTGGACTTCCTTGTTCTTCTAGTGGAGGCTGAGTTCCAAAGGAATGAACAAAAATGTGCAAGACCTAGTCATGAAACTGGCATAACACTATTTCTGTGACATACAATTTGCTTAAAGTAAATTATAAAATTACCTGTATACTCAAGTGGTGAGGAAATAGGTTCCATCTCTTCATGGGAGGAGCTGTAAAGTGATATTACAAAAGGTATAAATAGAAAAAGTGATGAAGAATCAAGGCTATTTCTTTAATCAACTATAACTGCCAAATGGAATTTTTGTTTCTAGTTTAAGTCTTGTCCCTCCTTCAAAGCCCAGTTCAAACTCACTGAGTTGCTTTTCATGCTATGTATCCTGATCTAACACATACATAGCACATACTTTACCAAACACGGGCCAAATGCTTTAGGTCCATACTTAATTTAATCCCCACAATAAATATATGAGGCAGATACTATTATTAGTCCCATTTTGTAGTTGAGGAAACGGATTCTGAAACAGCTTTCTTCAAGGACTTAGCCAGAAAGTCAGAGCCTAAGCCCAAATTCAAGCAAACATAGAAATTTATGGTTTAACCTGAGCTTTTGCCTACTTAAAAGTCTAAACTATTTATGGAAGGCCATAAAATACATTATATTAAATCAAAATAGCCATACATCACTTTCTGCTAAGTCAAATAACATTTTAAATTAGATAATTTAGTATAAACAGAGGTATAGATCTATTCTAGGAATCCTCAACACTGAGAATGCTGTCCATTAATTTACTTTTTTTCTAGAAATTAGAAGTAAAATTACATTATTCAGTTTTTAAGAGGGGGTTCAGTCTGGTTCACAGCAGTATAGTTAGAGAAATCCTTGCTTGAAGGAGATAAGGCAAGGTGAGATTTTACAGTACACTTGGATTCACGGAGCTCAGACATCAGGTCTTCTATATATGCCTAAATCCCCTGTGCCTAGCACAGTGTGAAGGATAAGCATAATTGTAGAACTAGAAACTCTTAGAGATCATCTTAGTACAAATTTGTATTTTATAAGAAACAGGCCCATAAAAGGAGGTTAGTTGACTTCCAGCTACTTGGACAACGGGTGACACATTCTGGACTTAACACCACAATGCCTACTCTCAACTCCGAGCTTCCTGTCCTGTCTTTGCTTGATGTACTTGAATGCTAAGGAAGAGTATTTCCTTTCCTTTAGGTTTTTGTTTTGTTTTGTTTTCTCCAACTCATAAACTTGCCGGACTCAGTGCTCCAGGGAGTGTTAAAGCAGAATGCGCTTATTTACTTCTATTTTTTTGTACCATTTTCCTTCTTTTTTATGATCCTGGCTTCCGACTGTGTGGTAGAAAGACATAAAAATTGGCATAAAAGTAGGAAAATGTGCCCCAGATGCTGTATTAACTGTGAAATAAGTTTAAATGCTTCCAAACCGGGTCTGGTCTCCTATCCTTCAGCTTCTAAAGCAATTCATTCTTTAGGTTTTTTGTTTTATTTTGGTTTTTGGTTTTTGGTGTTTTTTGTTTTTTGTTTTTGTTTTTGTTTTTTGCCTACATTATAGGGGGCCTAGTATGGGATAAAGACAACTCCAGCTTGCCAATAGCTTCATAGCAAATCGTTGTGTAGGCTCCAGCAGCTTTTCCTTTGATGGGCAGAGAGGGAGCAAGAAAGAGTGGAGCTCCAGGTCTGTCTCAGAAAACAGGTGGAAACCACCCAAATACGGAATTATCATCACCGGGGCCCTAATAGGGCCAGAATGACAGACTTTTAGGCACAAGTTAGGAAATAAGAAGGCCATGCCTGGTACTTGCACTTTCAAAACCCCTTTTTGGCGAATTTGAAGAAGGGCAGCAAACCCTGCAACATTCCTGGCCTCTCTGTATGCTCTTCTCCATTCCCTTAGTGTCATTGCAGTGGTGAGTAATGTTGCATCACTGCCCAGCCCAAAACTCTCCCATCTTTTCCTCCTGCCCTCAGCATGATGAACGAGCTCTGAGCCAGGGCTCACAAGATCATGTTCCCTAGGGCTTCCTCTTTTCTCACCCTCTCATCTCTCCATACTGTCTTCCATGGGTTCACAAATAAGATATGCCCCTTCTCCTCCCCAGATCAGCACATATGTTCTTCCTTCAGCCTAAGACATCTTTTTCTTCCATTCCCACTCCCAGCCTCATTTCTAGGCCATGACCTAGCCAGACCTCAGAAGGCTACATGTTAAGGCTTTCACTCCCTTTCCTGGGTTCTCCCTATAATACCATAGCACCCTGGTACCCCTTGATTATAGCACTGCTTTTGTTGTGTTGTGGCTGAGTCTGCCATAAGGATAGTTTGTTAAATATTCCAGATTATGTTATAATATGTTTCTCTACCACCTAGCATGCTGGTAGAGATTCATTTAGTTAGTGGATAAGGCAGTAAACCATCTGCACTGAATTCCTGGCTCTATCACTTATTAGTTGTGTAAAGTTGAGAAAGCCACTTAGTTTCTGTGAAAGGATAATCCTATGACTTAACTCGTTAGGTTATGCTGAGAATTACATATGAGCTCATGTAAAGTTTCTAGTAGAGTGCCAAAGTCCCAAGCATTAGCTATTATTATTATGGTACTCACTGAACAATATGCTGAGTGAGTAAAAAACTAAGTTATCTGCTCCAGGTCTTCATGAACTTGCTGTTTAACATTGGATAAATCATCTTGCCTCCTTAGGTTTTAGTTTCTTCCTCAGAAATCTTAGAAGACTCAGCAAAATGATCTCTAGGCAGAAGACATTGGCAGTTTTGTTGTTTATCTCCCCCAGAAACCTTTCATGTAAGTGAGTAATTTGACAAATGAGAATAATAAAGCCCAGAGAGGTAAGGTAACTTGCCTAAAATCTTGTAGACAAATGGAAGAACCAAATCTAAAATTTTAGCACTAACAGCCCAAGGTTAATATCTTGTTTTATGGTTATGATATCAGGCTATATCTTGAGCAGAAGGAATCTTACTTCATCTTTATCCCATCATGTTGTATGTAGGCAAGATAAGGATGTTCTTAAGATCATAGACTTTTAGAGCTACAGTGAACTTTAAATTTATTGTAATTCTATAGATGTAGCAATGAGGACTCAAAAAGTGGAGTTCACTCAAGGTTATATGGCATCATTGTGGGCTGCCTTTCATGGGCAACAAGCCCTTGATGTGCCTTTCTTGGCTCGAGGCCTTGGTTTGCCAGAATATAAATTCTTTCTTATGATAGGTCTTCCAATGAAGGGTCAGTTAAGTATAACCAACTAAGCAGAAAAATATTTAAACTAGGGCTATTTATAAATTACCTTTGCTGCTACTAAGCATGAATTTAATAGAGAACAAACTGGTGGTTGCCAGAGGAAAGGTAGATGGGGGTATGGGTGAAATAGGTGATGGGAATTATAAGTATATTTGTCATGATAAGCACTGAGTAACATATAGAATTGCTGAATCACTGTACTATACAACTGAATAATATAATCTTGTAGGTTAATTATACTTGAATTAAAAATAAATCAATTTAAAAGTATATGAGCAATAACTGATTTCAAATTGAAAAATTAAAAGACTATAGAATATTTGGAAAAAAAATTTAAAGTATGAATTTAAAGACTCCCATTACATGGATAATGGGCAGAACTCAATGATATTTCCACTAAATAGTAATTATTTGTTTTATTCAGTGATATATTTGAGTACTTACTATGTGCTAGGGCCTGTTCTAGATACTCTGAATATTGAAGTGAATAAACCAAAAGGTATCTTATTTATAATAACTGATTCAAATATATTTCATCATTCATTATCTACCTTAAGATTTGGACTACTCTGATTAATTATTTATATTTTTTTATTTTTTGAGTACATTTGACACACAACATTACTTTAGTTTCAAGTGCACAACATGGCAAATCAATTTCTCTATAGTCATGTTATGCCCAGTACAAAGGTAGCTATTATCTATCACCATACAGCGCTATTACAATTCCACTGACTATATTCCCTATGCTGTGACTTTCATTCCTGTGACTAGAAGTCTGAATCTCCCATTCCCCTTCCCCCATTTTGCCCATTCCCCTCCCCAGCTGTCATCGGTTTGTCCTCTGTATTATATGTATCATTCTGCTTTTTGTTTATTCATTTGTTTAATTTTTTAGATTCCACATGAGTGAAATTATATGGCATTCATCATTCTGAGTCTGACTTATTTCCCTTAGCAAAATACCCTCTAGATCCATCCATGTTATCACAAATGACATGATCCCATCCTCTTTTATAGCTGCATTATATTCCATTGTATATGTATATAAGCTACATCTTCTCTATCAACAGACACTTAAGTTGCTTCTATATCAGGTTAATTTTACATTTGTGTTACCCAAATGGTTCAGCCAGTGATTTTAAAAGTTTGGTACTTATGACATCAAGTTATATGTAGATTCTTAGTGAATAATGGGTTGGCTGATTATTCCATGGTACCAGGCTAAAATTATCAGTGCAGTCATGTTTGCTTTAGGCATTTGGCTTTGTTCTGACCCAGGCCCACAGATGCTATCCATAGCCCTGGCCAGTTATAAGATGCTTATCCCAAGGAAAGGTGGATCTGCCTCTTATGGAGGCACACTTAGTACATTCCATCCCACATAATCTTAATTATGGTAATGCTTTCTTTCAGCTTACCAGACTCTATGTTAATGGTGTTTTTTGTTTTTATCAATATCTTATTTAAAATTTGTGTCAAAAGGATTCGTAGGGTATTTCACAAAATCTTTGAAATGGGGAAAGAATTGTCCAACAACACACTGTAAGTGAGATGGGTCAGACCTAGGAACATGGTATCCCAACTCCCTGTGATATCTTTACTATATAGTCTTCCAAGTGAACCTGAAAAATAGGCAAGAGATGAATATGCCCTTATTTTATAGATAGAGACAAGCAGGCCTGGGAAGGGAAGTGGCTTGTTCAGGGCCACATGGCTGGAAAGCAACTGAGGTGGGTCCAGAACTCAATATCATAACTCCAGTGATGCATTGCCGTGCTGAAGATGACCTGGGGAGTGTATGCAAACCTGTAAATCAGTGCCTAGGAGGCCTAATTTTAAAGTAGTGTGATAAATTGCATGTATATAGGATGAGTTTCTGGATTTACCCACTCAGGTTTAAGTTTGGCTCCTCTACCTACTAGTCTCATGATTTCATACCAGAGGGACTATGAGGGAGGTTCTGAGGCTACATAGAGAAACTGAGAAGTCTCATTGATCATAGCCTTCCAGCAGCCCCTACCAAGGCTCCAGAAATGTGAGCAAAACCATCTTGGACCTTCCAGAATAACTTAGCTGTCAAGTGAATACCAGAAGAATTGCCTAGCCAAGCCCTGCCTAGATTCCTAATGCACAAAATCATGAGATATAATAAAATGTGGCTATCAGCCTTAGGACTAGTTTGTTACACATGAATAGATAACCTGAAGGCCCTTCTATTCTTAACACCTAGCATAATATTTGACATATGGTAGACATTCAATAAATATTTTTTGAATATTGACTGGGTAAAGGCCATAGGGACAACCTAGAGAGATAAGAATAGCTAACATTCTGTATTAAATGCTTACCCCTGTGCCAGGTGCTTAACTCTTCACAACAACTTTGTGAGGGATGTTTTCCCATTATCCTCATTTTGCTCAAGCACAAAAATTTGAAATAATATCTAGGGAGGTCACAGAGCTAGGAATAGAGAAAACAGGAACAGATTCTCAGTCATACTCTTATGCCATGCTGTCTTTAGATAGTAAATTTCAACAGGTAAGAAAGTATTTGGAAGCTCCTACAGTCAGGTGTGAAATGTGTATATCATATCCTGGCCATATAAAATAAAAAGAGCCAAACATGCTGTAGATACACAGATATTGAGCCTGGCTTGAGTCAAGGTAATTACACTCCTTGTTCCTAAATCCCATTGACCTTGGCCCTTAAGTCAGATCATGTAGCCATTTGGGATGAGGGCTTTGCGGTTACACCTGGCTTCCAATAATGATTGTGCTGCATATTACTTTCTCAGTTTTCAGTGTCATTTTGCCTGAGTTTCAGTTTGCTAAATTTGAATGGGGATAATGATCCTGCCATCTAATTAGGTCATGGTGGTTGTATAAGATCTATGTAAGAGGAGAGTGATCTGAGAGGCATGTACTAACTGTTTAATAAATGTTAACTAAAAACTGAAAATCTGAAAATTAACAGAATGAGAATCCAAGGAGTAAGGCTTCTTCCTCTGGAGCTTTTTCTCTCTCCAGGGATTATTTGAAAATCATTTCCCCTGGGTAGACTAATCTTATCATGACATTCTATTGTATACGTCCAAAAATATGCAAAAGGAAGGAAGGCCTCAAAGACCCACAGAGGGTTCCAACTCTCACTTCCCCAATCATTAAATAAATAACTTCAGGGCAGTTGTCTACTGATGCTGTTTCTCAATATGTAGAGTAAATGTTGTTCAGGCTGCATCAAGTGAGATGGCGATCATGCTTTCAATGCCCCTCCAGAGACCAGCACCAGGTTCATGTCTCCTGTGAAACTTCACCAAGGAGCAGTGATATCCTGCTCTGAATCCTTCTTTTGGCCATGCCATTCCTTTACTGAATAGATGTTTGCTGTGCACCTACTCTGGGCCAGTTCTTCCCTAAGGGGGATTAGAACTGAGAGAAAAGGATGATCTGCAGATGTTGGCTTGCCAGTGTTAGGCACCTTAAGCCCTCTTTCCATGTGTCTGCCTCCCCAATTGGTTTAGCAAACTCACTGGGGCAAACACCTCCTAAATCTTTATACTTCTATTTCCAACACCACCTTTCTGGTCTATACAACCATACTCTTGCTGGTTGATAAGAACCTCCTAATTGTCTCATTGCATGTTCCTAGGTTACCCCCAAATTCATTCACAGTGTTCCACAGTGGTATTTTTACCAGACAAATTAGATAGGATTAAAGCCCCTACCTACCCAGTGATGCTTCTTTGCCTTTTGGAAATAGAACAAAATCTGTAACATGGTCCAAAACACCTTTGTGGTTCAGCAGTCACTATTCCCTCTATTCCTTCTAGCCTCGTTCCATATTACTCTACCTTTGTCATAGTTCTGTTCCTCTTGCACTCTACATTCCCTGCTTCCACGGAGCTGCTCTGCCTGGAATAATAGTTTGCTTTCTCTAAGTCACTGTCAGCAACTATGAAAGCCCAATTGGACTGACTTGGTAATTTTGCTATAGGCTGGTTCTTGGCAAAAATTGGTGGTCATTCGATCAATGTTTTTTAGAACCTAAAAATTTGAGAGCAAAACAGACCAGATTTGTCACCTTCCCCAGGCTTTTAATTGTATAAAGGAGGAAACAATATGGGAATTGAGAAGGCATATGCCAAAGGTTACAAATTGACAGAATGGTAGAAGAATAAGCATGCCAATGGAATTGATACTCTTCCTCTTCCTGGCAGGTTTAAAATAAACCCAGCATTTTCCCAGGTATGCATGCTGCTCTTGGCTGTGGTATAAATATCACAGGAAGGTGTTGGAGTCTGAGCCTTGGGCTGCAAGGCCTTGATTTGCAGCTCAGACACTGCCTGACAATTCCTTGTCACTACTTTTCATTGCTGAGCCCACTTAAAACGTATCCCATTCACACAGGAAGAAAAAAAATAAATGACCATTAAATGTATAAGGAGATGCTCAAGCTCATTACTAACCAGGGAAATGCAAACACAAGCAACAACCAGAGTGCATTTTTCAGAATGGCAAATATTAAAAAGATGAATCACACCCAGGGTATAATCTTAAGGGTGCCGAGAAATGGTGCTTTCATAGACTGTTAATGGGAATGTACATCAGAAAAACCTGTTGGAGAGCAATTTAGCAAACTCTACTATCTTAAACATGCAACCTTTGATGAAGCAATCCCACTTGTAAAGCTCTGTTCTGTTGAAGCATTTCTGTGCAGTGCAGAGATATTCATAAGACCACACTGCGGATTGTCTGTACTTGTTCTGGAGAATCAGAAGCAACTCACAAGTCCATCAGTAGAGAAATAAATAAACTAGGGTACAGTGATTTCATGGATAGGATGTAATCAGTTTTTACAAGAAGATCTCTATGTACCAACAAGTTACAGAAAAAAAAAAAATAGCAGGATGTGTAAGATGAGCAGTGTGAAAAGCAGAATTGGTGAGGAAGTATAAAAGTGAGTGTTTCAAGTTTTATTGTATGTATTCACGTTGTTTAAAACTTTTGTAGTTTTATAGTTATTTAAACCTTAAAGCCATAAAGGGAACAAAAGGAAGAGGAGTAAAGAGGATCTCAATCGCTTTCCTAATTTTGATTAAATCAGATTTCTGCCCTTAGAGATGGTTGGAACTGTTGGAAACCCAAGAGAAAGCCTTGATGAGAAACTCATGCTTATGAGACCCTGCAGTGTACAAAGGGAACCTGCTGACTTCAGCAGTCAGGACATCGGGAGAACAGCTTATTGGCAGATCAGAGCTAGCTGGTGCTGTACAAGTTGGCAGAAATGCAGGCACACAGGTATCTAGCCATCTTGTTGCATCTTTCTTACCTAAGGATAGTGGCATTGCAGTTCATTAATCCTGCTCAAGTTAAACCAGATTTCTCTACCCCTCTGAGTGCTGGTTTTGCCTTCCCTGTGCTCATCTGCCTGTTCTTGTAGACCCAAACTGTGTAGTCATAGACCACTGAATTCATTTTTTGCTGCTTTTATAAGGAATTACCACAAATTTAGTGGCTGAAAATAACAACACAAATTTATTCAGTTAACAGTTCTGGAGGTCAGAGTCTGAGGCGGGACTAAATCAAGATGTTGACAAAACTACCTTCCTTGGGGAGGCACCAGGGGAGAATCTGTTCCTTGCCTTTTCCAGAAGGTAGAAGCTCCCCGCAGGACTTGGTTCCAGGCTGCATCTCTCTGAATTCTGCTTACTTTGATACACCTCTTTCTGTCACACTAACCCTTCTGCCTCCCTCCTAGAAGGACCCTGTGATTACCTTGGGCCCACTTGAACAATCCAAGATAAGCCCTCCATTTTAAGAGCCAGCTATATAGACCAGGTCCCAGAGATCAAGACCTGGATATCATTCTGTGTACCATATCTCCTGATCTGTCAAAAGAACCCCAATGACTACCAGTGTGACTTCCCATAAGCTACCCTGGTTTTCTCTTTCAGCAATTTCCACACTGGGAATCTGTAACTAATGCTGCTTGCCCTACTCCACCCCATGGGAGAGGCCAAGATAATTCAGGGGATGTCGGACTCGAAGTTCTTTGTATTGTGTTAGAGAAAGAGTGTCAGAAACAATCACAGGTGATGGCATGAATTATTTTACTGGTGATGTTATCAATTTTTATTCTACTCCATTTCTAAGCAGGCATGGATTTAGTTCTGCTGTCATCAGCTCCTCAGGGAAGGAACAACTGCTGTAGCCTCTTGCCCAGACTTTGTCCACACAAATCACCTTGATTTTTGCCCCCTTATAGTACATGAGATAAAGTTATACATGGGGTATTTTAGAAGGAATTAGATCAGCAGTTGTATAGTAACAAAAGACATCTCACCCACACCCCTGCCAGTCCAAGAAAGTTCCCTTCTTACACAAAAGCAACGATGCTGATTGCCCTCTCCAATTACCAGTGCAGTTTCAAATGTCCCAGAAAAGAGTGTAAAAAAGATCTTGGAATAGTCTGACATAAATATATAGTAATGGGGAAAGGGGAGCTTGGCAAATCTATTGCTACAAATGTTGATGGAATGCTGCTGGTGGGCAGGGTTTTTACTGCATCCAACATGAGCTTGTGAGACTACACCCTGAATACCCCCAAGTAATAACCCCTGCTATGTACATGGTAATTTATTTAATATATAGAAGCAGATTTATTATTCTATGTGATCTTTGTGCCAACCTTAAATGCTGGCTGGGACTCTAACCTCCATCATATAGAGCAAGGAGTTGAGGCTCTGAGTCATTGCTCAAGGTTTCACTCTCCCCAAGAGGTGAATTATGACTTGAACTTGTGACTCCTATACCCATATCTCCTTGTCTGAGAAGCAGGGATTTTTAAAAATAGGATTTTTCTTTTTTTGAGAAGTAAATGTTAATACTTGTAAGGTACTTAGAATATTTATTGGCATACAAGAAGGGCTTAATGAATGTTATATTATCTAAATGCAAAATTAGAGTTCTTTTCTATAATCATGTCATAACTGGATATTTCTTAAACAATACAATCAGGATCAGGAAGGAGGTAGTAGTTGAGTTGTATGGGGAAGGGGTTAATAACCACATATATGCAATCTTCACCCCATTTTAACACTGTGGTCTTCCCATACACTCAGAACTCCTGATTAAAATTAGGTCTCCTTTTTTTTTTCCTTTTGGAATAGTATTCATTTCAGTTTCTAATGATTGTTTGTGATAATTTAATCAGTACTGTGCCCTCCTTTTTGACTCTAAGCTCTATGAGAGCAAAGTCTCATTCCCTTTTATTCACCATTATATTTCCCTAGCGCCTAAATGCTACCTGGTAGATGCCCAAATATTTGAATGAATGGACCAGAAAGTGAATCTAATTAGGTTGTCATGTGCCCTGCTCCCAGATGCTACATTTTCATTTCCTGACAAAATTGTGAGATGGCAATCAGCCTCAAATGTTGGGAAAATATTCCAATTCATAACTTTCTAATGTGTAACCTGAGTCACTGGGCTGATTGCCAGTCTCTAGCTGAGGTCATAGAATGCTTTTGCAGCCATTTATCCCTTTTCTTGGAAGCTCATCAGAGCTTTTGGAATTAGCTATGGCAGATTTTTTTTTTTTAAAGATTTACTTACTTATTTTTTGAGAGAGAGAGAGCACAAGTAGGAGGGGCAGATGGAAAGGGGGAGAGAGGATCTTGCAAGCAGACTGTGCACTAAACTCAAAGCCCAATGGGGGGCTCAATCTCATGATTCTGAGATCATGACCTAAGCTGAAACCAAGAGTTGGACACTCAACAGACTGTGCCACCCAGGCACCTCACATTGGCAATTTTGTTCCCTTTTCTAGAGATAATATGACAAAAATGCCCAAAGAGAAAAGGTCTTTCCTAAGGTCCTAAAACAAATCCATGTCACAAATAGAACTAGACAATAGGTCATTTTCATCTCTAATAATAATAATAATAATAATAATAATAATAATAAATTTATTTATTTTGATGACTTCAATATTCCAGTGAGTTAGGTGGTATTATCACCATTTTATAAACAAAGAAAACAGGATGGTTGGTTCAAAAGCCAGGGATTTAAACCACCATACTGTATTGCCTTCATTTGCAGTGTAATTTTATTTCTACGACAGGATGCTGACTCCCCTGTGCCCTTCCTTGACAGTTAATGAGTTTATTGCCTTATTCCCTATTGTATGAAGTCCTGTGTATTTTCACTATTCCTATTTTTACCTCTTTCTGACCTCAGGGAATAAGATTTAGCAAGGTTGGGACACCCTACCTTCCCCAACTGACGGAAAATAAAGGAAGACGCCTTCCAATTACCATCACCTTAACTGGGGAAAGCCACGCTCTTTGAAAGGAGTTCATAATGAGTTTTTACAGGACAGAGGAAATTATCCAAAGCATAACATGTTTTGACAGTGAAACCTGCTTACGGAAACTTTTAGCCCTTAGCAGTTGTCAGTACAGAGGATTTAGAGATCCCCACAGTATGGATGTTCAGTGGAGGGCTCTTAGCATTTGCTCCTGGGAGAGTGTGACACTATTTCCATTTTCAAACCAGTTTAGGACTTGGGGGTGAGAGGCATGGCAGGATAATATAGCATCAAAGAAGGTTAGAACCAAAAGGAAACCTAGGGCAGACCCAGTAGAAGACAACTCCCACGTCACAACTGTATCCCTCACACTTAATGCAATATCCAACACACAGACGGTACTCTAAATATTTGAAATCTGTTGAATGATAAAATGAGGGCTATTTTGCAGATGGAGAGATGAGGCTTGTACAAGGAAAGTAACTTGTCTAAATGTCACTCAGAAAATCAGACATAAAAGTCAAAACTGATAAGTTTTTTATGGCTCCCTTTTTCAATCCATTATTTAGGGTTGTAGATTTGGTTAAATACTGAATACACAAAATATTAACTTGTGGTTCCTGATTTTTACATCCATTGAGGGAAATGAGAAAGGATGGGAAGCTCAAGATAAAGAGTAATCAGTGATCATCCTAAAGAGTCCTCATACATGCAAACTTTCTGTGTAAGATTTGTTGAAATCCTTTATGATATTGAAAAAGTATCAACATCTATTGCTTGTCAACAGGATGAATAGAAGGTGAATGGATATATTTTACATATACATTTTATATATCCGTGTCAGGGAATATTATACAACCATTAAAATTTATGACATGATCTATAGCAGCTGACATAGAGAACTACAAAAAATATAGAATCATAGAAAACAAATCACAAAAACAATGCATAAAGTATGCCCCCATTTATATACATCTGTTAATAAATCAGAAATTGTAAACCTGTGGGCTGCATCTTGCTTACACATATCTCATTTGCCCTATATAGTATTTCTAAAAATTTAGAATTCATTGCCCACATCTTAACTTCAAAATTTTTCACCTCAAAAAATCTGAATTTGGATCCAGTCCTAAATTGAAGCATCTGACAATGCTGGAGTTCCCCAATCTCACATAGCAGCAATGGCTGGAACAAGTTCATGGATGGCCCCTACATATAGGACAGGCACTCTGAAATATAGCCTGCTTATCAGATTTGGATTATCTATGTGCCTCTTCTGGGCATTTTGGCTATGTATCTCCCTTACTTCCTAAGAAGAGGCAAGGAGAAAACCCTGAAGTTTGTACACTGAAGGAAAGGTAAGTTGTAAGAGTGGTAGGATAAGATTGGGGTACTTGTGAGCAGGGTTTCATGGTTCATTCCAAGAACATACATGTTGCTTATCTTTCATGGAGGGCAATATACTTTACATAAAGGTAAGGAGACAAATCTTTAAAACCTGGAGAGGAAAAATACAACCTTTGGACAATATTTGTTCTGCATCTGGAAAGATGACTATGACTTGAATATTTCAGTATGGAGGTGGGGTGTCCCAGGCAGTGGAGATGCTGTTGGTAAAGGCTTTCACTTTAACTATTTTACTATTTTCTTTTCCTGAGACCTTGCTCAACAACCCAGTCACCAGACCACAGGCCCTCAGGAGCACAAATTAAATGCTCTGCCCCAGGGAATGTGCAGAGAATATGGCTATTTCTACCAGCCCCAGTAAAAACTTTTCTTTTCCCCAAAGTAAGTGACCACAGGCCTTACTACTCTTAGGCTGCCAGGGGCCTCTTACTAGCTACAGAAGAGCTTCAGTCTCAGTTTTAGGAACTTAGAGATTATATAGAGTAGAGAAAAACCTCTGAAAGGCAGCCTAGCTCAAGAGTTGTTGGGGACAGAGAGAGAGAAATGGAAATGTGACTTGCCTTATGGTTTCGACCTTGACTGAAGTTGCTATAGGCCTCAGTTTCCTCACTGCAAAATGAGAGATGAACTAGATGGCTATTTAACAGCTTTAAAGCTCTAAAACTGGGCTTCTGGATGTCTGGAAGTGTCTGGATGGACCCATCTAAGAAATTAGAAATGCAGTTCAAATGGCTCAATGATGCCCGACTTTCACAAATTTCGTAAGAATTCTTAGCTGAGGAGGTGAACACAGCTCTCGGAGCCTTCTTTCCAAAGACTGTCTGCAGCTGTTATCACAGAAATTATTGCAATTGAGATGCACTCTCCTGGTCTGTTTGATTTCTGCCACCTAGTAAAGTAATAAGACCCTCCATCTGTATAGCAATTTTTACATTTCTAAAGTGCTATCCATCTCAGTCCCAAATTTTATACTTATATCAATACCATAATGGAGGCAAGGCAGGATTTCTTAAAACCACATTTGAATGGGGACAGTTGGACTTGAGTTTGCTCTCAGAGAAGCAGCAACAATGTGCCCAAAAGGATGCTTTAGGGCTGGGTCTATGTCTTAACGTGACTGTTAGTGTCTGGCTGTGTGACTTGGGGCGTGTTCCTTCAGCTCCCGCACCTCAATACCCTTATCTACTGGCTGGGGATAAATGCCCACCCCTAGGATTAAATGAGGCCATGTACGTGTTAGGCCGTAGAAACCAGACTTGCCTGCCAGCACTTACCTTATATGAAATGGAGACAAGTGATTGGTTTTAGAGAGTATATAGGACTAGGTGAGGATCTGGAGAGGAGGATGAAAGAGAAGCCGTCACAGATAGCTGTGACAGTGCCACCCCCAGAGAGAGAATATTACAAGAAATCTAGGGCCAGTGTGATGCAGAAGGGGAGGATTTGAGTCTGGGTCTGCACCGGCTAATTTTAAGTGCATTTGAAACATTCAAAAGGAGATATCTAAAGGGTATAATTCTAGCTATACATGCTAGATGTGCTTGTCTCTTTGCTTGCTTGTTTTTAACACTTGATCTAATAAGTGTAAAAATGTTGTCTCACTGATATTATAGCACTAACTTGGGAGGTTGCCCTGAGCAACTCTTGTAGATGGAGAGTCACCTAAGACACTATTTTGGGTCCAGTATTTCCGAAAGTAGTCAAAGAATACTACTTGTCAAGATGTTAACAACAACAACAACAACAAAATCCACAATAAAATAATTTAAGGAAATAAGACTCCTATGTCTTTCATCTCCTCTTCCCCCACAAGATTTGACAGGAACTTATTAAAAGCTTTCAGAAGTGTGGTCCTAAGGCAAAGTTGTTTAATTTTAAACCCAAACTCTGTCTATTCTATTGGACCAAAGAATCTCCTTCATTTTTCCCATGTCATTCTAACTGTTGGCTGATAAATCTGATTTCAGGGAATAAATTTGAAAGTGTTTTTATTATCCAAGTTGGAAAAGGAGACCCCAGGAAGGTGTGTGCTTCACCCACAGTTCCTCAGTTAGTAGCACGTCAGACTGGAATGGTGTTTTCCTCACTATTATTACTGGTTTCTACCTGCCTTACCCACAGCCTGCACTGTTCCCTCTGTGGAAGGAATCAGATGAATGACTGCCAAGTTCAACATCCGTTCTTCACCAGGCATCGAAAAGCACCTTCTGAAATTGCCTTCACCCTGTTGCCACTTGAGCCATCCAGAAAACAATCCAATTCATGTTTTAATAATCTAAGTTAACACTTCTGTCACACCTATTAGGTAAGGTTATCAAATCATCCTACCAACCTTAATGAATTCTTATGATACTCCTGCAAAATAGACTAAAGGAACATCTTCCTACTGTGACTCTCCGATGCCATGCGAATGAGGACATTGATAACCTCTTACCTCACGAGCCTTCACAAGCCTCCTTGTGTGAGACAAGATCTCGCTTGGCTCTGCAGTTGTTCTATCTACCCACCTATCCAAAACGTGCTATCCAGCCCAACCGAAAAGCCCTTTTATTTCTATAAAGCCCTTTAATTTTTACCATCTAAAAAGCCCCTACATGTCCACCACTAATTCTTTCCTGTCACAACCCCAGAGGTAGGCAGAGGAGGCTGATGACCCCCCAGGTTACAAAGAAGGGAATTGGCACTTAGCAAAACTAAAGTGGCCTTCCCAAAGACTTAGCAGGCATCAGGACTCATATTTAGATGCAGTCATTTCAGTAAGTATCTGTGAATGCTCTTTACTAGGAAACTCTAGACTGGGTGCTGGAATGTGCAGCAATGAACTAATACATAAATGGTCTCTGCGCTCACGTATTAACAGCTCAGCGAATGGGATGGAAACAAGAAAATAAAACAAATTTTGACTTTCTGAAATACCCTGAAGGAAACAAAGGGGAAATTTTCTCTCCCATATGTTTGCATGTCTTGCTCCCTGACTTCATTTCAAGGGTCTGATGGAATTGCTACTGAGCCAGGAAGATGAAGCTAAGAGAGCTCTAGGAGGGATTGATGAATATTTCTTTGGAACCAAGAGGCATCCAAAATATGAGGATGGAGGCCTAAGGGCATTATAAATTATAAGGCCTTGATGTTCTCCCATAGGCTAATCTCTCCAGATCCTCATCCAAGTCACAAGACAATAAATAATTTGAAATAGAGATAGACAGATAGACCAACTGACACTAAGAGCCCTTGCCTGTGGCTTTTTTTCCAAGGAGGAAAGACATATTTTCACATGTCAGTACAGAGTCCAAGCATCACAGCAGCAGTGGGAACACAGCATTTCTAGGGGGCTCTAAAGAAAAATCAATTGTGTCATCCTCCCAATGTGTAACCCTTCCAGCTTCAGTCCCTGGAAATTCACTGGGCTCCAACCCTAGTCCCAACACCACTCTCATTAGTCACGTCACCATAGCAACTTTTAGGGGCTGAATCCTCAGCCACATGGCAAACTAATTGAACTGTACAACTTATTTTGCAGCTGGGAATGTAAAAGTGAATCTTACATTTAATCATCCTCACAGCATTGACATTCAAATCAAAAGGCTTTGTTAGGGCTCCTGGAAAATGGAGTGTCATTTTGCCAGCACAATGTTTCACTCAGAGGCACATCCTTCCCGCTTTGAAGTGCTAAATGAATGGTAAAGAAGAAAAAAAGAAGAAGAAAAAAAAAAGCTTTTTGGTTTAGGGGTGGGATTGGGTGGGAGGGGGGAAGGAAGGAACAAAATCTGGATGAATAACCTGAAAATGAAAATGCTTCTAAATCAAATTCGAGTTCAGTGTAAATGCGGTTGAAAATCTTTGTCTTGTGATTTGTATTTTTATTTTTTTCTTTTAAAGAGGAAGCAACACTTATGGAAAGATCTTTGGGATCACAAACCTACTCTGCACTCCCTAGTTCTGAGATCTTCAGGCAAGTCACTTAACTCCTAGTAATCCAAATTTCTTTGCATGTAAACTAACAAATACCCACCTGACAGTCCTGTTCTGAGGGTAAATAAAATATACGTAAGCATATATAAGGCATACGGAATCATATCTGGCACAGAGTAGACATTCTATTATCATTTTTCCTTCCAAAATTTGGACCTTAATGTTTAGCCCTTTGCTAACACTTAACACAGCAGACAATGTGGTGGGTACCCTATGTATCTTGTCTCATTTAAACATAAAACTACTTACAAGACATAGGTATTGTTATCGTCATTTTACGAATACAGAAACTGAGTCTTAGAGAGGTTAATAATGATTGAAAATTATCCAAAACTTGGAAATGAGAGAAATGGTTGACTTGGGTCCTTTCAATACTGGAACACTGTCTATCTGACCCACCTGGGGTTTATCTGATTCTTTTTTTTTAAAGATTGTATTTGTTGATTCATGAGAGATACAGAGAGAGAGGCAGAGACATAGGCAGAGGGAGAAGCAGGCTCCGGGTGAGGAGTCCCATATGGGACTCAATCTCAATCCCTGGATCATGCATGACCTGAGCCAAAGGCAGACACGCTCAACCATGAGCCACCCACATGCCCCTATCTGATTCTTAAGATAATTTTTCCTTTGTTCGACTGACCATTAATTAGACCCAGAGTCTTTCATGTTAGATATTAATTTGTGAAAGATAATGATCCAGAGTTACAAATGCCTTTTGGCTGGTAAAAAGCATATATTTGTCTAGTAGAAAAGATAACCCCAGAAGCAAGGCTTTACTGCCATGTGGGGGCATCTACTACCCTTGCATGTAACTTAGCTACCCTACTTCAGTGTTTTTATTTTTCAGTTACTGTATACCAGTTCTCAGATCCTTTGTTGACTGAGCTATAGTCATGCTGCTGATTCCTTATTTAATAAGATAAAAATCTCTGATGTGTGTTCACTGTACATTTTTTTAAATTATATTTCAAGAGCAATTTAAACAAGGGCCACAAAACTGGGAAGGACTACAGTCTAGTTTATCTGACTCCAGGGTCTAAACCAATTGAAAAGTCAGGCCCTATCCTAAAGGAGCACTGAGAAAGACATTATCTGTGACATGATTTCACACAGAATGTAATATGGTGGTCGTATGAGTAAAGTGTTTTCTAAGTTCAGGGGAGGGCTACTTCTGCTTCTTGTTTGCAAGGGTGAGAGCCAGGAAGACCTCACGAGAGAAGAGGCATTTAAGTTAGAATTGAACAGTGTGCAGATTTCCTCCTGATTTTCATCACAGATGGAAGAACAATTCCCAAAATTCTTTGAGTATTAAGAAAAAATAGTGATGGAGCACCTGGTAGCTCAGTCATTAAGCATCTGCCTTTGCCTCGGGTCATGATCCCAGAGGTCCTAGGATCCATCCCCATGTCAGGGGGAGCCAGCTTCTCCGTGTCCCTCTGCTGCTCACCCTGCTTTCTCTCTCTTCCTCTCTCTCTCCCCCTCTCTCCAATAAATAAACAAAATCTTTTTAAAAAGAAAAAGAAAAAATAGTAATGATAACAGTGGTGGTAACCGTGGCTAATAGCTTAATCATTCTCACCTAAGTAAGGCAAACAAGAACCCAAAAGGTAGAGTTGCCTATGTTATCTCCATTTTCAGTTGAGGAAACAGAGGCACGAAAGTACTGGTGGCTTGCACAAGAAGGGGGACTGGTGAGGGCAGAGCAGGGTTTGAGCCATGGGTTCTGGCTCCAGAGCTTATGCTTCTCTTGCTCCTCTATTGCTTCTGTTTCAATATGTTCACTAAGCCCCTAGCTCTCATCCCGGGGGTGGGGGGGCAGCAGCTTTTAACTTGACCCCTAGCTGCAGGTGGGCTTGGAATTCTTTTTTTTTTTTTTCTTTTAATATTTTTTTTTTCTCAGAGAGAGAGTGTTGGGGGAGGAGAAGAGGGAGAGGGACAAACACTGTGTGCTGAGCGATGCAGGGCTTGTTTCCACCACCCATGAGATCATGACCTGAGCCAAAATCAAGAGTCAGACGTTTAATCAACTGAACCACTCAGATGCCCCCAAGCTTGGAATTATTATTTATACCTGACCTATGAGGAGCTCTTGGAAGCCTGAAAACAGTATCAGTGACTTGCCAGCTGGGAAGAGCGGAAAAGGGAAGTCCTGCCTTTTAAGACATGACACTGTTTCTTTTGCGGCTAGGCTGTCACCGACTTAACTTCCAATCCATGTTAGTGATCCATCTGTACCTGGTCCTGGGGCTGACTGGAGAGAAGGATAAATGACTATTTTTTCAGGCCATCCCTCACACAGAGAGATGGTGCAACATGGGGCCATGTGTCACCAATGCGAAATGACAAAAGGTAACTGAAAGAAAAGGATGTTGAGAAAAACTATAGGACTTATCCTCACTTTAGACAGTCAATAATTCACTGTTTAGGCTCTATGAAGATAATTTTGCTTCCACTTTATCCACTTGCTGCCCTCATCCCATCATTCCTTCAGTTCTCTCTGGGCCTAGTCATCAATTCTGCAACAGAATGGGGCGATGGAATGTGCCCTGGATTAGGAATCAAGGAACTTGAGGATGATTTCTAGCTCTGCCTCCGATTTGGGTAAGTCCCTGGCCCCATGCCTCAGTTTCCTCATTTGTACATTGAGTGGGTTGGACTAGTATTCTAGGATTCAAGGCAGTGTATGTGGGCAATCAGTGATGGAAGAAAGCATCACTGATAAGGCAGCTCATTGATAAGGAACACCACTCAAACTCTCATATGCAGAGCCTGGGAGGAGGCAAGCACATGGTGTGGAAGGAGCCATCCAACTTCTCCCAACTTGTGACAGAGGTGGTAGCTTGGTATAAAGAGAAAGTACATACAAGATCCACATGGGAAGGCCCACATGAGAAGCTCCTGAGCTGTGTTATCTGATGTGTTATCTTCAGGTAGTTCCAGTGAAAAGGCACTGGGAATGAGTGGTTACTTCATGATGTACTCTTCTTGCCTGACTTCCCACACTGTACCCTTGAAGAGGGGGCAGGGACAAAAGGGCCCAATTCAAGATGCAAAAGCTCTCTTAGCCCTCTCTAATTTCCCCTTCCCTTACGGTCCTCTCCATCCTTGCCTTCCTGCATCCATCCCACTCCCCATCCGAGGCCCACATCATCTATTCATCTTAGCACTCTCATTCCAAATGACTGCAGAGAGACTGCAGTTTATCAGCCTCTCACCTTACTCCTGCTATTGTCCATTCCCGCCACAGAAGCTAAAGTGATCTTTGCAGAGTAAATCAGATCAGGCCACTTCCCAGATCAAGCCCTTGAATTGCTTCCCAATACACTCATTTATATATGTAAGTTCTTCCTATGATCTTCAAAGCTCTGCAAGGCCTGGCTCCTGGCCATCCTTCCAACTTCATTTCCTGCTTTTTCTATCTTTTGTTCATTCTACCTCAGCCACTCTGCCAGTTTTGCTTTGCCAGAACACCAAACAGGGCTTGCACCGGCCTCAAGGTTCTTCCACCTGCTATTTTTTCTTCCTGGAAAGCTTTCCTCCCAGACATTTACCTGATGCCTTGTTTCATTCAGACCTTGTTCAAATGATCTCTCCTCAAAGAGGCTGTTGCTGATCACCTCTCTAAAATGACACCTTTCTCCCTTCCTACTGGTCTACTTTGACTAATTTTCTTTATTAACATTTATTACTGGCATATTGGGATGCCATGCTCTGGATAAATGGTAGTAGTGCTCCGGGTCTTGAGTTTATGTCACTGGTTGAGGAGAGAATATTAAGCTCTATCACTTCAATGTCCTCTGGCTGACCCACACAACCCTTCAGAGTGATGGCTTTGTTTCCCCAGATCTGCTGCTATCCAGGGTTATTGTGTAGTTTATATATATTGCCAGGACTCAACTACCCACATTGCTGGAGGCATAAGAACTTGATTAAATTGGCTATTTTGGTTAAAAAAAGCATGCAAACCTGCAACCCTTTAGCTTATTAAGAACTCTGAAACACCAAGTATGCAACATCCTGTGAAATGAGTATAATGCATCTTTCTCACATGACCCTGGACACATCCTTGTGGGCCCCAGGTCCTTATGTTTGAGATTAGGAGTGCTAATCTTTGGGAATCCTCCAAAGTTGGTCCATCTGGAAGAACGAATGAGTATATAATAACTTCCTAGAAATGGATGTGGGACTGCAGAAGTGAGAGGGTAGACTGCCTTCCAGTCCTCTTGTAAAATGTGTACAAAACTAAACCAAATCCATGTTGTAATCTTGATTTCTTTGTTTTTCTGCCTCTTGCCTGAATAACTCGGGGACTGGCTCTAATGAGGAGTACTAGTTCATTCCCTGCACAGCATAAGGAATAGATGCACTCCTGTGACTAAAGCTTATGAGAACCTATCAGTTGTCAAAATCATGCTCTCTTCTCATAGCATTTTGTAACGTGACTGCAGAGGGCATTTGTCATACTCTGTGCATGTATCTGTGCCTGGAATAAACTTCCTGAGGACAGGGACATTATCTTGCTCACATCTCCGCTGTTCTTAATACTAGACCTGGCAGAGAGTAAGTGCTAAGTCAATATTTATTAATGAATGAATAAAAAGCTAAAGGAGTTGAGTAGTCAAGTTCAGCTGTTCTTCTCTTTCTCACTAGATGGATGTTGTGTTTTCCTAACATGATACTTCCTCACCCCCATACTGGCACTAGTCATTCAAAACCTTAAGGGATGTCACCAAGTGGTGACAAGGTCTTTCTTGACTTAGTTCTCCCTAACAGAAAGATCAACTAAAAACTGTTCATGGACAAGACACCACTGAGAAAATCTAGGACAGGGGGGTGATGCTGAAGAACCCTCCCATCTTCCAGTACCACAAATATGAAGGCAGGCCATATTAGAAGGGTAAGAGGAGCAGCTACTGGCCCTCTCCCAGAACTGTGTAGCACCACATCAAGAGGTCTTCCCTGAATCTCTGATTCCTCTAGTGGAAAAAGGGAGCCCAGGGTGGACATCCAGCTCCCCCAGTATTATGGATTGCTTCTTGGAAGCCCCCATTCCAGTCCTGTCCCACAAAGATTGTAGGATGGAGAGGTGGAATCTGCAGGGTTTGACCATGGGGGATCCAACTGTGATGAAGAAGACGGGGGTGGGGCGGGGAGGCTTGCAACAGTCAGCATTCAGATGTTGGCAAACCAGAGTTCCTACCTGCAGTACCCAAGTAGTTGTCCCAACCAGTGGTTTTGCTCACCAGCAGACCCAAGATGGTGGCACAGAATGACCAGGAAATGCAGCGAGGTGCAGTCTGCCTGATTTCAATCCCTGAGAAAAGAGATTTGATGGCCCTAGAGCCTAGTCTGACCTCATCCAGGAAGGATAACTGAGTTATAGCCCAGTCTATCACTTAGTGTAATGGATCAGGAACACCGAACACTTGGGAGGCTGAACAAGCAACCAGATTTGAGGTTACCAGAGTCAGGGGGGAGGTGGAATTGGGTGAAGGGGGTCAAAAGGTGCAAACATTCATTTGTAAGAAAAAAAATGTATGGGCAGCCCAGGTGGCTCAGGGGTTTAGCGCCACCTTGAGCCCAGGGCGTGATCCTGGACACCTGGGATGGAGTCCCACTTCCGGTTCCCAGCATGGAGCCTCCTTCTCCTTCTGCCTGTGTCTCTGCCTCTCTCTTTCTCTCTCTCTCTTTCTCTCTCCCTCTGTGTGTGTGTCTCTCATGAATAAATAAATCTTTAAAAAAAAAGAAAAAAATGTACTAGCGATATAATGTATAACATGATGACTATACTTAACACTCTGTATGATAAACTTGAAGGCTGTTAATAGTAAATGCTAGGAGTTCTCATCACCAGAAAAAAATTTTTGGATCTATATGAGAAGATGGATGTGAATTAAATGTATCACAGTAATCATTTCATAATATATATGTCAAATCACTATGCTTTATAACATAAACTTATACTGTGATGTATGTCAATTACATTGCAATAAAACAAATGAATAAATAAATAATCAAACAGAAACATAACTTTACCATGAGAGGAAGGAGAGAAGATTGTCCCCTCTTTGCAAGCAGAACAATGGAAGTTCACGATAGTCTCATGATTTTCCTAAATTGCCAAGCCAAAGCACATCAGAGTAGCACCTGGCATGCAAGCCTGCTGGCTGCTCAGCCCAGCTGGACCAAGCCTTCTGGGCTTTGAGTCCAGTCCCATGGATGGGTATGATCGCAGGCTGGACAAGCAGGCAGAAATGTGTGAGTGTGAACCTGAGAGTACTCACTACCACACAGGACTCAGCGCAATTCCAGAGAAGCAACAGGCCTGTCCTGTACTTGCCCATTTGCCTCTCTTCTTTCTCACTTTGTCTTCCTTGTGCCACCAGGATTTTCAGCTTCTGGGAGCCTTCTGACACTAAGAAAAGGCATCTTATAAAATTGTGCACACTGACAATACCAAACGCCTATTTGTTGAGCCCTAATGATGTGCCAAAATGTATAACATGGGGCTCAGACTCTGGAGTCAGACAGTCTGGGTTTAAATCTCACCTACGCTATGTATCTGGGGACCTCTGTTTCCTCACTAGTAAAGTGGGAACGCTGACAGGCCTTGCCTCATAGGGTAGTGGTGAGGATTAGATAAAGCAATGCATGTAAAGACATATAGAATGTGCCTAGCACATGCCCACACCTCTCATTTCATCCTCACAGCAAGCCTAGAAGGTAGATTATAATTATCCCATTTTATGGATGAGGAAACTGAAGCAGCTATTTAATAGGCTTCACTCTACTGAACACTGGCTCTCCTACATATGCTGTTTTTCAAAGGGCACTAGCATCTTTTTTTTTTTACTTTTAATTTTTTATAATAAATTTATTTTTATTGGTGTTCAATTTACCAACATACAGAATAACACCCAGTGCTCATCCCATCAAGTGCCCCCCTCAGTCCCTGTCACCCAGTCACCCCCACCCCCCGCCCTCCTCCCCTTCCACCACCCCTAGTTCGTTTCCCAGAGTTAGGAGTCTTTATGTTCTGTCTCCCTTTCTGATATTTCCCACACATTTCTTCTCCCTTCCCTTCTATTCCCTTTCACTATTATTTATATGCCCCAAATGAATGAGAACATATAATGTTTGTCCTTCTCCGATTGACTTATTTCACTCAGCATAATACCCTCCAGTTCCATCCACGTCGAAGCAAATGGTGGGTATTTGTCATTTCTAATGGCTGAGGAATATTCCATTGTATACATAAACCACATCTTCTTTATCCATTCATCTTTCGATGGACACTGAGGCTCCTTCCACAGTTTGGCTATTGTGGACATTGCTGCTAGAAACATCGGGGTGCAGGTGTCCCGGCGTTTCATTGTATCTGTATCTTTGGGGTAAATCCCCAACAGGCATTAGCATCTTAAAGAGGATGTCTGAGCATGTTTCTGGAGTAGAGCATGCAGAAACCAAACCAGTTAAATTCTCAAGGAGAATTCATGGATACAGCAGACATTTTTAGGAGCAGGGAGGGAGTGTCCTTTCCAGTTTATCCGAGGCTCAGAGCTGCCTACTGACACCCCCATGTGTTCCCCTGGACACACAAGCATTTGGCAACACCTGCTTTCCCCAGGGCTTTGTCCCCCTCCATTCATAGTTCTTTCCAATCAGATTAACTAAAGGGCTTGCTCCATTGCTGAGAAGGGAAGGTGCCATGCAAACACCTCTCTACCAAAGGCAATTTCCTGAGATTGTTAGCATGTGCTCCTCAGCACCAACTCCCTGTTAGCCTGAAAAATGGGGCCTCCAATGATCCCCAACGGAACTCTATCCCCATAGCCCTCAGTTCTTCACTACCTTACTGAATGTTCTCTTTCCTAGAGGAAGATTGGTCACTCCCTTTGGAAACACTGAGCAGCCTTCCATTCTCCTGCCTGCTTGGTTGAGTTAGTTAAGGAAGCGCTTTTCTGAGGAAAGTGATGAGAAAGCCTATAGAGTGTGCACCAGGAGCCTTATAAAGTCAATGAACTCAATTTTGTTCGCTTTAAAGTGAAATAAACTTACCTTAACACACTGAAGCAGCCAATTCTGTCCTTCTTAGTGGAAAAGGGAACATGAGTGAAATTGCAACCAGGAGACAAGGATGGTGGATTTGTGGCAGGGAATTTCTTCTTTATTTGCGCTTAAGAAAGCAGAGCTTTGGGGCCACAGCTGGGGTGGCAGGCAAAGTGTCAGGTGAGCATCCTCAGCCCTCTTAGCTCCTCCCAGCCTTGGTCAGAGCTTCCTCAGCTGAATCACCCACTCCTTCCTCAGGGTCCTCCTCTGATCCATCCATACATAATTCTGCCTCCCAACCTGTCTCCACACTCCTCCCCTCCAAGCATTCTAGGGCCCTCTCTGAATCCTAAGTCATTGTCATACTCTTGCCACTTCAAGTCCCTTCTCTGACCTCTCAAATATCACCACTCCCTGAATTCTTATTTCACGTGCTTTTCTCTAAAAACCCTCTGCCCTCCTCCAAACTAGAAAGGATCCTTTTCTCATCCTCTGGACTCAGGAAAGCAATTTATCTTTACTGTTCTTGCTGTGCGTGTTACTATCTGTCTTACAGGTAAGGGGACCGCCCCAAGGGCATGAAGTGATTTGAGGCCAGGTGTCTTGACTTTCTGTCTGTGATCTTTATAATGCATCAAATTTTCAAAGTCTGGAAATTATGAATCCAGATTAGAAGCAAAAGGAACAGAATAAAAGTTTTTGTTTTTTACACTAGTTGCCCTAGAGGTGGCCAAGGGGCAGTGACCTAAGTCCCAGAAGCTTGTTTCAGCAGTGACACCTACCAGGAGAGCTTCAGAATGGTTTATTTGTCCACCATGTCTACCTCTGACAAGAAACGTACCCTTTCTTGGGCCCCTAGGAACATCTATGAAGATGTTCACAAATCATTGGAAATATAAGATGGAGAAATACTTATTCACTAAAAATCCCCCTAGGAATAGTAGAAAGGATTGGAAAGAATATTTTGATAAAGTGCTTGGGGTTGAGTTACATGCCCAAGGATCATGCTTGGCCAATAAGAGATATTTTCTAAACAGCCTCAAGGGACACAGCTGTTTGCCTTCTCATCATCCATTTTCCTTTTCTTCCTCCCCAAAGAACACTTGATTTTTCAAGTATGAACTTTCCCTTCATTTGACCTTGGAGAGGGATACCCCTTCCCTGCCTCCAGAAAGGCATCCTCATTATCCTAAACCAGAGGTCAGCAAATTAAGGCTCATAGACCAAATATAATTGGCCATTGCTGCTCAGAAGCAAAGAATGGTTTTTACATTTACTTATATTTGGGGGGAAAAAATCAAAGAGTAGCATTTCTTGACTTGTGAAAATTATATGAAATTCAAATTTCAGTGTTGTTAGAAAAAAAAGAAAAGGCCCCAAATGGAGTCACTTATGCTAAGCTTCATGTTAGCAAACCAAGATGTAATATCTAATCTAATTGCAGTTTCAACCCTTTCTAGGAATGTAATCCCATCTGGTCAGTGTGGAATTTCCTGGTCAGCACTAGTGAGGTAATCCTCCTGACAGAATTATTTTTCCCCTAAAGGAAGGTGACCTTGCCTGAAACAATCCACTCCTTTCCTCCAGAAGGACATCCCTAAAATCCTTCCATTTTGTGTAGCTCCTCAGCACTCCTTTCTGCTTGCTAGATGGGATAGGGCCCGATCCATGAATTTTGAACAAAGTCAATTAGGTCTTCAAATTTACTCAGTTGAATTGTTTTATAACAGTGTCCATAAAGGTTTTTTAAATAGCTTTGTTGATCTGTAATTCACATAACACACAATTCATCCATTTTAGTGTATAATCCAATGGCTTTTATTATATTCACAGGGTTGTGCAATCATTACCACAATCAATTTTCCCCATGCAGTGCTCTGCCTCTGTAAGCAGCTCTTCAATGTTTGGAAGGTATCATTTTCAGGGAATAGCAACTCATTGGCCCACCTACTTGTCTACCTGTCCTTGGACTTTCTTTTCTTTTTTTGTTAAGATATATTAATTTGAGAGAGAGAAAGAGTACAAGGAAGAGAGCAGCAGGAAGGAGGGGGCAGGGAAGGGGAAGAGGGAGAAGAGAATCTTAAGCAGACTCCACACTGAACACAGACCCCGAAGTGGGGACCCTGAGATCCTGACCTGATCCAAAACCAAGAGTTGGATGCTTAATTGACTGCACCACCCTGGTGTCTCTGTACTGGCATTTCATCTAGCATGCCCAAATGTGAGATTGCCCTTGAGTTCATTTATAAACAAATAAAATAGATAAAAGTGGAATTGCTCTGCTTGGAGTAGAAGTGTTATGTTGTGGGGTGGTAGGTAGAGTCTGACCTATCTGCTTGAGGATATTCCATAGAGCATGACTATGACTATAATAAAGCAGATAATAGGAGATGTGAAGGTATGTTCATTTTCCCTCTCTCCCTTCCTTTCTGTAGTGGGCATACATTGAAGTAATATTTTAGGAGATTTTGTTATTTTTAACCAAGTGAGGTTGGAATTTCAGGCATTTCTTTCTTCCTTAGGCTTTTCTGAATTATTGCCCTATTTATGTTCTTTTTTTATGTTCTTTTGTGTAGTTGACACAAAATGTTACATTAGTTTCAGGTGTACAACATGGTGATTCTACAACTCTATAATACATTGTTATGCTCACAAGTGTAGCTCCCATCTGTCAACATACAATGCTATTACTATACCCTTGACTATATGCCCTATGCTATACCTTTCATCCCTGTGATTTACTCATTCCATAACTGGAAGCCTGTATCCCTCACTCCTTTTCACTCATTTTGCCCATTCCCCTGACCTCCTCCCCTCTGGCAACCACCAGTTTGTTCTCTGTATTTATGGGTCTGTTTCTGCCTTTTTGTTGATTTGTTTTGTGTTTTAGATTCCACATATAAGTCAAATTATATGGTATTTTTCTTTTTCTTTCTAACATATTTCAATTTGCATAATACCCTCTAGGTCCATCCATGTTGTTGCAAATGGCAAGATCTCGTTCTTTTTTAAGGCTGGGTAATACTCCATTATATACATACACCACTTCTTTTTTATCCATTCATCTATGGGTACACTTGAATTATTTCCATATCTTGGCTATTGTAAATAATACTGCAATATACATATCTTTCCTAATTAGTGTTTTCATTTTCTTTGGGTAAGTAGACAGTAATGAAATTATTTTAACAGAGCACAAGGGTTCCTTTTTCTCCACACCCTCGCTAACACCTGCTTTTTCTTATTTTTGGACACTGGCCATTCTGACAGGTGTAAGGTGAGATCTCATTTTGGTTTTGATTTGCATTTACTCAATTATTAATGATGTTGAGCATCTAAATTATTGCCCATTTGTAATGAAAATGCACAGTTTTTAAAATAGAAATGTAGGTGATTTTTTCACTTTAAAAATTTGTTCATTAATATTTTCCCCAAGTTGTTCTGAAGCCTCAGTTGCTCACCGATGTGATTATTCACCATCAAAATGGGAAATCATCTCATAGTCCATAAAATGGATAAAACCAAGATATTTCTAAAGAAAAATATTTTCAGTAATTGATAGAGTAACATGAACAAAGCAGTAGGATTTAAGACCCTAGAGTTGAAGCCTTGACCTTGCTACTAGCTTGACTGGGATTAGCCAGTAAATTCCCTTTTATTTAACTTTTTACTCCCACTTGGAGCCTTGAACCCTGGGCTCATTTTTTTAAAGCATTTCTTGAGGACACCAGAATTGAATTAGATATATTCCTAAAGTGCTCTAGTATATTCTTCCCTTATAACTCCTATCTGGTTGACTTTTTAAAGTTATTTTACTGAATTCCTCAGCTATATGACAGATTCTTTGTAGGAAAGGACTGTCTCTCTACTTTAGATTCTCTGAACTTGCACTTTCCTACCTACTTGATAATTTTTTTAAGATTTATGTATTTATTTTTAAAAGAGAGAGAGAGCATGCAAGCAATAGGGAGGGACAGAGGGAGAGAGAGAGAATCTCAAGCAGACTTTCCCCTGAGTGAAGAGCCAAAAATGGAACTCAATCTCACAACCCCGAGATCATAACCTGAGCTGAAACCAAGAGTGGACACTTAACCAACTGAGCCACCCAGTCACCCCAATAAATTTTTTTAATGAATTAATGACTGGCTTTCATTCTTTCAATCTAAAGAATAAGGCAATTGGAACAAACTAGAGTATCTTCCAACTCCACGATTGAATTATTTTTCTATAATTGCTCAATGAGCTATGGTAGAAGTGTTTATGAAAACCAGTGTAAAAAAAAAAAAAAAAAAAAGAAAACCAGTGTATCATTTAGGAATCCTAACTAATAGTGATAGATAATCCAAATAACAGTGTCTTAAAGTCTTAAATAAGGCATGAGTTCACGTTTCTGTCATGTAAAAGAGAGAGATGGGCAGCCAGTTATCAAGGACTCAAGATCCCATTTTTCCCTGTTCTACAACCCTTCTTGAATGGCTACTTTCCTCTAGGTTGTTTTATGGTCCTTAATGGCTGCTGAAGCTCCTGTCACTGAGTAAATATTCTAAGCAGCTGGAAGGAAGAAAGAATGAAATGAACAACAACAAAAAAAAGGACATTGCTCTTGGGAAAATCAGCTTCCTTTCATGTCCCAAACATTGACTTGCACATGTAACTCACACCTATGAGGGAGGCTGAGAAATACAGACCCACTACTGGGCAAATTGCCAAACTCCCAAATACAAGGGTGTCCTGCTGAGGAGGAAGAGAGTGGGTTTGGGTGGTCAGAGGGAAATTTCTACCAGGATTAGCTCTTAGAAGCAGCCCCTCTTTGAAATTTGATTCTTTATGTTGTGGGCTGTGTGTCAGCATATAAGTAACTGCTTCAGACATCAGTATGTGTGTGTGTGTGTGTGTGTGTGTGTGTGTGCATGTGTGTGTGTATGCACACAGACACAAATGGCAGCCGATGCAGTAAGTCTAATCTTATATGGGCTAAGTATCTAATCACTGTGTTAAAAGCAAATCTTGAACTATTAAAATTATCCCTAAAAATCTTTTAATTTAGTCATCAAAATTGAGCATTTTCTCACCTGCTTTTTCCTGTGCTGAACAAAAATATATGTGTTTTCACCCATGAGAATTCCAGTGTGTCAAGATGTTCCCAACATGAAAGTAGAGGAAAGCCCAAGACCCACTCTGGCAGTGCCACATGGACTTCTTTCAGCTCCACTCTGAACCTGGGACACACACAGGGTGAAACAAAGCATGACATTTAAAGGGAAGCATTTGAATCCCTAGTTGCTCTCAATCTTTGTAGTTTACCACAGAAAGTTTGATTTAGCAAGTTAAAATTCTATATATGATTCCATCACACTTATTCTTACACTCTACTTTCAAAGTCTAATAAGATACTCCAATGTTTACAGAATGTTGCCCAGCACAGTATAGGTATGTAAGTGATACTGAACAAACGTCTAGACCCACTAGATATTCCTCTGTTTCTGTAAGTCCGTTCTATTCCCTAGCTGTCAGTCTCTACTAAATTGTTGGCTGTATTTTGTCTTTCTAATAGGGATCTCATGACTTCCTAATAGTGAGACTTTGGACATTATCAGGCAGTGGAAGAGAGATTATTTTTAAGGACAAGCATACTCATTGCCCTACACAAAATCAATCTGCTTGATTCTATAGAGCTCTTGGACTTTAAGAGAGGTTGATATTCTGGGTAGTTTTTCATTTCATTTGGTTTTATATTTTTAAGAGAATATTGAAGTGTTTCCACGGTGACATTTCATAATCACAGCGTCTGGAGCAGAAAACGCCATAATAGCGAAGCTGGAGGAACAACGGGTTTCTACATAAATCACCAAGGAGTTTGGATGGTGCTGCCCAGCTTGCATGCACCACCCACTCTGAGGCCCATGGACAGTAACCAGGACCCAAAATACAGGCGCCAAAAACCCCAGGGAGCTTTTATGTTCTGGAAAGTTCAGGCAATAATAGCAAATTATTTATGTCTTTGAATAATCTTAAAACCATACCTCTTTCTTCCCTTTATTTTTTTTTAAATCTGGAAGAACTATTATTTATGGATTTTTACCATCTTCTTTTCTGACCCTAGAACAGAAGAGAAAAAGTAGTAATGATGAAAAGGAAGGCTGAATTTAACCATGATACATTTTTATCCCCCAAACACACACAAAAATACAGTTTATCAGTTTGAGTAGGGACACGTGGAAGGATCAAGGGCAATGCCTAAAATCCCTTCTGAGTTCTCAGATTCTGGTCCTAGCTGTGCCAAAAATTGGCAATAATCTTGGGTAAGAGAAGAGCTACTCTCTCTGCCTATATACCCGTGCATGAAACAAGTAGCTTGGAATAAGCTCTGTTACAGAAATTGTGTTCCAGGAAAGAATATTATGTTCCATTTCATCACTAAATAATTTCAGGAAAATCTGTGTATTCTTTCTCCCCTGTTGTAGGGTCACATTTTCAGTACTACGCTATAGGCTATGAGAAGACTCATGATGGTTTTAAAGAAAGGAAGTGTTTCTTGAACTTACTTGACCAAATATATGTTTTTCCTCTGGTTTACACCTTAACTTCTTATAGAACCAAGTTTCTTGTGGAACACAGCTTCACAAACCCTTAAGTTGATTAAAATGATAATTAAAGACCTTGGTGGGTTTAAAATATTGGCATTTTATGACTTGGTAACACTCCATTAAGTAGCACATTAGGGCAGTTACCCTACTGTGATAACCAATGTTCATTATGATGACCTGAACATTTTTAAGATCCTGAAGGGCGTCCAAGCCAACAAAGAAAGATTAAATTTATGTTCCTTATGTTCTAGGACTATGTGCCTTTTAGTATCTGGATCCTTTAAACATGAGGAGTGAGTGTGTGTGTGTGTGTGTGTGTGTGTATACTCTTTGTGTACTCTACTAAAAGCTGAAAATTTTAAACTATGTATTTATGATTGCACACACAATCTATAGTTGAGGTCTAAATAGAACTCTGCTAAAAGGGAAAAAGTGGGCTGGCACCCCAGATCTGCCCAGTGAGTTTCACATAGGGCTCTGATTAGAGGCATTGAGTTATATGAAAAGTTCATGGCTTGGCAATCCACAGAGATGTAATTTCCAGGTTCAGATTTAGGACCTTGTAATCTATCTGACTGAATCTCAGTTTTTCCATCTGTAAGATGGGAGTAAAGGAGCTATCTCTTAGTGTTAAACAACAAATGGAAAGCATCTGACACAGAGGAATTCAATAAAATCCTTTGGTAGGTTTCTGCCTTTCAATACTTCTTCACGACAGGATCTATAAGTTCTAAACTTGGATTCTGCACAGCATCTAGCACATAGTGGTCTGTACTGGTGGGTGTTAACTGCTTTATGGATTAATTCATTAATTATAAAACTTAATTTTGAAGTAAAGTAGGCATTTACTCTTGCAATGCCCCTTCCTGCTGAAGTCCATTTGCAGAAAAACTGGAAGGTTCTCTTCCTCTGTCGCATCCTAGTCTTGTCTTCTTCTTTTTTTAAATATTTATTTATTTATGATAGTGACACAGAGAGAGAGAGAGAGAGAGAGAGAGAGAGGCAGAGACACAGGCAGAGGGAGAAGCAGGCTCCATGCACTGGGATCCCGACGGGGGATTCGATCCCGAGTCTCCAGGATCGCGCCCCGGGCCAAAGGCAGGCGCTAAACCGCTGCGCCACCCAGGGATCCCCATCCTAGTCTTTTCTTCAAACTTCAGATTCGCACTTCATCAAGAGGCCTCCTCTAATCACCATGACTAGTTCATATTCCTTTGACAGCACTGGGTACTTCTCTTCTGGAGCTCACACCACAGTCTCTCTTTGTTGCTCTCTCTCTCTCTCTCTCTCATTTTATAAGTCATTGTTTTGTTTTGATTATTTGAGTGTAGTTGACACATGATGTTACATTGGTTTCAAGTGTACAACATAGTGATTGGACAAGCCTATATTACTATGCTATGCTCACCACAAATGTAGCTACCATATGTCACCATACAACCCTATTACAACATCCTTGACTATATTCCTTAGGCTGTACCTTTCATCCTTGTGACTTACTCTTTTCATAACTGGAAGGTTGTATCTCCCACTCCCTTCATTTTGTTAATCTTTTATTAATATCTATTCTCTCCAATTAATCTACATGCTGCCTGAGGGCAGAGGTTATGGCTGCTTTTGTCTGTCAGTTTGATCTCCAATTCTTTTTTTTTTTTTTTAAGATTTTATTTATTTGAGAGAGAAAGAGCACGAGCAAGGCGGAGGAGTAGAGGGAGAGGAAGGAGCAGACTCCCTGCTGAGCACAATCCCAGGACCCCATAATCATGACTTGAACCAAAGGCAGTCACTTAACCGACTAAGCCACCCAGGCAACCCTGATCTCCAGTTCTTAGAGTAGTGTTTGGCACACAGAAAGTGCTGAATAAATGTTTGAGTGAATGAACAAATGTCCCCTTTCCACTTCTTACAAAGACCTCACTCCTTGCAGATTTTGCATTGAGGCTGAGCATCATAAATACGCCACAGCGAGTTCTGTATGTTCCCTGCTCCTGCATGGGAACATAAATAAATGATGGCTAAAAGGTAACATCCCAGGGGCTTTTGGTCAGGCTTGCTTACAACTGGCTCTCACTGGGAGGAAAAGAAATGGAGGGAAGGTGAGCCTGGGTCAGAAACAGTTTCCATGCTGTGGTCCTTTGCTCGCTGCTGGCACAGTGTAGCTGTTTGCATGGCTTGGCTCAGTTTCCAGGTTCTTTACCTCACTGTTGAGCCACTGAACTTCACAGACTTCATTTCAGGTCGTTTCATATATGCACAAGCTCTGGCTCCCCTTGGTTATCTACCATGAAACACTTATGACTTGATTGCCTGGCTTCTGACCTCATCACTCCCCTGACACCCCAGTCTCCGTTGTGCTGTATTTTCCAGTCCTGGCTCTGTTCCCAGTCCTCTCAACCTGCTGCCACCCACAGTACAGCATGATGAAATGACTCTCTCAATAATATTTGCCTTTGGAAACATAGCCCACAGGCAAGATATGCCTGGATTTAAATATCCCAACTGTGTTTCTCTGCTGCAGGAATTGAGGAATTGTGGTCTCGAGGGTTTTTCCAAACCCAAGCTACAGTGCACTCAGTAGGCTCTGTGCTTTTGTCAGAGACTGTGCATGTCTTTGATCTTATTTGTCAGCTGTTCCCCACTTAACTATGGCTCACTGCCCTGTGTCCTGTCCCCTTTCCCTCTACACCCAAGCATGGAGATCTTGGGAAGGGTGTTTGCTAAATAAAGACCAGTGGTGGCATTTACTTAGAACAGATGGTGACAGAACCCCAAGCTTTCTCTCCCTGAGCATTACTCCAGGAGAATTTTCTAGGTTTGATACAGCTGAGAAAGGATGAATTCAGCCACATTCGCTCTCTAGGCCTGTCTACAAAGAGCGTGTTAAAAACTCATTATTCATTTTTAAAAATAGAGACCTATGCAATGAATTCCACTGCTATGCTCGTAGTGTGTGCAACAGCATCGTATTGGAGAGAAACCAGACTAGGTGTCTGGAGATTTGCATTCTACTTCCAGCTTGAAAAAGTTACTTAATTTCTCTGGTCTCATTTTCCTCATCAATTCAGCTGCCTCTAGGTTTACTATTCCCTATTACTATGTGCCTAAGACTATGCCTGGCTAAAAATAATATGGATAACAGCAATTTATCGAGGGCTTAGGTGTGCCGGATACTCTCTCTTCTAAGCATTTTGAGGTAGTCAACAGTTTTCTGCACGAATAAATAATTCTGGAATGGAAAATGAATCCAAGCCCTTTGATAAACTTTTTTAAAAAATATAGACATTTTCCCTCTTATTGCTCTTTGTTATCCTGTCTTCCACCTGCCCCCAATACACCTCCTGCCACTTATACAGTTACCTGCTTGAGTTCTAGGTATCACTAGATGGTGGGATCTATGTACTTATTAATTTTTGTTTTCCCTGCACCTGGCATAAATTTTAGCAGATAGATGTTTAATCAGTGCAAGACTTGCCCAAGACTTGCCCATCAGTGACTTGTCCAAGTCCACTAACACAAAGCTCCATGAGGACACTGGGACAGTGACTTTGTTTCTTCTGTTATTCTGTGTTCCTGTGTGCTTAGAATTGTGCCCGGCAAAGGTAGATGCTCAGCAGCTATATGAATGATTGAATGAATGAATGAATGAATGAACAGTACAGAATCTGTTGACAAAACCAAGTTTATTTTGTTTGAGGGTACAAGACTACTTGAGGATGTGGAGCAAGAGCAAACCTCGAGGCAAGGTAGGTTGTGAATTTCAACACCCAGTAGGTGCCAGGAGCTGGGAGGGCTTTCTCACACTGTGCAATGCAGCAGTTTGCATTTAGCGGGATGGCTTCTTCATTCCCTTTAAGTACAGCAACGATAAAGGAGAATTGGATCTCAAGCTGCTGTAAGGAATAAAAATTGATTTCTTCTCCTTGAATAAGCAAGTCTCACTCAAAACTTTGATTCTTTGACTATTAGGAAGCCCGCGATCAGTCAGTCTGGCGAGGCCCACGTGCCTGCTTATCTGGGGGGTTTGCAAGGGAATCTGCTGCCACCACGCAGACAGTATCTCTCTGCCAGCCAGTTTGAATTGTGGCAATTGTTACTGCTCCAGGCTCCTCCTGTCCCGGCCCCCTCTTTTAATCTACATCCTTTTATCTTTCTCATTTCACGTTTGTTTTCTGCTCTGCTTGGTTCTGTTGCTACAAATTAAAAACAAGCACCAAATCGTATTTTAGATCTGCACAGCCCAATCTCCAACCTGTCATTGACTTTCCCGATAGAATTCCTGGGGAGAAAATTCCCCCAAGAGAACCTTTTGGGTTCAGACAACTGATGGGACCATAGATATCAGGAGCTGTTGATTGGAGTCCAAGCTGCTGGAGCCTTTGGTTACATAACAAAAAGAAAGAAGTAACAAAACCAGCAATTCCTAAAGCTGTGTTGCATATTTGGAGACTAGACCATTGTATCTTAGGCTATTTTGCCAACTTCTGAAAATTTGTTTTTGATTGGGATATCATCTTGAAATGAAGAAGTATAACAATATGTGTGCATTGTAATAATAATTTTTAAAAGAGCCTTAAATAGGGGAGTTAGTGGAAAGGCTTTGTACTCAGCCACTACTTCCCTAGTGACCTTGAGAAATTCACCTCACTTGGCTCTTTAAAATAGACACTATCATATTGAGCATATTGAGACTTAACAATGTGATGTCCAATTAACTATGGCAGGAGAGGGAAATAGGCTAGCACTGAGAAACTTCTGATCAATGTCTCTACCTCCTTCAGGTGTCAGTGCAAATGCCTCTTACATAGAAGATGAGAAGAATGATCATAATCACAGCTACTGCTAACACTTGAGAATGATCTCTGTCATGCACTGTGCTTAGTGCTTTATAATCATCCTATCATTTAATCCTTACAACACCAGCATGAGGTGAGAATGGATATACCCCAAATATCAGTAAAGGGATGTGGTTAAAGAGGGACTCAAAAATCTACTCCCCAGACTAGGCCAGTTTCTGCTGTTTTACCCTGTACTTTTCCTTCGTATCAGTATCACAACTCATGACTATATATTGGTGTAACTTTTTCCAGTGCCTGCCTTCTCATTAGATTATAAGATCCATTAGGGCATAAGCTATAACTTTGCTCACTGTTTCTTGTATGCTATAATACCTAGTAGATGGTTGGGACTCCATATACTCACTGAATGAGTAATCTAGGGCAGCCTTGGTGGCGCAGTGGTTTAGCACTGCCTGCAGCCCCGGGGTGTGATCCTGGAGACCCGGGATCAAGTCCCACATCAGGCTCCCTGCATGGAGCCTGCTTCTCCCTCTCTCTGTGTCTCTGCCTCTCTCTCTCTCTCTCTCTCTCTGTCTCTATGAATAAATAAATAAAAAATGAATGAGTAATCTACATTTACTCACTGGCATAGCATCTGAGAAGACAGGTCTAGATCTATTTGTAGGAGTTGAGTATCTGAGGTCATGGGACAGATACCAGATCCTAGCTCAGACCATGGGTCAACTTTGGGAGCTTCCTGATGGGCTAGAAGGCAGTCAGTGTTAATGAGATCTCCAGAAACAGGTGAACCTCTAAAGTATAGAACTATGTCATCCAAGAAATAACAGGTAAGTGATAGGGTCCCAGTTCCAAGACCACAATCCAAAGAAATAAGATTTCAATTCCTTGAAGGCAGGATAGTTTAGTATATGAATGTACTGTAGAAAAATTGCATGGTAGAAAAAAACCACAGGCTTTGGAAGCAGAAAAGATCTAGCTTTGAACCTTAGCTTGACAATTCAGAGCTGTGTGGTGTTGTATCTCTCAGTTGGAACTCTTTTTTAACATCTTAAAATTATCTAAAACATGGGAATAAATTGCCTTTTGGAAAGCTGTTGTGACACTTGATAACTACCATCTATTTGGCACCGTTATAAGGCAGATGTGTGTTAACATTTTACACACATTAGCTCACTTACACCTCACAATTGTTCTATAACATGGATACAATTATCCCCATTTTGCAGAGGAGGAAACTGGAAGTCAAACAGCCTTGGCTGTATGGAGATACAGGCAGAAGGAGAAGAAACTAGGTGGGTACAGACTATGTAGATACAGTTTGGGAAAGAGATAGTGTATGTGCTTCCATTCCCTACTTCTATTAATAGACCTCATCATGATTTCCTCAGTAATAGGACCTTAAATCCGCCTCCACCCTGTGGGTCAGGCTGTCAGTATCACTTTGGGAGGTGACATGCCGGATGAAATGTAGTTACCTTCCTGATTCTAGATGGTCCTTTGGTTTGCTTCTGATATTCTGATGCTATGATACAATTGTTTAGTTCAACTCTTTTATTGTGGCTTAAAGAAATCTCAGAAAAGTAGAGGAAATGATAGGAAGCTTCGGGGGCAGAGCTTAACTGAGTCAGTTGAAAGGTCTGAAGCAGTTGTCAACTTCATAGCATTTTCTCCTTTAGGTATACTCCCTGATTTCCCTCATGCACCAAGGGGCCATTCACCTCTCTTTCCCTTCCAAGAAAGCCTATATTCAGTAATGCTTCCTGTCCTTTCAGCCTGAGGTATCAATGACTGAGAATGACAAAGTGTGACTCACCCACTGGGATGGTAATTGTGTCAGAGACCACATGTTTGAAACAGAATGTTGTGAGAATCAAATGGATATTAAAATATATATTTTTAAAATAGAGGATGGGAGAGATGATGGAATCCTCAAATACCTCTAAAATTACATAATTTTGGCAAACTACTTAATCTCTATGCAAGACTAGCCCTGTCCCAGAACAACGCTGAGTTCAAAACTTAATTCTGGATCCTGAACATCTTGGTTGCAGCCTTATGATTTATATAGCTTAAGGGTTGCAATTGACTTTTTTTTTCTTGTTCCCAAATGAAAACAACAACAACAGCAACACATTTTTCTGTCCATTTAGGCAAAAAGAGATCTGACCTTCATAACACGTAATTTAGCACCTGGTAATTTGAAAAGCATAATCTAAGAGATGTTTTCATCACACAACTGTATTTTTATCTTATTCTGTCCCTTTAAACAGGGAGAGTAGCTCCCCCCTGCCCAGGGTGGTCTCATGGATTTTTCAAGGATTATATGCACAGTCTCCAGAGAATAAAATATCCAGTTCCATGTAATAGTCAAAATTTCAAATTTAAAAGAGAAACTTCTCCCCATATGCAATCTACACCCTTTATAGGTAGAAAATTGCAAATGGTGGATGGGGGCACAGATTGCAGATGGCTTCCAATCTTGTCTCCACCTTGTGCTTCAACTCTTCCTCCATTTTGCTAACCCAATATTTTTGACTCTTCAGGATTGAGGGTATAAAGTATAGTGGAGTAGGGAAGTTCTGGTTTGACTGATACAGTTGTGAGCTGATACTGTACTCCCTGGGAGATGTTCATTGCTGACTTTCTTCTTTGCTGAGGGGAAAGGATTGGGGGTTCAGAGGTCTTTTATTTTATTTTTTGAAGTTTTTATTTAAATTCTAGTTAGTTAACATAGTGCTATATTAGTTTCGGAGGTAAAACATAGTGATTCAACACTTCCACACAACACCTAGTGTTCATCCTAAGTGCCCTCCTTAATCCCCATTACCTATTTCACTGGTCCCCCTGCTCACCTTCACTCTGGTAACCAACAGTTTGTCCTCTATAGTTAAGAGTCTCTTTCTTGGTTTGCCTTTCTCCTTTTTTCCCGTTTGCAATGACATGGATGGAGCTAGAGAGTATTGTGCTAAGTGAAATAAATTAGAGAAAGACAGATATCATTTCACTCATATGTGGAATTTAAGAAACAAAACAAATGATCACAGAGAGCTTTTATTAATGGATATCTTGCATCTCTAGCTCCCTTGAAGAAGGTTAATGCATCTCTATTTTGCCTCATTAGTTATAGCTCCTTGCTCACTCCCTGGGAATTGGGCACTATATTCCAAGCCTCTTTGGGGTAAAATCTTTTCAATTTTTCAGGCAGCCTTCCTGGAAATGTCTAAGGTGATTCCATTCTAATGTCTATCCCACTTAGCCCACATTTGCTCCACTAAAATGGTTCAGAGATCTGTGCCCCTGAGAATCTCCCTATGGGACTACTGTCTGATCTCCACCTCTGTAACCTCTTATTTGCTCTAATATTTAAGGAGTTGGCCAATCAGTTTCTCAGGAATTATAAGCAAGTGATCTACTGCAATATCCCCTACCCCCACATCTTCATCCTTCAGAGCCCAAGAAAGACAAAGGAACTTTCTACATATCTCCTTAAAGCCCCTCTTCCTAGGCTTCAGGTGCTAGCCAGGCTCCTGGCAGGGCCTCCCTCTTGTCAGGCAGGCTCAGAACACATAACCGTTTCTCCCTAAAAACCATCTCTTGATCTCTGCTCTGTTTCTCAGCCTCCCCAACTTCACAGGCTGAAGTGGAGGGTAGATTGTGAGTAGGGGAAATAAAACGAATTATTTGCAATCTCCCTTTTGCAAACCCTGTGCGAGTCTGACTTTAAAATGTAGTGCCTATTTTCTTCATGCTTCAAACAAAACTTACAGGACATTTGAATGGCCTGTTAAATCTGCAATCTTCCCCATCTATCCTTCAGGATCATTTTTCAATCCTGTCATTTGTTTTAGGTTTGTCTTTGGAAGGCATAGGTCAATGTGATATTTGCAAAGATGTGCTAATTTCCCAAAGCATTTTAATATCAATGGCTTATTTGATATCTTCTCTCAAATAATAACTCCCCCAGATGGGCCTCTTCCTCTGATTAGGACTTGCATTTAGGGGATAGTGCATTTAAGGTTAAAACCCAGGCCCCTTCATCCTCAGTGACCAGTTGCTTTCCACCACTGTTGATGATAATACAAATAATATCAGTAATTTTGAACATTCATTATAGGTAGACACTGCTTTCAAGTGTAAATAGGTATATTAACCCAACAACTTATACAAAGATAATGTTATGATGCCCATTTTATATATGAGGAAATCACCTCACAGAAAAGGTTAAGTCACTTCCTCAAGATCACATGGTTAGTAAGAGGCAGAGCAACTGGAGGCAGAGCCTACACCCTTAACCCTTCATTAAAGAGTGCTTTTGTCTTCTCATTGTACACCTCACATTCAGAGCCCTTTGATATACACTATCTTGTTGTATATCTCTATATGATAAGAGGGGACATGGATTACTTCCTTTCTGGACAGATAAGAAGTACAAGCCATACAAGCTGAGTAGGGGACTTGAGGTCCCAATGCTAACAAGGGACAGAACCCAAATGGGAACACAGGTCTCTCAAGTCCTCATCCTGGTTCCCATGCCATATTATGTGGCCTGATGTGACCCTCTGCAGCTGACGATCCTGGCACAAGAAAGAAAGTACTGCAAGGGATTTTTCCAATTATCTAGCCCAGTACTTTTCAAATTAATTTAGAGAGTCTCGAGGGGCACAGGAAGAGCAGGGAATAAGAGAGCTTTGAACTAGAGGGAAGCCCTGTTCCAAGCTTAACTAGAGTCTCTACTTCTATATTTCTATATTGCATATCCGTTTCCACTTAAGATTTTGTTTGAATAAAGAGATGTACTGCCTTTATTGATGTAAACTGCCAGTGAAGACCAACCCCCAGTTTAATAAATGGAGAAATTGAGCCCCAGACTAACTGAAGTCACCCAGAAGGTTAGTATAGAGCTGAATCTAGAAACCTACTTTTCTGGATCAGCACTTTGCTCCTGGTCCCTTCTGGTTCCCTGCATGATCAGTGTCACATACCCCGGAGGCAGGCTGGCAGCTGATATATAGGCAGCATGACTTGTACCAATACCCTGGTAGTAAAACAAAATGATTATGTTTTAATTAATGATACATGCATATGTATGCCAGAAAGAAATACTCTGCCATGCATATGCATATATTATTAATTATGTGACATGCTTTTTACTTTTATATTTTCACAGCTTTTTATAGCATTAATTACTTCATTAACTTGAAGAAAAATGTAAGGGTTGGCATAAACAGGCTTGACTGTCAGTAGGTAATCAAGTGCCAAGTGGCATGGCTCTATGTGTCAGTGTAACACTTCTTCCAGCCCTGTGTCTTTGGCAGTTGATACATCCACTCACCTTGATTTCTACTGTGATGTCAGAGTCTGCTATGGTGTCAGGGGCTCCAAAGCCCTGGGTAACTGATATTCTGTTCTGTCCTCTGAGTGTGCAAAGGTATTGGACTCAGAATTTGGAGAACTGAGTTATAACCTCACCTTGATCCCAGCTACCTATGTGACTCTGGGTACTGCAATTCCCTGTCTAGGGAGGAAATGTCTTAGCAAATCAAATGAAAGAAGACAAGAAACTATAGGAAAGGTTGGCTGAGGGTCAGAAGTAAGGAGGAAAGAGAATCTATGAATGAGGAACAATGGTGACTTGTTCTCCTCTCCTATAGTCCTCCCCTGAGAGTCTCTAGGCCATACTGCCCTTCTTTCTGTTCCTTGAATACACCATGTTTTCTCCTTCCTCTGAACCTCATCATACTCTGTTCCCTCTGTCTGTACCACTCTCCCACGCTGACCTTAATTGGTCTTAACTCCTATTAGACCTTCAGGTCTCTCCTAAACTCCTAAGTCAAATCCTCCTGGTATAAACCTCCTTCACAGCTTCTCCTATGAAAACATACAACAAGACATTATAATTATTCAATATCTGCCCTTCCTGGTAGACTGAATCTCTCCAATGGCAAGAACCATGTCCAGTTCTTAGTCATGTCCCTAGAGCCCAAGTACTCAAATATTTTTAAAAGACTGGTTTCTAAAAAGAGCAAATACTATATGAATCTGTTTTTATGAAATTCTAAGAAATGCAGACTAATCTATAATGTAAGAGCAGGGGACCTGGGACAAGGGGAAGAGAGAGAGAGAATACAAACAGGCACCAAGAGACTTAGAAGTAATGGTTATGTCCATTGCCTGGATTTTGTGATGGTTTCACAGGTGTATACATGTGTCAAAATCATCAAATTGCTTACTTTAAGTATGTGCCACCTATTGTCTATAACTCAGTAAAGCTATAAAAACATTAAAGCACACAAAAAGTAAAAATGCCACTATAGGGAAAAAAAAAAAAAAAAGACTGGTCAAGTTTAAATGTTGCAGAGAACCAAAAGAGGTCAGAGTGAAAAATATCCACTAGATTGAAATGTTTTGAGGTAGTTGGGGCAAAATCTGTAGAGGGAAACCCAATAGTGGTGAACAGGCTTTCTAGTTAGCTATTTTTTTTTTTTTTTGCCTAATCCCTCCCAGAGGACAGCCTTAGTGGCTCCCTCCACTGTGTATTAATCGGATAAGGACATTTTGCTTGCAAGGAATAGAAATCGCCCTGTGCTAGCTTAGGCAGAAAGAGGCAAATTATTATAAGAATTCACTAGTATGTGGAATATAAGAAACAGTGCAGAGTATCATAGGGGAAGGGAAGGAAAAGTGAATGAGAAGTCATCAGAGAAGACAAACCCTGAGAGACTCAACTATAGGAAACAAACTGAAGATTGCTGAAAGGGAGGTGCGGGGGGATGGGGTATCTGAATGATGGGCTTTAAGGAGGGTACATGATGTGATGAGCACTGGGTGTTACATGCAATTGATGAATTATTGAGCTCTATATCTGAAATTAATGATGTACTATATGTTGGCTAATTGAATTTAAATTTAAAAAAAGAACATGGGGGGGCACCTGGGTGGCTCAGTTTGTTAAGTGTCTGCCTTCGGCTCAGGTCATGATCCTGGGGTCATGGAATCAAGCCCCATATTGGTCTCCGTGCCCAGCAGGGAGTCTGATTCTCCCCCTCCCTTTGCCCTACCTCTGCTCATGCTTGCTCTCTCTCTCTCTCTCTCAAAAAAAAAAAAAAAAAAAAAAAAAAAAAAAGAAAGAAAGAAAGAAAAAAATACAGGAATGTCTGAGAAAACTCCCAGGAATATCACTCCTAGACATTAGGAAAAGCCTGGAATAAAGATCTGAAATGCTCACAGAAACCAAGGCACATCTTAGTCTGTAGTTCTTACTCTTTCTTACAACCTCTGCTTCATCCTCTCTCTCTCTCTCTCTCTCTCTCTCTCTCTCTCTCTGCAAATTAGATTTTTAGGACTCCTTAGTTGACTCCAAAAGCATAAGGACATTCCATGGCTCATAGGTGGCTACAGTCCACCAGCACAGATGAGCAGTCAGTCACCTTTAGATCACAATCTGAACGTTCTAAGAGTGAATGTGATTGGTTCAGCTGAGGTATGGGGTCTACCTTGTGTGCTTAACTTGGTCTGATGAGGAGAATCCCTAATCATTCACTTCCTGGCTGGGGGGAAATGGGAGGATATTTCTTAGAGAAAGGGAAAAGTGGTGACTTTGACAGACATTCTAAATCTCTCTTTTAAAGGTTGTTATTGGGATCACTGCCAGATGTTCAAGTAAGAATCTTGAATTCTCAGAGAACACACTTGAGCCCAGAAAAGTTCATTCATCTCTCCAAAGCCACATAGTATGAGGCAAAGTACGAGGCCCGCAAACCTTTGACTCTGAGCCCCACCATCTTTACTAGAACACCAGATGGTTTTCCTAAAGCAATCTTGCTCGCATGAGATTCTAAATCTTATCTGAACTCGTATGTAAATCAATGCAAATAGCTTAAAGCATATCCCAGCACTTTTGAGAGAATATGGGGGGAGGGGAAGGGAGATGGATTTATCTTTTAGGAACCAAAGCCCTAAACTGAAGAATACTGTACTAACGGCAATATTTAAGTCATCCCTTAGTGCATATGTATTTTTAAAGGACATCAGAACCTTCTGAAGCCCATGAACTACATTGCACACATAACAATAGATGTACTAATTTTGAACTAGCTGCTTCTTCTACCTTCAAGGTCTTAAAGGAGACAAAGAGTGTATTTGGGAAAGCATTATCAGAAAGAGTTCTGACTCCATATACTTGCAGCTTTTTGAAACAGAGTATATCAGAAGCCTACTAAGGATACAAATTTTTTTTTTTTTTAGTGCCTGTTTTCAGGCTAATCCATCAGATCAAAGAAACACAAATACTTCAGATGGTTGAGAAACAAACAACCATTTCCTGTGTTCTTACCTCAGGTGAACCAAATCTGGAAGCCAGAGTGTGGTAAGAGCCAGGAAACCAACAATAGATCCTGGAGTGGAAACAAGTTGAACAGCTTCTCCCAACCTGGGCTCAAAGAACCAGATTTGTCCATTTTGCTCATTGGATCTGAGTGTCCTTGTGCTAGCTTGATACACAGCTCAGTCCTGTGTGCTTGGTGGTAGAAATTGGTGTGGGAGATGAATCAGATAAGGTTTTTGCTCTCAGAGCTTTAACAATCAAACAGAAGGAACAGACAAGAATGCAGACACAAAGTACAGAGAAGTGTATTATCCCTAAGAGAGATGTGTGCACTCAAATATTTCAGATTTTTTTATGCCTCAAATTGGATCCCCTCTTCTACACCCACTTAGAATTGCCTTCCTTTATCAGCAATGGCACTGCCGTCCCTTTAGTTGTTCAGATAACTGGGATTATCTTTGAATTTCCCTCTCCTTCACCTCTCGTATCAACAGCAATCGTGAGTTAAATTGAATTTTGCTTTCAAAATGTATTTTGTAGCTGCCCACTTCTATTCAGCCCCCTTCCAAGTTATCCTTTCATGTTATACCTTCCCTTTATCTGCAGGCAATGGAGGTTTCCTCCTATTTCTACCTACATTTACATGTACTCTTTTCAAACTCATTCTAAACTCTCCTGCCAAAGTGATCTTTAAAATGAAAATTTGAGAACATTACCAAGAATCTGACTTTGGATTGCTTCCCCTTGTCTTTAGGCTCAAGGTCAAAATCCCTGAGGCTGCAAGGCATTCACTGATTGGCCCTTGCCCTTGCTTACCTCTAGAGCCTCACCACCTGACAGTCATTTCCTTGGTCTCCTCCCTAGGGTGTACAGATCACCTCCAGTGTCCTGAACAAGCCCTATTCTCTCTCACATGAGGGCATCTGTATAAGTCGTATCCAATAACTGAAATGCATCCTGTCCACATCTGCTGCTCCACTCATTTCCCAAGTGAATTTAGGTTAGGTTCCCCGATGTACATTGCTCCTTCATAACACTCACTCCAGTTGTAAATTCATTATTTAACATCCTTTTCCACGGAACTGTTAATCCCATGAGGGTAGGGATTGTCTGTTTCATTTACTGCTGCATTTAATTTTTGGCACAGTAACTGACAATACATATTTGTTGAGTGGAGCCCAAGAACTGAAATGAGGAGTCTGAAAAGTAAGAGTAGTGGTACCTGGCTGGCTCAGTCAAAAGAGCTTGTGACTCTTGATCTTGAGGTCATGAGTTTGAGCCCCTTGCTGGACATAGAGGTTACCAAAAAAAAAAAAAAAAAAAAAAAAAAAAAAAAAAAAAAAAAAAAAAAAAAAAAAAAACCTAAGAGGAAAGAGAAAAAGAAAAGTGAAAAAAGAAAAGTGAAAAGTGAGAATAAGGTCTAATTGTGGAGGGCTCCAAATGCCAAGCAAAAGTGAGAAAACTTGTAACCCAAATCCTGTTTGCAAAGGCTTCCCTTCACTCCTTTGGCAGCTGTTCTTTTTTATTGTTGCCCCTGGTGTGAGACCTTCTTTTTTCCACCTTGTCCTTCATCCTGCCACCTTGAGGACACTGAAGGTACTTTCTTTATCCCTGTAGCCTCAACAGTTGGCACAAGGCCAGCTACAGAGAGATGCAAATGTCAGCCGGCTTAGGGTAGGTTACACTGTATTGGAAAGTGACACCTAAGTCTCAACAATGGCTTATTTCTTGCTCACACAAGTTCACTGCAGGTGTAGCTGAGTCTCCAAGGCAGCTGGCTTCCACGTCATGGTCAGGTACAAATCAACTACTGTTATGTTAACACGTTTCCAAGCTCAATATGGCAGGGTTCAAGTGAGATTGGCAGATCAAACTTGGCAAATAAATGTTCACTTCTAATGACCCATGTCACTACTGCCCATACCTCATTAGCCAAAGCAATTCACATAGCCATGCCTAACATCAAGGAGGAGCCATATATAGGTGTGCATGTGTATGTTTGTGTGTATACATATAAATGTCATTCTTTCTCCATTTTTCTAGAAATAGAAGTGAAATGGGTATCAGTAAACAGTAATAACACTTGCCCAGTACTGAATAAATAAACAATTCAATTCAAAATAAATATGTAGGGTGCCTGAGTGGCTCAGTCAGTTAAGCTTCTGTCTTCAGCTCATGTCATGATCCCGGGGGTACTGGAACTGAGTCCCGTGTTGGGCTCCCTGTTCAGCAGGGAGTCTGCTTCTCCATTTAGCCCTCCCCACCGGCTCATGATCTCTCTCATAAATGAATGAATGAATGAGTGAATGAATAAATAAATAAGGTCTTTTAAAAATATGAAAATAATAAAAAATAAAGATAAATAGGTAGAAATGAGCAGTCTTTGCTCTGGAGGAGATGCAGAGCACCTGGTAAGGAGTGCCACTCTAATTCCAGTGTCCCAGAACCTCTGGTTCTGAATAATGCCCCATCACTTCAGGCACTTCAGGCATCCAAAATTCTAGCCCACAGTTCCTTAACATCCTCCACTCTAATGGTCCTGTCCTTTCTCATCTACTCACCATCATGGTCAAAACCTAGACCTCATCAGTTCCTCTCATTTCAAATTCCCCCAAATCTCAGTTTCAAGCCTATCTACTACCTTTGTATTTCCAGCACATTCCCTAGATTCCCTGTCTCCAGCAACCCTTCGAGTACACCTGCATTCTCTCTTTTTTTTTTTTAAAGATTTATTTATTTATTTATGATAGACAGAGAAAGAAAGAGAGAGAGAGAGACAGAGACACAGGAGGAGGGAGAAGCAGGCTCCATGCCAGGAGCCCGACGTGGGACTCAATCCCGGGACTCCAGGATAACGCTCTGGGCCAAAGGCAGATGTTAAACCGCTGAGCCACCCAGGGATCCCCTGCACCTGCATTCTCAATCTATTGGTCCTCTTATTACAGGATTGGTTGTATCTAAGATGCAAAACAGGATGCTAGTGCGGGTTTGTCTCAGCTGTCCTGGCTCCCTGTTTTCTTTTTGAGGACCCTGGCCCTAACTACCTAAGTGCCCAACTAACTCCTAACACTCTTGCATTTGTACTATTCTTAGTCCCTTGCCTTATGGCCTCACTTGCTTCCTTACTTGGCTTAAATCATACAATCCATATTATACTCATTCTCTTTGACACCTCTTTGTTCCCCTTCCATATGCACATTCTTTCACCATACTCACCTGCTTAAGCTACAATCCTGGTTAAATGGAGCTCTTCACCTACTCAGGGGCAGAACTTGTACAAGGCCACAAAATAAACCTGACCACAATTACTGACTTTTCTTTAAACGTGTGATCATTAAGTTTCTAATGCTGCCTAGAAATCCTGCTACGTTCTTCCTGTCCATTCTCCTTCCCACTCTCCCTGATAATTATTTCATACTTCCTCATTTCTTCTCAACACCGCCCCCCCCCAACACCTTCTCCATCTTCACTCACAGCTCCTGACCTCACTCACCACTTGAAAAAAATGAAGTCTTTAGAAAAGAACATCATGAACCTGTCACCTATGCAGGGACTTTATTCTAGTAGAGCTTGCATCTCTGTCCTGTGCCACCTCTCCCTGGTGGAGCTCTGAGCATGTGGACATGCTGTTATTACTCCTGTCTTCCCCCTCCTCAATATCAACCCTTTCTCTACCTCTCCTAAATCAGTATTCCCTGAAAGATATATCCAACCTGTCCATCTTCAAGTTTTCTCCTTATATTCAACCCACACGAATCAGATTTTTTTCTTCTCAAATATTTTGCAAAAAAACTCATCTCACTAAGGTTAACAGTGACCCCCACATGAAACCCAGTGGCCACATCTCCATCCTAACACTGCATTTTTCCACCAGCAGCATATGACACAGGGCTTTTTTCCTTTTCTACCTGCAGGACTTTCTTCACTTGGTTTCCAGGATGCCACACTCACCTGGTTTTCTCCCACACTTTTGGGTGCTTTCTTTGCCTCTTGTGCTACATCGTCTCCATCTCCCTGACATCTGAATGTTGAAGCGCTCCAGGGCTCAGTCCATGAATGGCTTCTCTTTTATATCTATGCTCACTCCCTAGTTGATTTCATCGAGTCTCCCTGCTTTAAATATCATTCTTATGCAGCCAAGTACATATCTCTAGCCTAGATTTCTCCTATAGACTCCAGAGTCACATAGTTAACTTCCTACTTGACATCTCCACCTGAATGTTTATCAGGCAATTTAAATTAGACTTATATCTAAAAATGAGCTCATGAAAAAAAATAAATAAAAATAAAAATGAGCTCATGAAATTGCCCGTCCCCCCAAAAAAAGCATGTTCATTATTGGCAATTCCCTCCCTCTAGTTGCCTTGGTGTAATTCTTAACTCCTCTCTCTCATTCTTCACTTCTAGGCTTTTTGCAAACTTTATCTGTTCTGCCTTTAGAATATATCCAGAACTCAATTACTTTTCATCAAATCCTCTCTTACTACCCTGATCCACCATCAGCTTTTATTTTGATTCTATTGCAATAGAATCCCAACCAATCGCTGAGCTTCTGCTCTTGTCCCTGACTTTAGCCTATTTTCAACACATCAGAATGACCAAAGTCACCTGGCCAATGTCACCTGGCACTGCCCCTTTACCATCACTTCTTATTTAAGCAAAATAAAAATCCAGATCCTTACTTTGATCATAAAGCCATACATGGGCTGGATCCTCCAACTTCATATCTTAACCCTTTCCTCTTCATCCTCTTTGGGTCAGCCACACTAGCTTCCCTGCTGTTCTCCCACACCCCAGGCATGCCCCATCTCTAAGTCCCTCTGTTCATCTCCCTTCTGCCTGGAATGCCACCTCATGGACATGTACATGTCTAGTTCTTTCACCTCCTTTGGGATTGTTTTTTACAAAGATTTTATCTATTTATTCATGAGAGATACACATACACACACAGAGAGAGAGAGAGAGAGAGGCAAAGACATAGGCAGAGGGAGAAGCAGGCTCCGTGCAGGGAGTCTGATGTGGGCCTCGATCCTGGGACTCCAGGATCACGCCCTGAGCTGAAGGCAGGCGCTAAACCGCTGAGCCACCCAGAGATCCCCACCTCCTTTGGGTTTTCATTCAAAAGACATCTTTACAGTAAAACCTTCTTCAGCCACTCTACCTAAAATTTCACCCTACACGTGATACTTATATGCCCTTTACTTGCAATAATTTTGATCTGTAAAATGCATCACTATTTAACATACTCTAGACTATACCTATTTATCTTGGTTATTGCCTTTCTACTAGATTAAAAGTTCCATGGAAGCAGGAATATTTGTCTACTTTGTTCATTGTTGTTTTTCCAGCTGCTAAAAGTGTCTGGCATAAATGAGCCTCTCAACATGTATTTGTTGCATGAATCAATTATTTTCAGGGATATTACTTTGGGTGCACTAGGCAGATTGTATTCTAGAAAGGATAGGCTGGCCCAGCAGAAAGAACACTGCCCTGAGTCTAGGAGACAAGGAATTTAGTTCCTGTTCTCTTACTAATTTGCTGTGTTCTTGGAAAAATCTACAGAACTCTATTTTCCTGTGTTGTGACATGAGTGAATTGGGCTGAATGATTTTCTATGTTCCATTCAGTTCATGAAGTAGCAGAATGTGAAGGTTGAAATAATAGGAGAGTCATTTGTTGCATGGATTTAATGAGATGATTTATGCTCTAGGACTTTTCTTTTTGTCCTGTGGGTCATAGTAGGTACATCAAAAATCCATTTGGATGTCAATCCCTGGTTTCCTTCTTCAGCTGACTATCTGCACAGACCAACTTGGAAATCTCAGGCCAACCCACTTGAGTCTTGGATCTTGGTTAGCTTTGTTACCTCTCTAAATCTTTGGTTCCTCTTCACACCTTGTGTCTGATCTTAGCATATAAGGTGATTGGGAGAAGAGTCAGAATTCAAATGAGGGCTCTTAAACTTCAACTACATGGCCACCCAGGCTGCCTCTTCCATGTAGGAGGAAGTGATTGCTTTCAGCATGACTGTGATTTGTGGGCTGTAGCCCTTCCTAACAGGGAACATTGAGTGAGTGCTGTCCATTCACCATAGCATGTTGTCATTTCTGAGTTTTACATCAATCACCTAGTGGACCTTGGCTGTTATTATGGCCCTGAATTAAAAAGGGGTCATGAGAACACTGTGGAATGCTATTTTTATAGGCACTCATTAGTATTCACTAAGGATAGGTAATGGAAACTGAGTTGAGTCTGGGCTTCAGAATCTCCTCTCTTACTGGCTAGCTACCTGCATGAACTTCAACATGGAGCACAACTCCTCTCAACCTCTGTGTCTTACGCCAGACTTGAAAGTCATTCCTGACACCCTCTCTCTTTCCCTTATGCCCTAAATTTGTCAGTCACCAAGTTCCGTTGGTTAAATTTGCATCCTGAATATCTTTAGACTCCACCCACTCTGTCCTTTCTCTCTTGGACTTCTGTTCACTCTAAGCATGATGTTCCTTTCTTCCTTAGCTTTCCCTGGCCCTTAGGCTGAAGTCCCACAACATAAAGAATTACTATGGAGGCATCTGAGCTGGGCCCATACACTCATCAGTCTTACCTGATGAAGAGCAATGTTCTTCTCTCCAGGCTCTTCACTGGTTACTGCTGTTCATGCTTCAGGTCTCTATTTCAATATTATTTTCTCACAGAAACCTCTGAAAAAGTTAAATCTCCTTGTTGTAAACTCTCACAGCACTTTCTATTTTACTTTTGTGCACTTATCACCAATATAATTAAACACACACTTTCCTGTTATTAATTCTTTAGTTTGTCACTCCCATTAGATGGCAAGCTCTATGAAAGCAGGAACCTATCAGTCTTTTTGACCATTGTCCACCCAACGTAGGCAATGCCTGACATACATTACTGTCCTGAATGTATTCTTAAATAACTAAAGAGATAAAATGAAGGTGATATACTTCTCTCATTCAGTTGTGAAGATTCAGTGAATTAATGCCAATACTCTTAGTACAAAGCCTGGCACATATTTACATATTCAGTGAATTATAACTATTTCTTGAATAGTAATGTAGACACTAGTCATAGAACGCATGGTTAAGACCAGATTCTGGGGACATTGAGCAAAGGAAAAATGCCATCAGGATAAAAAGAGTGAGGAAAATCTGCTGTTTTCTCCATTCTCCTTTGCTGACTTTAGGGCTTGGTGCTAAAGTCCTAACCTTGCTGCCCCGATCTAACTATAGTCCATGCTCTTTTCTCTCAGCAGGGACCGTTAGTGCTCTTCTACAATCCTTTATTTCCAGTCCCAATTGACAGTCTATTGCCGTCCTGAAAGAGGATCCTCTGAGCCTGCTCTGCTTAATCTCCCAGATGGAACTGCTTCCCATATACCAGCTGATGATTGTGCTATCTGCCTGAGTCCATGAGAAACCACATCCCTCCACTTGTTCCCCGTTTTCTGTTGTGAGGATATTTTATTCCCATTCACTACAGCAGAATTAATGTGCAAGGAAACCATCAAAATCCTAGAAGAGAACACAGGCAGAAACCTCTTTGACCTCAGCCATAGCAACTTCTTACTAGACATGTCACCACAGGCAAAGGAAACAAAAGCAAAAATGAACTATTGGGACCTCATCAAGATAAAAAGCTCCTGCACGGCAAAGGAGAAACCAACAAAACTAAAAGGCATCCTAAAGAATGAAAGAAGATATTTGCAGATGACGTATGTGATAAAGCATTAGTATGCAAAATCTACAAAGAACCTATCAAACACAACACCTGAAAAACAAATGACCCAGTTAAGAAATGGGCAGAAGACATGAATTGACAGTTTTCCAAAAAAGACATCCAGATGGCTGAGAGATACATGAAAAGATGTTTAACATCACTCATCATCAGGGAAATACAAATCAAAACCACAATGAGATACCATCTCACTCCTGTCAGAATGACTAAAATTAACAACAAAAGAAATAACAGGTGTTGGTGAGGATGCAGAGAAAAGGGAACCCTCTTGCACTGTTGGTGGGAATGCAAACTGGTGTGGGCACTCCGGAGGACAGTATGAAAGTTCCATGAAGCAAATGGTGGGTATTTGTCATTTCTAATGGCTGAGTAATATTCCATTGTATACATAAACCACATCTTCTTTATCCATTCATCTTTCGATGGACACCGAGGCTCCTTCCACAGTTTGGCTATTGTGGACATTGCTGCTAGAAACATTGGGTGCAGGTGTCCCGGCGTTTCATTGCATCTGTATCTTTGGGGTAAATCCCCAACACTGCAATTGCTGGGTCATAGGGCAGGTCTATTTTTAACTCTTTGAGGAACCTCCACACAGTTTTCCAGAGTGGCTGCACCAGTTCACATTCCCACCAACAGTGTAAGAGGGTTCCCTTTTCTCCACATCCTCTCCAACATTCATTTGGAGAATATAAATAATAGTGAAAGGGAATAGAAGGGAAGGGAGAAGAAATGTGTGGGAAATATCAGAAAGGGAGACAGAACATAAAGACTCCTAACTCTGGGAAACGAACTAGGGGTGGTGGAAGGGGAGGAGGGCGGGGGGTGGGGGTGAATGGGTGACAGGCACTGAGGGGGGCACTTGACGGGATGAGCAATGGGTGTTATTCTGTATGTTGGTAAATTGAACACCAATAAAAAAAATAAATAAAAATAAAATAAAAAAAGAAAGTTCCATGAAATATGAAAAATAGAACTACTCTACTATCCAGCAACTGCACTACTAAGTATTTAACCAAAGGATGCAAAAATGCAGATTCGAAGGGATGCATGGAACTCAATGTTTATAGCAGCATTATCAACAATAACCAAACTATGGAGAGAGTTCAAATGTCCAACGACTGATAATGGATAAAGAAGATATGATATATATGTACAATGGACTATTACTCAGCCATCAAAAAGAATGAAATCTTGCCATTTGCAATGACGTAGATGGACATAAAGTGTATTATGCTAAATGAAATAAGTCAGTCAGAGAAAGACAAATACCATGTGATTTGACTCATATGTGGAATTTAAGAAAGAAAACAGATGAACATATGGGAATGGGGGAAAGAAACAAAAGGAGAGAGGGAAACAAACCATAAGAGACTCTTACTGATAGAGAACAAACTGAAGGTTGATGGAGGGAGGTGATTGGGGGATGGGCTAGATGGGTATTAAGGAGGGCACTTGCTATGATGAGAACTGGGTGTTGTTTGTAAGTGATGAATCACTGAATTCTACCACAGAAACCAATATTGCACTATATGTTAATGACCTAAAATTTAAACTAAAATATAAGAAGAGGAAAGAAAGAAAGAAAAGAAAGAAAGAAAGAAAGAAAGAAAGAAAGAAGGAAGGAAGGAAGGAAGGAAGGAAGGAAGGAAGGAAGGAAGGAAGGAAGGAAGAAGGAAGGAAGGAAGGAAGGAAGGAAGGAAGGAAGGAAGGAAAGAAAGAAAGAAAGAAAGAAAGAAAGAAAGAAAGAAAGAAAGAAAGAAAGAATTGGACAAGAAATAAAATAATCTAATGTTTCCTTTCAGGAATGCATTTCTGATGTAGAATGGGATATTGAAAAATGAAGGATTTGGTCTTCAAAGTTAGTGAGTTGAATTTACCTGAAGAAAAAGTGAGGAAAAAATGTACATTTATTTTTTCTCCCTCATTTCAAATCTTTTTTTTTAAGATTTTATTTATTTATTCTATTTATTCATGAAAGACACAGAGACAGAGAGTCAGAGACATAGGCAGAGGGAGAAGCAGCCTCCCTGCAAGGATCCCGATGTGGGACTCGATCCCAGGACCCCAGGATTATTCCCTGAGCCAAAGGCAGATGCTCAACCACTGAGCCACCCAGGGGTCTCTCATTTTTTTATTTATTTTTTTATTTTTTTAAAGATTTTATTTATTTATTAGAGACAGAGAGAGAGAGAGAGAGAGAGAGAGAGGCAGAGACATAGGCAGAGGGAGAAGCTGGCTCCATCCATGTAGGGAGCCCGATGTGGAACTCCATCCGGGGACTCCAGGATCACATCCTGGGCCAAAGGCAAACACTTAACCACTAAGCCACCCAGGAGTCCCAGGGTCCCTCATTTCAACTCTTGATCTAAATAAGAAATAGAAGTTTATCCTGCTGCAGAATTAGCGAACTCTTACAAAACTCACCTGATCAAAGTATTTAAATCTCATGGAATTTCAGATCTTCAGAAGGCTTTAGGAGTTTAGAAAAGGGTAAAGCCTTGGGTCAATGGGCTGAATATCTTACTTGCTATTAGACTGAACAATAGATTATTTAAATAAGATCTTTCTATTATCTGGCAAAATAGAAGCATCCCTCTGAGAACTGGCTGTGCCTCCTTACTGGGAAGAGTGTACTCCACCCTTAAAAAATAACAATAAAAACAACAACAATATCATTATCACATGTTAAAAAAATCAACAATAGTTTTTAAAAATATAAAATATCCTATCAGGGTTCAAATATCTCACATGATTCTAAAATTATTTTTGCTTATTCAAATCATTATCCAAACAAGGTCTGAACATTGCATTTGGTTAACACATCTACTGAATCTTCTGTGAGCTATAAGCTTTTGTTTTCATTTATTTTTGCTTCTTTTGCAATTTATTTGTTGAAGAAACTGATAATTTGTTCTGGAGAGATTTCCATATTCTGGATTTTACTGATTGCAACTCCATGTCCTCTTGAATCTTGCATTTGTCTTCCTCCATTTGACACTTAATTATGGTAGATAAATGTGTTCAGTATTTCCCCACTCCACCCCCAATAAAAGGAATACAAAGTATATCCATGATAAAACACATAAGCTATGATCTCATTCCCATAAATGTAGATATGTGAATGTCTATATATTGTTCACCTTAAAAATAAAACTGTCAGTTATTTCAACAACAAAAAAGATGAGTTTATTCAGGAATATGAGAGAATTGCAATCTGGGACAAATAAGTTACAGCAAAACCATAGGCAAGCCCAACAAGCAAAAGAGAGGAACTTTATTTTACAGAGAAGAAGGAAGAAGTTGGGAGGAATTGTTTTGAAAAGTCCATTGGAAAGAAGCGAAAAAGTCTGGTTAGTGACAGTTTCTCATTGGCTGATTTGCAGGGATGGTTGATTTCCTATAGGAGATGCAATGTACACCTTTCCCTGTTGGGGCCCTTACCAGATGATTCTTTCCTCAACAGGAGGAAACAGTATGTATAAAGAGACGTGGAAACAAGTGGTCACAAGAGTGTTGAAAGTGGTTGTCTCAGCGGGTAAGGTTGTTAGGGGACTTGAACTTTTTACACTTTTATATGTTGACATTTGCTGTAATGAGTAGTCATCATCTTAACATGTGGCTATTTTTTGAAATGAGGAAATAGATAAAAAATCCTAACTATTCTACTTCCTCTCTGTTCCTAATCTATTTCACAAGTTCTAGTTCATTGAGTTCTATTGCTCTCTCATAAATTCACTTTCTTGAATAAATGATTGAGGTTCATTGATTTTACATTTTTTCATTAATTCAACAAATGTTTTTGAATATTTGCTAAATCCCGATACAAAGATTTAAAACCCTGGGCTGCCCTAAACAAGTGTGTTAAAAAGTAAACTTGAAAAAGTTGAGGCAGTCCTTCAGTCCTGGTGGCTCCAGTCACCCCTAATTAATTTGAAAATAAAGTCCAAATGCTACATTATAACATACAAAGGTGATCCTGGTCTGACTCCTGCACACCTCACCACAGCTACAACTCATCCTTTTCCGCTCCAACTGTTCTGAACTACTCTAGCTCTTTTTTCTTTTTTTGAAAGATTTATTTATTTATTTGGGGGGCAGAGGGAGAGGGAGAATCTCAAGCAGACTCCATGCTGAGCATGGAGCCCATGCAAAGATTGATCTCACGACCCTGAGTTAATGACCTGAGCCAAAATTAGGAGCCCGATGCTCAAATGACTGAACTACCCAAGTGCCCCTAAACTACTCTAGTTCTTTGAAGACTCGCCATGATTTCTCTTGGCTCTAAGACTTTGCTCACACAGATCTTTCTGTCGAGAAGTGTTTCCTTTTTTTTACCAACTCATGTCCCCAATTCACATGGCTAAATCCAATTCATCCTTCATCCTTTAAAATTCATCTTGGATGTGGTCACCTCCTGTAGGAAGCCTTCCCTGAGGTGATCCCATCATATCCCATGCATGCTTCTATCACAGGTATCATGAATTGCCACATTACATGCTATTGATTTGTACATTTAAGCACCAGACTGTGAGCTGCAGGAGGGCAAGGAATGCTGTTCTAGATCATTTCCTCACACTGCACCATGACATATATGTACTCCATAAATAGATTTGAATGCATGAATGAGAGGTCTCTTGCTTAGTGACAATTGCTTTCTTGAGGACTCCCACTGCACCATATATCATCAAATCCAGTGGCTCCTTCTCAGCCCATCCCTCCTCTTCTTCCATAGCCTTTAACACTGATGTCCACCTTTTCCCTCTCAGAAATCTTCTCTTCCTTGGTTTCCATGGCAATATATTCTTGTACTCTTCCAGCTTCTGGGGTCTCTCCTTTAATATATCTTTTTCTTCCTTAGACCCTAAAATATTGATAGTTTCCAAGGTCTAGTCTTTAGACTTTGTCTCTCTTTACATCCTCCCTCAGAAAATCTGGTCAAATAGATACTACCCAAGACTCAGAGGCTCACCTTGCCTTTTTATCCTGAGTCCCTGACCCGGCTTTCTCAGGTCAAATTTCCACAAAGAAGTACTGTAGGATACTGAGCTTAGCATATCTAAAAGATATACTCCTCTTTCTTGGCAATCCCTCCCCCATTCCCAGCATGTGCACACACATACATACACTTTTTTCATTTTATCATTCCTGTATTTCTACTGTATTAGGCCTAAAACACTAGCATGCAATTTTTTCACTCTTCTTTTTCTAACTTCAGTAAATTGAAAATGTTTGCCAATTCTACCCTGTCAAAGTCTAATATCACAACTCCTTTCCTCGAATGAAAAAAAATTAATATGAACATTTCAACCACATAAAATTCAGAAAATATTGCAACAAACATTTCTGCTATACAAGAGTCAGAGTCATTTTTTTCTCCAAAAAATGAAATGTAATTGCTGCCAAAACAACCCTTATGCTGTCCAATTCCCTTACCCTTTCCTAATGTACCTGTCCACCTGAAGTTGGTTTGTATTTTTTTCTGTACAATGTAATTAAATAAATCTAAAAGCAAGCAACTTATTGAGCTTGAAAAATAAAAAGCTGCACATGAAAGAAACTGTATTCATAATACGCCACTTAGTTCAGAAATCATGATATTTCTATAACCATAATACAGATAGTGCATGTGGGGGGATAGGAGGTGATGAGTGGTAGAAAAGTTGTATAAAAACCAAATTCTAATTTAACAATTCCTTTTTACTCTCTCTTCCAGTGCCCTGATTCTGGAACTCACCTAGTTCATTCTAATTGCAGTGACTTTCTAACTGGCTCCTGCCTAGGTCTCCTGGAATCTCTCTCAAAAGCACAGCATGGAATTATATCACTTCTCCTGCTCAAAAGCCTTCAATGACTCCCTTTAGGCTTGTCCTCAATAATCTATCCTCCATCTATCTTTCCAGGTATCTCCCTCTAAACCAGAGGTGCTCAACCTGGGCCCTATTGACATTTTGGGCTGGGTAATTCTTTGTTGTTGGAGGCTTTCTGTGCATTAAAGGATGTTAAACATTATCCTTGCTCCTGTCCTTAGGTGCCAGTAGCAAACCTTCCCACCAAGTTATGAGAATAAAAAATGTCTCCAACATTGCCAAATATGCCCCAGGGTACAAAACCACCCACCTCAACTATTTCTGGTCCCAGTAAACTATACTGCTTTAAACCCTAACCTTCACCCACATGTTTAATTCACACACACACACACACACACACACACACACACCCTGCCCCCCTACACACATATCTTAGACTCAAGCCATAAGGAACTGCTTGTTTTTCCTTGACTCTCCACCTGGTGATCCTGACCAGGTCTGGGACTGAATCTGGGGAGGCCGACTTTTGCCCTGACTGAAAGCTATGTTTGAGGGGCACCTAGGTGGCTCAGGGGGTGAGCATCTGCCTTGGCTCAGGTTGTAGTCCCAAGGTCCTGGGATCAAGTCCTGCATTGCACTCCCTACAGGGAGCCTGCTTTTCCCTCTGCCTATGTCTTTGCCTCTCTCTGCATCTCTCATGAGTAAGTAAATAAAATCTTTAAAAAAAAAAAAGGCTACGTTTGAGCAGAAGCTAGACTTAAAGTTCAGAAAAACAAAGCTATTTACTGCAAGAGAAGAGGGTACAGGGAGAACAGCTTAAATATTTTCTTCTCAGAAACTCCCCTGGAAGTGGGTGGTGCAACGCAGTAAGAAGCAAGCATAGGGAATGTAAGGCTGGGAGAAGGGAAGAGCTATAAGGGTTGGACGCATGGTGATAACAGGGAACATCTGAGTATTTACTCTGTGTCAGACACTCTGTTACAGTCACTAGTCTCAAAACAGATTTCTGATGTTCTCATTATCACTGCCACACTACAGGTGAAAAAAAGGACTGAAATGATCACATGATTTTCCCAAGTCAGTCCCCATAGTTAGTGATGAGCAGAGCTGGGATTCAAACACAGGGACTTTGGCTCTCCAGCCTGAGGTCTTACCCACAACCTCATACTCTGTCTTAGGAAGAAGTGCTTTCCAGAGCTCAGCTTTCTCTGCCTAAAGTTAAAGGAAACCTGGCCTGGATGGGCCTCCCTGCAAGGGATGAGAGCATTTAGAACCAGTTATCCCACATCTTCCAAAGCCTGTGGGGTTAAGTGTGATACAGATTCATTTTGATGCTAAGCTCCAGAAGGTTTGGGTTATCGCAGCTCTGTCAAGGATGTCCTCAGGCAGCCTTGAATGTCTAGTCTCTCTACCACCCTCCTGCTTTGGGTGAAAGGGTCCTTTTTATAAGGCTCTAAAGATTCCTCTTTGAATATTGTCTTCCTGCACTGCCTTGCACCTTCCTGTTCGCTCACTGGTTTTTATCTCCCAAGCTGCACAGACATCTCCATGTCCTCCTCAGGTTTGTTTTATTTTCCTCAGTAAAGAAAACAGGCTAGAAGCTGCCTTTCTCATCCCAAGTAGACTGTTAAGTGCTGGCCCAAATAAAATACCAATAAATTTTAGCTAACATAACCATGTAGTGCATGTCAACTGTTTATGAGGCATTGTGCCCAATACTACATGCAGCTTCTCCTATAGTCCTCATAATACCCCTCTGAGGTATTTTTATCCCCATTTTATGGATAGACAAAAGGAGTCTCAGAGAGCTAAAGTACCTTGCCCAGGGTCACATGCTAATAAGCCTCCAGCTAGTCTTCAAATCCAGGCATTATGACTCCAGAGTTCATGTTCTAAATATTAGCAGGGTGAAAAGTTAGTAATCATGTGGGTTACATTTGGCAACCTTGGCCTGACACCTACTGTTGTAGGCTAACTTCTGGGCCATCTCCATAATGGTCAAAGTGTCCTTGAGAAATAATGCCAGTCACTTGTTGCTACTGCTCACTCCAGAGGTGGAAGCCACAAGGCCCCTCCTCATTCTTCCCGGCAAGCTGTCCCTTTCTTATTTCAAAACTCCCACCCCTGATGTAGCCGGTTCTGGTGCTGTTCTGGTGGTTCCAGGACTTGCCTCAGGCCCTCCCTGAAAAGAACACACAGAAGCTCGATCTGGGGGAAAAGGCAATGAAGTATTAGAATTGTCCAGGTCCCAGGGTGAAGAAGAGTGGCCCACCCGACCTATGCTGCTCATGCCCATCCCCAGAGGTCAGTGAGGTACCTGACCAGAGGCAGGATGCTGGCAGACACCTGGGAGGCTAGGTCCAGGCTGCAGATTCAGTGCTGCTTCGGCTGCTCCTTCCTCCGTAGCTCCTTTATGCTCATCCCTGTGGGAATTGGAGTAGGTGGGCCCTTCCCCTGAGGCCAAGCTCTCCTACTGGCTTTTTTTTTTTTTTAAAGATTTTATTTATTTATTCATGAGAGACACACAGAGAGAGAGGCAGAGACACAACACAGGCAGAGGGAGAAGCAGGATCCATCCAGGGAGCCCGAGGTGGGACTCAATCCTGGGACTCTAGGATCATGCCCTGGGCCGAAGGAAGGTGCTAAATTACTGAGCCACCTGGGCTGCCTGGCCGTTTTTTTGTTTGTTTGTTTGTTTGTTGTTGTTTTTTTTTTTTTTTTTTAAGTAGGCTCCACACTTGGTGTGGAGTCATGACCCTGAGATCAAGACCTGAGCTGAGGGCAAGAGTTCAACACTTAACTGACTGAGCCACCTAGGTGCCTCTGAAGTGGCTTTTTGAAGAGAAAATAGTTCAGGCCTCTGATACCTTGGCTCTGCCCCATGAGCCCAGATGTGGCAAGCCCCCTGAACAACCTGCTTGCCTTATTCTCCCTGTTATCGTGGTCTCTGAAGTCAGAATGGATGCAGCGCTTCTCTTGTACCCTGGCCACTCAGCTCATGTGATCCCACCACATTGGAGAGCAAGCAGCTTTGCTTCCCAGTCAGCCCCTTGAAGCCCTCACTTTCAGGGCTCTAAGCCTGGGCCAAGTCATTCTGCTTCCTGTGGTGAGGTCACCACACCTAGCAATATGCCAGCTGCCACTTGGACTTTCTCCAAGGGGGGATGGCTTCAGAACTTTGAAAGGCTGAAGGTAAGTCTGAGAGTTGCCTTTGGGAGACCCATGCAGAGATGACAATGCAGGAGGGGCTAGTCAGTTTTAGAGGGTGCAAAAGGAGGTTAGCTATTCCTACTGGAGGGTCAGGAGCTGGGGGTCCACAGAGAAAAGGAAGTGCTCTGTAGCAGAAGGACCTTCTGATACTATAAAGTGAAAGGGGTTCATAGAGAAAGTCTATTAACATTCTATGTCCCCCCCCTTTCCCCCAGAGTTTTCCAGCCTTGGATTGCTTGACCATCACAGACACACAAATTACCACAGCTCTCCAAGTGTGTGGGAGAGGAGCACAGCTGTGGTGAAATAGGGGGCTCCCTGAGCCACGCTGTGGAGAACTTTGAAGCAAAGGGCTGGGTGTCTAATGTCTAGGAGAACCTACACCCTAGGCCATAGATCTTAACTGTCCCTGCTTCTCAAGATGCCGGCCCTGCCAAAAGCTACTGCAGGAACCCAGAGTAGCTGTGCATATCCGTATCAGAGCAAACACAGAAATCTCCAGGGCTGCCCTTTAGACTCTGCCTCCCCAGTTCTGCCTCTGTTCTGACTTGTCACTTCTGCCCTTCATTAGGACATCCTGATAACCCAGAACAGAGCTACCACATGGTGGTGACAGGCAGTCATGTGGCCCATCCATTCTGGGAGTACACTGGCCATGGAAACCCATCTTGGCTGAGTAGACTAAGTGGTACTGCTGGTAGAGGTTATGTCATCCTGGTGTGTCTTGGTCTGGCCCTAGAGAGTTGAGTTTGCTCATACTTAACTTCCAAGGCAAAGCCAGGCAGCAGTGGTTAGCATTGAGTGAGGGCAGTCATTGTAGGGTGTTTCCAGGTATCATTTGCTCTAATGAAGCATTTTCCTGCCTATTCCATCCCTTTGGAGTCAGACTACCACACTACTCCCACAAACTATGGTACCTGCTGGTGTTAGGAAGGGGACTCTAGAGACCCCACCCACTGAAAGTAGTCTTAAGCCCTAAATAGTGTGCCAAATGATTTGAAGTCTTATTCAAATTTGAATAGGTTTGAATTCAGAGAGCTTATCTTTTTTACAGATAGAAAGTGTTACAAATAATTTTTCTACACAAAATGTTGTAAATTAGTAGTGATTATTTTCCCAGGTAAGCCAAAGCCAAGTTGACATTACTATAGCTGAAATGCTATACTTTTGCTATTCAAATAATAGAAGGCAATTTTATAGAATCAGGTTTTATTTTTTTAAAGCAATATCATATAGTCCACAAACTTTATGGTATCATTGACCCTGCCTGAGAGCCTCATTTGAAGAGTTAAAGGCAGGAATCACTGCCTTTTGCCTGATGTCAAGGGTAGAGGGAAGATGGAGTGGGGAGCATTATGGGAAGCAGAAACTAGCAGTGTTAAATAGGAGGAAATGATCCGACTTGAGTTCTGGTTCTACCATTTACTAGTTGTATATCTGTAGATTAGTGCTTTAGCTTCCTGAGTTAGTCTCATTACTTGTTAAATAAAGAACTGCTAATATTGTTTCCAAAGGGTTTGTTGAGAGAACATATGGAGCTGAATAGTGAATGGCAAAGGCTTTGAAGACTAATAGACCAAGGTGTCCCCTGTAGAATGGGGCTTCTTACCACAATGTTATGGGATGTTAAAAGGATTGAGTGGTACAATGTGTATAAAGTACTTAGCACAGTGTGCCTGACTTTGATCTGGAAGGTAAGTATGAGCAAACTCAACTCTCTAGGGCAGGACCAAGACACACCAGGATCACATAATCACTACAAGCAGCACCACTTAATCTGCCCAGCCAAGGTGGGTTTCCACAGCCAGTGTACTCCCAGAATGGATGGGCCACAGAACTGCCTGTCACCGTCATATGATAGCAAGTGGTAGCTGCCATTAATGACATTATGCTACTGTTCTTGCTTTCTCTAAGGAGGGAAAAATGAGGACATCCCTTCTGTCATGCATGCTGCCCTCTCTTCTAGTCTTCAAGAGCCAAGATGGCATTTCTGTTTGGCTTAGGGAATGGAACCAATGTGGAGTTGTGCGACCAGCTCAAGTTGGCAGGTATTGAATTGGGTCACTGAACATGTGAATCTATTCCAGTAATACCAAAGGATGAAAGAGAGATGGGAACAGGGAATGGGGAGTTCTGGGACTGCTTAATCTGAGGGGCCCATAAAAGGGATAAACAGAAAAGGGAAGGAAGTAAATGCATAGTGAGGAGTAGAGGAGGGGAAGTTAAGTCTTATTTAGGAGATATTTGTTAAGGACTTCGGGAAAGTTCACACAAGTTCTTGCCTGTGTTCATTCTCTTTGATTCTTGCCACTGTCCAACTGTCAAGCAACATGCAGGCCAAATGTTTGACCCTCTTTGTCTGTTACACTGAAATACCATCTCAGAAACGTCTAGTGGAAAAATTACCACATGAGGAATAGGCTAGTGGGCAGATCATGTTCTCTAGGACTCCATCTGCCTCTTTTAAAAAATGAATCTAACTTAGGTCCCTTTTTTTTTGTGTTGCTATGGGATGTAGTTTTGATAGCCATCCTTAAACCCCTTTAGATGAGCTTCGTGTCGGATCTCACTGTGACAGGACGCAAACAATACTCTCATGCAGTAGAGCCTGGGTTTCAAGTTCCTGATCCACCCCTATCTGCTGGATGACTCAAAACTAATGACATAACCTTTCTGAGATCCTATCCTCTTTGTAAAATGAAGGTGTTGGACTCCATTGTCAAAATTTCCCTCCAATTCTAACATTCTACTTGCTTTTCTTCCACATTAGAGATGTCTCACTCTTAGCTTTTTGTTTTTTTTCTCCTTCTGCATGATTTTGTCTCTCTTAGAGTAATAAAGAAGAGGCTAGAGGTTAGGCAAGCAACAAAATTTAACACTAGGAGTATGACAGTCAATTAGAATCATTTATGTTTTGAGTCTCCTGAAAACTGATTAAAATCCCCCTTTGGCTGTGGGGGGTGGATGGGCACTACAGTAAGCACCATAATTACCATTGGGCCTCAAAGAATGCTACCAGATATGGAGAGAGAAATGATTCATTTTCTTTCTCAAGACATTTGTTTTTTGAAGCAAACCCAAGTCTTGTTCATGCTTTCTGAATGGCTTCTTAAGGCCCCTTCCTGATAATACTGTGGCTGAGCTACTATAGAATGGTGTTTTGAGTATGAAGACTTTTTGGGCCAGGTCATCTCTTGGCCATGTGGCCAAAGCCCCTTACTTTTCTGGAAGTATAGCACACATTGTCAAGGGCCTGCACAGTGCAAATTAATCACATTGATGAGCATGGCCCTTGAGACAGTACAGGATGATGGTTAGGAGAACCAGCCTTGGAAACCAGGCAGATATAGGTTGAAATCCCAGCCCTACCTCTAAATAGCTGCATAAATTTGGCAAGTAACTTAATCTCCCGAACCCTCCTTTCTCCACCTGTAATGATCCTGTAAATGGAATGATAAAGGTTCCTACTTTACAGGGTTGCTGTGAACATCACACGACATGTGACAGATGTGTAGCCTGGCACATAGTAAATAGTCCAAACTAATTAACTCTCATTATATTATAGGAATGATTCCTGTCCCCTAAGGGGCTGAAAATCCAATGAGAGGAGCTAAGTTAAATATCAGTTAAAAGCAGTAAGTGATAAGTAGCACAGATATTCAGGGAGGCCCAAATGAGTGTGGAGGGCATTGTGGGAAGATGGGAAATGAACGGGGTCTGAAAATATGAGAATGATAAGGACTGTGCATTCATTCCTTCACCAAGTTATGGAGAACTTACTTTTGTTAGAGACCAACCTAAGTACTAGAGTGAAAAAGATACATTCTAATAATGGGTCAAATGATAAACAAATACATATATGGTGTATTTTGATAGTAGTAAACACTGCAAAGAAAAATGAAGCAGAGTAAGGGAAACAAAAATCATGGCAGGAGGTGGGGGTTCTATTTCAGATAAAGTGAATAAGAAACTTTTGAACAGAAGCCTGTATGAGACAAGAGAGGAAGCAATGTACAGTTCTGTGGGAGGAGCTTTCTGGGCAGAAAGAAGAGCAAGTACAAAGGTCCTGAGACAAATGATATTTAGTGCATCCAAAGAACGATGAGAAGGCTAATGTGACTGGAGTAGAGTGAGCAAAGGAAGAAGAGTATAGCAAATGGGGTTGAAGAGGCAGCCAGCAGCCAGATTTTGGATTTTATCCTAAGAATGATGTGAAGCTTCTGGATATATCAGAGCTGGGGAGTGACAAAATCTGACTTCTGTTTTTAAAAGTTTCTCTCTGGCTGCTGTACAGAGAACAAATTATGTTGCCATGGTGGTTAGCAGGGTGGGGGAGGTAGAGAAGGAGTGGAAATGAAGTGTTGGTAAAGATTGCCATGATCAGATGAGAGGCGAGGGGGAACGAATGGAGAGGTAGTGGGAAGTGGTAGGTTCTGCCTGTATTTTGAAAGCCTAGCCTATAATATTAGTTTGCTGATGGGTTGGATGTGGATTCCTCAGCTTAATAACCAGGTGAATGCAGGTGTCGTTTCGGGAGATGGGAGGAATGAGGGGAGGAGTAGGTTGGGGCGCAGGGGAATCAGCAGTTTATGTCCCTGATAGACAGATGTTCTCAGATGTGGGCAAGTGACAGAGGTAACAGAAGACTGGCTAACTGAACCCTGGGAGAAGATTCCAGAAGTACCTTGGAATCTCATGGAAGGCCTCTGGTGCTAGGATGCATCTGAACTCCAACCACTAGGCAAGAACAATGACATTTCCCATTTCCTGAAATAACAGCTGGCAAAGTCCTTACTGTAGGTTTGGAGCTTCGCCAGGCCCTTCGCATGTAGCGTGTCATCAATCCTCACGCTAGTCTCATGAAGTAGGCCCTCTTACTACCCCCGTTTCATAGACAAGACACCGAGACAAAGGGGTGGAATAGCTCGTGCAAAACCATGCATCCAGGGAGGATGCGCTGAGAGGCTGGCTGTCTCGTCTGTGGGCCAGGGCTCTGGGGAGAGCCATGGGAACCGCCGCGCTGTGGACGGCCACCCTGGGGAGCATTGCCCAGGCCGCCTCTCTGAAGGCACTGCTGGTCTGAAGGAATCGTCAGTGCCTCCGATTTCTACCAGTAAGGTGGTGCTGCGTAGGAGCTTCCCCCTGGAATAGACCTTTTTTTTTTTTTTTTTTTCCCAGGCATTGATCCTGCCCCAGGGTGTTTTCCAGAACTTGCACTGCTCCCTAATTACCTAGTAATGCTGAGGGCTTATGAAAATGCTGTCATTTGTTTGAGAAGGGGAGGGAAGACTGAAAGAAGAAAAAAAAAAAGGAAGAAAATGCTCTTAAACCTGGCAAAACTCCAGGCTGGGTAATTACATTCTTCGGGGTGGTGTTCTCACCACACACAGTCTGTGGAGTATTTTGGGAGCTTTCTGTAGGAATTGTGCTAAAAACATGAAAAATATTATCATTATTATTTTCTTCTACATCTTTTAAAATGAGGCCTTTCTAAAGCCACAGAGGCAGCCTCTCTCTGATTGCGTTTTTGCCAATTTGTTAGCTGTCAGCGATCTGTTCTCAGATCATAAATTTGATGGCTTCCCCCACACACACACACCCTTGAATTGTTTCACACTAGAAGCCTAAAATGTTCAAGCCAGAAGAGACCTCGGTACAGCCCCCACATTATACGGATTGAGATGCCAGCCCAGGGGCAAGGAAAGGAACCTGCTGATGGCCACGGTTGCAGGTGGTGAACACAGGCCCTCCCAGACCCATTCCTTGTCCGTTTTCTTTCTCACTGGGTTCCTGCCCTCAAATGGCTCACCGTGTCAGAGCCAGAACAGTTTATAGCCATCACTTAATCTAGTCTCATCATTTTACAGATGTGGAACAGAGGCCCAGGTATCAAATGGACTTGTCTCCCAAAGTCGATATTGGGTGGGTGGGTGGCCCCTTGAGTCTCACCTTCCACTGACTCAGAACTGGCTTTCTGTGGCCCATGAGCCAGCTCAAGCTCAGAGATACTTTCCTCTGCCCCTACCCCTTTTGTGCCCCTTGCAGGGAAGATACACTTTATATTTTAAAAATCCTTATTTCTGTTTTCTCTTAAAAAAAAAAAAATCAGACTATTCAGCCACTTTGGGCCTGTGGTTCCTTACAATAATTGGCTGGCATCGAGGCCTTGCAACTACCTTTTGAAAGGTTGTACACCTTCTAGGTCTCTTTGTCCTCACTGTCCTCTCCTCTGCGCAGCTGCTTTCATTCATTTTCTTGCTTGGCCCAAAAGAGGCATTTGTATTTGAAATTCCTGCCCAACACCATATTCCTTGATTTGTGGTGTAAAACCAAAGCCAAAAAAAAAAAAAAAAAAAAAAAAATCTCAAATCTTAGGCTATTTTGGCTATATGGTAATGGAACTCAAAGAATGCCAAAGATATGAACCACAATAGGTCAAACTAATCTTAGGGGTAGATGCCATCCCATCTCTGGGGCACAGTTTGAGCAGCATTACAAGGCTTTGCCACTGGCCTGTCAACAGCCTGGAGTCCCTCCATGAGACACACATCCATTTGGACTTGGAGGAACATTCATTTTCAGGTGTCCTATTTTAAAATGTGAAAAGTCTTGGAAGACCATGAATCTCATCTTTTTCCAATGTAATGTGATGAAGAGAGAGGCTAGGATCAGGGTCCTGGTGTCTAATCCCAGGTGTGTCAGTTGTTATGTCTCTTTAAAAAAAGTGTTTTGATCTCAGCACTATTGATATTTTGGGCCAGATAATTCTTTGTTATGCAGGGGCTGTCCTAAGCATTGTAGGATGTTTAGCAGCATCCCTGGCCTCTACTCACAAAATGTCAGCAGCATCTTCCCAGTTCTGAGAACCAAATATGTCTCCAGACATTGCCCAATATCCTCTGCGGGAGAAAATCCCTGCCAGTTGAGAACCACTGTCTTAAGCTAACCACCTAGGCATTCTGTGTCTTACTTAATCTGTAAAAGTGGATTCTAATTCTTGTTCTTGTGGGTTTGGTGGGGAACGAATTGGGATGATGGATGTACACGTGTATGTAAATCCCAGGGTGTGACATATTTGTACAGGATTTGGTTGCCATCAATCACAACAGACTATGAACAGGTAAGCCATCCAAGCCTGATATTGGGGATGGCAGATAGGCTTGGGAACTAATGGGGTAGAGGGGACAGCATGATGTATTAATGTAGGATGACATCAGAATAGGTTATTTAGGCAAGGTATGGTATGTAGCTGCAGCCCTTGAAACTAAGGAAATAAGGAAATCCCCTTCCACTTATAGCCAGTCTTTTCTCTCATGTATGTTCCTAGTCATGTAATTATCATCCTGAAAATGTCTCACTGCTCCCCATTGCTTTCCAGAAATTCAGTGGCCTCCAGATTCTGACTGTGACTGCTAAGTTTCATGTTCCTCATTCTCTCTTCCCAGTCAGCAGCACAGGTTCCAGGCTCCTGGAGTATACAGTATCCTCTCCTGCCTCCAGCCCTTGCAAGTACTCTTCCCTTGGATTGCGTATCTCCCCCCCCCCCCCCCCCCCCCCCCCCCCCCCGCCCTCACTTTCTGCCTTTTGAAGCCTTTCTGGCTCCCCAGGGATAGCTGTATTGGTTGCTTCCTACTTTGCTCCCCTAGAGTTCTGTTTACATCTCTATTAGAGCACATGTCATGGTCTGCTTTGGATGACAGATGGCAGGATTCATCTATCTTCTTCTTCTACTACATGCACCTGCCTAGAGGTGGAAACTGTGTCCTACTCCTTTCCATATCCCTCAGCTCATGACACCCTATTAGATACAGACTAGGTTCTCCAACCCATATTTGAAGAGAATTTCAAAGATAAACAGTTTAACCTAAACTTAATTTGACCTAGATGCCCAAGCTTGAAATACATAAGTTCCACATTTATTTAATCATTGAACAACCATGTATTTAATAGGCCAAGGGGAGCCACTGACCATATTTGAGCAGAGCAATGACATAGTTAGAGCTATATTTTAGGAAAAACCTGACTATAGGATTTCTAATGATCATAGAAAATGCATGGTTTTGATTCCTTAAGTTCCCATCCCCCAAAGTAAGCAAAACAAATCTTAACTATTACAGGTAGGCGTTGAAGTTTTGCTAATTAATCCTTGTAAAGGACTTTGAGATCTTCCTCTGAAAGGTGACAGAGAAGTGTGAAGCTTTCAGTGACAGCCTAATTATTATTATTACCAGGCACAAAGCTCAGGGAACTTAAAAGATCCCCAGGTACCATTCAAAATAGCAAGAGACAAAAAATGCAAATGAAGAAATTATATTATAATAAGGAATCCTGGCATCACAGACTCCTAATGTCGGCAGGGACCTTAGAGGTGGTCTTTCCTGATCTATTCTCTCACCTTCTCAAGCTGATGCTTACACTCCCTCTAGAATGCTCAATACTTTCTGCCATTAGAGCCTGAGGGTTAAGAGCCTGGGCCTCAGGGTAGAGTTTCCTGTGTTCAAATCCCCAATCTCTTCCTTGTTAGTCGTGGCAACTTGGGGAAATTATTAGGTCCTAGTTTCTTTATCTGTAAAATGGGGATGAGATTATCTACTACAGGCGTCATTGTACAAGTAAGTGATGTGTGTGCATTGCCTGGCATGGTATCTGGCGTATGGTAAATAAATTAACACTAGCATTAAAAAAATCACTTGAGCTAATTAATGTATGCAAAAGTACATAAGAAATGATAAAGCATCTGACCTCCAAGTTGTTCCTAGTTTCAGAGCTTCATCAAACATGCTGAGATCTTTCTTGCAAATCCCAGCGCTTGTAGCATCATGTGAGTGTGTGTATAATTGAGCAATCTTGGTGAAGGAAGCCAGGAGCCTTGGGAAGAAATGGCCTAGTCAAATGCCAAAGCAAAATCAGGTCTGTTCTTCTTTCTAACTGTGGAAAGGTAGAACTTTCCTTTTCCTATGTCATCATCTGTTGAGTGGGAGTTCTGACCAGGGCTGTGGATCAGTTGGTAATGCCCAGAACATTCAAATGCATAGGATGGACCATATGTTGGTCCCGAGGGCCCAGACTCCATCTTAGTAAGATCTGTAGTTTTATGATTTAGTCCGTGGAGCCTCGGGTGTTTTTCATCTGCAAAATAATGGTGGTGACTATTTCACAGGGCCGGTGTGAGGAGGGAGCGAGGTCACAGTGTGAAGTTGCTTCAGAAACTGCAAAGTGCTCTGTGAGGGTTAGTGACTGTCACTTTGCAACCCACACTATTTCCCTGAACACAATTGCTCTCTCTACAGGTTATTTCAATGGAAGCTCCAATCCAAGAGGGTCTGTGGAGTTCCAGTTTACATTGGACATGACCGGCATCCAGAGAGACTTGAAAGAAGCCTGAATCTTCTCACTAGAATCCCTGCAAAATGACTCATGTAATTGCTCTAAGAATCCTTAGCCTTTATTGTACACCCACACAATTCTGATGCTATAGACTCCTGTGGCATGCAGGGAAAGTGGGAAGGGGGCCCATTTTAGATGCCTAGGATTTCAGAAGGGACCACCAATTCCACCTGTAAGAGCAGTTGGGGAGTACCAAATACCCAAACCAAGGCACCTGCCAATCATTCTGGACCCTCTGGTTTGCCTTTTTGTCATTCCTCCCATTAGGGAGGAAAAGGCTTTATTTTCCTTTAAAGCTCCTAGGAGGGATTTCTAGGGTCTCCCCCTCAGGAATTAGTTGTAGGAATAATTGGGCCAGTGGAGTGCAGGAGATATATCCAGCACAGCCCGAGCGCTCCTAGAAAAAGTGACCTAGATCAAGCAGCGGGTGGATGGAGGACTATTGTGGGGACCCCCTGCCACCTACTGACTTACAGCTGAACCCACATTTCCAGTAGCATCTTCGGGGGCTGGGAGCCGGGGGAGGGGGCAGGGAGAATTGGGGGAGGCGGGGGAGGGTGAAGGGGACCGGGTTGTTCCTTTCGGGACCAGGCTGCCTGTATCATCACCCCCCCCCCCCCATCTGAACACACAGAGAGGAGGAGAAGGTGAGGACTGGGAGCCAGGGGGTGGCAGGGAGAGGAGGTCAGCCGCGGAACTGGAGCTGGCTCGGTGGGCACCAGCGCCGCCCGGGCTCGCAGCCTGAGTGAGTGTGAGGGGGAGAGCGAGGGGAGGGAGCGAGAGGCAGGCTGCGCGAGGAGGGGAGGGGAGGGGAGGGGAGGGGAGGGGAGGGGAGGGGAGGGGAGGGGAGAGGGGGAGCGAGCGCTCCGCCAGCATGAGGACGGGCTGCTCCGCTCCGCGCTCAGTTAATCGGGCTGTCAGTTGGCGTTAACGCGGCCGTGGAAGTGCTCCGATTCCAGGGGAAACAGACGAACCTCCCCGAAGGGAAGAAGGAAGCACGCAAGGAGGGCACGAACTGCAGGAGGGAAAGAACAGGCGAGCAGAGAGAGGAATCTAGGGAAGGGGGGGAAATACCAAATCTATGACTGGACCTGGGCTTCTTTTTCGCCAATGCAAAAAGGAATATGCAGCACATTTTTGCCTTCTTCTGCACCGGTTTCCTAGGCGCGGTAGTAGGTGCCAATTTCCCCAACAATATCCAGATCGGTGAGTGAGAGGGGGCAGCCTGGGGAGGGACTTTCTGGGTCTGGCAAGGGTTTCTTTTATTTTTTGGGGGGTGGGGGTATTGCCTGTGTCCCCCAACCCCCCCACCCCGCTCCGGACTGTGCTTGGATAGAAAGCTGGGTGATGATGGAAAGCCCACTTGCACCTCCAGCCGGGGAGGGGGCTTCTCTTGCTCAGACGAGGGGCAGAGGGCAGTGTGCACACACACACACACACATACACATGCACACACACAGCTCCACACACACCACTCACACTCTGGGCATGAGCCTGTGAAATGGAGGAACCACTGCTTTGAAAGAAAGAAAGAAAGAAAATTCAGGCTGTAGCGCGGAGGAAGGGCTGGTGGGTGTTTAAAGGAGTTCACTCCATTGCCTGATACATGGTGCCTGCTCTCATTTATTTAGACAAATAGGTGTGGTGTATTTCTGTGTGTGATCAGGTATTAAATAGGCACATATGCATTTACTTGGCTGAGGCGATGGTTTCTTGGCTGGGGGAGGGGAAGGAGACCCTCTAAAAGAAGGAGTGCGGGGTGCTGGGTTTATTGCAGCCGCTGAAATCCTGCCCGGGGGCCCCCAGGCTAAGTCCAGAGAAGGGGGCTCTCCCTCCGGTGCTGGACTCCCCCGGCTGCCTTCTCTCTGCTGTCTGCCATGCTGGGCTGGTGGTCCTCACTCCTCCAAGCTGGAACTTCCTATCCTGCCTTTATTCCTTCCGTTGCCCCCTCCTCTGAGAGGTTGCATGCACAGACATTCGTCTACCTTTTACACACACGCAAACACACACACATGCACACGTTTCCCTTCCTCCTCTTAGCTGTCCCCATCCCTAGGCTCTGTCCTCTCAACTTAGAGGCAGGTTTCAACACGCTGCCTGCCTTTTTGCTCCCCATTTCCCGTTCCTGGTTGTGGGGCTTCTAAAAGGACCCCTCACCCGCCCTGGATCGGCGGGGGGGCGGCTGATAGATGTTGCTCCTCCTAATAATAATGGGTGAAAGCAAAACAAACAGGAGCAGTAACACCAGTAACAATGCTCATCCACAAGGGCTCGGGGTTCCGTGTGACCAGCGTGTCAGGGCTGTGTGTGTCCCGGAATGGAGCAAGCTGCTCTGCTCGGAGGCATCTTGGTTGGTTTGGGTTCTTGTTTTCTCTCCCCCGTAGGGACATAGCTCCACTAGGGGAAGTTCCCATTACTGGTAGTTTGTGTTATTTGTGTGAATGTGTGTTTGGGGGGGGGGGCGGATATGGTGCAGGTCCTATTTTGCTGGGCACACATGTGCTGCAGTACCAGGCTCTTTCGGCCTCTCCAGCATGCCAGCTCCAAGGGTGGTTGGAACAGCCATGGAGTAACTTGCTTTGTTTCCTGACACCTGTTAAACTATATTCTGAAGTGTGTGTATATGTGTTAGTGCCTTACACGCAAAACAAAACTTCCTGCCTCAGGAGACACTTCCCTTGCAGCCCCGTCTGGAGCCGCCTACCTCCCCACCCCCACCCCTCCCTTTCATTCATTTCGGAGGAGGAAGGGGATAGGGAAGTGTTTGGGGTGTGGTCACCTGAGGGGAGGGAGGGTGGAGCATCAGAATCAAGCAGTAGTCATTTATTTTTACCCTTTAAAATGGAGGCATATGAGCATGTGTAAATCACTTGCTCTTATGTGTAGCATTGTTTATGTTGGTACTTATGCATTGCCCACACTTGGCTGATTGGAAATGCTTGTCTTGAGATACGTGGACTTGCTTTCACCAAGTGTATTTGTGTATAGAGCTATGGGTACAAATGCACGGAGGTGGTTTGTGTTTTATGGACGTGTGTATGATATGTATGCCCATGTATCTGCAAATTTTTCATCATACTTATGAAACTTGTTTGTTCAACTGATAAGATCACTATTTGTTTTCAAATAAAAGGTTGAAACATTAAATTGTAGAACAAATGCTGAAAATACCACTGTCATCAGGTAGTACTTGATTCTACTTGTAGGATCTCTAATAAAAGCCTTACAGTCTATCTACTGGTTCTTAAAAATAAGCACATACCTCTGTATAAGAAGTTATAAGTACGTTACTTTGGGACTGGGATTCCTGTTGAAGCTGAGATAAACTTCTATGTAAACATTCACTATAGTTCAGTCTCTGGACATAGCTGATTCTAATTCATGGAAATGGGATTTAATTCATTTTACACGTCTACAGTAAATACAAAGGTAAGTCACATACTCTCACTTCTAGGAACTAGAGCCCCAATAAGCACCTTTGTTATGCTTTTCACTAGAATAGAATGTTCATACCTTCTTGACATTCTTAAATCCCCACATCTCTGAAGTCCACGGTTCTACCATGCAAATGTACACCATGGCAATCTCTTATATAACAAGTCATCCCTAGGTAGCTGGGATCATGAGTGTCAAAGAAGCAGCAAAATACTGTTTTTAGAAACCCAGGGTTTTCAGAAGAAATGGATAATATACCTCAGAGGTGATAGAATGATTAAATTGCATGCAGGTCTTGCCAGGTCAAAGACCAAAACTGTCAAAGCAAAGGGTTACAGTGCTTTATAGGGTCCCAGGGCTAGATTTCACCCTGAAATATTTGTTAATGCTACTTCCTGCAAGGCTCTGTAGTGGGGAATGGGTCTGATACAGGAAAAATTGGACACAGCATGGGTTTACGTGCACACAAGAGCTTAGGCCACCTAGATGGTTGCCAGGACGAAGGAGGAAGAGAAATACAGTTCTCTTGTTTTCTCTGAATTGATCTGGGTTGAGGAGTGAACAACCAAATGTTTGGGCAGAGTGATGCCTGTTAGAGGCCCTTGTCACATAAAAGCTCATCTATGGAAGTTGAAGCTTCCATGTCTACTTGAGTCTATTTGAACTCTCCTCCCCACCACTGAAGGCTACAACTAGTGGGTTTGGCATGAGGAGAAGAAAAGGGTCCATCTGGGATGGGCTATTGGGGGACTAAACCTGTCTCTATTCCAGATACCATGTTACATTTATTTTCCTCCTAGGGGGATTATTTCCAAACCAGCAGTCACAGGAACATGCCGCTTTTAGATTTGCTTTGTCACAACTCACAGAGCCCCCGAAACTGCTCCCCCAGATTGATATTGTGAACATCAGCGACAGCTTTGAGATGACCTATAGATGTAAGTAATTGCTGCTATTCCTGACATTTATTTCTGCGATCGACCAATGAAAGGAGGGCCTGTGAGTAGGTGGTAGTGTTGCAAAAACCACTTGAGTTGTCATTCGTCTTCATAAGAGGAAGCCCTCCAAGAAAAATTTCCAGGGCCTTTTGAGTGATTCCATCAGTTGGTATTTTAGATCCTAGAATGCTTTAGAAAATGGGTCTGCTTTTTCACTGTCAGCTAACTGTAAATGCCAGTACGATGGGTGTTTGGGTTGATTGAATCTTCCCTACCTTGCAGAGTTTTTCTTGTTCAGCTCAGAGACTTTCACACATAAGAAACTTCTAAGAGATATAGAATTAAATATTCCAACTTAGAAAATGTGGCTTAAAATGCTTATGCCTTTCCTATGCACAAGTTAAAAGAAGAAATTACACCTGTGGTTGATTAGAAAGAATGTGTGACAGGTTGTCTATCTGGTTCTCCACTTTGGGAAATGACCAATAACTATTGTAAGATTGTTACCTGGATTATTTTCAAAATATTTTGAAGGGATTGATTGCTTAAGACATAATTTGTTGGATGGCCTTTGAGAGGAGACCTCAAGGAGAAGAAAAAGAGAAGTCTTTGACATATGAATTGAATACATAAAAAACAAAGACCATTTTGAGTTTTTCTGACAACTACGACTGAAAAGGAGATCTGTGTGGTTGCATGATTGCCATTTGATGACAGATGGAAGCATAAAAATTAATCAGTAGAGACATTTTCCCTCCAGGGATTAAACTCCAGAAGGAATTTACGGTATGGTGGTGTGAGCTGAATGGGCAAGAACAACTGGAGACTCAAAATTGGATTAAATTGACACCACAGGTTTTGTGTGCTTCTATGGACTTGGTGACATCTACTGAGCTATGGATAGTCAAAAACATAGATCATATTTCTTTCATCTCTTTTCCACATTCCCTCATGGTAGGCTCTCAATGATTTGAACTGAAAGTGCATTGTGCATTGAAAACTCATATTAAGAATTTGGAATTCTCTCTATCCCTAAGACCACTTATAAGATAATGCTCATACAGATTTCAAGAATGATAATTATACCAGACTCCATTTATTAAGGATTTACTGTGTGTTAAGAACTATGATAAGTATTTTATAGACAATTATATTAGCATTTATTATCACTTATTGGGCATCACAATGGCCTTTGCAATGCACTAATTTCTATGTGTTAGTTCATTTAATCCTCAGAGAAACCTTGGAGGAGAACACTGCATCATCTTCTTTTTAGAAACTGAGGCTGCACCAAGTTATACTACTTGCTCAGAGTTGCCCAAGAAGTAAACAGTGGTCCTGTGACCCCAAGGTCCATGTTCCTGGCACTGTGATAGATACACTGTTCCTTATGGTAGCCTGATCAATTATGCTTAGATTACCTAAAAAGCAAAAGGAAGTGTTCAGAAACTTTTAAGGCAGTGGTTTGATAAAGTACCTAATGAGAAAACCTTACAGTGCTTCAAATTATAGCTGTGATTTTACACAGGAGTGACCCATCAAATAAAATAGCAATTTTGCATTTTGGTAATGCCGAGGTTGAAAATATTGTCTGCTGTGTTACTGACTATCCTTAAAAAAGAGCTAGAGTTTAATTGTTGAATTCTGTTTTCTGTGAAACCATCTCCCTGGAAAGCTGAATAATGTTGAATAGGTATTTGATTTTCAGATAATCTCCATTCCTTTTGATATGGTTTAGAGTCTTTGAAGAGAGGATTTGGGTATGGGCATCAATATATCTAAAAACCGCCTATGATGATGCTTAATATTTTGCATTTATATGCATATGCTAATTTATTTACTGAGGGGAGGCTCTCTAGCTTTTGTCATACTCCATAGATTTTGTCATACTCTCAAAGGGGCCCATTACTCAAGGATTACTTGCTTAAGGAATCAGGAAAAATAAATGGCTGGTGTGTGTATTCCCTCATACTGCTGAGAATTGTCTACAGCAGAGCTTGATGGAATGAGATGTTAACTGCTGTCCTAGTGTCAAGATGTTGACTGGCAGGACAAGATAATAAAAGACAAAAAAATAAAAATAAAAGGAAGAAATGTTCTGAGGCAAAAGGTGGTGCTTTTGTATTGTTATCTTAACTACCTAACATTTGATCTGCAATAGGGTCATTGGCCATTTATTGGGGGGGTTGAAATATGATACACAGTGTTATCCATTGTGGTTAGGGAACCTGGAGTGAATGGATCTGGGTTCTTAAACTTGATTCCTGCCATATATCAGTGTACAGGTTTCTATTAATTTGGTCATTCTTTAAATGTTTCTTCAATGCTATGAACTGAGATGGACCTTGGGGAAATAGAGATGATAAAAGGACCTTGCTTTCAAGTATCTTGTGGTCTAGTGAGCAAAGTTGCTGCGGGGATTGTCTGAGAAGCAATAATGCTATCTTGTGCTTAGATCTTTATTTTTTCTCTTTAGCTCCAAGATCAGAGCCAGGACTGGGCAATTTGGGTGGCAATGGTGGCATTATAATCCCAGCCTGCCTGGAAGATTCTCTGTTAGCTTTTAGATGAGGCCAGGAAACCTTTCGTTTCCCATGGTCTTTCGGTTTGGGAAAACTGTACATCTGTCCCAAATTAAATTGAGTAAAAACTGTCAAAGGGAGTAGACAGGTTTTATATGGGCTACATTAACTAATCATTTATGGTAAACCAAGAAAAGTGTCTTATTCACGTTTAATTTCATTTGCTTTTTTGAAATCTGGACTAGTAGTTACCTTAAATTGACTGCCTCAGTCTTACCTCCAGAATATAACTAAATATTTGTTTTTCTTTCTTTTATTTTTTAAATTAATTTATTTATTTAGAGAGAGATAGAGGACACTGTGAGCAGGTGGGTGGGGAAGAGGGAGAAGGGGAAAGAGAATCTCAAGCAGACTCCCCATTGAGCATGGTGTCCTCCACAGGGCTTGATCCCAGGAACCTGAGATCATGACCTGAGCCAAAATCAAGAGTTGGACACCCAACCAACTGAACCACACAGGCACCCCAATGAATATTTGTTTTGTTTTTTTTTTTTTTTTTAGAGTTGCCTTTTTTTTTTTTTTTATGATAGGCACAGAGAGAGAGAGAGAGAGAGAGAGGCAGAGACATAGGCAGAGGGAGAAGCAGACTCCATGCACCAGGAGCCCGACGTGGGATTCGATTCCGGGTCTCCAGGATCGCACCCTGGGCCAAAGGCAGGCACTAAACCGCTGCGCCACCCAGGGATCCCCGAATATTTGTTTTTCATAATTTTTGCTGTCACTTGATTTTTTTTCCTGCCCATTTTGCTATTCACTATCCCTCCACCAGAGGGTAGAGAAGGGAAGGGAGAGGAAGTATAACAGGAACTATTCCTGCTGGACGTGTTGGCAACAGGGGATTACTGAGGCAAAGTGATGGTTGTAGGGTAGGGGATGCAGGAAAGATGGAAGAGAAGTACTACTAACATCAGTAACCAAGATGAGAGTTTTGTGTGTTCTTTGCATTTGAGCTTCCTTGCTTTCCTTGCCTGCAGGCATTAAAGGATAAAGTCATTGAATCAGCAAACACCTTATGTTATCCTCTGAACACTCTTCCATGCCTAGAAGGGCAGGAGTTGATGAGACTGTCCATAGAGATAGTAGTTACTGACCAACTATTCAGCTTACTTGGTGCCTTTGTGATCAGTATAAATAAAGTGACAGGTAAGATGCAGATTGTGATTTCTATTAAAGGTCTGAGAAGCAGTTACCACTTAATTCTTACCTTTTCATTCATACATTCTGCACATATATGCTGAATGCCTACTTTATGCCCAGTGTTGTACCAGGTGCTAGGAATATAATGGCCAAGAAAGAAGACATAGCCTTTTTCCTAGTGGGGGTTACAGTTTAGCCAGGAGGACCTCAATCTTCAGTGCAATCTTCAGTGCACCCAGAGAGCTTATTTAAAACAAGACTCTGGGATGAATTCTGGATTTCCTGAGTAAGATTATTCAAGAGCTGGCCCTGGAGGTATTCTGTAGTAGTTAGTATGGGGATCACACTTGGAGAAACTCTTTAATCTAAAAAGCTTTCCACTCCCTTAGCAAGCATGTTTGAGCCCTTAATCAAGCCCAGACATGGTGTTAAGCACTAGAAGTACAGACAAAAGTAAGACATGTTCCCTGCCCTTCAGGACTTTATCCCTTATGAGGCTGACCATCCTATTAAGAGAAAATCAAAATATAACATTGGTGTTGGCGGAAGCAATTTATAAGGAGTGTTAGAGATGCCTTAAGGAGTGGGCATGGCCTCTGAAAGGGTAGTGGTAGACTTGAGTCTCAATGATAAATAGAAGCTTTCCAGAAAGACAAGGTAAGGGGGCAAGAAAGGGATGAAGCAAGTGTGTTCTGGGCAGAGGAGTGACAGGTGCAAAGGCAAAGAAGATAGCTTTACTTTGTTACTCTCTTGCTCTGACCTCTTGTGGCAATCTGGGCTGGGCCTCCCATCTACCTTTTATCCAATACTGCAGAAGTGATCACCGAATGAATGGTCATTCATAAGCCAGATGCAGCACAATATATAAGAATCATGGAATTTGGGACACCTGGGTGGTTCAGCAGTTGGGCATCTGCCTTCGGCTCAGGGTATGATCCTGGAGTCCTGGGATCGAGTCCTGCATTGGGCTCCCTGCATGGACCCTGCTTCTCCCTCTGCCTATGTCTCTGCCTCTCCCTCTCTGTGTGTCTCTCATGAATAAATAAATAAAATCTTTTTTTAAAAAAAACGTGGAATTTTACTTCAAAATTTGGGTATCTGTAAGTCTCTTTCAATTTTTGAAAAATGTGGCAATATTGACTCACATCTATGTAGCCCCAATTTACTAAGATAGAGGTGGGTATATTCCATCTAGATAATTTCTTTCCTAACTAGCTCATTTTTCTAATTTTATTTAGCTGCCTGTCCCCTGGAAGCATTGTGTTTTCAAGGCCCAGTTGGTTTGTCCTGCATTGTTGCCTTGATGTACATTTATAGGTCAACTCTACCACCAGAATGTGAAATACTGTCCAGAAAGGTCATGTATATCTATTGTTCAGTGGTGCTGAGAACACTCAACAAAGGGCTTTATCCCTAATCCAAGTGAACAAATGTCTCCATGAGTCAAGGAATCACACAATATACAGATGCTGAGAGCCAGCGTGTATAGGTGGCTCAGTTGGTTAAACTTCCAAGTCTTGGTTTTGGCTCAGGTCATGGTCTCAGGGTCATAGGATCAAGCCCTGTGTTAGGCTTCATGCTCAGTGTGAGGTCTTCTAGAGATTCTTTCCCTCTCCATCCCCCCTGCCCCCCCTACTCATGCATGAGTATGCGCTTTCTCTCTCCAATCAATCAATCAATCAATCAATCTATCTGTCGATCTTTAAACAAAAACAAGATGCTGAGAGTCTAAATGGCAATCAGGTGGGTGCTAGTTGCCTAATTATAATGGGTTTCTCTCTGTTATAGACTCACTCAGGAAGCCCAAGGGGGATCTAGCCAGACTTTAGGCATGGATAGCAGACAGATGGCATCTTAGCTCTTGCCTAAGAGTCCTTCATCATTTTAGAGTTGCAGATTAATAGTCCATTGAATTTAAAATGCACAGTGCTTTTTACAATATGGCATAAAAATTCAGATTTCTGGATTCCCTAAAAAAAAAACTTAGGGCATCAGGGAACCCTGAACCCACATTCCTGCTCAGTTTCTATTTTCTAGAGTTGAGAAATGCTGTCCTCTTTCTTTTTCAAGATTTTAGTTATTTATTTGAGAGAAAGAGAGTGTGTGCATACATGCACAAGCAGGGGGAGGGTCAGAGGGAGAAGGACAAGCAGACTCCCTACTGAGCAGGGAGCCCAACATTGTGCTCAATCCCAGGACCCTGAGATCATGACCTGAGCTGAAATCAGATGCTTAACTGACTGAGCCACCCAAGTGCCCCAGGGCTGTCCTCTTTAGGCATAAGTCGTAAACTCTCAAGTTTACCAAAGTTTTCAAGTGTCCTACATGGAGCCAGTGCACCAAAATTATGCTGCTTACCCAGGTATATAACCAAACCAGTCTGCTCACACCTAATTTATATCCTTCAGCACCTGTCATTTCATTATTTCTTTCAATTAATATTTCTTCCTCACTCTATAACCAATAGTTTAGGGGATACAAAAGATGTATAATTTCTGCTCTCAAAAAATTTGCCGTAATGAGAAGAATGGAGGGCTGGTACTGGGTAAACAAAGATTATTTCAGAGACTTACCAAGTGACAGATACTTCATATATATTGTCTTTGAGTTTTATAAAAATCTTGAACGATTATTATCCCCATTTTGTAGATGATGCTATTGAGATGGTGCAGGAGTAAATGTTTTCCCCATATTCTACAGCAGAGATGGGCTGAGCTAATATTTGAAGTCAGCTTTAGGAACTCCAAAACTCAGTGAGCTTTTCCCCTTCTAAGATGCATTACTATAGGGACACAGAAAAGAAAAAGAACAGTAAGTGCTCCCAGTGAAGTTTATGATTCAGGATTAAGAGCTAAGACTTCTGAGGCAGGGCATGGCTGTGGATAAGAAGCAAGACTCCTCAGGGAATTTGAGCAGGTACTGAAGGGTGGAGCATGTGTTTGTTGTTACGAGGTGTAGAGTTCAAAGTTGGTCTCTTGCATCCACACTGTGCTCTCAGTTAAATGGCAGATGTGTGCATAGAGCTGGTTGATGTTACAAACCTGACTGTGGCTTCTCCATCTTTATCCATGTCCTCCCATTAAGAAACACAGGCATCAACATGTGTCTATGTTACACTCTTGTTTTTTTTTTTTTTAATTTTCATTTATTTATGATAGTCACAGAGAGAGAGAGAGGCAGAGACATAGGCAGAGGGAGAAGCAGGCTCCATGCACCGGGAGCCCGATGTGGGATTCGATTCCGGGTCTCCAGGATCGCGCCCTGGGCCAAAGGCAGGCGCCAAACCGCTGCGCCACCCAGGGATCCCTTGTTTTTTGTTTTTATATAATATTGGTAATCATCAACTTCTTTGTGCCAAGGTTTGTGAACATTGCATCCTCTGGCTAGTTTGAAGACTCTGCTGAGATCAGTGAGATTACTGTTCTTCTCTCAGACACTCAAGATAAATAGTTAAGATTCATTTATTTGTTCATTCATTCAAACCCTATTATTATTGCCCTCTATGGGGTCTATGTACCATTACTGCCCCCTTCCAGACCCTAGCGGATAACAGTCATTAACTACAGAATTCTTTCCCACTAAATGTAGACATAGCCTTAAATTCTTTTTTTCTTTTCTTTTTTCTTCCTTACCTTTCTTTTCTTTTCTTTCTCAGCATAGCATTCTAGGCAGCTACTACAAATTGGTCAGAGTTGAGTTGATGCAAGAGATAAAATCCATTTGCCACTACAAGGCATTCCACTAGGAATTGAGGAAAATAAAATGCATTAGACATTGATTCTCCCCTTAAGGGGCTCAGGTTCTTATAGAGGAAATAGGCATGCACAAAAGAAATCTGAAGTAATGGAGACATTCTCTCTTTCCTCGTCTCTCTCTCTCTCTCTCTCTCTCTCTCTCTCACACACACACACACACACACACACACACTCAGAGGAAGGAAAGAAAACTTCCAGTTGGAAGAATCAGACCAGCTTTCATAAATCAAGGACATTTGAGTTCAATTTAGAAAGGTCGACCGGATATAGACCAAAAGGTAAACACACACACACACACACACACACACACACACACACACACACCAGGTTCCAGGCAGTGAAAACTATGTGAATTGGGATTTGAAGACAAGGATTCAAATTCTGGACTATCTATCCTCTGGAAACATTCCTGCATGTGACTTTGGAGAAGCACCACCCACCCCCATCCTTATTTATAAAATAAGGCTCTTATGATTTCTAAGAGTCCCTCCAGGGCGGTAGTCCTATGTTAAGAATGTATGGAAAACTCAGGGACAAATGGTTTAGAGAAGAAGCTCTTGTGTCAGCCACTGGTTTGACTAAGAATCTAAGGAACGCTCTGAACTTTGACCTACCATGTTACGCATCTGGTCTACATTTTGTATGCAAGGGTACTAAGCCTCTTATGGATCTCAGGTGCACTCATTCAATATTCAACAAGTAATTACAGAATGCTTACTACTGCGAACAAAAGCAGAAGGCAGCCCTATGCTCATGGAGCTTACCAGTTAGTGAGAGATGCAGATATTCGTCAAATAATTGTACAGATGATATATTATTATTGGTTGTGATAAAGATGTGAAAGAAAGGGCCATGATTCAACGAAAGCATATTATAAAGGAATTAGCTCTGGGCAGAGGGATGAATAGGTGTTTGAGCTGAGAATTGAAGGCTTTTAGTGATGTGGTGCTGGGAACAGGAGGCATATTCTAGAAGCATCCTGGGCAGAGGCCTGGGAGCAGGGGAAGTGAGGGATAAGGGGAATGGGGGGCTAGAAAGGATGGCAAGGGCTAAGAGGCCTAAATTTTAAACTTTAGCCCAAGAGCTTTGGGAAAAACTCCTGAAGGATTTTAAGCAGAGAAGTGTCATGTTCAGATTTGTTTTCCCACCAGGAATCAGATGCTCGAGAGTGCCACTTTCATGTTCCCTGAAGACTTTATGCTTATGTAGCAATTATCCTTGAGCCTTTACTCCTGTTGCCAATTTGAGATGAAGTCTGGCAGATGGTCAGAGGGATGGGGACAGACACTGGGGGAAGAGGAAGCTGACGACTGGGTGTAGGGGTCAGTTGTCATGTGTGCTCTGTGGTATGCCCATGGCTATGTTCATGGGGACTGGAGGCTGATCCAACACAGAGTTGGTAAGCATGTGCATGCAAGCAAGGACTCAGATGGAATCCCTACTTACTTCATCAGCAGGAAAGGCCATGCTACTGAGCCTTGATCTGTAATCAAATTGGACAACTCAATGCTATTTCCTCCACTTGCATCTACAAACTTTTCCTTCCATGTTCCCCTGTTGAATTTCTGTCCTTCTGGTTAGTCCTATCCCTTATATCACCTTTTCCAGGAAGCTTCCTTGCTTTCTCATGTTCACACCCTCCTCCTCTGCCCCTTGGCACTTTGTACTTTCCCATAGCAGCTGTCACACTTAGATCTGGGTTTTAGTCACCTGGACCTTTGTCTTATCTGACCAACTGGTCCAAGCAACTTGGGAGCAGTGGCCACATCTTCTTTAACTTCCCATCACAGTTCCACCACAGAATAGTGTTCAGTGATGCTAGTTGAATGAATGGATGAATGAATGAATGAATGCATAGCTGTGTATTATGTAACATCAGAGGCAGTGATGTAGTAGTTTATACTGCCATTCATGGGGGTTATGGTTTGACATTACGTGTTTTGAGAATTCCAATAGGCTGCATTGTAAATTCCCGCGGAAGGCCATTACAATTGTGTTGCTAAACAGTGCTGGGGGTAAAAACCAGCACTGTTAATTTGACCGTGGTAAGTCAAATTAAAAGCTCAGTCCAGCTCCTTTTGAACTATTGTCAGTAAGGGTCCTAGATAAGGACCCACTTTCTAGATCAAGGATTTCTGGTTCAAGGCCTGCCTGTGCCACTGAGGCCTTGTAAGGCTTGGACAAGTCAATTCTATTTTTTTAAACTTCAGTTTCTTTCAAGTGAAGGAAATAATTATATCAATGGTATGTGGTTATTATGAAAAGGAGCAAATGATAGTTGATTTCAAATCAACTTTGTACTCCATGCAAAACCATGAAACAGCTACTTTTATTCTCCCTTTTCTCCAGATGAGAAAATGGAGCTCTCAGAGGGAGTGAGCAGGGGCAGTGGCCTGTGTGTGTCTGGTTCCATCCCTAGACCTCTGCAGGCTTGGGGGTGGGTTCTTCATTCCGCTGACTGCTGGGTCTTCTGCTCTTGTGGAACATGTGGTTTCCCCTCCAGTGAAAGCGGCTCTGCTCCCCTGGTATCAGTGCCTGCAGCTTGAGTCACACAGCCCTTGTGCTTTCAAGTGGCCTGTGCTGCTCTGTGGCAGCTGCAGTCAGGGTGTGCAGTGCACTGAAGATCCTAGAAAGCCATTCCCCCCCGACTGCTCTTGTGACTTTAGAGTGTCACAGTCTGCTGTCCAAAGAGCACACAGGAGCTCAAGGTCGTAGGGAGGTCCAGATCATGGAGGATCCAGGCAAAATTGGGGTGAATGAGGCAGTTGGAGGCTAATGAAATTCACACCCAATGGTTAAGCCTGTTTCTGTGTGTTCATTACATAGAATCTCTAGGAAGGAAATCAACTAAGAATAGCATTTATTTCGTGTACAAACATGATATGTGTTTTGTAGAAAGCCATGGGAGTATAGACACCAAACAAAATAAAATTTGTGTAATTATAATACTAAGGATAAACTTATCTTTCTTCTGAGCATATCAACTTAACAATTAATAATAGATTTATATCACTGTCTTATAACATGATTTTTTACCCAGTGTTACATATGTCACTTTGATTATTACACATTCATTTTTAAATGTCTTCCTAAAAGGGGCACCTGGGTGGCTCAGTGGTTAAGCGTCTGCCTTCAGCACAAGTCGTGATCCTGGGGTCCTGGGATCGAGTCCCGCATCAGGCTCCCAGCAGGGAGCCTGCTTCTCCCTCTGCCTGTGTCTCTGCCTCTCTCTGTGTCTCTCTGTCTCATGAATACATAAATAAAATCTTAAAAAAAAATAAAAAATAAATGTCTTCCTAAAAGCCTATTGTACATATATGTACAACTTATATATGTAAAATTTATTTAATTTGTCTCCTTTTATTGACTATCTAGTTTATTTCCAAATATTTTCCTAAAGATAATGCTATGATGATCATCCCAGTAAAAATTTAATCATTTTAATATAATATTATGATTTTTAAGAGCATTATAGGCCAGTAAGACAATTTCCAATGAAATTTAATAGAATCATTAGTGTATACAAGAATTGAAATAACTTGTTCAGTGTTGGTATTGACTTGCTGTATGACCTTGAGAAATCTTTGTGCTCAGTTTAGCTTCCAGATGTATAATATGGGGTTGTAATACCAGATTCTCAGTGTTATTAGAAGAGGCAAATGTCATTACTTATATGAAAGGGCTTTGAAAAATCAGAAGTGCTAAGGAAATGCAGGGTAATATAATTAACTAGGCTTCTTATCTATTAACATAAATGCACCACAAGTACAATGTGACTAATTAATCTTTAGTGTTTTTCTATGAGGGCAGTCATTATCCATGAATGAATCTATTTTGTGGATGGGGAAAATTGAAATCTCAAGGAGGCTAAGTTTACCCAGGGTCCAAATATGCAACAGTGCTAAATCTGAAAGCATGTCTTTTCACTTATGATTCAGTCCTCAAGACTGGACTAAATATGTGGGCCAATGTCTTTAACTTAAGAAATTATGGCTTATAGAAAGAAAGGGCAATCCCATTTGGGCACTGAGCAGTCAGGACTCTCTTGGTAGTAAGTGATAGAAACAGAACCAACTGGATAGTTTTGACTTTGTGTATAGGTAGATTTAGGAGCTTGAATAGTGTCATGAGGACTGGGAGATATCCCTTGAACTTTCAGTCTCAGCTTTGCACTAAACTGACTTTATTCTCAGATATATATATATATATATATATATATATATATATATATATACCATATGCCAGATCTCAGTTGTCAGATTCCAGCACAACCAGCCTTTATCTGCCCATTTAAAGGTCCAATGGAAAGGGAACTTCTCTTTTTCGATCAATTCCCATCAGAAAAAATTCCTGGGCCTGATGTCACTGAATAAAAATCAGGACTCAGGGACGTCTGGGTCGCTCAGTGGTTGGGCATCTGCCTTCGGCCCAGGGCATGGTCCTGGAGTCCCAGGATCAAGTCCCACATCAGACTTCCACCGGGGGCCTGCTTTTCCCTCTGCCTGTGTCTCTGCCTCTCCATGTTTCTCATGAATAAATAAATAAAATCTTTTAAAAAAAAATCAGGACTCAGATGGATTGTTAGTTTCAGTCAACTCCCACCCCAGACTACAGGGACACTGAGGAGGAGTAGTTCTCCAGAGGAAATCAGGATACTATTCTTCAATAGGCTAAATAAATAAATAAATAAATAAATAAATAAATAAATGCAGTTGTTCTCCCATGGTACATATCTGCAGAAAAGAAAACTCAGAGAAGCTGGAGCTAACCCCAGTGTTAATATGCTGAGGCCCAGAAGAGCCACCAATAAGAGAAGAGCATACAAGGGATTCTGGTGGGAAAGGCAAGATCAGGAGTCAGGGCAGGCAAAAGGTTTGAAATTCAGGCAGATTCATGAGTCAAAGCTGAGGAGACTTTGATAATCCCTGCTCAGTCATGAGCAAACCTGTGTTCATGGCACAATTTTTGGAAGTATAGTCCACCCAAATGGGCATGGTGGGGGGCTGTGGTCTTTTCAGATTACTCTGTCAGAATGTTAGGGCTGTCAGCCTTAACATATCTGGTGATTTCAAGGCACCCATACTCTCTCCCAATGACCAAGACATTTCCTGCTCTATTCAGACACTCAAGCTATTGTGCACAAACTCTTTAACAGTCCCGGTTGGAATCTTGGCTGCAAATCTGATGAGCCCACACCACCAGATGGTAGGTTCTTCTAATTGGTTCCATCCCTCCTAGTTTTTGGCAGAAATGAAGGCTTCCCTATGCCTGAAGAGGGGGATAGAGAGAGTCCGGATGAAATGAAGGAGGTTTTAACCTCTGTTAAACAGGCAGAGTTCTTAAGTCAGTTTCTGTTCAAGGAGAATAGGGTGGTACAGTTCTTTCTTGCCAGGTCATGGATTCACAGTGGACTGAAATCCTAAAACTAATACTGCTGAAACACAGTACTATAAGGATTAGAAAGTAGTTTGTTTAGCTGGAAAGATCAACTGATCTAGGGGAGGGATTTCATTTGTGCAATTATTGATATTTATGGAACATTGTGGTAAATTCGATTATTATTTGGTAACTATTCATTTCTTCCCCCAAAATCCTTGGGAAGAGTATATCTCCCTGCTCCATTAATGTTATACTTGGTCATGTGACTAGCTTTTGCAAGTGGGATATTGTTAGGCATGTTTCAAGCAGAAGCCATGAAACACACACACACACACACACACACACACACACACACACACACATACACACACACAACTTGCCTCAGAGAGCTTGCAGGTCCCAAAGAAAGAGAAATAAAAAAACAGAGGTGTTGGAGTCAACCCACATGCTAAAGTATGAAGCAGAGCTGTCCCAGCTGATCTCTAGACCTATGAATATGATAGGACATGTTCATTGTTATATGTTAATACATTTGGGGATGCTTGTTATGTAGCAATATCTGGCCAGGACAAGCAACCACACTATGTGTTCCACATTTTACCAGGCACTTGAGGGAACACTGGATAATGATAGAGATGGTCTTGGTCTCCATGGAACATATGTTCTATAGAGAAATAGGGGATAAATACATTAACAAATGGGAAAAATAAAAAATTGTTATTATGGTTATAAAAAAATAGAATGTGGTGAGAAATTGCTATGGTAGAAGAGAATACTCACTTTAAGTGGTCAAGGAAGACCTTTCTAAGGAGGTGACTTCTGAGTTCAAATACGAAAGTTAGAAATGAGCCAGCCAGAAAGGGTATGATACCCTGTGGAATGTGAAAGAAAGAGCCACATGGGCAAGTTAGATTGGGAATCTTGGTCTAGGCAGTGGAGAATGAGGGGCCTTCAAAACATTTCTTGCAAATTGGGTCACTCAGTTGTCCTTGGGCAGATGCTAGTTTCTCTGAACCATATATATGTGCAAGTCAAGGGCTGGCAAAGGGGCACTTGCTATCAAGGCAAGACAGCCACAGGACAGGGCTTGGAAGCCACTGAGCATAACAGAAGCAGATAGTAAGGTTCCTAGGGCATGCCTATCAGAGAGGTCATGGAATTGGCTATCCCTTTTGTCTTGGTTCCAGAATAGTGAAGAGTTGTTTCTGATGCTTCTAAGGATGGCGTGCACGTGTGCGTGTGTGCGTGTGTGTCTATATTCATTCTTTCACAGAGGAGGAAAATGAACTAGATAGTTTCTAGATCCTTTCCAAGTCTGTGATTATAAAACTTAAGGATTCTGAGATTTAAATTACATGTGAAGGAAATGCTAAATCGAAGTACTTCATCTTAGGTTGGTGCCAAACTCCATTTGTTAATTGAGGTGGTTAATTAGGGCAGAGCCTCTCTCGAGCAAGCAGGATAAGCCCCAGCCATCCCTAACCTATCTGGTAAAGCCTATGGAGGCGCCACAGCCATAAATGAGGGCAGAAAACACCTAATGTCTGCTTCTCCCTCTTCCTGTGTCTCTGCCTCTCTGTGTCTCTCATGAATAAATAAATAAAATCTTAAAAAAAAGAAAAGAAAAGAAAAGAAAAAGGGCAGCCCAGGTGGCTCAGCGGTTTAGCGCTGCCTTCAGCCCAGGGTGTGATCCTGGAGACCCAGGATTCAGTCCCATGTCGGGCTCCCTGCATGGAGCCTGCTTCTCCCTCTGCCTGTGTTTCTGCCTCTCTCTGTGTGTGTGTCTCTCATGAATAAATAAATAAAATCTTTTAAAAAAAGAAAAGAAAAGAAAACACCTAATGTGAGCCCTCCATTTAAACTGTACTCCAGACTCTAAAAAGCAGGAGCCTTTGGGAACGGGAAGCTCATAAATGTCCATGTGAAGTCTAGAAACCAGGTATTTTCCAGCTTTGGGAAAATTTCTTGAGCTGTACTTACTATCTTTTCTTCCTTACTCAATGATCATTCTGAATAAATACAGTTTATCGTTTCTACTCTAAATATTCTGATGAACCAGCTCCTCAGGGGTTATTACATTTCTTTTTTTCTTTCTTTCTTTCTTTCTTTCTTTCTTTCTTTCTTTCTTTCTTTCTTTCTTTCTTCTTTCTTTCTTTCTTTCTTTCTTTCTTTCTTTCTTTCTTTCTTCTTCTTTCTTTTAAAGATTTTATTTATATATTCATGAGAGACACACACAGAGAGAGAGAGAGAGAGAGAGAGGCAGAGACACAGGCAGAGGGAGAAGCAGGCTCCTTGCAGGGAGCCCAACGTGGGACTGGATCCCAGGTCTCCAGGATCACTCCCTGGGCTGAAGGCGGTGCTAAACCGCTGAGCCACCTGGGCTGCCCATATTTTTTATCAATAATTCCAACTGTATGTTTTTGTTTCTGATAGCTGAACATCTATGGGAATCTTCAACCTCTCCCTAAGAACCCTTAACTTTGTGATGTTGTGTTCTCCCCACCAGCACCACTGGGGCTCTTTCTGATCCCTTCTGCTCCTGATTTTCACCCCAATATCTACCCTTTCCCCAAGATGCTAGCCTCTATGTTTTGGGTTCAATATATCAAAAACTGAAGTTGGCATCTATTCTGTCAAACCCATTCCTCTTTCCTCACTCCGGTTCTGTTGAGTTACTCAGGCTTAAAATGTCAGTATTTGACTCCTCCAGACTGTCTTCTCTTCATCCAATGCATGTGATGTGCTGTTTGGCCACCACTATGACTCTTGACTCTGCCTACTTTTTTCTTCTTTTTCCATTGGATTGTGTCTTTAGCCTTCTGACTAGTCTCTCTGTGCTATGATCCGCTTGCCACGTAGCAAGTAGATCAATTTCTTGAAGACTGTTTCTAATCATGAAACTTCTCTGTTGAAAAAAAAAAAAGTTTTTGACAGCTCCCCATCTTGTTTTAAGTTCAAACTCAGCCAAGAATATGAGTCTTTCAATAACATGATCTCAATTTGCCTACCTTTTGAGACTTATCTAACAGTACACATTCTATGTTCCAGCAAATGTGTCCTGCCAGTGTCACCACAAACGTGCCTCGCAATCTCTCACTGCTCTGCTTTTGTTCATACTTCTGCTTCCACCTAGCATTGACCTTCCCACCAACTGAGAATACTCCATTTATTTATTCAACTAGGATTTACTGAACACACTCTTTATTATACCCTAGGGATGTAGCAGAGAGAAAAAGCAACAAAATTCCTGCACTCTTGAGAACTACATTCTGATGAATAAATAAATATAACAGTTTCAAATAATTGGTAAATGCCACAAATATAGCCAAATAGAGTCATAGAACAGACAGTAGATTGAGAGCTAGTTTAAATAGGTAGTCAGGGTAGGCTTCTCTGAAGGAGTGATATTTTAACTGAGCCTTGTTAATAACCAATAAAACTTTCCACAACAATGGGAGGCATTCTGTCTCTGTGCTGTCAAATGTGGTAACCACTTGTCACATGTACCTGCTGAGCATTTGAAATGTGGCCAGTATGATTAAGGAACTAAATCTTTAATGTAATTTAATTTTAGTTAATTTAAATTTAAATAGTCACATGTGGCTAATGGCTATCAGATTAGCATAGATTTAGGCTCTAGAACTTTCCAGACAAAAAGAGTAGCATGTGTAAATGCTTTACTTTTTTTTTAAAGATTTATTTATTTAATCATGAGAGACACAGAGAGAGAGGCAGAGACATAGGCAGAGGGAGAAGCAGGCTCCCTGTGGGGAGCCCAGTGCGGGACTTGATCCCAGGAACCCGAGATCATGACCTGAGCCAAAGGCTGACACTCAACCGCTGAGCCACCCAGGTGTCCCTGTGTAAATGCTTTAAAGTAAGAGTGAGTCTGTGGATTCAAAGAACAAAACGAAGATCAGTGGGCTAAAGCATACTAAACAAAGAGCACCTACAAGAAATTGAGATTGATTTTAAATAATAAAAATTACTAATAGAATTTAAGCTTAGGACTGAGTGCATTATCTGATTTATATTTTTAAAAGTGGTTCCTTTGTAGAGAAGGGGAAAGTGATAAACTGACATGAAAATGGTGTGTATCAGTCAGTTATTTCTGCATAACAAATAACATCAAAATCCTTCTGACTAGTCCTGACTAGCTTATACAAAATCTTTTTTAAAAACCATTATATTCTTCAGATTGACTATAGACCACCTGTTCTAGGCTGATAAGGCTGAACACTAGGATGGTTTAGACCTGCTCCATGTGTCTTTATTTAGGGACTGAGGATGAAGGTGCAGCTGCTACAAAAAACACCTGCTATTCTTGTGGAGGATCATAGGAGCACAAGAGGTTAAGCTTTATCATGCAAGTATAATTAAAGCCTCTGCTTGTGTCATGTCTTCTATTATTCTGTTGGTTCAAGCAAGGCATTTGGCCAAACCTAATACTCTTGGGGCAGAGAAATGTACTCTGCCATCTATGAAGGATTATAAGTCACAAGGCAAAGGATGTGGATGTATAGTTCTATAATAGTAACCCAGTACACCACGGAAGGGACATAGGAAGAATAACTAAGAGGATCCTGTAAATAGTCTACATGACAGATGATGGTGATTTGCAGCAAGGTGGTAGCAGAAGAAAAGAGGTAGATTTGTAATTTATTTTAAAGGTGTTAACAATAGGACAATAGCACTTGGTGATGGATTAAATGTAGAGTATACAGTAAAGAAACTAGATCTTTCTTTTTCTTTCTTTCTTTCTTTCTTTCTTTCTTTCTTTCTTTTCTTTCTTTCTTTCTTCTTTCTTTTTTCTTTCTTTCTTTCTTTTGAGACAGAGAGAGAAAACACGTGTGCTTGCATATAAGCTGAGTGGAGGGGCAGAGGAAGAGGGAGAAAATCTTAAGCAGGTTCCACTCTCAGCGTGGAGCCAGATGTGGGGCTTGATCCCACAACCCTGAGATCATGAACTGAGCTGCAATCAAGAGTCAGAAGCCTAACCAAATGAGCCACCTGGGAGCCCCCAGATCTACTTTCTAGGGAGCTTCTCAAATATGACTACTCTTCTATGAAATTGTTTCTCATTCCTTCAATTAGAACTGTTCTCTCTTTCCCTTATTTTACTAGCTCTTTTTTTTTTTTTTTTTTGTACTGCTTTTATTGGTCCCTTTGATTTTTTACCTTCTTTATATCGGAAAAAGGTCAGATCTCTATCAAGATCCTGAGCTCTTCAGGCAGGGGCAGGGGGAGGGGAACAAGATTATTTGTATCTGAATCCAAATTCATGGGGCAGATGCCCAATAAATATTTCCAAGGTGAGCATAATGGATACTCAAATGAACAGAGACTCGGAAGACATTCCTAATTTTGAGTCCTGTGTGATCTTTGCAAATGACTTAACCTGTCAAAGCCTTTATTTCTTATTTTGTCAAGTGGCAGTAATAATTCTCTGAGTTGTTGTAAGGCTTGGAGAAGATAAATGTGGAAAGTGCTTAGCATAGGGCCTGGCATAGTAAGTGCCCCCAAAATGGGAGCCACTATTGTTTGTCCAAATTAATTGTTTGTGATGACAAGCTTTTTTGGAAATGTTCTCCAGAGTCTTCATCAGAATATCCAGTGTTCTTGTTGAAATGAGGGGTATAGAGAATAAAAATGCTCTGGATAGGATTTTATAATTTAGTTAGGAAATATCTAGATCTAAAGCTTCTTTGATCTGAAAATGACAGCAACAACAAAACCCCAAAATAGAGCCACTTTGCTACTTGTTTCCTTTTACCATCTGCCAAGATGATTCCTTTTAGTTCTGTAGGTCTTGCTTAGAGTCAGCTGCCTTAAAATAATAAAATAAAATAAAATTTAAATCTGGTCCTGCACTTCTTTGGGAACAAGAAAGCAAAATGCCTTAACTAAATATATAACTAGTTGCTGCTGGAGTGAAATATAGGGCAATGTTGACGAAAATGTTGGAGGGTTGAACTGCTCTGGGAAAGTGAGTTTTAAGATAAAACAGTGAACTAATAAAAACCTGACTTAAAAAAAAAAAAACATTTGTAATTGAGACAGTTTCTGAAATGTACTCTTCTGCCTTCCTGCCTTTGGAATATGACTGTGATGATTCTAGTTTAAGATTGCCTTGATCACGAGCATCTGATTAGTCCAAGGGTCATTGTGAACATGTACTGTCCAGAATTATAGATGAAATGAGTGAAATCAACAAACAGAGTTCATGAACAAGGTGGAGAGTTAACATGATGAGTCTGAAGATCTGGAGGGAGGTTTCTGGGAACCTGGAAGATACATATGGAAAAGTGGACCATTTTTAGTGTGGAGAATGCTTTGAAGACCACAAAAAGGTATTTCAGACAGAATAATAAAATTTCAAAGCTGATATTCAAAAGGTCCTCTTTTTATATCAATAAAAATAGTTTTATTTAGCACTTACTAGAATAATCCTCCATCAGAATAGAGTTAGCTGATGTCAAATGACATGGAAAATCCACATTTCTACATGATAGACTCCAAACGGTTAGTTTTTAAAGGGCTTTAGGAACCCAGCTAGTCTGTGTTTCCTGTTATAACTCTGATGTTCTGAGGCTGCTGATAGGTTTTCCTTAGGGGTTGGGGTAAAGAGGGAAGATTGCATGGCCATAAATTTAATAATGCTGGATTAAAACAAAGGGGGAGATTGTATTCTTCTGGATTTTGAAATCTCTTTGCTATACTAATATGATTTGTTCATTTCTCAGAAGGGGGGTAGAGTATGCATCTTCCAAATACAGCAGTCCCACTTTGTAGTGAATTACCTATTAAAACCTCATAGGACTCAAGGCCTCATCTGATTCTCTGTTTTACATATGGTGAAGCAAAGACCCAGAGAGGACAAAGGCCTTTGTCTGCATTGAGTTAGTCTCTGGGCCGTGATTCTAACGGAGGACTTCTGACCACCAAGCAAGCCTTCCTTATTCTGCTCTTCCCAGCTACCGATCAATTTTTGGAGCCAGTTCTCCAAACAGTTTTACCCAGAACAAGGAATTGCCGGTGATTTCAGAAAGAACTGGCAGACTCCGGGGAAGCACTTGCCAAATTGGCCCAGGCCAGCCTTACTGCTGTGTTCCCTTTTCTCAGCCCTGCAAAGCCAGTTCTGGGTAACCTACGTTTACAAAGAATATCCAGGAATAACACCCAGCTTCTGGGCTACTATTAAAAATACATGATAGATAGATACATAGATAGATAGGTAGATAGATAGATGATAGATAGATAGATAGATAGATAGATAAAGCCCCAAGTGTGTTTTAAAATTAGACAAGCTGAGGGACACCTGGGTGGCTCAGTGGTTGAGTGTTTACCTTTGGCTCAGGGCCTGATCCCGGATTCCTGAAATTGAGTCCCACATTGGGCTCCTTGCATGGAGCTTATTTCTCCTCCCTCTATTCGTGTCTCTGCCTTTCTTTCTGTGTTTCTCATGAATGAATAAATAAAATCTTAAAATAAAATAAAATAAAATAAAATAAAATGACAAGTTGAAACAAATTAGTTTTAATGCAATCTGTGAAGTTAATATAAAAAATCAAAAGCAGGCTTCATACAGAGGTTGAGCTGTGCCGAGTGGAGAGGATGACAGAACTGGAGGGGGCATCTGATCCAGACCTTTACCTGACAGAGGCAAGTCTATTCTTACAGGTATTATAAAGAAATCCCATGGCTGGGCCTACTCCACCTTGGGTGATTGGACTTTGGACTTCACAGGCAGGTCGCAGGAATGGTGGCGCCATACTTAAAGACCACATTCAGATAGTCAAGGCCCTGGAAAACATTTCCAGCAAGGATTGGTGGGAGGCTGTGAGAAAGAAAGTCTTGGGCTGAGTATGGCTCAGTCTTCACCCCTAAATCACTTTTAGGAAGTCATTGGTTGGTTTCAAACTTGCCATTTCTAGCTAATAAAGGCATATCTTTCTGTGCATATTACTAATTCCATGAAATGGTACTAGAGTGAATTGTGTCCCTTCAAAATTCACATACTGAGTTCCTAACCCCAATATGCTGGTATTTGGAGATGGGGTCTTTGGAAGAAATTAGGTCTAGATGAGGTCATAAAGGTAGGGCCTTCATGGTGAGTTTAGTATCCTTATAAGAAGTGATACCAGAGAGCTTAGGTGTTCTCTCCTCCCTCTTTCTCTCTCTCCACACACGCATACACACACACACACACACACACACACACACACACACAGAGAGAGAGAGAGAGGAAAAGCCATATGAGCACACAGTGAAATGGCGGACATCTGCAAGCCAACAGGAGGGCTCCCACCAGAACCCAATCATGCAGGCACCCTAATTTCAGACTTCTAGCTTTAGCTTAGAACTGTGAAAAAAATAAATTTCTGTTTTTTAAGCCACCCAGTCTGTAGTATTTTGTTATGGCAGCCCAAACTGACTAATACTACTGGTAATTGAGGTGTTTCCTCCATGATAAGTGGAACTACTTAGATGGTAGATAGGAAGCAAACAGAAGCTTAAGCAAAAGGATTGGGGAGGGGTGCATTTTAGAGCTTGAGGGAGTCTTGTAGACTAGACCTAGGATTTGACAGTTTTACTGAGGGCTGGCTCTGTGCCCAACCTCCTCCCACTTCTCTTCATCTCACTAGACCAAGAAAATATGCACATCTGTTATCCACAAATACTCTGAATTCCCCCGCCAACGCAGATCCCCAGGAAAACCTAACACAAGCAGAGCCGTGGAGGAGATGCACAGGATATTTGGTGTTTCTCAGGAGAATGGCTGATTTTTTTCTGACATCTTCTATTTTGGTCTCTTAATTTGTCCCTAGTCAGTGAGCCATAGGATGGTCCAGAGGAAAGGTGGAAATGGGACAGTGGGGCTGGAGCCTCAGTCTGTCACTGATTAGCCGTATTATCTTGGGTAACTCACAGATCCTCTCGTGTTCTCAGTTTCCTTCCATGACCCTGATCACTCTCCCATCCTCAATTCCCCCACGTATGCCTGTTCAACAGAGACCATAAGGAGTAGTGACTATGAATCCAGACTTTGGTGTCAAATACTTCATGAATTCAACATCTACCTCTTCTCACCTGTGAAACCCTGGGTAAAATTATATAATAACTCTGAGTTTCAGTTTTATAGCTGTCAAATGGGGTTAATAACAGTCCCTGTCACACATGGAATGAACAGTCCGTTTACATGCATGGAATGAAAAATTGCCCGTGAAGTGTTTGGTGCAGAGCCTATTATGCCAAGTAAACAGTAGCTCTATCTTGCTTCAACATTGTGGAAAAACTTGCAGTACCCCACAAAACACCCTGCTGTAATGCACTTCTGGGCCTTGGCTATGTTGGCCTGAGAAACTCCTAGTCGCCTTTTAATCCCCAATTGATAATCCAGTGAACTCAGGAAAGGGTTTTCTGACTGTGCAGTGGTGAGTCTCACACTCCCAAGGAAGCAGTGCTGTGGCTACTCTAGCCATTATTACTCATAACCCATCGTGTTGTGATGAGTGTCTTACAAGACTGCTCTTGCTGGATCTCACATTTCTCCAGGGCAAGGTCAATATCTTTTTTAACCAGTTTTAAATAAAATTAGCATGGCCTTTTTTGGGCATTAAGTATTTGAAGTATTGGTTGGATGAATGAATAGGTTCATGGTTTATTAGATGAATGGGAATCCACCGTATCCACTTCTGAGCCACAAACATATAACCATTTCTTTTGATTTCCCGTCAGCTTAATAACTATTTATGAGCATCTGTCTGTAAGATTCATGTGTGTAGTCTTAGGGTTAAAAGACATGTTCACCACTTAAGTGAACCAATCACATGAATCTTACTTGATCCCCACAGTGGCCCTTGTTATAAAAGAGAGCAGATGCTGCTCTGATTTTACCCATAAGCAAACAAAGGCCCTTCTAGAAAAGTTCAAGATGATCCTAAAAGGTCATAAAGCATCTGGCAGTGTGTAACAATCTGGACTTGAGTCCTCTGTACCCTGTTGGCTTGCTGTGTGACCTTAGTTCAAAATCTTCCTTCTCTGGCATTTAAACAGATCTCTAGGGTCCCTTCTACCTCTGAAAGCATGTGAGCTGGAAAGCCTATCAGCTGGGAAAACAACAAGGCTGGCTGCTTCCAGATTGGCCTCCATGAGAGAGAACTGTGTACACACTTTGAACATATCAAAGCACTTGGGCGGTGTGGGGGAGTGTTATGATAAGGTTGATGGATCCTCCCCGAACTGGTACTTGCAGCGTTCCCATGCCAACTGAAGAGAAGAAAAGAAAAAAACTAAAAAATAAAAACTAAACATAAAAACTGAGCATGATCTATGTCTGCTGAAAAATATTCTGCTGATGGGAACATTCAGTTATGGGAAGCAAATTAACAGAAAACCCAGCTTGGCCTTAATGGCTAGATCCTAGCTAGGATTGGTGATAAATGAAGAGAGATTGGGTATGAGAGATGCAGGAACCCGGAGGGAAACAGGCTCTGGGGTCATCTTCCCTTATTTGTAACTGCAGTCAAAGAACGCATTGTCCTCTCAGCAACCTGGGAAACCACGTAGGCTCGGAAGATGCCCTCTGCTTTTGTCATGGTCTTGCTACTTCTACCAGCACCAGGAGGCCCAAAGCAGCAAGAATGCATTTCTCTCTTAATATTCAACTGAATTTGTTTTCAGTTTCCTGCCAGCATCCCAGATCCCCAGAGTGCCCGCATGGCTTTATTTTGTCATCTGCTGCCTGATGACTGGCTGTTCTGCTAATGCCCCCCCAGAGGGCTTGCTTTCCCCTTGTCTTGCAGGGAGCAGGACATCTGGGCTTCTGGGATAGTAACCACCAGTGCTGGCCTGCAGAGCTTCAGAAATCAGGGCAAGGACCCTTGAGGAGCCTTGGAAAGGCCCCTGAGCCCTAGGAAAGGGAGGGATTGAATTAGGCAGACAGGGACGAGATGTGAGCAGATGGAAGCTAAGTAGCTGTGGCAGCTCCTTATAAAGAGATCACAGCTGGAGATGCGTTCATTAAGTCCCCATCGCAGCCCTCTGTTTCTCTTTCATGTAGCCCTACAACTAGTTCATCAGCAAGTCTATCAGTGTTAGCTACAAAATATATTTTAAAGCCAAACACTCCCCCCCCCCCATCTTTCCTGCCACCTCTCATACCAACGTGATATTTCTTGCATGTCCATGCATTAACCTCCTAACTTACCTCGTTGTCTCCTTCTAGGCTGTGGACCACTCAGAAGCTAACGCGATTTTTTATAAGTATTAAGCTGACCATGCCATCCCCTGTTTTAAAAAGTGCTGCCTCCCTAGCTGGGTCTACAAGGTCCTATAGGAACCTGTCCCTCTCCAACCTTACTTCTTATGCCTCTCACCTGGCACTAGATTCCTGCCTTCCAGGCCAAGCTGCCTTCTGCCTCTGGGCCATGACATTGGTGCTTCCCTCCGTTTAAATATCATCCAGTTGGCCTGGGCTCATTATTTCCCTCTTGGCTCACATGTTACTTCCTCAGAACTTCCCTGAGCACTCTACCTGAACTAAGTCCCTAACTGCCCTCGATTTCAGCACTCTTTATTTCCTTCCAAGCATCTTTTGTAATTAGTAACTACTTTGCCTATTTGCTTGTTGCATTATTTACTGTCTCTCTCACTCACTCAGTTGTAAGCGCCACAAGAACAAGATCTGTTTCTTGTTCATTGTATCCTCAGGGGCTAGCCTGAGCCTGGCACAGGGAAAGTGCTCAGTAAACATTTATCCAATTGTATGAATAAATGACTGAGTGAATGAATGAGTTTCTGTAGTTTTCTTTCCTTTTTTTTTTTTTTTTTTTTTTTTTTTTTTGAGCCTGGCATTGAATTCAGCCCTGGGGATACAGACATGAATGAGACAGGACCATAGCTCTGAAGCTGCTTACAGTCTAATGAGGGAAACTGAGATGCCAGATAGTTTCAGGGTGAGAAGTGTAATCACACATACATGCACAATCATAATGATGACAGTGGCTGATCTTTAACCCTCACTATGTGCTCAGCACTGTGCAAAACATTGTGCATGTATATTTCATATAATGGCCAAAATAACTCTATAAGCTAGAATTATCACATTTAAACCGTGTAACAACCCATTTGACAGATATAGAAATGGATTTCCAAAGAGATTCGAGTAACTTGCACCTGGGGACAGCTGTTAAATGGCAGAGTAAGATTTCAGCAGGGGAACCCGAACTCCATTCCAGACCCTGTGCTCTTAAGCATGAGGTTAGTGACTCTCAAAGTGTGTTTCCCCTGGACCAGAAGTAACTTCATGACCCGGTGCCTTGTTAAAAATGTCCATTCTCAGCCCCCACCCAAGACCTTTTGAATTAGGACCTCTGTGGTAGGGCCCAGAAATCTGTCTTAATATGCTTTCCAGGTGATACTGCTGATACTTGCTAAAGTTTGAGAACTATTGCCTGCTAGATGATTTGTTTTTTTCTGGGATAGTCAATTAGAATGGATCAAGATTTTTTCTGCTAATAATTCGATCTCATCTCACACTCTGTAAGTATGGGTTGCTTTTGGATCCAGAGTTCAAGAAGCCACATTGTGACCTGAACTGAGTCAGTTACCTTGCTTGACTCTGGCCCCCAGAACCTATAGCAGTAAAACATTGCCTGGATGAGCAGCCCCTGTGAAGAGAGTTGATCTGAGGGGGATGGAGCCTGTGACCCCATTAACCTGGAGATATGTGCTTCACCAGGCAAAAAGAAGGGAACACAGCCCAAAACAGGAGGCCATCATAAGAAGCTGTCTCCCAAATGCAGTTGACTGGCTATTTAGCAAAACTTCATGTCAGACTTATTGCTGTGGGCTAAAGGTCATTATGTAATCACAATAATTAGTAAAAATAATAATACCATAAATTTCAACTACACTTTTAACATTTAAGGGCATTTTCATATCCATTTTCTCTCTCAATCTCTCTGGTCATGCAAAGTAGGGGAGCACTGGAAGTATTGTTTGTCTGCCTGTAGCAGGGGAGAGGAAGAGATGTGTCTGAGGTCTCATGGCCTGTTAGCTTAGTAGTGATAACAGCTAATATGTGTTGGGAGCCTATGCAAGGCAGCCTTTATGCTAGAAATGTCAAATTCAGTTTAGTCTAATCAAACCTCTAGATTTGAGACTTCTAGACTCCCACCTGGTCTAGGCAAGGTTTCCTTTCCACCTCACTCTGAGCTTCTTCCTGTTTCTACAGTCACTTATTCATTCAACCTTTATTTAGCTTATATGCCACGCAGAGGTGAAGGGGACAGAGGTGACTATGTCTGCCCACAAGTGTCTAGCTTTCTCAGAGGGGCCCCTGAGTTATGCAGTGCCACCCATAGTGGACCAAAGTGCCACCTTGCAGGACAAGGGCATATTACAGTTGACCCTTGAACAACACAGGTTTGAATTACGCAGGTCCATTTATATGTGGATGTTTTTCGATAAATAAAGTACAGCACTGTAAATGTATTTCCTCTTCCTTGTAATTTCTTAACATTTTTGTTTTCTAGCTAATTTTATTGTAAGAATACTGTATGTTAATTGACTCCTCCTTTTGTCAGTAAGACTTCCAGTCAATGGTAGGCTATTAGCAGTTTGGGGGGAATCAAAAGTTATACATGGATTTTTGACTAGGGGGCATCAGCACCCCTAGCCCCCATGTTGTTCAAGAGTCAAATGTATTTATCAATTCAAAAGGTGCCAAAGCCAAGATTTTCTGCTGTCCTCTGGGGTTTGAGCTTGGTGAGTAAGAAGAAATGATAATTCATTTCTGATCAAAATCACAACATGGAGCCAGCTATGAAAGTGACTGAAACAAATGGGGACACCTTTAAAACTGTCTTCATGGGAGCCCATGAATATGGAAGGGATGGTAAGAAGATGTGCTCAAGGAAAAGGAGGGTTGAAAGATGGGGATCTTTCTAGATCTAGTGCATCTAGTACCAGGGGCACCATAGTTCCACCCCTTATAAACTCTTTGACTTTGAGCAAGTCTCTCTACCTGTCAGGCTCTCTGCTTTGTCTTTCATTAAATAAGGACTAGAATTCCTGACTTTCCTGCTTCACAGAGATCTTTGAAAATCAAATATGAGAATTAGTAATAGTTATATTAATGGCAAGCATCTATTGAGCAATTATATATCCTACACACTTTCACTGGCTTCTTTCATTTAATTCTCAAAGCATCCTGTGAGGCAGGTCCTGCCTTAGACTCTGAAATACAGGTCATAAAAAGAGAGGTTGAGTAACTTCCTAGGGTCACCTCTCAAGAAGTGATGGAGCAAGAATTTGGACTCAGGTGAGTTTGATTCCAGAACTTATTACTACTATAAAAATCATTGCACCAGAGTTCCACACCAACTGGGAAAATCATAAAGACTCTGCAGATGTAGATTATGATGATGAAATAGGTAGGTGTAAAGTGGGAACAAAAGTTAGGACCTGGGAATAGAAGCTGTTAATTTGGCCTCTGGGAGAAAAAGTGTTTCCAGATCCAAACGCTCTATGGAATTGACACAATAATACTCCAGGCTAAGTAAGCTTCAGACCCTCCATGGTGGGAGTCAGAGTTAAAGAGTCCGAGTCAACCTCCAGGAAGAAGGGTTCATGCAGGGTGATTTAATACATGTCATAAACTGCGCAAAGCATCAGGGACTAAAGAAATAGACACTGGAGACAGAGGTGTTATCAGGCAGCTGGAGTTTCCAGAGGCCTCTGATTTTTTTTTTTTTTCTGTAATTCCAAAGGTGCATTTCATTTAACTCCATCTGTAGCCAGCTGGTACTCCGGGGGTGCGGGCGGGGAGCTTTGGTAGGGCTACTATGTTTACCTGTGGTTCAGTAGGTGAGAAGAACTAGATCCCTCTAGGAAGAAAAAAAAAAAAAAGCAGACAATCTTGCTGCTTTCTCCTGAGCCTGGATAAGGACCAGCTTCAGTGCCAAACTACTGACAACCATTTGGGAGTTGCTCAAGGAACCAATCATTTGTTTGTAGAATTTTGAACAGCTTCAAATATGTGTCTGTTGGTCAGAGCTAAAGACAGTAACAAAAATAACATGACAGCTCATATTTATTGAACTCTGTTCAAGGGGTCTTTTAAAGGTATATTTTAGGCCCCAGGCACTTTCACAAATCCTACCTCCCCCGCCACAATGTCAAAGATATTACAGTGCAACCACATCTCACATTAAATCTAATTTACTTTATTTAAGTGGTGGTGTTGTGGACTATTTGACATAATGACAAATTTTATTGACTTTTAAATATTTATTAATTTGATGTTGCAGTTTGCTTTTAATATTTTAGAGCCAAGTATTTGTTTTTCTGGTGAGAAATACTTTTTAGGCCCTTCAAAAGATCATAGGCCCCAGACACTGTGCTTATCATGCCTTACAGAAAACATGATTCTGTAATTATTGTGGGCTAGCCATTCAGTGCTTCCATGCACTGCCGGTGCATAAGCACAGGGACTCTGCAACTGAACCGGCTTGAGTTTGAATCCTTGCCCCACAGCCTATTAGCTGTGTGATCTCTGTCAAGTGTCATAATTCTGTTTGTACCTCAGTTTCCTCCTTTGTGAAGTAGTTATTGTGAGGACTAACTCAGATAACACATATAAAGAGTTTGGAATACTGCCTGTAACAGCATGGAAAGTTGTGGTTATTTGTACAATATCCCTGTGAGGTAGCTACTGTGCTTATTCCCATTTTGAAAAGGAAGTCAGTGAGGTTGAAAGGTTGTAACATAAAATTTGGTAAGTGGTGGAGTGAGGATTTTAAAATTAGGTGGTCTGACATTCTTGATCAGGAAGGGTTTGTGCCTCCCAGAATGGGCCAAATTATACAACACTAGCCATGACTGCCATATTGCAGTGGGCCAATATAACATGAGTTTATTTCTTGCTCTTGCTGCAAGTCCAGCACAGCATAGCAGAAGGGCATTGTTTCTCATATTTCCCAAGGACCCAAACTGACAGAGTCACCTTCCCGACAAATGCTTCCATGATCACTATGGCAGGGAAATATACGTAACAGAACGCACACTGACTTTTAAAGCTTTGTCCCAGAGGTAACAGATACCACTTCAACTCATGGTTCATTGGACCAAACAAGCCACAAAGCTGAACCGACCTTCAAAAGAGGGGGTTTGGGGGAAGGCAATCATACCATGTAACTAGAAGGACAACTAGGGAATTGTGAACAGCCCTAATGCCATCTTTGAGGGAATTTTGTGGGATCAAACTAATTAGTCTATTTAAATTATTAAGAACAGGGTCTATAACATAGTAAGAAACCCTCACGTGCTAGGTATTAACTCTCCTCAATTTAAGAATTGCCTCCTGTGATAACTATTTCATAAAAATATTTTCCATCTGATTCTCTTGCTCCAGGTCCACCTTCTTCCACTGATACATCTTACAGAACACTGATTCATTTTACTCTCCACATCTGTCTCTTATCATGTCATCTTCCAGTGAATCCCTATTGTCTTATGGGGTGAAGTTCAGATACCTGAGTCTAATATTAAAGAGAACTCCGTAATCCAGTTCCAGCTTCTTTTGGGGCTTTCTTTCCTAATATGTTGGCTCTTATTAGTTGAGAAGGCCGATTTACAGTTCCCCAAAGTAGTCTTGCACATTCCTTTTTTTTTTCTTTTCTTTTTTTTTTAAGATTTTATTTATTTATTTGGAAGAGAGGGAGAGAACAAGCAGGGGGAAAGGCAGAGTGAGAGGGAGAAGCAGGCTCCCCACTGAGCAAGGAGCCCAACATTGAGGGGCTCTACTGAGCTGAAGGAGCAGCTTAATCAACTGATCCATCCAGGCACCCTTTATGCATTCCTATCTCATGCTTTGATGTTCACCATTCCTTGTTGTATGACCTCCCTTTCCCAAATGCTTCTTCCTTTCCTGAATTCCTGTATCCTTTATGATGCAACTTACCACTGCCTCCAAGAAGCCTCTTCCTCCACCACAACCTGCAATGATTTCATTCAGAGCTGAACATCCTCAGTATTCAGGAACTGTACTACTCATTTGGCACTGAACTCAGACTGCTTTGAACTTTTTTTTCCTTTTATCTTTTTATGCTCCTGTCATTGCTGTTGTGGAAAGGACACAGAATACAACATCAGACAGATGTTGGTCTAAATCTCAAGTCTGTTATTTACTGGCCTTAAGACCCTGTATAGGTCAGCCACTTCCCTGAGCTTCCCGCTCATCTCCTGTGACACAAAAGTGCTTGCACATACTTCATAAGGATATTATGAGGAGAGAAGTAAAAACAAGGTGTAATGCCCAGCATATAGCAGATGACTGTTATCATAATTGCTAGTTCCCTGTTTTCCTAAAATACTCCTGGCATGTAATAGGCAGTTCAATGAGTATTTGTTGAATGAATGAATGATTATTAATCACCAGCAACCCTTACCACTTGCTAGTTGTCTCCAGAAACTTAAGTTCTTTGAAGTCAGGGAAACTTGGAAAGTAAATTCTCTTTGGAAAAGAAGTCTTAGACAACAATTCTCAAACTTAAGTATGCAGAAGAAGCAAGGAAGATTATTTAAAATGCTGATTGTTGGAATCTAAATTTATTGATTCCTAATTCCTGACATAAGTCTAAAAACATGCATTATAACAAACTTCGTAGGTGATAGTGATCCTAGTGTCTACAGATTATGCTTTGAGAAACCTTGTCTGGGAAGTGCCCCTCTTGATACAAACCCTTCCAGATAGGTAGGTCTTGCAAGGCAACACATCTAAAATGGATGGTCCTTTCTGGAGTAGCCTCCCTGTATAGCTACTTCATTTAATTCTAGAGTATTACTTTAAAAAAAAAGTCAATTCATGAGAATTGATTTGTGTCCACTTAATTCGTATACTATGTGCTTTTCTAAATGATACTAGGTTTGAAGTGAAGGTGGCAACAATTCTTTAGGATAGAGTTCTCTGATAATATTTGACTTTGTCTTTTTACCCAATGCTTTCTGTTTAGCATCTAGCTTAGGGATCTGTACACTAGTGGCCAACAACTTCTGTTGAGTCACTGAAAAAAATTACAATTTCTTAATTGTAATTCCAGTGGATATGTAATATTCTATATGTCTCTGGAGGATAACATTGTCCTCAAGTCAAGATCACCCATTAAACCCATCTAGCAGTTGACAGAAGTCCCAGGGAAATATTTGCTATCTTTTGGCAGAGCTCTTCTTGGATAAATAGTGAACAGACACATTTGGTCTTAGCAATGTCAGTTTAGGCTCTCTCAAGGATTCAACTATTTACTTAACAGAGGTACAGCCCATGGGACATACATCACCTATTGAATCCCAGAGCTTAGTAGTTTATTAGAAGTGTACACAATGCTTTCACACAAAAGAGCCAACTTATCCAGTTGCCAAGATGATTTACCTTCTTCTTTTCAGTCTAGTGCAATGTTTCTCAACTTGGGGTGATTTTGCCCTCTTTCTGTCCCCATGTTACATGTGACAATATTTGAGACATTTTTGATTGTCACAACCCAAGGGAGGGGAGAGATTCCTGGCATCTATGGAGAAGCATTGGATGCTGCTGAATATCCTATAAAGTGCAGGACAAACCCCTACAACAAAAAATTATCTGGTCCAAGTGTCTGAGGTTGAGAAATCCTAGTCTAATTCTTTACATTGACCAAGTGCTAGGCGCTGGTTCCCTCTGATACTTCATTGAGCAGAACTTAGATGTGCTATTCCAAGTATTCCTTGCACAGAATCAATTCCAGCTGGCCTTCCCTCCAAGGGAAGGCAAGCCTCGGGGGATATGGGTAATTTTCATCCCTCCTTTCCTCAAACCTGAAGCAGGTTTTATCAGTGTAGAAGTATAGAAAGCTGTCATTGGCATCTTATAAATCAAGTGTTAGTGATTATCCCTGTAGTTGGAATCCAAACCACCACCCTCTTTCTGGCTACCTGAAGGACCTAGGCTTGGACTTCTGCAGATACTATCCCTGCCTTTCCTGGTCTGGTTGGAAAATGCTTAGCTCAGTAAATGGAAGAGTCTTTTTAGGTACACAATTAGCACTTTGATTGATGAAACTTTGTTAGCTGTGATTGTGGTGTAGAATGGCCAGGATGGAAGCCAACTTTCCTATTAGCTACTTAGCAACAGTCACTCAGCACTAAAAAACAATGCCAGTCCTATGGAAATTAAAGAGTGGGATGGGATTGTCATGTGCTAAAAAGATGACTGGGTCCCATCCAACAGGCGTGGGTTTAATCCTTGGCTCCCAAACTTCCTAGTGGGTCTGTTTCTTTATTTGTACTATAAGGATAATAATTCCTGCCCTCTGATGGGGAGGATCAATAAGATGGCTGCTGAGTTGTTCTGGAAATTAAACGATAGTTACCTCCCAGAAGTAAGAAGACTTTTGAACTGGGGAGACAAAAAAAAAAAGAACTGAGGGGACTTCTATCCTGGCTCCAGTCTATAGAGCCATGTTTAGGAATCACTGCATTATAATTTGGAGAAATATTTTTGTAACTGCAGCAAATCAGAAAAATGAGGCCAATATAATAAAGCAAAATATATATTTTATGGGAGTCCTTTATTCTGAGATTATGTGCTTTTTCTTTTTTGCTATTCAAGTGCCTTTTCTATTATAAAATATGATGATGGTAGATTGCAGGATGTTTTGTTTTGTTTTGTTTTAAAACACACTTACATGAAAATATTGAAAATTAACATCCTATATCAGTCCTTGACATGTCTTTAAATTTCTTCTAGTCTTTGAAACCTGATGCAAAGGAAACTGCAAAGTCACCTCAGCAGGAATGTTATTATTGCAGATGATACATTTTGCTTAAGTTTGTGTCCCTGTAGCCTGGGAATGTTGGGCATATTAAAAGGATCTTTCACGTGCTTTCTTAATCTATAATTGATCTTACCTGACTAGGGTCATATTGAAACACAGACATGGATGCACAGTGTAGCAAGGAGGAAGTATGAGTTGCTTTGGACTCAGAGATAGCTGACATCTGCTCTGGGCTCAGCCCCGACTCTACACTAGAGCCTCAGTTTCCTGATCTGCAAAAGGGGATGATAGTAATGCTACCTGCTAGGGTGGTTGGAGTGATTTAGCGGGGAAGGGGGCTCTGAGAGAAACTAGCCCTTGGTGACTGCTTGAAATTGTTCCTTTTCTAACTTTAAACTATGTCCTAAAACCACTCATGATAAATGGCAAATCTGTGACATGGAGGCTCTTCCTGCTTCAGGCTGGTGACTTCTTCCTTGCCTGTCTCTGAGCACCTGCAACTCCAATATCCCAGCCCTCGCTTCTGGGGTATGAGCTTAGAGGACTAAATGGAGTTTCTCAAAATTTCATGTGCATCAGAGCCAACTGGAGGTCTTATTAAACCCACAGCTTTGCTGGGCCTAACATCAGAGTTTCTGACTTAATGGGACTAGGATAGGCACAAGAATCTGCATTTCTAACAACTTGGACTTGATGCTGATCCTGCTGTTCATGCACCACCTTTTGAGAACCACTAGACTAAGGATTTCCTTCTCTTTTCAGCAACAGTTCACTGCTGCAATTCCTGACTGTTGGCTGCAGTTTTTCTGGCCATTTTCCAAAGCTGGACCTCATCCAGCATCTCCTATCATAGTAAAGACACCACATCCATCCAGAAAATAAGGAACTCCTTGGGTCCCATCCATTTGGAGGTCCCATGTCACCTGCCCCTGGCCTCATCTCTCAATGAGCTGATATTTAGCCCACTGCCCCCACCTAGTTGGATTCATCCTTTCTCCACTTGTAGCTATATGATCTTGTACAGGTTGGTTCACCAGCATAGATGTGCAAAGAATGGATGTGTCTCCCCCACCTCAAGAACTTGATTAAAAGTGTCCTGACTGGAACCATGGAGTATGGTCTATTGTCTGCCAACAGAAATAATTATGGCAAATTTTCTCATTAGGGTCATGTTTGCCTGTTTTGTGTTAATGGGAATCATTGTTTGTTTGGACTGAGTTGTCTTTATTCCGGTCATTTCTGCTTCACAATAAGAGGCATCTGTGCTTGTAGTCCAGGGGGTGAATTACTGTCTTGTATTGTAGGACTGGGCTGTCCCTTCGGAAAACATCTTTCCAGAACATCAGTTCTCATGGAGGTGCCAGGAGAGTAGGACTTAAGCTAACAAATGATTATCTTTCACAACAGAGCTACCACTACACATCAAATTTGTGGACCTCTCCCTAAGGGACCCCGGTTCTGATCTTTGGCCCAGGACTTCGCGTATCCTCAGAGGCCAGGCCTCTAGAGTCCCTGTCAACTCGTGAGCTACCTCAGCCCAGATGTACATTCTTATTTCAAATACTTTCTCAAAAGGAGAGGGGAAACTTAAAACAGTATCAGCCCTGGGAATGTAGGCGTTGACCTCATCACATCAAGGTATTTGTGGCAACCATCAGAAACTCTTCTGAAACTGCTTTTGCCAAGCAGATGAGGAACACATAAGGATACTCAGATACCAAAAGTCAGGGCAGCATGCTCTACGAAAGGAGGAGTGTACAGGCCAATGGAGAGTCCCAAACAAGTACTGAGTAATGTTCACCAGCTCTGAAGATTATAAATTGAGCCTGGTCTTGGGGTAACAGGCCATCCTGAGGCTTTGGGCAGAGCATGTTCAAACTCCCAAAACTTCTACTTTGCTTAGAAATGATACTTATGTGGAAAGAGCAGTTTTCTGGAATTTACATGCTGAGATGAGTACCATTTGGGTCCTCTGCTCAGTTACCTTTCAGTTCCCTCATTTTTTAACTGGATAGTAACCTCGCTCTGCCCACCTCACAAGGATGTTGTGTAGCCCAAATGCTATGAATACTACTAATGTTAATACTAAATGTTATAGCAACAGTAACAACCTTCATAGCATGAGCACTGACACTGCACTTGGCTCTGTGGATTGTCTTTGGTGCTGTTTCAGTCCATTTTTACAGCAGCCCTGGGAGGTGGCTACCATCATTATACCCATCTTATACGTGAAGAAACTCAGGTACAGGGAGGTTAAAGAGTTCGCCGAAGCTCACACAGCTACCTGACTGCTGGTAGTCAGGATTGGAACTTAGACTTGCCTGACTCACCTGCATTTAATCACTAAGAGACACTGCTCTGTGATAGATGTTAAAAATGTTTTGATGAGGGCAGCCCGGGTGGCTCAAGCGGTTCAGCACCGCCTTTGGCCCAGGGTGTGATCCTGGAGACCTGGGATCGAGTCCCGTGTCAGGCTCCCTGCATGGAGCCTGCTTCTCCCCCTGCCTGTGTTTCTGCATCTCTCTCTCTCTCTCTCTGTGTCTCTCGTGAATAAATCTTTAAAAAAAAATGTTTTGGTGAATTTTAAGTAACTCTCTGCATGGAAGGTGATTTCTTTGCCATGCCAGCTCACTGTCCAAGCCTTAAGCAGATTACAGCAGATCTGACTCCTCGTGGCCCGGACTGGCTCCATCTTGGTGCCTCTCCCCACAGGAGTTCATCTTTCCTTTGTTTCTCCTCCCCTGCATTATGAAAATGAGAAGCAGCTGTGAGCCCCGCAGATCGCAAATGGGATTGTGCGTGTTGCTACCTCTGCTAACAACTAATTCATTACCAGGCGGCGGACAGTTTCCGCTGTGCTGTTACAGTCTATTTGGCTTCCAGGTGCCACATGGAATCAAAAACAATTTGCTCGGTGGTTGAGCCTGGTGGTGTTGGCATTCTGACAGGGATGTTCTATCGCCCTGTGCCTCTGAGGGGCACCCTCTCTGGCGAGGAGCTGTCCCCCTGGACAGGAAAGGCTTTGTGATGTGCGATGGAGACGGGAAGATATGTCTGCACCTGAAAGGGACTCGGTCCAGTCTCTCATACCTTTCAAGAAATATGCAGCAAATGTGTATTGAGCACCTGTGATGTGCCACATACTGTCGTGCCAGGGGATGGGGTGACATTGGTAGGCAGACAGACTCTCTACCCTTATTTGAGTTGCAGAGAGACACACAAGCAGCAAATTCTCAGATAAGCGAGAGAGATAATTTCACATCATAATAAAAGGCAAGAAGAAAATAAAAGTGTGATAGAAATGCTGGGCTGGATGAGGATGGTTCCTTCACTTAGGATGCTCAGAGAGGGCCTGGCAAAGGATGGGATATTTGAGCGGTTTGGGAATGGTAAGCAAGAATTAGTCCTGAGATAATAACGGGGAAGAACATTCTAGGCTGAGGGAACTTTGAGTGACAAGGTTTCCAGGTTGGTCCAAGTTGGTAAGATTCAAAAAATAGAAAGGAGCCCCAAACAGTTGGGTCAGCAGGAGGCAGATCACGTAAGACCTCATAGACTGTGGTCTTGCCTGGACATCTCCTCTTTGAAGAATCCTTTGGGTCCCAGCAAACCAAGGCAGCGGCTGCTTTCTCCAACTCTGAACCTCTCCAAGACTAAGACTCTATCTTTTTCTCTCTGTAGCTCCACAACAAAACTTTACACAGTTCTGGGCATAGAGCAGATTCTCAAGACAGTCTGATGACTTGGAGGTGTAGCTTGAGTGAGATGTTGCAAACCTTAATAAAGACATGTTTTATCTCTACCCAGGGAAGACATTTTTTATATTCAGCAAAAAGATGGACTGCCTCAGTAGGTACTGAGCTCTGTATTTCTAAAGGTATACAAGTAAAAGATGGAAGATCAGTTGGTAAAAAATTACTGATTAGAGGTAGTAGTTCCTATTGTAATAGAAGTAATATTCCCACATATTGACCATTTGATATATGCAGGCACTTGACATATACGATCTCATTTTATGCTCCAAACAACCCTATTAGGCAGTACTATTATTATGCACACTTCCCAGTCCTGGCGAAACTCTGGTAGTTTGACAGTGTGCTAGGGGTCTCATAGTGAGTAAGTGGCAAGGTCCAGACTAGAAGACCACATTTTGAAATCCTCTACAAAAACTGATGAGAGTCCATATGACATTGCGTATCTTGGCCTATTACTTCTATCCTGAGCTGAATCACACAACATGTGCAAGGCATGTTGTCCTCTTCCAGCCTTTGCAGCCCCCCACATGCATTAGGGAATAATATAATGCAGACTTGTAGAACTGAATTTCATAGAATGTGGTGAGAAGACAGACTGAAAGCATGTTTTCCCACCAGCAGAATCATTCCCAAAAGATGTGGTTGTGGTTCCTCACTCTTGCCCCTCTTTTCCCTTTACTTGAGCAATATGTTAGCTGCCAACAGCAAAGGTTAAACTATGCCAATAAAGAAATAAAAATAAAAATTCACCAGCCTAGAAACCTGATGTTTATATCACCTTCTTTCACAACATTTTAAATGAGGCCATGGCTCTCTGGAAGCTGAGACATAAGTTTCTTGAGAAGAAATGAAGGGATTTCAAGAGATGAAAATGAACTTTTGGCATAAAAATGAATGTATCCAGAGTTCAGGTCCTATAAATCTCTCTACCTGTCTGGCCTTGCCTAAGTACCATCTCTTCCTTGGACCTTTCCAAAACACCTATACCCCCAATCTCTCTGGAGCCTCCTCCACCTAGAAGATCCAACTGGGTTAACATGGTCAGCCTGAGAGCCTAGTCTGGCCTGCAATGGGCAGGCAGGGCTTTAAAAACACCAAATGAGAGTGTCTTTTGAAGGATGTACAGGCTTCTTAGCTCAGTGTACCTCCCCCATTCATGACACCAGCATTTGCCTTGAGACTCATAGTGAAGGTCATAGAACTCTGGACTTGCAGGGGATCTGTGAGGTCATCTCTGACAATATTCTGTGAAATCATCCAAAGAGGAACATTGGATACTGGGGCTTATATAATTGGACACACATTGGACCTGACAAACCTAAAACGTGTAAAAAGTTAGCTTTGTAATGTTTTAAAACTTTGATGTTACTAACAACTATTGTTAGCATTCCTAAACCTTTACTGGAATCTTCCATATCGTAGCCTAAGTGTTCTTAAAAATTGTCTGATTTTAATCCTTACTATACCTCTATGCTGTGGAGTTTTTTTCCCTCATTAATTCAAGAGCTTAAGGTGCTTGCTCAAGGTCATAGAGGTGATAGTTGATTGCAGGCATGGACTCTACAGGCTATTTCTAGAACAGGAAACACCAAAAGGCTTAACCAAGATCCTCAGGCCAAGGGTCTCAAATCCAAATGCTCACAGGGGCTGGATTGATAATGTAACCGAGTGACTCCGAGAGACAATAGTAAAGACAAATGGCAGATATAGCAAACAGCCTCCATTTGGGAGAGCTGCAGAAGTGCTGTGGGATTGTAGGAACTGAAGAATACACATTCCAAATAAATGGGGCAGCCACTACTGGCCTCCAGCCTCCCATGGCCACCTGGGAATGCCAAACTTTCTGATTTCTCAAGGGACGCTGAAAACCTGAGGTTTTATTTGAAAGTACTTAGCTACTTAATGTTGGCAAGTAATTCAAATTTTTTTTTGAAACATTTTGCCAGCTGAACAAAATACACCCAATTTTATGTCACCTTTGATCTTATCCATGTCTTCATCCTTTACTTGGGCAAACAAAGAACGAGAGAAAGAAAATTACTTCAGGGATCATGCAACAAATCACTGGCAAAGTTGAGCCTAGAACCAGGGCTTCTATACTGCTAAGTATTGTTTGTTGTGTGCAAATGATATGTGAACTCTCTCCACCCTGACCTCCAGCCACGCCTGCACATCTCTGTTGCCCAGGAAATTGAAACTTGGTTCCTTCTAGTCCCTCCCATGTTTCTCCATGTGTTAAGTGGGGATTTGCCCTTCATGGAGGGTGGAGATGAAATTAAGATGAGGCATTGGCAGGGCAAGCCAATTAAGGCGTTCTTCCCTACCGCTTTGTCTTGGCAGTCAGACCAGGAGTCCCTAGCTGTCTTGTCTGAAGACAGATGGCTAGTGTTTTCTTACCGTCCATTAGGTTAGACAAGCACAATATTCCTCTTATCTCTCTTGGTCATAGAGAGCATTTTGCAACCATTTTAAGTGAGGGTACTGGCAGGAGACACCCAGGTATGCCATTCTTTCTTACTAGTTTATCGTGGGTTCAGGGTTTGCTATTTCCTACCAGGGGTTTACAGAGGCCCAAAAGAAGCTCTGCCTAAATGGAGCCACAGAGACAAAATTCACCCCATAAAATAGGAATTCCAGAGAGTAGGTGACCGGGGCTCCTAGTACCTGAATCCTAACTCAGGTGTCTATCATGGCCCCAGGTTCTTTACATTCTGTATCTCTGAATTGCCTGCAATGTAGGTGGTATAACTCCTTTTACAAATGAGGAGGCTGAGGCTCTAGAGGGGCTGGGATTTGGCCCAGAAAAGTATTTCTGGAGTTAAAAAGAAGGGCAATTCTTAGGGATTGAGGAGCTCAGACAAGCCTTCCCAGAGGGCTTGGGAATCTAGCAACACAGGGTTTCCATAAGTGAGGAGGATGGTGGGGGAAGGTGGTCGGCTTGATGAACAGAACCTTTTTTTTCTTTTGAATAATAATGTGTGGAGTTTAGAGCAGCTTTTGTTCTTTTGCAAAAGCTTTCCCAAATTTGTTAGATAGCCAAAATCACTGGGTGCAGGAGGGAGCTTTGAAAATTGGCTGTATTTTCTAGTTTGCCTGAGAAAGAGTAGGAGGCATGGGGTGTGAGGGTGGAAAGCACCCCCATCAATGTGCTGCTGAGATGTGTCTGGTGAGCCCATGCTGAGGCCAAAGGGGAACAGAATCACCTAATGAGGCACGTGTGGTGTATTTGTATCTTTGGGGCTTAGAGGAAAGCCTAGCAGGCCCTTGGGGATGAAAGGACTTGCCAGGCAGGAGTCTAGAGGGAATGCTGGCTTTTGAAAGTGGGTGTTTGTGGGGGCAGGAGGTGTGTTTTTTCCCCTCCTTGGCCAGTAGAGAAGCTATTTTGAGCAGAATCCAGCAGGGCCTACCTTGAAGAAAGGGATCTCCCAGGAGGAATTGGGGACTCTGCCTTTCTCCCAGAGGAAAAGAAACTGTCTTCACTCTAAGCCATTACTAAGACTCTACTCACCCATGTTTTTGTCTCACGTCTAACTTGGCCAGGATGGAATGCTAAGAACCTTTAGTCTCCTTTTTTTTTCTTTTCCCAGAAATAGGAAGTATCTTTCCCTAGCCAACTGTGGGAAACAGATTCTGGAATCACACTGGAGGCCAACCCTTGAACACTGTGGAATGATTTAGCTTGCTACATGTTCATCCGCAGAGCCCTGGGACACACTCTAGTATCTTTGTAATCTCCCACGAGGCCACCCATGAATGGAGAAGTTTCTCAGGAGATGGGCTCCCATACACAGGTCACAAGAGCTTACTACTCATGTGCAAATCAAAGCCTTCACCATTTTAAGGAAGCTTAGAGCAGAGGGAGGCCATGTAGGATATAAAGAAAAGTACTGGGCTTGGAAATAGAAGATCTAGTTCACATGTTTTGTTGGCACTTACTAGCTTGGCCTTGAGAAAGCTGTTTCCTCGGTCTCTGAACACTACTTTTTTTTAGTCTGTAAAATGTGAATGGGAGCAGAACCTTTAATCTCTAAAGTCCCAGATTGTGTCACTTCCCCTCCTAGAGTCCTCTTACAAGTATCCAACCCTTTAACTGGGCCTGGTATCTCAGCAGAACATGGTCACCACCTAACATACTGGCCTCACACCAACTCCCTCTCCCCACCTCAATCCTACCAAGCTCCTTCCACCTCAAGGCCCTCACATGGGTGGTCTTCCCCTTTACTACATTCGCCCTCATGTCCCCTCCTCACCATGGTAACTCCTATCCATTCCACCAGCTCTGTATCAGTGCCATTTCTTTTGGAGGCCCTTCTCTGGCTCTCTACCCAGGCTAAGTTCTTCATATTAGTTCATAAGCACCTTATACTTTTTTTAGAAGTACTTACGACAATGGAAATTAGACCACTGCTGATGTAACTACTTGCCCATCATCTTTCTCTACCAGATAGTAAGCTCAGTGAAGTTGGAGACCACTTATATCTCACTCACAACTGTTTTCCACCAGTAGGACCCACAAGGTCTAGAAACAGCCGGTGCTCAGTGATTATTTGTGGAAAAAGAAGGACTGTACCTGGTCAGTAAATGCCTCTGGCTTCAGTTTTTCTTATTTATTTATTTATTTATTTATCTATCTATTTATTTATTTATTTATTTATCTATCTTCAGTTTTATAAAGGAGAGGGGGATAGAGCCTTTGTCAGATAAGAAGTCCATTGAAAACCTCACTTTCCTGGCCTGAAAAGAAGACAAAGTATCTTAAGTGTTCTCATATTTATCTTCACCTTAGATTGGACAAGACATTTGACATGTCGGCACAATAGAGAATTGACTCACCTGAGTGTACAATGAAAATAAAGAGAGATGCTGATGGAGGAAATATGTTCTTTCTCTTCCCTTTGCCTCATAGAAAACTCTGCCCACAGAGCCAGGTGGAATCCACTAGATTTTCCAAAATAGTGACAAGGGATCCAAGAGAATGGCAAAGTAGACGGGTAGGCAGGAGAGTAGTGATGGGCAATTCATTTTAATGGATGTTTATTGAGCACCTACTATTTATTGAGATGTTATTCTTTGCTTCATGTTGTTGATATAAAGATAGTGATAGTATTTAATAGCTAACATTCAGAGATAAGTAACTTACCCAAATTAACATAAATTTTAACTAGTAGGACTGAGATTTGAATTCAGGTTGGTCTGACACCAGAGTCTTATATCTTAACCTCTGGGATATATGGCTGCATGTCACAAAACAAAACAATGATCTGGGGCTTTGAGAACTTAGAGTCTCAATATTCTTAGAGAATACTGAAGCTAACCCATTACTAATTTGGGATGTTTGTGCTCTTGCTTGGTCCTACTCAGGACAATGGGATTCTTATCAGTGGACCCACAGGGCAGTAGTATGTGATTTATGATGTGAAGCAGAGAAGGAACGTGGTAGTAAAAATAATTTTAAAACTGAGGGCCCAAAGACCAGGGTTCAGGATTGGGGCCTAGTTCTCTAATTTGATATATGCCTTTATCAAGTTCACATGTCCCTCTGCCTCAATTTCTCCCTTTGTAAAATGAGGAACATTCTTTTATTCCTAAGAACTGATGTACTCATAGAAAGGAAACCCTGAAGTTTTGATCCATATCTCTAGAATCTAATCACCTATCTCCCTGTGTGAACAACTTTCTGCAGGACTCCTCACTGACAGCCAGGGGAAGCTGCTGTCCTAGGGATTCTCTTCAAAGATGATACACCCAGGGCTGTTAAGCCTCTACTTAGGGTTAGGATTTAAGCCAGGGAGAAGTAGGAATCCACTTGCCTTTCTTCAGGGTTCCTATCTAGCATCCCATGGCCCAGCCATCTGCCTGCCTGTAGTGGGGGAGCAAAGAAGCTCCATGCAACTTCTGGAATGTTTGACCATGTTTGACTTTGATTTGTGAGTGCTCAGGTGGCAGGCTGACAGTGTGACAGATCCTCTTCCATCTACCCCATATTTTTAAAAGATTTTATTTATTTATTCATGAGAGACAGAGAGAGAGAGACAGAGACACAGGCAGAGGGAGAAGCAGGCTCCAAGCAGGGAGCCTGATATGGGACTCCAACCGGGGCGGGACTCTAGGATCATGCCCTGGGCCAGAGGCAGGTGCCCAATCACTGAGCCACCCAGGCATCCCACAGGTGGACCTTAATACCCTGGCCTAACCAGATACAATCACCAAGCTATTTGCCCATAAGACAGATGATTAATGAACTTAAAACCACTCACTCCATCTTATGTTATAGCAACTTGTATAGGGTTTTCCCACTCTTTATCCTATTAACTTTCACTGCAGATATTACTGTATCCATTTTACAAGTCAAGAAACTGAAGCCTGCAAACCTGCAGTAGTTTTCTCATGGCCACTTGCTGATTACTAACCTTGGATTCTATGTCTGGCAAACTTTTTGCTAATGTCACTAGTCTGCTTGCTTAACATTTTTCTTCCTTGGCCCATTTGTGATTTCTTGAATAATTTAGCCTTGAGATAGTCCTAGACTAGTAGTTATCAAATTTTCTCATTTGACATGATCCATATTTATTTACTCCCACCTAAATGTAGATAAGGCCCTGCTCTTGAGAAAGCTACATTCTTTCTATGCATATAAATTCATAAACACATGAGTGATTGCAGGCATTCATTCATTTATTTAGAAAATGTTCACCCACAACATGCTGGGGACTGTGCTAGAAATTAGGAGCAGAGAGATGATCAAGGCAGCCCTTTGTTACCATGACGCTTATAGTCTCTTGGGGATGAGTGGGAAGAAAGAGAAATTGTAGATAAACCCGTCAATAATAAAACTCATATAGTGATTAGGTGCTAGCATACAAATGTTAAAAAGAATGAGATAGTGTAGCAGGAGAGGAAAATCAGCTACTTAGGAAGGGTAGTTAGGGAGTGAGGTAGTAACATTTGACTTAGGGATCTATGAAGTCAAGTTGTTAATCATGCCAAGAGTTGGGGGCAGAGGGTAGCAAGTGCATGGCTCAAGGACACCAAAAATAATGGAGGATTTGAAAACTAGAAAGAAGTCCCACATGACTGAAACAATCTGAACACAATGAGGGGAGAGCAGTAGACAATGGGGTCATTGAGGCAAACAGAGCCAGGTGCTAGAGGGCCTGAGAAGACATGGTAGGTTGGACACAGCTGTGAAGGAATTCAGACCAGGCTACAAGTCATAGGATATTTGAACTGTGAGTCTGATATGAATTCAGAGGAGAGGGAGACTATGGTAGATTAGGGCAGTCAGAGAAAAGTTTCTAGGGTTTGCAGGAAAAGTAGTTAGTATCTGGCTGGAAGTCTGCAGGGTATTCCAAGATAGGTGTAACCAGGGTGGCATAAAGGCAAGAATTGATGTGTGTGTGTGTGTGTGTGTGTGTGTGTGCAACACATGTGTGCACATGTATGTGCTTGAGTATTGAGTAGGGGGGCTACAAGGAAAAAAGACAAAGTTCAGTGGTCAGAAGAGAGGAGAAGGTCATTATGCATTTCTAATGGAGAAATCAAAATATTCATAGTAGTGCCTGTTAAAGGCCAGATGAACAGTCTCACTCAGAACCAAAATGAATTTCTAGATTTCCCCTGTGGCATCTTGAAAGTCCTAAGATCGTTTATCCCCTGTTATTTATGCCTCAGAAACAACAGCCTAAGCACGGTAGCGTGGCCGAGCGGTCTAAGGCGCTGGATTAAGAAACAACAGCCTAGCTAGGAAACATTGAGTTGTGGAGGGTCAGAGCCAAAAAAATATCCTTAAAGTTGATCCAATCCAATCCTCCCTACCCCTGCCCTGTCCCATATTTAACACAGATGAAGGGACTGGTTTACCCACAGGTAATGGCAGAGCTAGGTCTCTGATGGTCCTTCCTTGTTCTTTACCAGGAATCAGGGGATTATGCATGCTACAGGAGCCTCCTGGGAAGTGGAGTGGAGGTGAGGGGATGGATCTGCCTGTTCTCTTTCTGGTCCATTCTTCTTGGCAGATCTACCCTACTGTGGGCCACAGGCCTCAGGGTCTTCCTATCAGATGGTGCTAGGGAAAGAGCTGGGCTGCTGCCGCTGAATGCAGAGCTCACCTTTACACATGCTGGACAGCTTGTACATTGGTGCAGAATAGATTTGGAGGGACGGCAGTAAGAAAAAAATTCCAGCCTCCAAACAGAAACATAATTATAGAAAATGAATCCACTTCCAATATTTTTTTGCCCTACCCTCACCCTGACTAACCTCTCCTGTGAAGTATGCAAGACACATTAACCTGTTTCATCCACCATTCTCAGAGCTTTGGAGGCTCTCTAGCCCTGAGCTGTTCTTACTACAGGAAGTGAAAGCTCATTTAGAGGTGGTATGTGATATCACTGGAGAGATATATACCATGAAGCCGTCCTACTTTCTAAGACCTTCTCCCATAACTAGATTTACCTATTTTCCAGGCTATAATTCTTCCTAGTACTACTCCTCCATTTAGTTCAAGGAATTGCTACTTTTAACTGATAAGTTACCCAGAAAGGACTAATATAAGAATTATTTACTGGCCATTTATAATTAAGTGTTGAATTTGCTATTTATCTGAAAATTTATGCAGAAGGAAGTTTTGAGCAGAAATATAGTTGAAGATTCTCATGGATGCCAGGAGAGACTTTCATAAAAGTCGGAATAGGTCCCAAAAGAACAGAAGACATACCTTATACACATGTTTCCCATCTACTGACAAATGAATACTGCCTCTATTTGATATAAGTTTCTAAGCATTGTAGATCAAGGACCTCACTCAGCTCCTAGTATAAATGTCATAGAAGAGTAGATGGGAGAAGCAATTTGTCTCATAGACGTTTTTGTTTGATAAGCAGTGTTGTTGTTGTTTTTTTTAATTGCATGTGAATTCTTTTAGAAAAGGAATATACTCCTCTTATAGTTAGCTACCGTTCTGATTTTTCATGTTGTATAATTCCTAGGCCTTTTCACACATGCTGGTTACACACTTGGTGCCCAAAGACATTTGAGTTTGTGAATCCTTTTAATCAACCAGTGTCAAATGGTGCCTGCCATTTGCTAAGCACTGGGGATACAACTCAGTTCTCTGTTGGGGAGACAGATATTCAATCACAGTAAGGTGTGATGAGTGTGACTGCTGGAGAGGTTCAGATCTCTGCGGGAATGAGTAAATAGTATAAGGCAGTGGCACCTACCCTCAAGTAGCTTGGGGAGTTGAAATGCTGACTCAAAAAAAGTATTATATGGCATGAGAAAGTCATAGCCATGCCAATCGATGCTCAAAGGAGCGAGATGCTCATTAGTTTGGAGAGGGGGTATCAAGGAAGGCTGTGTGGGAGCATTTGAGCTTATCCTTGAAGGATGATTGGATTTCTACTCTCGGCAATACTGATGAGAAAGGCCATTCTAGGGAGAAACACGGCATGTGCACACAGGTAAAAAAAGGGAAAAGGCCAAAGATGTTTAGCTAGAAGGTTGCGACAGTCACAACAGCTGTCATATGAGTGCTAGATGCTCTGCTAAACTCATTCTGTGCAAAATCTCACTCAACGCTTACAACAGTCTCAGATCCGTGCTATTACAATGCCTATTTAGAACTGGGTAGCTCATCTGAGGCTCAGCAGTAAACTAACTCACCATGGTCACTCAGCTAAAAGTGCAGAGCTAGGAATAGAATCAAGGTCTGTCAAATCCCATAGTGTGGAGACTGAGGAGACTCTTTGCCCCCAGGTCAAGGTATTGTTATACTTGATTTGTGACAGAGAATCCGCTGAAGGTTTTGAGGCTACTCTGGTGCTTGCTGTGGGCAGTCACCAAACCTAGAAATGTTGTTTATTGCGTGTCAAAGCCAGCTGATAGAAGACACTCACTCTTTCTTTTCTCTGTGCCTCTGCTCCTAACTTTACTCCTAAACTTAAATTCCAAGAGGTATAATTAGCAGGCCAGCCTGTCTAAGAGAACAGCAGAGTTACTTGACTTTAGTATTTGCTGCCAAGTAAAGGTTTAGCTGAAAGCCTGACTGATAAATGCCCCTCCAGGGAGAAGGAGCTGTGGAATTGCCTGGATCTATTGGCAGATGCGAGGAAGGGGCACATCCTTAGAAATTCAAGCTGAAAAAAAGTGTCTGAGGAAAGCAAAATGACCAACTAAAGTAGAAAACGCTTCAGTAAACCTTAATAATAGCAACTTGAAAAATCTTACATTTTCAGTTTCGTTTCATAAACCCCTTCAGTAATGGAATAATAAAGATTTCTCGCCTGGAAATGTAACTGGTAAATACACAGATGGTAATATATTGTAAGTTGCTCATGGAAAGACAGTGTCAGATGTGGCCTGAGCCTCAGGATCATCATTACAGGCTGTGTGACCCTGGGCAAGCCGTGCACTTTCTTGGGCTCCTAGGAAACAGGATTATAACTCCCCACCCTAATGCATTGGCCAGTCTTAATCAAGGGCTCAGATCAATGTCTGACTTCTGTGGGATACATATCAGTGTCTTCAGGGGAAGGGGCATATTTGAAAAAGCTTATTCAATATTATAAAATGGTTTCACAATTAGAGAATAATTACATTCATTGGCTTTGTTTTTTTAATACTTGGAAATAATGTTTCAGAAGTCTTCTGGCTAAGCAGATGGTAGGTTCTATATGAACCAAGAAATTTATCCATGAGGTTTATATATCCATCTTTATAGAGTGTATCAAAATCTCCATGGATGGAAAGTGGCACATGGATTTTACATTTTAAAGAGGCATAGGCCATTTTTAATGGGTTGTTAGGATCAGGCAAGTGGGTGCTAAATGCTCCATAAATTTAGAGTGTTGAACATATTGTACAAAGTAATGCTGCTGACTCACCATCTATCACTTTTGTTCATTTCATTGCACATCTAAGAATTGGGATGGTCTTTTAGCCCATTGGATAGATGATCCAAGGTAGTCAGAGGTGTGGCCTCTATCTATTGATTATAGTAAGTTAATTGCACTTATGGTGGATTGAAAGCTTTCATTTTAGGTTTGTGAATATCATGTACCAGTAAACCCAACAAATTAGTGGTAGAGAAGAACATATTATTTCACCAAATGTATGTTTGAAAGGTGCGTGGTATGAATATAACAACCTTTATTTCTTGGTCTCAAGGTAGTCCTACCTAAAGCATCCATTCCCAACATTAAGTATCTACAAATGCTAGCTTATCATTGATTATTTATGTCCAAGTCTAAGGTCATAATTTTTACCTCCACCTTCTTTCCCTCCTCTTATATTCCCTGTCTCAGAAATGATACTGTAGTCCACTGAGTCACCCAGAAAGAAAACAAGAGTCTTTTGATTCTTCTTTTCCCTTTACCCATATCTTTGATCTGTCACCAACTTTTGACTCTGTCATGCTTCTAACAATTGCAGCTGGCAATACTGCCAGAAGCTCCTAACTGGCCTTTGCTTCTAGGCTGTCCCCACTACCAAGTCTACTCCTATTTATGCTGTCAAGATGACCATCTTTAAACAGATCTTCTGTTGTGCCACCAGTTGTTACACTCATGGTGAATTCAAGGCTTCACTGTAACATTCAAGGCTCAGCAGACTCTGACCCCATCCTATCACAATTGTCCTTCCATATTCCTCTTGAACCCTGCCACAAGCTCACATCTGTGTTCTAAACCATAGCCAAATCTCCCTTCTTTACTCTGTTGCTTCTGCCCCTCACAAGCTACACAGTTTGTCAGCAATGCCTTTCTGTTCTTTCTTCTTCACCCTTTCCTCTCTCTACTTATGACTTTTAATTATCCTTCCAAGATAACTTTAGATCTAATTCCCACCACTAAGCTTTCCTGGACACCTGACCCCCAACCCCACAAGAATGAGCCTTCTTCCATGATATCCCTTATTATTCTGCCCTACATGAGCAAGATTTATGTGCATGACTCTCTCCCCTCAGGTTGACAGCTCCTTAGGGGGAAGAGACCTTATCATGTTCATCTTTGGATCTTCTTTTACTTGCATTCTTCCTCCTCAACTCCTCCCCCAACCCAGGCATCTAAGTACAGTGCATTTCACATAATAGACACCCTACCAAAGTTTATTGAATAGAATCCATTAATTTGCACACTGTTTCTTCAGCAGTGGCTATTGGAATCCTCTGGGTTGAGTGAAAATTTCAACTAACATGATGTGGAGAAAAACTTTAACTTTTGTATTCATATTCCTTTTAGAAGCATTTTGCTTCATTCCATCACACCACCTCTTTCTGCTAACCTTCTATGCTACTTGAAGTTGCAAAAAAAAAAGGGGGGGCAGTAGGTTTATTTTTCTACTTCTTTAATATTTCCAGTCAATTCTCTGTTCTCTGTTGCCATTACCAGGGACTTCATTGAGACAGGTCATCTTTCTGGCTAAAGTTTAAGGGTCCTGAGATCAGATTGTCTGAGTTTTAATACTAGTTCTACTAAAAGACAGAGCTTGGGTTAAGTAAATTACTCTCTCTGGGCCTCAGGTTCCTCTAACTGTAAAATAAAAATATCAGTGCTACTCATCTCAGGGAGAGATTTTCCATAGGCCTGATTGGTAAGCAGCACACCCTGAGAATATAAAAGCAGTGGGACAGACACCTTGGGAGCCCCGTGGTCTCCGAATCTTCCAGTGATACCTAGTGTCCCCTTTCAACCCCATGCAGTGTGTGCCAGTAGATTCTAAACTGTGTGAGGAAAGAGATACTGTCTGCTACACTCCGCATCCCTGGCTCCTGACACATAAAAGGACCATAAACAAGCTTTTCAAGGCAAACCCCAGCTCTGGAATTCTGCAGCAACCCAGAGACCCAGCCCTGAATATCAAGGCCCTGTGGAAAACTAATGATCTCTCCCCTGCAGACCTGCCTAGCGAAGGGCCCCATGGAGCCTGGCTGGCAAAAGCATTCTTCATTCTCTGCATACCCCTGGCTCTCCCTCTCTAGCCCCACCTCCACAGTCTCCCCATCAAGCTATTGTGTTTCTCCTGCTCTGTTTCTCATTGCCTGGGTCCCCCTTGGTGCTGCTGCTGATGCATTGTACGTGATGTCTTTAGTGTGAAAGGTGATTCACAGAAATAAATTGCATTGTGTTTTAGGTCTCTGGCAGTCCACCTCTGTAATCATGTCCATTAGAGACTTCATAATAGTATGAGGGTCCTGATGTCAGCACCAGGGACTCCAGTGGCTTCAAGGTAGTTAAACACTGTACCCAAATGCACATTCAGCCAGTGGAGTCATGAGTTCAAGTTGAGGACAGAAGTGTCAGTGCTATGAACCAGCCACACTTTCAGCCTTTTTATCTGCATGTTGATAGAAATCAAAGGATTAGAATTGGTTTTGTTCTGTTTCTTTAATAATCACTGGAATACTGGGGCTTCTTTAACCTAGCCCCAGCTCCCAACACAATTCTCACCAGCTCTGTGATCTGATGCAAGAAAATTCAGAATGTTGCTGGGAAAGAGAGGAGCAACAGAAGAGAAAAGAGATGGGGAGGGGTACAGTGAAGGGCAAGAACAGCTGGGCCAGGGTCTAGGAAGCTGAGGCATTGATCTGTTTCAATCATCAGCCAAAGTGATGAGGAACAGTGAGGACCAAGGATGCAGGAGGGAACCAACAGTGTGGGGTGGGGGGACGGGGGGGACACAACAATGCTGGGATGAGTATTGACAGGAAAAGTGGAAGTGAACTGGTCCTCCTAAAAGATTCAGAAATGGTGGATGGTGTGGGAATCATGCTTCCTTGAGCACATTGTCCAGAAGAGGCTCCATTCCCATGGCATTTTTAAATAGTCTTATTGATATATAATTTACATACCATAAAGTTCACTCATTTAAAGTGTATATCCCATGACATTTTAAGGTGATATATTATGACTATGACAGTAAGATTTAGGGGAAGCAGCATAAAGCAAAGACCGTGGGATGAGTAGAGCAGGTTGTCAAAGTGGCATGCTTTTTAAAAATGTGTCTGTTGCCCCAGCAACTAATAGCTCAGCCCTCACCCCACCCTCCACCTCCTCCAGGCCTGGCCCCACCTGCAGGTTCACCCCATGATATCAGAATGTGGTTCTTGCTTAGCTCACAAGATATTCACACAGCTCACTATTAAAAACCCCCCTGAGAGGCCTTCTGATGGCCTTCTGATATCTGGAAGATGTGGGTTTTGTGCTACTTGAACTTTCAGATTATGAATCCCACCCCCCTACCACTCACTAGCCCTTTCTGTGTGATACTTGCATTCACAGTGTGTCCCTGTCCCTCTCTTCAGATTTGGTTTCCACCAATTGATTTAAAAGCCACATTCCATTCCTCTAAGCAATTAGGAGCTACATCTTACAGGTACCTGAATGTGACATCCATATAATCTTCCTATCACTTGCCCCTGGTTTCCTTGGGTTATTTATGATCTTTGATTTCCCTCTACATCTAAGGTCTACCTAACCTGTAACTTGTACCACTAAAATCTGTTATTCATAGCATCAGTAATCCTTCCTCATGAAACTCAGGCCTGTTCTATTCTTAAATTATTATGTCAGATATACCTTCCTTGCAGTGAGACTGCCTGGGATTGAGTACTGCCGGTGCTACTAGCTGGTTCCCTCGTCTCTGATCACTTTGTTACCTTCTCATGAGGTTTGCTCAGATCACTGTTTCTTAAGCTTTAATCCTTCCCCTATCTTCATATGTTTGTTGTATCTGTGCATTCACTTGTCTCTTTATATAAAATTGCATGTTTATTTCATTTAAAAATAAAACATAAGAACTATTACAAATAGAAAAACCAGTATTACCTATGATTAATAAATAGAAGCTATTAAAAAACTCAAAAGATAACAGGGGTGTCTGGGTGGCAGTTGAAGTATCTGACTCTTGATTTCAGTTCAGGTCATGATCTCAGGGTCATGACCTCAGAGGTATCCCTTTCCCTCTGCCCCTATTTCCCTCTCATGCCCTTTCTTTAAAATAAATGAATATAAATAAATAAATAAATAAATAAATAAATAAATAAATAAATAAAACAAATAAATTCACATTCTAGTCATCACCTACAAAGGGTTCTGAGCTTAACTTTTGCTCTTTTTTTTTGTTTAAAATAAAAATGTAGTGGTAGCTTATGGAGTTTAATAATTGTCAGAGAATTATTAAAGACAGCACAATACTGAGACTTCCTTTTTTTACTTAGTTGAAGGATTAAAATGAAATTGAAAATGGACATGCTTTCTCATTGTGAGCCAGTTCTTTAATGGCATCCCTCTAGTCCTACATGCAGGATTAAATGGCTATATGGCCACCTCATCTTCCTGAGCCTTAAGTCTGTTCTTCTGTAAGATGAGGTTGAGAATATGAGGTAAACAATTCCTTTAAGCCCAAGTTTGTCCAATGTGGTCCATGGACCACTTGCACCTAAATTATCAGGGCATACTTGTCGAAAATACTGATTTCCAGACTTTACCTTTAAGAATCTCTGGAAATTTTCACTTATAGTATCAGTCATCCAGTTCATAAAGGGATATACAAGGGTGTAAGACCATTGTTGTTAAGCCTGTGTGGAACACTCAAAAGAGTAGAGCTGACCTGTGCATAGGAATCAGGAGATCTGGTTTCTAGGCCCAATTTATACTCTAAGCTTTGACTCACCCCTTCCTTCATTTTCCTTATTTGAACAGTGAGAAGGTCAGACTGGGTAGGCTCCAAATCCCTTCCAAGTTTGCAAATATGATGTTGGGTTTCTTTGTTCAAAGTCTACTCTTGAGGGGATCCCTGGGTGGCTCAGTTGTTTAATGCCTGTCTTGGGCCCAGGGCATGATCCTGGAGACCCAGGATCGAGTCCCACATCAGGCTCCTGCATGGAGGCTGCTTCTCCCTCTGCCTGTGTCTCTGCCTCTCTCTCTTTATTTATTCATGTCTCACATGAATGAATAAATAAAATCTTAAAAAAAAAAAGTCTGCTCTTGAAAGTCATGTTAAACCCAGATGTGTAGTGAGGATGAAGGTGGAGATAGCAAGATGACAGCCACGTCTCTGTAGGCTGAATTTTTCCCTGTGGAGAGCCACCTGTTCAGGTGAAGAGGAACCAGAGCTACCTCTGCTTAGCTTGTTTTAACAGCATACACCATCTAGCAGGACCATGCCTGCCTACGAAAACATCTGCGAAGATGTTTAGTGAGACCTGTTGCAAAGTCAGATTAGGCTCTGCTAGAGGAGCAAGAAGAAGGAAGAGTTCTGGACTGCCAAGTAGGCAGAAAGGAGACTGCAGCCAGATGTGACTGGCTTGAATTAACACTTCATGTCCTCCTTGTGATGCCCCAGATTGAGATCTGAGTCTGCGTTGCCACATTCACCTTTCTAAAACTGACCTTCCCCTGATGAAACACATCCATATTCCAGAGACTAAAAGCTGATATCTCAAACCAACTTTCATGGCCTCTCAGGCCATTACTAACATGACTTCTCTACCTTGACTCCCATGACTGACTAGTTGGCTCATTGATCAACTTCTTGATTAGCTCTTTTACCAATACTTTTGAAATACCTACTCTGTGTCCATATCTTTCTAATTACTAAGAATGCTGACCAATAAACTAGGCATTAACATGATCCATTGTACCTACTTCCCTTCAGCATAGCCTACTCAGCCCTTTTGGGCCACCCTGACTTTCTGCTGGTGATTAAGTCTTGGACCTGAGCCCATTCTACCCCAGGCTTCACTTGCAGTATGTCTTCCAAAGTCCTCGATGTTCAGGCAGTGGCATTAAGCAACCTTAGACCATCTGGAAGAGGACCCAAAGAACAAACTCATTTTCTCTGATACCAAGATATAGGACATAATAAAAGTCAAAATTCCATGCCTTCTCTACATTCTCTACTTTGTATACATTCTGAGAGACATCCAAGTGCTCTCTTTTCTTCTATTACTGAACAGCTGTGGAATCAGCATGGACTACAATTCTTCCTTCTTTTTGAAGGAATTGCATGGGAGCAGGAGTTGTCACATTGTGATGATGGACTTACTTCAGATGTATAATAAATGATATCCCATTGGGAATGGCTTGACAGCAGCTGACAGCACTTGGCAAAGCATTCTTCACTAGCTGTAGGGTGAAACCACCACTTTGCCAAGAGTAGTCTTTATGAGAAATTGGAGATCAGGGAGTAGATAAAACAATTTTGTGTTGCAGAATGGGGTATTACAGAGAACATGAAGTGGATTGAACTAGCAGTCACAGAGTCCAGTCTTTGCTCTGCCATTTCTTGTCATGAGGCCTCAGCTAACTCCATTTCATTTTCCAAGATTCATTTCATGACACCTCCTCTGGGACGCCTACTTTAACCACTTTCTCTTCCCCCAGGCTAGTCAAGTGGCCCTCCTGTATCCTTGCATAGCACCATTCTACTTTTTTCAGTTATCACACTGTAACATAATATATATAAATATATATTATTTATACATTATATATTATAATATATTTTATATATTTTAAATATACATATTTTATATATTATATACATATAAATATTCTTCTATCTAAATTATATGAGTACAGTATAGTGAGTAAGATCAAGGACATTATAATCAGGCAGACATGATTACAATTCAGAGTTATGCCATCTTACAGCTGTGTGGAGTTAATACACTTTTCATAGGGTTTCTATAAGGATTAGGAATATATAAAGCAAAAAAAAGGACATATAAAGCAATTAGCACAGAGTATAGGTCATAGCTATTTTTGTCTTTGTTCTATAGCTACAGTGCCTAATAAAATCCCTGGCACATACTGGCAGAGGAAATGGTGGTAGTGGTGGTGATGTGGGAGTGGGGATAGTACTGATGATACTGGTGATAAATGACTTAGTGGTGATGGTGATAATGATAATAGTAAGGAAAATCAGCAGCTAGCATTTATTGAGAGCTTACTGTATGCCAGGCATTGTATTATGTATTTGCATATAGCTAATTTCATCCTCTTGACATCTTCCAGACGCTACTAGTGCCCTCCATCTTTCAAGTGTTTCATTCAAGTTAGGTTTCAGACATTGAGTGATCTGCCTAAGATCCCATACTTAAGAGAATAAGACAAAGTCGGAATGTGGTATAAGCTGTGTGACATCACCACATATATGTAAAGCACCCAAGTGTTAATTATTTGAAGAAGGAAGGAAGGAAGGAAGGAAGGAAGGAAGGAAGGAAGGAAGGAAGGAAGGAAGGAAGGAAGGAAGGAAGAATTTACTTGTTTTCTGATCTTAAGATTCCTTTTCTGAAAATGGAGATAATAATTTTAGGTTTCAGGAAAATCAGAGGAGATAAAGGAAGTTAAACTCTCTGAAAGTTGTCAGGTCCTCTCCATGTATAAAGTCCAAATCAGCAGCTGCAGCTCCATAATTACTCATTCATTATTTCGCCCTAGGTACTGGGAATACCATGCACAAAGCAGACTAAAGTACCTGCCCTAACAACAATACTGTATTATAAACTTCAAAGTTGCTAAGAGACTAGAGCCTAATTATTCCCACCACAAAAGAGAAACAATTATGTGATGTAAGAGAGGTTAGCTAACACTAGAATGGTAATCATGTTGTAATAAATGTATCAAACAACAAGCTGTACACCTTAAACATATTTAGCATTATACATCAATTATTAATAAAATAAATACATTAACAATTTAAATAAATCACCTGTCCTCATGGAGCTCTCGGTCTAGTGACAGATAATAAGCAAAAACAAGTGGAATATGTAGTGCCATAGGGGAAAGTAAAGCATGGAAGGAACTGGGGAATGTGTGAGTGGGAGTGCCATTCCTTTAAATAGAGTGGTCAGGGAAAGCCTCTGATAAATTAACATTTGAGCAGGGCCTGAAAGAGGTGAGTCAGTGAGCTGTGCAGTCTGAGGAACAGTGTTCTATATCCCACAGGACAGTTTAAAATTAAGAATATTCAGAAACAATGAGGTCACTATAATGAAAATGCTAGGAATGAGCTAATGCAGAAACCCCAAGGTCTGTTGCCAATGAAAGAATGAAGAGTAGAATTTAGTATTTTCCCTGGTAACTTCCCATAATACTGTTCCTAAAGCTTCAGTCAAGGTGTTATGTCCTAGAGGAGAGAGATCATTATCTGGAAGCATGGTTCCCCTGGCAACAGGCAGCTGGCTGGAGGGAAGTAGCTTCTATTCACCACTCAACCATCCATGAGCAAGATGAGGCTCGATAGGTCATCTGTGCTCATGGCCTTCTTACTCCTCCCAGCTGGGAAAGACAAAGGCGAAATTAGGGGTTCTCACCACAATAAAAGGAAAAGAATTAGCTCAGCCCAGCTCTACAGGGATCTATAATGATATTGGCACTGTTTATTAAAGTCCATAATGATCCAAGATGAAGCAAGTTGTACATTATTCAGATTTATGGGTGACGCCAAATTGCATAGGATTGCAAGCATGGGAGAAGATGGTGAAAGAAATTATCAACTGAACTAAAAAGCATAGAGGAATAAGTAAACAGGCAAGGGAAGAGATTTAATTTAGATAAACCTAACGCAGGATCTCTAGAAGATTCCAAGGTCAAGTGAAAGGAGGAAAAACTAGCTAGTTTGATGGAAGATGCATCGGAAGGGTTCTGGGAAGTAAGAACCACCATCATCTGGTGTTGATGTGGCCAGTATTATGATAAAGGCAGAGAATATGAAATTACTAAAAAATGTGACTTCTGCTTAGAATTTAAGGAATAATAGGATAGTATGTGGAACAGAGCACCAAACTGGGAGCCTAAGGATGGAGTTCAAGCTGCCTAGGACTGCTCTGTGACTGAGGAAGCCTATTTCTGACCTTTAGCTTCCTCTTCATTAATAATCTACAATGTGGGCTCTCAGCCCCAAATCTTTGATTTCTTTCATGTTTAAGAAAGGCATCATGAGTTCTTGGGAGACTCTGAATCCCTCCCTGTTCCATCCCAGCAAACCTTGATGGAAACAAAAGATACAGATTCATGACAGAGACCCTATAGAAGAGCATTCATCTGGGAGATGGATCAAAGATCCAGGAACCCTTGGAGACATTGAAAAGAAGTGTAAAGGTTGCAAAATTAAGGAAGGATGATAGTTATAATGGTTCAATGTAACTGAGTTATACCAAATGTTGCAGAGAAAATTTAAAAAGGTTTACAGTGGGTTAAAGTGTGTGTAATGCAAAATGATGGTTGTTAAATAAGTTATAGCCTGGGTAATTTTCAGGATTGGGGTGAGGTTTGGGTGACTTTAAGATGGTGTTGCAGTCTGAGATGCAGGAATAGTTGTATTCTGCTGTAACCCATAACCATCTATCCATCTATCCATCTATTAGGGTCTGCCCAAGAAAATTTGCATGATATACCAGAGAGAGAACATCAAGCTCATCCTAATTATTCATTTGCTGGGCTAGTTCGCCATTAACATGGGTGTAACTACATGCTAAGCTTGGTATGGAGAGGTCAGCAAACTTTTTTTCTGTAAAAGGTTATATAGTAAATATTTTAGGCTTTGTGGGCCATGCAGTCCCTGTTGCAACTACTCACTTCTGCTAGAGAGTGAAAGCAGCTGTACACAATATACAAATGAATGAACATAGCTATAATCTAATAAAGGTTTTTTTTCTTTTTTTTCTAATAAAGGTTTATAAAAATAAAATAAGAAGCCAGATTTGGCCCACCCACCTTTGTCTGCTGACCACTGTTTAAATGCATGATGTCCCCACTTACTGGCAAATGTGACCTCATCATTATCCTGAAATCTATTCAATTTTATGAATAACTCCTATTGAGAAGAGAAAAACGTGGAAAAGTCCTTTTTCCAATAGGTGTTTCAAAGAATGAGATTACTTACTGAAACATCACTGTACATTTCAACATGAAAAAAGTCTCAGATATTTAACTTGGTCATTGATATGTGAGGATGAATTTGTAGAACATGAGTTGCTTAGATGAGTGACATACACAAAAGTGGAAGCATGTTTTGACTTCCGTCAGTGAGGAAGAGTTGAAGCAATAAACTCTAGTCTAGAGGAGAGATCACTGAGGGAACATCAGGAAAGAGAAAAGCCAAACAAGTGGAAGTCATAGGGATTATTGTGGCTAGTTGTAACAGAGATCATGTGCTGGGCACTTTACATTTTATAAAGTATTATAGAAATATTATCAGATGATACCTTTTTCATAGGTTTCCCACATAGGGAAGAATTCAATAATAATAATATGTAATGATCATTTCTGCTTATGATAATACACTAGTAATACAGCAACAACTAATTACCAATGCACTGTGCCGAGTGCTTTACACACATCACCTCATCAATCTTGACCACAGCCTTGGGAAACAGGTATGGGAAGCATTGTACAGACGAAGAAATTTAGAACTCAGCATGGTTAGTGATCCAAGGAAACATAGCTCCTAAGTACCAGAGCCCGGCCCTGAGCTCAGGTCTGACCCCACAGCTGACACTCCTAATTACCTCATTTCCCCAGTCCACAGCTGTGATATTCCTTCACTGGTGGGTCTGTTCAAGTAATGAGTCAATACATGGACTAGTAATGTAGGAGGATCCTTTAAGCCAAGCTTTTATTGTGGCTGAAGGGCAGATTTGTAAACAGAGACCAGAATGTAACCTCTATGAAGGCAAATACTTGTCTCTTTTATTGTTACGTGTTAACCGTAGCATTTAGTGGTGTCTGATAAATCTTTGAATCAATTAATCAATGAATAAACACTCCTGAGATTATTTCTTCTTAAAACAAACAACCTCATGGCCATATAACCCACGTTTCCATCTCTTTCTTTGAACCACATCAACTCATACCCCAGACATAGCAGGCACTTAATGAGTATTAGGTAATGATGAGGAATGATAGCTGACTCTGAATATATAAAGTGCTATGTAGCTACAGTAATCAACAACCTTTCATCCCACCCAGCTCCCATGACAGATGCAAGTACTTAATCCCACCCAGCTCCCATGACAGATGCAAGTACTTATTCTCTTTGGGAGTTGTAGCTCAACCCTTTTCTCTCACATTTATGAATGTAGATCGAAGAGTAAATCAGAGAAGGATAAGCTAAAAATATGCTCTAATTTATAAATGATATGTTGGCTGAATCTTTGGTGATATATTACTAATGACGGATCACTTATAACACAGTTTAGAAAGAAAACCTGGTGGGACTTTTATATGGCTCCATAGGGCAGAGCTCAAACCTGCAGAAGAATTGGGGGTAAAAGCTGAAGAGATGTTAATCATTGCACCATCCAAAGAGTGAAGGAGTGGAGATGTCAAATACTGAGTCCCTGGACCCCATGGATACTGAAGCACAGGTGGCCAGGGGTGAGGTATAGAGTGGATGGCTATGTTGCATGGAGGTCAGGCACAGTTACCACTAAAGCCCCTTTAACATATAAACTTCTTGGGGGTGCCCGAGTGGCTCAGTCAGTTAAGTGTCTGCCTTTGGCTCAGGTCATGATCTCAGGGTCCCAAGCTCCCTGCTCAGCAGGAAGTCTGCTTCTCCTTCTCCCTTTGTCCCTCCTGCCTGCTGTGCATCCTCTCTCTCTCTCTCTCTCTCAAATAAATAAATAAAAACTTTAAAATAATAATATATAAATTTATTGGATTTTTGGCATACCTATGCCTCAGTTTACTGTGGCATTATCCTCTGGTAAACAAACCTCCTTTTCTCCCTTAGCTTTTAATCAGGGTATAATGTGCATCACCTGCATGAGTTCTTACTCCTCCTTAAGCAGTCTGGGCCTAGTTGGTAATCTCAGCAGTACCCTAGTCTATGACAGATGTATTTATTCTTCTCCTGCACTAAAAGTGCAATGACTTTTAATTAATGAAGTTCATTCTGTGTCACATCACATAAGCCCTTGTGTCCAGGAAAAAGAGATGCCATGATAATTGGTATATAAGAATTAGCTCAGCACTTTCTGTTAGCCCTGAATTATGCTGGGATGGCCTGAAGTAGGGTTTATAGTGTGTATTTTTAAATTTTTTTCTTTATTCTGACACATAGTCCTGAAATGGCACCCTGTCATTTACTCTTCACAGTGGCCTACCAGGTAAATGGTATTATCACCATTTTACTTAGAAGTAAACTGAGACCAGAGGCCAAGTGTCTCAGTATTTAAAGGTACAATAGTAGTTAGGGACAGATTTGGGACTAAAATTTCTACTGGTTTTCTCCAGCTACAGAAATCTATCTGCCAGGCAACTTTTTATACAACACTCTAACTTCAGCAGATCTGATGGTTTGGCTGACTGTTGGTTAGAGATAGAGAGGGAGAGAGAAAGAGAAGGAGAAAGAGAGAGATAGGTTTGTGTGTAATTGTGATTAAAAATAGTATTTTTTTAAATTACACGAGTGACGTGTTTAATGTGGGAAATTATCAAATATAGATAAGAAAAGAGGGAAGGAGAATCAAAACACCTACCATTGCACAAGGTTATCTGAAATAACCCTGTTAATATGTTGGTATATATCTTTTTATATTATCCATATATTGCTTTTTTAATTTTTACTTTATTAGACTGACATCATTGGTGTATATAAAATTTTTCACTCTTCAATATTCACTGACTATATTATTAGCATCTTTCATACCAATAAGTAGATAGCCGCACTCACATTTAAATGGTTGTGTAGAACTTCTTGATGTAATATATCTTAATGTGCTTAACAGAATCTTATTGTTAGGTGTTTAAAACATCTGTATATATTTTTAAAGAGTTTACTTATTTATTTGAGAGAGAGAGAGACAGAGACAGAGACAGAGATAGTGACAGAGAGTACATGTGGGGAGAAAAGGGAGAAGCAGGCTCCTCAGTGAGCAGGGAGCCACATGCAGGGCTCAATTTCAGAACTCTGTGATCATGACCTGAGCTGAAGGTAGATGCTCAACTGACTGAGACATCCAGGCACCCCTAAAACATCTCTATATTTTTAAAACAATGGTCTTGAGTAAACAGCATACAACTTACTGAGGCTCAAAAGTAGGATATTTAGGTAATAAACAGTTCTGAAGAACTTTGAGTTAGCATTTAGTTAGGCAGAAAAATGAGTTCCCATCCCTCAACCTGGTTGGATACCTGCAGTCGTATACATCAATGGCCCCATCACTGTTCAATAACAGACGTGACCAGTACTATGATGTATGAGTGATCAGACTCACTGAGTTTATTTTCACGTTTGAAATTGAGCTCTACATAATACCAGTACTTTATTACTTGTGGGTCCTTGAGATTTTCCTGCCACCTCCAAGAACAGAGGTTAGCAATCACCACTGAATTTTCACCAGGAAATAGCCATCAGATTAACTCTGAGAAATCTAATGCCTGCCCAGAAATAGTAACAGAATCAGATTGGAGGATCAGAGGAAAGTCCCACAGACTTGAGGAAGTTCAAGGTGAAAATAGTTTGTTGGAGGTCTGAGATCAGAAAGGAAGAGTTCAAGAGAACTCAGAGCAAGTCAGCATCCAAAAAGTGAGCTAAACTGGCCAAATGATGGACTGGTATCTTTGGAAAAGAAAACACATCCAACTTCTTTTCAAAAATTTGCCAGGCCATTCACTTGTAGAATGACAATGACTGTCCCAAGTGATCGAGAAATTCCAAAAATATTTTTTCTTCCCCTGCTATGATGCTCAAGGTAAGGAAACTGGGGTGGTTGGTAAAGCAAACTGAAGTCTACTCTGCATTCTAGACCTGGCTTTATTCTCTCTGTGAGTGACTAAGAAAATTCTGTTCTCTGTTGGGGCTTTGGTTTTCTAGACATTAAATAAGTAGAGGGGCAGCAAAATACACTCATCAAGAATTTCAACTCTGCCACTTACTGGCTGTATGAAATTGGATAATTTCTTCAACTTCTTTTAAGTCCCAATTTTCCAGTCTTTAAAATTAAAAATAAAAATATGTAGCTTATGAGATTGTATCAAGTATTAAAACAACACGAGGTATGTAGTTATCTATCATAGCCTAGAACACAAGAGAGTTCAGACTCCATGATTAAAGGAGTTGGCATCTGTTGTATTTCTTTGTTCCTTTCCAGCTCTGAAGTATTACTCTATGACAGGTGTTATGGGTATGTAGAGATAATAAGATATGTTCATTGCCCCCAAAGAGTTAACAGTCGGCTGTGGAGAGCAGACATGGAAAAGCAGCTGGACTGGAAGACTGAGGAGTGAGCTGTGTAATTGAAACAGAGTTGCCGCATCCTTGCTAGAGCTGAGTGGAGGGAGACTTCACATTGGAGGCAGTCATTAGGGTGAGCTTTAAAATATAAAAAAGAATTTGTTAAGGGAAGGTAATCTTAGAAGCACTAAGATAAAAAAGTTAAGGGCTCAACTGGATGGCTGAATTGGTACTACGAGTTTTGAGCTCCTTCTAACGGGCTGATACAGTTGTTAGGATGGGAAAAAATAAGCATATTTATTTATGACTGAACCCAAATCAATTATTGCTAAGAAATTTAAATTTCTGTCCTCTAGATCAAAGTAATGAAAGCCTGGTGTCTTTGTTTTGCTACTCACAGTCTGACCTTGGCTGTATGACATCAACTGTTTCCTCATCTCTAGGATGAGGATTGTAAATTCTACTCGTCTACCTCCATAGGTTTTGTGAAAATTAACTGATAATATAGGGTCTGTCTTAGAATCATCTGGAAGGCTTATGAAAGCACAGATTGCTAGACCCTGCCTCCATAGGTTCTGATTCAGTAGGGCTTGGGTGGGGGAAACCCAAGAATTTATATTCCTAAAAAGCTCTCAAGTGATGTTAATGTTGCTAATCTAAGGACTATGCTTTGAAATGCCTGCTTTAGGGCACTATGGTTTTCTAAGTTTGTATTCACAATTGGCCCAAGAGTAATGTTAAGTGTTTATTACATTTTATTCTGTCTCCAGCCCTTTAATAGACTCTATAGGGGATATGCACAAGTAGAAGACATAATATTTGTTCTTGCTGTCCCTACACTATATTAGCCTTGCTCAGTCATGTGTAGTTAATGAATGTATTGATTTGATTTGTCCTCATATAGCTTCTAGTCTCACCAGAGAGACATAGGTGAAAGTTAGAATGATAAGACTCACTTGGACAAAATCAAGTCTCTTTGCATTTTTTTTTCCCTTAGTAATCAAGCCTATGATCCTAAAGGACTTTTTCTTTTCTCTTGACCTTTGCTACAAACTACATCCTTAATGTGGCTACTCCCTCTCTTTTTACACCTATGGCTACATATCCCAGCAGCCCTTAGAGGCCCTAGCTGGGTTGGATGGGATTTCTATTGGGGTAAGGAAACAGATACCCATGTAAATACAGCCAGACGTCTCCTCCAACATCTGAAATGGATTGGCCCAGCCATCAGAACTGTAAATCACCTTCAGAAGCCTCCTTCTCCCAGGAGTGGAGTCTTTACATTATTCATATAACCATGTATGCTCTTGTCTCATGAAGATTACACCAACCACCTTGCTTTCATAGCCCATCCCCTTCCTGCACTCCATACCCCTTCTTGGCCTCTCTGCGTTCATACTTCACAGTATCCTCTGCACACTCTATTCCTTTCACTTTTTGGGAGAGCATAATTCTCCAGGACCTGGCTGCAGTCATGCCAATAGGATTGCCTTTCCATGATCATGATATATTTGAAAGTATCCGTTTCCTCTTTGAAAGAGGAAGAACTGCAGCCATCCCAATTCCTTCAGGCAACACAGTAAAGAGAGCCCACCTCATCATCACTGAAGCTGTTGTGTGCTCCTTTCACAATAAATTATTCTTTGGAATTTCTGCTTGTGTTTTGTGGGGTGGGGCTTGTACTATTTCTACATGTAGATCTGTTTTCTCTTTGTCAAAGTCTATGGAGTACATTTTTTTTTTCAAAAAGAAATGAAAAGTGAGTTTGTGAACTAGATTTACCATAAAAAATGAGAGTTCACATAAAAATTTGGATTTCCAGGTTCTTAAGACAAAAACATCAGAATATTTGGTAGCAATGGACTCTAAAGGTAACACTAAAAGACTGAGTGTTGACCACCTCCTTTGCACAATGTCTATGCTCTCCAGTTTGCCACTGTCCACACCGGTTTGTCATTCATTTATATTGTTTGCTTGGTTCCTGAATGTATTTGAATTAGTGGCTTCTTTTTGCTCTTCTTGACAGGTTTACAGACCCATAGAGTTTGGGAGCTGCAGAGCTTTCTTACAGCAGGGATTTCCAAACACTGCTACACATCAGAATCAACTAATAAGCTTCCATAAATCCCTATTCCCTGGCTGTACCCAATGCCACTTAAGAATGAATTTCTAAGGTAGGGCCCAACCATCAGTATTGTTTCTTAATTCCCTAGATAATTCCAGTATGCTTACATATTTGAGAACCAGTATCATAGAGAAGTTCTTCTCAAATGTTATTATGCCTATGAATCACCTGAGAATCATGTTTTAAAGGCAGGTTCTAATTCAGTAGGCCTGGGGGTAGCCTGATATCCAGCATTTCTTACAAACCAAGGCTGCTGGTCCTGAGACCACATTTTGCATAGTAAAACCTTAGAGATCCTCTAGTATGTTCTTGCACATAGGTTTAAAAGGGTGCCAAAATAATGCTTTACTTACAATAGTTAAGTATTTAAGCTAGGAAGAATTTATTGTTTTTAAGAATTTACTTTTAAAAACATAAATGATAGTAGTGTCGAGTATATTTCTATATCAAGGTCCTCATTTACATTCCCTTATGCCTTCCTGACTAAAAAAAGACCCAGAACATTAGAATGTTAGAATAGTAACAGAACATTATTCTACCCTAGTGATTCCTATCTTTTGTTGTGGTAGGTGGGGTGGAGATTAGAAAACAGATTCTTACCTATCCTTTTGGGTTATCACTCAAAATGATAAAACTATGAAATGGAAGAGCCAATACCCTGAGAAAAAGAGTTCCATCTGTCTTTGTGTCTAAAACTCTAAGAATTTCTTTGTTTGATTGAGTTCTAAGTCATGTGGCAGCCTCTATTTCAGGTGAGAATGAAGTAGTCGGTCAGGTCTAATTGCCTGGTTATATGAGTGAGCCAAGTCGGTAACTCTCTGAACAATTTAATTTGAAGTCAGAATTTACAGGGTTGAAGCTGCTACACTTCCTGGGGCCAAAAGATTTCTTTCAGGCTGACCATTTCTCTGAGATGAAAATGCTACCATGGTGGATTCAATCTTCTAGATCCATGTATCTCAAAATACTATCAAGACACGATGTGGGTCAGAATCCCTTGTGCCTCTATTTTTCCAGTCCCTACTCCTACAGCTTCTAAGTGAGTAGGTCTACAGTAGAAACTAGGAATTGGCATTTTTAAGAAAACTCATCCAAGTGATTTTGATGCAGGTGGAGGGCCAGATGTAGAGAAATATGGTATGGAGGTAAATGTCCTTCCTTTCCCATGTGCTAGTATCATGGCTATTTTCTTTTGAATCAAATGCTGCCTCCCAGGAACCAGCTGAAACCAGGACTGTGCCAGGCTCCCACTGAGTTTGGAAGGAACCTCTCCATTTGTTAAATCATGACAGAGATCATGCATGATCCCTTTGCTGCCAGGACATTCAGTGTGGAACTCCTGGTTTTCAATGATGTAGCCATTTGTTTAGCACAGACCAATGCTTATTATAGGAGAGTGTGAAATAGGGTAAAACTTCTCTCAGTCTTTAGATTTTGAGGTCTAACTACAGCAATGTTTTGCAACTTTTAAGAGAAGAATTAATGATTACTCCTTTGGATTATCAGAAAAGCTTCCCACCCTACAGCCCACCCCCCAGTAGATTTGGATACACATTTGGAGGATGCTCCTCATTGAGTATCACTTAATACAGAGAGCAAATTTCATTTCTACATGTCCCTATTAATGCAGAAAAATTTTGAGGCACATTATTTTTGGAAGTCTGTACCATAAAACAATAGGTATACATAAATGGTTAATAATTTATAATGTTTAATATTGAATATGCTTTCACCGCTACTGCTGTCCTGAAGGAATTGTGATGTACTGTTGTATAAACCCTTCTCCCAGCAGGCATGCTCCTGCTTCCCTATGCTCTTCCATGGAGACTCAGCATTACAACAGAAGGGTGAAGGAGGACCAGAAAGGCACCTGGGTGCAAGCCTGGCACCACAGGGAGCCCAGGGCAGGAAGCGATTGATTGATCTGTGGGTGCGGAGACCTATCTGGAGGCTTCTGTGCATGTGAATTGGCCTGTCCAAGCTGGTGTTTCTGCCAGCCTGACAGTCTGCTGAAGGGGACTCAGGTGTACACTTCAGCCACTCAATAACTCTTTCCCTGCTGAATGTCAAATGATTTGATCCAAAGGGAAAGAGGCTGGAATTTGTCTGGTGACTAAGTAACAACCAGGCCTTTTTGGCCAGGAAGAATCTTTCAAGTGATACAGAGAATACATGTGGAAACTGAAATGATGATATTGATGATGATGGCATTTAGAGCAGCAGTCACTGCCATTAGGTAAGAGGTGATCATCTGTCAGCACTTGCATTATCCTTTCAGCCCTCACACCAACCCTGGGAGGCATAGGGATCATTGTTTTTCTCATTTTACATAAAGAACTTGAGTCTTAATCCTATTGAGCGTCTTGCCCATAGTGACATGGGCAGTACCAGGCCAGGGTTTGAATCCAGGTCCATCTGATCCTCAAACCTGTTCTGCTCTCCTTCATTGTACTGTTATTATGCAACTCCTCCTCATAGCTACCATTTTGGAGGGATTTTAATGTTGTACTTGTCCATGCTTCTGGGGAAATTCTTGATCTTAGCATAGTGTGAGAGCTGACATTGATTCTTTGAGGAATTTACCTATTTCCCCATCTACATGTGGGGAAGAGAGAGGAGGGTCAGAGATCAGCTGATGTCTCAAAAGTTCATTCTTCTGTGCTGCTCACTTAATCCATATACAACTCTCCTGGCTCTCAGTCTAGTGCTACAGCAAGATCTGGGAACTAAATATTCCCTGGAGCCCTTGTAGTCCATTGGGGATACACTACAGAGTCAAAGACCTGAGTTAAATTCCCAGATTTTCAAGGCAGTAAGCCTTATTTTTGTTATTTGCCTGGATACTCAGTTAGGTATTCAATCCAGCATAGTGTTTAGAATGCAGTAAGGGTGCCACTAATATTGGTTGCAAGAATGAACATCCCTAGTAAGAGATGTGATCCCGGACATTGCGTTGTATTTTCTTGCTTCTCACTTTTCCTATCTTTTATATAAGCAGGTGTGATCTCCATGTTTGGGGAAGCCTTTCCACTTCAAAATTTGTTTGACCCTAGAGCAAATGTTCATTTCCTGAGGTCTGAAGATGGTTCAGTGTAGTCTCCATAACCCTATAGATAATATCTCTAAAATTAGATTTATTTCAGTATAATCTGTGTAACTAAAAGTCATCCCTATTAGTGGTACAGTCCTATGGATTTTGATCAATGTATATACTCATGTAACCACCACTATAATCAAGATACAGAATATTTTAATTACTCTAGAAAGTTCCCTTAAGCACTTTTGTAGGCAATTCTTTCCCCAGCCCCAGCCTGACAACCACTGGTCTGTTTTCTCTTCCTGTAATTTAATCTTTTCCAGAATGGCATAAATGGAGTCATGCAGGACATAGCCTTTTTAATCTGCTTCTTTCACTTAGCACAATGCTTCTGAGATTCATTCATGTGTTTTGATGTATTACTAGTTTGTTCCTTTTTATAGCCAAACAAATATTCTGTTGTATGGATGTACCACAATTTGTTTATCCATTCCAGCTGATGGACTTTTAGGTTGTATTCAATTTGGAGTATTTATGAATGAAGCTATTATAAATATTCATGTATAGATTTTTCACATATAGTTCTTAATTTATCTTGGGTAAATACTATTGAAAGTGGGTCCATGCAGAATTACTGAGTGTATATATATATATATATATTTTTTTTTTTTTCTGGCGAGATAGTTCGTAGCTACTGTTAGCTTCCCAAAATGGTTAAGAACCACTGATCTTCTTGCTGCTTCCTTTTATATCTGTCCATCTCCTTAATCTCTGCAGCTTGACTTCTCAAATAGAATATTAATTCTGCCAGTTGACAGGGCAGCCTGGTTTAGTAATACAGGCACTGGATAAGGGTTGAGGGGCCACCGCCACCATAGTCTAGTCTTCCACTAAGTGGCATTACCAGTCCTCTTTCTCTTTTCAGAGTTTCAGTAACCCTGTTCATTGGCAGTGGGTTTAATGTCCAAGCTCTGTTTCTTCATCCTGCATTTTCCAGGCAACATAATGCAAGCTTTCTCCAGGGCCCCCAACCCTTTGGAGGTCTGGCTCAGACACCAATTTCAGGCCCTCCAAGGACCCATCATACAGTATTGCCCTGATTCCTACAGAGGCACAAATACAGTACATGAAGGTTTCTATCCACTTGTTCTCATTTTTGCTCATTAATGTCTGCACCTGGGAGGAGGGGTGCCAAGAAGGATGTTTATCAAGGTGTGGCAAATTAGAACAGGAGACCAGATTTTCAATCTAGTTTTGCTACCAGAAGCTCACTGGACATGGGTAAATTACTTCAACTTCTCTTGCTTAAAATCTTGAGTAACTTTCCAAAGTCCTTGGGATAAAGCCCCAAAGCCTTCACAAGCTCTATGAGCCTGTAAAGGGCCTGGCCTTACCCTGCATCCTCAGCCCTTATACCCTCATTGCCTCCCTTGTACTGATCACTAATGACTCTCCCCTAGACCAGTGATTTGGAAAGTACCATAAAGGCTTTGGGCATAAGCTGTGGGCCTTAGGTCTTATAGCTTCCCAATATTTAGCTGGGAAATTATGTACCACTAAGTGGAGTTCTGAAGAAGCTTCCATGAAAGTAATTAAGCCAAAGCAGTGGAATATCAAAGGCCTGGATATATGGAGAGGACAGTAACCAGGCCAAGTTTGAGGCAGTGCATTCCTCAGCAAAATAAGAAGGGTGAATTTAAGACCAAGGAACAGGGATTTGGGGTTAGTTACTCTATTGATATAACTTCTTTCTCCCCAATGATGCACTTTTCTCCATGATACATGTCTTCAGGACAGCCTTGGACTCAAAAATTCTTCAAATGGCCTTGATTTATCCAGCTGATATGTATTAAACATGTAGAGAAGAAGAGTTCACAAAGACATCAGATTCTGGCCCTCAAGCAGACTTTTTAGTTGGGGGCTCATGATAGCCATTTTCTCTCCAATACCTTCTCTGCCCTCAGCATCTTGCTCTGAGTTTTACATGTATCATCGTATGCAGTCATTACAATAAACTTAAACTATCCTTTTTTTTTTTTTTTTTTTTTTTTTTTTTTTACCAATAAGGAAACTGAGGATTACACTGAGAAGTTAGGTAGCAAAGGTCATGAAGCTGGTAACTTGTACAGCCTGGACTCTAACTCAGATGGCTCTGATGCTAAAGCCATCCATGTAATTGCCAGGTACACTATGGGAAATCAACTCCATTGACTTAACCTTATTAAGCTTCAGTTTCCTCCGTGAAATGGGATAAAATGTTATCCTGGCTTACAGTATTTGTAAGAATTGAAGAGATAATTTATGTAAAGCATTTATATGTCATGATACCTGGAACATTGTAAGTCTCAATATAGGCTAGCTGCTATTATTCTTATTATCATGATTATTATCAGCCAAGAAAGAGGTATATGCAAAGTACTATTGTGGTTCAAAGGAGGGGCAATCACTTTCACCAAAAGTGCATTCAGGAGCAGTGTGAGGATAGGTGAAAGGTTCAACATTTGAGCTTGACCTTGAAAGAAAATGTGTAGGTGGGGGTTTGGCATCAAAGGGTATTCCAATAGAAGAAATTGCATGAATGAAAACACAGACAGGAGACACAAGTAATGACTACAAATGGTAAATAGGCCAATTGATACATAAATGCAGATGAGGGCAGACACCTGCCTCAGGGTGGGAGTTTGAGGGCCAAGTTGAGTATAGGCTTGGTTTTACAGGAAGAGAGGAAACATTGAATGCTTATAAGCAGGGGAATAACAGAGAGAACTATGCTCCAAACGATTTGGCAAGCCATTTACACCCACTGTGGCCAGGATACATGCAAGGAAGTTGCAGGACTTGAGACTCAGGAAGGACACTTGAGAAGGACAAGCCTGACCCATTACAATGCTATGTCCAATTAAAAGACCTCTTTTGGCTTTAGATGGGGAAGAAGAATCTGTGACCTCTGTATTAGTCTTGCAAAATGCCTAAGATTAGGTCTTGCAAGGTGCATTTTCAAGTATGGTCCTTTTTAATAAGAGTTTTTTACTTTGCTCTGTTGATTTGAAATTCATGCATGTCTTCAAAGTCTACTGGATTCTCAGAACAACCCTGTGATGAGATGAGGGAAATATTTTGAATTGTGAGTTTGTTGAAGGCAAAGATTGCATGTGGAGCTTGATTGCTCACTCAACAAATAAGTAAATAAGTGAGTGAGTGTGTGAGTGAAGGCATGAATCTTCACTTGACTCAGGCAACTGAGGTGAGGAAATAGGATGAAAAGATCTTAGGGTCCAATGGTTGGTCACATAGCCTGGGACTCAAACCCAGGACTTCCAATTTCGTCATTTGTACACTTCTCCATTTATACTTCCTTAAAAGAGTGCTTTCCAAACTATATTAAAAAATACAATGAGTTGGAACTTTGCTTGCTTATTTTTTTCTTTTCTCCCTAAAAGCAGAAGTTTGCCTTTTCCCTTTTAAGTCAGTCATGAAGGGAGCATTGGCTTTGTGCCCTCTGAGAGCTGATTTTCTACCCCCATGCTCCAATTCTGACGTGAGATAATGGAGCTTAGCCTTCAGAGATATGAAAGGTACCAATTGTTTTGTTCTCCAAGCATTAAAATGCAGCTGTTTTTGCTCCCTTACAAACCTTTCTTTTCCTTATAGCAAGTAGGATGAAGGATAGAACATAGAATGAGGAAGTCAGGTTAGTCTGCCTCAGAGAGTTTAAATAGTTTGGGGGAAAAATGAAATAACACAAAACCATAACTTGTCATTGTTCTCTGCTGTTTCCACTGACCACTGCCAGTCTACTGTTTCCATCAAATACGTATAATATTGGTTGTGGAGCAGATCAAAACATTCTCTTCTCAGGGATGTGCAGTTAGTCCATCTTAAAGGAGGAACATGGCATCAAAGAAGTCCATTCTTACTACCCCTCACTCATTTTTCTCCTTTCCCCCCCTTTTTCTCCCCTTCAGGGGGAACAGAAAGCCAGGATTTTAAAAAGACTCTTTCATCTCAAATTGGTCTTTTTCCATTAGTGTCTTGGGTCTCAGAGACAAAAGATTTTAAAAAAGATATAAATAGCACTGTTGAGGACACTAAATGCTAATTAATAAGATTTTATATTTATACAGTGCAATGTACATTGCTTTTACACATAGAAATTTAGGCTGCTGGTTTTTGAACAATTAAACTAAGGAGCTATTTTGTATATAAACGATACCGACTGATTGAGAGTATGCCAAGATCAGCATGTGACCTCTGCACAGATTAGACTCCTCACCTTCACCGAGTCTGGAGTTTCAACCTTGTTAATACTTCAGAGATGACTAGGTTCAAGGTGCCTGCATCAGGGCAACTAAATCCTTGAGAGACTGCCCTATATGCTGTTATTGGAGTGGTATCTGTTTGTCAGGATAAATATGGAGTCATGGGGACTATACCCTGGAGTCTTCAAACAATGCTGCCTTTACCAGTAGGGAAGTCTTCATAGGGACCCCAATTCTGACCAGAAATGTCCTTGTTTTTGTTTTGTTGTTGTTGTTGTTGTTGTTGTTACACAGCAACACAGCATAGTGATTAAACACATGGGTTTGGAATCAGGCAAATTTTGTGTATTAGTTATCAAAGCTACATAACAAATACTCCAAAACTTAGTGGCTTACAACAACAATAATTATTTATTATCTCTTATGGTTCTGTGAGTCAGGGATTCAGACAGCACAGTGTCTAAGATCTCAGCTGGAATACTTAAAAACTGGAGGCTGAAATCTTCCGAAAGCTCACTCACTTTCATAAAGGCTTTGCTGGAGCTGTCAGCTGGAACACTGACACATGGCTCCCCACATGGCCCGTGCTTCTTCACATGGTGACTGCATGCTAAGGCTTAGCATGGCAAAAATACCATTCTGATGCCTCATGGAAAGATATGTCAACAATGGAAAGTAGATTGTCAGGATGGAAAAAAACAAAAGAGAAATGGGAGAAGAGGAGAACACAGTGGCCATGTTTGCCTAGCACCACTTTGAATCAACAGGTAAAATATCTTAGCCTCCCCATATTGCCATGGATGTGTATTGTATAGAAATGAGTACATTAGAAAAATATAGGTTAATAATAAATTATCCAGTGAATAGCTTGTCTCTCATTTCAGGTTTATCACTACCATCAAACTGCCATTACCTGAACACTCCCTTTACCCAAAGATCTTCACAGACATAATCTCATTTAATTCTTATACAACCTGATATACTCAATATTACAATTTCCATTCTCTTTTTTTCTGCATCAGAACTTTGAGGATATGGAAATTCCCCAGTCCCCCATTGATAAACTACTGCTGAGAGGATTTATTTTTAAAGATGTAGAGCCATTATTCATCTACAGACATTCTCCATTTTAGTTTCAGGCAGTACTTCTCTGGCAGCCTAATCTAATACTTGTAGTCATATAAGGAAGTCTTTTGGCTGGCTATTCAGGTATTCTTATCACATGATCTAATTTAACATATTTTTTTCTGCCAGTAGAATTCCCTTTGATCTTTCATGTCATTATTCTTCCAAAGCTACCCCCAAACAAAAATCTACACTAAACAAGGAAAGCTACTTCAATATATCTGGATTTCTAAGCAACTATCCCCTCTCCCAAAAGAATAAAACAGCAAAAATATTTCCTTCAAATAGAAATAAAAAGTCTCTCAGTCATTTCAGTTTCTATGGCTGTAGCTTTCTTAAGACATTAGTCACACACCATACAATTCACCCATTTAAGTGTTGAATTTAATGTCCTGTGTTATATTCACAGATTTATGTATCTGTCATCATAATCTAATTTTAGAACATACCACTTTTAACAAAAAAGAAGCCCTGTACCCATTAGCTGTCATTCCCTATTGTCCTTCCATGCTCTCAATCCTAAGCAAATGCTAATCTATATTTTGTCTCTATAGATTTTCCTTTTCTAGACTTTTCATACAAATGATATCATATAATAATGTACTCTTTTGTGACTGACTTTTCTAATTTAGCATAATATTTTCAAGATTTATCCATAATGTAGCATGTATCAGGACTTAGTTTCTTTTTATGACCAGATAATATTCCATTATATGGATATACCACATTTTGTTTATCCATTCCTCAGTTGACAGATATTTGGGTTGTTTCCACTTTTTTGGCTATTATGACTCATGTTGCTATGAACATTCCTATACAAATTCTCATGTGGGCACATCTTTTCTTTCTTTTCTTTTCTTTTCTTTTCTTTCTTTTCTTTTCTTTTCTTTCTTTTCTTTTCTTTTCTTTTCTTCTTTTCTTTTCTTTCTTTCCTTTCCTTTCCTTTCCTTTCCTTTCTTTTCTTCTTTCTTTCTTTTCTTTCTCTTTTTGGCTATGTACCCAGTAGTAGAATTACTGTGTTACACAGTAACTCTGTGTTTAACTTTTTGAGGAACAAATTATTTCCACTGTGGCTGCACTATTTTACATCTCCACCAGGTATATATAGGGCCTCAACTTCTCCACATCCTTACTAACACATGTTAATGTCTTTTTGATGATAGCCATTCTCGTGGATGTGAAGTGATGTCTCATCACAAATGTACTCCTTCATCCCCATCATCTATTTCACCCAACCCCCCACCCACCTCCCCTCTGGTAACCATCTGTTTGTTCTCTATAGTCAGTCTACTTTATTTTAAAATTCTAATATAGTTGTTGATGTTTGCCATGAAAATAAGAAAGAGAAATTCTAGCCTTTTGCTAATGAAAGTGTGATTCACAGACCAACAGCATTGGTGTCACCTGGGAACTTGTTAGAAATGCAGAGTCTCAGGCTCTACCTCAAACCTACTGAATTAAAAATCTGTTTTAACAAGGTCCCCCGGTAATTTGTACATGTGTTAAAGCATGAGAAACACTGATCTAGTTTATCAAAATATCATCAGAAGCAGTTGACTGATTCAGATGGTTTTTACTGAGTCAGAAGATTAATGATGCTATCATCATTAAGCTCTTATTATAACACTATCTTGATTCCTTTCTCTCCTTGGGTTCCAGTAAGTCTTCACTTACAAAGTCCTATGGAGTTTTCTGTAATTGCAATATACATCCTTTTCTTCACATTTCTATAGCTACCACCTTTGTCTTGGCCCTCACTACCGTGCACTTGGACTATTCAAGATGGGTCCCCCTTCATGCTTCTCCATTTGCCTAAAGCTCTCTACCTTTCACATCTTTTCTGACTTTTTCTTGCCTTCATGGTAAAATTCATATCCCAACTCTGAAGTGAAGAACTTTGCATTCAAGCCCCAAAATGCTTTTCTCAGAGAATCTTTTCCACATATGTTCTCATGTCTACACTTTTGTTCACACTCTGGAATGCCCTTCCCTGTCAGTTTTTAATGCCTTCAAGGCTTTACTGAAACCCCACATCCATTATGAATGTCACAGCTACCCACATCACTGTTGACTCCCCTGTTACGAGGTTCTGTGCTGCTTGTTGGCTATATTGCTTTTTGTTCAATCACATTATAATTTCAAGTAAAAGACACATGTCTCTCAACTAGACTATAAGCTCATAGAGGACAGGGGCCACATCTTTATCACCTGATAAGGCACTGAGAACATAGTAGGTAGTCAGTAAATATTTTGCTTCTGAATCTGATGAAGTTGTGAAATAATGCCCAGATTTGCAAGCACATCATTCCTACTAATTTATTTCCCCTAAGGGTCTATGTTTCAGTTCAGTAGTTATGTAAACAACATTGTTTATAAAACCAACCATGGGTAGGCAGCCTCAGATCTGCCAGGCAATAGTCATTGGATGCAATCCAGTATCTTAGGACAAATAAGAACTATGAACCTTTATTTCAAGAGCCACTATATTCTGTGGAACCACGCTCTATTCTAGGTGTCAAAACAACAGGTATCCTTTCCAACCTACCTGTTGTGGCAGTCAAGGCCAGCTGCTTAAAAGCAGCTGTGTCAGGCAGAGAGAGAGCCAGCTGGCATGCTCCAGCTGAGCCTGGAGCATCCCAGATACAAAATGTTGATAACATTGACCCTCATTCTGTATTTTGTTGCATTTTCATGTTTGCTTGATACTTCCTTATTGAGGCTGTTGGCAACAGTGTGTGCTGCTTGCTTGGCTCAGTATATTATTTGCTTTTTGTATATGGCCTACTTTTCCGACTGCAGGGATTGAATGGTAAAGAATTTTGTGAGTAGCCATTACTACTAACAACCTTTTTTGTGTATATATTAACTTCTTTATACCACATAAACTTAAGGAGATATATAAGGGAGGTGCCATTATTCCCTTTTTACAACTGGGAAAACAGAGACCCAGAAAAGTGATCCAACTTGCCCAAGGTCACAAATGATGGGTTTGTGTCAGACCCGGGACTAGAGTTCAGGTTTTATAAACCTAAGACTAATATTAGGTAATTGGCTCAGGGCAGCCTAACTGGTTATTAAAAGTAGGCAAAGTTGGATTTGAACCCAGATGATCTTTTTCTGGAGTTCACACTCTCACTCAACTGTTAACATAACCTATCAGACAAACCACACTGATTCATGTAAAAAATATGTATTTGCCATTTTTCTTCTAAGCAAGGCTTGCCAAAATTGGGAGCAATATCCTGTCTTTGAGATTCATTACTTCAAATAACTATCTACTATCTCTTTCGAAGTTATTTCTTTAATAATAATTATTCAATTCTGATTATATCTAGGAGAGAAATAAGAAACCTATTTAGATGCTAATTGGCTGTAACATCTCAGTAGGTCTTGTATTTCCTATAAGGAGCCTCTAGAACATGGATCATACAGTTATTACAGAGTTTTCTAGACTTACCAGCTTCTATATGGTTCAATGCATTTGAATTTACCAAGCAGTTTTGTAGCAAAACAAATCTCTGCTAAGGACAGAGTCTTGAAACCTAAGCTTTGAGGGTAGCAGTTATTTTCTTGTTCATAATAATGGGGTTGCAGGATGGACAGATTAAGTTCTTTGCCCACATCAAAGCACTGAACTAAAGAGTTAATGAGTATTCCAGAAAGTTCACGGTTTCATGGTAAAAAGCTAAATTTCTGGTGTCAGACTTCTTAGGTACAAATCACTGCCTTATAACTTGGTAGCTTTCTAACCTTTGGCAACTTAACTTCTCTGGATCTTTTCCTCATCCACACCAACAGGGTTAGGGTGAAATGATTACTAAATGAGAGGATAAATGTAAAATACTTAGCCTAATGCCTGGCACATAAATAAGTGCTTAATAAAAACTAATTATTCTTCTTATTATTACCTATGTATTAGTATTCCTATAGTTAAATAAAAAGAGAAGTAACCCTCATCCTTCATATATATTTATGTAGTATCTGTCTCTCAGGCCTGATTGAGTAATTCCTTCTGATTTACTAATATCAGAAGTCCATCTGTGGACTTTAATTGAGATAAGGAAAGAAATGATATATCAGAGTTTCCAACCTCAGGACTATTGACGTTTAATTAAATTGGATAAGTCTTTGTTGTGGGGGCTACCCTAACACTGAAGGATTTTCAGTAGCATCCTAGCCTCTACTCATTATAAGATGTGAGCAGCAACATTCTCCTCTCCATTTGTTACAATAAAAAATGTCTCCAGGCATTGCCAAAAGTGTCCTGAAGGGCAAAAAGTCCCCCTACTTGAGATTTACGTAGTGCATCTTCCCATAATGAGAACATGTATGGTCCTGGAGTAGCCTGTAATAGACCAAGACAGAGATGGGAAATTTTTTTTGTAAAGGGCTAGTAAGTATTTTAGTCTTTATTTCTGATGCAACTACTCAGTTCTACCATTGTATCATGGAAACAACGATAGACAGTACATAAATAAGTTTCAATGAAATGTCATTTTTGGAGATTAAAATGTGAATTTCATAATTTTCATGTGTCACTAAATATTCTTTGTATATTTTTTCAGCAATTTAAAATTATTAGAACCATTCTTAGCTCACAGGCCAAAACAGATGCTATGCTAGATTTGTCCCATGATCAATTTTTCCTGACCTCTGGGGGGCTAAGGAGTATATGAAGCCCTGGGGAAAATATGGTACTTCCCCATGGCATCGAATCAACTTAAAAATTTGGGAGAGAGCATTTTTTATTAAAATAAACATTGCTATATTTTGAAGGAGAATCCAAACTCGCATGAGTTTTCAAGATAAAACGTGGTATTTCAAAGTTATGTCTTACTTCCTGTGGTTTGCTTGGAGCTATGCCTCAGATCTCTAGGGGACATCTCTGACATCATTCTTCTCTCCTTTTTGGCTACTTTGGTGAAAAACTTGAGAAATTGCCATTGTAGGTGAGAAACTAGCTCATATAAGAGCATTTTGGACTTATTATAACTGATTACTCTTGCATGGGATCCAGTAGGCACTGAGAAATATTCTGAATGCCTCAGTGGCTCTCTAATGTATTTCATCCAGAGGATGGTTGTATAACACATGATTACTTAACCCAAGATGGTTCCTATAAATCCTTTCTGAGATTTTCAAGTGTCCCCTTTATTATACTTAGGATCTGGAGTCTATTATTCACTTCTCTTGTCTCTAAGCAGCATGCATACTACTCAGCATGATGCATCCCCAGGAGATTAACAAATGACCCAGGCTCCACCCTCAGGAAGCTGAAAATCATCCATTGATGTTAGGTCTTATTCAGATGAGATGACCATAAAAGAGTACACCATCAATAAAGATATAGTGGCAGAAAAAGCATTAGAATGGCAAGCAGGGGGCTTCTTTTCTAGCCCCTCTATGCCTTTTATCCTGAATGGGAGAGTTACTTTTCTCTTCTGCCCAGAGTGTTTTTTTGAAAAGAATTCTCAGGCACCATCCAAGCTGAGCTGGGAAGAGTGCCACGATTGATTAAAGCTATTTGCCATGGATGGGAAATCAGGGAGTGGCTGGTATAAGTGCTGGGGTGTTGCCATGCTTAGGCTCAATCATCTCTATGGTCCCTTTTGACTGGAAATGTCTATGGCTACATTACTCTGATTGCAAGGTTTTGTATTACTCAATGGATCTAAAGAAGAAGGGATCATTGTGGGATGCAAAGGTCAGGGGAAGATTACATGGCAGAGATGAGAGAGTGGTCAGAGCTTTGAAGATGTTTATGCTTTCTCACAGCTGGGCTCCAGCAGAGGACATTTTGTGCTGACTTGGGTTTTGATTGGCTCTCGACTGGGTGCCTTCTATTGTGGTGTTGGCATGGCAAGAGGGGGGCATGTGGGAGATATTGTGTCCCTGCCATTCTCTCAGCCCTTGTGAAAGGAAATGTCTTCCTAATGAGCCCATCCCAAAGAGTCTGGCCTTTCAGATAAACAAATAAGCATCAGCAGGAGAACTCACAAGAGGACTGGAAAAAATAAGGCCACTTTGAGTGACAGCTCAAATAGAAGAAACCTAAGAGGTCTGAAGTTAGCAGTTAATGAGCACATCTCCCCATCCGTGCTTTGTTGGGCAGGGCATCTATTGTTGAGGATACCAGAAATGTGTGTGTCTTATGTATACAGAAGCAGCCCTTCCGCCTCAGTCTCAGTACTGATTTTTATTTTATCTTTCATTTGGCAGAGGTTCGTGGGGGGGTGTTGCCTGGAGGATATTTGCAAGGTGAGAAGAAATCTAAAGCTAATTTCAGCCTAAAACCATTTATTTATCTAATTAATGGGGATAAAAATATAATTCACCTCCTGGAATAGAGGAATCAAATAGGATCATGCTCAGAAAGCATTTAACATAGTACCCCAGCATTTAGCCAACATCTGATGCATGTTGGCTGCACTTATTGTTAGCAGAAATAAATAACATCATCTTACTCATGCATGGAAATACACCAAAAAGAGCTTGAAGATGGGGGCTCTAATTCCAGTTCTGTCATCAGGTCCCTGTGAGATTTGGGGCAAATCATCTCTTATGTCAACTGAGAGTATTAGACTGGAGTCTTCATTTGTTTAGTAAACATAATTCAAAGACCGACTAAGTGCCAGACACATAAAAAGGAATAAGATGCAGTTTGTGCTCTCAAAAGACTCTAGCTGTAATGAAAGAAACAGACAACTAGTGCATGTGACAGTATAATATGAGAATTACTATTACTGTGATGATGTATGCTAGGTGCTCTGGAGCCCTAGGCAAGAAACCTGTAAGACTGAAGCCTGGTCCTCATCCCACCTTCCATGGATCTGTAACACAAGCATCCAAGAAACCAGCTGGGTGACTAGGGGAAGAAGAGGCCACCTACCTGGTGAGGAGCCTAAAACCCACATCCTCTCCTTCCAGGACCAGAAATCTCATCAAATACCAAGCTGCCTTAAAATATAAACATTCAAGGAAAAGTGATGGGGGCAGAGAGGTAACATGGTGACAGTAATGCGGGCTTGGAAACAAGGGAGTTCAATTTGAGTTTCAGAATTGTTATTTTGGCAGCTTGATGACTTGGGGAAAGTTGTTTAATCTCTCTGAGCCTCTGCTATGTCATCTGCAAGAAGGTTGTTCTGTGTCAACATGCTTTCCATGCCCCATGTGGGAAAAGGGAGACTTTATTTTAAAGCCTCGGTAAGCTGTAACTTATATAAACTATGGCTTATGCTTGTTTCTGTTGTTATTCTTAATAATACTAAAAATAATAAATACCCTGCTATGTTATTAAAAAATACATTCAGGGGCCAGTAATTGGATTTAGGTGTTCAAAAAAATAGGTAAGGATTATTTTCTTTCAACAATCAGTGTCTTTTTCTGGGAAAATAGACTAAATTTAGACTCCTTTAATTTTAATAGAAAGCAGTCTTAATTTTTATAGCTTAGATGTGTGTGAAACACAGAACAGAGTGAAGGAGGGAGAGAAAGTATCTTTTTCTCCTGAAAGCTAATCAGAGAAATAGCTCAAGGTAAGCGTCTTGTGAGCTGATCTCAGATTAATTGAAGTTTCAAGATGCTGTTGTGATAGGAACCCCTGAAGTGGGTGATTGATTATCCAATGATGGAAGGAAAGGGTAAATGATTATAGTAAACAAGAGCCTTTGTTTGAGGAAAAGTAAAGGAGATGCGAGGTAGGAGAAATATAATAAAGACGGAGGGAGAGAAGAAGCTTGTGTTCTAGTCCCCTTAGGTAGATGAACTTGAAGAAGGCTCATCCCTATAGTTGGCCTCACTTTGTTTCCTTCTCGGTGCAACCCAAGGCTTGGTCTAGAAAATCCGTAAGGCCTTTTTCAGACTTGCCAGACTATGAGGTTTCTACCTGTACGACACTGAAACAGTAACAAACAGAAAATGAGTGAGCCTGACTGATAAACTGAAAGAGAAACAGACTCGTAAAACCCACTGATTCAAATTAAATGGAGAATTCATGTTGATTTAGAGCTGGCAATCTCAGGCTTCTAAATCACAAGGAGACTCTATTTAATCCTAGGATGGTCTCTTGGGCCTTATCTTTCTCAGCTCAGCAGTGCTACACAGAGAGCAGCCTTGGAAGTCAAGATGAAAGAGAGAGAAAGGGAGAGAGAGCGAGCATGCAAGAGTCTGAGTGAAAGAAAGAGCCATTTAGAAAATGAAGAACATACCTGAATTTTGGGGGGAGCTCTCCCATACGTCCCCAGCCCAGGTATGGGCAAAAGGACCATGAAAGCCTCAGCCAGGCCTTAAATATTGGTTGTCTGCCTGTTGAACTCTTTTTGGCCTGATTTCCAGTCCTTAACAGAAGTCAAATTCAATGATCTTCTGTAGGGTTAAATAAATTATTTGCACACCATCTGTTTAATAATGCTGTTTACTATTTTAGGACTATGAAGAGTAAAGAATTCAGCAGACCCACAATCCATCACTCCAAACTCTGGAAATTTACCCCTTGGGAATCTAGGAAGTCCTGAAGGCTGGGAAAGGTTATTGAACATCAGCCACAGAAGAGAAGTCAGATAGCTCCCCAAATCTGTGGTAAGGATTTAAGTAAGGAACTCAAGTAAGGAACTGAGGCCTGGGGGAGATCCAGGGCTTTCCCTGAGTCACCCATGAGTCTCAACAGAACTGGAACTGGAACTCAGAACTCAGGGTAGAACAATTTCAATCCAGGGTCATGGAGCTTCTAGTGGCCCTTCCCATGACTAGAGGGGTGTAGGGATGCTCTGTTTCCTGGTTCTTTTCAGTGTAACATCAGAAAGGTATTGAGGATTCTTCTTGGCATGAGGACCATCACCCAACTCAGAGTGACAGACAAAAGAATGTTGGATTTGGGAAGCTCTGTGTGACCTTGTATACAATGGGTCTTTATTCATACCACTAGTATCTGGGAAAGAATTATATTCATCTGGAAATCCAGCTGCTGTGCCCAATTCAAATCAGGTCAACATATTGATTCAGACACAGGTAGTTGTGCTGTGAGAGAACTGGACTAGGAGTCTCAAGGCCTAGTTTCTTTTTCTTTTCCTTTATTTTTTTTTGTTTGTTTTGTTTTGTTTTTCCTTTTTTCTGTTCTGTTATTTATTTATTTTAGAGAGAAAGAGAGAGCATTAGTGGGGAGTCGGGCAGAGGGAAAGGGAGAATGCCAAGCCGACTCCATGCTGAGCATAGAGCCAGATGCAGGGCTGAATCTCCAGACCCCGAGATAATGACCTGAGCCGAAACCAAGAGTCAGATGTTCAACTGACTAAGGCACCCAGGTGCCCTAATTCAAAGTCTAGCTCTAATTCTATTTCTACCCCCTGCTGGTCACCTTTCCTGGATACTCCACTTAAATTCTGTGAGCCTCAGTTTTCCCATCTTTAAGACGGGAATAATGATGATAGTATCTGCTGAGCAGCAATAATTTGAACTAAATGAGCCAAAACAAACAGACAGACAAACCCCAAGAGGCATGGAATTAAGTATGAATTTCTAGGCTTTAGTTTATACACATTTTGAGAATTTAAAGGGAAGAAGAAGAAATGCAAATATCCTGAGAAGATTAGGAAGTGCTTCCCTGAGGAGATGGGGAGAAGCTAAGCCCTAAATGGCAGGTTGGATCTGCTCACCAGGAAAGGAAGTGAGGAAGGGGAGGCAGGGAGTGAGAAAGTAGGAACAAGAGCCTGAGCAAATGTCCAGAGTTCTGATTGTTCTAATGCCTTGGGTTTTGTACTTTTGCTTTAAATAATATCCTAATCCTTGACACCTTCATTCAATGGTGTTTTCTGTTCATGAATTGTTCCCCTGGGGAGGAGTAGAAACTAGGTTTTAAAATAAGACACATCACAGAAACTTCTTTTCTTCCTATTCATTGAAATTTAATACCTTTTTTTTTTTTTTTTGAGAGAGAGAGAGTATGCACACATGAGCAGTTGAGGGGAGGGGCAGAGGGAGAGGGATAATCTCAAGCAAAGTCTGTGTTGAGCACAAAGCCCAACCTGGAGCTCAATCTCAAGATTGTAAGATCATAACCTGAGCCAAAATCAAGAGTCCATCACTCAACTGACTGAACCTCCAAATGAACAGGCTTATTAGCTTTTAATTATATAATGTTCCCTTGTATCACCCTTCACATACTAAATTACACCACTAATAATCATAATCCCTCCTTTGTTTTAGACTTTAGGGTTGTAAAGTTTACATTATGTTGCCACCTTTGGCCCTCATGGCAAATCTGTGCAGTAATTTAGGTTGAGCTATAGAGAGGTCACTAATAGTTGGCCAGGTTGCCTGATACACAGTAAGCTCTCAATAAATGTTAGATGGATGGATGGATGGATGGATGGATGGATGGATGGATGGATGGGAGAGAAGCAGGGATTGAGTTGATAGCTATTCTGAGTATCAGCCATATTTTATCACTTCTCTCAGTAATAATCCTAGCTTCAGGAGAGATCCCAGGGCACAGAAAGCCAGTGTGCCCTGCAGTCATTTACCTCTGGGCTACCTCTTCAAATGGGGATCAGCACTTATCCTCTCTGCTATAATTTTGTGATATAAGAAACCTAATCAATTTCCTATGAAGCATGGTCTGCAACCACCAAGATGTCCCCTTTCATACTCTATGTGATAGAGTGTTTGGAGTTTCTCTTTCATTTCAGAAAAATAGATTTCTTGCCCATATCTATCCCAAGGCATAGAGTTGAGAATATCAATGTTTGGGTTGCAGGAATATCATGTAGAAAAGAAGGAAGGACTAGAAAACCAGAAGGCATAAGACCTGAGCTTAAGACCAGGGTCTAAAGTTTATAAACCAGGGGATCCCTGGGTGGCTCAGTCATTTAGTGCCTGTCTTTGGCCCAGGGCGTGATTCTGGGGTCCCGGGATTGAGTCCCACATTGGGCTCCCTGCATGGAGCCTGCTTCTCCCTCTGCCTGTGTCTCTGCCTTTTTCTGTGTGTCTCTTATGAATAAATAAATAAAATCTTTAAAAAAATTAAGTTTATAAACTTCATTTTATTCCCTCATTCATTCATTATATATTGTTCCTACTTTGTAGCAGGCTCTGCCAGTCTTTGGGATACTGTAATGAATAAGAGGGACAAGACACCTGACTTCATGGCCCTCAGTTCTGATGGAATAAAATGGACAAAAACAAATAAACAAAAATTACTAAATACATGCAATAAGTGTAAGACAAAAACTCCTGTGGTGGTGGGGGGGGAAGCAGCATAAAGCGAGAAGATAATAACATGAGGGTATTGCTTAAATAGCGTTATCAGTCAAGACCCTCTCCAAGATGGCAACATTCAAGCCTGGTCTTAAAGGCTGACAAGGTGTTAATTAGCTTCACAAAAACAAAATAATCTAGTCAGAGACAACAAAATTTTTAATGGTCCTGAAATGGGAAAAAGCTTGGTAGTGGAGTTTGAGGAACTGAGAAGCAACTAGGTAGCTGGAATATTTTTAGCAAGGGAGAGAATAGTAGAAGATAGCTGAGAAGAGAAGGCACCAGAATAGGAAGAGCCAAACGTGCCTTGGAAAGGAGTTCAGATTTTTTTTTTTAAGATTTATTTATTCAGAGAGAGAGAGAGAGAGACAGAGACAGAGACACAGGCAGAGACACAGGCAGAGGGAGAAGCAAGCTCCATGCAGGGAGCCCAACGTGGGACTCGATCCTGAGCCTCCAGGATCACACCCTGGGCTGCAGGCGGTGCTAACCCGCTGTGCTACCGGTGCTGCCCAGATTTTTTTTTTTAAGTGCATGAGAAGCCACTGGAAAGTTGTAAGTAGAAGTGGCATGTGATCTAATTGTTGTTTTAAGAATTTAACTTGGGCTCAGTCACTCAACTATTCTGTCTCCCTTTCCCCTCCTGAAAACTCCTAATTCCTTGTCCTTCCAAGAGTCCAAGTGCCCAATGTTTATAATATGTTGCTCCAAGTAGTGCTTGATAAATATTGAATTGAATGGCACAATAATATGAATATGCTTTGTAAAATATTAAGTGTTATGCGCATGTAAGATGTCATCAATATTCATCATTTCCCCAAGTCCTGCCTCCCTCAAAGGAATAGACAATATAAATGGCCACAAAACATTTTGAAAACCCCATCCCAATAAATGGTACTTTATATTTCTGTTCATTTGTTTATTAGAATCTGGGTTTGGTTTCTTTGTACTATGGCACCAACTTATTCTCTATTTTGCGCCCAGGAACCATCAACCAGACTCCTGTGCTATTTAACCCTAAGAAGTAAAAATATCTGGGGAGAAAATGATGGGCAGTACTGGGAGCCAAGTCAGCCTGCCTTTGCCTAGAACTGTGCCCTTCTCACCCCTCTTCCTGCAGTAGATGGAAGCTTATTCTCATTAGTCATAGATCCTCATTACCTACAAAGGAGTTGTGAAGGATAATACTGACAATGATAATAAGAATAACAAATGATTAGTAATGTGTATATAGATATATATACCCATGTATATATATAGCCCTTTGCTACTTTTCTCAAAGCATTTTTTCCCCATCCATTGTTTTAATTTAGTTCACACTCACGCACAGAGGTAGAGTGGGAGTGTTCTAATTGGGGAAATGGCCACGAAGTGCTTAAGTGGTTTGCCTCAAGGTCAGACTGTAAGTGGTGGAGGAGGTGAAACCAGGTCACAGAGCGCCCAAGTCCTGTGCCAGCATAGTGTGTCAAGACCTCTCAGCTCCTACGGGGGCCTTGGGAAAAAAGACTGGATCTTGAATTTCAGATTAAATAAGTAGGAACTGGAGTATATGGAGACTGTAAAGACCTTTTGATTCATATAGTCTAGTCCCCCTCTTCCATTTTGCACATGGGAAAACAGAGCCACAATGAGGACCCTACACATGTAAGTTCAAGTACCTACTAAAATTCCTGCCATGCTGCCTTTCAATACCATATGTAGCTGGGGGCTACAGTGAATGTAGAAGATAACAAAAGAAATCAAGGCAGTCCTCAACTAGATACATTGCCAGAGATGAGATAATACTAGGTTCAGAGTTCTTTAATTAATTGAGAGTTTTCTTTATTGGATGTAAAGGTTTCTGTGACTTTGTGGTGGACCTTGGACTTGGCATGCATTTGCCTAGGCTTCTCTTGTCCTCCTCCCAGGGGTTAGGACAGGGTGAATCTGTGAATTCCTTCCAACTTTAGCATCCTTTAATTCTACCAAGTGTGGGTTAGATGGGATATATTTGGCTGTTTTGATTATACCATTGAATTATTGGTAATATAAAAGGCTTTTATATTTTAACCTATAGAATAAATTATGTTTTCTTAGTGCCAGATATGAGCATCCTATGTGGGAAAAAAAAGGACAAATCCTCTATGATTTTCCTCCTTCCCCCCATATGCTTTATTTACCTCTTATAACTAAAAAAAGTCAAATAACTTTCTTTTATCTGCCCTGGAATGTTATCTCCAATGTTAAAAAGTTTAATAATCAACACAGCAGATGTATAGTGAGGGCACATCATGCAACACACATGATGAACTGACACATAAACAGTAAGCACAGCACCCAGCACAAGGTTAGTACACATTAAAATGCTAGTTCTTGCTGTTGTTATGGCTGCCATCATCGTCATCATCATCATCATCATCTCATCAGAAATGGTTGTTTTGTCTCACCTACCCCTAGAAACAACTGAAGAAAATTGAAACTATCATTTCCACATTTTGCAGAAGAGGTAACTGGAACAGAGGGAAGTTACATAACTAAGCTGGTCACACAACTAATCCTCAAACACAGATATGTTTGTCCATAGAGCAATCTCTAGATTGCTAGTTTCATTGACCTTCTGTACACCTTGACAGCTACATACATTAACTTGTCCAACTGGAGCCTAAAAAGTGACATAGCTCAGAGGCACCCCACGTTTAGTGGAATGTGGGTGAATGAGAATCCAATGCCCATGTGTGAGCCTTTTTACCCTGATCAAGTGCCTGCCTTGGGGCCAAACTTCTCTGTTGGTAAAATGGCTAAAAATACCCCCCTAGTCCAGCTCCTAGAATGGACATGAGGTTCCAATGGGATAATGGATGAGAATACATTTTTATTTTGTAATCTACTCAGATGCATGATGCTCATCTCATTAATATTATACTCTGGTGCCAATTTCTGTGGGGTCAGCCACAGAGAAGCTAGTTCAGGCTGCAACATCTCATTAGAAGCTAAAATTTGGATTCAGAGAGAGGAGAATGCAGGGGGCGAGAGCCACCCTCTTGCTGTATCTGTATTCGGAGCAGCTTGCTGGTACCTTGGCAGTGCTGCTGCTCAGTAGGACGTCTCTGACTTTGATGTTGCACGTGTCAACATTCTAATAGGGTGGCAGCCGAGATTGAATGTGAATTTGGAGAGACATCTTATGACAGGTTTTGCCTAAAGATGTTTCAACAGATAACCCTTTAGAAATAACAAAGGTAGTTTATGCATTTCACAGGGAACCCGGGGGCTTAGGTAGCAGCTCAGTTCCAAGCTTGGCACAGACAACTTCCTACTCTCCCTTTTTTTCCCCACTTCACATCTGTGAGATATCATCCCGTGTCACAGTAGTATAGTAGTGTGTTTAGTTGTACTGACATTCTGTCTACATTGATAGCAACAGTAGAAGGACATGAGGCTATTTCCTTCTAGAAAGTCCACATTGGAAAACCTTAGAAAGTCAGTGCTCCCTCTTAAAATGTAAATCAGATCATCTTATTCTACTGTTTAAAAATTATCTCATAACTTCTCATATCATGCCTAGAATAAAATCTGGATGTAAGAACAAAGGTGTTGTAGCACAGAGTAGATGCCCAATGAATATTTCTTGGATGAAAAAATGATGGCCCTCCTTTTATAGATGGAGAAAGTAGGACCATAGAAGAGTACCCATAGTTGCTCTCCTGTTTTCTCTATGAAGGATTTAGGTTAGCACCTTTGTGCCCACCTGGGGCTTTGTCAAGTTATAGCATCCAGGGATTCTTGGTGTGTTGTTTGTGGATCCCTGGGAAGTCCGTAAATGGGGATCAGGGTGTCTGATGTTCTGTGGAAGTATAGGCATATTTCTGGTGAGAAGGTTTATTTTTACCTTTTATTAATACCTCAAGGGGGTCTTTGACTCATTAGTGGCTCCTGTTAACTTTTTCCTTTAAGAAATTTATGTTTGGCGCTGACACGTTGTGTTTCGGCGACAGGCAGACAGACGACAGGCAGACGTAAAAGAAATTTATGTTTGGGGCAGCCAGGGTGGCTCAGCGGTTTGGTGCTGCCTTCGGCCCAGGGCATGATCCTGGAAACCCGGGATCAAGTCCCATGTTGGGCTCCCTGCATGGAGCCTGCTTCTCCCTCTCTCTCTGTTTCTGTCATGAATAAATAAATAAAATCTTTAAAAAAAAAAAGAAATTTATGTTTTGGGGGTATAAAGTAAGCCTAGAGAGGATGGGCCATCTTGGGGACCTTCCTGTTTCTCCACTGTCAGCATGACTCCATTTCTCTGCCACAGAATATAGGGAAGGCTCTACTTCTTCTCACCAAAGCATCTCTTTCCCAAGCTACATGATGTATTTCTGGTGCCATAAGCTGAAGTCAGATTTCCACATGTGTCAGAGAATTCCAGAGTCGGGAAGGATTTATTTAATTCATTGTTTATGAGCCACAACATGCACCAGATTTTTCTAGGGAGCTTTTTCTAACTTTGCATTTCCAGGCCCCAACCCTGACTTTCTTATTTGGTAAGGTTTAGAAGCAAGGCATATGAGTTTCCTAGGGCTGCTGTAACTAAGTACCACAAACAGGGTGGCTTAAAACAACAAAAAAATTACTATCCTAGTCAGAGGTGAGAAGTCTGAAATCAAAGTGTCAGTAGAGCCATGCTTCCTTTAAACACTACAGGTAAGAATCCTTTCTTGCCTCTTCCTACCTTCTGGAAGTTGCCATTCATCCTCACCATAGATTTGCTTGCAGCTCCTGCACTTCAGTCTCTGTCCCTGTAATCCCATGCTGTTTTCCCTTGTGTGTCTTCTGTGTGTCTTCTCTTCTATTTTAATAAGGACACCAGTCCTGTTGGATGAAGGGTCCACCCTACTCCAGTGTAACCTCATTGTAGTTACATCTGCAATGACCCTGTTTCCACATGAGTTCACATTCTGGGGGTTGAGTCATGAATATATGTTTTAAGGGAACAAAAGCCAACTCATGACAAAGAGTACAAGAACATGTAGCTTTTAAAAGTTCCACCAGTGACTCTCAATGAGAAGCACTGCTCTTACCTATCCCCTCACTGAACAGATGGGAAACTGAGGCGCCAGAAAGAGATGAGTCCAGGGTTACGCAGAGACTCAGTAATAGAGTCAGACTAAGAAGCCAGATATCATGATTCCCCCAGCATTTTTCCCAGTATGCCAAAATGCCTGGACTTGCTGACCCTCCCATGGATCTACCAAGACAAGCCTTTAAGTGGGCATCTCCAGTTGCTCATGTGTGCCCAGGGCCACTTACTTCCCCACTGGCATCTAGAGGAGCAGCAAAGGGTCTTTTGGTCTCATAACTTGTTTCTGTTCCAGAGGATAAAGTTTTAAGGCAAGTTGGTCTACCTCAGCAGTCATGGGCATGCATCCCAGTTTCCTCCCAGTTGTGCTATGTGCCATGACCATTTCTTATGGTTAACGACTGGTATTTGGATGAGATGTGGGAAGACTTCCTTCCTCATCTATCACGTACTCAGAACACTACCATATGGTGTGTTTTAACACAGTCCTCTCACTTGGGTTATCGTGGGGGTGGGTTCTTGGGAAAAGAAGTTAACATCTGGAGAGACATCCCAAGCCTTGTGCACCACATTTGAGATATTTCTCAGTGGAAATATTGGTTGTCATGCCCAATTTGTGTCCCCTCCCACTGTATTTTTTTGCTGGAAGTCTCCATGATCTGTGGATCCCCGTCTCAACAAGTTCCCTCACAGCAGATGCATTTAAAGTCACGGATCCCAGAGAAAGCAAATCTAAAGTATTTAATCTATTATTAATCAGCCAGTTGCCAAAATGATAGAGCTCTAGGGGGGCCTGAGGAAGACATCAATATTTATGGCCTCGTTAGAGAGTGCATATTTTTTCACTTTCCTTCCCCCTTCCCTTAATATCAGAACAGAAATATGAAGCATAAAATATGTTTTATGCTATTGTTCAGGGCAAGAATGTCCTGTCTTGGAATGAGATGACTCTGGGTCCTTTGCATATTTGTTTGGGAATAATGGCTATTAGGGCTATGGTCACTTCTACCAGATTGGGTTAACAAAACTAGTCTATAGCCCATGGTAATACAGTGGGAGGCATAGGGAACAGAAGGGACCTGGGAACCATCTTTCACAAATAATTCATTTATTTGTAATAAATGGTGCTCGAGAAGGAAAGGAAAGAGGCTTGTGACCATACATTTACGTATCACTCAACAACCCTGACCTGGATACTTCCCATGTGTCAGGCAATGTGTGAGCTGTTAGGGACACTAAGATAAGTATCAACAGGAATAGGTACCATTTATTGAGCCTACCTAGGTGTTAGGTACCTGAAAAGTCCTTTAAATAGTCCCTCCTGCTGAAAACTTGCCAAAAGCTTCCCACTTAGAATAAATTCAAGTGCTTTGCCTGTTAGGCTCTGTGTGGCCTGGCTCTGACTTACCTTTCTGATCTCCTCTCTTTCATTCTCCCCAACATTCCTTATGCTTCAGCCTCAGTGGCTTTCACTATTGTTGTTCCTAGAATATAACCATGCTCATTGTCCCTGTAGGCCTTTGAACCAGCTGTCCACTTTGTCTAAATTAACTCTTTCCTATATCACCTCTGGATACTCATATTTCCAGCCTCAGCACAAACCACTTTTTCAGAGATTCCTTGACAAGTTACCCCAGACTTTTTACTCAACTTGTTTTAGTATCTTCCTACCCAGGTGTGTTCAGTTGAATGTTTAATACCTAGATATAGGGCAGAGGTACAGGGGGAGTAGGCTCTGATTGATAGTTTATGCCAGTTTCCATAGTGTAAATACCTCCAACTGTAGCTAATTCAGTGATTCAAGCTATCAACATGATGTTGCTGAATACAAAGATGAGAAGAGAGACACACAGCCTGCTCTTGTGAGCCAGTATAAGTCAGTTCTGGCACACTGCTTACTGTCTCAAATTGTAGTGTTTGTTTACTTGTAATTCTTTCCTCCTCCCATGTCATGTAAGCTCCAATAGAGGAAGAACCTTTTTTTTGTTTTGTTTCTGAGTATATTCCTAGTGCCCAGAAAATGGCCAGGAATATGGTACCCATTTAATAAATTGCTGCTGAATGGACTATTAATGCATGACAACCTCACAATAAATCTGCTAAGTAGGTACTACTATTATCCTCATGTGCCAACTAAAATGCAGAGATCCCAAGCTTGTATAGTCAATACATGGGAGAACCAGGATTTGAACCCAGGCAGTTTGTCTCCAGAACATCTACTCTACATCTCAAACTATATAAATTTGATGAAGCCTTTACTTTCAAAGAGCTCACAGTGTAGAGAAGAAAAAACATTTGAACATGAAGAAATAATGTGACCATTACAGCGGTGTGCATAATATCCACTAAAGGACCTGGGTCAGTAAGGGAGAGCTAATGCTTTTTGGGAGTAGGAATGTCATGGTGTCAGGCAAGTAATATTTGATCAAGGCCTTGGAGGATATCACCAGTGAGCTTTTTCCACCATGCTGAGTTGCTTCCTACCTGAAGCAATAGAAGCTATGAAATCTCCCTAGGTGTTATACTACATGTGGGCAAATTGAACTTCAATTAAAAAAATAAAATAAAATAAAATAAATAAAATTAAATTTAAATTAAATAAAATTAAATAAGAAAATAAAGAACTTCCAAAATAAAAAAAAAAAAAAGAGGAATCAGGCTTCGCTCGAATCTATAGAAAAGCACAGAAGCATTACTAAGATATGTTGAGGGTCTACTGGATATTTCAGCACACAGGAAATCAGATGATCCACTTGAGACACACTGCCACACTAGAGACTTCTCACTGATGCTCTTGTAACATATTCTGATTAAGGGCTTATTTTGTTTGGATTTTTGTTGTTGTTTTAATTAAAATTTAATTAGCCAACTTATTAGTTTTATGATGTAATTAGTTTATGATGTAATGTTCAATAATTTATCAGTTGTGTATAACACTCAGTGCTCATCACATCACATGCCCTTATTACCTATCACCCAATTACCCCATCCCTCCACCAACCTCCCCTCTAGCAACCCTCAGTTTGTTTCCTATAGTTAAGTCTTTCATGGTTTTTCTCCCTTTCTGATAACTGCCCATTTAGTTTTTCCTCCCCTCCCCTATGGTCCACATATAAGTGAAACCATATGATAATTGTCTTTCTCTGATTGACTTATTTTGTTCAGCATAATACCCTCCAGTTCCATCTACATCAGTGTAAATGGTAAGTATTCATCCTTTCTGATGGCTGAGTAATATTCCAGTATGTGTGTGTGTGCACACATATATATGTATACACACACACACATACTGGAATATATACATATATATATATATATGTCTTCACACACATACTTCCTTATCCTTTCATCTGTCTATGGACATCTTGGCTCTTTCCACAGTTTGGCTATTGTGGACATTTCTGCATTAAAAATTGGGGTGCAGGGGGATCCCTGGGTGTCTCAGCGTTTAGCGCCTGCCTTCAGCCCAGGGCATGATCCTGGAGTCCCGGGATCAAGTCCCGCATCGGGCTCCCTGCATGGAGCCTGCTTCTCCATCTGCCTCTCTCTCTCTCTCTCTCTGTGTCTTATGAATAAATAAAATATTTTTAAAAAATTGGGGTGCAGATGCCACTTCAAATCACTACATTCGTATCTTTTGAGTAGATAACTAGTAGTGCAATTGCTTGGTTGTAGGGTATCTCTATATGTAACTTCTTGCAGAACCTCCATATCATTTTCCAGAGTGGCAATACCAGCTTGCATTCCCACCAACAGTGTAAAAGGGTTCCTCTTTCTACACATTCTTACCAACATTGTTTCCGGTATTATTAATTTTAGCCATTCTGACTGGTTACAGAATTACAGACAGATTACATCTGTCTCCTGAAATGGTTCGTTATGGTTTTGATTTGTATTTTCTCCAATGCAAAGTGATGTGTAGCATTTTTTCATGTGTCTCTTGGCCATTTGTAGGTCTTGTTTGGAGAAATGTCTGTTCTTGTCTTCTGCCCATTTCTTGACTGGATTATTTGTTTTGGGATATTGAGTTTGATTAGTTCTTTACAGATCTTAAATACTAGCCCTTTATCTGATATGTCATTTGCAAATATTTTTTCCCATTCTATAAGTTGCCTTTTAGTTTAGTTGACTATTTCCTTTGCTGTGCAGAAGCTTTTTATCTTGATGAAGTCCCAATAGTTCATTTTTGCTTTTGTTTCTCTTGCCTTTGGAGGTGTATCTAGCAAGAAGTTGCTGTGGCTGAGGTCAAAGAGGTTGCTGCCTGTGCTCTCCTCTAGGATTTGGATGGATTCCTGTCTCACATTTAGGTCTTTCATCCATTTTGAGTTCATCTTTGTATATGGGGTAAGAAAATGGTCCAGTTTCATTCTTCTACATGTGGCTGTCCAATTTTCCCATCACCATTTATTGAAGAGACTATATTTTTTCTACTGGATATTCATTCCAGGTTTGTCAAAGATTAGTTGACCATAGAGTTGAAGGTCCATTTCTGGATTCTGGATTCTGTTCCATTGATCTATGTGTCTGTTTTTGTGCCAGTACCATACTGTCTTGATGATTACAACTTTTTTGCTGTAGGCTAAATGACTCACCCATTTCTGTTTCTGATTCTTTGTCTCTTACATTAAGTTTTCAAGTAGGCTACTGATGCAAGGTGGCAGTGAGTGCAAAGGATACTACTGTCTATTTTTTCTGGTACCCAGCTTGAGAAACCACAGTACCATCATTGGCAACTGCCAAACCCTAGCCTTCCTTGCCTATTTCTCCCTTCCGTACCCCAAGTCAGTGATGGGATTCTTCTGTCAACTCTTAAGATGTCGAGGAATGTTCCCTCTATCCCTACACTCTGAAGAGTTTTGATCAGGAAAGGATGCTGTATTTTGTCAAATGCTTTCTCTGCATCCAATGAGAGGATCATATGGTTCTTGGTTTTTCTCTTGCTGATATGATGAATCACATTGATTGTTTTACGGGTGTTGAACCAGCCTTGTGTCCCAGGGATAAATCCTACTTGGTCATGGTGAATAATTTTCTTAATGTACTGTTGGATCCTATTGGCCAGTATCTTATTGAGAATTTTTGCATCCATGTTCATCAGGGATATTGGTCTGTAATTCTCCTTTTTGGTGGGGTCTTTGTCTGGCTTTGGAATTAAGGTGATGCTGGCTTCATAGAACGAATTTGGAAGTACTCCATCTCTTTCTATCTTTCCAAACAGCTTTAGGAGAATAGGTATGGTTTCTTCTTTAAACGTTTGATAAAATTCCCCTGAGAAGCCATCTGGCCCTGGACTCTTGTGTCTTGGGAGGTTTTTGATGACTGCTTCAATTTCCTCCCCTTCCTTTTCATTCCCACTGCTTCATTCAGTGAATGAATGAATGGATGCTTCATTCATCTATTTATTCATTCACTCTTCAACAAAGTCAAGTGTCTGTTGTGTGATAGACAATGAAGTAGACTCTGAGAATACAGTGATTAGCAAAAGCAGACTTGGTTCCTGCCTTCAAGAAGCATATACTCTAGTGGAGGCAAATAGCTGTTAATTAAATAATCACATGAATAATGGATAATTCTAACTGTGACAGATGTCACAAAGGAGAGTTGACATAAGCAGGAACACCAGGAAAGAATTCTCAAGTGAAGTACACTTAAATAAAAATCTGAAGGATGAGTAGAAGGGAAAATTCATTTCTGCCAGTAAGAATTTTGGTGGAAGGGAGCATATTCCAGCACAGGGAAAGTAGACTGATTTGGATGGGGTCAGAGAACAAAGGTGCAGGGTGGGATGAGATAAAGCTAGAGAAATAAGGAAAAGTTGTGTTGGAGCACTTGGAAGTAGTATTAACCTCTCTGTCTAGATACCTGAAGAAGTTGGGATTTTGGGGGAGGTTTTTTTGTTTGTTTGTTTGTTTGTTTGTTGGTTTTGTTTTACTTTTGCTGTCTCTTCCTCTGACTCATCCTGTGCATTCATTGCCAAGTGTCTCTTTCCAAAGTCCTGTTTTTGTGTCATTTTTCCTCTTACTCCCCTACTGTAAAAATCATCAATTGTTTTCCATTCCTACTGTATTAAGCCTGAACCCATTGTCATCAAGGACTTCTGTTATCCAGCACCAGTGAACTTGGTAGCTGTCACCTCCCATTGCTGGGGAATCATCTAACATAATGTATGAGAGCAAGGGCCTCTGGAGTCAAATAGCTAATGTGACTCTTATTTCTTCCACTTTCTGCCTCTATGACCCAAGACAGATTACTTCATCCTGATGAGCCTGCATTTTTGTACCTTTAAAATTGGAGCAAAGTATAATGGTTATGTCAGTATATAGAGCCTTGAGCATACTCTGTGGCATATAGAAAGTACTGATTTACTAATAATCTATTAGACTGTATGGTCTAGTCACTGTCTCCCATGCTTACCTCATGTCTCCCACCCTGGTTTTGTGCTGTTTCTCTTGCTTAGAACAGCTTTTTACATTTCTCTCCAAAATGTTTAGCCCCTCTGACCACCAGATTACATCTGTCTCCTGCATCTTTACCACCTCTGTCCCAAAATTTGATTCCCTCTATTACCACCAGCCTTCTAGGGTGGGCCCTTGATCTAAATTCCTAGAACAGATTTTCAGAGATTTTTATTTGCACTGAATTATTTTCTTAAAAAATCATCTTTCAGCTTTTGTGTACTTGTTTTCCTTTTCATCCTATCTATTACCTTTTCTTTTTTTATTGAAGTATAATTAACAGTGTTACATTAGTTTCCAGTGTACCATATAATGATTCAACAATTCTATACATGACTCAGTTCTCATCATGATAAGTATACTCTTTATCTATTTCACTTATCCCTTCACCCACCTTCCCTCTGGTAATCATCAGTTTGTTCTCTTTATCTAAGAGTCTGCCTGGGGGTTTTTTTGGTCTCTTTTTTTCTTTGTTCATTTGTTTGTTTCTTAAATTCCATATATGAGTGAAATCAGATGCTATTTGTTTTTCTCTATCTGACTTATTTCACTTACTATACCCTCTAGGTCCATACATGCTGTTGTAATTGGCAAGATCTCATTCCTTTTTATGGCTGAGTAATGTTCTAGGGGTGTGTGTGTGTGTGTGTGTGTGTGTGCGCGCGCGTGTGCACGCACATGTATATACCACATCTTTACCCTTCCGTGTATGGATGGATACTTGGGTTGCTTCCATATCTTGGCTATTGTAAATAATGTTGCAGTAAATAAATATAGGGACACATGTATCTTTTCTTCAAATTAGTGTTTTTGTTTTCTTTGGGTAAATATCTCAGTAGTGATATTACTGGATCATATGGTGATTATTAGCTTTTCAAGATCAGGAAATTGGTAGGAAATATCAGAAAGGGAGACAGAACATGAAGACTCCTAACTGGGAAATGAACTAGGGGTGGTGGAAGGGGAGGAGGGCAGGGCATGGGGGTGAATGGGTGATGGGCACTGAGGGGGGCACTTGACGGGATGAGCACTGGGTGTTATTCTGTATGTTGGCAAATTGAACACCAATAAAAAATAAATTCATTATTAAAAAAAATCAGGTAATATGCCTTGTATTGGCTTTACTATCCTTATAACAATAGTATAATACATTGCTCCTAATACAGATTCCCTGGGCGAGTGAATAAATGAAAAATAAGTGGAAAAAAAAGAGTATAAAATTTTATAGTGCTCTACGTGGGGAGAAAAGAGAAGCTAATCAAAATATCTGGGAAATAAAATTCTGTCCTTCTCTTTGAGCTTGTTCATTTATTTATAAGCTGGGGAACATATTGCCTACCATCAATTTAGCCTCATGAGTGTGTTAACATCATTAATATGAAGTTTATGAAGTACTTTGTACTGCCTGGGGGAAAGATAGTATAGAAATTTAAAGTATTATGTATAATCCCTCCAGGAAGAAAAGAGGAAAAACATCTATTTTGTGAGGTGCATCATTCTGGATCACTCTAGTGGGGGTAGCCCAAAGGAGTTTGTACACCTCTTCAAATGTGAATTAATTTGTACTTTTTAAAGCCCCTGATGGATATGTTTCATTTTAATTAAAGATATTTTTGAAGAATTTGAGACTTTAAAAACTAGGTAAAATAGTTTGCATCTTTGCTTTGTTGAATGTATAGTATTTGGCATAAATATAACTGTAAACAAGTATATTAGCAACTCCTTAGCCTGGAGTTGGCCACCCAACAACCTTTTCTCAGGGTCTTGAGTACTCTAATGTGTGACATTTGTTTGTTTAATTTGGTGTTTTTATTTTGATCATCATAAAAAAAGGAAGCATATCTTGGAATGATCATTTCATAACTGAGCACTGCCGCAGAATCAGGGCCCTTGCTGGCATCTACATTTACCATCACATTGGAACAGAAATGACATATGGTAAAATAATGCTGGGTGAGAGTTAACTGACATAAAGATGACTACATGGAGGAAGAGAGCAGACATTAGCGAGAGAAAGGCATCTTCACATGGTGCACAGTAGTGTATGCTTAGAGAACTCACAGGATCTCTGTGACAACAAAGAGTCACAGATGGTGTTTGGGGGCCAGCAAGTACCTCAGTTTGTCACCTTAAATTAATATGGGTAATTCAAAATACATTGGTCATGTAATTATATTTGTATCTCATTTGTAAATTTTCCCAGGTTTTATAGTTGAAGGAGAGCTATAAGCATAGAGTTGCACCCTGCTATGATATTTGTACATTTTTAAGTATCATTATAATAAAAATAACTTGTCAACACTATAAGTCCACAACGGTTTCCTTCAGAAGTGTTCCAAAAATTATATGAGTTTGAGAAAACTTCACTAGTGATAGTCCAAGCTTCCAAGAAAGTTTTGCATTACAGCCAAGTTTTATTATATCAAGTATGCAAAACATAAAGGAAGGGATCAAAAGTGTGGAGAACTGTATATATGGAAACCACTGCTTTCCAGGAAAAAGTAAAATACTGAGGTTCTAAAGAGTGAAAACCTCAAGGCTGAATGAAATGGAAAAGTCATGATTGAGAAAAACCTACATAGTTGTGAAAGCATCACCGATGAACTCCTAAAATAACCAACCTCAGCATGCCATTGAGGTGTGTGCGTGTGTGTGTGAGAGAGAGAGAGAGAGAGAGAGAGAGAGAGAGAGATGTATTTGTGTGTGTGTGTGTGTGTGTGTGTGTGTGTATCCCTTCTTCAGTGCTTTGGACTTCCCTTCATTACTGGATGACTTTCCTAACTTTTCGATGAAAAGCTCAGTAGAAATGGTACTAATTTTAAAGAAATTCATTTTATACCCATATTCTAGAAAATATTTCTGTTGTCAAAGGCATCCTTATTTCACCTCTTGAAAGCTATTATCTATACCAAGTTATTGTATAAGCATAAACATGTATTTGCTAGTTTCTCAACTTTATTTTCAGCTTCCAGTGTCTATAAATGTTTGTTCTTATTTAGGGTGTATACAGTACTTGTTAGAAGGACACCATTTTTCTGTTTTTTTTTCTTACCCTTTCAAAGTTGAGAAGAATATTTGTGAGAGTGTGAAAAGGTATAAGCGTTGTACCTTTGAATGGGGGGTATTGTGTTAATTGCAAGCACTGTAAACGTTGGTTGCTATTTTATGGCTGTTGTACCCAATGTCAAAAGACTTACATTCTGATCCAGTCCTAGTTATTCAGGAACTGATGAGCAGATATACACAATTTGAAATTGTTTTTCAGAATGAATTTGAAGAGGGCCGAAGAGTAAATAGAGAAGTCAGCTAGATCTACCTTGTCTACATAGGATCCATCCCATAATTTTCCCGTAATCCATTTTAAGCCTACTTTGTATCAGGAATTTTTTTGACTTTTTTAATTGCCTTTCTTTAGGGCATGATAATAATGAGCTTAGTTTGTAGACTTCTTGTAACATTTCAATACTATTCCAAGGACACTAACCAAGGAAATGGCCAATGTTTGTTAAGGACCAACTGGTCACTCAGCACTGGGACAAGCATTGGGTAGCACAGTGAGTATCACGCAGCAGCCCTGACCAACATCCACCATCCCAGTTAGACTGTATCCTCATTGACAGGTTTTCATAGTACCTAGATTCCTTGGACAACGCTAGGTCATACAAACATAATAATTATTTATCTTGTGAATGCTATTTCCACTAGACCACAAGCTCCAGGAGGATAGAGGTGATACTGTTTATGCACTTTTGAATTCCTAGGGCCCAGCTTAGCATCTAGCAAAAAATATATATATTCAATAGGCATGGACTGGAATGAATGAAGAAAGGAAGGAAGGATGATCTAGGAGGTAGTTGGATGATGTTGAAAAGCATACTATTATTTAAGGAAGCAAAGAAGGAAGGAATTTAAAGAACCCAGGGCTACATAAAGGGAGGTACCTCCAAAAAAAATCCCACATAGGGTGAAAAGTAGGCCAGATTATTAAGTACAAACTAAGAAAGTAGAACAATCTTTTGTGATTGCAACATGAAAGCAAAAGCCCAAGCCAGGATGTATCTCACAAGACAGAAAGTATGTTAGGAAAACATGCTTTAAATGCACCAGGCAGAAAAAGAAATGGGCTATCCCCTTTACCATGAGGAAAAAGAAAGCAGATAACTAGTTTAAAAAGGCAAAAACATCTAGGGCGTTATTCTTTCATCCCACTTTAGTTTTTCTCACCCAGTTATATTGTCAAATGGTGTGGCATCCAGAAGGTGCTGGACAGAAGTCTGGTGCTGAGACATAAAGGCTAATGAAAGATGATTTTAGGCAATGGCTCTTTCATAGCAAGACACTACTCCATGAACTGTCCAGGCCATTGTCTGTAGTTTTTCAGAATTCATAGAAGGTGGTAAAGGTCAAAGAGTGTCTGTGAAACCTAGCAGATGACTCGAGTCCACTGAATCCCTGCCCAGGGCCTTGACCACACAGACTATTAATAGTACAACCTCCCTTTCTCCATCTCCTGTGAGCAAGCAGCAGTTCTTGTATTGAGAGACTCGAGTTTACTCTAAGATGTGCCGCTATGTCTCTTTTTGTGATTCTGAGCATGTCACTTTACCTTTTATATCCTCAATCTCCTTTTCTTTAACATGGTGAAAGATGATGGGTTGGTAGGGTAAGAACATTTTTAACTTCTTTCTCCCCCTAAACAATGCTGGTATACAACATATAAAACCAAGTGGTGGGGATCCCTGTGAGGCTCAGTGGTTTAGCGCCTGCCTTCAGCCCAGAGCGTGATCCTGGAGTCCCAGAATCAAGTCCCACATCAGGTTCCCTGCATGGAGCCTGCTTCTCCCTCTGCCTGTGTCTCTGCCTGTGTCTCTCTCTCTCTCTCTCTCTCTCTCTCTCTCATGAATAAATAAATAAAAATTAAAAAAAAAAAAAACAAAAACCCAAGTGGTATTCCAAGCAATAAAACAAGATTCAGTACTTCCTTCCCTCATTCCTTTCTATCCTGGATTCCAGCTTTCAAAGGGAATCACTTTAAACTCTTTTAGCAATTTCTTCTGATGTTTTATCTTCATATCTCTTACACTGCCTTTCCCTATTTTCCCAAATTTTGATATTATTTGTTGACTCCTCACTAAGGCAGATGAGGATTGAGCTCATATCCATTCATCCCCACTCCCATTTTCCCAGCGTCATATTTTTGTTAAATCACTATTCAGTGTTTACCTTCTTATGACTAGACAAATACCTTCACAACGGAGTCAAGTGATGTACTCTGAAACTTTTTTGTTTCCTACTTTGTTTGTGCTGCTTTGTTTGCTTTGTTTATTTTGTTCTATGTATTTTATCATTGATTCAGATCCAAACTTTCTGAGCAAACTATAGAACTGCTCTCAGTTACAATCACACATCTTTCAGTTGCATTGTTTTTCCCCAGAGGTCTCCCTGTTGGACCGCAGCCTTTCTGCTTCAGCCTGGCTTGGTTGCTATTGTGACCTGCAGGGAGGGGTCTCCCTGGGACTAACCTTCACATTCTCCCTCATACTGACTCTCCTATTCCATGTATCTCATTCTTCTTCATCCTTTGTTTACTGTCTAATTTCAGTGGATTAAACCCTCCAGTAGCTTCCTAAGAAAGAGTACATAGGAGGTAAATTTTTAGATCTTGCATATCTGAAACGATTCTTATTCCACCTTCAAACTTCATCAATTGCGGGTAAAATGCGGGTTTAGAAATAATTTTCATTCAGAATTTTGCAGGAGTTGTTCCATTATCTTCCATTGTAGCTGATGAAGTTCCAGTGCCCTCTGAGTGTTTCTTCTTCATATGTGATTTCCTCCCCTTCTTGCTTTCCAAAAGCTGCTATGACCTTTTGTTTGTCCCTGAAGCGCTAATAGTTTCAAATGATGGGCTGTGGTATGAAGCTTTTTTTATTTGTGGCCATTTAAGGTGCTAGGCACTTGGTGAGCTTTTTCAATTTGAAAACTCAGATCCTTCAGTTTTAGGAGATTTTCTTATATAATTTAGTTGATAATATTCTTCCCATTATTTCTCTTTCCTCTTTTTTACTTTTGTATGTTGGACTTCCAAAAGTTTATTTGTTTGACTTGAAGCTATTTTCTGGGTGATATCTTCCACTTTATATTTTAGCATTTTTATTAACTAATCTATTATATTAACTTCCAAGAACTCTTTCCTATGTTTTTAATTTAATATTCCTTTATTATAGCATCCTATCATGCTTCTTATCTCTTAAATAAGAGCATGGTTTCTAAAGTGTTATTTTGGTCCTTTAATTTGTACTGTTTCCTGTGATTTATTTTGTTCTGTTTGCTAATTTTAGTTTCCACCCCTGCCCCATATTTAGAGGCCCTTGGTTGTCTGACCTTATAAGTACCAAAAAGTCAGTAGGATGTTCTACATGCAAGGAAGAAGACAGACAGTTGGTGAGCCTCGCCTCACCCTTAACTAGTGACCCCAATCTAGTCTCTTCACTTCATCATCTTCACGGTCAGCCACCTAGCTAGCCTCTGCTTGGTGGAAAAAGAGGGCATCATCTGGCTATGTAGGCTAGGAAAGGGATTCTGGGGCCTTCTACCAGTTTCTATACCCCAAGTCCTCAGAGTACACAGTGCTTCAAATATATAGATACCTTTCTGGTGATCTGAAGTATGACTGGCTTTCTTCTTATTGACTCCACCCAGTTCCTCTGGAGATGGGTAAGCTTCTGCTTTCTTCACATTGCTAAATAAGTTACCCTTCACTCAACCACTATTCATCTTCTAAATGTCTTGCTTCCTTTGTCTGCTTTTGTCTTTTCTCAGTTTCTCTTTGCTCTGCAAGTTCATACCTTTGCTGTGATTTTTGTGAGGTTGCAGGGAGACAGCAAAGACAAGCATATATTTTCAATGTGACATGCATTAGATAAGTACACACAGCATATATTAAATGAATGTTTTACTGTAATTTTATATTAACAGAAAATTCTTGAAGATAATTCAGAGTTCCCACATACCCCACAAATAATTTTCCCTCTATAATTAAAACCTTACAGTAATATGGCAATTTGTCAAAATTAATTAACCAATGATGGTATATTAACTAACACTAAATATTTGTTTGGCTAACCCTTTGGAAAGAAGTCACTTTATCTAGCCCACATTCAAGAAGTGGAGAAGTGTGTTCCATTTCTTTAATGGCAGAGTAACTACATAAACAATTTGGAATTTTGCCTGGTAGATTTGTCTATTCTTCCCCCATTTATTTATCTCTTTTTAATCATTCATTTATATCAATATGGTTTCATGGATATTTATTTTATACTTTGGGTTATAATCCAGTACTACTTCATTGATTTTGTTGCTCAAATTGAGAAATGCTTTGTAATTGCAAACCTTTATTTAAAGTAAGATATGATTTAGAAAATATAATTAAATTCTGTGTCTTATACTTGAGCTCCTTACCATCTAACAAAATGCAAGCCATGTATGATTGAAACACTAAGTACTTGCCTGGCTAACTTATTCTTTTTCTTCTTCTGGGAATATATCTTTTTCCCCCCATTTTTAAATTTTTTTATTTAAATTCAATTAACATATAATGTATTATTAGTCTTAGAGGCAGAGGTCAGTGAGTCATTGGTCTTGTATAACACCTAGTGCTCCTTACATCACATGCCCTCCTTGATGTCCATCACCTAATTACCCCATCCCCCCACCCTCGTCCCTTCTAACTTACTGATAGATTTTAAATATGTATTAAGTAATTTCCAAATGTCTAGTGTCATGTTCCATGAGAGGTCGCAGTTGCATAAGATTCCTTCAAGGGCCTATAATCTTATTAGGAAAATAAATATACAAAACAATGAGAAAGCAGGTCATCACTTTACCAAGTACCAAGCTGTGTCATTTTCACAGTTTGAGAGTGACAGATCTCAGGGCCTAAGTGATGGTATGGTATCCCAGAAGAGGTTGAAAATGATTTAGACAGAAGGAAAGGGGAGACAGGGGAGTCTTTTAAGCACACAGTATAACAAGTTTGCATCTATTCTATTGGAACATGTTCACAAATTGTCAAATGAAAAGCATTTTAAAATTCTCTTTCTTTTTAGGAGTATATCCGACAGTACTCCCTCCTTTTTTTTTCTCTCTCTCTCTCTTTCTGTTCAAATGTGCAGGACAAAATCCAACAAAGAATAACCCTCTATTTTTCCATTGTGGTCTTGAGCTGCCAAAACCCCTTTCCACATTGGCTCAGGGATCTCCACAGTTGCCCCTGTGAAAGAGGCAATTACAAAAGGTATCACTATAGTTCTATTTTGTACATAGGAAAATGAAGACCGCCGATTTGCAGTAGGTTATGTAGGTTGCAAATGGGAGAGGTGGGTCTAGAACATAGGACTCCTTACTCCAAATCCAGGGCTTAATGTTCATTACTCTTGGTGCTTCTATTTTGACACTGGGAAACCTTGGATGGAGTAGGGAACGGGAGAGTTGGAGACCCTCAAAACCCAGGTTGGGGCTTTTTAAGTCTTTTGGGTCCTTGCCTTCTTTCATGAAACAAGGTGTTTCATGAAAAACCTCACATGACTTCCAAATCTGGTCCTATTCAGGGAAGCCAGCGCTGGTACTACTTAGCTGGCACTTAGGCTGGTGGACGAGGCTAGAAGTGGAGACAGGTCTCTCCTTACCTGATACAGTGAATATTCCGAGCTTGCCTGGCCCCATGGCCTCCCCAGGCATTCTGCACACTTGGCTCTCTGCTAGGAAGGGAGCAGAGAGAGCAAGCAAACACCAGCAGGAACGTTTCTTTAAGGTCCTTTGAAGGGTTCACTCTGCGGGAGAGTGATGGTTTTGAAAATTTCAGCTCAGCAGAGCCTTAAGCCCTGTTTTAAAGGGAAGCTTTGGTCAATAGAAATGTGGTCCTTAGAACTCACTTTCCCTCTTTTCCTTTGTATGTTTTAACACTTAGTACGTTTGGGGACTACCTGAATATAAATTCGTTATTGAGACTTTCAAGAGTCAGGATCTCTGGAGGTCTGTGTCATGGATCCTGCACCCCCTTTTGCTGTTTTTGAGAGTCTGTTCTCTCCAGGATTATTGCCCGTGGGGGGCCACCAAATCTTTTTCAAGAACTCAGACTAGTCACTAGTCTGAGTGACTCAGACTAGTGCCAGGGTCTATATGCTGGCCCCTCCATTTCACAGGCATGTGGCTTCAGACAAGTCACTTAAAGTCTCTGAAAAAAGCAGTAATAGGAGTTCTTGCTACAGAGGATTACTGTGAGTGTTCAGGGAGCTAATACATGAAGCTTTGCACATAGAAGTGTTCTTAAAATGTTAACACTAATATTAGTTATTATTGAGCAAATTTCCCAATTTCTAAGTGCCAGAGGAAATATCAAAATGGATTAAAAAAAAAAAAACCACTCCTGCCTTCAGGTCACAATCAAGAAGAAACTCTTGAGATTGGCATATAAACAATCATCCACAAATAATACATATGCGACCAAGTATGCTAAGGCTTGTTGAAGAGATATAGTCAAACTCTGTGGGGGAGAATCTGGGAATAAAAAGATCATAGGCTGTTAGGGCTAATCCTTCCACTGAATTTAGATGGTATCAGAGAGGAGGGAACTGGGGCTTAAATTACGGGTTACGTTTAGTATGTCTTAGAGGAAATGAAAAAAACATAAGCAAGAAATCAGCAGGGATCTACAGAGAGAATACTGAACAGTTCATTAGCAGGAAGCTGGGGGCAAAAATATAATAGATAGACTGGAAAACAGTTTATGCTTAGAATAATAGGGAGAGCCTTGAATGCCAAGGTACAGAGCTGAGGGAATTGCTAAGATCCTAGGGCAGTCTCAAGGAGAATAAATTTTTATAGGTATTTATCAGCCTCCCTTAAGTGCATTTGGATTTGCATTTCCTTCTCAGGAATTCCTCCCTCCTTCCCTTCCTTCAGTAAATATTTATTGTACTCCTGAGTTTATGATGGGGTTCACTGAAAATCACACAGAGTGCCTATCTGTCCTATGGCACTTTAACAAAATTAAGTGAAGGTCAAACCATGGTGACTGGCATTAAATAGTGTAGGTTTAATCAAGGTTCACCAGAGTGGGGCTACTGATTTTATTTAATTTCCTTCCTTCAGCCAAATCTAACTTGCAGTCCATCACTAATTCTAGCTTAATATTTTTTATCACCTCAACTAGATTATTCTGTCCAGAAAAATTTATTGAGCCTCTACAAGGCTAGATACTTTAGAAAGTATAAAAGAAGTGTACTTACCCTAAAATACTATAATCTTGTAGGTGGACATTACTCATAAAATTGTTTGAGAATGGTGCAAGCCTGCCAGTAAGTTTGCCTCCAATTCAGAAAACTAAGGTGACTGGTTCTATAATACAGATTCTGGATGGTCAGGAAGGGTCAAGATCATAGGTAAAGGTCCAGAGAAAGTGAGACTTTGAAGTAAATGAAAGGACAGAAAGGAGAGACATGTGTCTGAGAAATAGCATGGGCCAGAGTCCTAAGGCATGTAGGGCCCCAGGGGGAAATGGGAAAGACCACTAACTTGATCAAAGAGTTTGTGCAGGGAGATGAAGTTGGCTAGATAGAGTAGGCAGAGGTACTGAGCACCATGGATGCCAAATAGGGCTGGTCACAATGATCTATAAAGTGAACCATTTCCTCCTGTTTGGTAATGGAAATATGGAGATTGTAGGGATAGGTTTTCAAACAGGAGGAAAAGAGAGATGCTCTCTGATCCAGAATTTCTTTAGGAAAGAATGTCATGTGTCTACCAGATTTTTCACCATGGGAGGTCAAACGAGACTAGGGAATTTCAGACCATTTCCCCAAGGGGCATGCATTCATAGACAATGATGGCCTCACATTTTGAACTAAGAAATGAGCTTCCTGATGGGACCAAAGAGAAGTACCTGTTTGTTTCTTGCCAGGTTAGGGGCTGAAGGAAAACCAGGAAAGGAAGCAGATAGATGTCTGCCACCTTGAAATCTTGCTGCTAACAATTTATTTCAGAGTTTCCCTATGTCTGGCAGACTAAGAATTTGGGTTAAGGTGAACTTTGCATAGAGATTGCCAACCTGACAGACCCGAAAGGCGAAGCCTTCTGTTTATTTCAAGTTTAACTATAGCCTTGACTGCCAGAGTGGTATCACACCCTGGAATCCCACCTGGAACACCCTCATCTTCGCCTTCAGGGACTTCTTTGTCTTCATGAGAAAACCGAAAGTCTAAACTGGTCAAATACTTGAGGATAAAGCTGATTCCCCTTGAGGTAGTGAGTTCTCTGTTACTGGAAGTGTTCAAGTAGAGAACCATTTGGCAGGGATATTGTCACAAGAGAATTCATTCTCAGTGGTGGTCAGAAGGATGATAATAGCTAACAGGGAGCATGACCCGGGTGCCAGACTCTGTATTTAATACCTTGTATGCTTTCCCTACTATACATACCTCTGTGAGATAAGGATTGCTATTATCCACATTTTACAAACAAGAAACCTGAAGCCCAAAGAGTTTGGAATCATGCTAATGGTTCTGTAGTTAGTGATATAGTAAAGATTTGAACCAAGCCTGTTCACACTCTTATTTTTTTAACTTTTTATTTTATTTTATTTTCAGAAAAGTGCACTATAGTATCATGGTGATACTATACTAAAATGACTTTTAAATATTCTCCAGGCTTGCTACTTCATAATTCCACTGCTAAAGATAAAGGTATCTTTGGTTCCTGACCTTTCACTGGGATATGAAGGGCTTGGGATTAAGTTTCATTTACTCTTGTGTGTGTGTTTCCTGTTGTCAGGGTACACATCTAAGGCAAAGGTGAAAATCAAATCAGAGTTAAAAAAAAAAAAAAAAGAATAAGAAGACAGCAGAAAACACCTCTCTGTATAGCACTGAAGAGCTGGGACTTCAACTAAACTCCTAAGTAAAAGAGCACATGGCCAAGGGCTGAAGAGTTAAGTCCTATACCCTGGAATGCCAGATGGAGGAGCCAGTTTTCCACTCAGTTCAGCCCCTACCTTGTTCACAGGATTGCAGGCAAGTTCCCTAGATGACTGGAGTTTTTTTGGGTTGGAAGGGACCTTGAAGCACCCCACTCCTGGTTGTCTTAAATTATGCTCTGCAGGAACAAAGAACTGACAGTTTATTCTCAAATATTCACTGTGAACTTACCCTGTGCCAGGTATTGGTTCAGGAGCTGTCTCTAGGACTGTTCTAGGGGAAAGGAGGAACAGAGATAAATTTGCCCTGTCTTCCTCGCTACATGACCATGTGCTCCGTTATCATCTGCTTTGTATTGGGATTGCAATTAAGATTTATTTTAAAGAAGAGACAACAAAGTTTAAACTCCTTTTAAACAACCATGTCTATTCTTTTTTTTTTTTTTTTTTTTTTTTTTTTTTTATTTTATTTTTTTTTATTATTGGTGTTCAATTTACTAACATACAGAATAACACCCAGTGCCCGTCACCCATTCACTCCCACCCCCCGCCCTCCTCCCCTTCTACCACCCCTAGTTCGTTTCCCAGAGTTAGCAGTCTTTACGTTCTGTCTCCCTTTCTGATATTTCCCACACATTTCTTCTCCCTTCCCTTGTTTTCCCTTTCACTATTATTTATATTCCCCAAATGAATGAGAACATATAATGTTTGTCCTTCTCCGACTGACTTACTTCACTCAGCATAATACCCTCCAGTTCCATCCACGTTGAAGCAAATGGTGGGTATTTGTCATTTCTAATAGCTGAGTAATATTCCATTGTATACATAAACCACATCTTCTTTATCCATTCATCTTTCGTTGGACACCGAGGCTCCTTCCACAGTTTGGCTATCGTGGCCATTGCTGCTAGAAACATCGGGGTGCAGGTGTCCCGGCGTTTCATTGCATTTGTATCTTTGGGGTAAATCCCCAACAGTGCAATTGCTGGGTCGTAGGGCAGGTATATTTTTAACTGTTTGAGGAACCTCCACACAGTTTTCCAGAGTGGCTGCACCAGTTCACATTCCCACCAACAGTGTAGGAGGGTTCCCTTTTCTCCGCATCCTCTCCAACATTTGTTGTTTCCTGCCTTGTTAATTTTCCCCATTCTCACTGGTGTGAGGTGGTATCTCATTGTAGTTTTGATTTGTATTTCCCTGATGGCAAGTGATGCAGAGCATTTTCTCATATGCATGTTGGCCATGTCTATGTCTTCCTCTGTGAGATTTCTGTTCATGTCTTTTGCCCATTTCATGATTGGATTGTTTGTTTCTTTGGTGTTGAGTTTAATAAGTTCTTTATAGATCTTGGAAACTAGCCCTTTATCTGATATGTCATTTGCAAATATCTTCTCCCATTCTGTAGGTTGTCTTTGAGTTTTGTTGACTGTATCCTTTGCTGTGCAAAAGCTTCTTATCTTGATGAAGTCCCAATAGTTCATTTTTGCTTTTGTTTCTTTTGCCTTTGTGGATGTATCTTGCAAGAAGTTACTATGGCCGAGTTCAAAAAGGGTGTTGCCTGTGTTCTTCTCTAGGATTTTGATGGAATCTTGTCTCACATTTAGATCTTTCATCCATTTTGAGTTTATCTTTGTGTATGGTGAAAGGGAGTGGTCTAGTTTCATTCTTCTGCATGTGGATGTCCAATTTTCCCAGCACCATTTATTGAAGAGACTGTCTTTCTTCCAATGGATAGTCTTTCCTCCTTTATCGAATATTAGTTGCCCATAAAGTTCAGGGTCCACTTCTGGATTCTCTATTCTGTTCCACTGATCTATGTGTCTGTTTTTGTGCCAGTACCACACTGTCTTGATGACCACAGCTTTGTAGTACAACCTGAAATCTGGCATTGTGATGCCCCCAGATATGGTTTTCTTTTTTAAAATTCCCCTGGCTATTCGGGGTCTTTTCTGATTCCACACAAATCTTAAAATAATTTGTTCTAATTCTCTGAAGAAAGTCCATGGTATTTTGATAGGGATTGCATTAAACGTGTATATTGCCCTGGGTAACATTGACATTTTCACAATATTAATTCTGCCAATCCATGAGCATGGAATATTTTTCCATCTCTTTGTGTCTTCCTCAATTTCTTTCAGAAGTGTTCTATAGTTTTGAGGGTATAGATCCTTTACATCTTTGGTGAGGTTTATTCCTAGGTATCTTATGCTTTTGGGTGCAATTGTAAATGGGATTGACTCCTTAATTTCTCTTTCTTCTGTCTCATTGTTAGTGTATAGAAATGCCACTGACTTCTGGGCATTGATTTTGTATCCTGCCACGCTACCGAATTGCTGTATGAGTTCTAGCAATCTTAGGGTGGAGACTTTTGGGTTTTCTATGTAGAGTATCATGTCATCGGCGAAGAGAGAGAGTTTGACTTCTTCTTTGCCAATTTGAATGCCTTTAATGTCTTTTTGTTGTCTGATTGCTGAGGCTAGGACTTCCAGTACTATGTTGAATAGCAGTGGTGAGAGTGGACATCCCTGTCTTGTTCCTGATCTTAGGGGAAAGGCTCCCAGTGCTTCCCCATTGAGAATGATATTTGCTGTGGGCTTTTCATAGATGGCTTTTAAGATGTCGAGGAATGTTCCCTCTATCCCTACACTTTGAAGAGTTTTGATCAGGAATGGATGCTGTATTTTGTCAAATGCTTTCTCTGCATCCAATGAGAGGATCATATGGTTCTTGGTTTTTCTCTTGCTGATATGATGAATCACATTGATTGTTTTACGGGTGTTGAACCAGCCTTGTGTCCCAGGGATAAATCCTACTTGGTCATGGTGAATAATTTTCTTAATGTACTGTTGGATCCTATTGGCCAGTATCTTGTTGAGAATTTTTGCATCCATGTTCATCAGGGATATTGGTCTGTAATTCTCCTTTTTGGCGGGGTCTTTGTCTGGCTTTGGAATTAAGGTGATGCTGGCTTCATAGAACGAATTTGGAAGTACTCCATCTCTTTCTATCTTTCCAAACAGCTTTAGGAGAATAGGTATGATTTCTTCTTTAAACGTTTGATAAAATTCTCCTGGGAAGCCATCTGGCCCTGGACTCTTGTGTCTTGGGAGGTTTTTGATGACTGCTTCAATTTCCTCCCTGGTTATTGGCCTGTTCAGGTTTTCTATTTCTTCCTGTTCCAGTTTTGGTAGTTTGTGGCTTTCCAGGAATGCGTCCATTTCTTCTAGATTGCCTAATTTATTGGCGTAGAGCTGTTCATAATATGTTTTTAAAATCGTTTGTATTTCCTTGGTGTTGGTAGTGATCTCTCCTTTCTCATTCATGATTTTATTAATTTGAGTCTTCTCTCTCTTCTTTTTAATAAGGCTGGCTAATGGTTTATCTATCTTATTAATTCTTTCAAAGAACCAACTCCTGGTTCTGTTGATCTGTTCCACAGTTCTTCTGGTCTCGATTTCGTTGAGTTCTGCTCGAATCTTTATTATCTCCCTTCTTCTCTTGGGTGTAGGATCTATTTGCTGTTTTTTCTCTAGCTCCTTTATGTGTAAGGTTAGCTTTTGTATTTGAGTTCTTTCCAGTTTTTGAATGGATGCTTGTATTGCGATGTATTTCCCCCTTAGGACTGCTTTTGCTGCATCCCAAAGATTTTGAACGGTTGTATCTTCATTCTCATTAGTTTCCATGAATCTTTTTAATTCTTCCTTAATTTCCTGGTTGACCCTTTTATCTTTTAGCAGGATGGTCCTTAACCTCCATGTGTTTGAGGTCCTTCCAAACTTCTTGTTGTGATTTAGTTCTAATTTCAAGGCATTATGGTCCGAGAATATGCAGGGGACAATCCCAATCTTTTGGTATCGGTTCAGACCCGATTTGTGACCCAATATGTGGTCTATTCTGGAGAAAGTTCCATGTGCGCTTGAGAAGAATGTGTATTCAGTTGAGTTTGGATGTAAAGTTCTGTAGATATCTGTGAAATCCATCTGGTCCAGTGTATCATTTAAAGCTCTCGTTTCTTTGGAGATGTTTTGCTTAGAAGACCTATCAAGTATAGAAAGAGCTAGATTGAAGTCACCAAGTATAAGTGTATTATTATCTAAGTATTTCTTCACTTTGGTTAATAATTGATTTATATATTTGGCAGCTCCCACATTCGGAGCATATATATTGAGGATTGTTAAGTCCTCTTGTTGAATAGATCCTTTAAGTATGATATAGTGTCCCTCTTCATCTCTCACTACAGTCTTTGGGGTAAATTTTAGTTTATCTGATATAAGGATGGCTACCCCTGCTTTCTTTTGAGGACCATTCGAATGGTAAATGGTTCTCCAACCTTTTATTTTCAGGCTGTAGGTGTCCTTCTGTCTAAAATGAGTCTCTTGTAGACAGCAAATAGATGGGTGCTGCTTTTTTATCCAGTCTGAAACCCTGCGCCTTTTGATGGGGTCATTAAGCCCGTTCACATTCAGAGTTACTATTGAGAGATATGAGTTTAGTGTCATCATGATATCTATTCAGTCTTTGTTTTTGTGGACTGTTCCACTGAACTTCTTCTTAAAGGGGAATTTTAAGAGGCCCCCTTAAAATTTCTTGCAGAGCTGGTTTGGAGGTCACATATTCTTTTAGTTGCTGCCTGTCTTGGAAGCTCTTTATCTCTCCTTCCATTTTGAATGAGAGCCTTGCTGGATAAAGTATTCTTGGTTGCATGTTCTTCTCCTTTAGGACCCTGAATATATCCTGCCAGCCCTTTCTGGCCTGCCAGGTCTCTGTGGAGAGGTCTGCTGTTACCCTAATACTCCTCCCCATAAAAGTCAGGGATTTCTTGTCTCTTGCTGCTTTAAGGATCTTCTCCTTATCTTTGGAATTTGCAAGCTTCACAATTAAATGTCGAGGTGTTGAACGGTTTTTATTGATTTTAGGGGGGGATCTCTCTATTTCCTGGATCTGAATGCCTGTTTCCCTTCCCAGATTAGGAAAGTTTTCAGCTAGAATTTGTTCAAATACATATTCTGGCCCTCTGTCCCTTTCGGCGCCCTCGGGAACCCCAATTAAACGTAGGTTTTTCTTCCTCAGGCTGTCGTTTATTTCCCTTAATCTATCTTCATGGTCTTTTAATTGTTTGTCTCTTTTTTCCTCAGTTTCCCTCTTTGCTATCAACTTGTCTTCTAGGTCACTCACTCGTTCTTCCACCTCGTTAACCCTCGTCGTTAGGACTTCTAGTTTGGATTGCATCTCATTCAATTGATTTTTAATTTCTGCCTGATTAGCTCTAAATTCTGCAGTCATGAAGTCTCTTGAGTCCTTTATACTTTTTTCTAGAGCCACCAGTAGCTGTATAATAGTGCTTCTGAATTGGCTTTCTGACATTGAATTGTAATCCAGATTTTGTAACTCTGTGGGAGAGAGGACTGTTTCTGATTCTTTCTTTTGAGGTGAGGTTTTCCTTCTAGTCATTTTGCTCAGTGCAGAGTGGCCAAAAGCAAGTTGTATTGGGAAAAAGAGAAAAAGGAGAGAAAGAAGGAAAGAAAAGAGAAAGAGAAAAAAAAAAAAAGGGAAGAAAAAGAAAAAAAAAAAAAACAAAAAAACGAAAATAGAAAAAAAAAAAAAAAAAAGAAAAAGAAAGAAAAAGAAAGGAGAAAAAAAAAGGGGGGTGGGGGAAGGAAACAAATCAAAAAGCAAAACAAAACAAAACAAACAAACAAAAAAAGAACCACCGGGGAGTATCTTCTGATTCTGTGTACTTTAAGTCCCTTGGCTTCTCCTGGAAGTTGTCCGTCTAGCTGGTGTTCTGGGGGAGGGGCCTGTTGTGCTGATTTTCAGGTGTTAGCAGTTGGGGGAGCTGCTGTGCCCCTGCCTGGTGCAGGGCTCGGTGGGGGTTGTTTACCCCGTGAGGCCGCAGGAGGAACAGCCCCAGTGGCGGGGCAGCTCTGGAAACCTGGATTCAGCCCCCGCAGGAACTCCGGAGCTCTCCGTCTGCAGGGCCTGGAGGCTCCGGGGCGGGGCCGCTGATGTGCTCAGCTGGGGCAGGAGCGTCCTTGCTGTCCTGGGCCCTCCCGGCCTCTGCCTGTCCCGGGGGAGGCGGGATCCTGGGCTGTGTCCCGGCGCCCTGTGCTCCGGAGCCTGCGCTGGTGGATTCGCGCTCCCGCCCCGCAGCCCCCTCCGCGGAGCCGCCGCCCGAGCCCCTCCGAGCTGCTCCTGGAACCGCGCAGGCCCCTCTGCACGGAGCCTCTTCCTCTGCCCGAGCCCCTCCGAGCTGCTCCCGGGGCCGCGCAGCCCCCTCCGCGGAGCCGCCGCCCGAGCCCCTTCAGCTGCTCCGGGTCCCGCCGGGTCCCGCCGTGCGCGCTGCAGCCCTTAGGGAGCTCGGCGCACTCTCCTGGGCGCGCAGTTGCTGTTACTGTCCCGGGGAGCCCGAGGGCATCCCCGCCCTCCTGGGGTCCTGCTCCAACTCCCCGCGAGCCCCTTTCCCCCGGGAAGGTCGGTGCAGCTCCTGCGTCTCCGGGACGGGGCTCTCCTGTCCTGGGGACACTCGCCCCGGCCTCAGCCCGGCTCCTCTCGGGCCCCTCCCCCTTGGAGGCCTTTGTTCCTTTACTTCTTTTTCCCCGTCTTCCTACCTTGATAGATGCGCGAACTCTTCTCACTGTCGCATTCCAGCTGGTCTCTCTTTAAATCTCAGGCCGAATTCATAGATTTTCAGGATAATTTGAAGGTTTTCTAGGTAGTTTGGTGGAGACAGGTGATTTGGAGACCCTACTCTTCCGCCATCTTGCTCCTCCCCCCCAACCATGTCTATTCTAACACTCCCATTTGACAGACAGCAAAGCCATCATTGCTAGCAAGTGGTCATGTGCAGACTGAGACTCTTCACACTTTCACCATGTTTCATCCTGCCCTGGACCTTTATTCCCATATTGGATGCTGGAGTAGCAGGACCACATTGTCTCTAGTGATGTTTTCCAAGGCTAATGTGTTTTAATTTTCTGAATTTCTTGAAAATTTACTATTTGGCAAGGAATGTCCTTGGTCATGTAGCAATCATGGCTCTTCAGTCTTTGATGGCTCCAATTCCTTTTCTGTCTCTCTGTGTCCTTTGTGTTCAGGCTGAGGAACTGTCCCGGATCTTGGTCTTGGCTTTGTTTAATCATACTGAGCTTGTGCTATGGGTCTCAGGGAAACTGAAAAGATCAACAGATTGTCATCACAATTATCTGGCTTTATGGAGTGCTTAAGGTAGTGAAGGCTTAAGCAGCTGGAGCCCATCTTCATGTTGAATATGCAAATACCTATGTTGCTGCTGTACAACTTCTAGGACATCCTGGAAGGATGTCTATGTATCTCACATCAGGACTGCTGGCCTTGAAAGTATGGTGTAATGGTTAGCAACAGACAGACCTGAACAAGAATCCAGTCTGTGCCATTTGCCACTGTCTAGCTGTGGTCTGGAGCCTCGACTTTACCCATCTGTAAGAGAAACCCAGTAATTCTCAAGTCTTGGGGATATTTAAATGGTATGATGATTAAATGGTATACAGAGAGTTTAGTACAGGTTTAGATATATAGTAAACTCTCCAGAAATAGTAATGCTATTGCTATATTTTTTTTATCATCTGGTTTAAAATCTCCAAGATGCCTCAGGATGAGTCCTTTTTCAGGGAGCTGCTAGCAATGAGAAAGTGAGAGAGAGAGAGAGAGAGAGAGAGAGAAAAGGGAGAGGGAGAACAAAACAAAGGGGTGTGAGAAATAGAATTTGATGTGTTACTTTGACGGTTTTAGTTCTCTACATGCAAATTAAGTTGGTGGCCTCTAACTTTCTCAAGCTGTTACTCCAGAATAGAACCAAGCTCAGTGCTTACAACTTCCTAACCAAGCAGAGGAGTTACCTTCAGAAGTTACAAAATGGCAGCTCACAGATGAAATGTGCGTGGCCCACAAAGATGTCTAATTTTTTTAAAATTAGCTGTTACATTTTAAGATCCAGGTATTTCATTTGAAAATCTGGATTTCTGCCTTCTCTCTCATTTTTAACATTCTTAAATTATGAAGTCTTACATACTCAAAGCAAAACTCAAATCTAAGTTCAGTGTTTTTTCACAAAATCACACCCAAGTTACCACCATCGGGTCAAGAAATATAATGTTGCCAACCCCCTAGGAGCTTCCTCTTACCCTTTTTCAGCACCTATATACTATCCCTCCAAAGAGACTCTCTATTGACTCTTATAACATCTTTGTTTTGCTTTATATATTTGCCACCTAAAAATGCATTCCTAAATGTCACAGTTTAATTTTGCTTACTTTTTGAAATTTGTATAAAGGGAATGGTCAAGTATGATTTTGTGTAACTATTTTCTTTTGCTTAGTATTACACATACAGGATTCATCCATAATATTGCATATGGGTATATTTTACTCATTTTCATGTCTGTATAGGATTCTATTGTATGATATGTCACAATGCATCCATAATTCTACTGTTGATGGACATTTGGGCTCTTTACTCTTTTGAATAATGAGTCTATAAATATTCTTGTATATGTCTCTTAGTGCACATGTGCACGCATTTCTGTTGGATGTAAACCGAGGAATGGTATGAGAATGTTCAGTTTTAATAGATACTGCCAAATACTTTCCAAAGTGGCTGTATCAATTTACACTCCCACCATCAGTATGTGATGGTTCTCATTGCTCCAAATTCTCTCAAATGCTTGAGATTGTCAATTACTTTAATTTTAGCCCTTGTGGTGGGGGTATAGTGATAACTCATTGTGATTTTAATTTGTTTTTCTCAAGATTATTTGTGAGGTTTAGCTTCATTTCATATGTTTATTGAAATGTTGATATGCTCTTGAAAGTAGTAATAGTCCATTTCTTTGGCCCATTTTCTTCTGTGTTTTATTGATTTATCACTGTACTAGATGTGAGCCTTTGGTCAAGTGTGTATGTTACAAATATCTTCCTTTCTTTAGCTTATATATTCACCCTCCTAACAGGATCTCCTGATGGACAGAACAGAAATTGCTTATTTTAATGCAGTTAAACTTATCAGGGTTTTTTTTTCTTTTATGGATAGTTTTGTATCTTGTTTAAGAAGACTTTTCTTACCCTGAGGTCGTGGAGATAATCTCCTGTATTGTGTTTTAGTGGCTTTGTTTTCCCATTTACATTAACAATCCATCTGGAATTGATTTTTGCGTATGGTGTGATATAGGGATCTGAAATCAATTTTTCCATACAGATATCTAGATGATAGTATCATTTATTGAAAAGATCATCCTTTCTCTACTGAACTTAAATGTCATCTTTGTCATAAATCAAATGACCAAGTATATGTGGTTCTGTTTCTGGTCTTTCTTTTCCATTCCATTGGTCTGTTTATGTATCTTAGGCCTTGTATTTAACCTATCTTGATACCAGGGACAGCAAGTCTTTCCACATTTTCTACTTCAAAATTGTTTTGGATCTGTTATTAGACCTTTACATTTTTATATAAATTTTTAAATCAACATGAAAAAATGATGGCATTTAATTGTGTTGGCATTTAACTTACATATCCGTGTGGGAGAATTGATATCTTTAAATATCAAGTCTTTCAATCCAGTAACGTGATATATTGCTCTATTTGTTTAGATCTTCTTATATTTCTTTCAGTAATATTTTGTAGTTTTCAGCATAGAGATATTACACATCTTTCATTAGATTTATTTCCTAGGTAATGTTTTTTGATGTTATAAATAGTATCTTTAAAAATATTATAATTTTTTGTTGCTGGCATATTGAAATAGAATGATTTCTTTTATATTGATTTCATGTCCAATGACCTTGCTATGTTCTTTGAGTAATTCTAGTGTTTTCCTGTAGTGTTTTTGGAGTTTTCTATGAATATAATCATGTTAGCTGTGAATAATGACAGCATTATTTTCTCCTTGCCAAATTGGTCATGGTATTATCTCTTGTAGCCTGTTTACTAATATTTTGTTTAAGAATTTTCATCTTGATTTGAAACAAGGTGGATGGAGCTAAAGAGTATTATGCTAAATAAATAAGTCAGAGTAAAATAAATATCATATGATTTCACTTCTGTGGAATTTAGGAAACAAAACAAACAAGCAAAGGGAAAAGAGAGAGAGAAAGAGGCAAATCAAGAAAAAGACTCTTACTGTAGAGAATAAACTGATGGTTGCTAGAGAGGAGAATGGTGTGGGGTTGGGCAAAATAAATGATAGGTATTAAGGAGTAAACTTGTTGTGATGAGCACTAGGTGTTGTATGGAAGTGTTGAATCACTATATTGTACACCTGAAACTAATATTACACTGTATGTTAACTGGAATTGAAATAAAAATTTGAAAAAAAAAAGATTTTTCATCTTGGTTATGAAATGAAGTGCCTTTAATTTTCTTTCTTACAATGTCTTTGTTTGATCTGGTATCAAGGTTACACTGACCTCAGAAGAATAAGAGAGCTCTCCCTTTTCCTAGTTTCTGGAAGCATTTGTGTAAGGAGGGTGCTATTTATTACTTAAGTGTTTTGTAGAACTCAGAGGACCGGTAACCTGGGCCTCAGTTGTCTTTATGTAAAGCTGTAAGTATCTTTAATAGTTACAACCCCAGAGCAGCCTGGGTGGCTTAGAGGTTTAGCACTGCCTTCAGCCCAGAGCATGATCCTGGAGACCCTGGATCAAGTCCCACATGAGGAGCCTACTTCTCCCTCTGCCTGTGTCTCTGCCTCTCTTTCTCTCTGTGTCTCTCATGAATAAATAAAATCTTAAAAAAAAAAATAGTTACAACCCTAGTCAATTACATTATTCTTCTTGTGGCAGTTTTGATAATTTGTGATAGGAATTTGTCAATTTCATCTATAATTTCAACTATTTTGTCACAAATTTGCTCATAACATCCTCTCTTTCATGTCTGTAGGATTTGTAGTGATGTTACCGTTTATATTACTGACAAAACTTGCTCACTCTCATACTTTCTCTAAGATTCTTTTCAAGGTTGGTTTTGATTTTTTTCTATTTTGTTTCCTTTTCTCTTGTGTTTAACTCACAGTGGTTTTTTTCTAACTTCTTGAAATAGAATCAGCTTAGCTACTGATTATTTTTTACAACTTATTTTCTAATATGTGCATTTTTAAAACCATAGATTCTCCTCTAAAGATAGGTTTAACTGCACCATTCACTTCTTGCCTTCTTTCAGATTTACTAATTTTTAATTTCTCTTCATTTTTTACCCTATTAATTTGGAAATTACACACCCTTTAAATATTCTTGTGGTTACATTAGAACTTACAACATTCATTCTTTACTTATCAAATGTTACTGTGTATTGGCAATAAATGCCAATACTATGTATAAAACATAATTCCCAGAGAGTGTAAAGACCTTAGAACATTTTAGCTTTATTTTCCTGCCAATGTACATGCCATTATTGCTGCATATTTTTTGTACTTTTAAATTCAACAATGCCTTTCTATTCAGTCTGTATATATTTGTACTTAACCAAATATTTATAATTTTTACTTTTTATTCCATTCTGTATCTCTAAGTTTTCATATAGGATAATTTTCCTTCTCCATGAATAATATCTTTTAGTATTTCCACTAGTGTGAATCTGTTGAGAAATCTTTTTCCTACTATTTGCATGAAAATGTCTTTTTTCACATTAACTATTGAAAAAAGTTTATGTTGAATATAGTCTGTATTCGTTATTTTCTTTTGTAGTTATTTTCTTTTGGCATTTTAAAGATACAATTCAGGTGTTTCTTGGGAGGAGTCAGATTGTTGATTGTTTCACAGTAATCTGTCTCCCACCCCTCCTTCACTATGGCTGCTTTTAAAAGTTTCCCTCCTGGGATGCCTGGGTGGTTGTGTGGTTGAATGGCTGCCTTCAGCTCAGTGTGTGATCCCTGGTCCTGGGATATAGTCTCACATTGGGCTCCCCATGGGCAGCCTGCTTCTCCCTCTGCCTATGTCTCTGCCTCTCTGTGTCTCTCATGAATAAGTAAATAAATAAATAAAAATCTTTTAAAAATTAAAAGAAAATAGTTTCTTTCTCTTTGGTTTTCAAAATTTTTACTGTATTTTACCTGTGTGACTTCTTTTAATTAGCATGATTTGGGTACATTGGGCCTTTGATTTTGTGTCTTGGTGTCTTTTATCAAGTTAGGAAAGCTCTTGCCAATGGCCCTTCAGACATTACTTCTATATCTTCCTTGTAGTTTTCTCCTGATGACATTCTATTTACATATATGTTAAAATTTGTCACTCTACTCACTAAACTTTTCACATTATTTTCTTATTTTTCATCCTTTTCTTTTTCTGTGCTTTAGTTCTATTATTTTCTTTTGATCTATTTTGAGGTTTACAAATTCTCTTTTAAGCTGCATCCAGTCTGTCATTAGGTGTATTAAATTTTTGATGTCAGTCTCTGTCCTTCTCAAATTTTGAGTTTCCTCTTGATTATTTTACACGTTTTTCAGTAGTCTGCTGAAATTATGAATCTCGTATTTTATCTCCAAGAAGACAGGAAGCATGGTTGATTATAAAATATATGTCTGAATACTCTAATATCCTGAGTCCCTATGGATCTGTCCTTATTTTCTCTTTTCTGTTCATTTTTATATAAAATGTTTTATCTTCTGATATCTATTATTTATTATAATTATTTATCTTCTGACTATTTTTCATTGTGTGCTGGACATTGTATTTGCAGAATTTTCTATAGAAATAATTTAAGGACTAGGGCAACATTCTTTTTATCTAATGAATATATATATTTGCCTTGTTGTACTAGCAATCCATTATCATTTTAAACTAGCTCCAGAGACTGAGTTAATTTGAAGCTACACTGCAGTCCCTACAAGCAACTAGCTATCTCCGGTTCATTTTTACTCTTGTTGGGCAGCTCTTCTGGATCCCAACCCAAAATAATTTTTTTGCAACCTCTTTCCACTGCCACTACTTTTTGGTTCTGAACTCAAAGATCCATTTTGTATTTCTGCCTCCTCTTAGTTTAGCTGCTTTGTATAGAATTGGCAGGTGTCCCCAGAGAAAAAAAAAGTAGTTCCAAACACAAGACTTACCTGCCTGGCTTTCCTCCAGTCCTAGATCCTGGCTCTGTAATTCTCTCTCTTATTAGCTCCTCTACTTCTTCAAGAAGGTTTTTAAGTGTTTTGTCCAGATTTTCTAGTTGTTCTCATTGGAAGTATTGGTCCAAATTATATAGTTTCTCATTAATACAAATGGAAGTCCTATGCTTTCTCTTGAAAAATTAATAGATATATCTATAATAGGCTGGAGTTGAGCCATGGTTTCCCCTCTTTAGATGAGGAGTGTTTTCTCCCATTCATTGTAGTGTCCAGCTGGGTTATTTCTCATTCACATTAATCTAGTCATTGTTGACATTTGAAATTGAGACTCTTTCCTTAAATCCTTTCTAAAGTAAAGTAGAAGGTGACATCCCACTAAGGTACTACTTGACCTTCCTGGATGTATTTCTTCTATAGATAGCATTATATAATTGGTAAATTGAGTTAGGGCTTTAAAATCTTTTTTTGTTTGGTTGGGGGGAGATCCTAAAGGTTTTATAGGGTTATCATTCTAGTCTCTGTGTGTCTGAAAGATCTGGGATGCCTAATGGGCCCAAGGATGCCCTAGGAGGACAGATTGCAGTGAGAGCTGGTGTCTAGCCTCAGTCATGAGGTGAGACCAGGAGAGTATTGAACGGAAGACTGAAGACAGGATGAATTAGAAACAGATGGTGGATGTCTCCCTTGGGTGTGGCCTCCGCTTCCAGAGCAGCTGCCAGCATAAGGAGTGTTAATGCCCTCTAGGGTGGAAACAAGACCACAATAGATAGGTAGAAGATTCAGCTCTCCCTGTCAGCGATCAGGAAATCAATCTGCTCAAGGACTGGAGGCTTTAGAATAGACTTCATCAAGAGTGTCATTGGCATAGAAGAAAAACCTGCAAAGACTTCCAGGTTCCCTATAGGAGAAAGAAATATGTGGCCTTATTTTATTTTTTTTTAAAAAAGGACCCTTGTCCTTTGCTCAGTCTAACTCAGTGAAAAATTTCTGAGTATGACTACTCTGCAAAATCTATGCCTTCAGGGAGAAGGTACTCTCTCTAATTATGGTAGAGAGGATAGTCTCCAGAGCTGGGCTGCCTGTATTCTAATCCCAATTTTGTGTATTAGCAAGTTGTGACCTTGGCAAGTGATTTCACTTCTCTGTGTTGTGATTTCCCCCATTTATAAAATGGAAATAACAGTGATATTCACCTTAAAGTGTTGTTTTAGGCATTTTAAAAAAGTACTTTGAATAGTGACTGGCACAGAAGAACTCAAAAAAAGCTACTGTTCATGACTAAATTTGTTTTATTAGTGTAATTGTTTAACAAAATTTAATATGTTTGCCTTATGCTTCTCAGAGTCCTGGTTTCTTGTCTCTGTTTACATTCTTTCATTTAAAGTTCTAAACAAACTATCCTCATGAGACTTTTTCTTTCATGGTTAGATGAGGAGGTTATATTGGGATTTGGGATGTCTCTGTCTGACCCTCCTTTGTTTGGGACTCAAAATCTCCACTGTTCTGTGAGATTTGATTAATTGAGGTTTGCATCCCCCAAGCAATGGTTATTCCTGTGGCTAAAAGGGCTTTCAACTAGACATTTCTACAACCATAAATAAAATTCTCCGTCATTTCTTCAGTGTAAGGCAGAGATGGAAAACTGATTACCCAGTGGTGACTCCAACTTAGAAATGTGTGATAGTTCTCACAGAGATTTAAAAGTTTTAGGTAGCTTTTAAAAAATCATAGGATTGCATGTAAAAATCCAGATCCTCAGCTTCTTTTAAAAAAGAAAAATGGAAAGATCTGGACCTGCTTTTCACTTGACACAGTTTGGCTGAAGCTGAGTGAGCATTGGCAGTGGGAGAAGTGTTTTCTCATATGCCCATTTGTTCATTTATGCTTCCTGCTGGGCCCCGGAGCCTGCAACTGAGGGAAGCACTGTGCTTTTCCAGAAAGGATGCCAGACTGGATCTTAAGAAATGCAAGCCTGTAGTCATGACTCTGCTTTTAACTCATTGTTTGACCTTGGTAGAGTTATTCATCCTGTCTGAGTCTTAGTTTCTCATCTGCAAACTGGGGAGAATGTTCTTGTCTGCCTCTCAATGACGTTGGGATGAACTGCAATGGGAGAAGGTGAGTCCTTATTGACAGATGCAGAAAAGTAAGGAATTATTGCCATTATCTGCCATTTGCATGTAAGTTAGGGATGAATGATTCCTCCAAGTTCTGATAGGCAAACATCCTTGAGTGCACTGGAGTGCTGAGAATGAATGCCCTGTGTTATGGAAAGTACACAAAATAGAAACACCAGTGTACTTGCTGAATCTGCAGTCTTCATAAGGGAGCTTTGAGAACATGAGAATCTGAGGATGATATTAACCAGCTCCGTTTTATAGACAAGAAAGTTGGGACCCAAATGGAAGATGGACCTGCATATCAATTTCATTAACATGTGTCCTTGTACATGTTCCTTAGCCTCTCTGAGCCTCTGTTTCCTTGTGTATAAAATGAGAATGTTAGACTCTATCATGTAATGCACTTTGAAGATTCAGTGGGATAATATGCTGTAAGTATCTAAAACATATTGTAAATGTCTATTAAATGGCAGCTACTGTTATTAACTCAAATCAGGCATGTGCTAATTGAACCACTGGCAAATCGGGAAGTAGTTAAGAGAATAAGATATATTGCCAGTGGCTATTTCCTGATCAGAAAAGAACTTTTCATAAACCATAAGGGGCTTCTTTTACTTCTCACTGCACTGAAGTAACTCAACCAGTATTCTTCCCAGGATTTGGTGCAAGGTTTATATGATACATAACCACACATGCAGTATCAGTAGTTCTCAGAGTCAGAGGCAGCATTACCATTATAAAGTGTTTGCAGAATTGGACCAGTGTACTTCCCCTTCATAAATCCTTAAATTATACCCTCACTCAGGTGGAAAGTAGAAATCGGAGCCCAAAGAATACTTATTTCTTTTTGCTTTTCACTACCTTGCATACTTCTTTTTACCAACATGTCTGAATATTAAAGCAAGAAGTGCTCAAGTTCCTCTGGGCTCTGGAAGGCTTGAACAAATTAGCATTCTTGGAGTCAGTCCTTCTTTTTGGACTAAATTCCTTTTTCTTTTCCTATCCCAATAAAATTTTCTGTTCCAGAGAGTACTTCCTCAGCCACTCCTTTCCCTAATGTAATTCTGTTTGATTTCCACTGAGCAGCTCCTGAAAGGAGCCGCTGAACCATGCCTCAGCAAGCATTTCAATTCCTGAACACCCAGCTTTCCAGCAGGAGCTGTTCCAGATGCATCTTTATATCCAGTAATCATGCATTTAACCAAGATGATTGACATGGCATTTTTCCCCCCTCTCTGCTTCCAGGCCATTAGACCTATTTGTCTGCCATGGAAAGGTTCCCCCAGTTTGGATTCCTGCCAAATCAGTGAATGCACAAATACATGCATAAGTCAAACACACCTACACACACATGGATGTAATAGGTTCTGAGTCTGTAACTCTACACTGAGCATTAAACATTTCATTTCTAGACTTTAGGTCTCTGCTGAAGTTTTAGTCAGCTGCTTCTTTCCTTATTTCTTATCTCCATATCCAATCGTCTTTCTTTCCTTTCCTACCTCTATTTCTTTGTTTTTTCTCTACTTTGTTCCCAGAAACCACTTCCTTGTTGTTATTGTTAGTCATCACAGAATCTTAAATTCTTCAGTGTTAAAGGGGCTTGAGAGCATTTTTTTTTTTATATAATCCTCTCACTTTAGTTTTGGGAAGTCTGTATGCCAGAAAAGAAACCATGTGTCATTAGTAGCTTTCCTCTGCCCATAGGAAAACTCTCAAACTCCACTGCATGACTTGGACCCTGCCCCACTGCCTTAGCCTCGTCTCTACCTCAGTGTCCACAGTAACCACAAACACCCTTCGGTCTCTGTCTTCGATCCTTTATATATGCTGTTCTCTCTTCCTGGACTGTCCTTCACACATAGCATATGCCCCTTCTTCACCACTTGACTTCCTATTTATTCTTTAAGTCTCATATTAAATTGTGTTCCTTAGACTACGTTACCATACCCTGTTCATTTCCTTCATGGTATTCATCACAATTTGCAATTATGTATTCATATGAGTGTTTAGTTGCTTAATGTTCCTTCACTTAACAGAAGTAAGATCTCTAAGGACAAACACCATGTCTGTCCTCCCCCCACACTATTTCCTCAGTACCATATACGGTACCTGGCAGTTGAGAGTAACAATAAATATCAACAATAAAATAAGAGCATCTAACATTTATTGAGAACTTGCTAGTTTCAGGCACACTGTTCGAAGATTTTTACAGGTATTTTACCTGTTTTTAATACTTACAACTATCCTGTGAGGTAGATATGATTATTATCCCTGTTTTGTAGATCAGAAAACTGAGCGATCAAATGACTTACCCATGATTATATGACTGAAACATAGCAGAGCTAGTTTCTAACTCAGGCATTCTGACTCTAACACCTGATCCCTCAACCAGGACATGCTGTGCCTCTATTGTGCACTCCATTAATATTCATTGAAAAAATAAATGAAAAATATATCAAAATTGATTAGTTGCAAAACTGAGGTTAAAACTTAAGTTGTTTGACTGATAATCCACTCCTCTCTTTATGCAGGCAGACAGCCTCTCAAGTACCAGCAGAATGCAGTAAAAGAAAGAGAAACAGAAGCAAATTAACAAATTGGTCTGTTGCTGATAAGGACCTGGGGTGGGAGGGAAAACCTATGATGTGGATTGTGGAGTGAAGTGGAAATCATCATTTTAGATTCAGTCAAGACCAAGTAGCAGGTGGAAAAACATTAAATTGGTTGAAGAGTTCTTAAGATAAGGAATCAGCTTCTCCAGAAACATCAAGTGGAATTACAGTTATTATCACTAACAAGTCAGGTGACTCTTATGCTTTAGATGGTATTTTCCAAACTTGATTTCCAAGTATAAGTAACCATCAATGTTATGAGACTACTGGTCAGAATTTTAGGATGAAATTTCTAGGAATGTACTTTGTTTACTCTTGTGTCCACAGCGTGATGGACAGAATGAGGCACATACTAAGTGTTCAATAAATATTTGTTTAATGAATTAGTGGAAAATGCACACAAACAAATCTGTCAGCAGGAATTTACTGAATATTTGTTATTAAGTCTGTGAAATTCAAGGCAAAATGAGAAGCACAAAGAATAAGTCAGATCCTAGTCATAGAGAGGTCATAATCTAGGTGGACCTACTAACAACTATCACTATCAATCACTACCACTATCATTGGGGATTTGCTTTGTCTAGCTGCTGCGCTGTGTTCCTTTATATACCATTAGGTCATTTTCATACTTGCAACAACGTAAGTAATAACAACGTAAGTAATACCCTACTACTACTCTCCATTTCCAGATAAGAAACTGAGGGTTAGAGATGCAAATTCCTTTATCAAGGTCACAAAATCAGGAATTTGTGGAATCAGGATTTGAACTGAAGTCTGTTTGGCTCTGGAATCAACCATGGAAATATACTCATCCCATTATTTCGAGATCACCATCTCTGTGAGAGGTGTGGTGATACTAAGAGTTTGCAAATGCTGCTTACCTGGGCCAGAGATATTTCCATTCTTCACCTGCCACAATCCCATTCATTGTTTAGGTCCCAGATTCATTGACACTTCCCCCTAGAAGCACTTAACTGGGTTAGCTATGCCCTACTTTAAAAAAAAAAAAAAGATTTTATTTATTTATTCATGAGAGATACAGAGAGAGAGGCAGAGACATAGGCAGAGGGAGAAGCAATCTCCTCACAGGGAGCCCAATGCAAGACTCGATCCCAGATTGGAATCACGCTCTGAGCCGAAAGCAGATGCTCAACCTCTGAGCCACCCAGGCATCCCAGCTATGCTCTCCTTTATGTTCCTGTTGAAAATTTTGCTGACTCCGGTTCATAATTCTCCTTACTCCATATTCTGATCATTTATGTTTCCTACCTACTAGTCTTTGAGTTCCTCCAGGATAGCAGTTTATCTTCTCAGGGCCTACACAGTGCATATCATATAGTGTATCATTTAATAACAATTTATGGAATGAGTGAATTTTAAATAGAAGTTGCCATCATATGGATCCAAGTAATATACAGCAGGTAGTAGTATCCTTCAAAGGGAGGAGTACATTCTTGAGCACTAACTGAAGCTTAAGGGCAATGGACTTTTGAAAAGTTGGGGAGGACATGCAGGCAGTGCCACACAGTGCTTGAGTAGATGTGACAGTCCCCGTGGATGAGTGGAGAACCACATGTGGTACCAGAATTAGCAACACGGCCAAGAAACTCTTGCTGAGAATGTTGTTTGTGGTGCTCCATACTTCACCTGCCCCATGCTCATGTCTCTACAGGCACAAGGCCAGTAGAGACTCAAGAGCAGTGATCCATCATGGTAGAGAAGCTGAACCCATAGCTACATATACAGAATTGTATCAAAATTAGAAAGTAAAGCAAGCCAAAGGAAATTCACAACCACAAAACTTACTGATTGAAACAGATTGTATTATTTATACAAAGAATAAAAGGTTTGGGGGAACTTACTCTGCTAAATCATGATGAAGGAAGAACAGCAGCCACGGAAGGCAACCTTTTACTCAGAATTATCTAAAGTGGAACTTCATGTCCACTTGAATGGACTCATTGGTTCCAATTCCATGAAGAAATTAATAACCAAGAAGCCAGACCTTAAAATCCATGATCAGATAACTGTCATTGACAAAAGAAAGAAAAGAACATTAGAAGAATGCTTCCAGATATTTCAAATTATTCATCAGCTTACTACTAGCCCTGAAGATATGCTAATGGTTACAAAAGATGTCAGTAAAGAATTTTCAGAGGATGGTGTCAAGTACCTGGAACTAAGGAACATAACCAGAAGAGAAAATGCTACAAGCCTAAGAAGATTTTCATAGAATCTGTACTTGGGAGTATAAACTGTCTAAACAAGACAACTTAGACACTGATGGTAGATATTTGATAACAACAGAAAAGGTCAGCCACAGGACAAGCAAAAGACTTCATGGAAACTCTTTTAAAGGTAAAAAGAGCATGTATCATGTCAGCATTATATCTTTCAGAGATTCTAACACCCCTTCATTACCCCCTCCCCCCCAAAAAAAAACCCCACAACAAACAAACAAAACCCCACAAGTACTCCTGAATTTGTTTCCTGACAGAGAAGTCTAGCATGGGACATTTCTCAACTCCTCTGAAGGAGGATCCCTGGATCTAGTGGCCTTTTGAGGTAACACTCAATATCATTGGGTAAAGCTTAGGACTTCAGGTCCTTGAGATAACTCTCTGTCCATTCTTCCCCTAGCTTCCGGGTTACAACTCATTTGTAGAGAAGTACTGTTCTAAAAATGTAATCATTTAGAAATTTAAGAGAAAAAAAGTTAATGGGAGGGTCAGCGATTATTAAGTTTCCTATCTCTGAGTGTTTGACTATGTGAACCTCAGCAAGTTATTTATTTTCTCTGCACCAGCATTTTCATCTATACTTTTGAGATGACAGAAATTGGAATGTTGGGAATTTGAAATGTGGTAATACACTAGGAATTCAGCAGAGGGCTCTGTTAGGGCAAGTACTCAGATGTTTATCATGACCACTGCTGCTCCTGTCTTCTAGTATTCTCCTTCTTGTCTTCTAGTATTATCATTAGGGAAACTTGGAGAGTAAAGCATGTCAGATAGAAGGACACTTCTGGGTAAAAGCATGGAGATATGAAGAAATTCCCTGCCCTTAGGTATAAAGAAGATTCCTGGCATGATGAGAAAGGCTGTAGACATTTAGTATGGAGAGGAAGATTCTTCTGAGCCAAGCAATCAAATACTCAGAAAATTAGAGAGCTAGTGAAATCATACTCCATTCCTGTTTTTAAGAGCTAAATGTCCACATGAAGGGTCCAGGGTGTATCTGTAAGGTGGCTGCCATTTTGTTCTCAGAAAGTGGATAAATCAGCCATTTGATCCTCAGGAGTATTGGCTGCTGACTCTTATTCTCTCTGGGTTAGAGTGGTGTGTTATTAGTCATGTTTTTTATCTGGAAGTATGATACGGATTTTGGCTCTGTGTCGGTCATCTAGTCTTTTCTAAGGTTCCCCGAGTGGAAATGTGAAAAGATGGTATTTGGTCCTTGTGACTGAGATTAGGAAGAGTGGGTATGCTTGTATGCATGATCCCCTAATTGTTCTCCTTGCCTTTGATCTTCACTGGGTCACCCCCTCTCAATCTGTAAGATGATATAGAATTAACCAACTAAAGTATACTTCAGAGTAGGCCATTCCCTCATCTAGTTCCTATAGTGGGTCTCCACAATCAATTAATATTGCTTATTCTTCTCTTTATATCTATTATTTGAGTTTACTCTCCTTTCTATCTTTTTTTGCCTTAAGTCCTTTTGATATACTATACATTCCTATCACCCTAAATAGCTGGTGGCAACACCTATCCCTAACCCCCGCCCCCCCAAAGAAAGATCACATGTATACTATGTTTTTGGCCTCTCTGATTTTCCTCAAACTGTTTTCTTCCACTTAGAATGCACACATCCTATTATGACTATCAAGAGTCTGGATATGTGTGGGGTAAATATAATAACAACTAGAAAATAACAGGATTATGTGGTTTCTTGTGTATTGATTTTCTTCCCCCAATGGTAATCTGTTTGGTTAGAAATTTGGCTTAAAATTTTGTCACTTTAGCAAGAATGTAAGTGGATGGACTAGAAATCTCTGCGGGGCTGGGATGGTGAGTGTAACAGATAGTATATAGGGTTTAAACTTTCTAGTTAAGAATATTACAATCTATGGAGATAGTTTGCACTTTATCCTATGAATGTCCCTGTTTAACCAGCTTTTGGACTTTAAACAACCTTACAACTTTGGAAAACTTCTAATATATAAATATGGAGTAAGTTTTCTAAGCCAGATGAAAGAATCACAACACTCTTGCATCCTGCGGATAAATGCATGTTGACTATAAAACTACGTAAGTGTGAGTTGAGTGATTTCACAGTCTTGGTCATTGACCTTGTTAACAACAGATATCAGATGAAAAAAAGCAGCAGGTGAGTGTAGAGTGAGCGGTGGCTGCTCACAAAGGGAGGAGTGACAGCCGACAAGGAGGGAAGACTCAGTGGAGACTACATGCTCTCCAAAAATGAAGCTGTCCAGACATCCAAACAAATAAACAAAAACAAAACACTCCAGTACCTCAGGAGTCCTTAAATAATCATATATACCAATGCTCATGATTATTAATCAGCAACGGTTATCATATGCCTACTGTGTGCCAGATCCCATTGCAGGAAATCCAGGGGAATTTTTAAAGAAGTATAAAATACAGTGCTCAGCTATGAAAATATTTATCATCTGCAACACTACCATATCAGCCAAGGTGATGTTGTGTATATTAAGCTCTTTTTTACAAAAGCAGGGGCATGTGTAGAACCCAGTAGGAATTTTTTTCTCTTCAAAACATTTGAAATTATTTAGCTACTCACAAGATAAATTTGTTTACTACTTTCTTGAATATACCATTTCCTGACAATGCTAGTAATGGAGACATTTCAGAATAATGACCTCATAACGTTCACACAGCCATCCCTCTGTGTAGAGTTAGATAACACACAGTCCTGACCTCACTCAGGCCAGGGACAGATCTTAATAGCTTAATAGGACTATGATCAGAAATGCAGTTTGGTTAGACTGTTTTCTGTCCTATTAATTTATTTAATGAAATGGAGTGTCTTGTTAAAGGTGCATATTTTTCCTGAGATTCCATAGGGATAAGGCTGTGGCACCAATGGGACATAAGACAAAAAAAGAGTTGAATCTTTAGATAGATCAGGAACCCCCAAACTCATCCTTGTATTTAAGTTGTTCGAACTCTTTGACTATTTTATTCCATCAAGCCAGTCACTTAGAGTTGAGGAAAATTTTACTTATTCCAAAAGGCTGATTTAGGGCATTTTCGCTGGGGAAAGACCTCCCTCCATAATCAGGCAGTCACAAAGCCCATGGTACTGGCAAGAGAGATGGATTACTGCCCATATAATATGGAATGTGTTGGTGAGTGTAATCATAATGGGAGTCTTATAAAACCAGCAGGTAGAGACCATTAAAAGAGACTATTCTTTTAAAATGGAAAAAGGAATGTGTATGTTTATTCCATTGCCCACCAAATTTATTTTTAGGAAAAATACAATGAAAGCAGAAAAAGATGAAGAATAGGAAATACTACAACTTCTAGGCCTTTCTGGCCTCCTAAAATCTGAAACAGGCTAGGAAAAATATGGTGGGAATACTGAATTTGGAGTCAGAAAAATGCAACCTCAAGTGTAGGTCCTACACCTTCACTGTTTAACCTTGAGGACACCATTTCCCCATCCTAAAGCATCCACCTCTTGCCTATGATGGTAGGAATTAGATGAAGCCCTTATGGGTGTTTATACTCCTGACATTCTAGGATTCAGTTATAAGCTAAAACAAGGATCTTGTTTTTTAATGTGTGATACACAATGAAATATATACAGTGAAGTGACCTATAAATTCTGCTTACCTTTAAATGTGAATTAGATGCAAATATACAATGAAAAATTAGGGTGAAAACCATTACACTCTGTAGATTAGGAAGTATAATGTGATTCCTTTGTAATGGGAAGAATTAATTTTATACAGGCTGAAGTAATCATTGAAAAATGTGTGGAGAACCAGACACTACTATAGTCTAGGCTTTCTTCCTTTTTGGTGAGATTTTTCTTTTCTTTTTTTGTGGCCATAATTAAAAGATAAATGTCTGTGGGATTCTACATGGACCTATGGCATAATCACTTATAGGAATATCAGATCATGTGGGCATAGTTTTAAGTAATGATACTGTCTATAGATTTATATGATCCAGAGGACCTGAATGTATATGGTCTCTGGTCAACCAAACATATTACCTACCTGCCCTCAGATACAAGAAAATTTAACCCATTGTTACATATGAACTTTAGTTGAGAAAATAGTTCAGGAGACAGAGAATTTGTGCTTACTGGGGGCCACAACCAGTGTTAGCACTTGACAGATTGCCTTTCATTTAATGCAGAGACTAGAAGCTCCTTTTCAGAATACAGTTTTTAAACATTATTTGTTTTCCTGATTCCTATTTGCAAAATGGGGAAATTGAATCTTGGAGGGGTTAACTAAGGTCTGATAGCCAGTAAATAATTTAAACTGAGAATGAAAGTTTCTCTGACTCGAAGGCCCATTCCCTTCCACAGTACCATATTGCCTTCTGGAAGTTTTGCTTCCCATTCCATTTCTGCCTTTATTTGGCTCTGGTACCTAAAACAAATCACTTAAGTTCTTGAATCTGAGTTTTAATCACAAAAATCACAAAAACCACCCAGCCAAAATTGAGTATATGGCCTCATCTCTTCTTCCATGGTTTGTGGATGATCTTTACAGGGCCACAGTTAATTCACTGGGAGTGATGCCTCTTGAAGTCATGAAACATGGTAGCCTTGGACTTAATAGGTCCATGTACAACCTGAAGCTGTATGTAAATTGTATTATATGTTTACAAACCTGCATTGTATTAAGAGAGTCCAAAGCTTTCCTGAGGCTGTCAATGAAATCTCTATCCCCAAATGCCTAAGAACCTTCTGATCAGTAGGTCTCCTGAGGATGTCTTCTAGGTCAAAGTATCTGTACCAATCTGAAATAAATTAAAGTTTAGTATGTGAAGGGAGCTCAAAAGCAGAACTGACACTTGCATCAGAGACTATGTTGGTATCATGGAAAGGAACCTGGCAAAGAATTGAGGATACTGGGTCCTGATTTACTCTGCTTTGTCATTCAAAGAAAGATGCTAATTCCCGCCTGCCTCCTCACTAAAGCAGTTATTATAAGAATCAAATGTGATAATATGGATGAAAACACTCTGAAAAAATATGAAGTATCCTGCAAACTTATGATATTAACTGTGAGATATTAAAGTATCAAGTCATTTCACTAGTTGTCAACTGAGAAAGGGGGTAAATTGCAAGCTCCATCAGCAAAATTTAGAAACCCTGGTTTTTTTATCCTTCAGCAGGGTCCTGCAGCTGATACTTAGGTATAAATTTCCTTGACTTTAATGAAAATTGATTGCAAATACAGCTGGCAGGATTCAAATAAAGATCATTGCCAGTCTGGGAGCAGATAAATAAAACTTAGTTTCTTCTCAAGACAAGAGTGTTCCTCTTATCTCCTTTCTTCCATTAGTCAGTGATTCTCAAAGAATGGTCCACGACCAGTATCAGAACATTATCAGGAAACATGATTGAAATGCAGATTCTCAAGCCCTACACCAAGTTAGGTTTTATGGAACTGAGGAAGAGGAATATGGCCCTGTTTCAAGGAATAAAACTGTCTCAAGATGCAGAAAGCAAAGATACCCTTGGAATTCTTGGCAGCTGAAGAGCAATAGGATCCAAAATTAAACCGTACATAGTAAAAGCTAGCTCCATGGTAAACAGTCCTCTTTGATCCTCAAAGTCATGGAACATGACAATATATGAAAGAGCTAATGTTTTGTGAACATTTGTCATATTCTCATTTTTAAATGATTTTAAGTGATTTTTATGCATTAATGGTACTGTCTATTTTTAGCTATTTACTGTATCAAGGCCTTTGTCAGGCTCTGAAAATGTAACTGTGAAATGTAACTACCCTAGAGGAGCTCACTCACCAGTGGGGTATATTAAAAGGAAGGGGTCCATCACTGTCCCAGCAAGAAGGACCAAGAGTAAGCTTAGGATGTTTTCCGAGGCCTAGTGAGGCAGCCACACTCGGCTTCTTGTGAAGAGGTTTCTCAGAGGAGGAAATTCCTAAATTTAGGCCTCTGAAGGATGGGAGGAATAGTCACTTGACAGTGGGAAAAACTGAGATTAAGGCACTTGGACACCTGTCCTCCAAGTCACATAGCAAGTAAGTGGTAGTGTTGGGACTTGAATTCAGGTCAGTCCAATTCCAAAGCCCTTGCTTTTAACCATTAAGGCTAGGCCAGAAAATAGGCTTTATCAAGTCTGTCAATTCTGATAAATTGGTACTGGCTTCTAGGAATGCTGATGGTGAGGACTCTGAGGCCTTGACTGGGCTAAACTGGAAGGAATGCCATGATCAATTAGTGATGTCTGCCTTGGGTGCAGAACGGGGGAGTATATGTGTCATGCATTTGCTGACCCTGCACTGCAGAGTACTGCCTCCAGGACTTAGCACAAAGAGGGACAGACCTGCAGAGCTGGTTCTTATTCATGTCAGATTGTCTCTGACTTCAAGGAACTTATAGCTCAACAGCATCAGCGGGGGCTTATTATATGTTACTAGAAGGTACTAAATGACAGCTCAGGATGCTATGAGCCGATGGAGTATTCAGTGAGAAAGAGAATAAAGGTGTTTTGTTTGCTTTTTTTTTTTTTTAAGTGAAGACACTGATTAAGTATAAGATTGAAAAACCGCAATAAAGAGCAATCAATCTTATTAATCCACTAACCTTCAAAAATTTTAGGCCAATTTAATTTTCATTCTTTACCACTGCTATTTCTATCAACATGGAAGGTATTGATATAACAGAAAATGGCATTGTTTGCAAGTAATGGGATCCATAGTGTCAAGTCAGCTCCCTTGTGCCCAGGCAAAACTTAAATTTAAAAATGCCATCCAAAAAAATATGCATTTAACATATCTAATGGCTCATCTTTGGAGCAGTATGGAAGTTGATACCAGTCAAGAAAAAGAGAGTGGCTCTTTAAGGCAAAGATTATAATAAGTTAGTGCCAGTTTGCTTCATATATGGTTTATGGTGTTGGTAAGATGGTGTGTGAACTGTGAAGGCTAATCATATACTGTTTCCCCAGTATATTTATTAAACTAATGTATGGATTGAAATAGCAACAATAACTGGTTGTAATAATCTACAGGAAATAAATGAGTACTGTCAAGTCAGTTAATAGTTTGAAATGACTTCCAGATCAATTTCCTTTGCAAAAAGTAGTTTTCACTTCTCCCGGAGCTCACCTTCACAATTTAACTGTTACAAGCACCTTTTATCTTTGACATTAAAAATGTTTTAAAAATGACTCATGTATTGGATATAGAGACCAAAAGGAGAAGATGACCTCTCCCCAAATCCCAAGGTCAGAGCTGTTTGCCATCTGGGCATTTCTCCCCAGGAAGGCTGTGTTGTGAACAATTATCTCTCACTAACCGTGACTTGACAAGCCAATGTGCCCCTATTTTCAGAGGCTCACTTGGTGGTTAAGGGCAGCCTCAGTTGTCATCATCTGAATAAGCTGAAGGTTAGGCTGTAAGCCTCAGCAGTCCCCCACTCTAGGGCTATGCCTGCTTATTGTGCCCCTCTAAAACCCTACCCACGGTCATCAGAAACTAGCTTCTCACTGCCCACCCCCACCTTAAGGGATTTACATCAGAGATGATGGGAAAGCTTATCACCTTAAAGCTTATTTACCTTATCTTACTCTGGAAGACAAGATGTGACAGCACCAGATATCAAAACATTTCTCTGGTCAAGTCAAGCTGACCAGTACAGAATTATCTCTGATTCATTTTACATTTTAAACATTATCTGAAGCCTCAACAAGGAGAAACATGACAATAGTCTGTGGAGAAGAGGCTCTGGGGCGTAGGCTGAAAAGAATTTTACCTTTCCTCATTCCCACCAGATTAGATAATCATGCAGAGAACTATGAAAAACAGCCTCTATGTACAAGAACTGTCTCCTCTATGAGCAAGTCTCAGCAAAAAGAAGGTGTTCTGGAGTCCAGAGTTTGAGGACATCAGTTTAGATTCCATGTTAAATGGAAAGAGAAGAAGAACCATTTCAAAGTTTGCATTTTAATATATTCAGGATCCAGAAGCTTTTTCCTTGCAGGGCTTCTGATCCATTCATGCAGCAGAGTACACCAAGTTAGTTCTGAGAAACTACCTTATTGGCTATGCAATGTATTCATGTTCTTCCCCGCTAGTAGGCTTCTGGGTATGCATCCCTCATGCATCTTTATTCTGTGAGCAGTACTGATGCTGAAGCTTAGCTGTGTGCTATCATTTCTCCCAACCTTTTCTCTTTACTTCTGGTACATAGGCTGTTTTCTCCTCCATTCCGTGGAGAGAGACACAGCCCAGTGCTTTGGGTGGAGCCCAGGGCTGCTGGTAGAATGGAGATCTGGTTTCCATGCCTATTTCTGGCACAAACATGCATGACTTTGGACAAGTATCTTTCCCTATGCCAGAAGCCAGGATTTCCAGTCCTAATGTTCTAAGACTTAGTGAGAACTGAAATTTGGGGTTTGACTGAGTTCAGCGTAACCAACATTTGCCAACTGCCTTTCTCTTTGGCAAGGAGCACCATGCCGGGCACTGCAGGGGATGTACTTATATCAGAAGGCTCTCTCTGATACCACAGCACTCACAGGCAAGTGGGGAGTAAAGATGAGAAAAGCAAGTTTACAGATATCTCCAGTGCACAGCAGAACACACTATGTGCTGTGAGCAAAGTACAAATGATTACAGGGTCTGAAAGAGGCTGGAATTGCATCTATTTACAAAAAGTCAGAATAACACTTCATGGCATTTCACATGAGCCTTAGCAGAGAGAATTCAAACAGGGAGCAGAGTAGTTTCCATAGCAACATTTACTGAGCAGGTATTTTGTGCCAGCCACTGTTCTGAGCACTTTGCACATAAAAACTCATTGACTCCTCTCAATGTTTTGACACAGCAACTATGGTTATTCCCGTTCTGCATATGGAGAAACTGAGTCTAGTCTGGATTGTCTAAATAACAGGCTTAGGCTCATACCACAAGCAAATAGCAAATGACAAGTGCCAGGATTCAAACCCAGGAGATCTCGTGTTTATGTCCAGTATCAGCACTGGAGGCTCCACTGACACCCACATACAGAAATTCTCTGAACCTGGGTACTGGAGAATGAAGAAGGCCTGACTGCAGAGATGACCTTTGTGAGCCAGGGCCAGTCCTCTCATGCGTCTGAATTGCCAGTTTCTTATCAGTGACATGGCAGTGATAAGTACTTGCTTCCTTGAGTAATGGTTATTCAGCAAAACAGCGGTACTAAAAATACTTTTTTAAAAGACACAGAATCCTATATAATTTTAAATAATAGAGGAAAATGGAAAGAGCAATTTGGACAAAAGTTCAGAGGTAGCAGATTGCAAGGCATATTTAGGTGCATATTCAGGGCAGAGTGCTTGTCTGGTGCACGCTGTGAGTAAATGCACCTGATAGGCCAGGTTAGGGTCTCCTCCCCATAGTTGCACCTTGAGTGATTTCCACCCAGGGTCTTACTTTATCTCATCTCTGGTAGCTACACTAGGCCTTGACTCTGCTTTCTCAAAGTGAAGAATGACAAATCTAGCATATTTTCCTTGTGTTTTATATCACTGATGCTCACTCCAGAATGCCAGTGCAATTCTTATCAACAAGAGTTCAATGGCAACATTCAAATGGGAGGACTAGACCCTTAACCCATGATATTAATAAAGATGTCGGCACATCACTTTCAGCAGCATTAGCTCATGTAGGAGTGACAGTAGGGACAGTTCTAGTGGAGTGGAAATTTGTCTGCATAGAGAAGTAGACTCATTGCAGCAATGTCTGTGCAGCAAGATGTGTTACCGTCATCTTCTCGATCCCTGGCAAAGCAGTGTCTTTAGATGGTGCTCAGGTTACCATGGGGACTGATGAGGAAGGTGGAAGAGGCACAAAGTGATTAAATCCAAGAAAAGGGTAGCAGCTCAAGGAATATCCAGTAGGAGATATCCGGGACTGGGCTCAGAAGATTTCTAGCTGGCCTGATTTTTGGCTGATTGGCTCAGAAATGCCACTTCACTTCTCTGAGCTTCTGTTTTCTATAAAACAGCACAATTGATAAAGATGCTCTCTAAAGCACCTTGGATTCTAAAAGCCTAAAAACGTGCAAGTTATTTTTAAGCAGAAACTTAACTACAGCTATTCTTAGGTTTCCAACTAGAAGCTACATATGATTTTTCATTTCCTATGAACTGCAGAGGTAAGGTTTTCATCTTATCTCTCTAGTGGCCAGATAATGTTGTTTACAAAACAACAGCAGCAACATGGCAACAATAAGCACCTGTAGCAACAGATACCAAGGAACGGAGTGCTAAGAATACATGTTAAATGCATTTAATTCTCAAAGCAGCCCTGGTAGGTGGGTGCTATTATTATTTTTGTAATACAGATGAGGAAGCAAAGATTCCAGAGTTACTCATTAACTTGCGCAAAGGACAGATTGGGGACTTGAACCTACTTTGTCCACTGTCAAACTCTGTGTTCTTAACCACTTGGATATCCAACCTGGAGTGAACACAGGCCCATGTAGCCCTTGTACCTTCTTTCTCTTGCAAAATGATCTCTAAAGATTTCTTTATAGGGATCAGAGACTTTATTCCCCAGGAAGGAAGAAGGAAGTGACTAATTCGTGGGTAAGAGAATAGGATAAGCAATCTTTCCCCAAAGTGAACTCTGATGACGCCAAAGAGGACAGCCCTGCATTGGAAGGAAGAGAACTGGAGAACGGCAGTTGCCTCACCTGCTCGGTTATCTGAAAGTTGTTCCACACAGGAGTCCCCAGCCCTGCCTGGTATTATTCAGTGACCCTGATTGTGGGAAAGGCACAAGGAAAGTACACTGGAGGGTTGTCACAGTTGTTAGAGCAGATAGGACAGAGAAACCAGCTATGTGTACCAGCCTCATCTAGAAAGCATCTGTTCCCAAAGCACTATTAAGTGCCAGGTCCACAAAAAGATTCCTAAGACACAGCTCCAGGTCCTGTCCTTAATGGAAGGTCTCATTGTAAAAGACAAGAGACAAATTCAGGCATGGTTGGCATTAATGCAAGACACTAAGTGCCAAAATAAGAAGCTGAACAAATTGCTTTGTGGGTAAATGGGGGCACCAGACACAATTAACTCCAGCACAATGAAGAAAAGTGCTAAATGTACTAATGGAAATGTGAGCTAATTTGGTGGGGACAGGTGACTTGGGGACCCGACTCTTCCGCCATCTTGCCCTACAACTCAGCAATTGCACTGCTGGGGATTTACCCCAAAGATACAGATGCAATGAAACGCCGGGACACCTGCACCCCGGTGTTTCTAGCAGCAATGTCCACAATAGCCAAACTGTGGAAGGAGCCTCGGTGTCCATCGAAAGATGAATGGATAAAGGAGATGTGGTTTATGTATACAATGGAATATTACTCAGCCATTAGAAATGACAAATACCCACCATTTGCTTCGACATGGATGGAACTGGAGGGTATTATGCTGAATGAAATAAGTCAATCGGAGAAGGACAAACATTATATGTTCTCATTCATTTGGGGAATACAAATAATAGTGAAAGGGAATAGAGGGGAAGGGGGAAGAAATGGGTAGGAAATATCAGAAAGGGAGACAGAACATGAGAGACTCCTAACTCTGGGAAACGAACTAGGGGTGGTGGAAGGGGAGGAGGGTGGGGGGTGGGGGTGACTGGGTGGCGGGCACTGAGGGGGGCACTTGATGGGATGAGCACTGGGTGTTATTCTGTATGTTGGCAAATTGAGCACCAATAAAAATTAAATTTATTATTTAAAAAAAAGGAAATGTGAGCTAAGAACTCAGGAAGGGATGGATTGACTCTGACAAGGATTATCACAGAAACACTGGTATTTGAGTGGGATCTTGATGTACTGGAATAAGTGGACAGAGTGTTATGAAATTCTCATCATCATAGGGAAATAGGTGTGAGGAGGCATGTCAATTTGTTTGCTTTTATGAAGGGAGGATGGCTACAAGCCTGGAGTTGAAGTACAGACTGACCTAGCTGTGATTCCCAGATTGGCCATGTCTGTGTGACCTTAAACCCTTATACCTTCATCTGTAAATGGAGATGCTAATACTGTCTTCATGAAATTGTTGTGGGGAATAAATAAATTAATGCATATGTTTAGTCATGTGAATATTTAGTAAATGCTCAATAAGTGATAGCTTTTACTCTGTATTATTGTTGTAGTGAACATTATCTGGCTCCTCTGGGTGACATCTGAGGCTAACCAGACACTACTGGATATTTTACAACTTAAAAATGAACTAAATGTACCTATATACTCATTTGCATTTGCCTTCATCCCCTTTACATTTTCCCTCTCCTCAGATTCTTGCATAGCCAGTACCTCTGCCTATTCTTTAATCAGTTTGCTTTTTCGTTTTATGTTGTTCTGGTTTTCTTGTCCATACAGTAGATCAAATCATTACGTTTTGTTTTCTAGCTTTTTCTTTATGCAGTACAGCCCTGCACTGGATGGGGCTCTCTCTGTAGTATTTTCAGATCCAGAAGCAAATGTGCAAGACCACTACCAGGGTCTGCTTCTTGAGTGGAGTCCTTGCCTGATCAGCAGCCCATACTTGCTTTGGCTCCTGTTCATCAGCTTGCAGCTAAGAATAATCAGAGAATGTTGGAATTATAGAGAATTGCCACCAAATCTTTTGTTTTACCAAGAGGACCTTGAGGCCCAGAGACAGGAAGAGCCTGGTCAAGTTTCAACAGAGAGACAGGCATGGTAGGCCAGTACACTAGACCCCATGTTGGGGACTCACAGGCCAGTGTACCCTCGATGGCTTCCCTTTACCTTACTGCCTTTGTTCTGCAGACTTAGGCCCTGAAGAGACCAACGGTATGATTCCTTCCCTCTCTTCTACTTCCTCTACCTCCCTCCTGGCTTTGGGTTGAAGTTGGCAGCAGCAGCCCTCCTCTAGAAATTCATGTTGTATACACAGCTCCTTCTCCTACAGTGCATCCTCAGGATGCCTGTCACAGCACCCTATACTGACTTAGGGCCTTCACAACTTGTTGCCCAGCTGATAGCCAGTGAGGTGAGAAGACAGAAAACACTTTAAATTGCCTCAGCAGTTTAAAGAAGAAGTGAGGAGGCAGGTAGGAAATGTCTGTGATGACCAACTCTGTAGAGAGTTGATAAAAATGAGGAGACTCTAAGGCTTTCCTTCCCTGCTCTCCTGAGATCAAGGATGTAAACACTTTTAACCTCGCATAACACCTCTGCTGTTTGGTGTTGGTAACTAGATTGAGGAGAATTCTGAAGCTGCACCTGGGCTCCATAGGATATGATGCTAGTATATGGGGGCACAGGATCATATGTGACACATTATAGGGGAAAATATGATCAAGGCTTCTGCTTTTAGAGGGATATTGTAGTGTGATGAGGGAGACAGACTCAAGAACCACAAGTAAAAACTCTACAAAATAAAATGAAATAAATTCTACAGTAGAAGTACAGCATGTTCTGTACATTCAGAGGAAAAGGCAGTTCAGAACAGGGCAGACAGTGATCACAGACATTTCCTGCTTGCCTTCTTCTTATTTTCCCCAAAACGTATAACATATGATATGTTAGATTAATAAGTTAATTGCTCAGTGAATGTCATGGTGTTTAATATGTTAAAAGGTGATTCAGCATAAAAGAGTAAGGACTCACATTATGGAATCAGATATATATTAGATTTGAATTCTAGCTCTTTCATTGATTCTATGACGTCCTTGACCTGTGCCTCAGTCCTTTTTGTATGAAATAATGATAATCACAATCATAATAGGGTATACCCTCTAGGGTTGCTACAGAGCTTAAAAGAGTTAATGTATATAAAATATAATCTATTTCCTACATCCAAGTATGTAATACATGTAAGCAGTTATCAGTAATACTAGGAATTATCATCTTCATCATCTGTTGCCACTGTCATTACGCTGGTGACCAGAATCCCCAAATCCTAAATCAGCCACTCTTCCCTTAGATATAAGATGGAGATATTTAGTTTGAAGATCCATGGAAGCTTCTTTCTTCGAGGTGCTCACTGGATCTCAGCTCTCTAGATATCAGGACTATGGGGACCAGAAGAGACCAGCCCAAGAGAGTGGGTGGCAGGAAAGAATTGTGACCCAATGTCTCAAATAAGACAGATGCAAGCTTTCTACCCTTAGAGAGGAGGCCCTTCCTACCCATACTCAAAGCTGCTTCAGGCCTCATAGCTCCCCAAAGATACAAACCCAGCAGAGATTTCATGACTCTAGCACCACAGATCATAACTGGCCTGCCTATCTTGGAGGAGGCACTGGGGAAAGGGGTCATCCTAAAGCAACACATGGCCCCAGGTAGGAGGGTAGGTGGTAACGTGGCAGTGGTGTGGTTGTATGACCTGTGTGGATGTGAAGGACATCAATAATGTAATACTCTAATGTATATATAGAATGTATGGAGGAAACCAGAGCTTGAAATATAAAAATGGTTAGTAGTAACGTGATTAGTGGGAACAGAATTGGATCTGTAAATGACCATGTTTGTATAATCCATGCCTCTTCTCTTACTGTTGAGTAAACCAAAGTCCTCACTTGAGGGAGATAGTCCACTAACTTATTGATTCATTTACTTGGAACTGGTTGTACTTCTCAGTGCTATGCACTGGGTCAGTGTGCTTAGAAAAAGATACAGAGGTCCTACTCTCAAAACTTATAGCCTTAAGTTAAGAGGAATAAAAAATTAACAAGCCAACAAGCAATTAGATGCAGTGAAATCTCTCATACCAACTTCCATTCAACTGTCTCTTTGGATTGACCTACATTCCCTATTCTCTCTGTAAACACCCAACTGACATTCCTGGTAAGCTGGAAGTTCCTGGTCAGTAGCCTCTTCTCTGATGAGCCCATATATTTCTGTTCACATCAACTTTACGAAAAATGTGCTAGGAATCAATTATGTTGTTTCCAAACCTATTTATACGTCTGTGTTTTTATTATATTTGGGCAATGTAACTAAAAATTATGTAAGCTGGTGAAATACGAGTGCAAAACAAAGTTGTTTTCTTTCTTTGGAAACTAAGTTAAATACTTTTGAAGGTCTCAAACATGAATCACCAAAAACAGTAATATTAGGTGAGACAACTATAAAAATTTGGGGGGAAAACCAAAAAAAAAATTGTACTTTTTATTTATTTTGTAAATGTCTTCAAGTTCCCATTGTACCAAAGATTGATAAACACATGTGCACTTAGGTGTTTTAAACTAAAAGAAAATACCTGCTATGAGTCATTTTTGGCGATTCTTCTTTTTAACCATCTTTCTCAAATAATCTAATTGCAGTCCCTGTTGCATTAGATAAAAAGCCTTCTACTGTAATTACAACTTGAGTAAAATGCTGTTAAGACGACAAACCAAATGCTGTGACAGAGAACAGTGGGTAACGTACTTGGGGCGGCGTTTGAAAGATGGAAAGAAGCCAGCCAAGTGGAAGTGGGAAAGGAGTCCTCAGTAGGGGGTGCAGCATCATGGAGGCCTTGGTGTGTCCGAGAAGCTAAAGCAAGCAATGAAGAACAGGGAAATGATGAATGAAGTTGTTGAGGTCTGCAGGACTCAGACAATACAAACCCTTAGAGGTCATGCAAAGGAGTTTAGACTTTATTCAAAACATGATGAGAAACCTTGGAGGGGCCCAGAGCTGTGGTGTTAAGACATGATCCTGATTTCTGTTCTCAAAAGAATATTCTGGCTGCTTTGTGAAGAGTGGATGAGGATAGGAAAAGAAATGGGCAAAGTGGAGGCCAGGATTAAGGAAGTAATATAGTGTAATGAGTATGCATGATGAGCAGTGACAGAGGGAAGGTGGTAGTGGGAATAGAAAGTGGGGGAGGTAGATACATTTGTGACATCTCTGGAAGGACTTAAATCCATGTTTTCTTTAGTCAGCCAATCAGTATGACCAAACTCACAGTCAACTTTTGAGAGGCATTTGTGATCTGATAGGAAAAAACACCCTACAAGAATTCATGCAACATGATTTTCTTTTTCTAGTTTGATATTTATTGGCTGTGCTACTCAGAGCAAGCCTCTTAGCCCTTGTGGATAAAGGGAATAATAATACCTGTCTGGTCTACCTCTTATTTGGTTGTATAATTAGAATAAAATGATGCCTTACATGTTACTACACTTTATATTGAATTTAGAACTTTGGTAAACTCACAGCAGATAAGGGAGGTGCTATTGCTTTCACTTCACAGGTGTGCAAACCAAAAAAACAGTTACTGAGCATCTACTATATCAAAACCAGGGCTAGGCTCTGAGACTTTAAAAAACAAGTTCAACCCAGCCCTGTCCTGCCATAAATAAGCTCACATAAGTTCTAGTGAAGAAGACAAATATGAAAATGCTAAATTCTAGAATATTGAGATAAGTACTAAGAAAGTGCATTAAAAACTCAGAGGAGAGGGACGCTTGGGTGGCTCAGGAGTTGAGGGTCTGCCTTTGGCTCAGGTAATGATCCTGGAGTCTCAGGATCCAGTCCCATATCGGGCTTCTTGTATGGAGCCTGCTTCTCCCTCTGCCTATGTCTCTGCCTCTGTGTGTGTGTGTCTTTCATGAGTAAATAAATAAAATCTTTAAAGAAAAAAAAATTAAAACTCAGAGGAGAAAGTAGCTTTTTTTTTTTTTTTTTTGGAACGGTTGGAAGGCTGCCCACTGGATTCTACATCTTAATTGGGTCTTGAAGAATGTGTAGTTTTCCAGGTGGGGATGGGCATATTGGAAGAATGTGTACAAAGGGATGGATACCAGGAAGGAAATGGTGTGCTGCATTCAACAGTGTGTTTGGGTCTCTGCTGTTTTGGGGGACTGTTGGGAAATGAGGCTTGAGGGTTGAATCAGGGCCAGGGAGGAGTCCTTTGGGTACATTATGCCCAAGCAGGAAAACTAGTATATTAGTTGCATGTTCATGCTTTCCTCAAATAGTTACACCAGTTCCACATATTTGTACCTGTGCCTTCTACTCCTTCCTCTGTTGCTTTCTATTTTCCCCAGAATTAGCTTGAATCTCAGCCTTTCCCCTACATACCCACTCCTAAAACTCTTAATTTTAGTGGGGACATTCAAGGAGAACAACCCAGGATAGTGAGGAATGTTTATATTCTCAGAATTCCTTCCAGAATTCAAGTAGCCTGGATTGGTTTTTGGCAGCATCTGTCTCATCCTGCATTTTGAGAAATCATACAAAGTGATTCAAATTTTGGTACAAAAGAAACTAAATACCAGGAGTGAGGGGGTAACTGTCTCTGCAGAGAAGTAGCTAAGAAGTGTCAGTTGGTGGAAATTGTCTAGGAGACCTATGTTCCAGTCTCTAGGCTGGACAGCATGCTTTCATGCCTCACGTCTCCCATCTGGAAAATGAGAAAACAAACAAACAAACAAAAAAAAAAAACTTGTACTTGCAGAGGTGAAAGAGTGTTCAAGCTAACTGAATCTCATTTCTCTTACAAATAAGGAAATGAACTCCAAAGAGAGGAAATAACTCGCCTAAGGTCATGTAGAGAGCCAGCAGCTTATTTAGTCTGCCATTCATCCCATTTAGCAAATATGTTCCAAGTGCCTCCCATGTGCCAGGCACCATATAGATGCTAGGACTGTAGTGGTAGATACAATAGTCATAATCCCTCCTCTGTTGGGGGATATGAAATTCCACAAATACACAAAAGACTAAAGAGGATAATCAAAGACAGAGATAATGGAAATAAGGCAAAAGGCAGAATGTATACTTTAGAGAAGGCCTCTCTGAATAGAGAACACTAAAGTAGAGACCTGAGAAATGGATAGCCAGATGTTTAAAGAGAGTGGACGAGCTTCCTATGGGAGAACAGCATGTGCAAAAGCCCCAAGGCAAAAAAAGTTTGGACTGTCCTAAAAAGTAAAAGAAAAACCAGTGTGAAGCTGAGGCAGTGGGGGCATGGCCTGGGAGCAGAGGCAGGATATAGATAGGCTGGGGCAGAGCTTGCAGCCTTAGATTTCAAGTACCCTTATTGGTAGACTCTTGATTGTTTTGCACATCCCTGTTGGAAAGGAAAGGCAAGTTCATGTTCATAGCAACATTCTATTACTGGTTGAGCATTTGTCTTAAATGAGGTATTCCCAGCCTGCTTCACTGAGACCACGGATAAGAAGAACAGAGGGGAAAAAAAATTTAGCTTTTCTTTTTTTTTTTAATTTGTTTTTATTGAAGTTCGATTTGCCAATATATAGATTTAGCTTTCCTGTATCCAACTCTCCCCTTGATTAGTGTTCAGCTCAAGAAATCAGCCAAGGGCAAAGGTTAGGAGTGAATTCAGATATCAGACAAGGTGGACTTTGGTTTCTGATGGTGCCACATGGTTTCGAGATCTGGAACTGCTCGTCTTCTGTAGCCTTATTTTATCCTTCCTTCTCATCCTTTCACCTCCACAGTGGGTACACCCTAGCTGGAAAATGAATTTCACTGATTGTAGGGCATCCTTGAGCTGTCATCTGCAGATTTTGGTAAAACCTTGCCTTGATTGGAAGGTGCCAATCAGGCTCATCGGTGTGCATTACACTGTAGGCTTGCTGCTTGGCATAGAAAAGTCCATTTATATGCATGATTTTCATAGGAAAAGAATAGCAAATAAGAAACAAAATATTTTTTTCCTCCCACTCACCCAGGAAACAAAATAAGATAGCCAAAGGGAGAGTCTGGCCTCACCTCATAAATGATTTACCCAGTGTGCCTTGCAGTCATGGTTCATTCATGAACCAGCAGAAGTTGCTTTATGATGCGGGGAAGAGGAGGTATGGGGTAGTGGATAGGCCAAAGGCAGAGGAAGCTATGATGCTAATCTCTCTTCCCCCGCCTCCCCCTCAATCACTTCCCTTTGGTTAGTGTCCCTGCTTTTATTCAGTCTGCTCTGACTGGTTAATATGCTAGTTCCCAAAGACTCCACACAGGCAGAGCTAAGTAAATGGAGTCCTTATCTGGACTCTTCATCTCAGGGTTGGGGTCTCTCTGACCTCAGAGTCATCTGTAGCTGTAAGAGAGTGTTATAGCCTTCTCTACCTCAAAGCTGGTCTGTGCATAGGACAGGAAGCCTAGAGATCAGAACTGTCCCCACCTACTTACCATATTGCATCTGAGTGTTGACACTTCATTAGGAGCCTGTGAACTTTGAGGCCTCACTGGCTCTTGCACACAAGCCAGCAAGCAGTGGCCTTTAGTTGATTTGGGACATCATCAGTTGACTCTGACCCTCTCAGGGCTCCTGTCCCCTGCCTTCCCCACAGTATGAATAACCACAGTCACCACAGAAGAACCACAAGATGTGGAAAGGAATGGTGGGATGTCAGCTATTTCTGTCATTCCTCAGCTGCACAATCCTTGGTTCCTCATTCATACATGGGCTCAAGGATCATCATTCCTGCCCTACTTACCTTGCTGGGTATTCACAAAAGAAAATGGATGTGAGAGATTTGAGAATCATATAATACACTCTGAGTTATTAGTATCTCTCCCCAAATTTTGCATCTCATCCTACTTGCTATCCAGTAGCAGAATAGCAGAGTAGGAGCTAGCACACTGCAACCTACAGGCTAAATCTAGCCCATTGCCTGTATTTGTAAATAAAGTTTTATACTGTAATAAAATGTCATGCTCATTTTTTTACATTTTGTCTTTGGCTGCTTCTTGTGCTACAAAAGCAGCATGGACTGGTTGCAATAGAGACAAGGTAGCCCACAAAGCCTAAGATATTTACTATTTGGCCATTTGCAGAAAAAGTTTGCTGATACCTGGCAGAGAGGGTTAGAGCAATGACCCTGAAGTTGGACTACTTATATTTATATTCTGAATCTTCTACATAATGGCTCTGTACCCTTGGGAAAATTGTTGCTCCTAAGTCTTCTCTTCATAAAATGGGACAATAACTGTATCCCTAGGCCATACTATCAAATTAGTAGTAAATAAGTTATTCACATAAAACACTTAGCATGGTGCCTGGCACATAATAAGTGCTCAGTGTTGTCTGTAATATCATCCGGGGAATAAAAGCTCTGTTTTGTGTTGCCAGACCTTTAGGGAACAGAATAGCGTAGTTCAAGGCACAGGCCATGGAGTGGAACAGACCTGGATTCATATCCCAGCTCTGTCACTTACCACATGAGTGATTTGTGGAAGATTAATTAGTCTCCCTGAACTTCAGCCTCCTCGTGCATGAAATAGGAAAAAAAAATAACTAGGATGCTGTGAGGAGTGAATGATAAATGTAGATGAAGTGCCTAGAACAGAATTAGGCACAGAGTAAACACTCAATAGGTGACATAATAATAATAATAATAATAATAATAATAATAGTATTTTTCCCAAGTAGTGTTAGCCACCCAGAATAGATAGGTATTTGGAAGTTCCCAGTATGCTGACGTCATGTAAGGTAGGAGGCTCTACCTATGACTAGTGATACTCTTAACACAATGTAAGCACATGTAAATTAAGAAGACTTTAAAGTGGAGTTGGTCACAGAGCTATCTATTAAGAGGCTTTTCTCTAGGCCAAAAGGCCCTCGAGACAAGGTACCTTTTTAGCACTATTAATTTATGATCCTATGATTGTTTCTGGATTAAGTGATGGATTAAAGAAGAGAGCACACACATATATGTGTGTTATTATAGGAAATATCTCTGAAAGATTCTCTTCCCATAATACTACATGGGTACATAGTAATGCTAAGCAGTTTGTTATGCAGGGTGAAAATGCCCTCATTTTTAATCCATTTGACATCCTAAGGGTTAAATTATGTAATGAGATGTAACCCTTCTTGCCTAGGGAGCACTGGCTAAGGAAACTGCATGTTGTGGCTAGACTACATTAAGGCTGACTTGGTTCTGGATGCCAGCCTAAGAGCACAACTCTCAATCTCTGTTGGCTTAAGAAACAGGGAATGATAGAGTTCAGTGGGCTGAAGCATGACTGTGAGGAGGGGATATTATATATCCTACAAACTCTGGGTTACTAGATGGTCAGCCTAATTTAGAAGACTAAGACAAATAACATCACCAAGCATTTATGTTTATGCCCTACCCAGCTCTATAAAGGATACTTCCCATTGTGCCTATCAAGAAAAACGACAAAGTTAGAGGGCCTCTACCCTCAAGGGAACTTATACCTCAATTGTGGGTGAAAATATATAAAGTGAGTTGATAAAGTGAAAGAAAAATAATGAGTTCAAACTAATGCAAGTAAAGACTCGGAAGCAAGGTGACCTCAATTGCCAAGAATAGTATCAATTGATTAATACAGGTAAATGATTTACATTTACACATTCTTTCATTTACTTATGTACCAAAAATATTGTGTAGTCACTGTGTGATACCATCTAGAGATTGTGAAGAATAATAGAAGCTTTATGAGGGCAGAGGTATCAACTGTCTTATCCACCACTCTATTCCATAGTATCGAACCCATAGAAAGCCCATAGAAAACAATGACTGAATTTTATACAGCTCTTTACTTAACCTTGGTGTTTGGATGTGTATGACATTTATGGAACTCCTAACATGGTCTTTGACTTTGACTTATAAAATATCAGCAAATAGAAATCTAATAGACATATTTTGGTCTGATATGCCCATCATCCATCTTCTCTCTGTTCACAGCACCTTCATTTCCCTTTGGCTGCCATCTTGGTAAGATAGTTAGCTAGTTGTTCTGACTTCCCCTGACCAAGGGGGATCCAGGCCCTGAGCACAGCCAGTCTGGAGCTGTATGGAGCAGTTATCACAAATGGCTAGAGCAGTAGTGACACTGAAGAGATAGTTCATGAAACCCCAGATTCTCAAACTTCTGCTATGTCTATGCTTTCTAAGGCCCAGGGATTTTTTTTTTTTTTTTTTTAGCTGTGAGTCTGTCATATCCTTACCACAAGCTTCTTTTTGTCTTACATTAGCCTGTGTTGATTTCTATTCTTGCAATCAAAGAACACAAACTAATAAAGCATGAGTGACAGATAAAAGATTCATAAGAGGCACACATTTCTATGGATATTTAAAAGAAGAATAGAGACCTTCAGATGATTGCTAGGAATGGAAAGTCATAAGAGCTTCATAGAAGAGAAGGCATTTGAGCTAAACCTTTAAAGAAGGGAAAAGATTTGGAGAGGAAAATGGCAGAAAGCAGGAGGGCTTTTTGAGGTGGAGCAAGAGCATAAACAAACGGCCCAGAACCTAAACTAGCCTAGAAATATCCAAAGAACAGCAGCATCTACACTAGAGCCCAATGAACTCAGTGATTATCCATATTTAAGGTCCCATCACACCTAAGTCAGAAGATGTTCCCTTTCCCGTTTTCCACTAAGTCAGAACCCTCCATTGTGTCTCTCCTCCATTGACTTGAGATTTAAGATGTTAGAACTGAATGGCCTGGTAAGATTAGGTAGTACTGTTCTTCTCAGACCAAGGTGATGCTCTAGAGCTTCACAGGTACCCAAGTCACACGTGAGGCATTATAATCCTTGGAGGAGTATTAAGTTTACTCAGGGAGTTGTAGGATGCGTCTCTTCATGCTCATCTCTACTAACTTCCTCCGTTCTCCTATGCTACTTCCACACTGACCTTCTTTCTGTTTCTGAAGCTCATCAATCTTTTCCTGAGCCTTGATAAGAACCTTGGTACACTCTGTCCTTTTTCTGCATGAAACTGTTTCCCTGGCCCTTTGCCTGGCCAGCTCCTTCCTACGGTTCATCTCTCAGCTCCAGTGTTCATGCCACAAAGAGGGTGTCCCTGACCATCTTATCTAAAGTTGCCCTACCAGTGGCTCTCACATCTCATGCCATTTCTTCATAGCATTTACTGTGTCCAAAGTGATCTTGTTGATTGTATATAATTTCTCCCCCCTCTGTAAAACCGAAGCTTCATGATAGCACGGCATCATCTTCTTATTCAGTGTTGTATCCCCCAAGCACCATCTTGCTGCCTAACATGTAATACATGTCAGTAAATATTTACTGGATGAATGGATGTATGGTGGAAAGATAGAAGAAAGATGAGGAGAGAGAGGAGAATATTCCCATCTATAGAACAACACATCTCCAACAAGTATTAAAGTTTTATTAGAGGTCTTCTAACAAACAAAAGTTTGAGAAACACTGATTTAGTGTGGATTTCATTGCCCAGATGGAGAAACTGCACCCTAGAAAGGGAAGGAGCTTATTCATGATCCCAGATTTGCTTCTCTGCATTTACTTTTCCAGAACCATATCAGACACCTGAAAAGTCAGTCTGTTTGTCCTGTCTCCTGCCCTTGGTTTCATGTGTCAGCCACAAGATGGATCTAAATCTAGGATCAGGGAGGCCAGACTTGACCTAATTCTTACCCTCATACACAGTGGTACATCTCATTGTCTTTCAATGCCTGGTAATTAACACTCATGTTTCCTAATGAATACACAAATCTGAGCAGTGAAGGATTTCTCCTCTTCTGCATCTCTCTTTGCTGCCATATCCCAACTAGGCTCTGGGGTCAGCATGAAGAGAGACTCCAGAAAGCTGAGATGAATCCAAAGCCAAAGTAAAATGCAACATTGACATGAAACACAGAGATTTAACTTCTCCAAGCTGAGCAAGGCCTTTGGTATTGTGGTCCCTACCACCCTCCTATTTTTTGCCACATCCCTACCCTAGTCATATTTGCTTTTCTGGGGTTTCCCTAAGGTCCCCTTCTCTCTCCCACTTCTTTGGATAAACTGGTTCCTCTATCCGGATATTGACACAAGGTGCTTAGTACCATACCTGGCCAGTAGTAAGTGCTCAGTAAAAACTGGTTATATAATAGTTATGGCCATTTTTTTCCCTATGGTTGAGCCCTTTATTACTCTTTCAAAATACCCTTATTTTCCCCTGATGTAAAACTTCGTGAACTCCTGTGCAAGCTCTGTGAAGGCAGAAAGAACACTTGTCTTATATCATCACTGTATCCCAATTTTCTGGGAATATTAATTTCTGGTACCCAACAAATATTTGTTGAACTTAGCAAATGGAGGATAAGGTTTTATCTAGTAAATAACAGGGAAGCCCCAGACATATCTCAGAATCTTAAGTAACTGTGATGTTGTTTAGAGGAGAAGGGAACAATTTATATCTATTAATGGTAATTAATGGCATGTTGGTATTAGATCTTGGATGCAAGACAGTATAAGGGGATGGAGGAGCATTCTTACTGTCCTCTGAGTGACAGAAATAAGACACATTTGACATCACAAGGTTAGAATCAGATTAAGAATGCCATTTCCACCAATAAAGTTAGAATTTTTCAGGGAGGAAGATGAATATCTAAAGGTCTCCCACTCCACTACACACACTTTCTATCTCCCTCCCCCAGAAGGAAACTGTCCTATCATCTCATTATCCACTATTTACAATGAGGCTGCCACATTTCCAGGGACTGAAGCCAGGAGCCGAGGAGAAATGCCGGTGTGAGAAGCCTTAAATGAACTGACAATAAAAAGAAGTTGCTGATACAGGAGTTTCCTCCCTGGGAGAGAGCTGTCAAGGCAATGCCCAGGGCTGGGGGATTTATTGATACTAAGTGGATGGTGCCATAAGTAGGAGTGATTATCAGAGATTTGAGTGAACCAAGGATGGACTCAGGCAGCATGAGCTGTGTGTGGGTTTTCCTGCCCTTGCCAGTCTTGCCCTCCTACCTCCCCAGGAGGGAATTCCTGGCCTCGTTTTTTACTCACTCTGATTGTTGGACACATTCTGCTACTGAATCTCTTGGAGGCGAGGACATCGGAATCTGATGCTCTGGCTGAGTTCCCCGAACATACTGAGTCTCTCGCTTTGCCAAGGTCTTTGCAATGGCTGTTCTTTCTACCTGAAATATTTTATATATATATATATTTTTTTTTTAATTTGGATATAGTTGACACACACTGTTACATTATTTTTAGGTGTGCAACATAGTGATTCAACTTCTCTGTACATTATGCTATCTCACCACAAGTGTAGCTGCCATCTGTCACCCTACAACATTGCTACAATGCCATTGACTATTCCCTATGCTGTGCCTTACATCCCCAAATGCACTTCATGTGTGTACAACTGCACCATGCTCCCTCTCCTGGCTGATGTCTGCTTATTTGTCAGTGTTAATACTGGTGTATCCTCTTGGAAGCCTTGAGTTCCCCAAAGGCTGGCATTAAGTGTCCCTGCCTAAGGCCTGAACTCATTCCTGCCACAGCACTTATACTGAGGTGTTACTGCTCACTTCATTGTCGGGCTCTCCCACTGTCAAGGTAACAGTCCATGAAGTCAGGTGTTGTCTCATATGGCAGTTCATCTCCAATGCCTAATGAGCAGCGGATGTTAGATGTCAAGTGGTGGATGAATGGATGGATGGACAGATGGATGAACAGATATGTGTATATATGCTTTTCCTGATTCCTAGAGTTGACAGGGGGGTGTGTAGTGAGCACATAATCCATTTTGTTTTATTTCAATGTCCATAGACCCCAGTGTAGTAACTGCCTTTATTTGGTGTCAGGGAAGGCAGCATTAAATGAGAGGATTTCCTAGAAACTGAAGGTGACCCAGGTACCAAGACTGTTTTTCCATCAAAATTTCTGGGGAAGGGGGACAGCATATTACAGAGGTAAAGAACTCAAGCCCTATGATCAGACTGGTGGAGTTCAGATTTCAGCTGGGCCTTGCACTGTTCCTGGGCCTCACTTTCCCCACTGTAACCTACCTCATAGGAGGAAGGGAGTCAATGCAAGGAACATTCTTGTAAATGTTCACATGTCAGCTCCTAATTATTAACTGTCAGAAGCATTTTATACAGCACTGCTGTCTTGAGTGGAGGGTACCACACGCCATGAAGCCTACTGTGATTCAACATCAGAGTGAGTCTGAGAGAGACCAGCACACAGCAGTGTTCTCATGCTGCTTCTGAAGGTTCCCATTTCTTCCTCCTGCTTGCTGGACCTGACCATGCAGTCCCCACCTCCAGCCCCCTTTCTTATTTGCCTCTTCTCACCTACTCTCTACTACATGACCAACTCATACAGCAGGGTAAAATTGCATCCTATATAAAACTCAAGACTCTGGATGCATCTAGATTTAGTGCTAGGAGTTTGCTACAATCAGATCCAAACACTGAGAGCCTTTACCTGCTTCTGGGGGTTGAAAAAGTGCCCTGGAGGTTGCTGAAAGTTTGACCAGCAAACAACTATAGTGTTATCAATCAGTAAATATGTTTGCATAATTAGACTAGAATCTAGGATGTTGGAGCCTGAAGGGATGTTGGATATCACAGAGTTTAAACCATCGTTTTACAGATGGGAAAACTGAAGCCTAGGGAAAATGTGGGATTTGCTCAAGGTCACATAACTACTGTGTTGTGATAAAACCAAAAAGAATCCTCTGGGTCTTCTGGCATCTAGTTTAGTACTTTTTTTTCATAGGACCACCTTATCTCTTCTGATTGAATATTTACTATGACCGATTCAAAGAAATGCCCTATAACTACTAAGTGTATTTCTCAATATTTAACAAATGACTGCAATTTTCCACAGACTTTAGACCTATAGAATGCCTCTCTCTCTCTCTCCTTGTCTCTATCTCTTTCTTTCTCTGTCTCTGTATGTCTCTCTGTCTCTGTCCATCTGTCTCTCTGTCTCTGTCTGCATCTCACTCTCTCTCTATTTCTGTCTCTCTCTGGAGCTGTTCCTGCTTGGCCAAAATAAAGATTTAGCTGGAAGGTCAGATGCCAAGCCACTCTGAAGGCCAGGGTCCACTCAAGTAAATCCAGGCCAACTTACCTCCAAGCCATGCTTTCTTAGGGAGCACTGGGTAAGAGGGAGCACCCTCTTAGCCTTAAAGGATAAAGCACTCAGTTTAAGGGAGATAAATTTGAAAAGAGAAAACAAATCACTTGAGGGAGAAAATTTCCTGGCCTCTGTGTGTCTAAGGATTTGATCATGTGCACCAACTCCTATTTCTTATACCTCCATCTCCTCCTTTGCTTCTAAATTTTTGCAAGAAACACCAGCCATGAGGGCCCCAGAGGCCCAGCTATAGGTGTGAAACCAAGTGGATGACGTGAGGGAATAGATCTGGAACATAAGATTCATATCCCACAGGATAATATTTCATTGCAGCAGGAGGGAGAAGAAATCCTAAAAATACTGTACAGAGCATATTATAATATTTTAACGGGTTTATGTGCTCCCTCTATACACTTCACTCAGTAAGATGGATTGTGCTTTTTGACAAATCTATATTTAACATAGGAAGAATAACATACAGTGTATGCTTCCTGGTGAAGAAATCCATATTTATGGAAATCTTGATTCTGGCAATTACAATAGATATTTAAAGACAGTGCCTATTGTCTGCTGTGAACAGATAGAATGTCCTCATTAGGGTGAAAGAGAAAATAGGCTGAGTGAGAAAGGATAAATATCTACTTTAGAGAAGCAGGAGGTCCAGGGTGACCCAGCAGTCATCTCTGTTTGGGTCCAGCTCCCCTTCATACCCTATTGTGGGTCATGTAGACCCTCTTATCAAGCATTTCTCATTCATTCTTTCAACAAATACTTATTAAGCCCTACCATGTTCCAGGCACTATGGTGGCTTTGGGGCACAAGTGAGACCCCTGTTTTCAGGGATTAACACTGACCCAAGCAGTCACAGATATTAAGAAGCAAAAAAAGGAAATGATTTCAGATAATAAGAAAAGTCTAAGATGTAAGACAGGTTGATATGACTGAGAGGCAGGTGTGGGGAGGCTGGAGTCACTATTGAGAAGAGGTGATGAAGAAAGGCCTTTTTAGGGGGTAAGATTTGAGATGAGAAAAGGAGTGATATTATGAGCCCTGGATGCTGTATGCAACTGATGAATTATTGAACTCTACATCCAAAATTATGATGTACTATAAGTTGGCTAATTGAATTTAAATTTTAAAAAATTGAAAAAAAAAAAGATAACGAAAAGGAGTGATTTTTGCAAACAGATAAGGAAAGAGCCCTGCAGGTGGAGGAAGGAAGCAGCTGCCTCAGAGTCTCAAGGTACAGTGAGCTCAGAGCCCCAAAGAACAGCTACCAAGGCTGGGGGCCAGAGCAGGGGGCAAGGAGAGGTGTGTAAGGTAGAAGAGGTCTAAGGGGCTGGTTATTCAGGCTCTGAGCTATGGTCAGATGCTTCCTGTGTACAATAAGAAACCTCAAAACTTTTGAGAGCTTTTGCACCAGGAAGGGAAATTGTGTTTTGTTTTTACTTTTGTTAATTAAAAAGATCCCCCTTGCTTTGGGTGGAGAAGGAATTTCACTGCTGGAAACTATATGCCAAAAGTCTAGAATGCATGAGAACTACCTTCAGATACCAGGAGGGCTGTGGAGTGCATTAAGAGCAGACATTCCATGAGGTTCTGGTCTCAAAGAGTCATCAGTCAGTGGACTCGGCACCTAGAGAAGTAATAAACGCCCAGTAACTGCAGGTATGCAAGCAGATGTTAATGTACTGGCCCAGTTTCCTGTGGACGATACATACGTTTTCAGTGGGAATCAGACAGATGACTTGTACAGTTCATCTTTAAGAGATGAACTTTTAAGCCCATTAGCTCTAGGGACTGAATGAGAACTGAGAGTCACAATAGACAACTGAGTACTGGTGGTTACTTGCATTCTTTAGTGCAGCACGACCCAGAGGATCTTCAATAACATGTTAAAAGTATTCGCCAACAAAGGATCCTGGGGATGTGCAGACTTGACAAAATCTGGGTTAAAGTTGAACAGGATTCCTCACAACCTTTTATGTAACTAGTGTGCAGTATGAACCTCCAAGATGCAGACAAGGTATACACCATTTCCCAAATCTACTTGACCAAAGAAGTCTTTTTTTTTTTTTTTAAGGAGTGTTTTGTGGGACTAATGTTTCATGGAACACATTTGGGTGATGCTTATATAGGGTAATTTGAGACCCCACATACAAGGTAATGCAGGGTCATGGAAGCAGGTGATATGCTAAAGGAAACAGAGGACCTAAGAGCACTCGCTTTTTCATCTTAAAAAAAAAAAATGGTAATACTAAAGCCACAGGGTTGTGATGTGAAATGAAAAGTCTAATATATGTGAAAGGACTGTAGAGTGCCCCAAAATACTGTTATTGTGATGAGGATGATTCATCTCACTATCCATATTAGCAAGGTAATTTCAGGCATCAGAGATGGCTTTAGGGTTGGTCACCTACTTAACTGGGGCAAAAACAATGACACCTCTCCTGTATCATGTATTAAAATGAGCTTAGTAGTTAAATGACCTGGGATTTGGCTCTATAACTTTTCTTTTTTTAATATTGCATCCTAACTAGCAATGTAATAAACCATAAACCAGGATTGGTAACTACATTGGGATCTTACAAAATGGCTCCCATGGGGATGTTTATACAGCTAAGCTATTACTATGTCTGATACATTGGGCAGGGGGGTGGGGAGGCTGAAAAGTCAGCTAGCAGGATGTGCAAACACAAAGTGAACATTGGCAGAGAAATGTACACTGAAAGCTAAGGGTAGACTGAGAAAATCCATGCTTATTTTCTAAGCATGTATCAGCAGCAAGCTGGCAGACCCGCTTCCTCCTACAGCTTTTAATGCTTTGCCTTAAAGTGATGGGCAGTGTCATAGCAAGATGACTGGATTGGGGTTAAAATATCCACCCAACTCAGATATGCCCTACCTGTTCCATCTTAGACATGTTCATTAATTTTCTGAGACTTAGTTTTTCCCTTTTAAAAAATGACTCATTTATCCCTCTCCTTCATTAAGGTCACTGCAGAGGTAAAGTAAGAGAATATGTGAAAATGGTTTATATATATTTATAATTAATAAGCATGATAACATCTGACATGGAATTGGTACCTCTTAAATATTGAATCAGATGGATGGGTGAATAGGATGCATAAATAGGTAAAATGGATGGACAGTTGGATTAGACTTGCAAGATGGATGGATAGATTGGTTGGATGGGTGGATGGCCAGAAGATAGGTGAATGTAAAGATGATGAGTTGGGATGAATGAACTAGTGAATGGATTAGTTTTGGAGCCATCTGCCAGCTTCCTTGTAGTATCTTCTATTAATCCTTCTCTTCTCCTCCTCCAGTCTGTTCCCAGTTCTCCAAAGGAGTCTACGCCATCTTTGGGTTTTATGAACGGAGAACTGTCAACATGCTGACCTCCTTCTGTGGGGCCCTCCATGTCTGCTTCATTACACCGAGCTTTCCTGTTGACACCTCCAATCAGTTTGTCCTTCAGCTGCGCCCAGAGCTGCAGGATGCTCTTATCAGCATCATCGACCATTACAAATGGCAGAAATTTGTCTACATTTATGATGCCGACCGGGGTAAGCCAAGGGTTGGGGTGGGAGACTGTTGAGTAATGGGAGAAAATTGCCAGCAGGAAGGAGAATGATGCCTCCTTGCCTCAGTGAAAAGCATGGGGAGAATGATCCAGAAATGCTTTACTTCGATGGGCTGATTTCTTGGCGCTAACCTCCAACTTACAGTGTGGAAACATCCTTTGAGAGAGTAATCCTCTTAACATGCCATGTCACTCTGCAGCTCACCAAGCTTCCATGGCTCCTGAGTCCAGACTCAAAGCCCAAGGGCCTATATTGAATGGTTCATAGCTCACAGCATAGTTGTCAGGAGCAAAGACTGTAGAGTCAGACAGACCTGAATCTAAATTCCATGTCCTCTCCTTTCCAGCTGTTTGTCTTTGGGCAAGCTCTCTCTGTCTCAGTTTGACCATTTATGTTGGGCAAATTTTCTGTGCCTTCATTCCCTCATCCCTGTAATAAGATAAACCTGATCTCTACCTCCTAAAGTTGCTGTGAGGATTGAATGAGGTGACTAGAACATTCCTGTCAGTGCATGGAACATAAGTGCTCAGAGTCCTCCATATATGTTAGCTATCAACATAATCATCACCTCTCCTAGGCCCTTCTAATTGTGCTTCCACTTACATTTTGAAATTTACAACACATTTTCCAAATGTTTCCTATGCTTTTTTTCTTCTCTGCAGATTTCCTCATGCTGTTCCTCATTTCTAGAATGCACTTGCTTTCCCAAATCTACATATGTAAATCCTTCTTCTCTTTTATAGTCTGCTCAATCACTGCTTTCTCTATTCCCTAATCCTTAAATGTGAACTATCTTCTTTTTTCTAACGTCTGTGGTGGTTGTATTGTACTCTCCTACCTTTCTTTCCCTTGTATACTAAGTAGTCATCAGAACTTAGTCAAAATTGGTATAAGTAAATAAATGGATTATGAAAGGTCTGGAAACTGAGACAGAAGAGTTTTACCCTAAGTGAAACGGAGATTTTATAGGAGGTTGACTGGGGGAAGACCGAGAAGATTTTGAGTAGGAGAGTGGCTTGTGAGATTGGTTTTTGGGGGCAGTGTTAAGCAGGCATTGTTCAATGAGGAGGAGCTGGCAGGAGAGACCAGAAACCCTCTGCTTTCTTCAATTTTCCCTTCCCTCTCCTTATTTGAGGATTTCCCTTCTCAAACAGCAGTCATTGTGAGGATCATACCTGCAGAAGGGCTATTTCAGGACAGTTTTACAGCATTCTGAAGCTTGAGGCCTAAAAATGGCAAATTTACTTCCCAGAACCCAGAAGACTGTAACTTTGATTATAGAGAATCACCTCTGGGGTTGGCAGAAGCACCTATGCTCTTAAAAGGACTCTATCTGTCTCAGGAATCTGAGCTCAGAGCTCTGCCATTTGTTAGTTATGTGACCTTGGGCCAAAAACTAAATCTCTCTGAGCCTCAATTTTCATATCTGTGGTGCAATGGGGATAATAATGATTTGTGCCTCATATGATTAAGTAAACTGAAAACAAGAAAGCTAGTAGAATAGTGCCAGACACATAGTAAACTTTCAGTGAATATGAGGCGTAAGCATGCCAAATAGCTTGCACTGCAAAAGAAACAAAGGTAAGAAGGCATAACAGAATCAATTGAGAGATGATTCTTGAGGCCAGGCACCGCGCTGATTACTATGGGAGGGATTAGCAGTGTTAGAAGGAGACAACTAATATACACACAAAAGATTGATTAATAATGTAAGAGTGAAAGAACCACCTAAAGTAGCAGAAAAACGACCTTCATCTTCCCCTCAAAGATATCTATGTTCTAAGAATTTTTGGAACCTATAAATGTATTATATTCAATGGCAAGATGGATTAAGATTACAGATGGAATATACGTTGCTAACCAACTGATTTTAGAGAGGTTAGATTGGATTATTCATTTGGGCCTAATATAATCACAAGGGTTCTTAAATGTGGAAGTTGGAGGTAGAAGAGTCAGTGTCAGAGGCTGATGTGTGAAAGACTTGACCAGTCGCTGCTGGTTTTGAAGTTGGAAGGGACCATAAACTGAGGAATGCAAGCAAGCCTCTAGAAGCTAGAAAGGCAAGAAAATTTTCTTCCCTAGAACCTCCTGAGAGTAACATAGCCCCACTGACACATTGATTTTAGCTCAAGGAGATTCATTTCAAACTGACCTGTGGCAATATAAGATGATAAATATGTGTTGTTTCAGACCAATGAGTTTATAGTGATTTGTTATAGCAGCCGGAGGAAACTGAGACCATTTATGTCTTAAAGATGAAACAAAACTGCATTGAGTAATGGGCTTCTCTCTCATTTAACTATAAATTAGAAGAGAATAATTTAAGTCAGTACACAGTGATTGAATACCTACTACATAAGAGGCAAAGTATCAGGTATTGAACATTCATGAATTTGACAGTTATTAGGTGCCTATTTAGATGTTGGGTTGGCACATTTAATAAGCAACTACTAAATACCCAATAATAATATTAATAAAACCCTTGCCATGTATCAAACATTCTCATTTAATCCTTATGATGACACTATGAGGCGGGCATTATTAACATCACCGTTTTACCATTAAAGAAACTAAAGTTTAAAGAAGCTAAGGAGTTTGTAAAAGGTCACCAGTATATTGTAGCAACAGGATTTGAGCCCTAGATTATATTCTTAATTAACACTACTGTGTGCTGAGTTCTAGAAACAAGCTCAAAAGAGAACCACTGCCTGCCTTCAGTGGGCTCAGACTTGCATAGTGGGAAAAAGCTAGAGCTGAGTTTGGTGAAGGAGTCAGGAGGAGGGGAGACAATGGAGGTGGGTGCCAAGTGGAGGCAGGTGGTACCTGTGTATCCTGATTGCCACTTCTCTGTCTGACCCAATTTCCAGGTTTGTCCGTCCTGCAGAAAGTTCTGGACACAGCTGCTGAGAAGAACTGGCAGGTGACAGCAGTCAACATTTTGACCACCACAGAGGAAGGATACCGGATGCTCTTTCAGGACCTAGAAAAGAAAAAGGAGCGGCTAGTGGTGGTGGACTGTGAATCAGAACGCCTCAATGCCATCTTGGGCCAGGTAGTGCATGTAGCAAAGGCTTAGAGTGGGTGAGGGCAGTGGTTCAAGAGGGAGCTGGATGGCCTTTTGCCTTGGGTGTTACAAAGAGAGCTCTTGACTAGATGAGACAGTTGACTCCTTCCCCACATTCTGTAATTTATACATTTTAATTCTGAACTTTTATGAAATAGCACAAACAATGGGAGACTGGATCTAGGGCTTAAAATGGTTCTCAGATCAGTTGCTTTATGGTGAAAAAGCGTATTACATTGCATTTTAGAGTTTGTGAAGCACTATCACCTGGGAACACAGACTGTAGAATCAGATTCCTGGGTTCTGTCATCACTGGTCTAGCATTTGGCATCTCATCCATTCGGCCCACTGCCCTGTTTTAAGAGTACAGGGAAGCAGCAAGCACCTCTGTACTGTTTCCTTAAATACACTCATGTGTCTGAGAAATCCATTGATTGTACATCCTGTGAAAGGGCACTGTAACCTCAATAGTTTTTAGCCAGAGGTCTCTAAGCTGTGGTTCTTCCTATTCTAAGAACTAGAGCATGTACCCATTTCACAAGCAGCAGGCCTTTGTGTTAATCTCTTGTCTTTTTGACAGACATATACTTGTGTATCTAGGTTGAGCTAGCAAGAAAATAAGCAGGCATTGTTATAGAAAATAGATTTTGAAAATCTATAGATTTTCAAAAATCTATAGAAAATAGGCATTGTTAAGAAAATAGATTTTGCAATCATTCTTTAACAGTGCCATGTAATTAAAGATGGTAGTTTCAGGTAATTGACAATATGACAAAGCTTGTTGATGGCCTTTCTAGACCCTGAGACCCCTACCAGGAATCTCACCATGAGCTCAGCAACCATTTAGAGGTCTCAGCAACAGAACAGGAGAAATTTTGAAAATCAGTGATTGTTTAAGGCATTAATTATGTGTTCTACTAGATAAAGTATGAATCTGACCTCCCCTCTTGGAAACAGAAAACAGAAAAATTGTTTCTATGGGATTCTCTGGGCTGGACTCAAGGGATTTGAATGCTAGTTAAACAAGGCAGTATAGGGTAATGGTTAAGCACAGAGACCCTTCCGCCAGAGTGGCTGGAAGTTAAACCCCACTAGTCTTTACTAGCTCCATGACTTTGGGCCAGGTTTTTAATCTTTCTATGTCTCAGATTTCTGATCTGTGAAAGGGGCATAATAATAATTATAGCTTTCTTCAGACAGTTCCTGTGAGAATTAAAAGGCAATTATCATATGGTTTCACTCATATGTGGAATGTAAGAGTGCAGAAGACCAAAAGGGAAGGGAGGGAAAACTGAATGGGAAAAAATATCAGAGAGGGAGACAAACCATGAAAGACTCTTAACTATAGAAAACAAAGTGAAGTTTGCTGGAGGGGTGGTGGGTGGGGGGATGGGGTGACTGGGTGATGGGCATTAAGGAGGGCACATGATGTGATGAGCACTGGGTGTTATATGCAACTGATGAATTATTGAACACTACATCTAAACTGATGATGTATTATATGTTGGCTAATTGAATTTAAATAAAAACAAATAAATAAAAAATAAAAATCAATTCATGTAAAGAAAGGAGCCTGCCCCGTAGAAAGTGACATATGTAAGCCTTTGCCTAGTTTTGCTATTTATAGCACCAACTAGTACTGCCTTCTTGAGTCACTTCCCTCTTTGGGCATAAGGGTCCTCATCTGTAAAATAGGAATGATGGCTTCTGTTCTACAGGGCTGAGAAAAAGATTGGGTGAGATAGCAGTTGGAAAAAGTGCTGAACGATAATTAGGTATTCTTAATAGACTGATGACTTGTCCTTCATTGTTCTGTAGTAAAGATAGTAGCCAGTGCTACCATTTTCTGAGCACTTGCCATATACCAGACACCATGCCAAGTCTTTTCCATGCATCATGCTACCTCATCTTCACATAAACTGTATAAAACTGCTTCTATCAGCTCCCTTAATTTATAAATAAAGAAACAAGAAACTTGCCTGGGATTTCACAGCTAGTATATAAGAAAAGCAGGAAGTCAGACTTCTGGCTGCAGAGCCAGACCCTCCTAAAAATGTAACTTTTCAGCCTCTGCTGACTTTAGCCACATATTCTGTGAAAAGACAAATTCTGTTTTATAGGGAAGTGACTTGTTTATATGGGCATTTTAGATTGTAGTAATAGTAACTCTTTTAACTGTTAGGTTTTTCTATTCTGAAAAGCAAGACTGAATTGCTGAACAGATCTTACAGAGCACCCGATTTACTGTGTGTATTCATATTTCACAGATGGAATAACTGATGGTCACATTGGTTGATTTGCCTTGGGTTCAAACAACTAGTTAGTAACAGTGATGAGTCTTGAATTTATACCTAAAGGCTTGCAGCCTGACATTTTGACATCATTCCAAACAATCAAATGCTTGAATTCGGATCTTTTCAGTCTAATACAAATGTCCTGCCTAACCTAAAGAAGGAGATAGTGATTCTCAATTCCAGTAAGGGAATTGCCTGTCTCTGTCTCCAGCCCGCCAACTAGAATACTGGCATTTTGAGGGCAAGGATTTTTGTTTTATTTTCTTCTTTGTGGTATCCATATTGTTTTTTTTTTTTTTTTTTTTTATTGGTGTTCAATTTACTAACATACAGAATAACACCCAGTGCCCGTCACCCATTCACTCCCACCCCCCGCCCTCCTCCCCTTCTACCACCCCTAGTTCGTTTCCCAGAGTTAGCAGTCTTTACGTTCTGTCTCCGTTTCTGATATTTCCCACACATTTCTTCTCCCTTCCCTTATTTTCCCTTTCACTATTATTTATATTCCCCAAATGAATGAGAACATATAATGTTTGTCCTTCTCCGACTGACTTACTTCACTCAGCATAATACCCTCCAGTTCCATCCACGTTGAAGCAAATGGTGGGTATTTGTCATTTCTAATAGCTGAGGCCCCTCCCCCAGAACACCAGCTAGACTGACAACTTCCAGGAGAAGCCAAGGGACTTAAAGTACACAGAATCAGAAGATACTCCCCGGTGGTCCATAGTGTTTTGAATAGTGCTTCGTATCTTGTGGGTATTCAATAAATATTTTTTGAGTGTGTGGAAAGAATAGGGAATCAATGAAGGGTCAAGGAAAGATCCCAAATGTGAGATAGGTCTGAATATTTATACTCAGCCATTGGCTGGATAAGAGCCATTAAGCTAGAAAGAAAGGCAAGTAGGGAGGCCCAGAAGGCATGTGAGGGCTCAGGTTGGTAGAATGGCTTAGCAAGCCAGCTGGAGCATGCTGAGTGTCTACTAGGAGACAGTGATGGTGACATAATTGAGACTATCCTTGGAAACCATTCTAAGGAGTTTGGGGTTTATTCCAAAGAGAGTGGAGAGGCAGTGAAGGTTTGTGAGCAAGGAATAGGCTTATTCGAATACAATGCTTTGACAGTATATCAGACACCAAATTATATAGTACAGTCATTTAGCTGAGAATGAGTTAAAGATGAGAGAGACCAGGATTAGACCATCCATCACATCACCCTGCTTTACTGTCTTCATAGTGCTTCTCACTTGCTGAAATCTTGTTCATTCATCTGTTTATATATTTACCATCTGTCTCCCTACTAAAACGTCAGTTCAGTTTAGTAAGGACACAAGGACCTTGCCTTATATGTTCACAGGTTGTCCTCAGCACATAGCATAATGCTTAGCATATCATCCATGTTCAATAAATATCTTTTGGTTGGATTAATTAATCAGAGAAGGTTTTACAGAGTAGTTGAGATTCAAGCTCAGCTGTAAAGGTTATGAATAGTCAGAATGGGAAAGGACATTCCAGACACAAAGATTATGAATTAAGGTAGTCCAGTGGAAATAAGCTTTGAGGGAATAGGGTCAGGAAGGCTCTGGGTTCCACATGAAATTGTACATTACCTTTATAACACCTCTCTCAGTTTATAACCCCAAGGGCACTCACTTCTTCATCTGTTTAGTGTGGGTCTCATCCCAGTAAAGTGGGACCTCCAGGGGGCCAAAGACCATACTTGTCTCACCTCCCACTATATCCACAGCACAGTGCTTGGTACAAAGTAAGCACTTAATAAATGGTTGTGAAAGGAAAGTAGGAAAGGAGAGGAGAGAGGACAATGGGTTAATAAGTGAAAAGACAGGTGGGAAGGTTTGGATTATGTTGAACTATATGAAATTGCTCATTTTTACCAACCAAAAGTCATCAATTGTCATCTGTTTCTTATGTTTCAATCTGTAAGTTTATCCTGCAGATTATTCTTATCCATTGCCTAAATGTGGTAGGTTTTAAAATATCTAAAAAAAAATCTGCTATTTGATGTTTTGTGTTTATTAGAAGCTGAATAGGCTTATGGTAAAGGTATCTTATTATTGAAAGGGCAGCAAACCATTTGACAAGAAGATGGAAAAGTAATGAAGAATTACTAATAAAACTATCATCCCAATAGTATTTGAGCTCGATGGTCTGGAATTCCACAATCTAACCACTGTTTCAGAGCATTCATTGTGTGTGCTTGCATTTAATTATTCCCTACATAAAAAAATATGTGAGCCGCTATGCACATACATCCAATTAAGTAGATGTCTGAATGTGGATTTTAATAACCTTGAAAATTTATTCAGTTAGACAAGAAGCCCAAGTGCTTCTCATATGTTTTATGCCTTCTTGTAAGAGTGCAAGAGAGGCTCTGAGCAGAATGTACTAACTCCAATTTCATGATTAAAAAATAAAGAAATAGATCAAGTTAACTTGCAGGCTGAGCTAGGGCTAAACCAAGGCCTATGCTCTTAGCTGTTCCTTGGGTAGTGTGTCTGGCTGTTTGAGCAAACCTCTGGATAATTCTTTCTACAAATATTTTTCCTGCCCACAATGATTACAAAAGTCTTCACTTTTAGGATGGAGAGATTTGGGGGGGACCCCGGCTCTTAATAATTAATCATGATTGGGTGTTACATGCAAAGACTCACAACATTTGGGTTCCTGTCCAGCACTGCTGCAGGATCTAGGCAAATCACTTCCCCTCTTTAGCCCTGAACTTCCCATCTGTACAGTGGAAGATTGGACCATCTGATCCCAAATTCCTTTCCAACTTCCAGGTTAAGTGCTCAGTTAATGTCTGGGTACTCAACTGGTTTAGGGAAGAAGGCACAATATTAGGAAAAGAAGGAACTGGGTCTGAATATGTGTCATGCAAGGAATTAAAGGTCAAGAACCCACCCATCTGACCATCCACCCACACCCATCCATCCATCTAAGCAGCAGATATTGTCATGACAGTGGCAGGAAATTCAACACAGTATAAGTTTCACACCAAGAAAGAATCTCCATCGAGGGAAAGACTTTATGGAAGAAGCGAAATGAGCATTTCATCTGAATGGGGTATGTGTGTGTGATAATACTACTCTACCCCTAGTATCAGACAAAACTGATTTCAAATCCTGCATCTGCCACTTAATAGCCGGGTAAACTTAGGGAGCTTATTTAATCTCTCCATGCTTCAATTTCTCATCTGTAAAATGAGGGTATCAATAATGCCACCATCACTGAGTACTTGTGATATGGTAGTCTCACTACTTAGGATAGGGAACGGCACATTGTCAGCACTCAGTGTTAGTTGCTATTAATACTGTTATAGCTTTAATTGCAAAACTGATTGGTGAATCCCTTCACATCATGTTTTATAGATTATAAAGCTGGAGAAGAATGGCATTGGCTACCACTACATCCTTGCAAATCTGGTGAGTACAGTGCACTACAGACTTTCAGTCTATGCATTTTTGCACATTTGGGCCTTACTTTGCTCCTGTGGTCCCCAGCTAATGGGAACTGCATGGGTGGAAGGGGGAATTCAGAGCTGCAATACTAAATTTACCTTTTCCCCTCAACATTCTCACTTGTCAGACCACAGCACACTATTAGTAAAGTTCTAATCTTCCGTAGAAGAGACGGTTATCTGAATTGCAGATTCAATCAGTTTTGCCCCTTGACAATAAGGACAAAACTGGCACGTCTTTGAACGACTACAGGATGTTTCCACCCCATTGTTTTGACTCTCTATTTTGACATTAGTGATAGTGTTTACAAGTACGAACACCAGAATCACAATTATACTAGTATTGACAGATCTTTAACTAGAAGCAATTTTCCAACAGGAAAAATATTATGTCAATTTAGTTTGTATTCACTTTTCTATGTGATATAGATTAAGCTTGTCTTCTTAAAAATTTTTGTTTTCATTTTAATGTATTGCAGTTCTTTTTATTGGGCACAATTATTTGAGTGTTGTGAAGATTTGAGTCATCAAATATTTTTTATTCATATTAAATTTTACCTAATAACATGTGCCATTATAACTTTTATTTTATGGCCATTATATCTAGCAATTCTATTTCTCTTGTGTTGTGTTTTGACCATCCATCTTTTTTTTTTTAAGATTTTATTTATTTATTCATGAGAGACACAGAGAGAGAGAGAGAGACAGAGACACAGGCAGAGGGAGAAGCAGGCTCCACTCATGGAGCCAGACATGGAACTCGATCCCTGGTCTCCAGGACCACACCCTGGGCTGAAAGTGGTGCTAAACCGCTGAGCCACCTGGGCTGCCCCATCCATCTTTTTTATCATGAAGTTTGATTCTTCCAAAATTTTATCCAAAGCCAAATATAATTTAATTTGCCTTTAGTCCCATTTTTACATTTTGTAAAGAGCTTCATGGTGTTGTAATTCATATACCATACTGTTCATATATAAAGCGTACAATTCATTGCTTTTTAGTATAATCACAGAATTATGAAACCATCACCACAATCTAACTTTAAAAATTTTTGTCATCCTAAAAAAGAAACCCCACACCCATCAGCACTCACTCCCCACTGCTCCCTATATCCCCTACCCCACCCCCAGCACTAGGCAACTAGCAATCTACCTTTTAAGTATTTGCATATCCTGAACATTGCATACAAACAGAATCATATAATATGTGATCTTTTGTGACTGGTTTCTTTCACTTAGCATCATGTTTTCAAAGTTCTTCCATATTGTAGCATGTATTTCACTCCTTTTCATTGCCAAATTATATTCTATTTTATGGCTATACTGCATTTTATCTATTCATTGGTTGATGAACACGTGGGTAATTTTCTCTTTTTAACTATTATGAATAAAGCTACTATGACTATTTAGGCACAAACTTTTCTCTTGAATATATACCTAGGAGTGGAATTGTTGGGTTATATGGTAACTCTGTGTTTAACATCTTGAGGAAATTACTTTCCAAAGCGGTTATATCTCCCAGCAAATCAATAACAAGTTTTTATATTGTTTAAAATATTTTAATCGATAACACATTTTGCCATTTGACAGTATGAGCAATTATCAGTTTTCCCCCAATGGTAACTTTTCCCACAAAGTTTGTTTGTAATCCTGGCTTGTCTTTGCAATTTTCTGTTTTCATTAAGATGTGGTTTTAAGATTTTTATTTATAACGAAGTGTATATGTAATTTTAGGCATATTATTTGGTGTTGATTATTCCTATGAGTAGCGTTAACTAATGAAACAAAATATTACTCTCTTTTATTTATTTTTGGAAAAAAGGTCATTAGTAGAACAAAGGCACCAGGTCTGACTGTATGTAAAGGCCAAAATTACAGGATCTAAAAATAAGACCAAAACATCCTGCCTAATCCTTAAATTCTAGTTGTCTTTCTGATCCAATCTCCATCTTAAACAGGTTCCTGCCTAAACCTTCTTTCCCTTCAAAACTTCCTTGCCTTGGCTATACTAATATTTCAGACTCAAGACCAGAAATAAGAAGGGCTCATTGAGATAGGCTAATTCAGACCCAGTTGTTAATAGCTAAATATGATACACTTCTCAGAGGCATTTTAAACAGTGGGTAGCTCCAGAGACTTTTAGGGAACAGGAGCCTCACCCTAAAAAATTTTGCAAAGACAGAATTTTTGACTTTGTAATGAAGCAGACTCTTGACATCCCTCTAATCCCAGCTCCTTAGTGCCTGAAGGGACTTTGGAAATTAATGCCATCTGAGTCTCCTCTGCTCATAGAGAAACAGAACCAGCAGGTGGTGTGGCCAGGGACACACAACAAGTCAGGGATAGAGTTAGGGCTAGCACCAAGGCTGGTGGGCAGTACCCAACACCATATGCACTACTCCAGCATGCCTCTCCGTACAGACTGAGCAAGCATCCTGCTGTTTGAGAATACACAGAACAATGTGGGGGCATGCATAATCACCTCTCTGGGATAAGATAGAAATTACATATCAGTGGCCTTGGAGCCACTGAAAGACCCCAGATAATTAAATTGCCAGCCTCCATCTGTTGCCAAGTGACCCCTTGGTCACTGCATCACCAAGTCAGCCCCTTGGGCTTCTGTATCCTTCTGATCTGCATTCTTCTTCTTCTGACCTAATGAGCTCTCATATCCTTACAACTGCCAGCTAATAGGATGCAAATTGCATATACCATCCAAATACAAAAGACTTGCATGTTCCAATAGATTAGTTGATAATTAGGCTTCAAATTACTAATTAATTCAGTTTGAAACATAGGCGAGTATGTGGTGTGTGTTTTTCTTCCCTCTTCAGAGAAATAACGCAATTTATAAGATGATAATTTTTAGAAATTCCGCCACATAATTAGCCTGCTGCTGCATGGAACTGACCCCCTCCTTCAGAGTGTTTGTGATTAGGGTGTAATTATAGAGTTAGAAACCAAGGAAGCTTTTGAAAGATTTAACAAAAGGAAGGAGCTACACTTTTATTTCACAGTTCTATCCGCACAAGAGAAATGGAATGCACAAGCTCCGAAGTAGCCAACAGCAGTTTTCCAAAAGTGGACGGATTCAAATAGCCAGCTTTGGGGGGGCTGCTAGAAGAGAAGAGGGAAGGAGACTGTGGATCAGAGAGGACAGCTTTATGGACCGGGAGTAAAAACAACCATGAACCCTCCACCCCTCAACCCAGGTTTTTGTCCAGACACCACCCTTAGCCAGCTCTGTGATCCTGGGCAACTCCCCATTAACTGGGAATGATAGTTCCTGATCTGAAGGCTCATAGTGTCACCTGGGAGATCAAAGATGTTGCTGAATATCACCATGTTTTGGAAAGTTCAACACTGCTCCATGGGTAGGGAATTCTTACTACATATACTAAGTCTACCCATCTCTACGTCACATATTGTGGATACATTTACACACACATACACATATATGCATATGTATGTATTCATATTTTATATACAATAGGATAGATGTGTATTTATATTTCTGTACCACTGGTATGTCCATAAAGTGTACTTGAACCTTGCTGAAATTGAAGAGCTATACCATTATTTCTCTCTCTTTTTTTTTGTTTTTTTTGTTTTTTGTTTTTTAAAGAGAGAGAGAGGGTAAGCTGGGGGATGGGGCAGTCAGAGGAAGAGAGCGAGAATCCCAAGCAGCCTTCATACCCAGTACAGAGCCCAACTCAGGGTTTGATCCCATGACTCCAAGACCATGACCTGAGCTGAAATCAAGAGTTGGATACTCAGCTGACTGAGCACCTGTATACCATTATTTCTTAAAGAAGCATGTAGGCCCTGGAACACACCAGAGGGCCAGGCTATCTGTTCTCCTCTAAACTCCAGTACCGACTTCATGTTCACTCGCTGTTCTGACGTTGTGGTCAAAGCAGGCATTTACCAGTCAGGGCCCTCCAGAGTTATAGCTCTTATCTTTGTGATACATCAGCAGCAAATCTTAGACCAAACTAGTGTTTCTCAAAACAGAGGGCCTGTGGACCCCTACAATGCATCTGCAGAGTCAGTTTGGAAAACACTGAGCTAATAGTTAAATGCTGTAGTGTCACTGGAATGTAAAAATAAGTACTCACATCATGGGACAAATGACCAGAATATTAATATTGATGATTAGAGTTTCATTGAAACAAAAAGCACATTGTAAAATGCTTATCGAGAACCAGCAGACCTCAGAATATACAGAGTCCAGCAGATCCCAGTTTGAAAAACACTGAAGGTGTTGATTCTCTTTCAATATGGACCATTTGGTGCCTCCTAGGGGGTTAATAACAGTAAAAGTAACATAATTCTCCCATTTTCACGGCTGTTAGAGTTAATGTGAGTTTCTTATGAATCACACCACTTGCTTTTGAATGTCACAATACTCCAATGAAGTAAGCAAGGTAGATTTCATCACACTCATTTTACAGATGTGGGAACTGAGGCTCCAAGCCACTATATTACTGAGCTGCAGAGGAGGAAGGCAGGTACCTAATCAATGGAGTTGGGCTCTTGGGAATTTGACAAAAAAAAAAAACAAGAAATGTGGTCATAAGAATAGAGCAAGCAGACTAACCTGATGCCAAGCCACTAGGACCCACTGACCCAGAATTCCTTAAACCCCTAGTGAATAACAATGACAATAATACAATGGCAGTAACTACTACAATTCATTGAATCATTGCTACATTCTAGGCACTAAGGAAAGTATTTAAATGCATATCTATTGAACCCTTATCATAGCCCTTGATAATATTTTGCCCACTTTTTAGACGAATAAACTGAAGTTCAGAAGGATTAGTGAATTTTCCAAAGTCACAAAGTTTATAAAATGATGGAGCTGGGCCTCCCCTCCAGGACCACAGAACTCCAGAATGCATGTGCCTAGTACTGTGTCTTGTGACAGCTGAGCATGAGGAAGTTGGACAAAGGAGCAGGGAGGTTTGGGGGTTAGGGGGAGTGGTCCTTGACAAGAGGGCTTGAGTTTCAATCTTGCCTACAGTAGACCTCAAACTCAAACTTAGGCTCTCAAAACTCCTATTTGATACCTTTTTAATTATACACTGAGGGAATTTCATTATAACTATCATTTCTAGTATATAAGGTATCTGAGGGGGAGACGGTGAGGTCACCCCAGGTCTCACTGGAGTATTTGGGGATCAGAACAGTCAGCCGTTCTCACCATGTGGTTGCATATTAACACCTGTAAAGTGTTGGAGTAGGAAGGTTTGGTTCATGGGGCAGTGAATCCAAGTGTCCGTTTCTGTGCTGTTGCCCTCTGTTCTGTCAGGTCCTGAGAAGAAACTGTTCTTTAGTCTCTTTCTCTCCTATGCTGAGAAATCTGTCTCCACCTTCTGTAAAGCCACCCTAGCCCACTTTCTTCTGCACTTCTCTTCTGACTGTCTTACTGCCATACCAGCTCACGTCTGGTTTCCATAGCCTCTGCTTAGGCAGGAGGTGCAGTTGGGAAGGGTTGTTGAAGGTCCAACAGACTTGGCTTTAAATTCTGGCTTTATATCTATTAGCCATATGATATTAGTCAAGTTACCTACTTGTTCTAAACATTCCTTGCCTCATCTGTAAAAGAGGGAATAATGTGATATTGTCTACCTCCTCATTGGTATTATGACAATTAAAGTTATAAAGTGTGTCTAGTAAATATTTGGCCCAAATAAGCACTCAATAAGTGTTAGTAATTGCCACCATAATAATCATCGTACCATCATCATCATTATCAATAGTGGGTGAAAAAAGACATTTAATATCCGGGGACACAATACTGTCTTGAGGTCCCTCAACCCTCTCCCAAACCAAACCTCATCCATGACTGACTCACAATTATGTAATGTCTTCATCTCTGTTTGTCTTTAAGCTCCTAGAGGAAGAAACAGGTCTGCCTTGTTCACTGATGAATTCTGCCAGGGCCTGGCAGAGGGAGCTGCATGTAACAGGTGTTCTTTAAAAAGTCACTAAATGAATGAATGAGGGAAATGACTGCTCAGGAAATAAACAATGTTCATACCTACACATCACATGCTCTTACAGGCAAAACCCTTGAATACAAAATGCTAAGAGTAGCAGAAGTACTGGAAATGTGAACACAGTTATGAATATGCACATGAGTAGACAAAGATGGGCCTAAGAGGGCTTTTAATCCACTTCCCATAAAGGGCCAGAATCTCCTCTACAACACCCCTAATAGAAGCCCATCCATCCAGTTCCTGCTTGAATGATATCCAGTGGTAGGGAACTCACTGCCCTCAGGCAGCCCTTTCTCTCCTCAAATAGATCTGAGGTTTCTAGTCTTCCTCAAAGGGGGCCCAGCTGCCGTGCAACCCTCTCTGCACTTTTGGCACCATGTGCTCTCTTGGAAGCCTTGCAGAATATGTCTGCTGCCCTTCCACAAAGCAACCTTCACATGCTTAGAAATGCCTACTCTACTTGTGTTTGGTGTTTGTTCTTCCGGCCTGAGCACCTCTCTGTTCCCTCAATATGTTTTCACAGTACATGCTTCTAACAGACAACCAATCTATCATCAAGGGTGGATCAAGCATGTCCTTGAGCCTAGCACTGCACGGGGCTCCTATGGGAAGTTTCTCATAAGAGAAGAATCACACAGCTTAACTTTTGTCCTGAAGCAACAAGGCCTTGTCTTCCAGCCAGATTGGAACATGTAACTGAAGTTCTAAAGAAAGTGAGAGGGAGCGCTTGGGTGACTTAGTTGGTTGAGTGTCCGACTCTGGATCTCATCTCAGGTCTTGATCTCAGGGTTATGAGTTTAAGCCCCACATTGGACTCCACACTCCAAAAATTGGAGCCTATTTTTTAAAAATGCAAGAAAAAATCAGTGTGAGGTAATTATGCAAGCCCCCATAAATGGCCATCTGAGTTGCCAGAGCATGGTAGTCAGAGACTAGAGAGTCCTCTATAGGCTACAGGGTGTCTGGGAAGGATGACAGTGAATCCGTGTGGCCAGTGGTTCTATGAAGAGCATGCCTTTGCCTTGGTTTGAAGTGTCCAAGAGAGGGCATCCCTGGGTGGCTCAGCGGTTTAGCACCTGCCTTTGGCCCAGGGCGTGATCCTGGAGTCCCGGGATCGAGTCTCACATCGGGCTCCCTGCATGGAGCCTGCTTCTCCCTCTGCCTATGTCTCTGCCTCTCTCTCATGAATAAATAAATAAAATCCTTAAAAAAAGTGAAAAGTCCAAAAGAGCTAGTGCTGAAGGGTCCCTAGGAGCTCATCTCACTCAGCCCCTTATTTTATAAATGAGCACTTAAGGCCCAGAGAAGGGAAGTGACCTGCTTTAGGTCACTGAGAAGTTAAACAATAGAGCTGGGCCTGGGATTTGGAGCAATTGTTTGCTCTGTTCTTTGTGCTTCATACCCCCCACTGCTGCCTCTCAGTTTCCGCACTGTGCCTGTGTGTGAGTGTGTGTGTGTGTATGTGTGTGTGTGTGTGTGTGTGTGTGAGAAAGAAACAGGCAGAAACATGGAGACCAAGAAAAAGGTTCAGAGGTGTTCCTTCCAGCCTTCCTGACCCCTATCACAGTCTCTCTTCACTGATGAGACCCCCTGCAGCTTCCCATTCTCTCTTCCATACACCCTTTGCTCCCTCCAGTTTCTCTCACCTCACTCTCCTAGAACAGTGCAAACACATGGTTTGCTTTATGATCACCAACACTGACATTGCAGAAACTCTGGAAGCAAAGAGGAAGTAGGTGGGAAGAAAGCCAAATCCCAGATCCCAAAGGATCCTTACTTGCTAAGTGGCCCAAGCATTCCATAGGACAAAGTCCAGTCTGTTGCTCTTCACACTTATACCTCACTAGACTAATTCACTCTAGAGACCTCTGAGAGTTTCTGTATCCCTCCAAGAAAAATGAGATCATATTCCCATTTTATGAATGAGAAAAAAAGAGGTTCAAGTTTCTGAAAGAAATTTTCTAAGGTCATGGGGCTAAAGCTAGAATTTGAACTCAGATCTCTCTAGACCTAAAAATTAGGTTTGTTCTTCATCGGGCCACATTGCCCAAATTAGGGAAAACTTGCAACTCTGAGGCCTGGTATTACGATTGAACAAATCTGAGAAATAAACTCCTTTCCTCCTGAAACTTCCTTGGTTTGAATTTTGACTCACCCACTTACTAGCTGTGACACTGAGCAAGTCACTTCACCTCCCTGTACCTCAGTTTCCTTATCTGTAGGTGGGAATATGAATACGCACTTTACAAGTTAAAGATAAAATGAGCTATTTTATGCCGAGTTTTAGAACAATGGGTGCAGCAGAAGCCTGGGGTCTCATCCCAATTCTGACAGTGACTCATTATCATTTGCAAAAAAAAAAAATTATATATATATATATATATATATATATATATATATATGCAGAGTCTCAATTTGTTGAAGATTTGATATGATGTTTTTTAAAGGAATAAATTGTCAAGAGGACTTTTGCGGATCTGTAATTTCCATAAATTATGGTTCTAGTTTTCCTGCCTCTCTCTACAGTCCAGGGATATCAAAAACAAAATGCCCATCCCACATTGGCTTCTTTCATCACTAGGGAGATGCTGCTCCATTAATCTTAAGCATTCAGTGCTAGTAGCCTTTGCTCTTGCAAGCCATGCACACTTTGGCTGATTTGGAATAGTCCTTTCCATGCTGAGTTAACAGACTATTCCAGATATGCAAGACAGTGTCTGCAATTGCTCTTTCAGAGCATGAAACCTCCTTGCCACCACCAGCTTAGAAGCAGAAGGAACAGATGCTTCAGCACCAATTGTGGCGGGAGGTTGGGATAATGTGTAAATGCAAGGGCTCAGTCCTTACTTCTTACTTGTCCCTCTTTTTAAAACAGAAAAGCAGATAATATAATGGAAGGAACATGGAGTCCCATGAGTTGTGAGGCTCTAAGTGAGTACTTACTTTGTGCCAGGCATCATTCTAAGAATTTAACATATGTTCATTAGGTAATCTTCACCAGTCATAGGATATCAATAAAATAATAATCCTTATTTTACAGTGAAGGATCTCAAGACACAGAAAAGTTAAGTAGCTTGCCTGTAGCCAAGAGCTAGGAGATAAAAGAGCTGAAATTTGAATCCAGGCTGGTGTGTAACATGTGCTTCCTCTGATTTACTGCCCTTTGTCATTCTGAATTGGAACCTCCAAGCATATATGTTTTCTGCTTAAAAGGCTATTCCTTGCACTTTTCACCCAACCAAATGTCCTCTTTCAGGCTTCATTGCTTCTACCAGGGAGCCTTCCCTAAACGCCAAGGTCAGGTTTTGTTCATTTAGTTGCTCTACAATTACTTGGGTAATAGTGACATTCCTCACTAAATCATAAATAACTTGAAAGCAGGGATCACACCTGTGATTCTTGACTGCACTGCTTTGTCTACTATGTTCTTTGCAATATTAAGTACTCAGAGATGAATGGGAGCATTAAATGAGTAACTAAACTAAAACATTCCTTTCCCCATTCTAGTAGATTTCAAATTTATCTAATGTTTGGACTGTCATTCATTTTTCACCAAGCATTCAATAGACACCTACTGTATTGAGACACTTTGAAAATGCTTAAGCTGGCATTTCATCAAAACATAGGTTTTCTGTAGTCTTCACCTGATCCTCCCTGGACAGGAAGGTTTGGATCAATGTAAAAGGAAGACGTTGTTGGTTTCAAGTCAGCCAAGAACTCTAGGCCCCACACTAGGCTGAATTTTGAATTTGACCTTTGGCTCTTATTCTGGCCAGGTGTCACCTCTGACTGCAGCCAGTTAGAACACTGTTAACATAAATGGAAGCTCGGGGAGACTAACCAGTATCAGGCCAAATAATGTATTTGTTGGCCCATGCATCAGTAACCCCGTCAGGGGGCCCTGGATCTTCTGACACAAAGTGCCAGCATTTTATCCTAAACCCCTGGACTGAGACAACCTGACTGGCTTTGACAATACTTTGGCAACAATGGACACCTGGGTGTTGACAGATATCCAAGCATACAGGTACCTGCCTCCCTGGTTTCAAATGCACTTGGATAAGTTAACACTAGTGGTTTTTTCCAATACAGACAGTGTTTTAGCTGATTTAAACACAGCTACAATGTCTTATTGACTTTGCAGAAACCAGATAAGACTGCATGTTACCAGGGATTATGTAAAGTGAGGATACATTTAAGTTTTGGTTGGTTAAAGTGACTAAAATAGGAAAATGTGAAGACCCTTATGCAGAGACATGGTGATTTGAGGACACAACTGAGTCCTCAGCTAAGGAATATTCCATGAATTCATATATATCCATATTCATGTGCACACACCTATGTGTTCACAGAACTGTAGATCAAAGCTGGAAGAGCCCTTATGAGAGAAATCAACTGGCTTAGAAGTTTCTAAACTTTTTAGTTAAAAGCTCTATTTTCAAATGGAATCTTGGTGGGCGCCCCCAACATGTAAAACAGATGAAAAAAAGTGCTGCTTTCATAGAGGGAGGATAGGGATCTAGGACCCCATTCTTTTGCATTCCCCTACCCCATCATGGTGACCTCTAAAATGCTTGCAACCTGGGAACATAGCTTGAATGATCATTGATCCAGCCAATGCTCTTCTTTACAGATCGATAAACTAGTGCAAGGAAAGATTGAGACCATTGCCCAAAGGCAAACAGCTCTTATGGTTCAAAGACAGGACAGAACTTGTGTGACTGTCCCTAAATCTGTTTTCTTGACAATTCTTATTTATGACCTAGTTCAGAATATACTACATGGAAAAGTCAATGAAAAGCCCACTTTAATCCAGAGGACAAAAGCTGAGAGGTGATAGGGTGGAAGCATGTGAGAGAAATGAAAAGGGTGAGCAAAGACATTTGCTATCTCTTCCTTAATTCCTTAGCTGGAATTGAGCCATCTGTGTGCTCCGGGTGCTGTGTTGCAAATATGGTGGGGACTGAGGTCCCACCCCCTGGGAGCCCACAGTCTCTTGGAGCAGGCATGAAGGACAACTGCAGGTTCAGGGAGAGAGACAGACCTCAGTGTGATAGAAACAATTTCAAGCAGCAGGTCACATTAAAGGAACTGAAGGCAAACGTCCTCATCTCCTGGAGACCTGCTAAATCCTTCCTACTGTAGAGATTCAGGCCATCCCACTTGCTTCGCTGCAGGAGATGGAGGAGTCAGACTGACAGGACTAGCAGTGAGGAGGCAGGATGTACAGTGCTGGGAAAACAAGCCGAATGTCTTGTTACCTGCTACAACTGTGGTCTCTGCCCATCATTGGCTGTGTGATATTGGGCAGAAGCCATTCCCATTCAGTTAAGTCTCAGTTTTCTCATTTGCATAATGGTAATGGTAAAAGTACCCGATCCACAGGTTTGTTATGAGGATTAAGTGAGATAATAAAAATAAAGCCCTTAGCATTATGCCTACTACCAGTACAGGCTTTGACACATCTTAGGCGCTATGGCAGTTGTCATTATATTCTAGCCCAAATCTGCCTGCCGTGATTTCTATCCATTCACAGGTACAGGCTTGCCTTCTGGAGTCTTGGTGAATAAATATTCCCCTTCTTTCCCATGACAGCCCTTCCAGGATCTGCATACATCCTCCGCTTACCTTCTCAGTTTCCAGCATTTTTCAGGTTGATTATTCCCACTTTCTCCAGTATTTCTAATGCAACAAGACTTTTCAAACTTCACTTCCCTGTAACCATCCTCTCTTTGGAGCTGTCATCTAAGAATCTATCTGATGAGTGGGGGAAATTTGGCATGTTCAACTTGTGCCCTTCTCAGGATAAAGTAGTTTCTTTGATTTATTCTAACGCTACCTCTTCTAGATCTCACGGGGATGAAACAGAAGCCAGTAGTCTTTCTAGTGTCCCAGGTCTTGTTTAATAAACCTTCTTCCTGGCCCCTTTAACAATGCTGGATGTTCCCTCTTCCTTCTGACGGATGTGGTGTCCATGCAAGCAGGATGATGAGGGCTGAACCGCTTGCACGTGACCCCCTTGAAAGCATCCTAGAGAAAAAGGAAATCTAGCTTTGAAGATAAAGCTTTTCATCCTCCAACAGCAGTGTCCCTGTACACCTGCCTCATGTTCTCTCAGGCGTCTTGCTTGGCCCACTGCCTGGTTTTGAAGCAGTTCTAGCAACACCTAACTTCTTTTGAGGCCATGATAATGATATTGGTGATAATAGCGAATGTTCACTAAGCACTTACTATGTGCTAGACACAGTTTTAAGTGCTTAAATGTATTCTTTTCAAACTTCCACTGCTTCTATGCTGTAGGTGCTATTATATTTGCATTTTGAAGACCAGAGAACTGAGCCTTGGAGAGGTTAAGTAACCAATAAGTGTGTATAATCAGTTCTTTTGTTTCCAGCCACACGTGATAATTAATAGTCATAATGATAGCCCAGAGCCTCTTCATGATCCTGAAAGCATTTTCTAAATCTTCACAGCTACATGAAAGCATATCCAATGTAGTTATAGTGTTAAACATCTCTTTAGGATATCATAATTATTTGAAATGGCTTTTCATTCTAATCCTTTGAAAATTATAATTGACGTTAGAAGGAATGTCTATGTTAACTACTTAATTAAGCACTTTTACTCCCATTCTATTCCAATAGCTGGTCAGCATTGCACTGCTCCTGCAATGACATATAAGGGAGTCAGGTTGTAACCCCAGCTAATCCCCTAACTAGCTATATGGCCTTAGGCCTCTAGTGTCCTCTCTGGAGCTCACTTTCCCCATATGTACAATGAGGGATTTGGTCTGATCTCCAACATCTTTGTATCAGGTGTCAGTAAACTGTGGTCTAAGGGTCAGTTCCAGCTGTCACCTCATTTTGTTTGGCTCATGAGCTAAGAATGGTTTTTACAGTTTTAAATTATTGGAAAAAATGAAAAGAATGATATTTCATGACTTGTGAAAATCATATGAAATTCAAATTTCAGTGTCCATAAATAAATTTTGTTGGGACACAGCCATGCTCATTCATTTACTATTGTCTATGGCTGCTTTCATGCTATAATGGCAGAGTTGAATAATTACAGCAGAAGCCATATGGCCTGCAAAGCCGAAAATATTCACAATCTGGCCCTTTACAGAAAATATTTGCCGACCCCCTGGGTTTGGATGTAGGGTAGGTGGGCACTAATAGACTTTAGATAAATCAGGGGCTTGAGAAACATCTAGCCAATCTTCAGAGATTAGTGTCAAGGAAAGAAACCTAGGATGTTCAACCACAAATACTCCTTTAAGATAGAAAGCTGTAGGGCAACCCCGGGTGGCTCAGCGGCTTAGCACTGCCCATCAGCCCAGGGCATGATCCTGGAGTCCCAGGATCGAGTCCCACGTCGGGCTCCCTGCATGGAGCCTGCTTCTCCCTCTGCCTGTCTCTGCCCCCCTCTCTCTCTCTCTCTCTCTCTCTCTCTGCTTCTCATTAATAAATAAATAAAATCTTTAAAAAAAAAAAAAGCTAGAAAGCTGTACTAGAAGGCCTCTCTTCAGCAAGGTGAATCATTTATTCAGGGCTATTAGCTATGTCATCCACACTGTCATAGTTTCTTTGTCCCTCTTTGGACAGTCTGGCAGCTCCATTCTAAAGCTAAGTTCATGTGTTCCTCTACCTGGAAGGAAATGTAACATATTGACAAAGAAGACAGATTTTATGATTGGACTATGGTCTGAATTCTTGCTTGCTGTGTGATCTCAAGAGAGTTTCCAAAAGTCTCTGAACCACAGCTCTTCAACATAAAATTGGGATGGATACTCACTCAACTCATTTATGCAAATAAGCATCTGGTGCCTACTGTGCATATTCACCTTTCAGGGTTGTTTGGGGGATAAAATAAGATTATCTATATAAAGCATTTAACAGAATGCCTGGCTCAGGATAAGAACTTGGGAAATGTTTAAAATAAATCTAAGGGTGACTGTTGACTAATTATTTCATTTTTCATTTTTAAATGACAGTAAACTTATCACTCTCAGAAGGTTGTTGAGATGAAGTTATGTAATGCATATGAAGTAGAACTTCAGCCATTATTCCTGTTTTTGTTATTCTTATGAGCAATTCTTCTGAAGCTATGTTTCAGTGGAGCAGTTAACTGTGCCAGTATTCTTTATCTCCAACCCAGGAGATAACAAAGTAAGCAAGGCTCCCTTAACACACCATAACAAAGTTTCAATAAATGAGACAACTTATCTTCCTTGTTCTGCCACAGCCACTCCTTCCTCCACTGACAGATGATTCCTAACCATCAAAGTACATCAGAATTATTTGGAGAAGCTATTTTTATTTTTTCATAGTATAAAAAGGAACTATATTCATATAGTGAAATAGAAAAAATATTACAGAAGGGTATAAAATAAAAAGCAAATGCCTGTTCTCTTCAATCTCATACTTATTAAAAATAACTATCTTAAGCCTTTTCTGTGTTTGGTGATTCTGGTGGTTTCCTCCACATTTCTACATAATATACAGAATGTGTCTCTTTCTCTTCCTTAATCAATTTTAATCCTATCTGTGACTCTCCCATTAGAAAGATGATCAATCATCTTATACTATCCTGCACACCTATTCCTCAATGTTTGTTATTTGTGCTATCATTTGGAATTATTCTAATGAGTATCTTTATAATTTTAATACATTGAACTTTGATTTTTTGTTAGCATTAGCATTTTATAAAAATACAGGTGTCTAAGGGTACCTGGGTTTAGTCAGTTAAGTATCTGCCTTCAGCTCAGGTCATGATCTCAGGGCCCTAGGATCCAGCCCCAAATAGGGCTCTCTGCTCAGCAGGGAGTCTGCTCCCTCACTCCCTCTGTGCTTGTGTGTGTGCTCTTGCTGTCTCAAATAAATAAAATCTTTTAAAAAATTTTAAAAATACAGGTGTCCAGTTTCCTCTCCAGAGTTACTGAATGAAAATCCTTAGAGATGACTATAAAGCTCTTGAAGTTATTCTGATATATCCCTCAGGTTGAGGACCTCTATTCTGAGAGCCTGCAGTACACCAGCCAGGTCATCTATGCTTGAATGAAGACAGGAGGCAGAGTATTCATCTTATGTCACACATTCATCGGACACACGTGGGACAGTATGAAGGGCCATAGAGGTGTCAAAACAGCACACAGGAGCATAGGGACATAACAGCTCCAAGAGCTCACTTGTCACAACGTGTAATTTATTTTTTTAAGATTGTATATATTTATTTGAGGGAGAGAGAGAGAGAGAGCAAGAGAGAGCATGAGCAGGGAGGAAGAGCAGAGCAAGAGGGACAAGCAGACTCCCTGCTGAGCAGAGAGCCTGACGCAATGCTCAATCCCAGGACCCTGATATCATGACCTGACCCAAAGGCAGATGCTTAACTGAATGAGCCACCCAGGTGCCTCAAAACATTATTTTAGATGAGAAACAGAGTCACCCTCTGAAGAGCAGCAGCTGGTACAGCTCTGCAGGGACAGTTGGAAGGAGCCTGGGTTTAGAAGACCTGGTTTGTTATACCAAATAACTTGAAGCATCTTGTGCATTGATTTCATTTGTATTCAATAGTACAGTGTACAGAGCAATGGACCCAGTGTTTGGGGGCATGTTATAAAATGGACAAAATGGCTCAAATAGAATGGTGACTATTAAACTTCATAGTTTAAACCCTTAATAAAATATAATTACCAATGTTACATCCTTACACCTATAACTAATATCACAGATTAAGCAGAGTAAGAAAAATATTCTAAATATCAAACATTACCCAAAGTTATTGGGTTTTTTTAAATAAAATGGCAAAGAAAATTAGAAAATTATTTTGTTAAACCTTGAACCTTGTTCTATAAGCATTCTCAGGAAATAGAATGAGTTGGACTTTCCAGTTAAGTAGTAGGCAAACAGTTAATGCATTTATTTCTCCTTCTTAGTCAAGAGCATTTGTCTATACTGGCAGAGTCCATTTTCTTGCATTATGGAAAAATCAAACATAGTCACTATAAAAGACTCATTTCCTAGTGATTAAGTACATAATAGAGATTCAAGATGACCATTCCAGCAAGAGATCTTACATGGGAGGGAAAATGCCAGCTATTAGATGAATGTACGTTGACCTCAAGTCATTCCCTAATGTTTTTTTTTTTTTTACCTGACATCACAGATAGGAGTTTATCATCCTCTGCCCAGTCCTTCCCAGGGGAGCACAAGGAGTTCCATTAGAGGGTCCCATAAGTTTGATTAGACATAACCAAGGTTTGGCTCCATTAACCTTGTAGTCAGACATTCTGATGATGGGAGCGAGTGACATTTATGTTCAAATAAACTCTGCCGTTTACTGTGGCCCCCATTATGTTCAAGATGGGGGCATTTAGTGCAAAATGCCCAGGAGCTGGCTAATAGATTTCGAGTGACAGAAGATGACTGAAGGAGATAATTTCCATTTGATTCTCTCAATAGTTAGTTTATGAACAAGATGTTCTTTTTAAAGTTCTCTAAAAATGATGAGAAATTTCTCAACTGTGCATTAGCTTTTAACCAGTGATGGAATATCTCCTACGTGGTACAATGTCTTCAAGTATATATCCTTATTTCTATCTGTACTAACAACTTGCTAGACTGTTGTGCAAATCAGTAAACCTCTGTGAAAGTCTATAAACTGTGGCTATGGGAAAAGTTAACCTGAGCTTCTCTTTCCAACCAATTAAATTCATCCACTGACATTTGCTGTCTGCTTATCATATTTCCCTTGCCTAATTAGCATTCTTGCTTGAGGAAGTCTCTGACTTTTATTCACTCATGCAGCAAATATATATTGAGCATCTGCTGTATACCAGACATTGCTCTAGATGCCAGGCTTCAGGGCATATCAATGAACAAAAGAGAAAAGCTCCCTGTCCTCATGGAGCCAATACTCCAATGGGAAAAGGAAGACAAGGGATCAAATGAGTAAAAGAGATCTTTTTTCAAATAGGGAAAAACACCCTGGAGAAACTAAAACAGGACACTAAGAAGGAACTGGCTGGACTGGGTGGTGGGATGACTTATTGGTGTCTTCTAGAAGTAGGACTTAAGACAAGGATTCAAATAAATAATAGTGAAAGGGAATAGAAGGGAAGGGAGAAGAAATGGGTAGGAAATATCAGAAAGGGAGACAGAACATGAAGATTCCTAACCCTGGGAAATGAACTAGGGGTGGTGGAAGGGGAGGAGGGCGGGGGGTGGGGGTGAATGGGTGATGGGCACTGAGGGGGGCACTTGACAGGATGAGCACTGGGTGTTATTCTGTATGTTGGCAAATTGAACACCAATAAAAAATAAATTTATTATTAAAAAAAAAAGACAAGGATTCAAGAACAAGTGGTTTCTTTGGGTACCAATTAGGGAATCTGGGAAGTTAGGAAGGGACAGGCCAGCATCCCATAAAGGTGCACAATCAAGACACATACTCCTGCAGGAGCCTAATCCCTTAAAGGAAGCTCTAGACATTAATGTAGAATGGGCCTGAGGGTTGTCCTCTCCTCCACCCATCCCCCACTGCTGGGGAAAAGATCCGGGAGTATTAATCTACTAGCTTTCCATTTGTCATTGGTTGGATGCTGCTCTTGGGTGTATTAATTCCCACAGAGTTGAAGTAATAGGTACTTGTAGTTAGTATAAAAAGTGAAATAGCAGGGGCACCTGCATGGCTTAGTGGGCTACACATCAGCTTCAGCTCAAATCATGATTTCAGGGTCCTAGGATCAAGTCCTACATCAGGCTCCCTGCTCAGCATGGAGTCTTGCTTCCCCTTCTCCTTCTCCCTCTGCCCCACCTCCCTACTTGTCATCTCTGTCTCTGTCTCTGTCTCTCTCTCTCCCTCTTTCTCTCAAAAATAAAGTCTTTTAAAAATGAAATATCAATGTATAAAGGGAAGTGTAAATGAGCAGAGTACTTATTGACAGCATCTACCACAGGGTGGGAATTGGATCTTTAGATAAGAGGCCAGGAAAGAGCTCTCTGAAGAGACTGCATTTTGGCTGAGATCCTAAAGACAGAAAGGATCCAGCCAGAGAAAGAACATTTTGAGGCAGAGAGAAGAGCTAGGACATAGGCTCTGAGTAGAACTGAGCTTGGCTTACTTATAAAATATAAATAATAATCAAAATTTTAGAGGCACTTGTGGGGATTTGGGGGAGGATCTTTGAGTCAGAGTTGTTTAGGACTAGATCTTTTAAACAAGGAACTAGATAAGTCAATGAGAAATTAAGAGACTTGGATGGTATATAGGATTTCATTGTATATACTATGCTACATAATGTTTATTGACTAGAATGTAAGCTTCACAAGAGAAGGAACTTTTATACACTATTAGAATAGTGCACTAGAGTTTCTCAAAAATGTTTGTTAAATGATGAGTAAAGACCTTCAGAATACTTTAGTTCTGGTCTATGCTCTGCCACTGACTCACTGGATGACGTTGTCATCAATTCTCCCACTTTGTCTCAGTTTCTTTATATGGAAAATAGACATATAATTTCTACCTTATGAAGTCATAAAGTGAAACATAGATATGAAAGTACTGTGCACTATGGAATATATTATACAAATATCAGGTTTCCTTTAGAAGTTAAAGGCCTCCTGAATTTGAATGAACTTCACCAAATAGGGAGGAAAGATTTACTCCTGGTAAAGAATCCTTTATGGAGGTTAGAATTAATCAGGCCGCACTGGGTAGAGAAAAGCTAGTCTGTGGTACAGGAAAGAGCATGGAGTGAGCGATGGTCAGAATCCAGATCAGAATCCCACCTCTTCCACAGACTCGCTGGTGATCTTTGGGAGCCCACAGGAGCTTGCTCCTGATGGACTTCAGATTCTTCTCTCAAAATGGTGGGGAATGTGGGTGGTAGAGTAGGCCCTTCCCTCCTTATGTGTCTATTCTGTTCCATATTTGTGGTATCATTTGTGGTATCCCAGCCATTCAGTCTACACCACAGACCTGACATGCATCATCACATTACTTTTTCTCCCCAACTTCCTAACCTTTGTTATTTAGACAAGAAACCATCAGGCAACTTAGTCCAAGGTAGTTTAACTAATGACTGTGCAGAGCCAGCACTTCAACCCAGGTAAGGCTGGCTTCTGAGCAAGTGCTCTTAACCACTGTGCTGCTAACAGTGTACAAATTAAGTGATAACCTTCAGGAGGAAGGGAAGTACAAATGTCTCTCCATTCATCCAGTTTCACCTTATGGAACACAGTGGAAAATCCTGTGATCCTCTAACATGATTAAATTGATTTATACAGGCAGCATGTTCTGACTTCTTTCCCCTCCTCCCTGCACAGGGTTTCATGGATATTGACTTAAACAAATTCAAGGAGAGTGGAGCAAATGTGACAGGTTTCCAGTTGGTGAACTACACAGACACCATCCCAGCCAAGATCATGCAGCAGTGGAAGAACAGTGATGCTCGAGACCACACCCGAGTGGACTGGAAGAGACCTAAGGTGAGGGGATGGGCAGCAGACAGCAAAGTACCAACCTGGTCCCTTTCCCTGTCCCAGATTTCTGGGCAGTGTTAGACTTTAGGAAAGGATAGACTTTCTAAAAGGAACAAGCTAAGAAGAATATATACATAAGAATTAAGGGTATGTTGTAAAGGTTGGACAATCCAGAATGACAATGGTTTAAACAAAGATGTTGTTTTTCTCTTGTATAAACAAAATTCAGAAGTCAGCAATCTGGGGCTTGTATAATGGCTCCACAGTTGTCAAACACTCAAGCTTTTTGTATCTTCTTGTTCTGCTATCCTCCACATATGGCTGCTACCTTATAGGCCAAAATGGCTGCTGAAGCTCCAGCAATTAACTCACTATTCTACCCAGTAGGAAAGTAAAAAGGAAAATAAAAAACACAATTGCTTCTTTTTTAAGAACTCCTTTCAGTTCTTTATAGTTCTCCTATAAAGATCTCCCATACAGATCTCCTACTCACTTGCTATTGACCACATCTTAGAAACCTAGCCCTAGCTAGCTCTAAGGGGAAGCTGGAAAATGGTGTCTCTATTCTGGGCAGGGCCTTCATGTTGCACAGCTCCAGGTGGGATACTGTTTGCATTCATTTTTTGTGGATGGAGCCTTCTTGAGTTGTTCAGGAAACTAGTCCTTTATCTGGTCTGCAACGTACCCAGCTAAAAATCAGAGAAATCTAAGCAATATCCAGCTCATCTCTGCTTCAGAGTGTGAACTCCCAGTTATGCAGACCATCTCTCTCTCATTCTCCAGCCATGAAGCTCTAAATCCTACAGACAAAATCTATTTTGTTTGCTATTTGGTAGTGGTTTAGAACAAGGATAGCAGGTCATTTCTTTCCCATGTTAGACCCAATAGCTTGACAGAGGCTGCATGGAACACTGTGTTGAGGATTCTGAGGCCAAATTTATTTAGCTGGAGCAAACAGGGAATCGTTGGCAACGTTCTCTTGCCACTTGGTCAGTTTCTTTTTGTGAATGGCATGCCATTTAACTGAGATGCTTCTCATCCCACTCTTGCTTAAACTGATTTAGCAATTCAAAAACTGAAGATTTATTTACCATATAATTTCACTCATTTGTTAAGAGCAAAGGGGAAAAAGAGAGAGAGAGGGAAATCAAGAAACAGATTCTTAAGTATAAAGAACAAACTGGGGCAGCCCGGGTGGCTCAGCGGTTTAGTGCCGACTTCCGCCCAGGGCGTGATCCTGGAGACCCAGGATCAAGTCCCACGTCAGGCTCCCTGCATGGAGCCTGCTTCTCCCTCTGCCTGTGTCTCTGCCTCTCTCTCTCTCTCTATGTCTCTCATGAATAAATATATAAATAAAATCTTTTAAAAAAATAAAATAAAGAACAAACTGATAGCAACTGGGGTGCTGGGGGTGGTGGTGGATGAAACAGGTGATGGGGATTAAGGAGAGCACTTGTGATGAGCACAGGGTGGTGAAAGTGCCAAATCACTATATTGTACACCTGAAACTAATATTACATTGTATGTTAACTGGAATTAAAATAACTTAAAATGAAGATTTCAATATAAGTCTAAACAAAATCACACATGTGCTTTAAAACAACGAACAAACCACATACCAGTTAATATGTGAATACCCCATCCAACTTCTAAAAGTTTGGAGATTATAAAAATAATCTAATGTAATATCTCTCTATATATTTTTTAAGTGAAAGAATTGTAGTCAAAAACAGGAAAAAACCTCATACATTCATTCTACAACTCTCTATTGTAAACTTTAAACGTGCCAGACAACAAGCTAGGATTGGGGACACATTAATGAAGATAGACATGATTTCCAAAGCCAGAAAATGTTGACCTGGATTGTTATCCTCCTTTGTTTCATCAATATTTTATCCCCCTCTTAGGCAAGAGGGAAAAAAAAACAGAGAGTTATCATGAATAAGCATAAGGGGAAAGTGTGCAGAATGTAAATTTGCCACTTGTGACGCACATGTGAAAATAATTAAGAGTTTACCCTTCTTGGATTTTTTTTTCCTTTTACTCTCACAAGGGATAATGGAGTAAATAGTTCTTCTTGGCTCCCAACTGGTGACTGAAACACAGAGAAAACCAATTAGTTTTCCATAAACTGTATCACAGCTGTAGATGTGCTGTATTTAATCCATGCATTCTTTTTCCAGTTGAACCCACGTTTTAAGATTGCACGCAAAAATCTAGAATTCTGGCTTCCCTTTGAAAGTCACAACTGGCAACATGGAACTCACAATTCAGGAGGGCAACATGGGCTAATGAGGAGCAGCAGCCCCCATCTAAGGCACAATCACTTTCTGGTTCACCTGTGCCTCTGTGTCCCCATGCCTGTCCCACTGCTGGCATTCTCATCCCCAGGAAGCACATTCCCAGACAGAGTTCCCACCTGCCTCCCTGTCAGCTCTCTCTGACACCTAACTGTCTCCATTCCTCCCACCAGTACACCTCTGCGCTCACCTACGATGGGGTGAAGGTGATGGCTGAGGCTTTTCAGAGCCTGCGGAGGCAGAGAATTGATATATCCCGCCGAGGGAATGCTGGGGACTGCCTGGCTAACCCAGCTGTGCCGTGGGGCCAGGGGATCGACATCCAGAGAGCTCTGCAGCAGGTGAGGCCAGCAGTGGCTGCCCCTTCTCATGGGAGCCTTGTAGGGGATTTCAGCATTGCTTTCAGGTGGGATGTAGCTGTTTAAAAGAAAAGGTAGATAGAACATGCCTAAAGTTTGGACAAGCTCTCCATTGTGTTTGTGGCTCTTGGCATACATGGAGGCTCATGTAGAAATTTTTTTAAAAATAGAATGGATTTCCTGGGGCACCTGGGTGGCTCATTTGTTTAAGCATCCAACTCTTGATTTTGGCTCAGGTCATGATCTCAGGGTCCTGGGATTAAGCTCAGCATCTGCTCCACTCAAGGGGAGCCTGCTTCAATATTCTCTCTCTCTCTCTCTCTTTCTCTTTCTCTGTCTGTCTAAAATAAATAAATAAATCTTTTTAAAAAAATAGTAGAAATTTCTGATAGTGTAAAATCTGTATTTTCTGCTTAAGGGTTATACTGAAAGGGGAAGCTGGTGATTGTAGTTGGAGAGGGGACTTGAAATACAGAGAGTTGAAACTGAGCCTTTATAACAGTCTCCTGGAGATTCTCCACTCTTACCCTGATTTTCTGTATGTTTTCATTACCTTTGCTCTCTGGGCACATTTCATGAGGGGACCCTGAAAATGTTTCTCAGTACTTATTATCCTATTTTCTGGCTTCTCAGCATCGCAATCATCAATTTTGTTTGCACTGAATAGTTTAAAAACAGGGATAGAAAATGGTCATGCCTATTACGATCAATTGGCTATGCAAAGGATTCTTAGGCTGAATCTAGATTCAACAGAGAAGAGTATAAATATTCAATTAGCGATATGTCTGCTTGCAAGAAGGATGAGACAGTGGTACATGTGGGCGTGTATTTAACATTCCTGGTTTGGAAGCTTCTGGGAGCTCGCCCTCAGTTTTATCACTTCCAGAGCTCCTGAAGTCTCTTGAAGTCTCTAGAAACACCTGGAGTCCAGCCTGTGATTCTTGTACTACAGATGGATTGATAGAACCATATGATGCCTTTGATGCCTCCTGATAAAAAAGGCTGTATTTCCAGAGGGGACTGGGCAAAGAGGGTAGTGTCAACTCAAAGGAATGTCATAGTATCATGCACAGTGGCAAGCCAGCAACAGAAAAATATTTAGATGAAGATTCCACTCATGACCTACCCTCTACCCCACCCAATGGACTTGCCTGGATAAGACTGGTTTTATTTTTAAGACTACATTCAACAGAGAGTGAATTTGGGCTCCCAGGGGAGGAGATGAGCATTTCTGAATGAGAGAGAAATATAGAGCAAAATGTACAACCATCCCCATTTGTTTTCCAACCACACGTGTGCAGCTCTAGCAATTTTCACAACCTGGAGAAAGAGACGAGAAAGGAACATCACCAGCTGTTCCTCTGCTTGGATGTAGTGCCTTTACATGGAAGAGAATATGTAGTTCTGTCCTTTGGCAGCAGTTTTGTGACTACAACACACCAGCAGCCCTTTCTGTCCTCCCCCATCTCCATGCAGGGTGGCCCCCTTCATTGGGCAGCATAGCAGACATTGGGCAACTTCTGAAGGATGGACAAAGATGCAGCATCCACCTTCTGGCTTATTTAAAATGCTCTTCCAGACTCCACAGTCAAGACAGATTCTGTTTGCGATGTGAGACTGGTTTCAGAAGGTCCCAGGGACTTGCCCTCAGCTTCACCACCCTTCCAACTCCTTTGCCTCTCCCATCTTAATGACATCCCTGTCAAAAGGATATTCTGACACCACCATGACAGTGACAAAGCCTGGGAGGCTATGTGGGTGACAAGAAGGGTTCTGAATCAGGAAGCAGGAAAGCTGGGGTCCAAGTCCAGCTGGGCCCTTGGCTCTCTCAGTGACCTTGAAATGAATGAATGAAATAGTCATTCAGATTTCTTACACACACTATCCATAACAATGAGGAAGATGGAGAGACCACTCCCAGGTTTCAACGGCTCCAAACATTCTAAGCATCTTTTTCTCTTTTATTGTCTAACCTACATCTTTCTGGTTGTCAAGTATACTCATTCTTCTGCTCTGTCTTCAGTGGGGTTTGGAAGGTGGCAAGTGCCTTAATTAAAAGAATATGACCTCTTTTATATTGTCTTTGAGTCAAGACATGTGTCTACCTCCCTGGTAGTCAGTCAGCTGCTCACTGAAAGCCTATTGTGTATTCTGGCCTGGAGCCAAGCACTGGAGATAAGATAAGGCAAGACCTACCTGCAGGAAACTCTCTTTAGCTTCTATTGGGGTTTGCATGTACCGTGGAGAACTAGCCATAAACATGAAACCCCAACATTCTGATCATAAATCAGCTATTCAAATAGATTCCTTTTTCAATCTTTGTTAAGAATCTACAATCACAAGAATTTATTGATGAATGAGATCTTAGAGATTACTGACTCCATATCCCCTTGCTTTATAGATGAGGCAGCTAATGCAGAGTGGGCAGTAACTCATCCAGGATCACACAACAGCTTAGCAGTAGAGGCTGGAGGAACTCCCATCCTGTCCCAGGTTCCTCTACTGCCTCAGGCCTGTCCTGTGGCCCCCTGTGCCTTTGCTTATACATATTGAGCTCCAGGGCCTTCCACATAGTCATGGCCACTGTCCAGACATTTCACCTTCTAGACCCAATTCTTAAAATAGTCATGCCACTAGGGAGCCACTGTGTGCCCACCACCGGCTAGGCAAATCCTACTGACGCTCAGTCCGTGGAACCTGTGGTTGAGGGCTCAAGTCTCTGCTGCCCTAACCACTGGCCTTCAGGTCACACACTGGGAAGAGACCTGTAGTGTTCAGCTTGTGTTAACACTAGGATGTATGTGAGTTAGGCCTGAAGGAATAAGCCCATTATTCTAAAAATAACAGTACTTGCCAGCTCCAGTATGTTAAGGGCTTCCTATGTATATGAGGTTCTGAACATATTTTACATGTTTGATCTCATTAAATCCTCAATATAATACTCTGAGGTAGCTAGTTTTATTAATTGTGCTTTATAATTGGAGACACTGAGCCTCAGAGGTATTTTTTTAATTTTCCAAAATTATATAGCTGGTTAGTGGTGAAACAGTAAAATTGGAACTCCAACACAACTCTACTTGCTACTTCACTCTGTATATGTAACTGCTCTGAAGTCTCAGAGGTCCAGCCCAGCAGAGGAGACACAGGGCTATGGCCCAGCTAGCAGTAGCACATGACCTTGGATAGTGTCTGTGCACTCCCTTATCCCCCTCATCCTCCAGTAATTTCCCCAGGAACAGAGGGAAGATCATCAGTCGCCTGCCTACTGCTTGCCTGACATCCAGGGAGCCGTTCAGAATAGTAATGAGCCCATGTCCTGGAAGCTCCCAGTACTCCAGGAAGGAGTAGACACGAGGGTGCCCATAAGTCTGCTTCTGGCTGGCAGAAAAGATGCAGCTCCCCAAGTCAGGCTCTTAGCATTTGGACATCATAGGCTCATCAAAGATATGATTTCTAAAAGCTCTGGACTGCTTTTCCTAGAAAAATGCACACATGTAGATACATATATTTTTGAATGACCAGGAGTCAAGAGACCATATATACTCCTGGAAGCCCATCCTAGGACTTCAGGTGAAGAATACCTTCCCCAAATAATAATCAAACCTCTTAGTTTTCGTGTTTGCAATCTGTCAGGCAGTAATCAAACATATCAAAAGGAAGGTATCCCCAGCATTTTGCTAAGTGAGATCTGAAGTGGTGTGAGCAATAGGGGTGTAAGACATAGTTCCTGCCTTTTAGGATGCAAGACATACTTTTGAATCAAAGACAAACTCAAGAAACACTAGCTAAAAAGGTATGGATTAAGGTATAAATAAAATAGCCAAGCTCTTAATCCTATGGATGTTCACAGCAGAATGCCATGACTGGGGAATGTGGACATCAACAAGGCTTCCTATAAGAATGGGACTGAGGCTTTAAATAAAGTGATCAGGGCCACCTGCGTGGCTCAATGGTTTGGTGTGTCTGCCTTCAGCCCAGGGTGTGATCCTGTAGTCCTGGAATCAAGTCCCGCATGGGCTCCCTGCATCCTGCTTCTCCCTCTGCCTGGGTCTCTGCCTCTGTGTGTGTGTGTGTGTGTCTCTCATGAATAAATAAAATATAAATAAATAAATAAATAAATAAATAAATAAATAAATAAATAAATAAAGTGACCATACAATTCAGCGTCCAAACTGGGACACTTACGAATTAAAGAGAAAGCTATCATCAATTTATCCAGAATAAGAGATGTGGATTGGAACTGTCTCAAGCCAATTGAGATGGATAGTCATGAAAGCTTTAAAGGAAGGATAAATTCAAACAAAGAGTGAATAGGGTTTTGGAGGGTGTGGATAGAGATGTAAATGATATCCAGCAGGAGACTAGAGTCAGGGTACAAGCGAGGGCTTGTGGGCATCATGTTCAGCTGTTAGGGAGTTAGGAGGAGAAAAGTTGCATTCTCATCATGGCTCCACCAAGCCCTAGCTCAAATATCTTGGACTAACTCCTTAACTTTTCTGGTATTGATTTCTTCAGCTCCTAAATGTACATCATCCTCTTAATACTGCCTGCCTCATTGGCTTGTCACAAGGTTCAAAAGTTAAAAGAAAAAGAAAGAAAGGAAGGAAGGAAGGAAGGAAGGAAGGAAGGAAGGAAGGAAGGAAAGAAAGAAAAGAAAAAGAAAAGAAAGAAAGAGAGAAAGAAAAAGAAGAATGAATGAAAGAATGAACAAAAGAAAGAAAGAAGGGATCCCTGGGTGGCGCAGCGGTTTGGCGCCTGCCTTTGGCCCAGGGCGCGATCCTGGAGACCCGGGATCGAATCCCACGTAGGGCTCCCGGTGCATGGTGCCTGCTTCTCCCTCTGCCTGTGTCTCTGCCTCTCTCTCTCTCTCTGTGTGACTATCATAAATAAATAAAAATTAAAAAAAAAAGAAAGAAAGAAAAAAGAAAGAGAAAGAATAAGGTTCTTTGAATATTGAGGCAACTAAATGAGATGGTTAAAGCCAAGTTATTCTTCCCATTGTGTACATGGGAAAGTAGGAACTCAAAAGAGTCCTGAGACCTGCCCTAGCCACAATAAACAGAATGCGGTCCACTGGGGACCTAGTCCACAGGCCCTGACCTCCCATAACCAGCAGGCCCTCAGGAGGAAGGACCATGAGGATGGATCCACCTGAAGGCAGCCACAAAGAGGTTACAGAAGCCCTGGGTCTGGAGCATCTCTTCTGCCTCCCCCAGGAATAGGAGGTGGAGAAGGCTGCAGTGTTGATGCCTCAAATAGTGGAAACACCACCCGGCACTCTCCTGTACAAAGCAGGAAAGAAAAGTTGTGCTTTAGCATCTCATTGGTGGCCGACTCTGAGCTGGCACACAATACCATTTGCAGGAAACCACAGCTAATCCTCTATTTTTCACAGAGGGAGCTGGCAGGAGCCAGGATGGCAACAGGAGTTCCAGGAAACAAGAACTAAGAGTAAACTCAGTCTGACCCCAGTCTTCCTCAGATGGGTGATGGTAAGGATGAGGGCCAAGAAATTCAGCCCTGATGGATAGGACAGCAGTTTCCTGATTTGCCCAGAGTGGATGTTTCTGAGAAGCTGCTGCTTCTGACTATGAGTCCACACTGTCCACATAAATGGTTTGGGGCTGAGCCATTCTCTTGACCTCTCCTTGCTCTGCCATCATAGAAGGGTGATTCTGGGACATCTCCTTTCCGATTTATTTAAGTATGTGTAAGTCTTGGCTTCTCCAACTAGAGAGTAAGAGCTGACAGCTGCCCCAGACCTCTCATGACTCACTGTGAATTCTGAACCCAAGTGCCATAAGCTCTAAGTCTCAATAATCCTATCTATAAAATGGGCAAAATAACTGCTATTCTTGCTCCTTAATGGGTTTCTGTGAACGTCAAATAAACATCTTCCTATGGGGAAAAAAAATAAACATCTTCCTATGAAAACATGTGACATTGCAAGTCCCTCCAGGTAGGAGACCTAAAATTTTGCTAATGATTTTTTTGGAAATCAAAAAAGTCTTGAAAAAATGACAGTGACGAGATCTTCATTTGTGCTGAGGGAGTCCCCTACTCTGAAATAACAATTTAGCAGACTCAAGGCTTCAATGCTAAAGTCATCTTACTCTTCCATACCTTACCTACCCTGCTACCCCAGAGTTGTCGTAGTAGCCATCCTCATCATCCTCACCATTCAAATAATGTACACTTCACATGGAATGTTCATGTCCCAGGCAATACACGAAGCATGTCCATTCTTTGAGGAGGAAACCAAGAACAGAGAGAGGCTCGGTGACCTGCCCACGGCCATGGCCTCATAGTTAGGCATTAACAAAGCATGGTGGGGGATATGCCCAGCAACAGTGGGTGGCAGTAGTAGGCATGTAGACCATCCTGCTGTGCATATTTCTGTGTCACCCACTCATAGCCTAGCAAGGTAGCATTGTCCCCTGTTTGAGAGGTCACTTGGCATTATCAGTGAAGATACTGGAATATATCAGAAGCCCTGGATTTTAGGCCAGCCTTTGACATTGAGAAGTCTTAAGTCTAGAGCAAATCAGTTTACCTGCCAGAGATTTGGTTTCTCCCACGTAAGGGAAGATCTTCTCTAAATGGCATACCTTAGGGGTTCCTGTATATGGAGATGAATATGCATGAGAGTGCTTTATAAACATGAAACACTTGGCAAATAGTGGTAGTTATTATCGACACTATTACTAACAATAAAAATAACAGCTGGCCTTTGTTGAATACTCACCATGAGGCCAGCATCGATCATAAAATATCTCATTTAATCCTTAAAACAACCTTAAGGCATAATTGACTCTTAACTGCTCCCATTAAACAAATGAGGAAACTGAGTCATAGAAGTATTACACAATTTATACTAAAATGCCATACTAATAATCGCTATGATATGTGAGACCAGGGCCAAAGGACAGATGCCTATTTGCATCATTTACGACACCCCTCCTTCTGTTTGGGAAAATCGGTCATCTGAACATGTGTCTCAGTCTGTATTCCCAGAGGAGTTAGATAAACCAGTACTTAGAACTCGAATCAATGGGAAAGCCAGAGATGGGCAAGAGACAATGAAGGTGAGAAGGTAAAGTTGTAAATGGATTAAAATGGCTCCCTTCCTCTTATTCTTCCTAGGAGGACATGCTTTGTTTTCTCTCTGAAAAGCAAAGCCAGCCTAGACTTTTCCAGAGTAAGGATTTTTCCATATTTCATCTGAGAGAGTGAAGAGCTTGTTGTATAATTTGTTCAGCGCTCTGGGCCTGTCATGACCTCCCCACTGAGACTTCACACCAGAAGGTGATGAGAGAGGGTCATCCTCAGAGCAGTCAGTCTCCCTCACTCCTTCTGTCCCTCCTTGTCTCTCTCTCTTTCACTCCTCCACTCCTTCTCTCAAATACACACACACCCCAACTATTCTTAAATCTTCTGAGGACACAGGAGCTGGTCACTGTCAGAAAGAGATAAAACCCTATAAGTCTTCCCTTTAAGCTATTTGAAGGGGGGAAATAAATGGTGTCGGGTTACGGAGCCGGGTTACTATTGAGTTACAGGTAGACACTCACCTGACTGGCCTTAAGCCAGACTGATCTGAGAACACATGGTGGGTCACCATTAGAGAATGTGCTTTCTTGTACCTGAGCACATGACATATAGCTAGACTCATCCTTAACTGGAGGGTGGACTTGGGTGAGATTTATTGGTCACCTCCAGAGTAGCAGATTTGACTAAAGCTCTTGAATCCCACATGTTGGCCACTTGATCTTTTATATGATATTGAAGATATGAGGCCATGAAAGTTTGATGTAACTCATTTGTGGGAAAGAAATCCCATACAGCATATTTGTGATTGAATAGAGAAATTTTGTTTAAACCAGATGAGACTTGTTTAAAGCCCTGCATGCTCTGGTCTTAACATGGAGGGTTCTCCTTGGGTATTTTAAAATTTTCACAGCACTTTCTCATTTGCTGTGTCATCTAGATAGGCCTGGAATTTTGGAAACCAGAGGTTTAGAGAGGTGAATCATCCAAGGTCACTGAGCTTCTTAGGGTCAAATTCAGATCTCCCAGTTCCAGGTCTTCAGATTCCCACAAATTTTATTCCCCAGCCTCACAAGGGAACTAAGAAACCATATTCAGGCATCCTGAGGCATTATAAGGCTGGCTTCTTCTCCTGACCCACCAGGGATGGCACACACTATTCTCTGTCCTTTATAGACCTCCTTCTCTTTCTCCACTAAAGGCATATGTCTGACGGCCTGTGCCACCTCATGATAAGGGGTGTTCTGAGAGTATGGTCATGATAAGGGGGTGTTTTGAGAGTATGGTCATGATAAGGGGTGTTCTTTTAGGGATGGTGCAGAGATTTCTTATCGGAATCTACATTGATCCATTGTTACTGTTTGCCTCAGGCAACAGATGAAAAAGGTTTTGTGGATGAATCCGTTTGGTAAGAAATAGAACTGTGCTCTGATGGCAATGTCTGCTATGGGCAAGGGAGTAGCGAGGTTTTTTAGTAGCTGTGTTGTTCCAAAACCTCATCCTATGTAAGCTTCTCAGGTTCTGGATTTTTGCTTCAGCAGCAAAAGTAAACAAAATGGAAGTGGGACTTCTGAGTTCATGGTTCACTACTTGGCTTTCCTTTCCAGGTGCGGTTTGAAGGCTTGACAGGAAACGTGCAGTTTAATGAGAAGGGACGCCGGACCAACTACACCCTTCATGTGATTGAAATGAAGCATGATGGCATCCGAAAGGTAAAGGCCACCTTTGCTTCCATTCCACAGGGAAGTTAGAGCTGAGCGGAGGAGAGGGCCAGAGTGCAGGGCTTTGTGAGCCCATCTTTCCTGGACTGAATCTCTTTGAAGAGACTCAGGCAACAAGGATTCTAGACTCAGTTCTGCCACTAACTAGCCGGGACTTTGGGCTAGTTCTCTGTGAATTAACTCACCCATCTGCAAAATAGAGATAAAAAAATATCTACCTTTATTGCAGGGTAATAGTGAAGATCCAAAGGATGGGAAAATACTTTGAAAATATAAAGTAATAGATGTGCATGAAATGCTACTGCTGTCCCTGAGGGATTCTGAAGAAATTGAGAATGATGATTATTGATGAAGTTAAGCCATTTTCTCCTGATCCACACTTGGTCACATCTACTCCATTTCTCCTATGGAAGGAGTGAAAAATATGTGTGTGCATTCCCCTCTTTTTCTTAGCCAATTCCTTCACCACCTTAACACTGAGAGTAAATGTCACTCTCTAGGGAAGCCTTCCATGGTCTCTGTTTTTAGGCCTCATGGCAGCCTCTATTTTTCTGTCCATGGCCTCCATTATACTCTTTATTCCTTATGGTGGCACGATGCAGTGGTGAGAGGCATGGCATAGTATGGTAGAAGGTTAGTAGAGTGCCATGGACCAGAGTGTTAGCTCTGGAATCCTGGAACTCAATCCTGGCATCACCACTTACCAGTCCATGATTCTGGACAAGTTATTCAGGTTCTTTGTGCTTCATTTTCTCTTCTGGTAAATGAGGATCACTTAAATAATGCCAACCCCAATGGGGCTCATTGAGAGGATTAAATGACCTCAAATAATGCCAACCCCATTGGAGCTGCCAACCTCAATGGGCTCATTGAGAGGATTGAATGACCTCATGTGTGCAGAAGTATTAAGTGCTGGGCCTGGCACGTTGAAAGTTGGGTCTAATCACTCAAACTTAATGCTGTCTATACCAGTGATGTCAAATACAGTTGCTACTAGCCATGCACAGCTATTTAAATTTAATTTTTAGTTAATCAAAATTGAAAAATCGGTCCCTCAGTTGGACTAGCCATGTGGTAAGTGCTCAAGAGCCCCATGTGGTTAGTAGCCAAGGAGACAGCACAGATGGAGAACATTTCCCTCATCACAGAAAGTTCTACCAGACAGCTCTGCTTATGCTCTCTGTCCCCACTTCCCATAAACCCAGATACTTTTCTCTCTTGTCTGGAACCCCACCCTCCATAGTCTTATCTTACCACATCCCATTCCCCCAAGGCTGTATTATTTTCCTATTTTCCTATGGCTGCTGTAACTAATTACCTCAAACAGTGGCTGAAACAACACAAATATATCATAGGTCACAAGTCTTACTTAGTTCTCACTGGGCTAAAATCAAGATATTAGCAGGCTGTGTACCTTGTGGGGAATCTACTGCAAGCAATGCTCATCCAGAAATAATCCAAGTCTGAGTTCATTTCTGTTTTCCCCTGTTCTTCTGACTACCACACCGGAAAAGACATCAACTAGGTTACATAGCTCTTATAAATCCTCAATTTCCACATCTATAAAATGGAGACATATCATGTATGTACTGGCACCTGATCGTGGCTCAGTGAATGTCACCTGTGTGAGTGGTTACTGACAGGTATGGTCAATGTCAAGGAGGTGGCATGTGACTAAAGTCTGAAAGCACTGGGATGACTTGTTTACCTTTTTCAAAGCATTTTGTCCTTTGGTGTGGTTGTAAAGAACACCAGCTTCATCATATAGTTCTCCTTTTCTAGATGGATTAACTGAGGCAGGCCAGCCCAAAAAGCTGCCTAAGGTCTTTGAGTGAGATATGAATAAATGAGGACCTTAATTTGGGCCCTATGACCCTCCAGGCCACATTCGTCTTGCTGCAGCCACTGCCACAGCTGAGTGGCTCAAGCGACATAATTGGAACATTTCCAATGACTGGTGGTGGGGAATGGAGAGCTCAGAGTATTTTGCTGCCCTTAGAAGGGACACCAGTTATGTGACCTCCTTCCCAGACCATCTTCCTTTCAGATGCAGAGAAGGGGTGGTGTCACCCCCTGCAGTATACATGAAAACATAAAAGTAGTTCTTTTGTGTAAGGCCTTGAGCAGGCAAGCTAGTTGCTCCTACATAGAAAATTGTTGACCATGAATAGACCTGGGCTTTCCCTCAGAATTCTCAGAATGGCCTATTGCCTTCAGGGGGGAAAAAAGTATTGCTATTTTCTGGTGGACAAAATTGGCACATGTATACAATATATGAGCAGTTGTGTGATTGTCAAAATTAAAACATGGATGTTTATCCAGTTCTTTTCCCTGCAGGGTAATGAAGTGGTTGAAAATAAAGCCAGATTCTTCTCTACATGTGACCAGTAGGCTAGATATAATGGTGATGAGATAAGGATGAGTAGAAGGCAGAGACTACTACCCTGGCTCTGTCATCACCCAAAAAGGTGGCCTTAACTTCTCTGGGTCTTTAAAATGAGTGAGAGGTGCTGGGCTGTGCAACCCCTAATTCCTCTCTGCACTGATGCCTTGAACACTAATGCATGTGACATCTTCGTCAGCCTCACCCCTCCAGTTATATCATCCCTCTCCTGGCTGGACTCCAGCTTCCTTGGTGCAAATGGGGTTAGGGACCTTCCTCAGCTGACCAACTGCCCATTGGTATGAACTCCCCCAATCACTCCTCCTGGGAACAGGAGTCTCAGCACTTTGTGCTGACCCTACAACTTACCAGAGACTGTGGGGAGGCCCCTCAGCTCCTCAAGACTTACACTTACTGTAGCAAGATTAGTGGTTCTCAAACTTCAGTGAATAGAAGAATTCTTCTAATAGAAAATAGAAAAAGAAATTTCTTCTAATAGAAAAATAGAATTTTTCTACTCACTAGAGGTCATTAAAAGCATAGATTCCTGGGTCCCAACTGCTGGACGCTCTGCTTTTAGAGAACAGAGATGAGGCTCAGGAGTGTGCACATTTTAAAAAACCTGCTCCCCCAGCAAGGAGGCTCATGGTGGTCTAGGTAGTTTGATGAGAAACACAGGCAAAAGGGTTATGAGCTTAGGTTTGGAGGCAGAGAGGCCAGGATTTAAGTCTCTGCTTTGCTCTTTACTAGGCACATGACCTGGAACAGGTTATTTAGCCTCCCTGGAACTCAGTTATATCATCTCCTCCAAAAGAGGAATAATATCCTCACCTTCACAGTGTTGCTATCAGAATTAAAGGAAACTGCCTCTTGCCCCCTCTACTTACAGTGAGGGATTCAGGAAAATAGCACCTGACATGTAGGGGACATCATTCAGCGCATGTTTGCTTTGTTTGTTTAAACTTCCTTCTTTGGGCCACAGGGATTTTTGGCTTGTTTGTTTGTTTGTTTTGGTCAGCCTTGAGTTTGAGTGAATCAGGCTATACAAGACCATGGAATGGATAAACCACCAAACAGAAATAACAGAATAACCTTAAAATCCATGAGCAAATGGCTGTGCTTTATTTTTCAGATCCTGAGGCTGTTTTTCAACTTACTTTCCAATGACTAAATTCTTGCTTAGGCTGTGGGCTCAAGCATCCTTTGTTTACAGGGAATCTGACTTTGAGAAAATCAATTCCTCCACATCTGTGGCTTCAGGCCTTTTACTCAATCAGCCTCCTAGCAAAGTAATTTCTTAGATTCAAGAGTGACCTATTTGTGTTCGTATCAATGAACATTACGTGGCCTTACCTGATATATGTAATAAAGAGGAGCTGCTGCTTCTTGATTTGGGACCTTGGGGACACTCTCCTGATCTTCTGGCCTATATCCTTGGCACTGATGTGCCAACATGCCCTACAGGTATCTGGGGCCAATCTGACATGCCACTGAAATGTGCACACTTCCAAGCATCCATCCATCATACATTTCACAGCTTCAGATCCCAGAATTGTCATTGGCTTTGTTAAAGCCAAATCCTCAGGAAATCTTGTTCACCAGGGGTGCTGATTTAGAGATCTCTATCTGAGATCTAAAATACCTCGTCAAATTCAGGTAAGATCACAAATTCTGATAAATGGCTGCCAAGGGAGAAATGTAGGGGAAATTCTCCTTTCATCAAAGGACCAGCACTGTGAATTTAACCATCTTTACCATCGTCATTGGTCCTATGGATATCTTCTAATCTGACTGCAAGCAACTACTTCTCATTGCAACCTAACTTGAGTCCCCCTGCCCTGCCACAAGTTTCTTATCCCTGGTTCTAACCCTCTGTGTAACTGCAGAGGAAAGTCTGGGCAGGAAAGCAAACTAAAGTGACACAAAGTCCTGTTGATGTCAAAAGTAACCTACAGTCCCAAAGAATTCACAGCCTTTCCATTCCATAGGATCTTTCGAAGTTTTTCTGTAAATCCTTGCTACCCAACTTTGGACATGCCAAATCCTCTACGACATCACTCCAACCCATCCACCTCTCTCTATTTCAACTGCTGGCCCTGGATCCCAGGCCACCTCCACACCTGCCTGGACACATTCAGGAGCCTCCTGACCTGTCACTAGTCCTGCTGTCTACGTCCTTACTCTTCTACAAAGCCATTTCCCACCACAAGAACTGGCAAAAATGTTCAAATTTGCATCAGATTCTATTTCTCCTCTGCTTAAAACTTTCCACTGGCTTCCTGTTGTGAGTAAATATAACCCCTCACCTTGACCTTCAGAACCCTAGATGCCGCTTCCCTCTGGCACGGGCTCTTACTCCTTTTTCTCTAGCTCATCACTTCGCAGCTACCCTGACATCTTTCTATCCCTTTGCCTGGTGTTCTCTATCACTGCAGTTTCCTGCACTGTCTCTCCCTGTGGTTCAGGTCTTGGCTCAAATGAAGTCACTTTGGAGAGACTGCCCCTGACCCAGCTATCTAAAGTGGCCCTCGCCCATCTGGCACAATCCCATTATCCCATTCTATTTCTTTCTTAATGCTTAGCCCTTCTGATATATTCTTGTTGGTTTATTGATCTAGATCAGGGTTGGCAAACTTCAGCCTATACACCAAATGCAGCCTGCTGCCTTCTTTTTTATAACCCATGAGGTAATAGTTTTTACATTTTTAAATGGTTGAAACAAATCAAAAGAGGACTATTTTATGATATGTGAAATTTTACAAAATAAAATTTCAGTATCCATAAATAAAATTTCCTTGGAACACAGCCACACCCATTTGTTTAGATAATGTCTGTGACTGCTTCTGCACAACAGCAGCAGAGATGAGGAGTTACAACAAAGACTCTATGACCCACAGAGCCTAAAACATTCACTGTCCGCTTCTTTACAGGTAGTTTGCTGACTACTGGTGTGGATAGATATTGTCTTTCTTCCCCTCTTCTCCAACTCCCTGCCACTAAAATGTCAGCTCTCTAGAAGCAGGGACCATTGTTGTGTTATTTATTATGTCCTCAGTGCCTACAATATATTGACGCATAGTAAGCACATGCAAATAAGTGGTTATTTATTAAATGAGTGGACAGTTTATTGGATGTTGCTAAGCAACCAGAGTGCATACTCTTCTGGCCTATATTTCCATAGATCTGCTAGCCAGTATTAAACAAAAATGCTGCCAAATTTGAAATAACACAGAACTCAAAGCAGAATTCAAAGTCATGCATAAACTAATTCTTTAAGTGTGTTAGTTAAGATAACCCTAACTGCTGTGACAGATCAACTCTGAATTCTTAGCTCTTAATGCAATAGATGTTTAATTCTTATACATCTGATGATTAGTTTTTGGGCTGAGGGCTCTGGTTAAGATTCAGGATTTCAGAGGTTCCACTGTCTGCTTGCATCTTTCTGGCTCTCAATATCTTGCTAACAAATGAGGAAGAAACTGCCTCAGAGATTTGGGGGAGTCAGGCTAGGAGAGATATACATCACTTCTGCAGCAGTCCACTGGCCAGAACCCAGTCTTACCGGCCCACCTAGATGCCAGGTAGACTGGGAATTGTAATTGCTGGCTAGGGAGCCACTTCCCATCAACACCTGTACGCTAGGGAAACAGAACAAGAATCCTTGCTGGTCATTTAGTTGTCTTGGCCATAATAGGCAGCTTACTTTTTAAGAATGTATTATAACAGGTCTCATTTTTGGAGGTCCCAGGCTGTGGCTGTAGGGGCAGCTGGGAGATACAGTTGTGTAAAAATGACTTGCTAACTGTGCAAAGTAGATCAGTTGAATTTACTGTTCTATAATCATCTCATTCTTAGACTTCATTCACTTTAAAAATATCTGATCTGACATCTAGACTCATTTCCTACATTCAAAGAATCTTTAGAGGTACATGGAAACAGAAGATCAAAAATTATAACTGGCCCCAGGAGAAGACCTCTCACTGATAGAATTGTTTAAATCCTCTCCTGAATAGTGGGCTCCATTCTTTACCCAACCACTAGCTCTGATTTACTTTCAGATAGAATCAAAGGTCCTACATATCCTCAGTAGAAAATCAAAGTGCTGTATAATAATTCAACCCATTTCTCTAAGAAAGGGAAATTTGCTCTCATCTCTGAAGTGCAGTGTCTCTTCAAAAATCTTTGCCAACTTTCTTTTCATTGAACTGTGGAACCAGATTTCTCAGCCTGCTAGCTTACATGAGGTGAAAGCTGGGTTTTGGTGTCACCCTGCTCTTCTGACTGGTGATATTGTTTTATTTCCCTACAAAAGGGTTAGGCATAAAATAAACTTGTTTGCAACATTTAACTATTCCTCTAGCTTTTGATATCAAGGAATCTATATATAAGCTAAGCTATATAATCATTTTTATAGATCCCAATTTAACACTAGTGCCATGATACTAGCTTTGAAGGACCACTATCTTTGAAATTAAAGTCTCTAAGCCATATAAATTGGGTTTACACAGATTTATCTTGCTTTTTCCCCTTCTTTTATCATAATAACCTGGGATTTTAGAACAATATTTTGTGGTTTGTGGAGCGCTTCCCCTAGGGCATTCTGTATGTAAAGAGGGTTACTTTGCCAAATGAATTTGAGAAATGCTGTATACTTCTTTTGGAAACTGACAATTTTAATAGTTAATTGATCCTGAAATGTCTTATACCACAGAAATCTGTTAGTCTTCAACTAAGACATACCCTCCTGAAATCATTTTTTAGTTTACTGACAACTTGAGCCACACACTATACTCATTGTTGTACATGCATTAGTTCATTTAATCCTCAGCAGCCCCAAGAGACAGACATACTGTATCAGATACTCAGGTACTTTTGATGTATCCATTCTATAGAGCAAGAACTAAGGCCCACTAAGGTCAGGTAACTGGGGATCCCTGGGTGGCTCAACGATTAACTGCCTGCCTTTGGCCCAGGGTGTGATCCTGGAGTCCTGGGATCGAGTCCCACATCAGGCTCCCTGCATGGAGCCTGCTTCTCCCTCTGCCTATGTCTCTGCCTTTCTGTGTGTGTGTGTGTGTGTGTGTGTGTGTGTGTGTGTGTGTGTCATGAATAAATAAATAAAATCTTAAAAAAAGAAAGGTAAAAATAGTAATTAAGAAACTCTACCTTTTAAACCAGGTCTGTCTAGGCTGGAGATCAACCTCTTGACTATCAAGACCCACTTTAAAAAATCATACCTAATAATATACTGTAGGTTTTAGAGAAATTAGTTGCCTATCAAAGGAGGCAACCTGCTCTATATTGGTGGTTTGAGTAGGAGCAACTAAACCTGGGGCTAATTGTGAAGAAAAGGAAGGCAGGGAGGGAGGAAAGAAGGGGAGGATGGAAAAGAAGGAAAAAGGGAAAGGGAATGAAAACCCCTTATCATCACCATCTTTGAGGGGGGACATGACATTTACCAGACCTCCTTCCAAGTTTGTATTGATTATATTAAATAATCTAACCTGGCTTTTATGCCCTGCCACTAATCTGCTATATAATCTGTATAAATTAGATCATTTGACTTCCCCAAGCCTCAGTTATCCCATCTATAGAGGAGAGAAAATAATTCCAAGCCTGTCTGCTATCTGAATGGCCTAAAGAGCAAAAGAGTTAAATGTTGTGAAAGTGCTTTGGAAATTCTTTTGAAACTTGCATCATGATATACTACTATAGTGGTTTTAAAATTTTTCAGCCTGAGAGCTCCTTGTAAAAGGGAATCCCAATATGCGAAAAAGCAGAGCTGACTGTTTTGAAAGAGGAATGAGGAACCTAGAGCTTCCCCCCAACTTCCAGACCCCTCACCCACCTCCCATGAAAGTGGGGAAAGATTCCCACAGATGCCCCCAGGGTTCCAAGGAGCCCTGGCCTAGCAAAGTGAGGGAGGCTAGACTGCATCCTGGCTTTGCACAAGTGCCCTGGTCCCTCTCTATAAATGGAAAGGGTTCGAAGAAATGATTCTTCATGCCTCTTCCTTCCAGCTCTGACATTCTGGAAATCTAAGTTTCTGGTTCTTGTGTCATTAGAAAGATCTCCTTCCATAGTGACTAGAAGACAACATTGTGCATGTGCACTGATGGTAGATCTTGACCCAGTGTCCTGAGAGGCCTCTGAGCTGTCTCACCATTGACACAGTCTACTGTCTCCATGTCGGAGGCACACATTGTCTTAACAAACATTTCTTGAACTGCTTCTCTGTGAAAGACTATGCTGAGCAAAGAAAGGTATCCTAGAAGGAATAGACCTCTGGCTTTTTCCACCAGGAGCCTGCAGCATGGTGGAGAGATCGAGATGGTCCCCACTGGAGACCTACTTAAGGCCTTCAGTGGTGGGCAGGCAGCTTAGCAGAGCACGTAGGGCATGGCCCTGCAGGCAACCTTCCTGATTAATATTCTGGCTCCATGTACCCACTTCATAGGTTTTTTGTGAGGATGGAAGAAGTTAAAACATAAAAAACACTTAGGAGAATGCCTGAAACCCAGTAAGCACTCACTAAATGTTAACTAAGATGATTCTCAGCCCCGACCTGAGTCCCCTCATACCAAGAATAGCATAGCCACCTTCCAGGTACATCACTTTGAGTAAGTTACAAACCCCCCTAAGCCAAATGAAATGGTACAAAAACTTCAAAACACTCAGTATCTGATATAGCAAGAACATAATCAGTGTTGGCAATTATCATCATTGCTGTTAATGGCAGTAAGATCACAGAGAGAATTGCTTCTTTCCAACTGAGGGAACAGGGAAACACATCAAGGTGACAGTGCTAGTTTTGTTGACCACTGGCATGTGCCTCAGCTTTGGAAGCCTGAGCTAAGTTCTGGCTGGTGGAAGGCCTGCTCCTCCCTCTGCATATGAGCTTCCAGTTCTCTTTCCCTTTTGACCCTATGTCTACAACCGGCAGAATAACAAAACACAACAATAAATAGAGACAGAGACAGAACTGTGTGTTTGTGAATATGTGTGTATTAGCCATGCCATTCTGCTCTTTCTAAACCTTCCATGACTCCCTGTTGCCTTCAGGATAAAGTGTATAGCGTTTAGCCTGGCATTTGAATCCATCTCCTACTCAGACCCATGTGCCCACTGCCCTGTTGAGCTAACTCTATCTTCTACCCAGGAGCCATTGAACTTACGTATCTGGGCAGATTCCTGCCTTTATATCTTGGCATATGTTCAAGTTTCTCCAGCCTAAAAGGCTTGGGCCCAACCTGTGCATCCTTCATGATCTCATGTGTTGCATGTGTCATCTCTTTCCAAGTAGGCTGGGGGACTTCTAAGAGCAAGGACTACCTCTTAGACTTTTGTATCTCTCTCAACCCACCATACAATATTACCAGAGCTTTAGCTCAGAGCTTTGCACACAATAGGGATCCAATAAATATTTGCTGAAAGACCTTGGAAAATAAGCCAGTATAAATAAGCTACTGATGTAAAAAAAAAAAAATAATGTTTTCAGCCAGTATTTTAGGCACTAATATATCCTCAGTATTATAATAGTTTATAATTGAAAATAGGGGAAATAAATGATAAAAGATAAAATAACCATCACTGAGGAAGTTAAATCTAGATGGAAAAATACAGTTAGTCTAAAAAGAAAGCAAAAGGAATGTAATTTTTAAATCATATGATTCCAACTACCATTCAGAATAACCTCAAGAAGAGAAGGGTAAATACGCATGGAGGAAAAAGGGGTTTGTGAACAACTGTAGGGAATTTGATTTCCACATCCCTGGCTTGCATAGTACAAAATGGTTTAGCTGCTTTAACAGTTACGCCCACCCCCCTTAAAGGGGGCAATTTCCAGACTCAGCCCATCATGGTGAGGATATTCATAGGGGAGGGGTTGGGAGGACTTGGAGAGCATTTTACCTCTCGTTGTTTTTAAATACCAGTATTTTAGAGCCTGGTATGTGTGGTATTGTATGGTGTGATGATGAGGCCCTTGTTTTTTTGTCTGATGTTGGCTGGATGGTCCACAGTAGGCCAGTCCTGGGGAGCCTGGCTTATCTTATGTCATCACCTTCCTCTCCTTAACAGATCGGTTACTGGAATGAAGATGATAAGTTTGTCCCTGCAGCCACTGATGCTCAAGCCGGGGGGGACAATTCAAGTGTCCAGAATAGGACATATATCGTCACTACAATCCTAGTGAGTACTCAGTCCTTCATTGAGGTTACCTGGGATACAAGCTAGACCAACACAAAGGTTTTCCCAGGAGCAAAAGCTAGTCACTCTTCTCGCCAAAACTGTGCCATAGTTAGAAAGAGGGAGTAGAAAAAACAAGCCAGAGATGCTGTTTTCACTCTGGTTCTGCAATTATTTCACTTTGTATCCTTGAGTAAATCACGTACTTTCCTTTGAGCCATAGTTTTCCCAAATATAAAATATAATACTGAACTAAATTATGGTGGTTCTCAGACTTTGTAAAGACTTTCAGTAGAAGCCATTTGCTTCAACGTGGTTGGAACTGGAGGGTATTATGCTGAGTAAAGTAAGTCAATTGGAAAAGGACAAACATTATATGGTTTCACTCATATGGGGAATAGAAAAAATAGTGAAAGGTAGGTATCACAGGGGAAAGAAGAGAAAATGAGTGGGAAAAATCAGAGACTGTGACAGAACATGAGAGACTCCTAACTCTGGGAAACGAACAAGGAGTAGTGGAAGGGGAGATGGGCAGGGGGATGGGGTGACTGGGTGATGGGCACTGAGGGGGGCACTTGACGGGATGAGCACCGGGTGATACGCTGTATATTGGCAAATCGAACTCCAATAAAAAAAAATATACCAAAAAAAAAAGCCATTTTCAAAGAAAGTCTTCTAAAACCCAGCACTTTAGCTGCTTTATATCCACTTTATAAAGTAGATATAAGTGGAGCTGCTGTGATTTTCAATGATTGACCATGAGAAAGCTGGAGACTATTTAGAGTCAAATTTCCCAACATAGTGCCTCTAGAGGTACCTCCAAAAAATACAAGAGCTCCTGGAACATAATTTAAAAAGCTGAGCCCGATAGCTACCTCAATGATGAAATATTCATATTTTAAGAGTTTGCTTCCTTAAGCCAAGACATTTTGTGATGGACCAGAAATGCAGGAAGTAGATTTAGGGACTTGTAGAGACTTCTCTGAAGTTAACCAATATTGGTGAAATCCTCCTCTGCCATGCCAAAGTCCTCCTTACCTATGAGTAGACCCACAACCCACATTCTCTCTCTCCCCCACCCCATTTCTCCACCAGGAAGATCCTTATGTGATGCTCAAGAAGAATGCCAACCAGTTTGAGGGCAATGACCGCTACGAGGGCTACTGTGTAGAGCTGGCGGCAGAGATTGCCAAGCATGTGGGCTACTCCTACCGTCTTGAGATTGTCAGTGATGGAAAATATGGAGCCCGTGACCCTGACACCAAGGCTTGGAATGGCATGGTGGGAGAACTGGTCTATGGAGTAAGTTCTCCCCAGGATGGGGAATTGGAGGGCAGAGAGAGGGTTTGACAAAAAATCATTTGGTGGTTGGCTGGCCCTGCCCACAGATACCTATGGGACACCTTAACTTAGTATTGTTGCTGCCAAAAAGATGAGGGTTCAAAATCCATTATCTTAAGACATTCTTTGTTCAAGGCTTCTTGTCCCAACTTCCTCTGCCAAACTTAGCTCACACTTGTGCCATCAGTTGATCATCATCTAACACAGGTGATAGCTGAACTTCAGAAGCAGTCTTCCTAAGGCATACTGCTGAGTTGCCACTTCCCTGCTCAAAGTCATTTATGGCCCCTCCACGTAAATCTCTTCCCTGGTGTTAGATGTATCATAGATCCAACCCAACTCTTTAGTCACTCACCCCAATATTCCCTCTCTTGTACCTTCTACTTTTGCCAAACTACGCCAAGTCACTCTGTTCTATAGAATGTTTCCTTACATTTAACACCCCCAAAGTCTTGTCCCTCCCCCAAAATCTGTATCAAATATTGCTTTTACCAAGGTGTCACTTCTTTCTCCCCATAATAGGTGTGAACTCTCCTTTATAAGTGCTCTTGCCTTCCCTTGTAGGATTTAGTTTCTTCTCCTGTTATGGCTTACCCCACCTTGTATAATAGTTATCTGTGTAATAGGAGATCTCTCTATCCCTATATCACTCACTACACTCGAAATAACACCATGCACAATTGCTATAAAATCTTCAATAAGTTGAAGCAGTTTTGAAAAGCCACTGAATGCCTGAATTGCTTTAAGTATTTAAGGAATCACTGAGAAGGAAAAGATCTGATCCTGTCCCAAAAGATCTTAACATTTTATGGGGTAGAAAATACAATAAGAGAGAATAGTAAAAGATAGCATAGTTCAAGATTCAGGCAAGAGGATAACATGAGTTTGTCTAGCCCTCAAGAGGGATATGGAACCTGAAAGTGGCCATGTTCAAATAGAGAGAAAGGCAGCCCAGGAATTTCTAGTGATAGAAATAAGAAAGAGTGAGAAAATACTGGTCGTTTGTACAGAGGGCTCAAATCGAGTAGTCAGGGCTACATTTGAGTAAGAAATGACATGGGGAAGAGTGGATTGATTCAGTGGATGCTGGGAAATGATGAAGATACTTGAGTAGAAAAACAACAAAAGGCAACATAAGAAGTCAGCCACCACTTGCAGCAAAGGAACCGCTAGAGCTTCACTTGCAGAAATTGAAGACTCCAGGCTGGTCTCTGAGCAGAAGCATATACTGAGTCCCAGGTTGATGTTGAGTTCCAGTCAGGATGAAGCAACCATTTAGGTTAAATCTCATTGTCCTATATCTGGACAACAGGAGTCATGATGGCCTTGAGGGCCACACAAAGGGAATTCAAAGAGAGGTGATAAGGAAAATCTTCCACAGGAGAGTGGCTTTTGAGATGACCTGGAAAAATAGCTAATGAATTGAGGAGGGGGGTGTGTTTCTACCCTTTCTCCTCCTTCTACTTTCTCTCACTTTGGGAAGCTCCACTGATGTCAGAGACCTGGATGGTTAATGCTGCATCTGGAGGCTGGTTTCCATGGGAACCTCCACTAGCATTCATCTTCTCCCTCACCCCATGGAATGCATTTCTCTTAGCAAAAGGCCTGTGATGCAGGCAGAACAATGGTACAATCATCCTGTGTCAAGCTCCCCAGTAGCCAACAGTCCGTGATGGGTCACTGTGAGAAACAGGACTTACCCCTGGTGCCCCAGGACCAGTCCTTCCCCATCCATCCCCTCCTCTCCTTCGGGGCCTGTCCTTCTTCGCAGTACAAACTATATTCGGAAGACTCCACGATGGGCCCAATTCAGTACTCTCCCTTGATTTTTGGTCTGGCTTTCTTTTTCTGTTCCCTGAGGAAGAAGAGAGAAGTTTAAGGAAATATCTGTCAGCCACAAACAACTAAAAAGTTAGACAAAACTCATTAGGAGGAGGCCTCCACATTTATTCTTTCTGTGTCTTTTAAATCGCTAAGCCAATCAAAATCTCTCATCATCTTTCTGTTCCCTCTTGTTCTTATCAAAAATTATAGTAGTGGCATTTTCACAGGTAGTATGTGCCAGGTGACATGCTAAATACCCACATCATTTCATTTATGCCTCCTCCAACCCCATAAGATATAAATACATAATTTATTTTCCACATTTTATAGATAAGGACACTGAGGCTCAGTGCGGGGTAGGTCATTTGGCAAAGGACAGCTAGTAAAAGCAGAGCTATGACATGCAGCCTGGCTTTCGGACTACACGCTGGGTCCTACTGCCTCTATAGTAATCACATCATCCCGAGCACTGGACTGTAAGGCCACTGTTAAATGGGAATGAGAATAGCAATAGTGTCTGCATTCTCGGATGCCACACACTGCAAATGGAGTTTCTGCTTCTTGCATGGATATGGCTTTGTGCCTGATTCACAGGTGGTTTCCCTGCTTGTCTTCTGTCTTGGTGAAGCAGAAAGAGTGTGAGTTTTGCAGACAGACACCTGGACTTGAGTTCCAACTCCACCTACTGGCTACAAGACTCCTACAAGTCACTCAACTCCTGAAAAATAGGGAAAGTGAATCTCTTATCCCAGGGCTAGGATGGGGAGCTTACCTATGCAGTGTCTGGCTCAGAGTAGATCTCTATCCCTTATCGTTTTCTTCACATTTTGTTTTTACCTACAGCATCAAAACTGTTTACTCTTTTCCTAGATTGCTTCTAGACATCACATATTTTGTTTGGAGCTTTCCTAGGTCAATGGTTCTCAAAGTGTGATGTCTGGACCTGGGGCATTAGCATCATTGGGGAACTTACTAGAAATGCAAATTCTCAAGTATCACTCTAAGATCCGGAAACTGCCACCTGTATTTTTTAAAGCCCTCCAGGTGATTCTGACATATAATTAACTTGGAGAGTCATTATTGTCCAAAGAAGTTTAAATAAATAATTTTGACCATCTGAATGCTTACACTTCACAGTATTCTCACATATTTGAATTCTTTTGATCCTCACAAAACCATCCTATCAGGGACGCCTGGGTGGCTCAGCGGTTGAGCGTCTGCCTTTGGCTCAGGGTGTGATCCAGGGTCCGGGATCGAGTCCCACATTGGACTCCCTCTGCCTGTGTCTCTGCCTCTCTCTCTATGTCTCTCATGAATAAATAAAATCTTTAAAAAAATAAAAATTTTAAAAAATCCTATCAAATAGTTAAAGCAAAAATTATTATACCTCCTTTTTTTAATGAGGAATTTGATATCCCAAAATACAACTTTGGTTGTCTTAGGACTCACCTAAGGCCATGTGACCAGCAAGTTACAGAGCAGAGCAGCCAGGTATGCTTTCCCAGATGAGCTCTGCCTTTGACCAATCCTGCAGAGCTCCAGTAATAACCTCAGGTGTTTGAAACAACTCTCCAGGCCTCTCAGTCAATGTCAAACAAGTTAAAACACTGCCAGTTTGCACAAACCACCTTTCCCTCTCTGGACTTGAGACTTTTCTTTATAAAGTAAGGTCATTGAATGTAGCAACTCGCACTGTGTGTGTATCCTACACACATTGATCTCTTTTGATGCTCAGGGATCCACGGCCAGATAATTTTAGAAGAACTGCATCTGTTTACCTCTCTTGGAAATTCTCAGTGCATAGTGTTCTTTTAAAGGTTCTGAGAAGTCTTGCCCCAAAGTAACCTGTTTAAATTCATGTTTCCCGATGTTGTACTTATCAACATCCTTCCAGAAATAATGTTCCATGAAACAAATCCTGGAACTGCTGAATGAACTAAGCACTAAGATGATGTGCTTCTATCTTTTTCAGTCTACAGTTCCTTTCATTAACTCACGTCGGGAGGCATCAAACAAATCCGTTCAATTCTTGTGTAGTCCCTCCAAGTCATCTCTATGATTTTTCTCCTCCATTCCTTTTCTATCTTTCTACCTATGTTAGGTTACAGAGGAAAGACTAAATATCTTTCCCTTGCACTAGCTTGTAAGTGTTTGGGAAAAAGAAAAATATATATATATATATATATATTATTATATATGTAATATATTAAGATTATGCAGTAGTTGTTAGAAGGGAAAAAACAGAATTACTATCAAATTTGCACCCAATTCCACATTGCTTTATGGAAAGTTTCTTTCTCTAGGTGAGAATTTAAGTCATTCTGAAGCCAGGCTTTTTATTCCACTTAAAGCACCTTCTCAAAAACCCCAGCCAATGAGAGTAACCAGAAGAAATCTTGTCTATGTGACACCAGCCAGCACCTGAGTGGGGCCCTCATCTGCACAGCATCTGTCACCAGCTTCACATCTGGACTGTAATGCAGCAAAATGAGAGAAAGCCAACCTGGAACAGACTTGCACAGACATGTCTCTCGTTTCAAAAATGAGTGTTGTGGCACCTGTCTATGGAACCTTCTTGGGTTTCTAGGATCTCTTGATCTTAGGACAACAGATCAATGGATTTTTATTGTATAGATGTCAGTGCTTCTGCCATTAGGGAGAGGGAAGGAAGACCAAAGAGCAAGGCTGGAGATTCCACACGCAGGATGTCCAAGGCTGAGCATTTCTTGCAACCTTTTTATGTTTATCTACATGCTGGATTTGAATTTTAAAAAGTGAACTAACTATATATTCCTTAGAAGTCTTCTTAAAAAATACTTGTGAAACTCTCCTTTCCTCCTCTCTGCCCTCACTTACATGATTCTCTCCTTCTGGAATGGCCAGACCAACAAGATGCTACCCCTCCTTCAATGCCAAATTATGTGTCACTTCTTTTGTGATGTGGCCCCTAATCTCCTCAACCAAAATTATTGTGTCTCTGGTCTCTCTCCTGCATTATTTTGTATTTCTTGGATAGCACATATCCAGCCTACTTTGCAGACTGAGAAGTTGTTTGTAGGTGGCTAGGGAGGAGGATGGATACGTATACCAACCTCTCCTAGTATTCTGTAATACCCCGAGTATAGGGACCATAGCTCACCTATAGCTTCCAGCCTAGGGCTTGCACATAATAAGTGCCCAATAAGTGTTTATTGAGTTAAATATGCCTTTACCACCTTATTAGCCAGGGATATGTTGGCTACAGATAAAAGAAACCCAGTCCAAACTGGTTTAGGTAAACAGAAGGGTTGGTTCATGTTCCTGGGGACAAACAGAATATATTAACCCATCTTTCTAGGAGTACACGGTAAGCCCTGAATTTAGCATGGCCCTAATTATATTATGGACCAGTTTCTGCATCTCTCACTCTGACTCTCAGGGATAGTGCTCATTAAATTAGCTTGGGTCCTATACCATTTTTTTAAAAGATTTTATGTATTTATTTGAGAAAGAACACGTAGGCATGGGCAGGGGGAGCAGCAGGCAGAGGGAGAAGCAGGATTCCTTGCTGAGCAGCAAGCACAAAGCAGGACTCAATCCCAGGACCCTGAGATCATGCCCTGAGTTGAAGGCAGCCCCTTAACTGACTGAGCCACCCAGGTGCCCCAATCCTTTGTCATTTCTTGAATGAATTATTCTGACCAGGGAAACCAAATAAACTGATAGCCAAACCCAGGTCATGTGCTTCACCATGTAACCAAGTGATCAGCCCCATTTGAACTAGTAAAACTAAGAGTGGGGCAGGAGTGAGTTTTCAGTGGAGGAAGGAGGTATGGCTGCTGGGCAGGTAGAAGCAACAGATATTACAACATCCCCCTCTAGTAATGTGAAGAAGTTGCCTTAACAGGGCTGTCAAACAATGGGATAATTTCTCCTGTAAGATAGTGAGCTGATCATTCATTTGTCAGAAATACCTTATAGAGAGTAGGAGGGATTAGACTTCTAAGGTTCTTTTCAACTTTCACATCCTTTAAGATGCAAAAGAATATTCAGTGGAGAGAGAGAAAGAGAACACAGAGCTACTGAGCTCAACTGCATTTCTTCTTCTTCTTTTTTTTTTTTTTTTTTTTTTTTTTTTTTTGCAGAGAGCCGATGTGGCCGTAGCTCCTTTAACTATCACCTTGGTCCGGGAAGAGGTGATAGATTTCTCCAAGCCATTTATGAGTTTGGGGATCTCCATCATGATAAAAAAGCCACAGAAGTCCAAGCCAGGGGTTTTCTCCTTCCTCGATCCTTTGGCTTATGAAATCTGGATGTGCATTGTCTTTGCCTACATTGGAGTGAGTGTCGTCCTTTTCCTGGTCAGCCGCTTCAGCCCATATGAATGGCACAGTGAAGAGTTTGAGGAAGGGCGGGACCAGACAACCAGTGACCAATCCAATGAGTTTGGGATATTCAACAGTCTGTGGTTCTCCCTGGGAGCATTCATGCAACAAGGATGTGACATTTCTCCCAGGTCAGTCAGCTCTTCTCAATCCTTTTGCTCAATGCTTTATTTTTCTTGGGGAAAAAAAAGCAAATACTGTTAAGTTAAAGAATAAGAATTATTTCCAGACTTCATTGTATTCAGCTTTTCAATTATGCTTTATAGTCAACTGTCCAGTGCATGCTGCTGATTATCTGGATACCTCCTGTGTTTGAGCCAACTCTGTCTGCTATCTGGTTGATATGCTCAGTCAAGATTAGCAGACATCATCAGAAATCTGGTGTTCTGTAGCTGAAAGGTTCAAAGAAGGGACGGGGGACAGTATGGTACAACTACCAGTTAGTGAGCATCTACCATATGCAAAGCAAGGTTTTGAGTCCCATACTTGCATTATCTCACTGAATCCTCACAGCAGCATAAGGTGGGACCCTCATTATATCTTCTTTCATTAATGAGGAACCACACGAATGGTGAATCAAGTTTACATGGCTAGTAGCTAGGTGAGTCTGAATCTACTTCAAAGCACTACTTCTAATGCTACTTCTAAGTGATGGAAGGAGTGCTGAACTATGAGTGGGTTCCAGCACTGGCTGTAGTGTGCTCTGTATAGGCCTGAGCAGGTCACCTGACCCTAGTAGACCTCAGTTTCTTCATTTTTAAGAGAAAATGTTTTCTTTTTCTTAGTTCTGAGATAGACCTCAGAAATAATCTAGTTCCAGTGGTGATGTAATTTTGTTTCTTGTTGTTCAAAAGTGGAGTTTCTCAGAGGTGCCTCAGATACTGAACTGTGAGTACTTGGGTGCCACATCAGTGAGGTTGCAGCCCCCCACATGAGACCAGAGTAGCTCTATTTTTGTCTGTTTTATATATGAGATGGTGAATACTATTTCTCTAAAAAAAACAAAAAAATGATTCTGTAGCTAAGAAAGGGGGGATAAAAGGCAGGATATAAGGGAGGGAGCATGAAAGAAACTTGAAATATACCAATCTGGACCAATCCTCACATTTATTGATCTCCTGTCTTTGTGTGTAATGTTTTTTCAACTACATTCTGGAATGTATATGGTACAAATCCCCCCCAATTTACCTGATACACAAGCACTGACTATATTTCCTTTTCCTTTTACAGTTGTTCATTGTCTATGAACTCCTTTTCCACTAGGCCGTCCCTTGTAGACTACCAAGTTTCTAAAGCACATAGGAAGGCATGACTTGGAACTTGGCTCTCATGAATAGATTTGCGCACACTGTCACCTTCTGGGGGCAAATTGCATAAATATTAAAGCCTCATGGACCTGTGCTGGAGGCATCTTTACCACCTGTCTGTTTTGCATTTCAGTGTCAACAAGAAGCAATTCCTAAGTAGCAATGGAATAAAATTCTTCCTAAGGAGCTTCTGTTAGGACTCATTTTGGCTGCTGTATAATTTAGGTAGTCTCATTGTTCACCATTATAATCTTGTTTTTCTTTAAATAAAAAGACAGTTGGGGGGTGGGGTGCGTGGGAGAGGAGGTGTGAGACTGGATGCTTGGCCAATACTGCCAAACACATGGTAAAGAGTAGATAGAACCAAGCAGGGGAAGGACTTGCTTAAAAATAAATCAGGCCAGTAGATAAACAGTGGGAAGAAATGACTCTTAGCTAGTCAGTTATAATGTAGGGCCATCATGGTATACACGTGTCTAAAAAGACCCAAAGTTTGTTTTTCTCCATTATTTCCTTCCTCAGTGGCATCTCACATCCTAATGCCTCACTGGAGTGGTCTGACCTCAGGGTATGTTTTCATACTCTTCACCCTTCCTCCCATGGTCACAAGTTGGTGGCCCACAAGAACCAAATTCTCTGCCAGGCCTGTATTTATTTAATCTGCCCAGAATTTGGTAGTTGTTGTGCACAGCCAAGTGGCAGCTCCCCTCCTTAGCTGATCCATGCCTCCTCCACTATACCCAGCCCCTAACTAACCACTTTCATCCCTTTGTTACCCAGCTGGCCCCTGGATACATTGTAATGCTATTCTGACTCTCAGGGGGTTTCTATAGGCCCCTAAACTCTGGGATTGGCCAGGGTAGGCCTGACAAAGAAAAGTACACCTCAAGTAGATAAAACTTATTCTAAGTTTGTGGCCTCTGGCTGCAGGAAGATTTTCAAACTTTGTCTCCAGGACTTCTGGGGGTTCCATTAGAGTATCTTAGGAACCAACACTGAGTGAAGAGGAGACCGAGCAGGATCCAACCCAGCCTCCTTCTTCTCAATCTTTGATAGAACCCCTCCACTCTGGGCCTGTTTTCACGGGTAAAATGGAACAGTTCTCACCCTCAAGTATTGTTGGGAGGTTTAAAATAGATTGATAACATATAGAACCCATAGTGTAATATCCAGGAAGTACTATAAAACAGATCCACTTTTTATTATTTTATTGATTTTATATATTGGGCTTTTCTTCAACTTCACAAGAAGAAAAGGAACTCACACTGACTTGAAAGCCACAGGACTTCTCCCTTCTCGGGAAGCCCAGAGACAAAGCAGAAACAGCCAGTGGTTCACTCCAGAGACAAGCGGCATCTAGATTCCTGAGTCTCTTCCTCGTGGAAACTGAGGAGAAGGATTTGTCATTTTGGATTAAAGAGACTAACAGATCTTTTAAAAGGGGGGGGTGGGGGGCGGGGAATCCTGGGCCGCTCAGCAGTTTGGTGCCTGCCTTCAGCCCAGGACGTGATCCTGGAGTCCTGGGATCGAGTCCCACGTCAGGCTCCCTGCATGGAGCCTGCTTCTCCCTCTGCCTATGTCTCTGCCTCTCTCTCTATCTCTCTCTCTCTCTCTCTCATGAATAAATAAATAAAATCTTAAAAAGAGAGAGAGAGAGAGAGAGACACTGACAGACAAAAGAGTAAGCCTTCCAGAATAAGTTTTATCTACTTGAGGTGGACTTTTCCTTGTCAGGCCTACCCTGGCCAATCCCAGAGCTTAGAGACCTATAGAAACCCCCTGAGAGTCAGAATAGCATTACAATGTATCCTGGAAATATACACTAGAGAGAAAAAGCATATACTTCATCTCACCAGGGACAGCCAAAAAAGACAAGGACACTTAGACAGTGATCAGAGCCAGAGACCAAGCAAACAACTACAAACGTCTACAGAAGCTTTTCTTTTTGCTGTCTGCATATTTCCTGATAAAGTCACCAAGTTTCAAGAGCCTCTGACATGCAAAGCACTGTATCACTCTGGGTGCTATGGTGGGAAGAACTTTAAGTGACTTGTACACATCAAGCATCCTTTCAAAAGAGCTTCAATTAGTTGTTCTTGATGTTTACTTAAAGAATGTTTCATAAATCCTCACTAATTTAGATTTTCAGAAACTAAGTTCCATCTGAATTACCTGTATCTACTGCACTCATGCACAAGTAGCTTTATGTCTTAATCTCTTCAAAGTCCATGTTAATGTCTCTTAATCAAAGTTAACAAAATGTAGCTAAATGTGCCTTCCTACAATTAACACAATAATCTGACCACAGTAATATGAACAGATAAAGAGTTGTCTTTCTTATAAGAGAAGTGGAAGCAGACAGTGTCTCACGGTTTAGTGAAATCAGGATCTGCTATTTTGTGATTGTCTTGGCATTTGCTCATATTCACAAGATGGCTACCCCCAGACATCATGTGCATGTTCAAGCAGCAAGAAGGGGAAGACGTGTTGACGTTTCTAACTCTTTGGATCAGAAAAACAAAAGCTTAACAACAGAATACTTCCCACCCCAGCAGCTGACATGTACTTCTATCTCATTAGTCAGAGCAGTGGCCCATGATCTCTTTTAGTAGCAAGGAAGGCCAGTAAGGTGTTCTAGTCTCTAGAGGGGAAGGGGTGGGGATGGATGGTGGGGACTCAATGAGTAGCATTGGCCACAGTTCCTAAAGTCAATGTTTTCTACACTTACACTGTGAATAAATAATCTGTAATTAACACACATTCAATGACATGCTAGTAAATGCTTCTGAGATGCTTTAAAGACTCTTCCCACTCTTTAAAATATTTATATGAGAAATTGGTTTAAGTTTTTAACATTCAAAGTTAAAATTCAGTTTAGCTGTGATCACAGATTACAATTTTTTATACTAGGCTGATGGTAAGATTAAAATGCCATCCATGAATTGACTTCATAGCCCTGCTTCTTATGTCTGATGACCTATTTTTAATAGATATTAAGATTTCTTTTCCCATAGAGAGGAACATTTTGAGAAGATATATATTAAAGGAGGGATAAAACCATAACAGGCAAAGTGTATTTTTAGCTCCCTCTACTTTCTTTTCTGCACTCTTTCTCCCTATTTGTGGCTAGTGTGGCTCATTTATTCAATAGATATTGCTAATTGTCCACAACATGTAGGGCATGGTGCAGGGTGCTGAGAATATGAAAATACATCAATGAGGAGCATGGAACTGTGAGTATTTGCTTCAAGGAGCTGACAAGTATAGTGCTGTAAGACAGACATTAAACAGGCTTTGGGATGTCTACAAATAAAATGATCCTGCTGTAGCAATAGATAAAAAGGGAAGTGGAATTTCAGGGGACTTCCTTAAGTAATTCTGAAAAAATTTCTCTGAGGAGCTAATAGGTAAGAAAGAAATAGGCTTGCATAGAGCTGAGAGCTTTAAGAGCCAGTGCAAAGGCTCTCAGATGGAAAAGAGTTTAGTTGCTTTCAAAGATGGAAGGAATGACCAGAGTATATGACTTGCTGTGAATGAGAACAGAGATTTGAGATAGCATCAGAGAAGTAGGCAGAGTCCAGATAATGCACAGTTCCGTACTATAGTATAGATTTACAGTTTTACTTTATAATGGGAAGACATTGGAGAATTTTTAAGCAAGAAAAGGACTGATTTACATGCTGAAATACCACTCTAGGGAGCTATGAGGAAAATTAATTGGGCAGAGAATAGTCAAGAATGGGAACAGAGAAATAAAGTAAGAGGATCTCATGGCCATCCAGGGGAAATTATAGTGATGGAAATTATAGTGGTCATGAGGATGGATTTGTGGCCTACTTTGAAACTAGAACTGATAGCACTTGCTGATGGACTGGATATCTGAGAGTGAGGGGAGGGAGGAGTCCATGGTGGATCCAAGAGGTTGGGAACATTTGGAAAACAAGCAACTACAGTTCCAGAGACCTTTAGCTTTGAGCGGGATCATTAGGATGATCTAATTTATCCATCTCATGTTATGCATGAAGAAACCGAGGCCCAAGAGGGCAAAGCGATTTCCTCTGAGGTGACCAAGAAAACCCTGTAGCCTGTTGATGCCCAGTCCACTACCTACTACGCAGTGTCAGCCCAAGGCTCTACTGCCTGCAAATAGCTAAGAGTAAGCCCTTTGCCTCTTTATTCCCCACTTCCTCATTGGCTTGTCCATGGAGTCAATACTTTTCTGGTTGGGTTCAGATGACCTTAGAGAACAAGAGAGGTTTGGAGGGTTCTAGGCAAATAGTGAAAATGGGAAATTATGATTACATCTTTCAAAAGTCTTTTACTCCTGATCTTAAAATATATCAGAATATATGACAATTATCTCCAACTAGTGAAGGTAGTTAGTCTCAGTGAGAAGTCTCAAGTGGAGGAGTGATGGTACTTTGGAGATCTCCAGGAACCTTGTATCACACCCCCTAACTAATCTACTTGTTGGGCCAAGTGATTCACCATGGGAACAGGATAACCAATGAACAGATCCCAAACTGATAACCAACAACAGTTTGACCTTTGCATTCACGCAAAAGTTCCATAGCAACCCATATGCCATGACATTGAGAGGTGATGAGAAATCCACCCCATCCACCTCCTGTTCTCCCACCTCCTCTCCCAGAGACAGTCATGCAAACCTCCTTCTCTTGCTCATCTTGTGTCATTTAAGTGCTGCAGGAGGAAAGAAGGGATGCTGAGAGTTGAAATTTAGGGAGGTTGGCAACCTGAAATCATAAACTATTTCACCTTTAGAAAACATAAACCTCATTTAGGACACAGATTCATTGCTGCAAGTAACAATATCACAAGGCTATATAGATAATCATGATGCAAGAAATGTATGACAGATGCTTTGTTCCTTAAGACTAGGTAGAGGAGTTTCTGTGGGGACCTCCTGGATCAGAATCATCTGTCCCTCACATTGGCCCAGGTGAGGGAATGCTGCAAATGTGACAGGTGTGATCTGTGCAGGTACTGTCTGGGAGCAGCCCCATCCCTGAGGGACTTCTTCAGCTCAGTGCCTCTTTCCTTTTCAACTTTAATCCTCTGCCACCTGATGGCAAGATCCAGAGCCAGACTTCAATGCCCAGCAGTTTCAGAGACCATTGAGAAGCACAGAGTGGAAGTTTCAGAAGCTCCAGAAGCCACATGGAAGTATTAAAATGAATGCAGTGACGAGGATAAAGGCTTCACTGGGTACGCAAATGAAAAGCATCATTTTCTGCATCTCAGCCAGAAATTCTGGCCATCAGTAAGAGGAAAGTCAAGTTACGCTCTCCCTCTCTAGAGTGTACTGAAAGTCCAAGGTTTGAATAGCTTAAATGAAGGAGAGATTGATTTTTTTTTCTTTTAAAATCACAATAGGCAAGTTTGTAGAAAATGTTTCACCAAACTGAAAGGGATGTTTAGAGTCATTTGCTCACTCATTAAATGTGTATTTAGCACCTATTATGCAACAGACGTGGTTCAGAGTGATATAGGAGATATCACTGAACTAAGCAGACAAAACTCCCTGCCCTTCTAGGAGAACACCTGTAAAATGTAATCAACACCCCCATCCCATTATCATTAGGTGAAGGTTCTGGCATACACGGAAGAAAGGGATTTATCCAGGGGTCACAAAGATAACTCATGTAAGCTCAGTAACAAAAGAATGGAGGTCAGCCAGGGGCTGCAGTGAGCTAAGACACATATACGTCAGCTGAAGAAGGCAACTCCCACTCAGTTCTGGTCAGTCATTGCCCTGGGAACTCTATGAAGAGGAAACACATGCCAAGATTTAGTTGGAGATCCCTGGAAGGATGGCAAAGAGTATAATGTACCACTTGGAATATTTATGTACTTTTTAAAGGAATTTTCCCCCTCCATTTTTGGTTCCAAGTATAAAATGTGATCACTGTTTTTCTCATCTTTCACATGCCTTAGAAAATCCAGGCCATGAGTAGGGGCTACACTAGAAGAAAAATGGTCCCTATGTCTCTAAAACCAAAAAAGCCTACCCATGACTACATTCTCCCTAGGTTCTACATTTTCCTGGAGACGACCCCCTGTTTCTTTTTAAACTTTCTCTGGAAATACAGCATTTGGGACCAGAAGACCCAATTGTTCATCTTCAGAGAAGTACAGAATTCTACATAAGAAAAATATGAAAGCATTATTAATTGAATTGATGGAGAATGTATACTCATATTCCTATGAGGAGTCTGATGGTTTTGAATATGAATTAGGCACACCATCCCTCTATGCAAAGGAATACTTTTGCCCTAGCTACGTTCAAGGAAGATAAAAGGCAAATTAAGGCCAGGGTATCACATAGAAGATAAATTGTGTTAAGCACACTAACATGGAAATGGCAAACCTAGGGTATGACAATCACGGTAGGTCTCCAGTGGTTTTAAGAGGGCCTTAAAATAAGGAAGCATGGTTCCTGCTGGAAGCAGGATGCAGTTCTACCCAAGGGAGGCAATGGGAACAGCTGTTGTCACAGGGGGCAGGCCCACAGGATGGGAGGAAGTGGTAAAGGAGCTTAGAAAAAAGTTCAGTCTCAGTCTATGGTTGGCCCACTGGGTGAGTCACTAAATCTGTCTCACTTCTCCATCCTCAAAATGGAAGCAAGATGGTCCCTATGTCCCCAGATCCTCATCTACGGCTTGTCTCCCTCTGATTCCCAGGTTCAACCAAGGTTCTAGCCAAACCAAATTGTATTTCATTTCATTTCCCCATGCCCTTGTCATCTCCTCCACTTAGAGTGACTGCTCCCTTCTTTCCTGCTCAACTCTTTGCCCTTTGCAAATACTGGATTCCCAGCCCCAATTACACCTCTAAAGTTGTGCTTCATGATAATGGTTATGTCTGAATTCTGGAATAGGGTCGCTGCAATTGAATCCTAGCAGCATCTCAGTCTCTTCTTCTGGAAGATGGGAGTGATAAGAAGAAGACCTACTGAAAGGATATTGAATGACATAATGCCTAGAAAGCTCTTCCTCTGCATAGGGCTGATCCATAGACAGGATGAGCTGTTGATGTTGATGTTGCTTTCACCACTGTCACCGTATATCTCTGAGGGCATCTTTCATCTTCAGCCCTGTACTAGAGTCACCCTGGCTATTCATCACCAAGACGTAGACTGGCAGATTGATCTCTGCAGCTCATCCAAAACCTGGCACTTGGTGTTGTGTATTCAAATACACACTTGTTGAATTAACATGTCACTTTCTAAGGATGTCATATTTTTCATTTAATGGAGATAAAGCCATCTAATGAAGAGAATTTATGACTTTCACTAACTACCTGTGTCACATGGGGAAACTCAGTCCTGGTCTATGAAGGAATTTGGAGAAAAATCAGGTAGAACTGGAGAAAAGGAGGTTAAACAGGCCCAAAAGACAAAGTTCCCTATCATCCAATAGGTACCAGTTACCCCATTATTCAGAAATGCTCTAATCTCCTCTTGGCTCACAAGACAGTAGTAATAATTGCTTTTACTTGTTGCAATTACTTGTTAGGCACTCTGATGTTAGATCACATTACTTATCATCATGAAAACCTCTGCCTGGGTACATCAACACCATTCTATAGATGAGAAAACTGAAGCTTAGAGTGATTAACCTCCTCATCCTTGGTTACCCAGCAGAGCTGAGATTATAATCTGTGTTTGTCTGATTCCATGATTTATCCTTGACACAATGCAGTCTTCCAAAATCAGAAATCTTCTGAGGGTCCCTTAGGGCTCCCTGTGGGTTGTTAGAATTCATGGGGCAAAAAAAGTACTCATTTTTTTTTTTCTGTAGGACTTCCTCACTCTGATTATTTTAATGGACCTTTTTTGCTTTGGGTTTTTATTCCATTTTTATTCTTTACAATCTCTTTGTCTTTAAAAGTCATCTTCTGAGAAAGGAAAGGTGAGCACCCAGGAGTGCACTCTGTGCCCATCAGGAGGGAGTACAATGTGGCCAGCTGGAGTGAGGAAGATATGAAATATAGACAAAAACAAAGCTATAACTAGTGCCACTTTGGAGAGGCCAATCTCTTGGCTTCAGCTAGGAGGTGACTATGGTATAGGGTAGGCTTCATAGTCACAGCCAAAAACTGAAGAGGGCATGGGATTCTTTAACTGTAACTCATTAGGAATGGGGGTGAGGAAAGAAAAGGCAAAAAGGATGACAAATGGCCTTAAAATTGTAGGGGTAAGAAACTTATAGGGTCCACACATTTATCCTATAAAAATGGTTGTGCAAATGTGACAAGATATATGTATAAGGACATTCCTTTCACTGTTGTTTTAAAAATCTGGAGGTAGCCCACTGTCCCTCAGTGGAAGTCTGCTGAAAGGAGCATAGTTCATCATCCAGTGGAACCCAATGCAGCTGTTATGGTAGACGAACAAGGATGCTTGTGCTGCTTTGTAAAGATCTTTGGGGCAGGGAAATAATGGGTTGTGGTCCCACTGGTCCCAAATTATAGGTTCTTTTCACTGCAGCAGGCTGCCTCTCTGGAACACAGGGAACTCAGAGAATGTGTAACTGAGGGCTAAACTCTGTGGCATGTGGTTTGGTGCCAATTTTTTTCTGAGAAAGGAAAAATTAGTGTGGGCTGTGGTGAAAAGAGACCTCTGGGAAACATTGGACTATGCCTTGAAAGATAAGATAAGGTTTTCTACAAAAGCAAAGAGAAATGAAAAAGGAAGTCTCAGGGTAGGGGAGAGGGAGTGGGCAGGGATTGCTATGAACAAAGGCACTGAAGCAAGCATGTGTTGAGCCATGGGACCTGTCAATCAAGGTCATCCCTAGGTACTCATTAGCTGAAGGTTCAGAGCTGACAAAGTTTAATAGTAAACTCAATACTATGACTTTGGGGGACCTATAAGGTTTGTAAAACCAGTTGAGCATCACCCAAAAAACAAAGTCTAAAATGGGCAATGTTGGGTCAGTTCTTCAGTTGCCATCAGAAAGAAATTCCCTGTTACCCATTAAGCACCTTTATTGATTGGTGTCAAGGCTTGGTCTACCATGGATGGAATGATGTCAGCCAGTTCTAACTTCTAGAATTCAGAGGATCCTGGCTAGGCACTCAGGGAGTCCCTGCCACTGCTGCTACCAGGTTATTTATCTCCTGAGTAGCACAAAAAGAAATGTCAGGCAGAAAGATGCCTTCCCTTCTGTATAATTCTGGCTAGGCACCCACTTGATAGTCATCTTCTCTTTCATGTCCTATTCTCTGTGTAGGTACCCATTCTGTGAATGGATAGAAAGAATGAAGAAGGAGTTCATTTTGTTTTATTTCTGTCATGCACAGTATGTATACTTCTGTAGACACCAGGGAGGATTAATCAATCAAATGTTTTAATTGAGCACCATCTTGGGTCTAAACCTTGCCTTAGCATAATGATGCTAAGCATTGTGGCAGATGCAAAGAAGCAAGAAACATGACTTCTGACCTCTGACTTTGCAAGTCAGTAGTAAAACCAAGATATATAAGAAAGAAGGTAGTAAAGCAGAATGTGTATTTGAATAATTCCCAAACACAGGATTTATGGTCAATAGGTAGAGAAAAAAGATCACTGAGGACTAAAATGATCTAGGCTGCCTTAGTGAAAAAGGAGAGACTTGGGCTTGTCTCAAGGATAAAGCTAGACTTATAGAAGGAACTCTATAGAAGGACTTTTAGAAGGTAAGACATTTGGGTGATAGAGGGAAGCCCAAGCAAAGAAGGAAAAATAATTGTGTTTTGGGCACCCCGGGCGGCTCAGCGGTTTAGCGCCGCCTTCAGCCCAGGGCCTGATCCTGCAGACCCAGGATGGAGTCCCACATCAGGCTCCCTGCATGGAGCCTGCTTCTCCCTCTGCCTGCATCTCTGCCCCCCTCCCCATCTCTCTCTCTCTCTCTCTCTCTCTCTCTCTTTCTCTCTCTCTCATGAATAAATAAATAAAATCATTTAACAAAAAGAAAAAGAAAAAGGAAAATAACTGTGTTTTGAGACTAAGTAAACATTATTCAGAGAGACCTGGGTTTGAATCCTAGTCTACCAGTTACTAGCTATAAGCCTTGAGCCAGTAACTTAACTACAAAGCCACTGAGGTTCCTTTAAAAATTGGGGCCATTAATGCCAATATCGTCAGATTATTACAAGAATACATAAGCAAACAAAAACTGATGCACAGTGCCTAGCATATACCAGGGATTCAAAAATCTTAATTTTCTTTTCATCTTCTTGTGTTAATCACGTCACTTCCTTTCCACATTGTCTCCAGTTTCCCACCAATCATTTTTTGTCTGCTGAGAGCTTTCTAGGACTCACTGCCATGAATCTCTTTATCTAGTTGTCCTCTTGGCCCAGCATTGGCCAGAGGGAAGTCCAGAGACTGTTCCCAGAAGAAGAAGAAAGGCTGCCAGGTACAGTATTATGACTGGAGGATGTGGACAGCATAACTCATTCTATCCCAGGGTTATTTCTCACTTTAAGCCTGGACAAGAACTGGATCTGAGATCCTGCCTGCCTCCCTAACAAAACTCATCTCCTGGGCAATAACATTCCCGCCAAACTACATTGTTCACTAGTCCCTTCCTCATCTCCTGGGCGTCTGATTTTCTTAGTGGTTAGCATTAGAGTCATTATTTTTTGTTTCCCAGAATGACAGATACTAGTTTTGCAGGACTTGTAAATATGTAGCACTTTTTCAACAAACTAAGTAACAGTACAAGCTCAGAAGTTAGAGTGGGGCTTATTTCTACCTCTCACACTTGCTGTGTGACTTTGAACAAGTAACTTTGCAATTTGGAGTCTCTGTTACTATTGCTACCTAACAAGTCTGAATTTATGGCGCAAAATTACAGACATTCTATTATTCTCATAGTATCCATGGGTCAGGAAATTTGAAAAGCAGCATAGTGGGATGGCTTCTCCTTGCCTAGGGATGTCTAGGGCTTCAGATGGAAGAACTAAAAGGCCGTGAATGATTTGATAGCTGGGGGATGGAATCATCTGAAGACTCATACATACAACTGGCAGTTGAAACTATTGTCCCAAAAGCCTTACATGTGCTCCCTCCGTGCTCTGCTTGGGCTTCCTCAGCGTGAGAGTCAGTTCCAAGAACAAGGGACCAAAGGAAAGGCAGGCAGAAGCTGTATCACCTTTCATGACCTACCCTGAGAAGTCACAAAGGGTGATTTCTGCCATAGTCACAAGTCCAGCCATATCAAAAGGGAAGGAATCTTTCAGTAGAAAAAGTGTCAAAATCACATTGTTAAGAGAAACATGTGGAATAAGACAGATTGTTGTGGCCATATTTGGAAAATACAATCTGTCATACCTTATATATAAAGAGAAGATAATCCTTTTTGGAATCATTGTAAAGATTAAATAAGAAAAGTTTTTATGGTACTTAGAGTGGTGCCTGACATGTAATCAATAAAAGTCATATATTTATTCAGTCTCTCCCCCTCCTTTCCTTCCCCCACTCCTTCCCCATCTCCCTCCCCAACTCTCTCTCTCCCAGAGTAGAGATACATACACATATATGACATTTATAGTCAGTGCTTATTAATGTGTAGTCAGTGCTAATTAATATTTTGTGTCCATAATAGATACTAGTAATTATTTAAGTTAATGAATCTATAGATTAGATCTCTAATGAATCTACAAAATAGAGCCTTAAATGTCAAGCAGTTTCTTATCGAATCATCTCATTTTATACTTGGAAAAACCAAGGTTGAGAAAGTTTGCAAAGTCGATTAAATTAACATTGAGCATTCCATAGTCCAGACTTTGATGAAGCATTTTTGTTGAAAATAAATCAAGTGGGGATGCCTGGATGGCTCTGTGGTTGAGCATCTGCCTTTGGCCCATGGCATGATCCCGGAATCCCAGGATCAAGTCCCACATCAGGTTTCCTGCATGGAGCCAGCTCCTCTCTCTGCCTATGTCTCTGCCCTCTCTCTCAGTGTCTTTCATAAATAAATAAATAAAATCTTTAAAAAACAAAAAAAAAAGAAAAGAAATCAAGTGACCCTAACAATGAGCAATTTTTCAAATGACTGATGTTTAGATTTCAACACTTTTCAGGATATATAGGTCCTTGAACTTCATCATAATCCCTAAGAGGCAAATGAAAAGAGACAGGAGGAACACAAGAGCTTGGTGTGTTCTCATTTTGAAGATCTGAATGCTGAAATGAGCCAGGTCACTGCCTTTGCTTTTTTGACACTATATATATTGTTCCTGCTCCCCACAGCCAAAGGCGCCACATTTAGGCAATATTTGCTTAGTGAACCAGCAAAGCAGAACAGAGTTAGCAATATTTGAGATGGTGTGCCTTTTCATCCCTGTACTGAGAAGTAAAACCAAGGCAAACAGAACAAAAGGAGCATGGTTTATTTTTCCTTAGCAAAGCCATATACAGCGCCTGGCTGGACAAGGACAGGAGTCAGAAGATAAAATTGTGGCCAAGTGACCTTGGGCATGTCACTTTCCTTCTCACACCTCAGATTTCACAGTCTGAATGATCTAATTCTACAATGGGAAGTGTTTACTGAGCCCTTGTGATCAGTTCTCTCAGTATATGAAGAATACACAGCAATAAGAAATGCCAGATCTTTACTTACATGATGTTTATTTTTTTAAATATTTTATTTATTTATTCATGAGAGAGAGAGAGAGAGAGAGGCAGGGACACAGGCAGAGGGAGAAGCAGGCCCCATGCAGGAAGCCCTATGTGGGACTTGATCCTGGGACTCCAGGATCAAGCCCTGAATCACGCCCTGGGCCAAAGACAGGCACTAAACCGCTGAGCCGCCCAGGGATTCCCTACTTACGTGATGTTTAAAGTCAAACTGAGGAGATATGACTAAGACATAAGAAACAGAGAACTTACAAAGCTTAGGTCTATCTTGGGACCCAAGTGCCATCCATGGATGACCCAAAAGTGAGAGATGGATGTTGGTAGAAGGTCAGTTCTCATCTACCCATCTGGCTGAGGAGGGAAATGAGCAGACACATCATTAAATCTGAAGCAAATCCACTAGACTTCCCTACAAAACCAGTGGCTCTATTTCACCTTTTCTGCTGCATCAAAACTCAAAGGGGAAAAGGAGGATTTCATACTAATACAAAGAAGATTTGTGGTTTATTTTTTAAAACCTCAATCTCTTTTTTAGTCAATGGACTCTTCTCTCTCAAATTTGATTTGATATGCTGAGATTTTAATTGGAGGTACTCTTTTCTTAATATCTTCCCCCTTTGACACAAAATTTATTTAATTTTACTGAGGTATAAGACACAGTAAGTGCACAAATCATAAAGACATAGCTTAATTTTCATAAAGCAAAAAGACTTGTGTGATCAAAATTAAAATTAAGAAATCTAATACTACCGGAATCTCAGAATCTCTTTTTTGCTCCCTTCCCCATACAAGAGTAATCACTATTACATCAAAAACTAATTTTACTAATTGAACTGTTTTTAAATCTCATAAGTAGAGCTATAAAATGTGTATTATTTTGTCTTGCTCTTTTTGTTCAATATTATGTTGTCATATTCATCCATGTCATCACATACAGTTGCAGTCTGTTCATTCTCATTTTTGTATAGTATTTCATTGTATGGATATGCTGCAATTTATTTATCCAGAAATAAAAGCAGAAGTGTGACTATCTTTGCAGATAAGCATTTCTGTTGTTCCCAGTGTGAGGCCATTATATATAATCCTGCTATATTCTTGTAAAAGTCTTCTGATGAACATATGGAATTCCTGTTGGGTATATACCTAGGAGAGGAATTCCCAGACCACATTATTTATAATTCCCTGTTATAGATTTTGCCAAACTGTTTTTGAAAACAAATTTACATCCTCATAAACAATAAAGGTGTTCTAGTTGCTCCACATCTATACCTTTTTCATTTTAGCAAGTGGGTGTTGTACTATCCCATTATAGTTTTAATTTGCATTAGCCTGATGACTTGTAGCTTTTTCATATTTATTAGCCATTTGTATAGCCTCTTTTATGAAGTAGCTTTGAAAAATTTTTCCCATATTTCTGTTAGGTAACTTTTTTTTCTTATTGCTGTTGTATTTTAAAGCATTCTTTGTATATCTCTGGTAATGCATATTATCAGGTGCCTGTATTATATCTTCTGTTCTGTGGCTTGTATTTTCACTATCTTGAGAGTGTTGTATAATGAACAGAAATAGTTTTAATGTAGTCAGTGTAGCAAATTTTCCCTTTATGTCTAGTACTTTCAATGTGTTGCTTAAGAAGCCTTTGCCTACCTCAAAGTCATGAAGATATTCTATGATTTATGAAATTTTAACTTACATTTTAATTTATGAAATCATAACTTTCATTTGGATTTGTGTGTCCTATAGATATGTACAGCAAAGTGCAGGATAAAGGCTTGTTGTTATTGTTGTTTTGCATGTGGATTTCCTATTACACTATCATTATTTATTGAGAAGCCCATCATTTTTCTCCACTACACGCCCCTTCCTCATAAATCAGCTCAACAAAGGCATATAGTCTGTTATTGGACACTTGATTCTGTTATTAGTCTTTCCCTACACCACACTATCTAATTACTATAGCTTTATAATGCTTGATAGCAAGTAACCAGATGTCTGGAGAAGGCTGTTCATGGAGGCTAAAACAAAGACTGGATTATTCCATTAGGTGAGGGGGTAGTATAGAAGGCTTTTCATATGAGATCATATTTGCAGTATTTTTATAAGTGTGAGACACTGTGATTCCATTGGAACACCAGTGATTGTGCTTTTCTTGAAGCTCTAGAACAAATCAGTAGCTAAGACCCTGTCAGTTATTTCTGGGCAGTGTTTCAAAATACCTAAAAGTGATAGATAAACCTTAGAACACTTATGAGTAAAAAAGGCATTCTTTAGCATCCAAACATGGAGCACATAAAACTCTAGAGGCTACCAGAGAAAAGGCAGAGGAGGATTAATTCTCTTTCATTTAGGCACTGATGAATTATTGAAAACTACATCTGAAACTAATGATGTACTGTATGTTGGCTAATTGAATTTAAATTAAAAAAAAACTCTTTCATTTAAATTAACCTAAAAGAAAAAGCGCCATATGAAATGAGATAGAAGGTAGTGGGGAACAAAAAGAATTTGTTGTGCATTCAAAATATGGTTACTTTTATTGACTCTTAATCTCAATTCAGTGTGTGAAGAAAGTTGTGGATTGCATTGGCACACTATAAGAGAGATGAACAAGTAAAAAATGTAAATTTTTTTTCAGATAGAATGTTTTGTACCAGTTGAGTTGAAGGGTATTACTAAGTAATGGATGTGTTGGGGCAGTTAAACTAGGGGTATTGACTGAGTCATGAATCACCAAGCTCCTGACCCATGATAAAAATAAAAATAACTCATAGGAAAAGCAAACTCATCTATAGGTTTAAACCACAGAACAAAAACTGTTCTGTGCAAAATTTGGTTTTATTTTATCTTCTGAATTTTCCACCCTTGTTTAAGTCAACTGTACTGAAATGCTTTCACTTCAAAAGGGATAAACAGCGTTCCTTTTCGTTGCAGCAAAATAAAACCCTCACACTCAATAAATCAAAACTGTCCTGGCAAAAATTGAACAATTCCATCATTTGCTGAAACTTCTAAAACCCTCAAATTTGTTTGAATACTTCTGTAAACAATTCAATAAATCAGTGTTGGCAAAAGTATGTGTTAGAGCACTTATAGTGGACTCAGGACTGGGCTAGGTGAGTAGGAAATTCTCAAGGAGAATAACGTGGTCTACACACACACACACACACACACACACAAACACACCATTATTTCTTACTTAATTTACTGGGGGAAAATGCCCGTTATTTAAATAGTTGAACATGGTGCTAGGTCTCTTATCCCTGTCCTTCATAGGGACATGAAGCAGTCTTTACATGCTATTACAGTTGCTTTTTCAGTAACTATACCCTAGACTATTCCTTCTAAAAATTTTTGTGCATAAAAAATATTAAGCGATTTTGTTAAAATGAGGTTCAAATTTAATAGGTTTTGAGTGGGGCATATGATTTTGTATTTCTAATAAACTGCCAGGTGAAGTCAATGCTGCTGAACCAAGGATTGTGTTTTGAATGATAAAATGTCGGCTAAGAGCTTCTCTAGAGTATAGGACCTCATTGTCTTGCCCACCACTATAACCCCAGCACCTATCAGACAGAGCATCCACTAATATACACTGAGTAAAGAAGTAAGTATCCGGGATCCCTGGGTGGCTCAGCGTTTTGGCACCCACCTTCAGCCCAGGGCCTGATCCTGAAGACCCGGGATCAAGTCCCACATCGGGCTTCCCGCATGGAGCCTGCTTCTCCCTCTGCCTGTGTCTCTGCCTCTCTCTCTCTCTGTTGTCTCTCATGAATAAATGAATAAAATCTTTAAAAAAAGATGTAAGTATCCAAATATTACTTATTATGTGCATTTATCAATACATTTTTACATTGGTGACATGAAAAAAATTAACAGTATGGGCATAAATACTGAAATAAGAATAGCCATGGCCTGATGAAGAAGGCATGATGGAAAGACATAGGAAGTAAAATAGATGGGAAAGTACTATCAAATTATAAAGGGTTTTGAAAACCAGGCAAAAAATCAGTATAATCTCCTAATATAAATCAGTATAATAATTCCCTAATATAAATCAATATGATCTCATAATAAATAGGAGAGTGGTGGGCTGACAGTTTTGAGATGCTCAATCTGGTGGCATTGGGCAGAAAAGCAGTAGGCAGCATATTTCTATTAATTCTTAAGACATTCTCTGCGATTCCACAAGTCTTCCCTTTTCCTCAACTAGAATGTGGGCTCCCTAAGAGCAGAACCCATTTTTTATTCATCTCTAGATCCCAGTTTCCAGCAGAGGGGATGATGCATAGCAGTCACTTCATAATAACCATGTCTGGAAATGACACTCATGGTAGTCCAGCAGTGTCACTGCAGTCCCCAGAAAAAAAAAAAAAAAAACATTTCTAGGGTGCCTCGATTGTGGCATGCCATACAGAGTGTGGATCATCTAAAGCAGAAGCCTAGAGAATCCATACCATAGAACTCAGGTCAGAAGAAACAGGGAGCATAGTTACAGACATCAGAACCATGGAGAGCTCCCAGCGAGCTAATCGGACTCTCTAGGCCTTGTAATCTGAATTTTCCATACTTGCTATTTTGCTCTTGCGGTACTAGAGAAATTTAGTGGAATATATTCAGGATATTTATGATATAAACCATGCAAATTACTATAGAAATTATATGTCGTATTATGTTAACCAGGCTGACTACCACTACTTTATTATCTAATAAAAAGCAGACAACAGAGCTTATGCTTATGACACCAAATTATTTTCTGCAAATGGTCAATTAAAATATAGTGACAATAAAAATGGACTTTACCTTGAGACAGAGCCATTATTCTTGGAAAGCTATAAGAAGAATCCAATTTGGTCTAATTATGTTATGATCTAATTGTGTCGTGGGAGTAGAGTATTTAAATCAACATATTCTTTGATAAAGATCTCCTGTGTCTTTTGTATCAGTCTTGGTTCTCCTGTCTCAACTCAGAGGATACCTGTTTTAAAAGATCCATCGGAATCTGAAAATGCAAATGTTTTATAGCATTTCCCTCCGCTAGATCACGTCTCTCGAGGGAAATCAAATAAATAAAGCAGATTTGAGTTACTTTTAAAGACCCAAGAAGAGCTATTCTCCATAAGAAATGGAACATTAAATAAAGACCTTATGATCCTGTGGTCATCTCAGTTTCCCTCATATTACCGCAGTTGCTGGTCTTTGGGTTACCCTTCCCAGGGGGGCAATTGGAGTTAAATTAGATCCATTTCCCTATAATTCGTCGGTATTTTCATTTTTTAAGGTTTTTTTTCATTTTTTAACATTTTATTTATTCATGACAGACACACACACAGAGAGAGAGAGAGAGAGAGAGGCAGAGACACAGGCAGAGGGAGAAGCAGGCTCCATGCAAACTTGGTGTCAGACTTGACCCCAGATCTCTAGGATCACGACCTGAGCTGAAGGCAGATGCTCAACTGCTGAGCCACCCAGGCATCCTTCATTGGTATTTTCTGGTATTTTGAAACAGTTGAATGAGAGAAGGAAAATAGCTGTCATACTAAATCCTTTCCCAACTATTAAGATCTTTCTTATGTTAGGGTATTTTGTATAAATTTGGACTACGATTTTTTCCTAGTTCCATTCTAATTTTGAAAAATAAATATGCATATTATCCAGTAATGAATATCATTAGCCCTCAACAATGTACATACATTACACAGTGCTAGATAGTAGCAGGGGATCACAACATCTATTCAGCATTCAACAAATATTTATTGAGGGCTAAGTGCCTGCAGAAAAAGTGAAGGTCACAGTCTTTATTTATAAAAGAGATTGGGGGGAAAGGGGAAAACCTGCATTTCTTGATAATTTACCATTAGCTACACATGGTGCTGAATTTACACATTTCTCATTTAATGAACTTACAATTTAGTTAAGGAAGAATGAGAAGGATGGTGATGTTAATAGTTTTAGTGACAGCACTTAACACATACCATGCGCATGCCACTGTTATAAGTATTTTGCATGCATTATCTATTTAAATCCTTCACAATCCTATGTTAATCTGTAAGAAGTCTATGTGTACGAAGTAGTTATAACTGCCCTTGCTTTAGAAAAAACAACAGAGATTTAAAGAGGTGAGGATCTCTCTCTAGGTAGCACAGCTAAGAAAGTAGGGAGTCCAGATTATAAATCAGGTCTGACGAGCTCCAAAGTGTGTGTTCCTAACCATCCCCAATACTAACTCCCTTACAAATCACCTAGAAATGCCAAGATCCACTTTCCCTGATGTTTACAATAGCAATTAAGTAACATATTAACTTATTGTGTATAAATGACCATCACTCATGTTGGAAGGTAAACTACACAACTCCTGCATATGTAATTTCCTATCCACCAGCAGCTGTCTGGCATCCAGCCCAGTGTCTGGCTCATAGCACATATTCAGTAAGTATTTGTTGAATGAGAGGATTCTCCTACCAAGGAGTTCTCTAAAAGCAGAGATTTTCCTTGATGTTTCACCAGAGTAATTGTGGAACTACCAAATAAAGAAGGAAAATTTTGAAGACATGGTAGCATTTAGCTGTACAGTTGTATCTGACTCTAGTCTCATCTGAGGTGGATATGATATCATATCCTTATCTGTAGTGCAGGCCAGGCTTAGTCTGCAATTTCAATAAATCTACTATATGGTTACTTAAATGCACTGCTCTACATCCTATGCTATGTACAGATGGGGATACTGTGATAAGTAAGACATAGTTTTGCCCTCAAGGGGTTCACAGTCCAATAACCAGGCAATGATAATGCACTTGAATGTGCACTATGTCAGAAGAAGAAGAGGACATTATAAGAGCACAGAGCAGGTATCTAAACCCAAATAAGGGAGTAGGTCAGAGAAGGCTTTGTAGAAAAAACTGCATTTAGGCCAGGACAGGAAGGAAGAGTAAATATTACCCAAGTAAAAAGGCATAGGGAAGAGTATTTCATCCAGGAACCACATATGCCTTGTGAGCTATTGTCAGGAACTTGGATCATTTTTTTTAATTGTGATAAGAGCACTTAACACAATATCTACCTTCTTAACAAAATTTTAAGTGTATATTATTGTTGACAATAGGTACAATATTGTACAGTAAATCTCTACAGCTTGTTCATCTTACTTAACTGAAACTTTATACCAGTTAGTTAGTAACTCTCCATTTCCTCCTCCCCCTTGCCCTTGGTAACCACTATTGGGAAGTTTAGAGCAAGAAAATGATTTACATTTTTACACATACAGTTTTCAAAAATTTCTCTCTAACTCAGTGCTTCTAAGTCAGGAATGATTTTGTCTGTTAGGTGACACATGACAAGGTCTACAGACATTTTCAGTTGGCAAAAACGGAAGGGGGGCTACTGGAATCTAATGAGTACAGACCAGGGATACTGCTAAAAATCCTATAATATAGAGAAAAGCCTCCCATCACAAAGAGGTATCTGGCCTAAAATATTCATCATTCTGAGGTTAAGAAACCCTACAAGCTGCTCTGTGGAGAAAAGCTACTACAGACTTAAAGAGGTTATCGCATTAGCCTAGGCAGGAAATGATTGCTTGGGGTAGGGTGATAGCTATGAAGTTGGTGAGAAATGCTGACCCAAAATGCATTTTGAAGGTAGAAACATGAGATTTCTGATCGATTGGAAATGGGGTATGAGGGATAAAGAGTAGTTAATGTTTTAGCTCTCAGTAACTAAAAGAATGGTGATGCCATTTACTGAGATGGAGAATGTTTGTGAAAGAACAAACGTGGAATGGAGAGAAACAAGGATTCAGTTTGGAACAGATTCATGAGTCTGGAAGAAGGGAGAAGGTCCAGTGTGGACTTCAGCATTTTAGGACTCATGCACATATAGTGTATAAAGCCATGGGACTGGATGAGGTTACTTTGGGAGGTGAGTCCAGAAAGTGAAAAGGAGAGCCCCAAGCCCTGAACCCTTTATCATTTAGAGGTCATGAAGAATCATCAGAAAGGACTGAGAAAGAGCAGTGAGGAAGGAGGAAAACCGGGAGGGTTGTATCCTAGAAACGAGTGAGAGAAGTGTATCAAAGAAGATGGCGTAAACACCTGTGTGAAAGGTTACCATGCAATCAAATAAGGAAACAATAGGAAATTGGCCAGAGCTATACCAAGAGCTGTGAGCTAATGGAAATCACTGCGTTTGGAAAACTGGAACAAGCCCATAATATAAAAGTTTATCTGTATAATTCTTTCTGTAAAAAGTGTAACCTCAAATTTCCATGTCTTCTTATCAGAAACACATTTGTATATACTGGTAGGTTATGCCCTTCTGCAATCATTGCCATAAGAGAAGAAAGGAAGTAATAAGTAAACTAAAACCTTTAATTAAAATTCATAGATTGAAGTTGGACAGGGAATCTGGACAGAGGCAAGAGACTTTTGCATATAGTCAGGATGTGATTAGACTTACTGTGATAGTGATTCACAGCTTATGTTCATCAAGAAGACCAGCTCAGCCTCTAGCCTTATCTATGATACCTGGATGTTTGGGAGTGGATGAACCCAGAAATCATTTTAATGACATATCCCTGGATTCTAACTAGCTTTCATTCTTCTCTGGTGCTTTAACTTGAAGAGATTCATTCTAAATCCTATCCTTAATGAACCAAAGTACAATTCCCTTGAATGAGATCTGATAACACTTTTGGGTTCTCCTAATTTCCCAGTCCCTCACACCTCTGAATAAAGATTTCCCTGAGAAAACAGAAAGGACTCTCTAATCCTTCATCAATCAAACTCCTCCTCCACCCTTCTTCTTGGAGGAACTAAGATCCTACAAGGAACTTTTGGGGTAGGGCCAAAATAAGTATTGGAAAACAATAGGGAATGATATTTTCTGTGGCCCCACCTCGGATTCTCTCAGTAAAATATATAGGAGACAAAATTAAGGTCAGGGATGAATTGGGTTGGGTTGGAAACCTCTAAGTTTAGAGTGGGTCAATCTTCAAATGGAAGGATGGGTGGTAACATATCACAAACATACAACAAATGGCTTTAATCATTATAATAATCATTACCACTGTTTATTATCTGCTAGCATTATCTCATTTAATCTTCATTAACAACCCATTGAGTAAGCAATTATAACTAAAGATTTTAATTTTACAGATTGAAAAAAGATATTCAAAAAGATTACATAAATAAGCCAAACCTACACAATTAATGTCGGTCAATCTGACTAAAAACCCACAGGGTCAAATACAATTCTACCCTGCCAAAGCAACGCAGTAGAAAGAACCCTCAGTTTGCAGTCAAGGATTTATTTGCTTTCTAAACCTAGCACCAACATTAATTTTGAGGGTGACTTTGGGAAAAGTCATTTAATCTCTCTAAACCTCAGCCTGATTTCCCACACCTACAAAATAATCAGGACAACCTTGATGATCCCTAAGGTAACTTCTGGTACTTGTGTCTCTGATTTTAACTTGTGATAATCATGACTTTAAGTTCTCTCATTTGTAAAGAGGGTTTTGATTTTCAAAATAGAGTCATCTATTATTGTATTTGATCTTTACAACAATCATGAGGCAGGCAAGCATTACTCTCTTGTGTTTTACATACAGATGGGAAAAAAGACTTGAAATAGAGTAGGTACCCTGTCCATGGTTAACATAGCTGCTCCCCAGTCAACTGCTCTAATATTCCAAGTATCTCTCCTCCTTTCTCTCAGGTACTTTTTCTACCCTCTGGGGCCTACCCCATTTCTCATTCCTAGGAAGGTTTTCATTACTAATTTAAATGTTAACTGTTAAGAAACTAAAGGAAGGGTGTATACAGGGGCCTCCAGCACCACTGGGGTCCTAAATAGGGGCTGAAGGACTGGAGCAGGACAGATCCAGCTCCCCAGGAACATGCCTAAGGATGCACTGAGTGTGCAGGAACTCAGATGTGCTGAGTGTGCAGGAACTCAGGATGCAGAAAAGGAAACAGTGGATTTTTCTGCAGGCTGGGAAGTGCAAGGCTGTAGATAACATTATCCATGGCTATGTAGTAGCCAACAACCTTTCCTGCTGAATTCATTCTTTAGGTCTCAGCTTAGTAGATCCTTCTTCTGGGAAGCCTGGGAAGTGTCATGAGCACAAGACCCTATATGGCTGGTTTTATACCAATAATTATGGAAAAATTCTACTAAAATATTTGCTTCTTCTTAGGGTTCCCCATCTCAGGAAATGTCACCATTCTCTTCTGAGATGCCTTTTTTTTTTTTTTTTACTTTTTAAATTTTAATTCCAGTTAGTTAATGTACAGTGTAATATTAGTTTCAGGTATACAATACAATGATTCAACACTTCCCATACATCACCCTTTATGTGCTCACCCTGTATGTGCTCACCCTGTTGTGCTCATCACAACAAGTGAACTCCTTCATCCTCATTACCCTCTACTCTGGCAACCATCATATTGTTCTCTATAATTAAGAATCTGCTTCTTGCTTTGTCTCTCTCTCTCATTGTTTTCTCCCTTTGCTTGTTTGTTTTGCTCTTAAATTCCTCTGAGATGTCTTAACCAGAAATGTAGGAGACAAGGAAAGGGAGAGAGCCTAGCCTAGGGATTAAAAAGTAAACTCTGGAGTCAGGCTACATGTGTATTGATGGGAAGACACCTAACCTTGCCAAGCTTCAGTTTCTCCTTTCATAAAATGGAGCTAAATACTACTTTCTTCATAGTGTATGCTGAGGAATAAATATAAACATCTCATAAAATGCCTGGCAAAAATAATCAATCAAAAACTGGAGCTCTGAGAAACCAGTGAGCCTTCTCCTTCCCTCTATATTCAATCAGTCTTCCCACAGAGATTCCACCTCCTAAATCTAGGTAAAGCTCCTCACTTTCTTTCCATCCTTGCCTCTATATGATCCAGGTAGTCATCACCTCTGATCTGGGCTCCAGTATTGCCAGTTTATCTCCATGCCCCCATTTTGTTGCCCACTCACCCTAATCTATTCTCTGCAAGGCAAGTTCTCACGACATATGGATTGCTCATGTTGCCCACTGCTTTCCGTGCCTGACTTTCTGTCACAGAGTCCTTCCAGTACTCCAGGACCCTGTGTGGCCTCCTCCTCTGCCTCATTTTTTATTACCCGGCACCCTCCCCATGAAGGATCCTACTGTATCCCTCTATCATTCCTCTGTGGTAGGAACCACTTATCTCTTTCACTCTCACATCCTTGGTGTTTGGGGTTTTTTTTTTTAATTTTATTTATTTATTTGAAAGAGAGCATGAGCAGGGAATGGGGGATAGAGGGAGAGAGAGAAGCAAGCTCCACACTTGCAGGGAGCCTAAAGCTGGGCTCAGTCTCAGGACTCTGGAATTATGACCCAAGCCAAAGGCAGATGCTTAACCAACGGAGTCATCCAGGCACCCCTGGCATTTGTTATTTTTTCTGCCTTTTAGAACCTTCCTTACAATACAACCTTTCCTGGTGAACTCATTCTTTAAGTCTCAGCTTAGTAGATCCTTCTTCTGGTAAGTGTCATCAGCACAAGGCCCAGCTCACAGAAGGTACTTATTATCTATCATATAAATGGCCAAGAGTGACAGCATCAAAGTCAATTCAATCTTAACTTAAATCCCTGCAGCCTGAGGGCAAGCTGGGCTCTCTGTCTGGGCCAGGATTCAGCTTCTAGATGATTCCATATCATCTAGCAATCCTACTTTTGGGTATTTATCTAAAAGAAGTGAAATCGGGATCTAGAAGAGACGTTAGTACCCTCATATTCTTCTCAGCGCTCTTTACAATAGCCAAGATGTGAAACAACCTAAATATCTATCAATGATAAATGAATTTTTAAAATGTGGTATATATATATATATATATATATATCCAATAGAATCTATTCATCCTTAAAAAGGGTAGAAGACATTCTGAAATATTTGACATGAATGAACTTTGAGAATATTATGCTAAGTGAAAAAAGCTAGTTACTGGAGGACAACTGTTGCATGATTCCATTTATATGGGGTGTCTCAATAGTCGAATACACAGAAATGGAGTTGAATGGTGACTTCCAGAGGCTGGGAGGAGGGGAAGATCTGGACTTGTCAATCAATGGGTGTAAAGTTTCAGGGAAACAAGATGAATAAGTTCTAGAGATCAGCTATACAACATTGTTAGTTTACAAAAGTTAATAGTGCTGTATTGTACACTTAAAAATTTAAGAGAGTAGATCAAATGTTGAGTCTTGTTTTCAAAATAAAATGAAAATTTTTTAAAAGAAGGAAATATACCTGGGTTGTGTTTAGCAAGGTTTGGGGGATCTTTTGTTATCACAGCATAACATATCAACATATCATAGCATATAGAATTTGATAAAGATGGAAAGAAAGCCCTTCATATAACCTAGGGCTTAAATAATATAATAGCTGGCAAAAACACAAAGAGGGATTGCACCTGGCTGAAAGCATTGAGAAAATCTTTTTGGAGATAATACCATGTGAGACGGATTTTGAAATTGGGAAAGATATCTAAGGATACACAGAGAGAAATAAGCAAGATAATATGCAAGAATGAAAATACTCAGAATGGACAGGGAAGGTGAGTGTAGCCAGAGCAGTGAACAACTAATAAAAAGATCAGGGAGAAAAAATAGGACAGATTAGGCCCTTAATATATACTAGTCTCCATCCTGAATGATTTATATATTTATTTTTCATACCTGTGTCAGTTTTCAATTACTGCCATAACAAAATGTCATAACCAAAAACAACACAAGTCCAGTATGAGTTTCACTGGGCTAAAATAAAAGTTGTGGCAGGGCCATGTTCCTTCCTGGGGGATCTAAGGCAAAATTCATTTTCTTGCTCATTCAGGCTGTTGGCAAATTTGAATTTCTATGGTTATAGGCCTCTAGTTCTTATTTCTGAGGAAATAAGGGCTTCAGCTGAGGGCTCTTCTTAGCTTCCTCATTCCTTGGCTCATGACCCCCTTTATCTTCAAAGCCAGAAATGGAGGACCAAACACCTCTGACACTTTGAATCTCTCCTGGGTCTTTTTCTGTCTCATCTCTTTGAACAGTTCTTTTCTACTTTTAAGGACCAATATGATTGCATTAAGTCCACCTGGATAATCACCCTGCTTTAAGGTCTCTGGCCTTAATTCCATCTGAAAAATATCTCTTATCATTCAATGTAACATAGTTAAAGATTCTAGAAATTGGATCGTGTCTTTGGAGGGCCAGTTTTCTGCCTACCACATCCCATCTCATAAGTAAGGAAACAGGCTTAGTGGTTAGGTAACATATCCAAGGTTACCACCTAGTTCTTGACAGCTGGCTTTTGATCCCAGTTTTATCACCAACTTCACCCAGAGAACATAAAGGGAAAAAAGTGGAGCATGAGGCTAGAACAGAACAATAGGTTAAGGATTTATTGTAGCCACTCTCAAATGGCAGCCATAAGAGAAGTTTCAAAAGAACCAGTCACACTTTAGTTTTCTATTGCTAACAAGTTACCACAAACTTCGTAGTTTAAAACGACACTTATACAATACCTCCCTGTTCTATAAGTCAGAAGTCCAGTATGTCATAACTTGCTCTCTGCTCTAGTTCTCACAAGACTTAAATGAAGGTGTTAATCAGCTGAGTTCTCATCTAGAGTTCAGGGTCCTCTTCCAAATCCATTTCTGCTATTCTCAGAATTCAGTTATTTGTGATTATTGGGCCAAAATCCCCATTTACTCGCTAGCTGTCAGCAGAGATATCCCTCAGCTTCCAGAGGTCACATAGCTCAAGGAGCTGATCCTTGCTCCTTGGCCCCCCTCCCTCACATCAATTCCCTTCCATCTCAAATCTCTCTGACTTCTTCTGTCACCAACGAAGGAAACTCTTCTATAGTTTCATGAGATTAGATTAGGGCTACCCAGATAATGTACCCCTTCTTCTTAAGTTCAAATGATTAATAAACTTAATTACATTTGCAAAATCTCTTTTGCAATGGAATATGACATAATCGTAGAAATAGCATGAGAGAGCGGGGGAAGTGGAGGTTATGGGGCCATCTTAGAATTCTTCCTACTATACATTCCATGAATAATGGGACAAATAATACCATGTTATTGAACACATGAGGAGCACAGAGGCAAGGATAGATGCCTAGGGCCCAGATTTTGGTGATGAGCAGAATGCCAGGTCTGTTTGAGAACTGAGGTAGGAGATCACTTCCTGTCTTCTGAAGATGAGGATGAAGTTAGAGATTTCTTAGTGCCTCTTTCAACTTATGCATGGCCCAAAGCAAGCCCATAGCCAAATGCATTTCCACTTATGTATGTCTCCATTAAAGGAAGGATGTTCTTGGTGAGAATTTCTGAAGGAAAAGGGAAGAAATCCAAAGTTATTATTCCATACCTATAATAATTCACACAACCTTGTGACACAGATTTGCCAAGAGTAGGAGGCTGTCTAAATTTGGGAGGACATCAGTCTTTTACAATATTTTTAAAGAAACACATTTTATTATTTTAATTTTATGCAATAATTTGTTCTATGACAATCACTTTTCAGAACAAGGATTCTGAAGGAACATGATTTTAGGACTATGTAAGAATTATGGATCTACCTGAGATACCAGTTTCTCAAAAATCAGTGCTTCTGAAGTTTTTGAAATCAGTTTATTAATTCATACAATAAACAATTCCTTGTGCAATCATATTTTTGCTATTAATTAGCTCAGGAAATAATTTTCTGTATAGATAGCTCAGGGGAAAACATTACAGATTGCCTACTTATGGAGTTCCATGTTCACTCAACAAATATTGAGACTGTATTAGGTTCTAGGGAATTATGGGGAAATTTAAACTCTCTCACATGATTTAATAACTTAGTGTAGTGGCAACAGCAAAAAAGAGCAGAAGAAGGAGTGATACTGAGGAAAAAAGTAGAAAAGTTCAGAAAAAATTAGAACTGAGGGTAAGAATCAGCAGGCAGTCTTCTCAGAGGAGATGGCACCTGGAGCCGGACTCCTAATGGTTAAATCCAGAGCCCACTCCCTGACTTCAGAGGCTCTGTTGATCTAGTCCTTGCCTCATTCTCCATATGCTCACTACACAGCTAATTACCTTGAACACGTGAAACCTTTTCCTGCCTCAGAGTCTTTGCTCTTCCTGTTTCCTCTGACTATAATGCTGTTCTTCCGGATTCTTCACACATCTAAATCATGCTCAAGGGAACCCTGGGTGGCGCAGCGGTTTAGTGCCTGCCTTTGGCCCAGGGCGTGATCCTGGAGACCCGGGATCGAATCCCACATCAGGCTTCTGGTGCATGGAGCCTGCTTCTCCCTCTGCCTATGTCTCTGCCTCTCTCTCTCTGTGTGTGTGTGACTATCACAAATAAATAAAATTTAAAAAATAAAAATAAAAAAAATAAATCATGCTCAACCTTCAGCTCTCAGCCTAAAAATTAACCTCACAGGGAGATTTTTCCTCACTTCCCTATGTATTGATCCTTTCTTTCTTCTTCCTGACTCCTTGCCACCCAAGTTAGTGATGAAAGAATAGTAGTAATACTGAGTAGCTGACCTGCTATTATCTCCATTTTTCAGTTGAGTGTGCCAAAACTCAGAGAGAGCTAAGTTACTTCTCCAAGGTCACATAGCCAGTGGGAGAAGAAGCTGGGATTTGAACCCTAGTCAGATGATCTCACACCCATAATTTTAACCGGTATATCCTCGGTTTTCTTTATATTATAAACACTGTGGGTATTCACTTAGAAAATCAGAAAATAGAAGGTAGAAAAGAAAGAGAGCCTGTAATCCGGCCAGCAGGATAAATCCAGACACTTAATCTCTGCTAAAGCTGTCTTCAAATGGGGACATATACCAACAGACACATGAAAAGATGCTCAATGTCATTAATCATCAGGGAAATGCAAATCAGAACCACAGCGAGATATCACCTTCTATGTGTCAGAATGGGCTAGAATCAAAAAGACAAATAATAAGTGGGTGAGGATGTAAGAAAAAGGAATGTTCATATACCATTGGTGAGAGTGCAAATTGGTACAGATGCTGTGGAAAACAATATGGTGGTTTTTCTAAAACTTAAAAATAGAGTTACCATATGATCCAATAACTCTACTACTGAGTATTTATCCAAAGAAAATGGAAACACTAATTCAAAAGATGTGTGCACCCCCTGTGTTTCTCACAGAATTATTTACAGTAGCCAAGATATGGAAAGAAACTAAGTGCTCGTTGATAGATGAAAGGATAAAGAAGATGTGCTCTATAGGGGCACCTGGGTGACTTAGTAAGTTGAGCATCCAAGTCTTGATTTCAGCTCAGGTCATGATCTCAGGGTGGTGAGATTGAGCCCCACATCAGGCTCTATGCTAGGTATGGAGCCTGCTTAAGAGTCTCACTCTCCCTCTCTCTCTGCCCCTCCCCCCATGGCTCATACTCTCTCTTTAAAAAAAAAAAGATGTGGAAAAAATAAATAAATAAATAAATAAAATTAAAAAATAAAATAAAAGATGTGGGATGCCTGGATAGCTCAGAGGTTGTGTCTGCCTTCAGCTCAGGTGATCCCAGAGTTCCAGGATCTAGTTCCACAACAGGCTCCCCATAAGGAGCCTGCTTCTCACTCTGCCTGTGTCTCTCATGAATAATAAATTAAAATCTTTAAAAAATAAAAAAAATTTAATTAAAAAATATTTTTAAAAGATGTGAGATATATATATATATATAGAGAGAGAGAGAGAGAGAGAGAGATTAATCATAAAAAAGAATGAGATCTTGCCATTTGCAATGTGGGTAAACCTAGAAGGTATTATGCTAGGGGAAATAAGTAAGAGAAAGACAAATACTGGGGATCCCTGGGTGGCGCAGCGGTTTGGCGCCTGCCTTTGGCCCAGGGCACGGTCCTGGAGACCCGGGATCGAGTCCCATGTCGGGCTCCCGGTGCATGGAGCCTGCTTCTCCCTCTGCCTGTGTCTCTGCCTCTCTCTCTCTCTGTGTGACTATCATAAATAAATAAAAATTAAAAAAAAAGAAAGACAAATACCATATAATTTCATTTATATGTGGAATCTAAAAAAACAAAACAAATGAACAAACAGCAGAAACAGAACCATAAATACAGAGAATAAACTGATAGTGGCTAGAGGGGATGGTGTAGGGGCCTGGGGAAAATGGATGAAAGGGAGTAGGAGATACAGGTTTCCAGTTGTTATGGAATGAATAAGTCATAAGGATAAAAGCTATACCATAGGGAATGCAGTCAATAAAATTGTAATAGTGTTGTAGGGTGAAATATTGTAGCTACACTTGTGGTAGGCACAGCATCACATATAGAGATATTGATCACTATGTTGTACACCTGAAACTAATAAAACATTGTGTGTCAACTATACTTCAATCTTAAAAATAATAACACTAAATTTTTTAATGGGGTCATATACTCCATTTTATAAACTGTTTTTTTCCACTTAACAGCCTACTAAAACTTCTTTCTATGTCATCTCTCATTTCTGAATAGTATTAGCTGCTTCTACCAGAAGTCCACTCTGGTCCAGGTACCCTGCTAGGCCCATTAGAGCTCATCCTCACAACACTTTTAGGTTATTCCTGCTATTCTCACCATTTCATAGATAGATGAAACTGAGCCTCAGATATGTAAAATAACTTTTCCAAACCATACAGTTAATGAATGGCAGGGACAGGAGTAGGAAAATTATACCATTTCTGAACTCTTAATAATTCTCTTCATTGTCCCAGAAATAGCTGTGTTGTCCCTTTTAGTAAAATGAACAGGGGGCTGTGGGGAAGAAGAAGAGCAGATGCTCCCTGCCTCTGGGGTTGCCCTGCCAGGTTGGTTGTGGATACGTGGGAGTTGGGGGTCTGAGCATTCAGGGAACTGGGCAGGGTAAAAAAAATACCTGGAAATGGAAGATTTTCAACTAGTTGTTCTAAGTACCTCCTTTCCATACACGCCCTGTCCTGGAGATAACCAAACATTAATTAGAGCAGAAGCACACACTGTTTGTTATTTTATCTACCATTTGCTGATGGGTCAGGACCTATTTTTTAAAAGCCTACAACATTCCAACCTAAGGACTTCAAATGCGGGATATGTTGGGCCACAGATGACAACCCAGGCCCACACCTGGTGCCCTGAGTCAGGGACCCAGACCCTTGGAACCCATCTCACTTCTGAAACCAGCTGGTGGATCAGCAAATAGTAGGAGCTCTAGGGAGGGCTTTGGATATAGGGAAGCCATATGTTTTGGTATTGTGGGCTAGCCAGCAGGCAGCTAGCTATAAAAAGAGAGTGGCTTCTTCTAAGAACTTAAGCCCAAAATATATGTGAAGGAAGTCCCATTTTTAACACCAGTATGGTGCCAAATATTCCTTTGTGTCTAGGAACTGTGGGCAAGTGGTGCTTGGGACCTGAAAAGGTAAACCTTGAAAGATGAGAGTGATGGCCCTGGTCCAAGCTGGACCCATTTTCAGCACAAGTAAATCACACCAGATCTAATTTTATGGATCTGGATTCACATTTGATATGAGTTCCATCACCTGCTTTGTGACCTTGAGTAAATTATCTTTCTGAACCTCAGTTTCCTCAGTTATCAAAAAGAGATATGACTAGCTGAGCTAAAGAGAGTGATGGGGATTTAAAAAATGGATGCCAAGTATCTTCTGCAGTGTCCAGTTCAAAGGCCATACCCAGAGAAAATGGATGTTGGGCGGTTACTACTTTTGAGGCAAAGTGAAATTCTTGCTTGTTCACTTTCTTGTCCCATCTCCACACCACAGCACAGGCTGTTCCTGCCCCCAAGAAATGCCTCTCTTTCTATTTGAGAATGTTCAAAGCCTGCCTGCCCTGCACAGCCCTGCCAATGGCCCCTCTTCCCTGATGCTTTTCCATATTTTTCCCAGTTGGACATAGCTTTTCCTACCTCTGCACTTCCTTAGCACTCGATCAATGGTTCCCTGTGCTGTTCAGCCCAGCCCACATTTCACAGCTACTCTATGTCAGTCATATTCATTCTACTGATCTCCTTAAGAAGAAACTTCTTAGTTATTTTTCATCAGGCTTGGTATATATTCAGTCCTCAATAAATACTATGTAATTATTCATTTATTCAGTATATGTTCATTGAGCACCTGCTTTCTGCCAGGCACTATGCTAGGCACCAGGAATATAGCAGGGAATGACACAGATAAGACCCCTGGCATCACTGAACTTACATTTTAGTGGAAACCAATAAAAATGAATAACAAATCAATTGATAAATATATATATAAATCATTTTAGACTATGATAAGTACTATGAAGAAAAGGAAACAAGGTAAGGTGAGAGAGAGATGGGTGCCAGAGACAATCCCTAGAGGGGTGGATGTGAGGAGATGAGGTACGAACATAAACTTAATGGGGAGATGGAGGCATGTTTGGGACAATTTCGGAGAAATGAGTTCCAGGCAGAGGGAACAGCAACTGCAAAAGTCCTGAAGTGGGAAAGAACTTGGTATGTGGTAGGAACTGTAAGAAGGCCAATGAGGCTAGGGCATGATGATAACAGGAAAGATGGTACAAGATGGGGTTAGAGGTGAGCCAGATCAGGTTGACTCAAGCAGGGCATTTGGATTTTACTAAGTGAGACAATTTTAAGTAGGGTGGGAAACAGCATGATACTATTTATAATTTTAAAAGATCCTCTGGCTATTGTGTGGACATGGATTGTATAAGAATGAGAAAAGCAGCAATGAAATATGACACTAATACTTAGTGTCTAGAATGGTATCTGTAGCTATGGGGATGACTGGATGGGACAGACTAGATGTGAGGGTAAGACAAAGAGCTAATGCAGAAATGTGTCTCTGATATTTGGTTTAAAGAGTGGGATAGACAGTGATGCCATTTCCTGAGATGAAGAAGAAGGAGAGGAGTTAGTAATGCGGTATTTATTTGGGGTTTTTGGAAGGAGTTCATTAAGAATTTTGTTTTAAATATTTCAGGTTTATGGTGTCAAGAAGGCAGTTAGATACACATGTTAGAGGTCAGGAGAGGGCCTACAGATTCAATTTGGGTTAATATTTGTATATGATGTGAGGTAAGGGTCTTGAGCAAGTTTTAACCTCTCCATATCTCAGTTTCCTTATGTGTAAAATAAAGATAGTAAAAGTACCTATCTCATCAGATTTGGGGAGGATAAATTGTAAATCAATAAGTTAAGGTGTGTAAAGTATTTAGAATGGTACCTAGCACATTCAATAAGTAAATATTCACTAGTGTTAATCATTATTTGCTGTTGTTGATTGTGGTATAAGAGAAATCATCTGAATATGAGCTCATGAAGTAGAGTGGAAGAGAAGAACAAAATTTACCTCTCCCAGTAAAACAAATGTTTTAGATTACTTAAAATCAAGTTCCATCATCTGTGTATTGTGGAGTTTTTAATAAGTTAGTATTATCACTGCAGTAATACTGGTGTAAGGTTCTTAAATAAAAGAAGATGCTAGTACTTTGTTATTCTGGGCTAGTCGGAATACACCTGTAATCTTGTGCCTATTTTTGACTGCACTTAAAAAGAGATTTCAATAACCCAGGTTAAAGCAGGTAGAGCAACCTAGTTGTAAGAAGTCTCAAAATGACTAAGTTTGGAAAAGAGCTGAAATAATTGAGAACAGAAGAAAATTTTTCTATGAGGCTGATGAAGCTTGAACTTCAGGACACCTCTGTTGTACAAACTCCTCCAGGCCCTAATTTTGTATTCTTTTTCTTAAGAAGGAGTCCAAAATTACACACACTTTGGGACCAACAAAATCTGTACCACCCCTGACTGAGAATACACAAAACTGCCTCCATCTTAAAATCTCATTGCCACTATAGGTCATTGAGCAGAGGCTGGGCCCATCCAACTGATGATCTGTAGAAAGAACTGAGTCCAGCATTCAGCAGAGAACAGAATCCAGGACTGGTAGGGTGCTCTCTAAACACTATGGCTCCAACTTTTAAGAGTTTCACCCCTTTTCTAGAGAGCAGTCTTCCAAGGATTTTTTTTTACTCTTAATTTTTAGTACAGTAATTCTTAGCCATTATAATTAATAATGATAAATAAAAAAATGGATAGATAGATAGATAGATAGATAGATAGATAGATAGATAGACAGGATCTAGTTATATGTGATTTTGACATATAACGTCAATATGAGAAAATGTTAAAATTTTTTTATGTTCTAAGCTTAGTTATACTACCAACCAATTGTGTGTTCAATTTTATTCTACCTTTCAATGAATATAATTCTTAGATTAAGTGGAAGTTTTTAAAATTGTCTGCCTGCCTCCATCACCTTTATTTTTAATTTTCTTTAATTTTTTAATAAAAATAGTTTATATCCATTAAAATTAATCAATTAATTAATTAATTAATTAGGGAGTTGTTAGCATCTATGAATAAAGGACTTGCACTGGAGGAGGTCAGCTGGAGCAAGATGGTAGGCAGGGTTGGGAAGAGAGCTGAGGCCTAAGCTTTGAGCACAGAAAGAGCTTGACATTGGGCAAAAAGGAAGAATGAGCAAAAAAGACTATAAAGGAACAACCTTGGGGCTCCTGGTGGCTCCAGTCAGTTAAGCATCTGACTCTTGATTTTGGCTCAGGTCATGATTTCAGGGTCATGAGATCAAGTGTCATGTTGGGCTGCATGTTAAACATGGAACCTGCTTAAGATTCTCTCTCCTTCCCTTTCTGCCCTTCCCCCACCTGGCACACACACACACACACATGTGTATGCATGTGTGTTCTCTCTCTCTCTCTCTCTCTCTCTCTCTCTCTCTCTCGGAAAAAAACATAAAGAGAAACCTGCAAAATAGGAGGAGACTGAGGAGCAGAGGGGTCTAGAAGCTAAGAGGAGTGTTTCTAGAAAAAATCATCAACATCACCATAACCATTGCTACTGGTGACACCAATACCATTAGTATTCTTGTGTCTGTGCTAAGTGCAAGACATGACTTACTCCTGGAATTCTTATCACCCATGAGATGGAAATCATTATCTCCATTTTCAAGTGTGGAAACTGATGCTTACAGAAGGAATGAAAGAATTTAGTACATTTTAGGAATGACTGAACTCATCTACATCCTTTCTTTTGCAAACTATGCCCATGCTACACTCCTACCTAATTGGAAAACAATAGGAACGTAAGACCACTCTTCTTTATATTGGGGGGGGGGTATATTTTTTATTGGAGTTAGATTTGCCAACATATAGCATAACTCCCAGTGCTCATCCCACCAAGTGCCCCCTCAATGCCCGTCACCCAGTCACCCCATCCCTCTGCCCACCTCCCCTTCTACTATGCCTTGTTCATTTCCCAGAGTTAGGGGTCTCTCATATTCTGTCACCCTCTCTGATATTTCCCACTTATATTCTCTCCTTTCCCCTTAATCCCCTTTCACTATTTTTTATATTCCCTGTATAAAAGTGAAACCATATAATGATTGTCCTTCTCCAAACTTTACTCAGCATAATACCCTCCAATTCCAACCACTTTGGCAAATAGTGGTTATTTGTCGTTTCTAATTGCTGAGTGATGTTCCATTATTATATAGACCACGTCTTCATTATCCATTCATCTTTCTTTTTTAAAAAAAGATTTTATTTATTCATGAGACACAGAGAGAGAGAGAGAGAGAGAGAGAGAGAATGGCAGAGACACAGGCAGAGGGAGAAGCAGACTCCATGCAGGGAGCCTGATGTGGGACTCGATCCCAGGACTCCAGGATCACTCCCTGGGCTGAAGGCAGGCACTAAACCACTGAGCCACCCAGGGATCCCCTCCATTCATCTTTTGATGGACACCGAGGCTCCTTCCATAGTTTGGCTATTGTGGACATTGCTACTATAAACATGGGGTGCAGGTGTCTCAGTCTTTCACTGCATCTATATCTTTGGGGTAAATACCCAGCAGTGCGATTGCTGGGTCATAGGGTAGTTCTATTTTTAACTGTTTGAGGAGCCTCCACACAGTTTTCTAGAGTGGCTGTACCAGTTCACATTCCCATCAACAGTGCAAGAGGGTTCCCCTTTCTCCACATCCTCTCCAACATTTGTTGTTTCCTGTCTTGTTAATTTTCACCATTCTCACTGGTGTGAGGTGGTATCTCATTGTGGTTTTGATTTGTATTTCCCTGATGGCAAGTGATGTGGAGCATTTTCTCATGTGTTTGTTGGCCAAAATGTCAATGCTACCCAGGGAAATTTACACATTCAATGCAATCCCTATCAAAATACCATGGACTTTCTTCAGAGAGTTAGAATGAATAATCTTAAGATTTGTGTGGAATCAGAAAAGACCCTGAATATCCAGGGGAATATTGAAAAAGAAAACCAGAGCCAGGGGCATCACAATGCCGGATTTCAAGTTGTACTACAAAGCTGTGATCATCAAGATAGTATGGTACTGGCACAAAAAGAGACACATAGATCACTGGAACAGAATAGAAAGCCCAGAAATGGGCCCTCAGCTCTATGGTCGACTAATATTTGACAAAGCAGGAAAGACTATCCACTGGAAAAAGGACAGTCTCTTCAATAAATGGTGCTGGGAAAATTGGACAGCCACGTGCAGAAGGACACTGGACCATTCTCTAACACCATACACAAAGATAAACTCAAAATGGGTGAAAGATCTAAATGTGAGACAAGAATCCATCAAAATCCTCGAGGAGAACACAGGCAACACCCTTTTTGAACTTGGCCACAGCAACTTCTTGCAAGACACATCTATGAAGGCAAGAGAAACAAAAGTAAAAATGAATTATTGGGACTTAATCAAGATCAAAAGCTTCTGCACAGCAAAAGAAACAGTCAACAAAACTCAAAGACAACCTACAGAATGGGAGAAGATATTTGCAAATGACATATCAGATAAAGGGCTAGTATCCAAGATCTATAAAGAACTTATTAAACTCAACAGCAAAGAAACAAACAATCCAATCATGAAATGGGCAAACGACATGAACAGAAATTTCACCGAAGAAGACAAAAACCACTCTTCTTTGAAACCTAACTATGCACGTGCTGCAAACAGGGTACTAGCTCAAAGAGTACTGGGGCTTTCCTTAGAACTTATTGTCCAACCCTCAGCTTCCCATCCCTGGGACTCACCATAAGAGTCCAAGGCCTTCCCCCTGTCACAGTGCTGAAACACAGTGACCAGCAGCTAGGGCAATTAAAATGAGTCACTCCTGCTAGCCAGGGAAGTGCTGAGTGATTTGCAGCTGGTGACAAATGGATAATTGGCCACTCAGACGCAGTGTCTTAGATGAAGTGGCCTCATCAGTAAAATTATTGCATGTGGCCAGAGCTATTTACACTGGTCTGGGAACCTTGATACATGATCCCAAGTGAGCCTCTCTCTGAGCATAGCTTAGTTCAGTAATTAACCAAGATGGACTTTTGTTTCTCCCAGTAATTTAGAGGCAGGCCATCTGAGTTTCTACCTTCACACCCATGTTTTCATTACTTTTTAAAAATAGCCATTTGAAGCAGATGACAAAAGGAAATAGGTTGAGCTCAGTGACCTCTTGAGCTCAGCTGAATGAAGGCACACAGGAGGTATCCCTTCCATCCCCTTCCTCTTGGGGATGATAGGAAATTTGCTTTTGAAATAAAGAAGAATGTCCATATCCAACTCCGTGTCGGGAGGTCTTAGAGAGTAGGTTGATGGGATCAAAAGTTAATTGCTTTTTAATAACTTTCCACTTCCCACATCCCAAGGATCTGTTTTCCTGAATGTCCCTGGCATGGTATCTGCTCCCTCACCTCCAGGCAGTTCGTCGCTCCTCACACCATCTGCTTTACCTCCATACTGAAATGTTTACCCTGTGCCAGGCACTGTGCTACATGATCCATTTGTATTTTCCTTTTTAATTCTTAAAAATGCCTAAGTGCTATTACTTCATTTTGTGAAGAAACTAGCAAAGAAAGATTTAGTGACTTGCCCAAAGTCATACAACCAGTAAGTAATGAGACAGGACTCCATCCTGCTTTGTCTGATGACTGGGCCCATTCTCTTGACTAGTGCCCTCTACTTTCTCCCTGAGGATAGCACGAAAGTAATTGTCAAATGAATCACTGCAATATTTTATCTGGGTATTTATGTGGAGGTGATAATAACTACATAGATGTCAAGATATCTCTCAACTACTGTAACATATTAACTTAAATCAAAAGTCTGACATTCACAGTAGGATGGAGTGCAAAAGACAGCAAAATGTGGTCCACAGGCCAAATTCAGCCTGTTGTGTGTTTTTAGTATTAAAGTTTTATTGTGATACAGTTATGTGCATGTGTTTACCTGCTGTCTATGGCTACAACAACAGAGACAAGTAGTACATAAGGCCCTCAAAGCCTGAAATATTTATTGCCTAGACTTTTACACACAAAAAATTTGCCTACCCCTCAGCCAGAGCAACAAATCCAAGCTGAGAGATTAGAAACAATTAATTAGTGAATCCTAATCCATGATCAGGACAAGAAATACCTGTCAGAATCAGAGAATGATCCAATCAGAGCTAGCTATCTTCTATTAGCATCATGTTTAATAATATATTTAGTGTCTTATTAACAAAAGAATAAAAAATCATTTATGAGAAGAGACAGCTGATGGCCAGCATCCAATAGAGCATGTCAGAATCCATTCACCCAGTAGGCATGAACTGTCATTTGAGTATTATCCTCCCCCATAACCCCTGCTCCCATTGATCACCAAATCCTGTCACTTTGATCTCTTCACCCAGTCTGCCCCTCCCAATTTCTGCTCTGTTATCAAGTTCAATCCAGCACCTTCTCTGATGATCAATATTAACATAAGTAATAATCAAAGCAACATCTTAAAAAAAGTCATTACAGCAGCATGGTTTGAACTGTAATATGAGAATGATTGTAGCGCGATGGGGAAACAGAAGGGATTGCTTAGTGTCCTGCTGGGAATAATTGGGAAGTTCACAGCAGAGATAATATCCCACTACCTCTTCCTTTTACCTCTATCTGCTGAGCCTTCTCCTACCCTCGGCATCTTTCTGCTTGGCAGTCTCCTACTTATACTCCAAAACCTAGCACAGTTTTCTCCTCCTCTAGTAACTCTCCCTGATCCCTGTCAGCAGATTAATTATCAAGCCCTTCTGTGTCTACTTAGTACTGCTTTCTTACTTGTCACATAATTGAAATAGTACTAAAATCACCATTTATGACATTGACATATGATATTGAGAACTATGAATGAGTACTGCTAGAAGGTGCTAAGTTTGTGGTGATTTGTTATGCAGTGATAGAAAACAAATACAAACAGGTTTCCAATTCTATCAAGATGCTGGTGGTCAGACTGCTTTCTGTAGATACCAAACATTCCACTGAGCTTTATAAGAAATGAATATTGGCTATGATCCAACATCAGGGAGATATCATGGGTTAAGGAAGTCCATGCCCATCTAGAAATCAATCACAATCTGGTAAGGAAAGTAATGTTCTACAGTGTGTAGAGTACTGGATAAGAAATTTAAAGTCCTGGTTCTTAGTCCCAGATTGGCCAATGCCGCACTCTGTGACCTTGGGTAAGTTACTTTATGTCTCATAAGTGCAGATCTTTCATCTGTAAGATGGGGATATTCATCCTTCACCCATCCATTTTGCAAGACTGTAAATATAAGATCAAGTAAGAAAAAGAGTCCAACAAGCCATAGAAGTTGTGACCAGTTCTCTAGAGGGACATAGGGAATCCTCCATCACTTAGATACTTTGAGGAAGAGCTGTGCCAAGTTATGAGATTAATAAAATTCAGGTGACTAGGCACACTTCCGAAGACAAGATCACAGCTGTTTCTTCCCTATGAAGGAGTTTATCCTGTAGATTCCTACAAGAATCCTCTCAAAAATAATGTCTGCTATTTCAATAGCACTTTTCAAAGTGCTTTTGCCTCTACCATTTTAATTCCAATAGCTTGGGATCCCTGGGTGGCTCAGCGGTTTAGCATCTGCCTTCAGCCCAGGCATGATCCTGGAGTCCCAGAATCAAGTTCCACGTCAGGCTCCCTGCATGGAGCCTGCTTCTCCCTCTGCCTGTGTCTCTGCCTCTGTGTGTGTGTGTGTGTGTGTGTGTGTGTGTGTGTCTCATGAATAAATAAATAAAATCTTAAAAAAAATAATTCCAATAGCTTTAAATCCATTAAAGGAAAATAATCAACTAAGTCTAGTACTGAAAGTTTTGGTTTCTCACCATGACATAGAGTTGTATCACCCTATGAGTAGATCGAGGCCCAGCTGAGCAGGCAACTTGCCAAGGTTATAGGGCTGGTCAGTCAAAGAGCAAAGACTCAGTCTTGGCTCCTTACTTTTGATACAGAACTAGAAAATGCAGGGTTCTTGGATAGAGGCCCAGCTTTGCCTGTACCAGATCTGAATTGAAGAAAGACATTGCCTTATACTCGAGTTCCTATCACGTGGATCAGATGCAAATGAAGCATTGGAATGATGTCACATTTTCAGGAGCCTCTTCCTCTGATCTTCTAGTTATTCCACAGATGACACTTACTGGCTATTAAACAATAGACTCCTTCTTTGCTATTTTTATCAAGTAGGTAGGGATATAGGGAATAGTGTGTAGGGTAAGCTGCTCTCAACACCTACCAGATAAATATGAATTAAAGGAGAACAGTGAAGAAGGAAACATTGGCTTGGAAATTTCTTGGGAGGGCTTTGACTTTTACTAGATAATCCTCAACTTGAGATACCTTAGTTGGGTCTCTCAGTTCAGTAATGTTAGAAAAGGGAGTAGCCATCCTGAACACTTGGTCTACTACTTGACTCCAGGCATCCTAAGCTTTAAGCAAGTTTGGATTCTCCTGGCTCTGAAAAATATTCCAGGTCTCTAGAATCCAAATGCAATGTGAATAGAACTACCAGGTTATGAGAGACTTGACATTCATGCATCCACATGTTATTGAGGCCCACTCTAGGCTAGGTACTATAAGGTTCTTTACTCTTATAGAGCTTATAATCTAGGGAAGCAATAGACTGTCAACAATTACACCAACAGAAATCAGATTTCAACTGCAATGTGAGCTGCATGGGGCTCTGAGAGTCTTAAGTCTGAATGCTGAAAAAGTACTGGGTCAGGTGAGGTCTGGAGGATGAATAGGGTTGATGCAATTATCAGGGAGGAGAATGGCATGTGATAAGGGTGTGAGCATTTTGAGTAGGAAGGACCAAACAAAGCCCAAAGCCCATGTTGTGGAGATACTGGAGAGCAAGTTACGGGCCAGAGCACATAGGGTCTTAAGGGTTACCAAGGAGTTTAAATTTTATTTCAAGTGTAAGAGAAGGGATTTCATGGATTTTACGCAAAGAAGCAACATGATACAATTAATGTTTTTAAAAAGACCACTCAGGCTGATTAGGCAGAGGAAGGGGAAGATAAGGGCTGGCGTCTAGTTTAGATGCCACTCGGGTCACCCAGACCTGAGAAAAGAGCATCATCTTCAACAAAGCCTCAGAACGCTAATATTTACCTCCTCCTAAGGTGAAGAAAACACTGGACTAGTTATCAGAAGACTGGTGTGATTTGGAGTACAGATGTGTACTAGTCTTGAAGCATGGGGAGAATACTTTTGCCTTTGTGTGTATCATTTTGTTTGACTGCCCAATGGAAGCCATGAAGCCTGGTCTACCTGTTTATGATTTCAAATCACAGAAACTCATAGATGGAAGAGTATAAAAGAAGGCTGGGCCCTTGTGATGTTTGACCCTGCCTCTAAGTCGACATATGTCCCCAGCACTCTATACCCTGGGGGAGTAAGAGTGAGCACCAAATACAACATCTCTGTAAAGGTCTACTACTTGAACATCTTCAGAAATGGGGAAACTTACTCTCACCCTCAGGTTGCGCCACCTTAAATAAAATACCCACTTCTTTATATTTAGTGTTTGTTTTTCTGAAATTTCTGCCAAATACTCCTAAATCAGGTTTCATAGTACCAATCTCATGTCAATCCTTCAGTGAACACCTCTCTCTGAGTCTTTTCTTCCTGTCCCCTCCTCCTGCAGCTATTCTTCACATAACATAGCTTTGCTCCACTCTCCTGGTATCATTCCTTTGAACAAATTTCCTTTTATTTCCCTTTCAATGTGAAGCCTCTAAGGACATTATTTTCCATACAGCAAGCAATAACAAATATTTGTTGAATTTTTTGAAGTGAGCACTGTCTGCCTAGAACGAAAAGGAGCCCCCAAGAAATGGAAACAAAGTGAAACACACAGGAACATGGGAATAACATAGAGAATGTTGACCAGAATGTTGAGAACAGTGTGGAATAATTACACAAACTGGCAGGCCTGGGTTCTGCTCATGGGTCAGTGTGATTTGAGACTCAAGTTTCTTTATCTGTATATTCATGGGTTGAATTGGTGATTTCTTCAGTTGTTAAATATTAGGTTTTACTTAAGCACTGTCACCTACTAAAAGCTCTGAGCTTGAGGCTGTCAGGGCACATGTTAGAAAGGATGTAAAGTTACAGTAACTCCAGGATGACACTTCCTTAACAAATTGAGCTGGATGGAAAGAGAAATAGAATGCAAATAACTTTATCACTATATGATTTGGCATAATCTGATGCCCTGTCCGTCCACCACATTAAATCATTAATCATTCTATGGGACATGGACATGGACATATCATATATATATATGATATGGACATAATTTTGAAATATCTTTGGAAAAATGTTCTAGAATTGGAAATCTCCTAGCCAAAGCTGAAAGATCACTATAGAATTCTTGATATTCCTATTTTTCTTCATTGTTGGGCATAAGAGGAGAATAGGACTCTAAGAAAACCAAAGATCAATTTCTCACCTCATTTATCATTGTCAGAGTTAACATTTTGATCCAGTACAAAATATTCTTTGTCTTTTACTTCAGCCAAACTCTTTCTCTGTGGTAGAGGAGAGCATTATGGCTGCCCTCAGCAGTGACATTCCCCCAAACTGGCTAGAGTATAGTTGTTGTCATTCTGTCTCCAATCCATTCTCCCTTCCCTTCCTTCTAGTCCACCATTTTGGTGACCTTTGATGGCCAAAAGAACAACAATGAGAAGGCAGTCTGGAAACATTTCTGAACATGATCAAAATTGTACATGTGTATAAATGCATCTGCATTCATATATGTGTGCACAAATACTTAGTGTGTATGTAACACCATTTAAAAGGATGTTTGTACATGTGTGTGATTTTGTGGACAAGTGTTGACATATCTGTCTTTGTTGGCACATGTATTGATGTATATGTATGTGAAAGTGGTGTGAATATATGCCTGTGGGGTTTTATCACCCCTGAAGAATAGCAACCACATAGGTCTTTATCTGTGATAAGGAACAAAATGCCAAGGAGAATCTCTCTGACATATGAATTCTCACATCTAGCTGACAGAGGAGAAGGGTGAAATAGGGTTTGACAGCTCTGCTGACAGGGCTTAGGCTGTCCCTTGGCCCTCCCCTATAGCATTCTGCAGTTGATGTCTATGCTTCTGACACCTCTTCCCTTTGGCCTGCAGGTCCCTGTCTGGCCGCATCGTTGGTGGTGTCTGGTGGTTCTTCACCTTGATCATCATCTCCTCATACACAGCCAACCTGGCTGCCTTCCTGACCGTGGAGAGGATGGTGTCTCCCATCGAGAGTGCTGAGGACCTAGCGAAGCAAACGGAAATCGCTTATGGGACCCTGGAAGCAGGGTCCACTAAGGAATTCTTCAGGGTAGGAACATCCCTTGTCCTAAGGCACCTTCACAAAAGAGAACCTGTCATTAAAATATACTCACTAAGAAGCATATGATTGGAGGCAACCAGGGCAACTGCTTCACATAGTACAAATCAGGGAAACCCAGAGCAATTCTCAGCTTTCTACAAATCCCTGAGAAATGTACATTTCTACATTTGTGATAACTTCAAAGCTCTTGCATTGAACCAGACCCTTACATATTACAGCCTATGCCAAGTTCTCTGAAGGCTGCAAAGGATATGACATGCAGTTTTTTCCCTGCTGCCACACATACTTGCAATATAATTAGTAATTGACTAGGACCAACTTAGGGACAAGGTCCAGACCTGATACCCTTTTTGTCCTCTCCTTAGAGACCTGACAAATAAGAAGATGGTATATGGAAAACAATTACTGTTAACAGGTGGTCTATTTAACAGTGCCAGGAGAGAGAAAATGTGAAGTGAGAGTGGAGATGGTGGAGATGTCATGTGGCTGGAAGCAGCAAGTGAAGGCAGAGGAGCAGAAGCCTAGGGTCAGCTAGACCTAGAGTCAGCTGGCCAGACCTGGCTCTGTCCTTGTTCTCTGTCCCTTAGCCTCTTTGACACCGTTTCCTCACCTATAAAGTCTGGAGAGTAATAGCTACCTTAAGGAGTCATTATAAAATTAAAGGAGATTAGGGTCTACAACACAAGGCTCTGTTTCCCATTAGGGTTTTAGGGTATAGGCATTTGGGGTGATTTTGGGGAAGGGGTAAGGATTTATAGCCACTAAAAACATGTAGACATCATGAAACTAGGGCAGACCTGGGTTGGCTAATTACATTCCAGGCAAAGGGGACAACTTGAACAATGCTCCAAAGCAGATAAACCTATAGTTTCCTGGACTGTAGACATGTTCATCCTAAAAGCTGAACAAATATCACATGGAGTTACCATATTTTGATGAAAGAAAAATGATAAACAATTGCTACCACTCACCTAGCACTTACTAGGTAATCAGGTCCTGTGCTAGCACACCCTACATGAATTATCTCATTGAATCCTTTCATTAGAGAGGATTTAGATATGTGTTGTCCCCATTTTATATATGAAGCTCAGAGAAGTAAAAGTAATTGCCTGAGGTCACACAGCTAATAAGTGGTATAAGGAAAATAGAAGGCAAGTCCCTACCTTGCTTCAAGCATTGATGGGGATCCTGTGCAGACCTACTAGGTTTTCACTGCAACTTCATAGAGCAAACCCCTGGCCCTGGGTGAACCCACAGAGTAGAGTAATTTGCTCAATTTCTTGATTGTGGGCTCTGTGTTCTGTATGACAAGCAGGAAGGGGACCAAAGTCTTAACAATCACTGATCCAGTCTCTAAGGCTAAAATCATCCACTTTCGATATATTGGAGCAAGAGGGTAACTTGGAGGCACATGGCCAGAATCTGTCATTTTAGAGAGTGACATGACTTGCTTAAGCTTACCCAACCAGCTAGTAGAAAAACTTCCTGTAATCTCATTATAATTCTCTGGCATTTGTAGCCTACAACCAAAGTGTAAGGAGATGTCTGATATTTGTCCATATAGCCAGTCCTATGCCACAGGCCTGCTGATGAACCTGGGGAACAGCCAAATCACTTACCCATTATATACCTATGCTCTCATTCCCAATATCTGAGCACATCACCATCCCCAAAGCACTTTCCCAACCATGGTCTCATTTATGATCCAACTGTGACCTGTGGCAGGACAGGGGTTATATGTCCATTTTGTGGACAAGATGTTAGAATTTAGTTGAACACCAATAAAAAATAAATTTATTTTAAAAAAATGTTAGAATTTAGGAAATCATAATGTAAGTGTCAAGGATGAACACAAAATCTGTTTCCTCATTTCAGCCCAAGCATTGTTACCACTGAACCACTGTCCTAATGAGGTGGTGTCATTACCTGATGTTTTTTTAAAGATTACTCACATTATTAGATGGGCTCATGGATAAATCTAGTCTAGCCTTTTCCTTTTGTAGTTGAAGAAACTGAGGCCCAGAGAAGAAAATGAGCATGGCCTTGCTACTCAGAGGCACAGCTAGGACTTATGACTTGAAACTTCTCTATTAATGTCAATTGACATATTTCTATTTCTTGACCAGAGCACACTGATAGGCATCTGGCAAGAAAACCATGTGTATTCTACAAGCTCTGTGTGCTCACCGGGCCTACTGTGTTGATGACAATAGGTTATAGTTCACATACTAACAATGATTAATCAGCAGTAGTTGCCGAGAGTTCAATGTTAAGAGGTGACTCCGAGAGCACATCTGGGCACATATGAAAGAATTCCTTGACTGGTATCAGTATCTGTCACATATGTAGGAAGGGAAACTAGTCTCAAGCCAGCCATTGGGCATTCTTATCCTAAAGTAAAACCTGAACGAGGGGCATAATTATTAGTAGTGATTGCACCACTTCTGGAATACTAACTATGTGCCCGACACGGGCATGCATTTTACCTCTGTTGTCATATAATCTCTATGGCAACACTGTGCAGTGGCTGCTGTTATCACCATTGTCAGGAGAGGAAGACTGAGGCTCAGAAATATTATGTTACTTGCCTGAGGTCTCCCAGCTAGTAAGATCTAAAGCCTAAAACAAGAGACAAGGTGTGCAATCAGGAGACCTGGGTTTTACTTATGGCTCTGCTACTAAGAAGCTACATGACATTGAACAGTTCACTGCCATGCTGTGGACCTCCGTTTCTTTACCTGTAGAAGGAGAGTGCTGACAAGATATGCCCCATGAGCCACTCCATCTCTGTGATTTTGACCTTGAGAATTTTCCCACCAGGACTTTGGTGGGTGGAGAGACAAGATCACTCACCACTCCCATAAGGCAGAACGAGGGAATGGTGAAACAAGTATTCCTCTACCCCAGACTCTGAAAAAAGTCTGCCTTCTAGTCCCCACGGCAGCCCAGAGCTTCTTGGCAGCCCCAACCCAGAGTCACTTAATCCTCCATCGACAGTTTAATTAAGATGTGTGAAGGACTGTGAGAGCTGCAGATGATAGGAGAGATCCAAGAACAAATACCCCAAGTATGCTTCCAATCTTCCCTGCCACTCATGCTGCCATTGCATCCCTGGAGATGAGATTTTCCTGATAGCCTGCTCTGAGCGGCTATGAGCACAGCCCTTGCATTTAGGGCACTGGGGTGAGGCTGAGAGGACATATTAATTTTCTGCATACTGTTGCCCAGAGGGCTCTTCAGCTTTGCCTGTCAGCAGCCCCGTTTCCTGCCGTGGCCATCCTGTCAGGTCAAATTGCATCTTGCCATTGCCCTGCTGTGTATTTTGTTGGGTTTTTGCCTAGAAGATCATCTGCAAATCTGGTCACAGCTGAATTTATACATTTCTCTGTTTCCTGTGAGAGAATATGACATATATTGTAAATGCTCTGATTGGTTCTGGGTATTTCCTCCCCTAACTTTGAAATTTTCCCTCCCTTTTCTTCTTTCTTTCTTCTTCTTCCTCACATGGACATTGTTGCTTGAATGATGTATATTCATGTAAAGAATTAGATATTTCAAGCCCACAAGGGACTCAAAGGTCCCCATGACCCAACTCCTCATGGAACAGATGGCTAAAGACTAGAACCTGGGCTCCTCACTGCCAGTCCAGTGGCCTTTCCAGCTGGTTAACCATACTGCAAAGCACATCATCTAGTCAATCTAATGATAGACTCTACCAAATGCCTCCCTGAAATTCTCAGTAACTGTTTCCATTAACTTTCCCTTGAGACCAGAATTTTTCTAGGCCCAACTGATGCCTATAGATCAGTTGACTTGAATAACAACTGTATATCAATATTTTGTCAACATTTGATGTTACTATCAAGGAAATAAACCTGATATTTGTATGCAAAGAAAAATGATGTTTTGTGGGTATGACCATTTTATACCAAATGAATCTATGATCTGTGTATTAACCACTAGACTATATGAGTTACATGACTCTAGTGCTATCTTTCAAAATAATAGCCCCTTATATGTGTTTAACACTTGTCCATTTACAAGGCCAGAGTCCAATACTCCTAAAATACATCTACCCTTGGGGAAAGGATGATTTTTAGAAATAACACGTTAGATGAGAGGAATGACTTGTGGCCCTGGGTTATGTGCCTTGGCTAAAGCCCTACTATGTGCCAGGATAAACTCTATGAAAGACTCACAGAAGGGAAGATGTCCCCCTCCCTCAGGTAGCATCCACATACTTGAGACCTATGCACAAGAAAGGATACCTCACAATCTTGGCACTCTAGCCTGACCATCCAGTCAGTACCTGTTCAGTGTCTGAAAGGAGTGTTAGCCCTCATAATACTCTTTCTCAAAGTGAGAGCCACAGAGGCCATATAGATCAGAATCACCCGGGGAACTTCTGAAAAAAATTTTTTCTAGGCTCCACCCCAGACCTGCTGAATCAGAATCTTTAGGTTTAGAGGAGGAACATCTTCATATTAACAATTTCTGCACATGATTCCTGGTGCCCCCTAGAGCTTGTGAACTATTGTCCTTGAAACTGAAATGGTCTCAGAATATATAGGATTTGTTCTGGTCTGTGAAATAACTAGTAGGATATGGCTGGAAAGGACCAGTGTAGCCAGTGAAGTAAACAGCCTAGGCCAAGTCCTAAAGAAGAGAAAGTTCAAAATGAGCTCAAGAGGAAGGGAGGAAAGCAATTTGGCTAGATTTAGAGGCTTTTGAAATGTAAACAGGCTACAGTATTAGGTCTCAAGTTATTAGCTTTATCAGACAATAATTTACATTCTGAGGTCAGTCTTATAATATGACTCATGATCTAGAAATTTCTTAGTGTTGTCCTCTAATAATGAAATCAGATTCCACTGATATTTTGCTCTCCACTTCTAGGCAGTATAAAGATGGCCTTCTTGAAAAATAGATAGGTTCTATAATGTCTTTAGAAGCTAGACAGGATCCCATTTCTTTACTCTTCCCATATAGAAGGAGAATATAATTCAGTAATTAAAAGATTCTGAGCTATTCTGTTCATTCTGTATTTGCAAGATATTTGTACTTTGGAACCTACTGGTACTAATTAGAGCCTCTTATTTTGCAATCACTCATAATTTGTTTCTTCCTGAGCTAATCTCGCTCATGAATGTGTGATCAAGCTACACTCAGCTCTTCATTAGTGTGTGTGCCGACCTCAATTCCAAGCACAGCCAGCACTTAATTCCAGCTTTGTTCCTGTCCCCTGCCAGAGGTCTAAAATTGCTGTGTTTGAGAAGATGTGGACATACATGAAGTCAGCAGAGCCATCAGTTTTTGTGAGGACCACAGAGGAGGGAATGATCCGAGTGAGGAAATCCAAAGGCAAATACGCCTACCTTCTGGAATCTACTATGAATGAGTACATTGAGCAGCGGAAACCCTGTGACACCATGAAGGTGGGAGGTAACTTGGATTCCAAAGGCTATGGCATTGCAACGCCCAAGGGGTCCGCCCTGAGGTAAGTAGCCAAGATTTGCTTCCTTGGTACTCCCTCTCCCCCTCCCTACCTCAGGAATGAAGCTGCTATGTCTGCCACATGGCTCCAGTGCCACAATGCAAGCCCTTTTTGGACACCTGTGGGCCTGGAAGACACCAGTCACCCGAGATCTTCAGCCCTGAGGTTGGAAATTGACCTGGGGGCCTCAGCTTGCTATGACTGTTGCTGCCCATGTGTTCTCCCCCATGCCTCGCCTTACCCCTCCAAGTGTGTTAAACATCAATGAAACTTGCGTTTGTGTTGTGTGAGCTATAACACACCATCCTTTACCAAACATTCCCATATCCAACTAGGCTACGAAGAGAGTTCTCCAGCAACCTGGATTCTATGAGACAAGGTGGTTTGTAATGTTTGTCTGAAAAGAAACATAAACATATTGTCCAAATGAAAAATCAAGTAGTTTGAGTCCTAAATGCTCTGTCTGTGGCAATCAAAATAATACCAAATGAATGGCAGCACCTGTTCTTTGCCAGATACTGATTTTTGGTTTTTTTTCAAAGATTTTGTTTATTCATTTATTCATTTGTTTATAAAATATAAAGAGAGAGAATGCACAATGGGGCAGGGACAGAGGGAGAGAGAGAACCTCAAGCAGACTCTACCCTGAGTGTGAATCCTGACGCAGGGCTCAGTCTCATAACCCTGTGATCATGACCTGAGCTGAAACCAAGAGTTGGACACTTAATGGACTGAGTCACCAGGTGCCCCCCAGATACTGATTTCTGTAGAAAGAAACAGGTAATTCAGTAAAGAAACAAGTTTTGGTAAAGAAGCTTTAGTATTCATTCTAATGAATGAATTAATTTAGATTAATTCATAGATTTAATTCTGGGATTTACTACTGGCTACCTTGACAAGGTAAGGCATATCATCTCGCAAACCTTCGGTTTCTCATCTGTAAAGAGAGGATATTCATCCCAGCCCTTTCTAGGTCCAAGGTGATTGTGAGTCCAAATGGGATAATCTACAGAGAAGGTAATTGAAAACAGCACAGAATGAAGTAATATATGAGATGTTATGTCAATTTACACAGGGATTAAATCATTTTAGAGAAATACAGTGTTCAAGGAAAGGTGAAAAGTGTTTAAAAAGGTTGCAAAAAGATGGAGAGGGGTTCCTAACCCACCTTGATATCCAGGATCACTTCCACCATCACACCTTGCATTCATTTCAGTAACATTGAGCCCTGAGGTTCTAGGCACTAGGCTAAGACCTGGAGCTACAATTTTGAACAAGACACACAATCTCTATCCTTATGGAACTGCATTCTTACAAGAAAGACAGTTATTCAACAGGTGATTATTGGGGGGGGTAATTATTATTTGATGGTTCATGACAACTATGACAGATTCTGTGATCATTGACAAAAGGTGACCTAGAGGACACCTAATTCCAGTAATAAGCAGAACAAAACTCCCACTACAAAACCTAGATATGCAGGATAAAGTTATAATAAATAGCCTTTTAAATGGAAGCTAGGAAATCCCTAGGCCAAAACAAGAAAAGAACATCAAAACCAGAGTGAAATGCATAAACCAACTATTCAGGGACTTCCCTAAGCAGGGTAAAGTCATAAATTATGTGACATGAACAAAAATCAGAAGTACACCCAAAGATTTAAGAGTAATGAAAAACACTTTTAAAAGAAAATTCATTATCATAAGGGACCAGACATATTTAGAAAAATACAAATTAGAATTTAGAGAAGTAATAAAATCTCAATAGAAGGGTTAAACAACAAATTAGTCTAACTGGAGGAGAAAATTATTATACTAGGGGGAAACAATAGAGATAATTCCCCAGAAAATCACACAGAGAGATGAAAAGATAGAAACCATGACAAAGAGGTTAAGAGACCTGAAAGAGAAAACAAAATCCCAGACACATCTTCTGTGAGTCCCAGAGACAAGAGAGGATGGAGTAGAGGCAGTATTTAAAGGGAACATTCCAGTATTTATAGAAAACATTAATACCTAGATTCAAAAGTTACATGTCCTACACAGATGAAAATCAGCAGCTGATTCACTTGAAACTGCAGGACTATAAAGACAAAGAAGATCTCAAACACACCCAGAGATAATAGGGTCTAATCTGGTGTGCAGGATGAGTGGAACATGGTCAAAAGGGCTTTTCCAAGAATACTTTATCTCAAGTTGAGATCTGACAGATTAATAGAAGTTAACAAGGTAAAGTGAGGGGAGGAGTAGAGACGAGCAGTCCAGGCAGAGGGAACAGCATGTGCAAAGACTCTAAGGTTAGGAATCATGCTACAGTTGGTTAACTGAAAGAAGCCAAGTGCTCCTGGACATAGATAATAAAAATGAGAAAGGTTAAGTTGAGATCAGAGAATGAAATAGGGAAGGATTTTGTAGAGGATTTTTGTCCTCATTTGAAAAGTAATGAAATTGGGATCTCTGGGTGACTCAGTGGTTTAGCCTGATCCTGGAGTCCCGGAATCAAGTCCCACATCGGGCTCCCTGCATAGAGCCTGCTATTCCCTCTGCCTGTGTCTCTGGCTCTCTCTCTATGTCTCTCATGAATAAATAAATAAAATCTTTAAAAAAAGAAAAGTAATGGAACTATATTGAAGAATTTTAAGTAATTATCTGAAAATTGGGAAATAAAACTATCTATAGGAGTGCGGAAATAACTGAATGTGCCAAATGAAGGGAAATCAAATGGCCTGGTATTTATCAATTATACATTTTTGCCTGAACAACTTAAAAGATTCTCTGTACAAGTTTAGACAAAGTTCAAAGGGGATGCAGAGAAGAATGCTTGGCAAGGAAGAGACTTTTATCTCAGAAACTTACACAACGCTACCCTAGAAAGGCACCATGTAGAGAATAAGGTCTTACACATCTGGGAACATGAGTGATGCTTCAGTGTTACAATTTACTGAAAGCTTTATGAGTCAAGGATACTATTTGATCTAAATACTTGTATATAAAGTCAAGAAAACAAGGAATAGAGAAGTGACATGATTTGTTCAATCAATAGAGTACTTCTATCACCCCATCCCACATATAGGTGCCTGGAACAAGGTAACAAACTCAGAAATTATTACATCTTTGAGTGACATGAACATAAAGTTCAGGTCATCTGGCACACCAGTGATTTTCCACCAATGGTAGATTGAGTGAATTCTGACTCCTTGCTACACACTATGGTATATACATTATCTCATATAAACTTCATACCTATGAAGTACCATTATTCCCATTTTACAGATGGGAAAACAGAAGCACAAATTTTCGTTACCTGACCAGGTTGACACAACTATAGCCATATTTCAAGCTCAGATAGTCTGATTCCAGATCCCATGCCTGTGACTCACTCTAATGCTTAACTGGGCTTTATGACTGACAGCACCATTAAAAGTAGGAGACTGGACTTATGTCAGGTTCCTAGTACCTATTCTCATGGGTCAAGCATTAGGCAACAACTCAAAAAAGTTAAAAAGCAGACATTTGGAGCCCAGAGCATCCACTCATTATGTGAAGACAAAAGGTGAGAGTAGATGGTCATTTTAATGCACGAAGTACCACTTCTTTGTATACTAACACTGCTTTAATAGGTTTTGCATGCCTGAAGATTTCTTTGGGGATAATTGTTGAAAATAATTCAACTCTGTAATAAAGAAAACCCTAACTCTGTCATTTACATCTCTGTAAGACATAAAAAGCTATTTAATGATTTTGAGAAAGCCAAGAGAAAGGGAAAGAGAAATGAAAAGGAACATATTCCAAATATAGATTACCAATGGTGGATATGTAAGTCAAGAATACCCAACTGATGGTCACATGCACTCAGCTCTCTCCCAGTGCTCCATTCTCTCCAGTGGCAACTATTAAGGTGGCCAGGAGGTTTTCTGACTCAAAACCAGAAAAGTAATGTTCCTCCTAATAGGACCATGAGTTTCTGACCCAGGAAAATCCCTCTTCCCTCTATGGGATTCTCTGTCACATCTCTGCATTAAAACAAATCATTCTAGCGACCAATAGTATAGAGATTCCATGAAACATAGAATTGCAAAATGGTTACAGAAAACATGAGCGCGCGCGCACACACACACACACACACACACACACACACACACTCCAGCCAGGGTTCCATCACACCTCAGCCTCACATGCCCCAAAGGGTGCCATTTCCTCAAAGCACGGTCAAATACCAACGAGTCATGACAGCCCAAATGCCACACAGACCTATGTGCCTGCTCTAGCAGTCTTAGATCCACTGAATTGATCCCAGAAAAGCATTCTGCATGACAGAGGTGGAAAGTGGAGAAACAGTAAGGGGAAGTACCTATTTACTATTTCCTCTGGTCCCTTTTAAAAGGAGCTTATATGTGCTAAAGATAATATGGCAGAAGAAATCAATTTTAATTCAAATTATTTAGAATTATAGCAAAGACTTTTGAAAACATGGTTTAGCCATTCACAAAGCTGTGAGCTCTGTGTAAGTCTTTACAGAAAGCTGGGTCAGCACACTACAGGCATTATCACAGACTTCCCTTCTGCCCTGTAAGAGTAGGGCTTCTGCAGCCCTCATAGGCAGAGGCGCTCCAGGTTCAGTGCCTGTGCCTACATCAAAAAGGGCTCCCTGGCAGCTTTTTCCCATCACTTTCTCTCCATAAAGCCAGATCTTACCATACCTACAGGGCATTTAACCACTTCCAGCCTTCCTGGAAAAAGCTCCAAGTTCCTCCAAGTCAGATCACCCAGCTCTGCCTCAGAAGGTCAGAGAACTGGTATCTAAGGTCCAACTATTCCTCTAAAACTTGCCAAGTCTACTTGGCAAAAGCCAGGCCATGGTGGTCCCTATGGATTGTTAAAAGGCTGTGTTAGTGACAGAGTGGTGTTTTTGTCTCTTCTGCTCTGGAAACAAATACTCTGATGAAACGAAATAGTTCAATGCTTGATTTTCCATTTGGACAGGTGGTGTTTCTTTGAAACAGATGCTATTTGTTGGCTGTCACTGCATGTTTGGGGTTGGGCAAGGGGCTGGATTGTGTTTCCAAAGCCCTAAGGTTATGGATAAAGACCTGCTCAGCCAATGTCAGTCACTAGGGAAAGGCAATTGATAAATCAACTAATTATGATCTATTGGGCCCTTTTATTGTCAACTAAATGTACTTGCTGGTCCAAACTGAAGTTTCCTTTCTTTATTATGATGAACACTCCCTTCAGTTAGAGACGACGTGTTCAAATTTCCTCAGTAAGAGGGCATGACCAATGTTTTACCAACTCAAGAAGGAAGCCACACCAGATTGGCCTACGTTAAAATCTCAACTAATGATTATCCTTCACAAGCCATTTACCAGGAATTTGATGGATTTGCTGAGTTATACCCTAATCAGGACATTGGTCAAATTCTGGTCTTTAACTGCGACCATGGTTACTCTGTAGTCTTTTCTAGCCTCTGTGATCATGACATGTTTGTCTTCTGTCACGTGTCTTGTCCGTGCCAGATGTCCGGGCCAGGGGGATGGGAGCTCCCTTCTATAGCTTAGTGGATGATGGATGGGTCTGAGACTCAGTGCTGTGCCTTCCATTCAGCTCCACAGATTCCTTTCTGAATATTTCCTCCACACAAGGCCCTATGCACATGCTTCAGGAAGTAGCAGTGAGAGAGATACAGCCCCAGCCTGTAAATTATGCATAACCAAGTATAGTTCATGAGCAAAATTACACAGATGCCTATCATTCTACCTAGTGCCATAAGAGTCAGTAGCACCCAAAAGGAGGAGAGTCAACATTTGAATGGAAGGATTTGCAAAGGTTTTGTGGCAAAAGTAACATTTGACATAGGACATGAAGAAATTGTGATAGGTGAGAAGTGGGGAGTGGGTGCTCCAGGTGGAGGCAACAAAATGAGCAGAGGTAAGAAAACATAGGTCTTGTTTTCAGGAACAACAAAGGCTTTGCTTTAACCAAAGAATGCATTAATAAGTAGGAGCAATTCATTGTGGTCATACTGGGAAGGATTTCAAATGTCTCTATTTTTATTCGATGTCAGTAGGGACCATTAAAGGCCATTGATGTGGAGGTATCGTGGAGCAAACAGGCTCCCCAAAATTATCCTGGCAGTCATTTGTAATGTGAATCAGAGAGGAGGATTACAAGCAGAGAAGTCATTTAGAAATCTGTTGCCATCATTCTGATAGGAGGAAATGAATGTGGTCATGGGTCATAATGGGATGGGGACAGATGGAAGACATAGTGGGCTCTATGTTCTTCACCAGGCATCACCTCTACTTGAAGGCTTGGTAGTTTGGAAAGAAGTCTGTTATGTGAACTTTCTGAGACTTCTGTGCTCTTTAAGGCCTGATCAGGTACAAACTGATTATGACAAGGACAGAAAGTGGGCATATATGGGGCTTACCTCCCAAACAGACTTCTTGCCACCTCCTCAGTTTAACCTCTGGGGTGCCTTAAAGGTTCAGAAAGGCATTGCTGGGAGAGCTGCAGCAAAAATGGTGGAGGCTCCCCATTACGGTTCTTTGAACCTGTTGCGCTGACTCTATCTTGCCTACATCTGGTGTTTTTGTTGTTGTTGCTTCTAGTTGTGGTTTTTTGGTGGTGTTGGTTTTTTTGTTTTGTTTGTTTGTTTTTTTTTTAAGTAGGCTCCATACTCAGCCTACTGGACCCTGATGAAGGCCTGAGCTGAGATCAAGAGTCAGATGTCCAACCACCTGAGCCACCCAGGCACCCCAGTGGTTTTGTAATCAGACATAAGTTCACAATTGCTCATCAACATTTTAGTCATACTGGTATTCTGACTGAATATATTTTTCTCCCTTCACACAACCTTATTCTGGGAAATATCTACTAAGAACTGCTTGTCTGTATTGGCATATGGCTGAAGGAGAGAGGTTAAGGCCATGACTCAGGAAGAAATATCACAAGGTTTTGTGGAGAGTATTCTTTCTTCCAGGGATTGAGAGTCTCCTAGTTGTCCACCTTCTTGCTGGGACCTCATGACATAATTGCATCTTCAAGTTGGTTCAGTGGGCCTTTCTTGAACACCCTTTTTTTTCTTTTCCTAATACTGTTCTGAGCGGTACAGTGGCCATCAAGAGAGCTCTCTTTTAGAGAATCACAGTGACCCAGAATGTAATTGGGAAACAAATAAGCAAGTGTTATTTTGTGCAGTGTTGATTCTGTTGCTCTAAAGAACCATTCCACAACTTCAGTTTGTGTCAAATTATTTAAGGAAGCTGCTTAAAAATGCTCCTTTCTAGACTCTCATTTTTGACATTTCTGATTCAGCAGGTCCAGGGTGGGATCCAGGAATGTGCAATTTTAACAAGTCCCCCAGGGAATTTGTTATAGGTAGATAGCAGTTCATTTTGAGAAACAGGGCTAGAGGTCAGGGAAGAGAGATGGACAAGGTCTGAGGAGACAGCAGCTTAGAAAGAGAAGGAAGATTAATATGATGGGAGCATGACAGGGAAACTGCACTCTATAGCGTCCAAATCATGATCCTTAGTCAAGCAACTTTCATTTAGGTTCGAGGGCCATTACTTTACCTGCATGTTGACCTCACTTGGTAAGTCATTATAACTTTTTGAGCCTCTGTTTTCTTTTCTGTAAAAATGGAATAATAGTAATTCATTGTAGTTGCTCTGAGTTTTGATGAAATAGCACAAAGTACTTGTCACAGAGGGTACTCATTAAAGGTTAATTCTCTACCTTCCCCTCTTTCCATTATACCTACCAAAAAGTCACTTTTGAACCAGATAACTTATTTTTTCCTTCTTTGTGAAAAACACTGTGTTCATCAGAAATGCTCATGAACACCAGCCTCTAACCCTAGCACTAGCTGCATTAGAAATAAAATGTGTCTCTCTGAGAACAATTTGTGGTCCTCCCCCACAGAGAACACACTAAAAAAAATAAAACCCTGATATTTTTCTCCCTCCTTCCCACCCTCCTCCCATAGTATAGTACTGTGCAGGGCCTGCTGCTGAGAATAAATACAGTATGTCCCAGGGAAATGACAGGCCCTTTCAATTGGTCCTTGCCTCCTGATGGGTAGCCAGGAATGCTTGTTGTCATGGTAACCCCATGAACTCTATGACCCAGGTCGGGCCTGATCAGAGACAAAGCTCTCTGAGCAGAGAGGCTGGATTTGCCTCTATCTTCAGAAGAGCTGGAGAGAAAGGAAGAGAGGGAGGGAACGGAGGGAACGGTGGATGAAAAGGGAGGGAGGGACAAAGAGAAAGAGAGAGGCAGAAAGAGAAAGTGTGTGTGTGTGTGTGTGTGTGTGTGTGTGTGTTTGAACAGAGATTGGAGGTCTGCCAAAGGAGCACTGCATCAATACGGAAGCTTCTCAGGTCAGGACACGTGGGATGGATTATAGAGCGAACCGAGAAATCCTCCTAGGAGACTGGCACAGCAGCCCCGTGTGAAAGTCCAGGCATGGGGGTGACAAGGGCTTGATTTAGCATTTAGTGGTGATGATAAGACCTATTGTTAACATTTATCAAGCACTGACTCATCCCAGGAGCCTCTACAAAAAATTTGATGAGCATTAGCTTATGTAATCCTAACAACCCTGTGATGGTAGTATTGTGTTCACCTTGATCGTATAGTTCAGGAAACTGAGGCATAGAAAGGTTATGGAACTGGCTCGGGATTATACCTGGCATGGAAATTGGAGAGCTGGATTTTCAACCCAGGCAGCCTGGTTTCAGGACCTCTTCTCAGCCATTAGGCAAAACATGGATATAAGGATGGAAATTGTGAGGAAGAAATGATTATTCAGAGAATAAAGATCATTTACTGCCCCTCTCCAAACAGACACATGTACAATTGCATTTAGTCCTGCCCAAGCAATAGTGAGTCAGAAAGCTGCAGCCCCACGAAGGGAAGTGGTTCACTGCCACTCTGCCTGAATTCTCTCCAGAGCCCTGGCCTCTGTTCTGCAACCTTTGCATGGCGAGGGGAGGGGGGCGGGTCACATGTTTCTCTCCCTAGGATCAGGGCTGTATCACCTGTTGATGTCATTGCCCCATACCTAGAAATGGAAAAGGGCACATCCAGTACAAATTAAGGTTTCCTGCTGACCCATGGTAGACTGAACCAAAACTACCTCCAAAGACTTTCATGCTTCTCAAAACTCTATAGTGCTTTTGACTCCTTTCAACAATGAAAAGCTGACCATTTTAGACTGATTGCGCTATATGCATAAAGAGGGAGGACACTTCCTTCTTTCCACACCTAATGCGCTCACATGCATTCAGTGCCCTAGGGATGTTCAGGCATGAGCTTTCCCCCTGCCTTTGGACTTAGTTATTATCATTTCCCTTTCACAAGTCAGGAAGCTAAGATTCAGAGAGGTGACACTCTGCCCAGGTTCTTACCCTAACTTATGGGATGCAGCCAAAGTACAGACCCTGAGTCCTGAACCCCACTTCTTTCCACATCCCCGCCTCTGTGCTGATGGAGGCACCCCTCACTGCCTTTGCCAGCTTCTAGGGTGGCATCCTTAAAATATGAGGGGAAGTGAGACAACAGGTGGCCCCCACAGCCAGAGCACTCCCATCCAGAAGCACCAGGCGAGGCTGGAGACCCACGGTGCAGTTCTATTGTGGAGGATTGTGGTAAAATCACAAAGGCAAATGTATACTTACCCCTGTTACAGCTCCGTTTTTATCATGCCTGCTTGAGAAGCTCATAAACAGCAGAGCAACACATTAAGGAGAGAAAGAGGAGGAAAGTGTACAAGGTGGCAAGGTGGCAAGGTGGGATCTGGATAGATGGACAACCTGGGAAATGAATGGCCTTTAAGACAGCAAGAACACTGGCCCAGCATGGGCTGTGATTTGCCTGGCGAAGCACTGCATTCTCCTGCTGATACACAAATTGTATGTTGCTTTCTTTTTAAGAGGCTGTTGCTGTCAAAAATAGTATCTTTTTTTCCCTCTTTCTCCCTCTCATCAGCAACTTTCTTTCAGACTTGCCCACTGCTCCTTTCTAAGAAGGCAGCTGCTGTTGTACAAAGGCAGACCAAGAGGGAGAAGGGCTGGGGACCTGTCCTAGCCCTGACAGTTAGGGCTTGTGGGTGTGGGAAGCGAATGTGCTTTAGCATTGTTCAGACTCATTCAGACCTGGCCTCCCACATCCACAGCCTGTGTGATCTTCGCTATGTAGCAAACAGCTGTGCGGGCCATCAGTTGATTGTTAGGGCCCTGAAGTCAGGACTAAGAACGAATCCCAGGAGTGCCAGTTAATGACAGGAGTTTCTCAGACAAGTTACTTCACCTTCCTAATCCTCAGTTTCCCCCAAATACAACTGGAGGTAACACTAGCATTCATCTTGGTGGTTGTTAAATAATTAAATGAGATAATAGAAGGTGCTTAGCATGGTGCCTGGCACATACTCAGGTGTCTAAGAAAGGTTAACTCTCATTACTTAATCTCTCAGAGGCTTAGATTTCTCATCTTCCAAATGGGAATCCTGCTATTAGCTTTGCAGAATTGTCTTGGAAATAAATGAAATCACTTATAAAGAGCTCATGGTACATTAAAAGTCTTGTATATTAATCCCCTTTCCTCTCCGACTTCTCCTTTCCTTTCTGTTTCCCCTCGACACTCATCATCTATTCTGTTAGTTTGGGGATCTAACTCAAATAAGTGGTGATTGCTTTCTCTGGGCCAGACCACTCTCAGCTTCTTTTCATTGTAATGAATGAAATTTCATGATATCAAGAGACAGAGATATCCAAACGTACAGTTTTATTCTCTTTTCCACTCAGGGCCCCCAAAGTTCAGCTAATAGCCATCTTGCTTCCATCCATATGCTCTGGTAGAAAGCTTTTGAGCAGAGCCTGGTTTCTAAGGCTTTGAGGTTTCTGGTCTCTGAGGGCAGGCCGAAAGGAAGGGGAAGGGGTGGCCCTGAGTTGAGCCCCTGTGCAGAAATTCTGGGCCATTTGTTTTAGTAACATTTATGAATCACCCCATGTGCTGAGATCATGGCTTGGTAATCACATCTAATCAGCCTCTTCCTCAGGGAGGAAAGGGGCAAAGGCCCACTCAAACCCCTAACAGAGAAGCCAACTTCCTCCTAATGAGATAGAGGTAGTAACCCAGGAGAGTCTCCAAACAAAAGAGAGTCAGGCAGGCATATTTGCATATATTATTCATGCCTCCTCAGAACACAAATCTAGCAGAAAAAGAGCATAATGACCTCTTAATCATATTCTCCATTACAATGGGAATTAAATTTATTCCTTCGGAGAAATGTTAAAAAAAAAAAAAATTCCATAGCACTATTCAAGCCAGACTCCTTGTGGCCCACAAACACCACAATTTTTCCCCACCCTGCGGTCTTATTGCTTCTTTCTAGCTTTATTTCAAAGTACAGTTCAGTGAAGCAAGGACCAAGGGTCCCACCAAACCTAGAACACTTAGCATGTAGACACCTCCTATTGATTGTTTGTCACACTGACTGATTCCTACCCAGCCAACTTCCAGGTGTATGGTGACTTTCTGAGCATGTTATAAAATCAGTTGATATGTCTGATCTTGTAGATTCATGAGAACCAGGAAATATTAGTCCTACTGTATAACTATATAACATAAATTAAGCCAAGCAACTCTTAATTCATGAGTCTCTTTGGCCATCCTGTTGCACATCCTAAAGATAGCCCATGAAAGTACATGATTACAATCATACAATTTAATTCTACCAACATTTGAAGCACACTGTACAAGCACTAAAATAAGTCCTCTTAAGGAAAGCAAACTGATTATGACATTGGCACACCCCCCCCCCAAGATTGGCTGTCCAATGTAGAGGCTGCAACCAAAAATGCCCCCAAGGGCTAGGTAAAGAAAATGAGGGAAATGGATTTGGGGTAAACTCTTATGTGATTTCCTTATTTTTAATAGAGCCATGAGTATAGTCAATACTTCTGGACTCTAACAAACAAAATCACAGTGCAAGCACTATGATAAATAATAATTACAGTTAATATTTGTTGAGCACTTGCTATATATAGCAAGTACTCTCTCAGTCCTCATGCATTCTCTAATTCATGTAATCCTCATAAGAACTCAATGAAGTAGGTACTACTAAGAATCTCATTTTAGAGATAATAAATTAGTGGCACAGAAAAATTAAATTATCGAAGTCACACAGCTAGTGAGTGGTAAAGCCAGAACCCAGGCAGTCCAGCTTCAGAGTCTATGCTCTTATCCACTATGCTACCTTTTAAGTGGAAAACTAATAGTTTCTGAGTGATCACAGAAAATGATGAGGGCTTAGTGAACAAAAGATTATATGCCAATCTAGAGAAACTGCTCCACTCAATTCTGATTTAACATACAACTGTGTCAGAATGTTGCCAGATCTGGTTTTTCAAAGAAACTAGAAATCTAAATTTTTGTGTGAACTATTCAAAATTTTGAGTGTTGGTCACAGTTAAGAAAGAAATAAAGAAGGCACATCCTAGCAACAACACAAAAAAGAGAGGAAATACCATGAAGGTGATAGATGAGTGATAGATTGATAGATTTATCGATCAATATAGATAAATGAACAAGGCACAGTGGAAAAACATGCAGGGAGGGGTTCATGTCTTGCCCTTCAGGTGGGAGTTCTAGGAAGACCCCCAAGAGAAAGCAGCCATCTCCGAACAGGGCCTTAAGCCAGTGGGAAGAATATCTACAAGCAAGATAGGGAGAAAGATATTTCAGATAAAAGACCCAGCAAGCAAAAAAAAAAAAAAAAAAAGACCCAGCAAGCACAGTACAATAATGAAGGGGAGAGTAATTCATGCATTCTTTATCTATCTTTGTATTGTTGTTTGCAGCAGAGAATCATTTCCTCAAACGATATCTTTTATGGAATCCCACTATAGAAGACAAATGGATTGGGGTGAGGGGAAGCTGCTGAAACAGAGGCTGGAGATGGTAGCAGAAAAGGGAAGGAAGGAGAGAGCTAGAGACAGATTCGGGCCCAGGGTGGGAGACCTGGGAGATCACAATGTTCCTCTCTCCCTCAGGAACCATTCTCCATCACGGAAAGAAACAATTCTCCAACATGACAACCCTGCGTGTGTTAAAGTCCACAAGAAAATAATGGTCCTGCCAGCCTGCCCAGCATTCTGCTTTCATTGACGTTGATCTTTTGGTGGCCAGTCCTTAGAATTGGCCCAGCTTCCCTTCCTTTCATTAAACCAGAGGTAGCTGAGATGAGACCACTGAGCTGGCTCTTGCCCTGAATGGTGTTCCCACCCCCTCTGTTAATTGTAGGGAGGCCTTCATTCATTCCCTCTGTTATCTTTTGTCAAGCATCTCTGGAGTGTCTGACACAGACCCTGTGGTGCTGCTGGCAAATGGTTCTGCATTACAGGACCAGATGTGGTTTACTCTGAGCTGCAAATGAACTGTTGACATCTGCTTCTCACAATGTGGGGAGGGCTAGGGATCAAACATGCCTCCAAAATGCTTTCTGTCTGTATCATCTCTGCTGAAGGGGACAGACTTCAGGTTTCCATCCAGGCCTTTGCACTATACCAGGTGATGGTAGCCACAGGACCCTAAAGAAAATTATAGGGCCAGAAATATATATCACACATGTAAAACTAGTATGCAACTTCTGAGGGTCCAGGTAACTTACCCTGTGATACAACATATATTTCAGAAACTTAAAACTCCTTTATTCAAAAAACATATATCAAAAAGCTACTGTGTTAGCTATTGTGCTAGGTGCAGAGTCCCTACCATTAGAGAACCCTCAGTCTGGTTGGGAAAGCCAGCTATGGATATGGAATGATGAGTTGCCTGTTCTAGAGTGTACAAGTACAGTAGGACAGAAAGGAAGGCCTGATCCATTCTGTAAGACCCAGGAGGATTTACAGAGAACAACATATGCTAGAGGCTTGTGTGATGAATAGGTTCTACAAAGTGGCAAAGTATATCAGATAGAGCATGTGTCCAAACAGACGTGTGGCTTTAATGGCACTTCCAATTCAGCCACTTGTTCTCAAGTAATCTCAAAACACTTTAGCATCTGTCCCCTCATTTGACCCTCACAATACAGTTGGAGCCGGAGCTTATGATTATTCCCATTTTACAGGGAAGACTGGGGTACAGGTATAGTAACCAACAATCCTAGTTTTCCCAGGGTTGAGAGGGTTCCTAGGATGTGGAGCTTTTAATGCTAAAACCAGGGAAGTAAAAATAAATAAATAAATAAATAAATAAATAAATAAATAAAACCAGGGAAGTCCCTAGGCAAATTGGAACCAGTTGGTCACCAAAGGTACAGTTATAGGACTTGACATATAACTTGACCAGAGATTAGTGAGAGACTCAGATCAGACTTGGATTCTTTCCTCCACCTCAGAGTGGAGATAAAGAGAGTGTTCTATGTAATTTTTTTCTTTTTTTTTAAACCAATTCCTTTGTGTTATTTTGTAGGGTCAGAAACCAAAGACAAAATTTCTTTTAGCTGAATCAAAGGCTGACCAACATTCCTTCTCCTGAGATCCTACAACTGTCTGTTCCTTGAGTATACTGCAGAGGAGAAAACTACCTACAGTGGTCACAGGTGAAGGGAACTTTGGCCTTATTTGTGTTTCCTAATATAACCTTGAGATATCTGCATTTTAACTGAGGCTCCTGACATTACTCTCTATTTCCATCTGCTTGGTTGGAGATAACCTCTCCCACATTACCCACCACTCCAAGCTACTGGGCCAGCAGCATCTTCTGGGCTCTTAGCTTTCTGCTCCATCCATGATAGTGTTTACCTTATATGGTCCACACTGACAATGTCAGAGTCTGGACTATTAAAACAGAAGGGGTCTTTGAAATCATTGTCCAAAAGGGAGGTGATTAAAAGAGTGCTTTCTAGGATCTGACTCCACAAATGCCCAGACCTATCCTAGGCTCAACCACTCTTCCCTTAGGAAGGCAAGCCAACAAGCACTGGTCTTTGCTGAGGCTCTGGCTCCCACTCCAAACAAAATCACCCTGGTTTGGCCTCAGTAAAGCAGAAACACCAATGAAAGAAGGCCCTCGGCATATGTGATTTACTCATCCTCCGAGGCCTGTATAGAAGAGGTTGCAGCAGGGCTTTAGAGAAAGACATAAGGGAAGAATAGAAGTGGCTGGACCTTCTTCACAGAGGAAGAACCCTGGGCTTCAGAACCCTCCAGCTCCATGAAAGGAACAGTTAGAATGACCATGCTCACTTGTACACTGACCTTTAATCCAGTGCAAGGAAATTCCCACCCTTCGTGGTCCCCCTAATGCCTTTAAATAGCTGCTCATCAATAGCTGCCCTCCCTCTTCTTGAGGACAGTTACAGAGCTCCTTAAAATCTCTTCCCCTAGAAGCCCAGTGGATCTCAGCCTAGATACATCATGGACCAATATAGAGACAAAAAATAAAATGGTGGTAGGGACACATGACAATGATTTATCTTGCCAAGAAATCTTGATATCTTAAGACAAAAAATGACCACCTCTTATCAGCATAATATAATAAGAGAAGAAATGTATTAACACTACAAAAGAAGGAAGAAATTAATCAATTGCACATGAAGGACTGTCTTAAATGGAAAAGTTCAGCTTTCTAAAAACTCACTATACAATCCTTATCTATCCTCATTTTCCCATTGACAAGTGAAAGCTTCATCACATATTGGCCTGGCTCTTTGGAGCCAACATTTTGGGACCACTGACTGAATCCTAACTTTTTACCCAGCACCTGAATTCCCTCCATGTTCTTTCCTGACCAATAGTTATCCCATCTATTGCCTCCATTATCCCTGGATTCAGGGTTAAAACTTTCAATATTGTCCTTTTCTCTCATATGAGTTATACACTGGTTAATTAATTAATACATATTTACTTGGGACTGACTGCACAGTATAGATGGGCTGCTAGTTGAGTCCTCTCCCTGCTTACACACCTCCCCTGTCTCTCTTGCCTGCAGGTAAAGTGCTGACTTCTTGGCATAGCATTCCAGAATAATTAGGAATTGGACTCAGTCCAACCTCATGTCCCAGAAGTCCTGGGCCTGTGCTTCCTAGCTCTACTTCCTGATTCCACTCTTCCATTTTCACAGAGCACCCCCTGAAGATTTTCAAACTCCTACACACTATCAGATGTAAACTCTCCCATTTTCTGGTGCTTCCATAATTCTTTATTTTAAAATCAGATATAGTCTTCTATCAACTATTAAGAAGCTTTTCTGCCTCCCACATAAGACTGTACATTCCTTGAAAGATGAAGTTTATAACTTTCTCAGCTCTTTATTTCTACTAAGTATCTAGAATGGTATTTGACACTTAATTGGCTCTCATAAATATTTGGAGAGTTGACTTGAAGACATCAACTCTTTACACCAAAGGCTTTATAATCAAGTGAAAGACTAAGGCTATTATACCTGAAACTGTAGTAGGCAAGGCAACAAATTGACTGCTAGGTTCCAGGGAAGTTCAAATGAAAGGTCAATAAGAAATCAAGTATTGATGGAAAAATTCAAGGAAAACATGGGTAGCATTGCAGGGCAACCAGTGTTAGGAGAGAAGCTAAGGAGAACAGCAAGCTGCAAGCGTATAGAAGCAGGAAGAAAAACACTGTTTGAAGGGGAACAGGATGCCTAGCAGCCTAGTTTGATTAGAACTGAAGCTTCCTTTGAGGGAGGAGAGGATAGCATATCACTACAGGCTGGGTATAAGTTCCAAGGGCTGTTTCATCCCATACTCCTCAGATGCTTGAATTCAAAGTTTTGAAAGAGAGACGGTTGCTTCAAAACTGAAGCCCAGAATTCAGTCTTTAGCCTTTCATAAGCTGAGGCCCAATTAAAATCATCTGAAATATCTCCCTTGACTGCTTTTTTTCCCAAACTTCAATTTCCCTATAAGTATATGATAATCGAACTTCTTCACAGTGCAAGTTTGAATACATTGAATTTTAATGAGTACAAAGTCATCCTGGAGACTACCTTTCTATGGTTCCAACTCCTCCCTACTCAATATTTCCAAAGATAATTCATTGATTCAGATACTCCTCTGGACCCATGAGCTCCTATGGCTGAAAGTCAGGGCTCAGGTAGTTGAGGGTCTGCCAGAACCAGAATAGCTTCAGGCAACTGTCCTTCTAGCATCATCATTTTGATCTCCTACGAAAGAAAAGGAAGGAAGGAAGGAAGGAAGGAAGGAAGGAAGGAAGGAAGGAAGGAAGGAAGGAAGGAAGGAAGGAAAATTTTTGGCCTCTTCCTTACAGTCAAGTGGTAAATTAGCATCTTATTAAATTGGGCTATAATGAGGTTTTTCTCATTTGTGGCTTTGTTCTCCTGTGGGCTTAGAGAATGGAAATCCTTCAGTGTTACAACAGTGTGCAAAGTAAAAGAAGGACTGAGGGAGTATGGGGAGAAAGGCCTAAAGAAGTTTTCTTGGACTTACCAATACATACAGCACCTAATCTGGGTCAAGCTGGAAAACAATGGTTATGTGTGTAGACTTCAGTCAGACAGAGTTGAATTAGAACCTTAGGCTAATTATGTATTTGTCTGTGGAATGGAAATAGTAATAATGTGATGACTAAATAGAAGTGTGAAGGTTAAATGAAATAAAGCATGTAAAGTGTTAATGCCTGGCCCATAAGAAGCTATCAAAAAAATAAATGTTAACTACAACTATTATCCTATGACTCTGTGCGCTTTCCTTGCACATTTTCTGGTCCCTTACTGTTATGTTGCATATAGATGAGTTTACCAAATAGGCGAGTTAGAGACACCTAGGTTATTATTTGTACTTAGATTTCTTTCATCCATCCATTCATTCATTCATTCATTTACTCACCCTACCCCCAAAAAAGGTATTTCTCACTTTATACTGCATAATACATCTTGTACTAAATATTGTAGGAAGGAGTTTAAAAACAGGAACCATCATCTCTGCTCAGGGGAACTGACAGTCTGTTTGAAGGGATCCAGCCAACATACCAATTAGCTACAAGATTATAGCATAAGGGATCAGAGTTCAAGTTCAGAGAATCACCTGGGAAGAGGGATGTTCAGTGGTAAAGTTTAATTAAATGCTTTTTCAGGAAATGCCTTTTTCGATCTGATCGTGATACCATGAACCTGCCAATAAAGGACATATTTTTTTTTTTACATATTTCCCATTGTGGGGTTGTGTCATGAGGATTGTCCTCTCTCTCTAAACACCTTTTCACACCATTGATCCCAAACTGAATTCTGTGCCTGAAGGGAATAAACAGTGGAGACCTTATTTCTGAAGATAGAAAAGTGGTCTGATAGCTCACAGCAAAAACAGGAATTAAGAACTTGGTAACCCTAACCTTTATTCTCTCTTTCAGTGGCTCCTTGTACCTTCTCCTGTGCCCATCTCCCATTTGTGCCTGGGCCAACACTCCTCCCTCACCCACTTTGAGTCTTTCTACCTACTTTCCTTTTAAATGTAAATATAGAAAGAAAAGAAAGGGTCAAGTAGCTGTCTATCCCTGCATTGAACATCCCAAAGGAAAAATCCCAAGGCCAATCATTGCCTTTGTGTGTTTGTTCAAGACCCAAGTCTCTTTTGTTTTGTTTTTAGACAGAGAGAAAAAGAGAGAAAGGGTTGTCCCAACAAGGTATCTAAAAGACTAAAGAGTGCATTTCAGGGATCTGTTAATGGAAATTGTTTTCCCAGCTTGAAAATTGCCACATTTAAAC